>NC_138040.1:22801304-24170859 GCF_964106645.2 Podarcis pityusensis | reverse complement strand
AATGGGAGGGGGGGTGGAAAGAGAGAAATTCCCAGGATGTCAACTTGGCAGCTTTGTGCATAAACAAAAACACAGCAGCTCCGAATTTTAAAACTGAAAACTTGTAGGTGAAAAAGAGATACTCAAAGAGATACTCCACGCTGCACTTTTTAAAAAAATTAACAAGCTGAGAGACTGCTTTTCAAGAAAAACTCTTCCCAAGGTGGTTCACAAAGAAATATCCAACAAAAATAAAATCAGGGGAGTCTATATACATAAAAATGCAAGGCTTTTGTCATGCTGCAGTTCATGTGGCAGCCAATAGGTGGCCATGTCAATTCCCACATGACAATAGAATGTCAGACAAGCAGGTGGGTGAGCGAGCAAGCAGTGTAGGTGGCAGGTGGCCCATGACAGCTGCTTAAAGGAGGGTGGGAGGCATCCTTTTGTAAATGAGTCTACAGCAAGGTTTAATCGAGGGGGGGGGGGCACTTCAGAAAGCAGTATGGCAAACCACTATCTGAAGTGTCACACCCTGTATCCATTAAACACAGTAGCAGTGAGATTTAATGGAGGGTGCTTGTTGTTCAGATTGCATTAAAAATAGACATATTAAGAGATCACCACCACCACCACCACAATTTTATTACTTATACCCCGTCCATCTGGCCAGGCCTCCCCAGCCACTCTGGGAGGCTTTCAACAGGATATTAAAAACACAATAAAATATTAAACATTTAAAGCTTCCCTAAATAGGGCTGCGTTCTCATGTCTTCTAAAAGTCAGATAGTTGTTTATTTCCTTGTCATCTGGGGTGGGGTGTGTTCCATTGGGGGGGTGCCACTACTGAGAAGGCCCTCTGCCTGGTTCCCTGTAACCTTACTTCTCACAATGACGGAACCACCAGAAGGCCCTCGGAGCTGGACCTCAGTGTCCGGGCAGAACAATGGAGGTGGAGACACTCCTTCAGGTATACACTAAAACACTGGGTCCCCCCTCCCATAATTTTTATTTTATTTTACTAAGAATGTCATGGAATAAAACAAATAATGAGTATCAGCCACAGGTATAAAGCAAAAGAAAAGAAAGCTAACTGATTTAGAAGTGTGGCAAACTAATTTGACATTGGAAAAGTGAGAAACATGCAGAGAGTGAAATTGACCAAACCATCCATCCCTGTCCTGCTCCCGGGTTTTTAACATTAGCAAGATCAGCAGAAATCAGCAAGTCAAGCCTTTTCTGACACATGGCTTGATTATATTTTGGCTCAGGTTGTCAAATGTCATTTTACTATGGATTGTTGTTTAGTGCCTCACCGTTGCCTTGTTTTATCCTATGTAGTTGTATCTTTATTATTTTAAGCTGCCTTGAGTTTCTTCTTCTTCTTCTAGAGGGTGCAGGGAAGACAGAGTATACATCTTTACAAAATAATAATAAAAAAATAAGCAAACTCATGTTTTGGGGATTTACTTCCCACTAATGCTATACAGGTATATGCCAATATCCTGCCGAAGGCGCAGGAACAGGAGCTGATAAAATAGTTGGCAGCCCCCAGGCTGAAATGAATCTCACCGGCATAAGAGGCAAACTTCAGAATATGGAGACGCAAGCAGGAATGGTTGGACTCTCAAAGGGTTAAGTTTCGCAGTTCTTGGAAGAACTTATCATGGACTCTGGGGAATGCTAATTGGGCAAATCTGGGAGGTTCCAGGGATCTGTATGACTTGGGCTGGTGATATTGTAACTGGTGATAATTGGGTGCTGACACAGTCTTTAATTAGCAAATTGACACCAGGTGTTCCAAGTTATGAGGAAAGACAATGTGGAAACAGATAGATAGATAGATAGATAGATAGATAGATAGATGATGATAGATGATAGATAGATAGATAGATAGAGATAGATGGATAGATAGATAGGGAAGTTCTTGGCTCGTGAGAAGATGTGAGGAAAGCTTGTAGAATATGAGCTTGCACATCATCATATGAATCTGTCACGTGTTTCTTGGAAGTACATCAGGGGGAGAGAGGAAGAGAAGCTGTTGAGTTTCATTTGTGCTCCCACCCTCCACCCACAAGGTTGATAAACCAACTGTAACCTGTTATTAGTTGTTTAGTTCATCTGACGTTAACCTACTGTGATGGACCAGGGCTAAGGTGGCGAGGGAATTCAAGGAGCCCCAACATGCATAAAACGTTTTTAAACGACTTCCACCATCTGAAGGATTCCAATAGGCCTCTGAGAATGGCTTTTTATGTCTGGAACACCTACATGTTTCGAATGGGTCCAACCAATCCCCAACTTCTGAGCCTTCTTGCCTTGAGGGTTCCCCAACTGGTTCCTCCCACCATTCCTTTGTGTTCAGCCAGTCCATGACACATCGCCTCATGGGTAATTTTCTGTGCCTCACGTGTCAAGGAGTGTGGACAAGCCCTTTGCTAGATGGATCAATGGTTCAACAGCGCCCAGGGCTTGGGTGTTGTTGTGTCTCTGGTTAGTGTCTGGGTTTCTTAGGGCTGCTGCACTCAGGGTTACCTGTTGCATCCACACAAAATGTTTGCTTTCTTCAGCACTTCCAATTCTGCAGAAAAACTCAGAATGAACTGGAATGTACAGTCAGCAGCAAGTAGCAGCAGTGTCCTTTTCTAGCTGCTGTGGTTACCGAAAGCACTGCTGGCTATTAGACTGGTTCACGCTGACACTTCCCCACGTCAGCCGGATCTGTGAATAACCTGGCTTATGCTGATGCCTTTCCGTGCAGTCAGAAATATCCCTATTCCCCTGAAGTTTCTGTTATTATAAATAACATTTTTATCCTCCTTTCCTTCAAGGAGCTCAGGGTAGCTTACATGTTCTCTCATCTCCACACTATACAACAGCAGAGGGCTGGGAGGAGTGGGGTTGTGAATAATGCCAACCAGCCCAGCAGTTTCTCAGATCAAAGTGGTTTAGTGGACATGTGCAAAATAAGGTGATCTCACTGGTAAACTGGTTCCAAGTTGTTAAGGGTCTTGAAGGAACTCTGATCCAGAAATGGAGCATGAACCATGGATGGCACATACTAGAACCTTTAATTATGCTATGGAGAGGGAGATAAAGAGTTTGTAAATTATTATTATTTAAACTTTTATATGCCTGTTATCTTTGTCCATGGAGTTTTCTTGGCAGGGATACTGGAGTGGCTTGCCGGTTCCTGCTCCAGATGGATCACGTTTGGTCAAAACTTTCCACTATGACCTGTCCATCTTGGGTGGCCCTGCCCATAGTTTTTCTGAGTTATTCAAGCCCCTTCTCCACGGCAAGGCAGTGATCCATGAAGGGGCTGGAGGAGACTCTTGAGTGTCCCATGGACTGCAAGAAGATCAAACCTATCCATTCAGAAGGAAATCAGCCCTGAGTGCTAACTGGAATGACAGATCCTGAAGCTGAGGCTCCAATACTTTGGCCACCTCATGAGAAGAGAAGATTCCCTGGAAAAGACCCCGATGTTGGGAAAGTTTGAGGGCACAAGGAGAAGGGGACGACAGAGGACGAGATGGTTGGACAGTGTTCTCGAAGCTACCAGCATGAGTTTGACCAAACTGTGGGGGGCAGTGGAAGACAGGAGTGCCTGGCGTGCTCTGGTCCATGGGGTCACGAAGAGTCGGACACGACTAAACGACTAAACAACAACATTATTTAAACTTATACCCCACTTTTTAAAATGAATCATTTCAAAGTGGCTGCTTGGATGGTTTTAAGAGCAGCAGGATGGGAATCACATGCAGTCATAACCATGGAAAATCCGGAACAATGGTTGCAGGGTGCCCTGTGGTGATGCCCACCAAGACATGCCAGTGGAAGGAAACGACTGGCACTTTTCCTGGGGGAAACGGTGGTAATCGATGGCCACTCTGAGAAATGGGGCCCGCTGGCAGGAGGCAATCAGCTAGGTGATCAAACGGAGCTCTATTTTACAAGCATTTTATCTTCTGTTCAGGGCGCGCAAGTTGGAAGAAGTGAAATAACTACCCCTGTTAATATTGATCAGCCTATTATGTATCTGAAAAGGTAATTACTGTCTGGAGCATTTCACTTTCCCCAACACAGAGACTCGTGTTGGATCTCATGCAGATACGATGGCTTTGTGGAGCATGAATTAATGACAAATCAGCTCAACTTTATGTCCTTAAGCACCCCCCCCCTCAAAAAAAAGAGAATTTACTTTGCTAAATGGTCATCAAAGAGAAAGATTTACTGGCTGTGGATGCTAATCCATTATCCAGGCTTCAAGGGCCTCAAAAATGATTTATTTATATACGTCTCTCTCTCTCTCTCTCTCTCTCTCTCTCTCTCTCTCTCTCTCTCTCTCTCTCTCTATCTCTCTGTGTGTGTGATACATACATACACACAGTATTTTTAAAATGTAGCAAATTGTATACAGATTACAACTTAGAACAACCAATACACAGCAAACCATAAAAACTGCTTTTTTTTGCATCCTCTTCTGTACTTTCAACCACCTCCAGAATTTAGTTAAAGTTGTGAACTAATGTGAGCATGCTGGAGTTTCTAGTGTGACTTTAAAACAATGAAAGCTGTGATGGTTCATCAGGAGGAGCAAAGCCTTCAAGACAGAATGAAAGTTTAGAACTGTGAAGCTTTGAGACTACAAATCCTAACTGGAGTATAATATAACTAGAGTATTAACAACTGGACAGCAAAATCCAGGACACCATCTTCCAGAATGCTATCTTCCTGTTTTCTCTTGAGAGCATGGTTGCCATTTGGGGAGCCGTGATCTTGCATGATTTTGAGCTGCAATCCCCCCAAGTGTTTTTTCGGGGACACGGCACCCAAAAACACATCTTTTGGGGTTCCATGCAAGATTGCAGCCCTGAAATAGTGCTCTTTGGGGGGAAATTACACAAAATTACATGAGAACACAGTGCCCAAAACTGCTGTTGTTCTCTCTCAAGAAAGAAACAGGATGTCCTGGTTTTTCTTGGGGCACTTGCAAGGCACGGAATGCTGGACCACTGGCCTCATCCAGCAGGCTCTTGTTATGTCTTTATGTTAATGGAGCTATGAAGAGGAGCATTGCAACATGTGCCATGTGTGCACACACTCACAAAACCAAACACAGAACTGGGTACAAAGTTTCAGTTTAGTAGCCAACACTGGCTAAATTCCCTTCCAAAAATTCTCGTCAAAATTCTCTTCAGGCCCAGCTTCAACCCACACCCCTCCAGGCCTCCAAATGTGGGGAGGGGGAAAGTTTAGTTGCCTTGGAAAAAGTCTCTCTCCTTGACACAATCTGCATCAAACAGGCAGTTAATTTCAGAAGCGCATTTCCTTAAATACAGCTTTAACCCAGAAGCCATAAGGATGCTGCTGCCTTCTAATCTCCAATTTAAGCACCATCACCATTTATCACATTTTGTGTGTCTCTCTCCCTAATGTACATTGCCTTGAAATATTATCAATAATCTTTTCAATTCCAGGAGCGAAACAGCGTCTCCAATCTTCTTTTCATCTGTTGCAGTAAAGATTAAACTGCAATATTCAGGTGATGTGGCAAGAGGGATCCCCCCCTCCTTCCCCCCTCCAACATTTTATATATTTTTTTTCCTGGGGCCAAGTTGCGCTATATAATTCCTGCTGATTGGCTCTTCTGTGAGCTTATCGTCTGTGTCACCACCACCCGTGACTTCGGCCTGCTTTCTTTTCTCTTCCTAATAAATGGCAGGTAAATTTAAACCCCGGGAGTGGATTAAAGAACGATGTCTCTCGCCTTGGCTGGTGAGTCATAATAAATGCGACAAGGAGCAAATATCAGCTAATGATCAATAGGCAAAGGAAGAAACAGATATATTTTATTCAGTGGCGGCATCAGGAAAAAACAACAATTGGTGTGTGTGTGTGTGTGTGTGCGCGCGCGCACAGAAGTACATTTCTAGTTGGGTGAGTTATGTGCCACATGCTAATATCTCTGAAAGAAAAAAACACCAGTATATATTAATGACAGGAATCCAGCAATTGAGGAAGGCAAGTAGGGGAAGCAAGCTTCTTGGGTGGGTGTGTTTTTTGGGGGGGTGCTTGCTCCCCTGCCCTCTCTCAGGCACCACCCATTAATTTATTGTGGGGAATTGTTGACACATATGTGCATTGTCCAGCTGCTGCTCCCCGGATGTTGTTGGGTAGCAACTCCCATCATCCCTTGACCACTGGCTATGTTGTCTGGGGCTGATGAGAGCTGAAAAGAAGAGTTTGGATTTGATATCCCGCTTTATCACTACCCTAAGGAGTCTCAAAGCGGCTAACGTTCTCCTTACCCTTCCTCTCCCACAACAAACACTCTGTGAGGTGAGTGGGGCTGAGAGACTTCAAAGAAGTGTGACTAGCCCAAGGTCACCCAGCAACTGCATGTGGAGGAGCAGAGAAGCAAACCTGGTTCACCAGATTACGAGTCTACCGCTCTTAACCACTACACCACATTGGCTCTCAACAACATCCAGAGAACACCAGGTTGGGAAAAGCTCAAGTGTGTGATGTTTCAGTGCTTCCTCCCTGCCCAACTCCACCAAGAGGCACAGGGACAAAGTTAGCTCAGTCTTTGAATGATGCAGAGGGCAAATTGAAATATTAGAGAGCTGCAGAAGCTCCCTGAGAAGTTTCTTCTTCTTCTTCTTCTTCTTCTTCTTCTTCTTCTTCTTCTTCTTCTTCTTCTTCTTCTTCTTCCTCCTTGTCTGTTTGAAATACTTTTTCCTTCCTTTGGAATCCGTTAGACACACCTTCTGAGTTCGAACCTGCAAGTTAGCTTTGAACTTCCACTTTGGCCAAAATTCAGCAGGAGTTCAACCTTGGAACACTGGAGGTGTCACAAAATATTCCCACAGGTATTTGGGGAAAGGATGTAGCTTAGTGGCAGAGCATCCGCTTGAAAGAAGGGCACAGGTTCCATCCCTGGCATATCAAGGCAGGACTGAGAATGATTTCTGTCTGAAACCCTGAGTCAGCATAGACTAGAGGTTTCCAAGTCTGAGAGTTTCATTCACCTGGTCAATGAAATGTCCCCATTAAAAGTTCATATGCTTCTTTTGTTTCTTATATTGTATTTCAAATTGAATTTGATGGCATGCAAATAGCAATAAAATAAAAACTGAGAAACAAAAGAAGCCATAAAAGCACAATTGAAAATCACATGGCATCTAGCACAGGGTATTGCATTTGCTACAAGAGGCAGAAAACAGTGAGTGCTTCACCAAGACCATCAGCTATTTTCAAGTGTTCTTCAAGTGTGAGCTGGAAGAGGGAGTTTGGGAACCACTGGCTTAGATTCTTTCAACCCTTTGACTTTCCGATGCTAAACTTCATGAGCAAAACACCCCCTTGAATACTTTTGACCCTCTTGTGCAAAACTTTCCTCTGTGCACCCTTAGCTCAGTAGACAATATTGAGCTGGATGGATCAATGGCAGCTTCCCAGGCTCCTAAAATATGTCAACTAGTGGTTCAAATGGCTATGTTTCAAGATCTCCTAAGTGAACCACTAAGTCCTTCTCCACTGCAGGAGGATCAAAACTAAATGGTCTTTGTCCCAGATTGATTGGCTGTTGGAAATTGCTACACAGCGGTATTTCCTAACTGGAATTGCATCTTCTGCTCCCTCCCAGTCATTTGCTTTATTCTGGGATGTGTACAGTTCCAGACAAGCAAACCTCACTCTCTCCTGTTGCTGATAGAGGCTATCAGAAAGGGAGTGCCAACTAGAAGTCCATTTTTAAAAAGGACGAAAAGCATTTTAGGCAGAAAAAAGAATAGCAGGCGCCACACCTCCAGGATCATGAAATGCCAGGCTTTTTGAAGCATGACAGACTATATTCGGATGAAATTCAATGGGATTTCTAGGTTCAGATTCCTTCACCACATTTAGGTGGTTTGCTTGCGACAACACAGACGTCTGCAAATTGCCCAGTGCTAGTGAGAATCCTTTTGTGAGTAGCCACCCACATCAATTTTTCTGTAGGCTTCCTTAGGCAGCGGGTGAACAGATTCCAGGTGGGAACACAAGAAGGCCAGCTCCTCTCATTTTCAGAATCAAACACTGCTTAGATGAGAGAGTTCTTCTTATCCCATTTACAAAGCCCCAGCTCTCGTCGCCTTCAATCTCCCTCGCCCTTCCCCATTAATTAAATCACAGAGCCCAGCTATAATCCAGTTAAAGGGTGATATAGAACATCTTCTGGATACCACCCTTGCTTATTCTAATTCCCGGTAATCCCTCTTCATATGGATTATCACCGTGCCATGAAAAGACAGCCACCCACCAAAGGATGAAAGACGGGCATGCTGTGGAGGATTTCCTGGGGCCTGAAAGTTAACTTCCTGAGAAGTGTGTGTTACACATTCTGCCATGGACCACTCCTCCTCATACCAGTCCTCCAGGGAACTGCAGAAGGAGTTGAGGCTGTTGCGGGGAGGAGATCTGATTTCTTCTTTTCTAAGAGGTGTTTGCCAGTGCCCCTTAATCTCTGCCATAAACGGAACCTGCTCTGACTGATTACTTCCTTGGAGAAAACTTAATTTCTTCTAAGGGAAAGGTGGCTATTTTATCTATGTTGGGATTCTTGCGGCATCCAAACATTGCCAGGAAAAAAATAAACCAAAAGTCCGACAGCGATTGTAAGGGGAAAGGGAAAAAACAAAAGAGCCTTCTGCTGATTTTTCCGATAGAATGATCCCAGCCTGTTGGATAGAGGATGGGAGATGGGACCACAAATGTCGCAGAGGTTGTGGAGATGCTGGTGAATGCTAACATGAGGCCAGATTTTGAAGTAAATTTGGAGTTTCCCAGTTGGACAGAGCATTCCAAGGAATTCTGGAGGAATCAGCGTGGGTTTCAGATACAGTCATACCTTGGATCCCAAATGCCTTGGTACTTGGACGTTTTGGCTCCCAAACACCGCAAACCCCAAAGTGAGTGTTCTGGTTTGTGAACGTTCTTTAGAACTCGAACATCCAATGGGGCTTCTGCAGCTTCCTATTGGCTGCAGGAGCTCCCTGCGGCCAATCAGAAGTTGTGCTTTGGTTTCCAAATGTTTTGGAAGTCGAATGGACTTCCAGAATGGATTCCATTTGACTTCCAAGGTACGATGGTAGTTGCAATCTCTGCATAGCCCTAGTTGGGGATTCTGGAAACGCATTGTTGCAGAATGATAATCAAACTGTGCTGTGGGTGACCTGTGCATCATGCCACTAATAACTAATCCACACAGATTTGATTACTGAGGCCCTTCTGGCCTCTTCTGATAATGTTAAAATGTCCATGATTCCTTAGTAGAATATGAGACCCACATTCTTCTCTGGCTTGCGTCTTGAGCCAAGCCAGAGAAGAACTCACCAACTGCTGCAGTGGTAGTTGCTGTGGTTGTAGCAGAGACAACTGAGGGAAGGAGGTGTTTTTCCTCCTACTCTCCCTCCCTCCCTCCCCCTGCCTTCTGCTGCCTGGGATTCTGCTGTAGTTGTGTCCTATTTACCCAGAAAGCCCTGGGAAAAGTAATGTAATTTTCGAGGCACCGTAGCTGCGCGAAATCCCGGCAATTATAAATAATTTTCCATTTGTGGGGAAATAATAACCTCCCCCCAGCCCAAGCATTCCCCATTTCCATTCATAATTGCTGCATCCAATCCAAATGAAGCCAGGGGCGGGGGAGTTTACTCCACACTTCTTTAATGGAGAATGTAAGTGGCTCTGAAACAGGATATCACATGAGTCAGGCAAGAAATACCGGAAGATGGCTGGAATCCCAGTATACTTGAACTCATATTTGTTCTCTGCAGTCCCTACCTGCCCCTGTGAGGCATGCTTTTGGTGGTTTCAAGCAATGCCTTCCCAGAAGTGTGTTTCTCGCACATGATTTGCTCATCAGAGATGCTTGGTGATTCAGATGCAATCCTAAATGAGCAGGCTGGCCTGTGGATGGGCAACGCCCCAGAAAACACCCCCTGCCCAAAGAATATTTATTCCTAAAATTGCTGTGTAAATATCTCAGGCTTCTCCGCCCCTCCATCAGTGCCTGGCAGAGATTGTCTTTTCAAAATTGATTCACAGATGGAGAGATTTGTGATCTGTGGCCAAGTTCTTAGAAGGGCACTCACAGGGAACAACTGAGGGAATAATTTATTCTCCCTTTCACCTCGCAGTCTGGGGTGGGGTGGGGGTTGGGAGTGCGTGTATATGTGTCCACCTGTAATGAGATTCTCAGAATGTGTTTAAAGGTAAAGGTAAAGGGACCCCTGACCATTAGGTCCAGTCGAGACCGACTCTGGGGTTGTGGCGCTCATCTTGCTTTATTGGCCGAGGGAGCTGGCGTTTGTCCGCAGACAGCTTCCAGGTCATGTGGCCAGCATGACTAAGCCGCTTCTGGCGAACCAGAGCAGTGCACGGAAACGCTGTTTACCTTCCCGCCGGAGTGGTACCTATTTATCTACTTGCACTTTGACGTGTTTTCAAACTGCTAGGTTGGCCGGAGCAGGGACCAAGCAACGGAAGCTCACCCCGTTGCGGGGATTTGAACCACCAACCTTCTGATCGGCAAGTCCTAGGCTCTGTGGTTTAACCCACAGCGCCACCCACATCCCCATGTTTAGATCACGTTTAAAGCACATTGCTTCCCCCAAAGTATCCCGGGAGCTGTAGATTCACCCCCCACAGAACTGCAGCTATCTTTCCAAACTACAGTTCCCATGATTCTTTCTGGGAAGACAAGTGCTTTAAATGCACCTTGATTGTGCTTGGGGTGCCATCTCCTAGGGGCCAAGCCCTTTTGCCCCCCCCCCACTCACAATATTTTTGGGGAGGGGGCCACCCCCCATGTTTAAAAGTGGCAGAGAAGGCCAGCATGAGGCTTCAGTGGCTGCCTCTTTCTCCTTCTCCTGCCATAGAGGGGAGGGGGGAGAACCAGCCCCCAGCCAGTGGCAAAAGCAGCAGCAGCAGCATCAGGAGGAGCCACAACCATTGAAGCCACATTTTCACCACATTTGTGCTCCACACCTGGCTCTTCTGATGTCCTGACATCACGCGTTGCACAACGATGCCCCCCATTCTCCTTTGGAAGCTAGTGCCTCTGATTGCACTTCAAATGTATGGCACAGACCTGTTTCCAACACCTTTGTTTATAAAGCAGGGTTGGGGAACACATTTCTTTGTGCACAGCCATCCAAGGAATGGCATGCTGGTGATGGGTGGAAGGCGGAGGGAAGAAGTGGTGCCACAATGTGACTTGGACTTTTATGCAGTAGGCTACGTTCCAGCTGTGAGAAAACCAAATTCATTCATTAGATTTCTGGCCCACCTTTCCTCGCAAAGGAGCCAAGGTCAGCAAAAAAACATCAGTGATATGATACGATCAAAAAAACAAAGCAAAAAGGTATTTAAAACATTTTTTTGAAGAATAGAAAAAAATAAACACAGCAAAACATTCAGGGAGGAATCCAAGTTTGTGCTCTTCTGATTGTTCCACCTGCACAGGCGCTTGCCAGATGGAATGATCATTCCCTCCCCTGCCCTGTGTGCAATTCTGGAGGCTCTTACAACCCCCCAGAGTGGATTTGGGAGAGGTGCATGGGTCATTGGGGGGGGGGGAGAAGAGGGAGCCCCTCTGCACTAGTGAGAGTCCTTGCAATGGCTTCCACCAGTGGGCTGAGTTAATGGAATCTGGCCCTAACCAAAGGCACCCACACCCTTCCTCCCCATCTTTCATGCAGATGAGCCAGTAGCATTGTCAAGTCAAGCCTTTAGTGTCACCATCCCTGTCTTGTGGAATGCTCTGCCAACAGAGATTTAGCAGGCACCTGCTGTTTCAGCATTTACATGCCTGCTGAAAACTTTTCTATTCTGTCAGGTTCATGCAGGCAATTAAGAACAGATCTTTCCACAACAGCTGATATCTATTATTAACTTTTTTATTGTATGGTTTATGTGCAATTGTTGTAAACCACTCTGACACACCCCCACCCCAATAGTGATATATAATTTTTTAAAATAAATAAATAAGCTGGTTAGACTAATTCCAACTGGACAGATTCTTCTGAGGAGGTTACAGAACAGGATCGGAGAGGGTTTGTTCCAGGGCTGATCCACTGAGTCCTTGCCCCCTCGCTGTGGGAGCATAATCTTGCTTAAACGCTCGTGTCATTGAAAAGGTACTTTCAGTGCTGCTCATTTGTTTTATAGCCTATTTCCTGTAATGACTTGTTCCCACTAAGTGAGTCCAGTGGGAGGAGAAGGCTTCCACTGGAGCCCACAAAATCATCGGGAATGTGCCACTCTTGCAAACTTCTAAATGGGCTTTTGCTCAGATAACAATTGCTGAACCTCCACCCTGCTTCATGGAGGGTTGTTATTTTTATTGCAGCCATATTGCAGCTTTTATCTTGTTCTTCACTTTCACTGACAAGGGATTCAATTATCTTTGTCTGGGACAGCCATCCAAGGAAGAGAGTATCTGCTCTGGCTGAGTCTGGGCAGGGTTGCTTTTTATTGGAGAGGGAAGTATTCAAGCTTTTGACACAGATAAGAGAGGTTCTGTGGAGTCAAATTGGCCATGCACTACTGCAGGGTGCTGCCTCTGTCATTGCATTCAGATGTTGCTGGATGGAAGTGAGCCACGGGCAACTTATAGCCACCAGGAACTATGCCTCAATATCTTCCACATACACTGCATTAGGAAGATTTTTGGCATCATATGATAGGACAGAGACTCAAGCAAAGATGAGCTCTCCCTAGCCAACATTCTCAGCATGTTCACTCTCCTGTCTCAGTGGCATCTATGCTGACTTGGTCATGTCCACAGAATGGAAGATCGCAGGATCCCCAAGGACGTGCTCTATCAGGAGCTGGCTTTGGACACTAGTGTCAGTAGTGCATGCAGGAGCCAGGCCCTGTGACCAGTAGGACTTTGTAGGACTGGGGCCTTCCTAAGTTTGTTCTGAAGAGGCAAGGTGCGGCTGCATAGGTGAGGCCGATTGGTAACTTACAGCACCTGGTGGCAAGAGCCGGGAAGGGATATAAGGTCAGCATTTCCCTTCAGCTCTTTGCCACAGCAACACATTTCCTGCCTTGTTGTGTTTGGTTCCTTGACTCCTTCCTTCTTGATCCTTGGACCCTTGAGCCTTGACTTCGTGACTCCTTGCTTCTTGATCCTCGGACCCTTGACTTCGTGATTCCTTGCTTTCTAACCCTCGGACTCTTGGCTTCCTGGCTTCTGGCTTCTGGACTCTCATTCCTGCTCCCACCCCGCCATCTTGCCCCCGGTCCCGACGTCCTCAGCTGGGACTTCGATCACCCGTAAACTGGACCATGACAACTAGGCCCATTGGCAGACCAGTTCTGTGTTGCAAAGATGCCTGCTAACATGACATGAAGGTTGGCAACATTAGCCCCATCATGTGGGAATCCCTTGCAGATGACCATGGCACCTGGAGAAAACCAGTCATTTCATGTATGCACAGCAGTGACCAGAGGAGGAAGGACCTCTGGGAGGAGCACAGAAGGAAGAAACAACATGGTACACCTGAATCAGAACAACTGGATGCCTTCATCTGCCCCAGCTGCAATGAAAAATGTCTCTCCCATATCAGTCTCTGCAACTACAACAGGTGCTGCAATTCTCCAACCATTTGACTTCACTACCAAAGACTCACTCCTCCATTGTCTCCCAAGACACACAGATACCAACTAAGCAGCTCCCATTAGCCCCTGACCATTTGGCAACCTAGGTGGAAGTTGGAATCCATCAACATTTGGATGGCATGGCATCATCTATCCCTACTCTTACTATCCTGGTATCATCTGACCTGCAATACCAACTTCTGGCCACCTGCAGTGGTGGCACTGCAACAGAGATCAGACCAATACCCCTCCTTCTAATAGAAAACTCAGCTGATGAGTGTCGAACCCTAAGGTTTGCAGATGTAAAATGGAGGGAGGACATAAAATGACCCCCTTTCACACATACAAAAAAGTCAACACAGTCCAATGAGGACTGGGCATCCTCAGTAACCACAATATACTGAGTGTCTGTTAAGAGGGGGAAACTGGAAAACGAGGTGGGATAATGGAAAGGAACAGGGGTGCCAACTTGAATAAAATATTGTGGGGGCTCAGGTAAGCCCCATCCCGCCTGATCAATCACATGACACAGTGCACACACACCATTTCAACAACAACAACAACAACAAATTTATTAAATTTGTGAGGTCCATGCCTTTACACAAAATACCATAAAACATTATTAAAAGATAAACAAAAAGATTATAAAAGTAAGCTAAAATTCATGCCATGCTGTCCCAGCAAGGAAACTACCCAATAAACCCCACCATTCAGGGAAGAAGATACAACAACAGGTTAGGAGAGCAATGGGAGGGACCTCACAGTTTCATCCAGGAACCATACCCTAGTTTTCATAGCCTTCACCACAAAGACCGCTACCACGTGAGAAATCCGTGGATCAGCGTCCACCAGTAAAAACTTTACTTGGTCCTCAGAGTTGACTATTGATTTGGGAATAGTTTGTAACATCGCATCCCTGAAGGCCGAATAGATGGGACAATACAACATGTAATGTATGAGATCCTCTTTGGTTCTCATATAACAAGGACATATCCGCTGCTCTACTGGGATTTTTGCATATCTGCCTGACAGATAGGCCGTAGGAATGGTTTGAAAACGGGCCATAGTAAAGGCTCTCCGAAGAGTGGGATTGGACACACACCATTTGAATAAGAATGCCCATCAATTTTGTGGGGGCCCAGTCCTTTCAAATAATTTATTGTGGGGGCCAAAGCCCCCATCGCCCCCGGGAGTTGGCTCCTATGGACAGGAATGTACTGGAACAGGGCATGTCTAGCTGTCTTGAACCCTAAACAGGAACACTCCATGCTACAAAGTTTTATTGTAGGCTCTCACTTGTTCCTCTCTAGTGGCAAACTGCCAGAGTGACTTCTGCCACCAGACTCGCTGGTTGAGGATATTCTAGTGCTTAATAATATCAGAGAGTGAGAGAGAAAGAACAGGTTCCTGCCATCACATTTAATCTCGCAAGCCAGCTATGGACAGGAAGAAATATGCGGACAGAGCCCCAGGTCCTGCTCTCTGGAGAGCCATTGTCAGAGAAAAGTGGCCTATAAATTTGAATATAACTACATAAAATTGCACCCATTTGCTGCAGCCTGCAGACTGATGTTCTTGTTGAATCCTTGATGAGACAGAGAGATGAGAGAGGGGCAGCCTCCATTAAGAAACAGGGAAAACAGGGTCTTGGCTCCAGCGTTCCTTGACGTTCCCATATGCCTGGTAATTAAGTTGTAAGTTAAAAGCAAAGAGTCAACCGCTTTTGCTAATAGTAGGAAAAGGGACGCAATCATGTAACTCCCATCTGTTTGCAAATACAGTTTGTGGTGGAAATGCATTAGCAACCTCGAGCGCAGTGCCAGGTTCAATTAGAATAAACAGGATCAAAGGGTACGCTAGGTAATAAATATCCTGGGTGGAAGAGCGCCAAAGCCTTTCTGTTTATGACTATAGCGGAGAGGTGAATTATCCGTGAGATGGAGGAAGCACCACCATAAAGCAGGAATGACCTGTGCCGGGCTTGGCAGAAAGAGCCCTACAAGCCCAGTTGTGTTGCTGGGTGATGGGCTGTAAGAATACAGAGTCAAAGCACCTGACGCTTAAGTTCCAAGAGAAGAGGAAGTAGGGAATCATAGAATCAAATAATTGTAGAGTTGGAAGGAACCCCCGGGGACAATCGAGTCCAGCCCCCCCAGGGGTGGAGGAAAGGGGGTGTGGTGGGTGCGGGCCACCCCGGGTGTCACCACTGAGGGGGGTGACAAAATGCCGGGCGGCACTCAATGTGGGGCCTGCAGCGCACCTGAGCCACGCATCTTTCCTGGGATAGATGCGGTGGCTTGGGCATGCACAGGCTCCTTGCTACCCAAACAGTCCACCCACTGCCTCCCCTCCATCTGTAGGGTGGCTGAGTGGGAGGAGGCAGGCAGACTCTGGAGGCGACATGGTGCGGCCCTCCCCTATGGGCAGCTTGCCTCACCCTCGCCCCGTCCCTATGGGTGGCTCACTCTGCCCCAGGTGCCCGAGCAGCTTCTTCCATCCCTGCAGCCCCCAGCAATGCAGCTATCTCATACAAGGATCAAACCTGCAACCTTGGTCATATCAGTACCTTACTGTAACCAACTGAGCTAGCAGAGTGGTCTGACACTGGGGTAGCTTCAGAGGAAGGCATGTTGGAGACTTGCAGTATTAGCTATTGCTTGGGCAAGCTTTCTTCTTGGGCCCCTTTTCTCAGCGAAGTTACACTCATCCCATACATTTAAAGCACCATGATAGCATTTTAAACAGTCATGGCTTCCCCAAAAAATCCTCGGAGCTGTACTTTGTAAAGGGCTCTGAAAGGTGTTAGGAGGCCCCTATTCCCTGCACAGAGCTATAATTCTTAGTGTGGTTTAACAATCACTCTGTGACGTCTTAAACCCCAGATGTTGGGGTAACAGCCAACTAACTTCTACTTAGAGTTGACCCACTGGAATTGATGGACTTAAGTTAGCTACTTCTATTGATTTCAATGGGTCTATTCTGAGTTGGACTCGCAATGGATACATCCATGTTGAATTAGTATCCCATTGTTGTCAACAGGTCAAAATAGGTTTAGGATTATGTCTTATCCAGGCATGTTGAAATAACTGTGCTCTGCCCTTGAAGGTAATTCCAGTCTACAGACTCCCTTACTCCTCCATCTAGGAGAAACCTTGCTGCAGGCCTATGCTCAGAGCCTTTTCAGGGAGCTGAACAGAAGCCCTATTAATAAGCCAGGTAAGTTGGTAACCTCTGTGTGGAAGCTAAATCCAGGAATCAAGGTTCTGCAGAGACAACAGGAGGGATGGTGGGCATCTTGGGCGGCTTTCAAAGAGGATTGGACAAATTCATGGAGCAGAGGGCTATCAGTGGCTTACTGGCCATGATGCCTATATTCTACCTCCACTGTCAGAGGCAGTGAATACTAGTTGTTGGGACACAGAGGTGTGAAGAGGAATTTGGTTGGCCACTGTCAGGAGTGGCTGGCAGGGCTGTGCTGGTCTCCTTACTTCTCAACACTGCGTGTTGCTGCTCGTCACTGAGTGCAGAGAGGGCAAGGCAGCCAGAGCTTGGCACTGTGTGGGCACAGCACCAAGAGCATCAGATGGTCACCACCGCAGCACCACACCATGCCAACCTTCCTACTGCTCTGCCACTTCCGCTCTCCATATCAGGCAGAGATGGGAAGTGCAAATTCAGGAAAGCGTCATGGCCCCATCCATACAGTCCTACCTCGCCACTGCTGGTGACTGTGAGGACAGACTGCTGAACTAGATAGGCCTTTGGTGTGACCTAGCACCAAAGACCTTCTAGACTGTGAGACCATGGGAACTCCGAAGAGGGCTTGGTTGTGCAACGTTGACTCATTTCCTACATTTGTTTGTTTGCTCTGCTTGAAGACATTTAATGGGATGGGAGCTGCATTCCAGGGTAATAAGGCCCATCCCTTCCCAGGGCTGAATTCCAAAGCATGTTAAGTCTCCTGTTCTGTCACCGAAAGGCAGCGGGCAGAGCCTTTGACTCCTTTCCATCTTCATCATCAGCCTCCTAAAATAAGGAAGAAATGTACTTGCCTCGCAGGGATGAGGTCCTTTTTCCAGAACTATAACAATTTGAGTGCACCCAAGAGTCAGAATCTGTGTCTCTGCATGCCTCGGTTAATATATTTTGGCCAGTTGCCCAATCCACATTAATCAGTTAAGACTTAAATACAAAAAACTATTTGATTTTTAATTAATTAATTAATTAAAATATGCAAAGGTATATGCTTCTTTCTGCTGGAGATTTGCCAAAGTCAGAACACAAGCATTTGTTGTAGTTTTGCTGAGCTGGCTAGTAATAATAATAATAATAATAATAATAATAATAATAATAATAATAATTTAATTTAATAATTTAATTTAATTTAATTTAATTTAATTTAATTTAATTTAATTTAATTTAATTTAATTTAATTTAATTTATATCCCACCCATCTGGCTGGGTTTCCCCAGACATTCTTGGTGGCTTACAACATATATAAAAACACAACAAAACATCAAACACTGAAAAACAGAATATCCTATAGAGGCAACAAACCAACCAATAAATCAATAGAAACCAATAATACCAATAATAATAAACAGTTGACAGTTATACGCAAATTAAAATAACCACCATCCCCAACTAAACATTTAACCAACCCCAACCTAACAAAAACTAAACAGAAGAACCAAAATTGGAGCCAGTTAAAACATTTTGAAACATTTTAGCCAGTTACCACAACCCAAGAGTTGTTCCAGCAATGTCTCAGTGGCCTCCCAGGAGCCTCTTTTGGCTTTTCAGGGTGAGTGTGGGCTCTGCCTCCTAGGCCAGGTGGAAATAGGCCTTGCAGGAGGCAGTGATCTAGGTTTACTTCTAACAGCATATGATTTATTACTGAGACCTGAACTGAGACCTGATGCAGGGCAGTGGCAAAGGACTGTAACATAGGTTACATCAATTGTATATCATGTAGCTGCATCTTTGATTTTCCATTAATTAATTAGAGGAGCATGGAGGAGTGATCCTTACCAATGGGGTAGGTGGGATAGGATGAGTAAAAAGATGTCTCCTCACGTGCCTTGCTTCCAGTAAGAAATGCTCTTCTCCGTGCCTGTAACACTTAATTTGTTGATTCATTCGCTCGGCCTTAGTATTCCCATCTGCAGTATGGGGGCAATAATAGTGGTTTGCCTTAAAAGGACGCCACAAGGATAATGAAGCAACTGTGTTTTGAGTGTACTGAAATGCAATTTTAGGGCTGATTATAATTATATCAGAGCTTTTTTTCCTTAAAAAAATGTTTAGGGGTACTCTCACTTTCCTACTCATATTGAAATACTGTCTCTCAATGAGGCCAAACTTAGATTCACAAAATGTTTAGGGGTATGCGTCCCCCTGCATCCCCCCCAGAAAAAAGGACTGATAATAACTATTATTGACATTTAAAATTTTAAGAGGATTTATATCTTGCTTTTCAGCTACTACTACATAGTGCCCAAGATGGTCCAGAAACAAACTAATGACATCAACGAAATCACACACACACTCCAAACATGCATGAGTTAATAAATCTTTAAAAATAATGATGAGAATAATAATATAAATATAACATCAAGATATAAGTAGCCTGCTGCTGGTAAGTCTCCTAAGCTAAACTTTCAGGACTGTTTTCAATTTTATGTTAGTTTTGTAAACTAACTCGTTCTGATCAGGTATATGTAACAAACTGATTTGATAATCACCTCTTTCATATGTTTATGACAAAATGAAATGTAATTTCCCCCTTGGCATTCTGTACCATTTACTCTGTCGGGAGCACTTCTGAGCATTTTATTTTGGGGGTTATGAAAGCAAATGCATTTCAAAGAAGTGGTTTATTTTTACTTGTGTGCTTTCTCTTTCTCTCCTTCTCTCTCTCTCTCTTTCTCCCTCCTTCTCCCCCTCCTTTGTAAGTACAGGGATGTTGATGTCACAGTATAATTGGTTTCCTAATGAGATCCTCAAAAAGAGCTGTACTTTCGCCCCGCAGGAAATTTCTACGTACTTTGCTGCTCTTTCTTGGAATGCTGAGTTTGCCATGCTTCATAACAAGAAAGGTGGTATTAGGATTTGCAAGGACAATCTTTGCATATAAGCTTGCCATTGGTTATGCATAGCTAAGTCCCCCTGACTTGAATGGGGACTTAAGCAGAAGTGACTGGGTGCAGGATTGTAGTTTGAAAAGGGTAAGCAGGCAGCTTAGCACCTTTTGCACAGGCGGGATTCAGAAATCAGAAGCTAAGAGATGGCTTCACAATGAAATAACAGAGGGTTATTTCAATAACTTCACAGAGTGTGTATACACAGCTAGCAGCAGCTTAACTCACCAGAGTTTCATTTTTTTATTTTTTATTTTAGTGTGTGTGAAATCTGGAGCATTCAAACCAGCCACTCCTAGTCAAGATGGAAAATATCCTAAGAAGAAGAAGAGTGTGGATTTGATATCCCGCTTTATCACTACCCTAAGGAGTCTCAAAGCGGCTAACATTCTCCTTTCCCTTCCTCCCCCACAACAAACACTCTGTGAGGTGAGTGGGGCTGAGAGACTTCAAAGAAGTGTGACTAGCCCAAGGTCACCCAGCAGCTGCATGTGGAGGAGCGGGGAAGCAAACCCGGTTCCCCAGATTACGAGACTACCGCTCTTAACTACTACACCACACTGGCTACTGCTGGGACAAACTGTCCATCTAATTCAACATTCTTTCCCCCAAAGTCACCAATCCAGTTCTTCTGAGAAGCCCACAAGCAGTGCAGACCTCCATCATTGATTGCTCCCAACATCTTGGGATAGATTGCCTCTGAATGTGGGGGTTCCATTTAGCTGTCATAGCTAATAGCTGGAAACACGGGGAGCTGCCTTACAGCAAGTCATACCAACGGTCCATGTTGTCTATATACCAGATTTGTGGCTTTCCAGATGTTGTTGGCTATACCTCACCAAATCCCTGACCATTGGCCATACTGGCTGGGGGTGATGGGAGCTGGAGTTGGACAGCATCTGGAGGGCCATAGATACCCCCATCCCTGATGTATAACAATGGGCATTGAGTTTCCTGGTTTTCTGGCAGGGGATTCTTCCATCGCTATCTGGAGTCACCAGGGATTGAGCATGGGGCCTTCAGAACCCAAGGCTGATGCTCTGCCACTGAGCTGTGGTCCTTTTCTGTAGCTGTTGATGGGCCTATTCTGCCATGAATTTGTCCAGTCCTTTTACAAAGCTGTCCTAGCCAAGGGGTATAATCAGATCTTAAGGCAATGAATTTCATAAGTTAATTTATCCATGGAGAATTGCAATTTTAATGGTCTTGCTCCAAATGGACTGCCAATTAATTCCATGTCTTGCCAATCAATAGGAGATGGCACCAGGTTTGACAGCTACAACACCTTCAATTTGTTGAGAACACAGCACCCACACTGAACCTATTATGCCAATATTAAAAGCTTGTTCAGTTTGGTTTGTAGGTGAAATTTACAAAAGATAAACAAAAAAAACCCCTGCTGGTTTTAATTTACAATGACCTGTGTTTTACAAAGACCGGGGGGTGGGGTGTTTTGTTTCATACGGCTTTGTTCTTACTGCTGCTATTGTGGAAAAGCAGTGCAGAGTGGAAGTTTTTGCGGTGGATGCTTGTGGTTCCAGAGCATCTGTCCTCGGAAAACTGGCCATGTCAGTCCAAATAGGAGAGAAATGGGTGTGTGATTCAGAACAAGGGTCAAGGGTGGAGTGCCAAGGATTAATGGGGCCAGAAAACAAGTACAGGGTTGAAGCCAGGCAAAGTCAAGGCAGCAACACCTTCACAGAAGATGCAAATTGCCCAGTTTGAGAAGCAAGACATGAGAAGCAAGTTTGAGAAGCAAGTTTTATAGGGTCTGATGAGGCTGTGATTGGCACTAGATGGTTAACTGATGGACTATTCAGGCAGGTAGGTAGGTAGGTATTGCAGCCTAGTTGACCCCCTGTATATATTTTTTAAAGCCCCATACCAAATAAAACAGTGTGAAGTTCTCTCCACCACTCCCTGCAGGCTATATTTCCTGGAGTTCCTTGGGGGAGCAATGTGATATGGTCTGGTGTTGTTCTGAAGTGCATTCAGGTCCTACCTTCTAGAGCAGCAGAAGACAAGTTTGCTCTATCTTTCATGTGACAGCCCTATAGATATTTGAATACACCTATCATATCACTTATCAGTCTTCTCTCCTCCAGGCTAAGCATCCCCAACTCCATCAATAAGGTCTGGTTTCCAGACTCTTTATCATCTTGGTCACCCTCCTCTGCACACGTTCCAACTTGCCAACATCCTTCTTAAACTGTGGTGCTCACCACTGGACACATCTGGCCAAGCTGGAGCAGAGTGGTGCTATTAATTCCCTTGATCTGGAGACTATACTTCTGTTGATGCAGCCTAAAATTGCATTAGGTTTTTTCTTTTCTCTTTTGTTGCTGCATCAGCTTGTTCACTCATGGTAAGCTTGTGGTCTACTAAGAGCCCTAGATCCCTTTCCTGAGCAGTTCACCTATCCCTAAGTGGCATTGCCTCTTTTACCACAACTCCACTCACCCCTGCCTACACTAGGAGCTCATTCACATATGCATATTCATGCCTACAGCATCAAATGCGTTTGGTGAGGTTTGCTTCTTAATAAGGATGCTTAACACTGCAGCCTTCATGTGGTACACACAGTGCTTGGTGGTCTGTGCTGTTGAGTGCATGAAAATGCTCCAGAGAATAGTATGCTGGCATGGAGGGCAGAGGGAGATGTGGTTTTGGGGATTTTAGGAGGAAGCCACTTATCTTGCTAGATATCCCCATGTGGCCCTCTGGAAAGCCACTTCCACAGTGACAGATCACTCTGGATTTGCATCGCCCCACAGAGCTTGTCAGCATTCCTGGTAATTTGCATTTGATTCACAAAGGATGATATACACTTAAATTTGCCCAGTGCTGCAAAATGCTGAGACACGCTTACATTATGGGTGTGCGGCAGAAGAGAAATTAGTGATGGCTAAAGTGAATTAAGCATAATGGAAATAAAAATGCCCTGTCAGTGGACTCATCCGTCATGCAAATGGCTTCGCAGCAAAAAAAATGGGGGGGGGGGCAATGGGTGAAGATGAAGAGCTGGGTTGCATAAAGCAAAGACTCACTATTGTTAGTGTAGAACAGGGTGAAATAGGGAGAGACATTTCCTGGGGGAAGGTACAGCAGGCCTCTGTGTCCCTAGCTCACCCACACCTCCCATCCCTTGGTTCCTAGATTCTAAGCAAACACAAGAGACCTCATGTAATATGCAAAGTTTGTCTTTAGGAATTGATTTGGTTAGAATGTCAGAATACTGAGTGCTGCTCCCCTACATACACACTTTTCCTTTCCTTTCTCAGTGCAGGTAAACACAAGTTTATAATTTATTTTAAATTTTAAAACCCTTTGACCCCTAATGTTTGAATACCTACATATTTAACCAACAGACTTATAATCGCCAAACCTGCACATATTTAAACTGAAACCTAGATATGCTAATACTGAACTGCCAGGTTCAGTATGGAAAGTAAATATGCTTTCTGTGACCGGGAGTTGCTGGTCCAGGGCTTCAGCAAGATGGCATGCTATTGATTAGAAGGAATAATAATTTATACTTTTAATAATTAATATTCTTATTAATTAAGACAGTCTTCCTGGATGCTCCACAAAAAAACCTGACATTCCGCACTCAGGTTAAACACTGCGACATATTTTGGGGGTCTCTCTGTTATTCAAAGGAGCATGTGTGAGTTATTAACATGTCCACTTGTGACAAAGCTTCAGAGTTTTAGAAAAGAGCTAATTTGTGGATTATGGGGTGGGAGTACAATCAGGAAGCACTGAGTAGCATAAAAGAACAGAATTTCCACTCTCACTCTTGAGAATTACATGTCTGATGCCTCTTTTGGCAGGTGGATTAGTTGAGAAGTCCTTTAAATCTTGGTGCCACAGCCATTTCAAGCTTCTAGTCCCCCCTTTTTAAAATTCTTCACCAACTGGGGAGGCTGAGCTGATGGGATTTTAACAACAACAACAACAACAACATTTATATACCATCCATCATCCAAAGCTCATAGAGTAGTCTTTCACCCTCCCTTAGTCTGACTGCATTCCTGAACCCATTTAAACCCTTCCTCAAAATCTTTATTTAAGAAAACGCTTTCCCTAAAATAATCCCCAAACTCCTTCATTGCTTTGAATTTTCCCATTCCAGCCATATTCCTTATGCTTGTTTCCAGACCCTGGTTGAGCTGAATCAGGCCATGGGTTCACCTAGGGTGCATTCAGATGTGATAATTGTTGCATTAGTTTTCCTGGTTATGATGCTGGTGCTTATGTCCCAGTTTCTAACATTTGTTTTACACTGCATTACCTGTTGCATTATGCGACTGTGGCTTTTTGATCAACCTACTGTCGCATCACACTAAATTCATTCCTACCAGTGAATGTGGCATGACACAGCAGCAGATATCATCAGACATGTCGTACATTCCCTTTTTGTGTACATGTACTTCTCTGCCCCGATTCACCCAAGAAAACAGTGGGGAAAAACTGTTGGGATACCTCCTCAAATTTTGTCCCATGGTTTTCCCGTTTCACAGAGCCTTAACAGGTGTCTTCAGTTGTCTTCAGAAAAGGCTTGTGCAGATACCAGCTTTCTAGGAGAGCAGGAACTCCTCCATGCTGGTGTCAGGGGTGGTTCTTGCTGTCTTGCCCTCCCCAGAAGCCTTCCCCCACCCCTGAAGAGAGCTGGTGACAACATCCAGGCCAGGAGAATGGGGCAGCTCCTGTTACACTCAGCTGACTTGATGGCAGTATGATCATGGCACAGAAAAGCAGGTAGGCAACACCGTTCTCCTAGCCTCATTTGGAGTCTGAGCATTTCATCCCTGCTCCTGCTACTTTGTGCTGGTCTGTTGGTTGAAAGCATCCCTTGGGCCTGGTTTAACTAATCCTCACATTGCTCTATATCACAGAGAGACCTGACAAGCTGAGAGCTCAGGCACTCCATCAAGGAAGGAGAATCCTTCTGTTATCCAGATGGCTTTGTGGAACATCTGCCATGCAGGCTAGGCATCCTCCCACCCTTTCATTCACCCACCCACCTGCCCACCAACACCGCTGGAGCAATGTTGGAAAGTAATGCTTCTGCTCCCTCTGCTGATCAGAGGTAACTCTACAGCCCCCTTTTTGAAGACTTTATGCTGATAATGTCACGTGTGTGGTCTGCTTGGGGTAGTCTAAGCCAGCAACAGAGAACCTCTTTAAGCCAAAGAGACACATTCACTTCTGGGCAACCTTCTGGAGGACTCATACCAGTCACGACTGTGGTCAGGGGGGAAATTGGGCAAAATCACAAATGTGAATTTTACCTTTGTACAGTATGCTTGTTTCTATACACTCTCTCACACCCCTGTCCATTCTGACAAGCAAGAGGCATTTCCAGATTTCAAGGACACATCCCAGCCAGGCTAAAACCCTGGAGGGCATGAAGCAGGATGTTTTCCCAGTAGTGATGTATGGAAGTGAGAGCTGGACCATAAAGAAGGCTGATTGCCAAAGAATTGATGTTTTTGAATTATGGTGCTGGAGGAGACTCTTGAGAGTCCCATGGACTGCAAGAAGATCAAACCTATCCATTCTTAAGGAAATCAGCCCTGAGTGCTCACTGGAAGGACAGATCGTGAAGCTGAGGCTCCAATACTTTGGCCACCTCATGAGAAGAGAAGACTCACTGGAAAGGATCCTGATGTTGGGAAAGATGGAGGGCACAAGGAGAAGGGGACGACATAGGACGAGATGGTTGGACAGTGTTCTCGAAGCTACCAGCATGAGTTTGACGAAACTGTGGGAGGCAGTGGAAGACAGGAGTGCCTGGCGTGCTCTGGTTCATGGGGTCACGAAGAGTCGGACACGACTAAACGACTAAACAACAACATACTTGCTTACGGTAATTGTCTTCAGCACCTTGGCCAGCTCCCTGAATTTATTTATTAAGACTATTGCAGAAACGATGAGGAACCTCAGGCTGGAGAGTTGAATGAGCGCCTCCTGGCCTTTCTATTCTCCCAAGAGGAATTCTGAGTTTGCCAACGTTCAACTGGATGGCCTGAGTTCTAGTATGATGAGAGAGGAGTCTGCATGTCCAGGGATGTTGGGGAAGTTAAGGTGAAGGTGTATGTGTTCTGTCTGTTACAGCACTGTCACAATAACTCATACCAAGGGACCCCAGGCACTCAAAGTAACAATAATGTATAATGCACAGAACTTCCCTTCAGCTCAATATAAGGTCGTGATCTTGGGATGTTCAGATTATAGAGCTGAACCCAGTGAAATCCTAGAATCCATGCTGTGTTTAGCAAACAATTGAGGCAGAGCATTCCAAGATAGATGTTAACTCTGCTTGAGGTTGACAGCCTTGGAATGGCTCCAGATCAAGAGGCCCTGTCGAAAGTCTATTGACCAGCTGGGTCACAATGAGGATGAATGGGGCTTTTGGTGTCAATATTATGATAACAAAGCAGCAATTAATTAGTCAATTAACATTGGACCCTTGAGAATGGACTCCTTCATAAGTCCCTGTTTAGTGATCAGTGTTGCCTCCCCTTGCTCCCCCCTCTCCTGTTCCCATCAATAATGGCTGCAAAACACCTTAACAGCTGATGCATCTGCACAGTTCTGTAAAACACCTTGTTCTTGTCTTTTGAAGAATAGCACTTAAAGATATTTAAAACCACTGGCATGGTTCATCACAAGTCAAGCATCAGGATCCTGCCATGTTTAGTGCTGTGCATGGGCACTGAAAGCCTGTTGTGATAAAGCTTTTTCTAGTCTGCACCATTTTAAGCTAGAGGTGTGAGAGTGTGTGTTTGTGTGTGATGGAAAGCTCCCCATCTAAAACTATGGAACACACTCTTGCAGGAAGCCATGATGGCCACCAACCTAGGATTAGTTTGTGCTGGGCTTGGGGGTAACCCAAGAATCACGGTCCAGGACTGGTCCAGAATCCATAGGTTCCTCTAGCAGTCAGTCCGACAGGGTCAAGGCAGGACACGAGGCAGGAAATCAGGCAATGACAGGTACAGGATCTCAGGCAGGATCTAGCATACAGCAATGTTGCTTCCGCAACCTGGGGCGGCATCTGACAGCCTTTTATTTTGTCAGGGTAGCAGCCGGTCCTGATCCCCTGGTGACTCACCTCCCTGTCTCGCCCGAAGGTGAGCACTCCTCCTGTGCGTACTCAGGTCTCTCCTTCTCTCAGACCGTAGTCTCTGCAGCTCGGGAGACATCGGTGGGTTACTAGACCCAGAGGCCTCCCCTGACGAAACCGGTAGTGGAGCAGCTGTAAGTGATGGCCCAGCTGGAGGCAACGAGGTAATCCCCACATCTGGAGCCAGGGCAGACTCAGGCTCCTGACTCGGCCCAGCTGGTGTTTGTTGCAGGGGAACCTGTGCAGACTGAGTCTCCTCTGGTTCAGAGTCCGAGCCCGGGTCCCAGACCATCATATAGACAGAGGAGGAGAGGGCTATCAATGGCTACTAGCCATGATGGCTATGCAGTGCATTCACAGCTGGTGGCAGTGATGCTTCTGAACACCAATTCCTGCAAACCACAGGAGGGGAAGTGCTCCTATGCTTAGGTCCTGTTCGAGGGTTTCCTATGGGCATCTGGTTAGCCACTGTGAGAACAGGACGCTGGACTGGAGGGGCCACTGGCCTGATCCAGCACTCACTCTTATCTTCTTAATCCTATTTCTGGCAACTCCAAGATCATTGTATGGGGAAAATGTTTTTAACTGTAACTGTTTTAAGAATATTTTTTTTAACTGCAACTGCTTTTAGATGTTTTTAATTGTAATTGTTTTTAAAATATTCTAATCTGTTTTAGGGTGGTATTTATTTATTTCATGCATTTTTACAACACACACCCACACCCACACCCACACCATACAATATCCATCATTTATCCCTTTTCCTAGGACTTCCCTGTCCATCTCTCCATGGCATTCTAAGTAAACCTTGGTCGGCTGCATATTCTAATACTGGATGGTCTCGTTTTTAAACCATGTATCTGTCTACTGCTCAGGTCTCCTCGGGGAGGAAGGTGTTGGATTAAGTTCAACAAACAAACAAATAGCCCTTATCTACATAGGGGAAAAGTGGTACTGAGAGATCTTTGCAAGTACAAAGTGAAGATGCCTGCTGAATCTCTGCTGGAATAATGTTCCACAATATGGCCCTCTGTGTTGTGGGGAGTGAGTAGTCACCTTTCTTTGAAGGATCTCAGTGACCCAGCTGGGATATAAGGGCTCAGGTGGTCTGTAAAGTATCCTGAACCCAAAATGATCAGGGCTTTGTATACTAACACAGCGGCCTTGAACCTAGCCTGACAGTCAGGCTATTGCATTATATCTCCTGCCTGTCTGCTCAGTTCAGTATTTGCTCACCCTCGGGTCTGAGTGCCTCATAATAGCATCCAAAATGGATCAGTTTCCTTAAAAATTCTTTTTAATAACATATAACAGACTGCCACAGCCAGCTCCATCATCAAACATTTGCTGTCTAGCTGAGCCTATTTAAAATCAAATCCAGCCAGTGCACAGCTGTTGCTTGTCCAATAGCCACAGTAGCTGTATCAGTGCTTAGTGATGTCAGGCGTCGTCCTACCGAGATATGCTTCCCTCTCATTCTAGTTCTCCTGAATGGCTGTTATTAAATATAGCCCCTATATGCTGCAGCACCAATGCAGAGACCAATTGCTTTGGGACAAGACATTGGGAGCTAAGCAGGGTCAATTCCACGGTAAATATGCAGATGGTAATCTCCTATGCTATAAACTCTTTCAGTTCTTCCCAGCCTATGGTTTCTGATCTCCTCTGGGAACTCCATTCTGGAGCATAATGGGGACCATATTCTTACAGATTGATAGATTTCAGGGTTGAACGGGACCACGGTGAACCTCCGACTTGAACACTTGCATAATTCAGTGTTAAGAGTTTTGTTTAAATGTGAACCTATATGATGTTTGGTCTGGGAATTATTTTTGATGGAAAAGTTAACACAAAGGGTACGTGAAAGAAAACAAGGTGAGAAACTACATAACTTTTACATAACGTGGTCCTCCTTTATTACATATGCATCAAAGAAAGAACATGCATTTAAACCACCTAAGACACATGGGAGCATGTGGAATGATATTTTTTAAACCAGCAACTGTAGAAATAATTTTTTATTTGATTATATTACTAATGTAATTACCTGGATGTAGTTGGGGCTGTTTTTTTGGGGGGGGGGGGTTAGCGGAAAACTGTATTTGATTGCTTGTATTTGATTATATGTTGTTCTTATATTGAACTAATAAAATATTCACAAAAAAGAGAGAGTTTTGTTTGGTCATTCCTGAACCAGAGGAATTATTCCCCCCCCCCAAACAATGCTAAGTGAGCCCATCAAACGCCTTCTACTTTTGCCTTGCCATTTTATTCCTTAACTTGGCTGAGTATTTATAGTGCAATGTGAGTTTATTTTGTGTAGCATCTTTCAGGGCGACTCTATCCCCTCTGAATATGTTGCCGAGCCAAATAAAACCAGACAGCACAGGGCATAAATTATGGGAAGGGTAGTGGCTGCGAGATGTTGGACAGTGAATAAATTGAAGCATTCAGTCATAAGGCTGGTAAATGAGGGAGAGAGAAATTCACGGGCAGAAATGATACATTTAACTTTCAGAATGAGATGTGAAGTGAGTGGGAGAGAGATGATGAGGCCAAGGGAAATGGAAGATGGTCTTGGAGGGTGGGGTGGGGGGGAAGGTGGCAACCTCAGATGAAAGTCCAGCTGAGGAATGGGGGTGTAATTCTGATGGAAAATTACCTAATTTACACTTCCCAACCCAAGGCACAAACTGGAAGGCAGCTGTCCTTTGAAATTCACACTTCCGTAAATTCTGCAATGCAGTTCTTCATGGGGAAGGGCCATAGCTCGGTGGAATAGTATCTAGCATACATGCTGTAGGTCCTATAACAACAACAACAACAACAACAACGATAATAATAATAATAATTTATTTATACCCCGCCCATCTGGCTGGGTTTCCCCAGCCACTCTGGGTGGCTTCCAACAGAATATTAAAGTACAATAATCTATTAAACATTAAAAGCTTTCCTAAACAGGGCTGCCTTCAGATGTCTTCTAAAAGTCTGGTAGTTGTTTTTCTCTTTGACATCTGGTGGGAGGGCAGGTGCCAGTACCGAGAAGGCCCTCTGCCTGGTTCCCTGTAACTTGGCTTCTCGCTGTGAGGGAACTGATAGAAGGCCCTCGGCACTGGACCTCAGTGTCCGGGCAGAACAATGGGGGTGGTAGGTTCAATCCCCGTCATCTCCAGGTGGGGCTGGGAATGCTCCCTCTATGAAACCCTGAAGAGCTGCTTCCAGGCAGTTTTGGCAATACTGAGCTAGGTGGACCCAATGGTTTGACTCGTTATACGACAGCTTCCTATGTTCTACAATCCCAATATGTCTATATTAGGGGAATGGGTTCCCTAAAATGCAGCAGTGGCTGGTGGGGCAGCAAAAGTGACATTGTGCAGCTGGCTTCCAAGCAGCAAGCACTGTTGCCATTTTACTGAGAGGGAGAGGGATGAGGTGGGGGGAGCTCAATGCAGTGCACGTGCATCAGAGGAATCAGGTTAGCTTTACTGCAGTGCTTGCATCACACTGAGCTCCTCAAGCACTTCCCCCCTCGGTAAGTGGCAGCTGGGCTTGCCATTCAGAAGCCTGATGTGCAGCTCTGCTGCACAAATGGAATCAGACAAATGAGAAATGGCGGAGTCAGACTTGACAGGTTTGCACATCCCAGGTTCAGAGAAGAACTTGATGGTAGGGGCAGAGACTGAGAGCTATCTAGGATGGGTGAGGTCTGAGATACCTGCTCAGGCCCAAGATGGGCTTCCAGCCTTGAGATTGGCTGGTGATATGGACAAAAAAGATCCTGCCTGGTTCAGAGTGAGGGCCCATCTACTACAGCACCTTGTTCTACATGCAGTACTTGAAGGAAATACCCTCTCTCACTGTTGCTGCCCAGGCAACTAGTATTCAAGAGTAGACGGCCTGTGTCAAAGGGTGTTGTTCCTCATAGCCATCATGGCTAATAGATGCCAGTAGCCCTTTCCTTCATGAATATGACTCATCCCCTTTAAAATGGACAGCATCAGGTGCATAGGCTCTGGAGGGTGGGCCATGTTGACATGCAGACAGCATATCAAATATGCCCCCCATGACTCCACCAGCCATTGAGGGAGTTACAAGCAGCTGGTAGATTCCAACTAGGCCCCAGAAGGCCAAGGCTCTACCCTGTAAAGTCAACAATTCCTCGTTGCATTGCAACCACTTCCGGGATGGTCAAATCACCAAGCAATTTTTTAGGATCCCCAGTGGAGCTTTGTTCTGAACTGCGAGCAGCCTGTTTCTGTATGTGGGGCTGCTGAATAACCTCAGCCTGGGGAGCACCAGAGTCCTTTGCATGTTCCTTGTCTCCTTCAGCAACCATGCGGTATGCTGGGACAACAGTTTCCTTGGTAGTGAAGGAATGACATCATCATAAGAGGCAAATAGCTAATCTCCAAAGCCTGCTTTCTTAATTGCAGTGGGTGGAGCAGCACTAGCAGTAATTAACTTTACTTATCTCAGCGCTGTTATTTCCATCTGTGGCAGCAGAAAATAACTACAGTGAGAGCGCTGAAATGACCAACAGTTTGATGAAATTAAACCAAAATACAGCTGGTTCCGTTCCATTATCATTGGTGGTAGGTGGCCATGCAAATGAACCCCAACTGTGATGTTCTGTTTACTATAACACTGAAATCTTGCATTTACCCATGATCAATTCAAATATTTTCATTTAAACATGGAAGAGAGCAGTATGGGGCCTCCTTTCAGCCACAGCCTGCAGTTCCTTGATATCGATGCAATCATGTTCTCTCCCTATTTTAATTAGAACTTTTAATTATATTCTAATTAGGATTTTAATTATTTTCTATGTTTTATTACATATTCCTAACCATTCATGAACACATGAGACAATGTGCTCATTGGCATACATAGTACATTAAAGAAAAGAATGCAAAACCACAAAATACTTCAGGAAAAAACAAAAAATTATAAGCAAATGGCTTAGTTTGGGGATCAAATGCACAAGATGTGTCAAATGTTTACTGCCTAATTTGCTCGTTTTATGGCCACAGCAGATTGTGCATCCTTCCACATCTTGATGACTGGGAAAAGTTTTGGTTTCTGTGATTCTGTGAGAAACTACATCAACTCAAAGCACCAACTAGGAAACTTCCATGGAGCAGATATGTGTCACCTCCTGCTGAATTAGGTTGTTGGAACCACAAAGTGCTGGTAAGATCCTGAGGAAGTTGGATGAATGCAAGAAGGTGGCTGACGACAAGGACAATTTGGCTGCGTACCTAGTGGGTCACTCCTGAAGCTGAATATAGAGGAGCAGGAAGCAAGAACTGAGTCTGAGCTTGGAAACATGGTCTTCAGGACCAGGGACAGCTCCAATCCAGTGGAGACATTGCACCACAAAATGTACATCCAATCTGAGTGCTTTCTATAATCTGTGATGCAGCAAAAAACTTTAAAGATTAACAAATATATTTGGGCATAAGCATTTGTAGACTAAGTAAAGGTAAAGGTAAAGGTACCCCTGCCCGTACGGGCCAGTCGTGTCCGACTCTGGGGTTGTGTGCTCATCTCGCTTAAGAGACCAGGAGCCAGCGCTGTCCGAAGACACTTCCGGGTCACGTGGCCAGCGTGACGAAGCTGCTCTGGCGAGCCAGCACCAGCACAGCGCACGGAAACGCCGTTACCTTCCCGCTATAAAGCGGTACATGTTTATCTACTTGCACTTAGGGGTGCTTTCGAACTGCTAGGTGGGCAGGAGCTGGGACCGAACGACGGGAGCTCACCCCGCCACGGGGATTCGAACCGCTGACCATACGATCGGCAAGTCCTAGGCACTGAGGTTTTACCCACAGCGCCACCCACGTCCCTATTTGTAGCCTAGAGTTTACATAATCAGAGCCTTGTTGGATTTTTTTGTTTTTATTGAAAATTATAATCATGTACACAGTGCTATTGAAATCTCAAAGTTTTTCTGTATTTCCCCCCTTATAATCCTTATAATATTGACTTGAAGCTCAATATTATTATTCTCATATGGCTTGCTGGGGAGGGGCAAAGTGACTGAGAGATTAATGTCAAAGACTACTTAATGAATTCATGGCTGAGGGATGAATTGAACTATGGACTCACCCTTAGTCACGTCAAGGCACTTGTCCTAAATGTTATTCATTTATATTAACAGATGTAGAACAGTTCTAACAACAAATAAAATGGTTTGGTCTTTTAAAGGAAAAACAGGATCAGTTGAAGAAGTGTTAGATGAAAGAAGAAAAATGAAATGTGGATCTAATTGATGGAGCCATTTGTTTTGACAATTGGTTATAAAAATGCAGAACACTGTAGAAGAAAAAAATAACACGATAGATCAAATTTTCTGTTAAATAGAAGATTCTTAATCCTATTTGAAGAATACATTGTGTTTTTAAAAATATAATCTGAATCCTGAAATACTGTTCATGAATAGAGGGGAACTTAATTAATATTTATATATCAATCAATATTACCGTATTGGCCTGAATATAAGCCACACATTTGTTTTCCAAATTCCGAAAGTGAAAAGTTAAAGTGTGGTTTATATTTTCAACCTTATGATATCGCTGCTGAAAAGGCTGCCCTAGGTCTGCGGCCCTGTCTTGCCTTCCAAGGCCAGAATGGAGAGCACCCCTCCCCCTGGCCCAGGATGCCACCATAAGGGCCATCGGGGGTGCTGGACAATGGCACCTGGCCCGATTGCTGCTCCCAAGTCTCTCCCAAGCCACCAGAATAAAAGGGGGAAGGCCGCTGGCAAAGCGGTGAGGCTACCCCCCCCCCCCCGGAAGCAGCCTGGGAATGTGGGGAAATGATACCCATAGAGTTTTCTTCTACATTTGCTATTTATGGGTATGAATGCCTGTGGAATTTTAAGGGAGCAGCTTATATTCGGGTATCATCTTTTCTTTCTCCCCGCCCCTTGAATTTTAAAGGTGTGGCTTATTTGCGGGTGTGGCTTATATTCTGGCCAATACGGTACTTGCATTGCAGAGGGGTTGGATTAGTTGACCTTCGGGATCCAACTATACTATTTTATGATTCTACTTATGTAATAAAAGTTTGGTATGGCAAGAACAAATAATAATTAAATAAATAAATGTCTGAAAAGGATAAGAGCCCTGGACCAATAACAACAACAGAAAAGGTGTGTGCTGGAGTTTCGAGGTCAGAGCAGAAGAAACTTTAAACGCTGCACATGCCACCTAGCATGTCTGTCCAAAACCTGGCGGTGTCATACCAGGGATTGATGTGGCCCCCACCCTCACTGTCTCATCCTTGCGTCTGTGTGTACAAATGCAAAATAATGAGGTGTCTGCTTACAGAGCCTGTGCCGGCGGTGACGAATGAAGATGGATGACTTCAGCGAAGAGACAATTTGGAAAGGGATAAATACAGGCAACAGGTTATTCACTGCGGCAATTTGTAAAGAGTGTTAAAAACCTCCCGACAGGATAGTTTCACATCATCTATTTTTTTCCATTTTGCGGCCTGACAGCCCCCCATGTAAATGGCAGTGATTGATAGCTGCAAACAGGTCCCTTTAATCTGCAACTCTGGTATTGATTACTTCAAACTCCTGCAAAGCTGGGCATCAACCTGGCAGCGGAATGAGGACCTGCAGAGTGGATCAGGCAGCTGGAGGGCAGAGCAGGGCTGACCAACATGCAGAGAATGGAGATGGGCTGTAAGGTCTTAGCAGCCAGGAAATTAAGTGCCTTGGGTGTCCAGGAAAATGAGTGGCTGTAGTGTAATCCAAACCTAGGATTTCTCACTGAAGTCAGCGTCTTGAGCTGGAGGCTTGAGCAGTAGGAAATACAAGATTCTGCCTTGTGATAAGTCAGGTTCCTTGGTCCATCTAGGTCAGCACTGCCTGCGGTGACTGGAAGCAGCTCCCCAGGGTTTGAGACAGGATATTCCCAGCCCTACCTGGATATGTCAGGGATTAAACCTAGTGACTTCTGCATGCAAAGTAGATGCTCTATCACTGCGTTGCAGCCTTTCCCTTAGGATGTAGGAACACAGAAAAGTGCCTTATAGTGAATCAAAAGCTGGGTACAGTGTTGTCTGCACTGACTGGCAGTGGTTCTCCAGGACTTCCATCAGGTGCCTTTCCAGTCTTACCTGCGATTCCCATCCACTGGTATTCAGAGGCATCTTGTCTCTGACAGTGAAGGGACAACCTCGTCCCCTCCTTGAATGTGTCCAGTCCTCTTTTAAAACCATCCAACTTGGTTAAAGCTGCATTGTCTGCCCCACCAGTGTTCTGAATTCTGGAGGCTGTTGGATTTAAGGTTTTCAGGGAGAAAAAAGAGCAAGGTATTAAATCTGGCTGGTTATTTTACAGTATTTATATCCCACACTTCTTCTACCATGGGTGGTGGCACACGTGGAGATCTGCCATCCAGGCACTGACCTAGACGCAGATCTGCTAGCTTCATGAAGGTGGGGATCTCCTGTGCATCCGAACTTAACCCTGGTGTCCTGCTTAACTTGACCTTTGCTTGACCTTTAAAACTGATAAAAAAAGCAATGAGTCTCTTACTCCCTCCACAAGAACCTCTCAAGCTTGAATATTAGAGCTCAAACTTGCAAACATTCAAAATCTGAGAAGCCAAATCTAGATTCTGATTTATTTATTTTTCAGAAAAGAATGAGCATACCCTTGACCAGTTCCTTCTCCTTTGTTCATTTGGCCTGGTAGAAAGGAAGAACGACTCTGTGGACTGATTGGAGCCCAAGGTATTAACGGCAGTATCTTCATGCATAGCGAACCTGAGTTACTTCAGCAGGGAAGTATTCATGATGTACTTTGGATGAAAAAAAAGTACAATTCATTAATGGAACTTCCCCTCCAGCACCTTTTGCTGGTACTAAACTCACTCCAGTAGGAGAAGCTCTATCGCCAGAGTCAATAAAATTGTGATTATATGATCTCCAATTAAACTTCTGAATTGTTTCTGAGTGCTTAATTGACCTTGCTCCTCCAGAGTTATTGTCTGGCTGGGTTATTACTCTCTTGAACAACCTTCCCACCTCCTGTGTTCCCAGTTTGGGTCTCAATTAGCACTGGAAAGAAGGGAACACTGAATTTTGTCAAACTCTCCACATAAAAAAACTAAGTGTCCCAAGCATGTTTTGTCAGCATTATCAAAATTGTATATTCTCTGGGAGAGGTTTCTCAAGAGGTCTTCTGAAGAGAGGTGACCCCATAATGTCAGGGTGGACAACCTCTGGCCCCTGGACTGACTGTAACGCTCAGCCTGATTTTGTGTGGCTTTTGATAGGGAAGTAGTTCAGATCTTTGGTGAGGATTATCAGTTTCTGGCGGCCTGCCGGACACGGAGGAAAAGGGAGAAGGAGAGATAAAGAAGGGGAGAGTGAGGATGCTATGAACCCTCAGTGACTATGGCCTCAGTGACTTTTCTGTAGAGCAACAAGTATCTCCCAATAATGGTTGAACTAGGGGTTCATCTCCACAGCTGCTTTTGACCTGAACTTTCCATCTATGGTGATTTCTGTTTCATTTTGGTCAATGGGTAGAAATGGCAGAACTGACCAAATGAGGAAACACTAAACATCTTTGAGCCCCATGTTGGGCAAAAGATTCCTGTATTTCAGGAGGTTGGACCAGATGACCCCGTGGTCCCTTCCAACTCTACAATTCTATGATTCCATGAACCCACCTTTTGTTCTAGCCTCATCCGCTGTTGCCGTTGGCCCCATCCACAGTTGCCCTGATGGATTACCCCAAAGGAATGTGGCCTTTTGCTGAAAGAAAAGGTTGCCCACCCCATCCTAATGAACCTGAGGAGGTGCAATTGTGGTTTGCTTCTTCCTCTGATACTTCTGCTGTAATATAGGAAGAGAGCATTGGCAGGGGTGAGGTGCCCAGAATCCAGATGTGGAAGCAGGTTGCACATCAGTCATTAAAAAAAATGTAAGAGGAGTTGTGCTTCTTCTCTATCCCATCCTTGCTATCACTCATGCAGCCATGATCAACTGCACCCTGCAGACAGGGATTCTAGAAACAGAGGACGCTGCCTTATACTGAGTCAGACCACAGGGCTATCTAGCTCAATACTGCCAGCACTGACAGCCAGCAGCTCTCCTGGGTTTCAGATGAAACATTCCCGCTCCTAACTGGAGATACCAGGGATTGAATCTGGGACCTTCTGCATGCAAAGCAGATGCTCTTTGGTTAAGATATGGTCCTTCCCCTGAATGGAAGATTCTAGTCCTCATGGTTCTGAATACGAGAGCTGATTTAAAAAGAAACATGGGGAGCTGCCTTGTAGTCAAATCACTGTTTTATCTAACTCAGTATTGCTAACACAAACTGGCTGTGGTTCATCATGTGTCTTCCCTTGCCCTACCTGGATATGACAGGTTTGTACCTGGGATCTTCTGGGTGCAAATCAGATGCTCTTCCACTGAGCATCTTTTTAATATTTACATGTGTATCCCACCTTTCTTCTGAGGAGCCTGAGGTTGTATACATAATTCTCCTCCTCCCCATTTTATCCTCACTACAACCCTGTGAGGGGGGTTAAGCTAAGAGACAGTGGCTCTGGCCCAAGCTCTAACCACTACACCACATCCCTGAATGGCATCAGGAGAAGGCTTGGCTTCTAGTACTTAGAGTACATCTCAGATGGCCAACTTGTGAGTTTTACGAAGACAAGTGCAGCATGTGAAAGCAGATCCTCGCAGGAAACAGCAATCCATGATAGATTTGTCACCTCTCATTATGTCAAAATAGTTCTACATTAATTTAATAACTCTTTCATTCTTTCTGTCTCCCCCAGTCGCCCCCCCGAACTCGTCATCTGTGCCATTCTGATAATAAAATGGGTTTCTTGCTTCCTCCCCACCCACAGCACTAAAGATTCTTCAAGGACAGTGGCTGGCTGGCAAAATAAAGGAATTAACCTGTAGAATTCACCACTGCAATATGTGGAAAGGAGCCCATGGATTTAAAGAGGATTAGACATATGCATGCAAGCAGGTACTAGAAACTGGCGCTGAACCATGATACTCAATGGAATCTCTATGTACAAAGGCAGTATGCCCCATAATATCAACTATGGAGGACAAATGAAGTGACCTAACCATGGCACACTCTGCAATTTCTACTCATTGGTTCAAGTCATGAGCTCTGGAGGAACAGAGGACAAGTGCCCACCACAGCCCTTCAGATACTTTATGCCTAACTTCAGGGGTTATTCTGAAAATTAACAGGGGAGGCAGGTGGAAGGCCTACAGTGGAGAAGAAGAGAGCACCATATGCTGCCTTGGGCTCCTTTGAGGAAAGGTGGGCTCTAAGTATATGTACACATTGCCACTTCCTCTGGCTCTAGTGAGCTTCCACCACTGCTGAGCGTATGTAACATCACCACAACCCATCTGTATCTGGTAGTTTGTCGGAAAATACTCCTGTTTGATGTATCTCCCCTCAAACCAGCTCCCATCCCATTTAAAAACACAGACCATGGTTAACCTGAGTTCGAAACCGCCATTGCACATGCTCGGAGGACAGCACATGCACAGATGACAGCTTCCTTCAGGGGGATTTCAGGTGCAAGGAAACAAATTAGGTAATGTGCTTCAAGGGAAGACTCGCCAACCGCTCTCTGGTGTGAACAGCAATGTCCAAATGTGACTTGAAATGCAGCAAGGGGAGGAGTGTCCTCAATGAATTTTAAGCCACTAATGTGTACATACCCTAAAACACCACCACAATTCTCTCTCTCTCTCTCTCTCTCTCTCTCTCTCTCTCACACACACACACACACACCAAATACGCACTTCAAATATACACTTGAGGTGGAAAGCAGCAAGGCTGATTTCCACTAACATCTACCACCACATTGCTGTATAGGGGTAGAAATTCAGTTTGGTTCACATTTTTATGGCCAACCTACCTAATGTGCACTTCTCAAAACACTTATGCAAAATGAAACACACTTCTCCTTTGAAATTTGTGTTTCTCCGAAAGTTGCAGTGCGGTCCTCCAAGAACAAAAAAATAATAATTCTCCAAAAATGCATTTATTAGAAAACAGAATGCATTAGAAAGAGAGAGAGTCACATACAAAACTGCATTGGATTGGGGAGATGGCTTGCAAAACTTGTATAGTAGAAGAAAAGAACATTAGCAGCTTAGTTCAGTTGGTTAGAGCATGGTGCTGATAATGCCAAGGTTGCAGGTTCGATCACCATATGGGAGAGCTGCATATTCCTGCATTGCAGGGGGTTGGACTAGATGATCCTTCTGGTTCTATGATTCTAAAAAGCTGGTGAATTCTTGGGAGGATATTTTTTTTTTTTTTTTTGGAAGCCAACTGATGCAGAAATATGGAGAACTGGATTTAGGAATGGGGATGGGTGAATGGGGGGGGGGAGAAACCTGACAGATTTGTCCATTCCTCATCACCTGAGGGAATATTTTGGGACAGAGCATTGCAAGAGGATCCTCCCCCCCCCCCCAGGTTCTGAAGGTCACCATTTCCTTACCACCAAAAAAAAAAAATTAATTAGGCTTCTATAAAAGTGGCAAGATTTAGGAGGCAAACGTTTTTTAGCTCTCCTGCTGGGAGCCCTTATGAATATTAACAACAATGGGAGGAGGAGGAGGAAAGAAAGGAGAGCATGGAGTTCTCCCCCCCTCCCTCCTCCCCCCACTCTCCCCTCTCTCCTGTTCTCTGCCACTTTCTTCCGCCTCCTCCCCATCCACTCAAGGGTTATAATTACTCTGCAGGGGGTGCCTCTATAAATTACAGGCTGATTCCAGCCAGAGAATTTTCCCCCAGTGAAGCCTGATGGAAGGAAACAAAGTCTGTGGTGTGTGTGTGTGTGTGTGTGTGTGTGTGTGTGTGTGTGTGACTATAGGAAGTACCTTGCGGGGGGGGGTATATATGCATATATATCTCCTGTCACCTGTGTGAAGTTGGGCCAAGAGGCTGCACCTGCAAGGAGGATTGTCAAAACTTTGCAAGGGGAGGCGAAGGCAAAAGAGCCTCTCCGCTACGTGGCACTGAACCGGGGAAGATATTTGCTCCCTTAGGCCTTCCAGGGAGTGCTTCTGAATCCCCCCCCCCCCATTTTTAGCTGGAAAGGAGCCAGAATCCTCCCAGTATGCCAAAATTGCAGCAGGAACCTGAGGCAGGGAACTCGGGTGTAGTTGGGGAAAGCACATCTGCTAGGCATGCACACACACACACACACACACACACACACACACACACACACTGCAACCAACATTGATTACCCTGCACCTTGTTCTTGAGATTTGGGGCAAGACTTTCAAGAGCTGCTGGGATCTATGTGGCAAGGAAAGGCATAGCAGTGGACAGCCAATCATAGAATTGTAGAGTTGGAGGGGACTCAAGGGTCATCTAGTCCAACCCCCTACAATGCAGGAATCTCAGCTAAAGCATCCACAGCAGATGGCCCTCCAACTTCTGCTTAAAAACCTCCAAGGTAGCAGAGTATAGCAGAAAACAGCTCTTACTGTCAGAAAGTTTTTTCTGATGTTTAGTTGGAATCTCATTTCTTGCAATTTGAAGCTATTGGTTTGATTCCTACCTTCCAGAACAGGGGAAAACAAGCTTGCTCCTTCTTGCATGTGATAATCGAAGATGGCTATCCTATCTCTTCTCAGTCTCCTCTTCACCAGGCTAAACATACCCAGCTCCCTCAACCATTCCTTATAAGGCTTGGTTTCCAGACTCTTGATCATCTTGGTTACCCTCCTCTGCTCATGTTCCAGTTTATCATTATCCTTCTTAAATAGTGGCACCCAGAACTGGTCACAGTATTCCAGGTTTGCTCTACCTAACAGAAAAGAGTGGTACTATTACTTCCTTTGATCTGGACACTATACTTCTGTTGGTGCAGCTTAGAATAGCATTTGACCTCTGGTCAAAGGAGGGAACTGCAGCAACGTAAACCACACCAGGCAAGGCAAAACTTCCTTCCTGCAGCTGGCCAGAGTGGGTCAGGAGATATTGTCTAACAGCTTCTAGTTCAGGAGTAAGAAACTAGATCCATCCAGAAGGCTTATATCCCCCACCCTGAAGGTCAAGTTTTGACAAGTGGGTGTCTCACCACAATCACATCAGGTGACCTGGTTGTTGTTGTTTGCATAGCCTGCAGTGGACATGGAAGCCCTGAAGACAAGATGATCATGGAGGCTGGCAACATTTTGTGCACCACATGTCAGCTGACCATCAGGGCTTCTATGCGCAGTGCTATTTAAGCCCCAACTAGGTCAAACTTGCTCATTAGTTGGAGCAGGTAGAAGACCTACTTTTGCTGCCTACTGGCCAACACAGTCCTGAGTGACACAGGGCCTGAATCAGATATGGCCCAGTAGTCTCACTGTCCTGGCCTCATGGATCTTTAACTTCTTTTCCTCCATTCCCTCTCCTTTTTCTTTCTGTCTCTGCCATTTGAATTCCTGCAGCCTCCCACCTTTTACAAGTGTGATCTTACTATATTAATAAATCTCCTGGCCCCGAGCATTCAGAATTACACTGCCTTCTCTTGAAAGAAGCTTCTGTTCCTCTCAACCCCTTTGCCTATTGCACAAAAAGACACACAGAGAAAGGCTCTTTGATAAATACAACAGTCAAACAGCTTCACTATCTCTTGCCTCCCTTTCTCTCTCATTCTTTCTGTAAAGGGGCCAGAGTGAGCCTCCAACCTTCTGGGGGAGAAGAGAGAGAGAGAAAGAAATGCCTGACATTTAATGATTTTTGGAGATATGAGACATAGTTTCTTTTCTCTGCCCTTCCCCCTTTCCAAAATATTGTTATATCTGCAGAAAAGCCTACTTGAAATTTGACATCTTATTGGCATTTTCTTCCTGGTCTCCTCTCGTCCATCAGCCAGGGAAATGGAGGGAAGAGAGGTGGCGGCGAAGCTCTCTTATCTAGAGCAGAATATGCGGCAAAAAAGGATGACACCTGGACCAAAAAGGGAAACTGATGAAGACAGCAGGTGCTGGCAAGGGGCATTTTCTGACCACACTTTCTAATTTTGCTAAAGAGAAGGAGTAGAAAGTGGTTCATTTTGGAGATTCTGAAAGATGAGAAATTTGGGCAATCAGTCACCTAGATCAGTGTGGGTGGGATAGTGCTTCAGGTATAAGTGGAGTTTCTGGCTATCAGCCATTCTGGCATATGCATATCTGAACATGCCACAACTCAATGCCTGACTCGGGAGACCAGGGTTCAAATCCCCACTCGGTCGTGAAGCTCACTGGATAATCTTGGACCAATCAACTGTCTCTCAGCCAAACCAAATGGAGAGATGGAGCTCCTTGGAGGAAAGATGGGATATGATTTTATGCCTATACAGTGGTACCTCAGCTGGGTGAGGACTGCAGGGCCTGCTCCCTTCCAGGGCCTTTTCCAACTGGCCCAGGGGGCGTGGCCAGGCCCTTTCTCCCAGCTACAAAGGGACTCCTGCTGCGGGGAAGCCTCGGACCATCGGCTGGGTGAGGACTGCAGGGCCTGCTCCCTTCCAGGGCCTTTTCCAACTGGCCCAGGGGGCGTGGCCCAGGCCCTCTCTCCCAGCTACAAAGGGAGTCCTGCTGCGGTGAGGCCTCGGACCATCGGCTGGGTGAGGACTGCAGGGCCTGCTCCCTTCCAGGGCCTTTTCCAACTGACCCAGGGGGCGTGGCCAGGCCCTTTCTCCCAGCTATAAAGGGACTCCTGCTGCGGTGAGGCCTCGGACCATCGGCTGGGTGAGGACTGCAGGGCCTGCTCCCTTCCAGGGCCTTCTCCAACTGGCCCAGGGGGCGTGGCCCAGGCCCTTATTTGGAACAAACTTTTGGGGAAGTGTGGGAAGTGTTCTGCCATTGCTTCCCTGTTCCAGGCGGTTAATGTGCTTTAAAATGTCCTCAAGCAGTCAGTGGCAATTTCAATTTTTATTCCTTTTTCCCCTTTTTTCCTTTGTTGGGGGTGGGTGGGTGGGATGGATAGTTGGTTGGGGATTAATTTTAGCATAATTGTTCTGTTCCTTTTTGTTGTTGTTTTATTGGTTCTGTATAGTTTGTGTTTTGTTTTTAAGGGGTGGGATCAGGGCTGCCTGGGAGTGGCTACCCAGCCAACACGATGGCTGGGACAAGTTCCACAGGGGGGGAAGCACTGGGACACCCGATCTCGGTGATTATGGGCAGGAGGCGGAGTTACGCTAAGACCAGACCATGTCATTACCGAGGAGGCAGGTTTAGTCGTTGTTTGAAGACTATCCCTGCCTCCGGGTCTGGCCTTGACCGGATGGATACTGGAATCAACAGGGGAAACCCACATGACCTGAAAGTGTTGCTGTGCAATGCCAGGTCAATGATGAATAAAACCACTGCCATCCACGACTTGATTGTGGATGGAGGATTTGACCTGGCATGTGTGACGGAGACCTGGTTGGAGGAAGCAGATGGGCCTGTCCTTGCCGCTGCTTGCCCACCAGGTTTCTCTTACGCACAGCAACCCAGGTCATGTGGGCGGGGAGGGGGGGTTGCAGTGATTTTTAGGAAGTCAGTAGCTTGCACCAGGCGTCCTACTGGGAAGATCCAGTTCTCTGAGTGCATGTTCTGGAAGTTGGGCAATAGGGGCAGTACAGGATTCCTTTTGGTGTACCGACCTCCCCGCTGCACCAAGGATTCCCTGTCCGAGCTGCTTCAGGTCGTGGCGGATTTTCTCCTGGAGACACCTAGTTTGGTTGTCCTAGGGGATTTTAACATCCATGCCGACACGACCTTACAAGGGGCCGCTCGGGACTTCGTGGAAAGCATGGCCTCCATGGGGCTGTCCCTGAATAAGTTTGGCCCAACTCATAGTCATGGACATGCCTTAGACCTGGTGTTCACCTCTAGTGACGTGGGTGATCTGACACTAAGTGAAAGTGAAACAAAAGAAGTGCCATGGTCAGATCACTTCCTGGTGCAACTGGACTTCTCTGCGACCCTTCCCCTCTGCAGGGAGGTGGGACCAATTCGGATGGTCCGCCCCCGCCACTTAATGGATCCAAATGGTTTCCAGAGAGTGGTAGGGGATGCTTTATCCCATGTTGATGGCCTTTCAGCTGATTCCCTGGTGGCCCGCCGGAATGCGGAGTTAACCAGGGCTATCGACTGTCTGGCTCCGAAGCGCCCTCTCCGATTGCATGGAGCCCGGACAGCCCCGTGGTTTTCTTCGGAGCTGAGGGCGATGAAACAATCGCTGAGACGGCTAGAGCGTCGGTGGCAGAAAACTCACTCCGAATCTGACCGGACACAGGTTAGAGCTCAACGTCGAGCCTACCAAGTGGCAATAGCGACGGCGAAGAAGACTTTCTTCACCGCCTCTATTGCATCTGCAGAAAATAGTAGCAGGAGACTCTTTCAGGTGGTTCGCAATTTAACAGAACCACCTTTACCACCGGGGCATTGTAAAGACCCCAAGATCTCCTGCAACGATTTTGCAAAGTTTTTTGCAGATAAAATCACTCATATTCGGAAGGAGCTAGACACCACCGTGGGAGCAGGGCCAGGGCGGGAGAGTGCTAGAGCTCTGTCTGGTCAAGTTGCATGGAATCAATTTCAATCCGTTACCCCCGAGGATGTGGACAGGCTGCTTGGACGCGTGAAAGCAACCACCTGTCTCCTTGATCCTTGCCCATCCTGGCTAATAAAAGCAAGCCGGGAAGGGCTGGGCGATGGGCTCTGCGGGGTGGTGAATGCTTCCCTCTGTGAGGGAACATTCCCAGATCCGCTGAAAGAGGCGGTCATTAAACCGCTTCTTAAAAAACCATCTTTAGACCCGGCCAGTATGGCCAACTATCGCCCAGTCTCAAATCTTCCATTCTTGGGCAAGGTGATTGAGCGCGTGGTTGCTGAACAACTTCAGGCACGCCTGGAGGATGCGGACCATTTGGATCCCTTCCAATCGGGATTCAGGCCTCACCATGGGACTGAAACTGCCTTGGTCGCACTGGTTGATGATCTCCGGCGAGCTAGGGACAAAGGTGAGAGTTGTTTCCTGGTTCTGCTGGATCTCTCAGCGGCCTTTGATACAATCGACCATAACATCCTTCTGGACCGTCTAGAGGGGCTGGGAGCTGGGGGCACTGTTATACAGTGGTTTCGCTCCTTCCTCCTGGGCCGTGTTCAGAAAGTGGTGGTGGGGGATGAGTGTTCAGACCCCTGGGCCCTCACTTGTGGGGTGCCTCAGGGTTCCGTCCTCTCCCCCATGCTTTTTAACATCTATATGAAGCCGCTGGGAGAGATCATCAGGGGATTTGGACTGGGTGTCCATCAATATGCAGATGATACCCAGCTCTACCTCTCTTTCAAATCGGAACCAGTGAAGGCGGTGAAGGTCCTGTGTGAGTGCCTGGAGGCGGTTGGAGGATGGATGGCGGCCAATGGATTGAAGTTGAATCCTGACAAGACAGAAGTATTGTTTTTGGGGGACAGGAGGCGGGCTGGTGTGGAGGACTCCCTGGTCCTGAATAGGGTAACTGTGCCCCTGAAGGACCAGGTGCGCAGCCTGGGAGTCATTTTGGACTCACAGCTGTCCATGGAGGCACAGGTCAATTCTGTATCCAGGGCAGCTGTCTACCAACTCCACCTGGTACGCAGGCTGAGACCCTACCTGCCCGCGGACTGTCTCGCCAGAGTGGTGCATGCTCTGGTTATCTCCCGCTTGGACTACTGCAATGCGCTCTACGTGGGGCTACCTTTGAAGGTGACCCGGAAACTACAATTAATACAGAATGCGGCAGCTAGACTGGTGACTGGGGGTGGCCGCCGAGACCACATAACACCGGTCTTGAAAGACCTACATTGGCTCCCAGTACGTTTCCGAGCACAATTCAAAGTGTTGGTGTTGACCTTTAAAGCCCTAAACGGCCTCGGCCCAGTATACCTGAAGGAGCGTCTCCACCCCCATCGTTCTGCCTGGACGCTGAGGTCCAGCGCCGAGGGCCTTCTGGCGGTTCCCTCATTGCGAGAAGCAAAGCTACAGGGAACCAGGCAGAGGGCCTTCTCGGTAGTGGCGCCCGCCCTGTGGAACGCCCTCCCATCAGATGTCAAAGCAATAAATAACTACCTGACATTTAGAGGGCATCTTAAGGCAGCCCTGTTCAGGGAAGCTTTTAATCTGTGATATTTTACTGTATTTTTTGTTTCTATGGAAACCCAGCCAGATGGGCGGGGTACAAATAATAAATTATTATTATTATTATTAAGTACTTAATTCATTCCAGAGGTCTGTTCTTAACCTGAAACTGTTCTTAACCTGAAACACCACTTTAGCTAATGGGGCTTCCTGCTGCCACCGTGCTGCCGGAGCACGATTTCTGTTCTCATCCTGAAGCAAAGTTCTTAACCCGAGGTAATATTTCTGGGTTAGCGGAGTCTGTAACCTGAAGCGTATGTAACCTGAAGCGTATGTAACCCGAGGTACCACTGTATACATAAAAATGTAAGGCTGTCATCATGCAGTTCCCATTGCAGAATCTGTAGTGCCTCGTCACATTCCTGGATTTGCATGAAGTCAGGAAAGGAGAGGGGAGGAAAATAGAAGACAGATTTTAAAATGATGGCTTTAAAATGCAATAGAGGTTTGAGTAAACCAGGGATGGAGGAACACAGAGAAGTTTTGAGAGTTTTGGCAGGTGTGGGGTGGGGGGTAGGCCAGATTGGTGAACAATGTGACCATGAATGGCAGCCCTTAGTAATCAATCATAGCAGCAATCATGGAGGATTGCTGGGGATTGTCCTACTGTTCTCAGTCTGCCCTCAGCTAATCCCCATCTCCCCGCCTGCTTACTTGCAGGCACTCCATTGACATGCTTCCTCCTCCTTAGTCTAAGGGTTGCCTTATTCAACTCACCAGGGTGCAGGTTAGGGGCAAAATGAGAATTAGTTGCTTGTGCCTGTTTTTTGGCACTGGCTCCCCCAATCATTGGGCTCCCTGTTTCCACCCCACCAGTCCCAAGGGATACAAGCCACCACTGGCAACAAGATTCACAGTCACTCTCAAATCGAAGGTGTTGAAAGCTTAGTTGGGAGATTCCAAAGCATAGAAGTATTTGATCATCAACTGGCATATTTTTTCCAGGCCCAGATCGGAGAGGAAGACTATTATCTAGATGGAAGATGATCCTGTTTCTCACAAGCAAACTATCTGGCTTTAAGGCAACACCAAATGTTACTTCCCCTTTTATCAAAAGCACTCATGGTGAGGAGTTGAATTATTTCTCAATAAACCCCAAATTTTGAATTTGCTCATCTTTTTACTCTTCTACAGTCATACCTGAGGTTACGAATGCTGCGGGTTGTGCATTTTTGGGTTGCAGACAGCGCTGAACCCGGAAGTACCGGAACAGGTTACTTCCCGGTTTTGGTGCTCACACATGCGCAGAAGTGCAAATTGACATCACGTGCATGCGCAGAAGGGCTGAATCGCATCACGCACATGCACAGGCATGGCGCTTCAGGCTGTGAACACTGCAGGTTGCGAACATGCCTCCCACAAGGATCACGTTCGCAACCCGAGGTATGATTGTATTTCACATCATTGTCTCCCACCTTTGCTGCTGCATCAGAACTAGTTCCCCCCCTCCCCTCTGTTTTTCATATTTCCCCCTCTAGTTACTGCTTCTTCTCCCTGAATTAGTCACATGAGAGAACCCAAACAATCAGTGATAAGTGTAATGAATAGAATGACATCACAATGTTACATAGCCAACCACTTATAGTTATGTGTCAGCTTCATGATGGAGGGCAAATATATCCAAGTGAGAGAGACCAATGCTTACAGGGTCATCACCAAGACAAACAAAACTGATTTAGGAAGCACCACCTTCACACTGAATAGGGGACTCCTTTCAACCTTTCACCAGAAAATTTCCAGAAGCAGAACTTCTAAAAATGTCTATGAAATATGCTCCCCTTTTCAGATCAGCTTTTAACTGGCACTGTTATCATCCCAGCACTGACAACCCCAAACCCACCTAGCAGCTGAGAATCCCTCTTTATTCCCCAGCCATGTCCCAAACTATTCCCAATGTCATCTGTTGGAAAAGCAAATTTGCAAAGACTTACTGTGCCTGCTTGCTGAAATTAATAATATTCAACCGCTGAATTCTCTGGACTTTCTTGTGAGCTTTTATGAAAATCAGAGGCACTACTGACATTTGGGGAGATGGAAGGAGGGGAGGGTAATGAAAAGGGTAGCAGTTTAAGTGATACCAGTGGACAAGTTATAAGGTGTGTACGTTGCAAAAGGTGGCCTCTTATATAGGAAGGATGGGTCTTAACTGGAGGCTAGAAAAGCCAGCAATTGACAGAGGCCTGATAACCTCTGAGGAACTTGCAGATGACACGTAAGAGTACAGCATGCACCAATGATTGGGCAGCTGTATAAAGCCTGCCTGCCTTGGGGGAGGGACCAGCAATTCGCTTCTCGGCCAAATTCAAAATGCTGAATTCAACCTATAAAGCCTTACGTGGCCCAGGACCACAATACCTCAAGGACAGCCTCCATACCCTCCAACATTTATCTGATGTAAATAGGGGCATCCCATTCCATAATGATAATTTTAATATTTATACCCCAAACATCTTACTGGGTTGCCCCAGCCACTCTGGGCAGCTTTCAACATATATAAAAACATCATAAAACATTGAACATTAAAAAACTTCCCTATACACGATTGCTTTCAATTGTCTCGGGCGTCAGATAACTCCATACCCTCCAATATTTCTCCAATGAAAATAGGGACATCCTAAGGAAAAGTGGGACATTCCGGAATCAAATCAGAAACCGGGATGGCTTCTCTAAATCAGGGATGTCCCTGGAAAATAGGGACACTTGGAGGGTCTGCGCCTCTCCTCATTTAAACCAACCCAGACTAACAAAAACGATGATGATAATTTTATTATTTATACCCCACCCATCTGGCTGGGTGGCCCCAGCCACTCTGTGATCATCCTTTGAGGTCCTTCTTAGTGTGGTCTACAGAGGTCTGGAGGGTGGCAACAGAGGAATGGGTCTTTTCTGCAGTGGCACCCTGTAGAATGCTTTCCTAAGGGAGGTTCACCTGGCACCTTCATTATACATCTTTAGGCACCAGTGGTGAGTGGGGAAGAGGAATGAATTTAAACATTACCTTTGTACAGTAGGCTGGTTTCTATACACACTCACCCACCCCCTAAGTCTCCCATCCTGGCATGCAAGAAGCATCATCAGAGTTCAAGGATGCATTCCAGCCAGGCAAAAAGATTCAAGTAAAGTGCCAGGCAGACTCAGCAAGGACTGGAGAGAGTCCCAAGGGTTCGATAGGACAGTTTGGAGGGCCACATACTGCATCATGATCTGATGTTCCCCAACCCTTGCTTAGGGTCAGGACTTTGAATCTCATGTCATTCCCTGTTTGGGAATTATTTATTATTATTTGTTTATTTATTTAGAACATTTGCACCCTGCTCTTCACCCAAAAAGGCTGTCAGAATGGTTTGCATACCATCAAACAAGACAGCCCCTACCTGCAGGCTTACAATTTAAAGAAACAAAGAAAACACAATACTGAAGGGGAAAGGGACAGGAAGGAGAGAGGAAAATAAAAATCAAATTCAGGCACCAGTTTCTAAACAGTAGCCCCTATAACGACCAGCTGGCACAGGAGGTTCCTGGTGGAGCTGGGCCTCCAGCAAAGCTGATGGAATGAGCCCTGCTTCCTATGTCTCCCTCTCAGGCATTTTGATGGAATGGATCCCCCCAGGTAACAGTTGAGGGGAGAAGAGGCCAGATGGAACTGGCCTGTCACACCAGAACTGATGGAGTGAGGTTGGTGAGCTCTCAGAAAAGTGCTGTTGCTTCAACAATGCAGACTCTTCTCTTATAAGCTGTCCTAATGCCCCAGTTGCATCAGAAACTGCTTTGCAACACTGACTTGTGTCTCAATTCAGAGGGAAATTAGATCCCATTCCCAGTTAATCAGCTGTGTTATCCACATAATGTTGAGCAGCTCTTTAGTCTTAACCAAGTTTACTGCTGACAACACTAAACGGTTGACTAGCATTAGCCACGCTGGAGATTTAGAAATTGGATTAGTCAACAGATTCTGGTGTCCCGCAAGCCTATCAGTTAATGGGGCTCTATTGCATTAAGTTATTAATGAGTGAATATTGAATAAAACCCTAACAAATGAGCAATCAGACGTTTCCAAAATGACGGGAACAAGAGCCACCTCTGTGGTACGCTGAGAAGTTTGCAAATACAGCCCTCATTTCAAAGGCACAACTGAGAATTCGGAACGTTGTCTGCATATCTGATTAGCTTTTGACGGGCAACGCAGAGAAAGCAGGGCCTTAATAGATGGCTTTAAAAAACAAACAAGCCACAAAAATAGCAACATTTGCAAATCCTGAATCAATCCCGAAACAGAGGCTTGATTATCTGTCACAGACACAGCAACTTCCCATCTTCCTGTGTTCCTAGGTGGGGAGCAGAACTGTAAGCCACAGATCAGGTTAGTTTGGCCGTAAAATGTCACCCAACATCCTTGGCTGTTGTGAACAACTCTGAATTCCCTGGCCTTAATTCATCTGGCCAGCAACCCTCTGACTGGTGGTGTAGGCAGCAGATAGTCAATGCCTGCTGCAAAGGTCGCTTTGACTGAGCCCTACATCGCCCTTGCCTGAAATTCTGGAGAGCCACAGCCAGTCAGTGTCATTATAGTGAACTAGATGGTCTGATAAAGTGTGACATAGCTTCCTGTGTTCTCATCAACGAGACCAGAGACTTGAGGTTTTGTGGGTTCTCTCTCTGACCCTGCTCTGTGCAGTCACAAGTCTACCAACAGAGCCACCATCAGACTGTTTTGTGCCAGTGCCTACACAGATATGCTTCCATGGTGGGAAAATGTTATGTTGAGATTTACAGCATTGCAGCTTCCCAGATTCCCAGTGGTCCACACCAGTCCATCTTCAGCATCAGGCCTTGTGCTGGTTGGAAAACCCAGCGAGATGAGCTACCATCCCTCTGATGTTAACCTTTTGCAGCAATCGCCTTAAGCACCTCCATAATTACAAGGGCAGTCCCTTAGCCACAAAAAGATCAATACTTTGCTTTGTTTGTTCTATACACCAGTGTGGTTACCTCTATCTGATGAGGAGATAAACACAGGAAGAAGTCGAGCTTAGCGTAGCAGAGAAGGAGGCACTTTGCAAGGACAGTTAAATTATGGATGGAAACAATTGCCCCACAGACTGTGTGAAGAATCTCACGATGGAATGATCCCGCCCTCAATCCCCACCACCAATGGGATGCTTTCTCAGCAGTCATTGATTTTCACAAGCCCCACCCAAATCCAGCACTTGACATCTATCTCAAAACCAACATTCAATTGCCTTCACTTTCTTACAGAGGGCTGCATTATCTTTAATTAACATTCCCACACCCATCCTCCTCCATCGGTTCCAGGGTTGTTAATATTCCTTAGATCTCATTATTAGTGAGGGGCTTTTTTTCACCAGCCAAATTTTGGTTTTGGTTTTTTTAAAAAATAAATTCTCCAAGTCAGACATTTTAAAAGATAATGAGTCTAATTTATTCTTGGAAGAATCAAAGTGGAACTATTAAGCCTCATATTGCAATACCCCCCCCCCCAAAAAAAAGGATCTCAAAGTGATTTAAGAAGCACCAAGGGGAAAAAATTAATCAACAGTTTTGTAATGAGCACTTTCTTTTCCTGGTCAATCCAAAAGCCCACTGTGCAGAGAAAACATCGGAAAAAGCTGAATGATACTTAAGATGATGGTAGGTGAACTACCTGACCTGGCATAGAGTCTAGGGGTTTTTTTGGGGGGGGGGGGGGAGTTTCAGCTTAGGAGTGTTCCTTCAGCCAGAATTAATTCTAGAGGTTTAGGTGATGGATTGCCTGTAGATCAAGGCCCCATCTGTATGATTGACTTAAAACATTATTGAACCACTTTCAGCAGGCACGACTGTGGTTTAACAATCAATCCTTGTTCCCAAGGACTTCTGGGAACTGTAGCTCTGTCAGCACTCTTTGCAAACTACAATTCCCAGGATTCTTTGGGGGAAGTCATGATTGTTTAAAGTGGCCCTTTAAAATTTTTATAGTGCAGGTGAGGTCAAAGGGCTGAGAGTGTGTGCCCCCAAGATCCCATTTGCCACAAAACTGGAAAAGAAGTGGGTTTATGGTAGGAAAGGCAAGTGAAGTTTGCAAGAGAAATGAAAAGTCACTGACAAATTACTGGCATCATCACCATCAGAAAACTGAAATAATAATAATAATAATGGAACTGGAGTGGGGCATGTGGTTGCATTATAGCCTTAGGTTTTTCTTTATTACTTTGCAGCTTTCAGGACAACGATAGACTAAATGGATTAATATTCATTTAGCTTTTGCCCAGAAAGAAACGCCTAGAGGCTCATGTTTGAAGTCCTTTCTGAGCAATGGAGAAGAAAAAACATCATAACTTTTCAAGTTAGGAAATGACTTGATGGCCGGATCCATTCCATTCATAATCCTATTAGGCTCCAAAGACTCATAATTTGTTCTCAGTGTAACCACAGTGATAGAAACTAAGCTGAAAGTCCGTAGAGGGCATGAAGTGGCTTGCTAAGCGAGGGATCTGCATTGCCCTGCCAATTTATGAGGAGAATCTTATCACTTTCCCACACTAAATGCAGAACTTTTGCATTTGTCTCTGGTGAATCTCATTTTTGTTACCTTCACCCCAGATTTTCCTTCTCTGAAGGTCATTCTGATTTGTGCTCCTGCCTCCTGAGATGTGAGCTAATTCTTTTGACATCTGCAAATTTTATAAGGGTTTCTCTGCAACTCCATCCTAATTTGATCTAAACCCAGTCAGGAGGATGTTTGGACTGCCAGATGCTGCGAAACTACAACTCCCATCAGCCCTTGTATTTGGCCATGTTTGCTAGGGTTGATGGGAGGTGTAGTTCAGCAACATCTAAAATATTGTTTAAAATGTTGTTTGACTCCAGTCCCCATCAGTTCTAGCTATCATGGACAGCAGTCAGGGAGATGATGGGAGCTGGAACCCAGAAACATCTGAAGGGCCACAAGTTCTCACTTGAAAAGAGGGGTTCTGCTAATACTGGAAATGCTTGTAAGCAGCCTTCTCCAGACTTGTCTTCTCTAGGTGTAGCTGATTTACCATTTCCATCACCCTTGACCATTTGCCTGGCTGAAGCTGATGGAATTTAAATTCCAACATCCAGAGGGCACCAGATTTGGAGAGGATGCTGTAAGGTCCCCATTCTGCCACCATGCACCCCTGGTTCTGTCTATTCCCTCCATTCCTGGGATCCCAGAACAATGTTAAGTGTGGTTATCTTTATTGCTTTGATATTTTTGATAACCCACACTTCCTCTGGTCTGAAGCGCAGGGTGATGAGCAACAATTATAAAAACAACCAAAGCGTCAATGAAACATCACTAAAACTCAGAAGGAAAGAACAGCAATAACAAGCAGCAATAGTATCTGTTGGACGTCTCTCCCCCAAATAATTGTGTTATGGTCCAAATGTATGGCCAAATACCCTTTTCTTTTTTCCTGGGGGGGACAGACCAAATATCACTTGGGATGGAGCTTTAACTGTGAAGGACCACCACCTAGGAGCCCCGTCTTGTGTCATCATTCTCAAAGTTTCTGTTAAGGGTAGACCAAGGATCACAGCTTCTCCTGTTGATTGTAATACATGGGTCAGTCAGTAGTGGGGATGATGCTTCCTCAGGTACTTGGGTCCCAAATCATTTATAGCATACAAATGTATGCTAACAGTAAGACCTTGAACTGGGCTTGGTGGCTTATCAGCAGTCAGTGTAGCATTTTAGGATCAGGGTAATAGGATGTTTCCTTGGTATTCTAGCCAGTAATCAATCTTCAGTGTTCTGCACCAACTGCAGCTTCTGGACCATCTTCAAGGATGGTCCCACGTAGAGTGCATTGCAGCAATCTATATAGAATGTTACTAGAGAATGGGTGACTTAGGCAGTTGGCCATCCCTGTCCAGGAATATCCATAGCTAGAAAAGTTTGGCTTAGTGAGCCCAATAGATCTTCTGCCCACACTAGGATTTGTCTACCTTATATGACCTATGGGGCTGGCTATAGAAGAGACCTCAAATATGTGTGTGTAACTATGCTACTTCAAGTATATATGCACATAGAGTCTTTCAACTTTCATCCTGTCTCCCAGGGTCTTCCTCCTGCTGGCTGCCCAATCCATTCTGCCTTTTAGCACATTCCAATCACACTTTCCATGGAAAATGCAGCCCAGGAGAGCTTCCACAACGGCTATTACTCTGCAGAGAGCTCTACCTTAATGCAGAGTGACACAGGAAATAATCCTGCGATGAAATGTACGAGGACGGCAAGGCCTGGTGTCTCTGGGTTGGTGCAAGGAATCACCTCACGTCCCAGCTGCTGTGGGCTCCTGACATTCCAGGCTGTAATTACTTCCTCCCAACTCGGTCCTGCTTGCAAATTAATTTAATACACACTAAGATGAAGCTCCCAATTCCAACTAATTCCCCCCACCCCCACCTCCACAACCTCTGTTGGGCCAGAAGGGGGTGGATATCTTTATAGAACAGCCATCCATCTTGTAGGGCAGGGATGCTGTCGAGAGGCTTCATTAAGAAGCTGGGGAAAGTGTGCAGTCTTTGGGAGATGCATGATAGCATCATTTTTCTGTAGCAAATGAGTGGTCACAGAGTTTTCTTGAAAACATGGCATCCAAAGCAAATGTGGGGGTGGTTCCTAGAGACGGGGGAGATGTTAGACTCAGTTCGCATTTAGAGGCAAACTTACCCAGTTCACCCTTTCTGGGGGGAAAGTATGAGAAATGAAATTAAGCCGTCCTTCTAAATCTTCATTTTTCAGGATTTTGCACTGTTGTTCTCAATGTAACATGTACAAAAAGAAATGCATATACTGGGGTAAAGCATGCATTAAAATACATATAACAAGTGAAATATGACGTGCAAGAATGTACAGGTATGATGTCAGGGAAACTTGCTCTGCAAAATGTTTTGTGTTAGGCAAAATTGCATACAAACTGTGTACATTAGGAGAAATTCACACTATGAGACTGATGAGTTTTATGATGACTTTTTTCAAAAAATTGCATACTGATGTAGAAATGTAGAAAATGAACTTAAGAGTGGGAAAATGAGAAAATGGGAGAAACCGAACTTGACAGATTTGCATTAGTTATTCCTCCTGGCAGCATATTGGCTGTGAGTTGTTTTTTTTTTTTAAATGATATTTATTAAAGTTTCAATAAAAGATTAAGCATAAAACATAAAAAAGAAATACACAATTCAAAATATACAATACATAATCTAAAAGAAAAAAAAGAAATAAAGAAACAAAAAAAAAAGACAAAAAAGAAAGTAGAACAATTAAAAACAATATCATCTTTTCGTCTCCACCTTTAAATCTACTTATTTTCTGGACCTCCTCGTACCTCCCTCTTTTGTATTCCAGTTCAAATTGTTTGTCCAGCAATTTCTTTCCCTCTTTTTTTAATCCCAATCTTAACTCTTAATATAGTATAACATTAAAATTTTACCTTTTAAAAACCAATTAATCTATCCATAATTTTAAATCCTAAACAGCTGGAAGCCACTTATTTTTAATCCAACATCACTCTAACATTCTTTAATTTTACAATGTTTCTGTAGATAGTCTTTGAATTTCTTCCAATCTTCCTCCACCGACTCTTCTCCCTGGTCACGGATTCTGCCAGTCATTTCCGCCAGTTCCATATAGCCCATCAGTTTCATCTGCCATTCCTCCAGTGTGGGAAGCTCTCGTGTCTTCCAGTACTTTGCAATGAGTATTCTTGCTGCTGTTGTTGCATACATAAAGAAAGTTCTATCCTTTTTTAACACCATTTGGCTGACTATGCCCAGGAGAAAGGCCTCTGGTTTCTTGGGGAAGGTATATTTGAATACCTTTTTTAATTCATTATATATCATTTCCCAGAAAGCCTTAATCTTTGGGCACGTCCACCAGAGGTGAAAAAATGTACCTTCAGTTTCTTTACATTTCCAACATTTATTATTGGGCAAATGATAGATTTTTGCAAGCTTGACTGGAGTTATGTACCACCTGTATATCATTTTCATAATATTCTCTCTTAAGGCATTACATGCCGTAAATTTCATACCTGTGGTCCATAACTGTTCCCAGTCAGCGAACATAATGTTGTGTCCAACGTCTTGTGCCCATTTAATCATGGCCAATTTTACCATTTCATCCTGAGTGTTCCATTTCAGCAGCAAGTTATACATTCTTGACAAATTCTTAGTTTTGGGTTCTAACAGTTCAGTTTCTAATTTTGATTTTTCCACCTGGAAGCCAATTTTCTTGTCCAATTTAAATGCCTCCATTATCTGAAAATAATGAAGCCAGTCTCGCACTTTTTTTTTAGTTTTTCAAAACTCTGCAATTTCAGTCTATCTCCATCTTGTTCCAAAATTTCCCAATATTTCGGCCATTTGACCTCCATATTGAGCTTTTTCAAGGCTTTCGCTTCCATTGGTGACAGCCACCTTGGGGTTTTGTTTTCTAATAAATCCTTGTATCTTATCCAAACATTAAACAGCGCTTTCCTGACAATGTGGTTTTTAAATGCTTTATGTGCTTTGACCTTATCATACCATAAATATGCATGCCATCCAAATACGTTGTTAAAACCTTCTAGGTCCAAAATGTCAGTGTTTTCAAGAAGCAGCCATTCTTTCAACCAGCAAAAAGCTGCTGATTCATAGTAAAGTTTGAGGTCTGGCAGGGCAAATCCACCTCTTTCCTTTGCATCCGTTAGTATTTTAAATATTATTCTGGGCTTCTTGCCCTGCCAGACAAATCTAGAAATATATTTCTGCCACCTCTTGAAACACTCCATTTTGTCCACAATTTGCAAAGTTTGAAACAAAAACAACATTCTAGGCAATACATTCATCTTTATCGCAGCAATACGGCCCAAGCATATTGGCTGTGAGTTTAGGAAGACCTGTTCCCTGCTTTGCAGGCCTTTCCCAACCTTGTCTGGGACCCTGACTGACTCCAACTACGGAAGCTGAGGCTTTTGAACAAACTCTTGCACTGGGGTTTTATTAAGGGGCGTGGTTGGGAATGGGGGTTGTTGTTGCTATTGGTAGTATTTTTTGCATTTTATTTTTAGATTTTATTATGATTTATGTGGAAATTGTTCAATATGGTTGCATACTTTTTGTTTTTTTGTTTATGAATGTTTTTGCTATGCATTTTTTTCATGTTGTAAGCCACCTTGAGCACATTTTTAATTATGGAAAGGCAGCATACAAATGAAATGATGTGTGTTTATAGGTATGACCATCAGATCCCTAGCAAAAACAGGTATGAAATTATAGCTGCAGTGCCATAAATACATGGGAATAAGCCCAACTGAAAATTATTATTATTATTATTATTATTATTATTATTAAATGGCAATAACTAGAGCATGCACCACTCTCGCAAGACAGTCCACGGATAGTTGGGGTCTCAGCCTATTCCCTGTTTAAAATTATATGTGAGTAACATTTTTGCTATGAAGAGATGTTGACCCACTGGAAAAGTCAATCAAGGACTACTGCTGATGGTAGGCGGAGCCAAAGACAAAAGTGGGTGGAGTTTGCCGCATTACATAATGATATAGTATTCTTTCTCCATTTATTTGTTTATCCTGGACAAGAGAGGACTGAGAGGTGATATGTCAGGCATCTTCAAAGATCTGAAGGGCTGTCACATGGAAGATGGGGCAAGCTTGTTTTTGGCTGCCCTAGACAGTAGGACCCAAACCAATGGGTTCAAATGACAATAAAGGAGGTTCTGACTAAACAATAAAAATAGCTTTCTGATGGTAAGAGCTATTCAACTGTGGAACAGACTACCTTGGAAGGTGGTAGACTCTCCTTCATTGGAGATTTTAAAACAGAAATTGAATGGCCATCTGTCAGGGATACTTTAGTTGTGATTCCAGCATTGCAAAGGATTGGACTATGGATGATCCCTGGAGTTACCTTCCAACTCTTATGATTCTATGATCTCTCTGCCATTCCATGCCTCTTTTTCTGTCTCTGTGTAAACCCATTTCTGTACGCTGCATGATGAAATTAGGCCGTCAGATCCCCTGGTTCTTTGAGCTTTATATTTCAAAGCTAATACTTTGAATTGTACCTGGAATTGTTCTGGAAGCTAGATCTTTCGGCACCAGAGAAACTGGCTGATTAGAGCAAGTAGGTCTGTTAATAATCCAGCTGCCATGTTCTGTACCAAAACACACTCCAGTAGTCCAATCTAGACAAAACCAGAGTATGGAACAAGGTCGGTGACATTTTGCAGAGTGGGGGATTCGTACATCTTTTAAGTTGCTACTGAATTTTGTCTGAAGCCAAATTTGGAAGAGACTTTGTAGGCCTGCCGCAAGAATTTAAGGGGAAGTTTTTAAAAGTTCTGTAAAGTGCAATTTCTCAAAGGGATTTGACACACATCCCTAGTTCTGGGGAGGTAAGTGTTGCCCTTTGATATCATCTGGCAATATTTCGTCTTTTAAAAAAATCCAAAAACAAAGGAGGGGTGTCAAAAGCAAACAGTGGCAATGAATGAAACCCACCCATCCTCTGGGCACTCCATGCTCTCTGCCAGCTTCTCCCCATCCCTGCATTTGCCAGCCACAACCCAGCAAGGGCAAACTGAAGAGAGAGATCACCAATAAGCCAATATAAATATCCTGGAGGCATTGCGGCAAATGGCAAAGAATGACTGTCGCAGTAACAAGAGAGGAAATTACAGATAAGTGAGGGAGAAATGCCCGCCGAGATGCTCGGAGAATGCCTGAGCTGACAGAAAACAAACGGAGGTGTCAAGGCGGAATCAATAGCGATTGCACGACCCAGGAAGGAGGGAGATGGGATTCATTATGGAAGGGGACAAAACAGACATTATCCAGCCAGCACACAGTGTAGCCTCCCAAAGACCAGTGATGGCGCAGAGAATTAAATGGCAACATCCAACTTTGGAATCAACTTGAGATTTTATTTCTCACCGTTGAGGAAATGACTACTGTTTACCAAAGTGTCCTCAATGGTGTTGTTCCACAAGGCAGGGTTGGGGAACCAGTGGCCCTCTGGATGTTGTTGGGACTACAAGACCCATCTTCCCTGATCATTGACCATCTTAGCTGGGGCCAGGGGCAGAGGAAGGGGTGGGTGGTGGGTGTGGGCTGCCCTGGGTGTCACCGCTGGGTGACAAATACCAGACGGGAGAGATGTGCTGGCTTGGGCACACGCAAGCTCCGCACTGCCCAAATGGTTCGCCCACTGCCTCCCCCCCCCCAAAGTAGCAGACTTCAGAGGCCCCATGGCAGCCCCCCCTTATGGGTGGCTCACCCCACCAGGCCCCTCAAATATTTTATTGTGGGGGTTGAAGCCCCCATGGTCTCTAGGAGTTGGCTACTGTGTTGGAGCTAGAGACACCTGGGGGGCCACAGGTCCCCCACCACAGAATTAAAACATTTTAAATTACCTTAATCCAAACACTAGCTGCACTCCTCCTCAAATCTTTCAGGGTTTCCATGGGGCTAATGGTAACAGGAGGCCCTGAATCCTGGAAAACTTGGTAGAGGGGACTGTTCAGGTACTGCCATAATTCAGAAGGAAGCCAAAAGCATTTGATCAGGAACACTCTCAGCAGCATGCTGCAATGTTGCTGCTTACATTCTTTGGTTTAAACAAGTTAGACCAGGTGGCTGGGCCTGAAAACCATAGTTTATCACTCCAAGTAAACACATCGTCCTGCATCCCAGGATGCAGTTTGCAGTTTGCAGAAATGTGGGTGCCCATATTATATTAAACCCCTTAATAGCTGCCCGACATTCCAGAGCATTTACTGTATTTGCTAATGCTTTAAAATTCAATGTGGAATAGATATCTGTGGGGCCTTTTTTTAAACACACAGATGACTTCAGCTTCTAGAGGTGAGTCATCCACCCTCACAAGGTGAGAAATGCGGGAATACAATCTGACCGGGGATTTCGCTTCCTGGAAAATGAAGTAATTATATGCTTATTTTCACATTTGCATTCAGAACGGGTGTCAAAACAAGGGAGGGAAGGACTACTGAGGTGCCTCGAATCCTTAACTCATACATTTTGCAGCTGAAAATAGGGACATGGACATACTTTGTAACACGCAAAAGTGCAAAATGAGGATCACTTTGCAGGCCCTGCCAGTGACGCAGTTTGGGAGGCTTTGTGCTGTTTCCATTCACCCTGTGAGAAACTCTCTGGCACTTATTCAAAAGCCAAGAATAGCCTTGTGCAATTGTCCTGTGGAGCCTGCCCCATCAGGGCAAATGAAGCATGGAGCCACCAACCTCAGTCTGCCCTCAGCTAGCCCCCACCTGACTGCCTTCTTAAATACAAGCACCATTATGGCCTCTCCTACGCTGATGGAAGTCCTCCACAACCTATAACCCCCACTTTCCCTATGGATTTTTCTCATCCTTTTTTAACTGTGATCCTACTTCTACCCTCTGCTGCCTTTGAAGGTTGCCCCTATCATCTTCTACAATGTCCGGGTCCCTCCTTGGGTTCCCAGAAGGTATGAAACCTGCACATTATCGCTGTATAAGCTGTAGGGGTGTTATCCACAGTGCCAGGAGTGCCTTGGAGAAAAGCATTGACCTGCAAATGACCCCGGATAATAACCAATTTAGAATTCCTTGCAACTGCCAGGGCACCGGTGCTCAGATAACAACCTCGAGATGTGTTCTGTTTACATCTCCCAAGTATCGGACTCATGCAAACAGCCCCATCGAAGGAATGAACGCCTGTAATCTTGGCTGATTTGTTCAGGAAATCAAGAAGCCTTCACTTTGTTTGGCAGTGGTAGCCTGCCTTCACTGTGAACAATGGCAGAAAGGGAATTGGTATTCAATCGGAGAAATAAAGAAGGGTGGGGAGGGAACGACAATACAGAGAGGAGTAAATGGGGCTGCTAAGAGTGGCTGGTTATTTTTCTTTTCTGTACAGTTTTAAAAGCTTCTATAGACTGCCAGCCCCAGAGGCCACTTGAGTGAAGTGGGGAGAGCCCTGATGGAAGAATTCTGCTCGTGTAGGGCTTGAAGTAGTTTCTGCTGGAGTCAATGGAAAGATAGCCACTAGTGCTAATTTCTAAAGAAAATGTTTCCCAACATTCAAGGATCCCAGAGTAGCATGTTTTCTGCCATGAGGACCTTGACTTTTATTCCTAGATATACAAGGGTTTGTTCATTTGTTTTATATTATTTATTGCATTTATATCCCACATTTTCCTCCAAGGAGTTCCACGTTGCATACATGGTAATGCTCCTTCTCATCTAATTGTCACAATTAGCTTTGGGTAATTGAGGTAGCTTAGACTGACAGACAATGATGGACTTAAGCTTCATGGCTGAGTGGAGATTTGAACCTTGGTCTCACAGGTCCTAGTCCAACACTCTAACCATGATACCACACTGGCTTTCTGAGTACCCACACTGGATACTCAGTGATCTTATGTAGGTCCAGAGTACTTCTTGACTTCTCAGACCCTAAAACACACACTTTCCCCTAATATATGCATTTTTGTACAGATTGTTCAGCCGGAAAACTATACTGCAAAATTCAGAGGTGTGAAAATTTTGAAGTATAGCTGTCCTGCAATTCTCAGAGGTTTCCTATCCAGGCACCAACTACACAAACTTAGCTTCAACAGGACCACAACATCCTGTGTACCTAGCATTGTTTTCATCCAGTACCAATATTATGGTGAGGCACCCCATAAAATAAATGATAAATGACCACATCAACTAAAGAGTAAACAATATTTGTAGAAACACCAATGGGCAGAGGCATCCAAAAACTGTTAAAAACACAGAGGAGAAGGCTTTTCAAAAGACTCCATGTTGGAGTCTGTTGTGCTTGTAAGGGGAAGGTGTTCCAAAATGGGGAGCAACCACAGAAAAGACTCTATCCCATGTCACCACCCAATGAACCTTCCCTGGCAGTGGAATGGGGAGAGCAACCTCCTTTTCTGATCTTAAATCATTGGTTAGTAAGAAAAAAATCATTTTAGAAGGTTTGCATGTGTGTGGTGATTCTTAAAAAGCCTAACAAACTATATTTCCATTATTCTTAATGAAGAGCGCTGCAAAATTCAAAAACTTTGACACCCCTTTAGAATCTGGCCCAGCCAAAGAAACACTCATCACAGACTTCATTTTGCCATATTCTAGAATGGTCCACTGATATTGACTGGTTGTCCTTCCCTACCTCCTTGGGATGTTGAAAGGATAAATTCTCTCCAGGCAATACAGTGTTTAGAGACTGCATGGTCCTAAGGCCACATAAGTGTCTAAGATAGATAGTGGTAGGCAGAAAACTCATTTGGGGTTGCAATTTAGTGCTTATTGACACTGCCTGGGCTGGCACCTTTGGGTAATTTAGTACCACTCTCAAGCACACCAGCACCTGCTTTCCCTATTCTCTAAGCAGCCCTTCATCAGGGCAAGGAATGCTCTCTCTGACTACTTCTGTTTCACATCAAACCACTTTGCAGTGCCATTAAATATTTTATGGCTCATTTTTGCTTTGGAGGAGCTTGAGCTTTCTATGGAAGAGAGGATCAGGTAGAGAGGCGATTGAGAGAAAGAGAAAGAAAGGGGGACCTGGATAGAGGGCTAAGGAGGTAACAATCAAAGGGAGCAACTCAGAGTCAAAAGAGACATCAATTTGGTTCCATCTGGGGCAGAAGATACCGTTGGATCGATCAATCTGACGGAAGGCTCCCTGTGGCTCTCCAAATGCCAGCCTTATAGAGATTGCTTAGCATTCCCTCTCCCTCTCTTTCCCCGAGTTAAGGTGATAAATCAAGGTGAGTTGCTGCTCCTCTACTCATTTTATGATATACACCCAGACCCCTGGCCTGCAGGACAGAGCATGGAAGATGGATTGGCTGGTTCTCCTGGAGTCCCTGGGAAAGGCGCATGTCATCATGATGAATATTCCCAAGACATTTTTTTAACTGACTCAGAAGAATGTCCCACAGGCATGGCCAAGGGGGTCAAGGAGAAAGATGGTGAGTGTTGTTGTTATTTTTTCCCTAGACATAAACCAATCTGCTAGGGATCAGGCACATACTGCAAAGTGTGAGTGTGCTTGGGTGGTTTCTTCTCCAGCTGTTTGAAACAACCAGGATGCTGGAAGCAGTGCTGGCATAATCACCAACATTTTCAATATAATATTGGATAGTAATTAAAAAGGTAATCAAAACTGTAACTTCCATCATACCCAGCATGGTCAATAATCAGGGATGATGGGAGTTGGAGTCCAACAACATCTGGAGGGTCAATTACTCCCCACCTGATAGAAAAGGGATGACACTATTGTGCAAGTAGAGCCAACATAGTCACCTCTGGATCTTGAGAGCCAGTGTGGTGTAGTGGTTAAGAGCGGTAGTCTCGCAATCTGGGGAACCGGGTTTGAGTCTCCGCTCCTCCACATGCAACTGCTGGGTGACCTTGGGCCAGTCACACTTCTTTGAAGTCTCTCAGCCCCACTCACTTCACAGAGTGTTTGTTGTAGGGGAGGAAGGGAAAGGAGAATGTTAGCCGCTTTGAGACTCCTTAAAGGGAGTGAAAGGTGGGATATCAAATCCAAACTCTTCTTCTTCTTCTTCTTCTTCTTCTTCTTGAGGACTACAACTCCCATCATCCCTGACCATTGGCTATGCTGGCTGGGGATGATAGTAATTAGAGTCTGTAATGTCTAGAGGGTACCATGCTGAGCCCATGTCGATAGAACTACCTCTATAAGCAGGCATGCCTTACCCATCCTCTGTCAGTTTTTAAGCATACCTTAAAGGCTTTTCTGCTTCAGATATTTTAATTAATATGCTAGCACTATATATTTAAACAGCTGCTGTTTTTAAATCCTGAAATTTAGCTGCTGGATTTTAATACATGTAGCATTTTGGTGTTGTTTTCAACTGCTGCTGGGATAATACTCTGTGATGTTTTAGCATTTAGATTGTGATTTTATGTTATGATTTGATGAATTCTCTGGGTTGCTTTTCCCCCTAAATGTGGGTCACCTAGCCCTGGAAGTCAGGCAGCTGACAAATGCTGAGATAAAGAAGCAGGCTAAACTAAATGAAAAATAATAATAAACGGATGCAACTGGAAAACTCTTCCTGGTTGAAATTTTGAAACATTTGCCAGTTAGTGTGCATAGGTGAATCTGACGATTTGGGTTTCTCGCAATCTCACTTCTTTTCTTAATTTTTCTAATCTTAAATTCTGCTTGAACTTGTAAATTAGTCAGTATTCTAGTGTGAATTTTTCCTAATACACCCATATTCGTATGCAATATTGTCTAATAATTACCCCCAAAAGGATTTTCTGTTGAAATGATGCATTTTGTGTGTTATTCTCACCAATATATGCATTTTTATGCACACTTTACCCAGTACATGCATTTTTGTACACATTACTTGACTGGAGAACTTAATTGCAAAATTCAGAGAAGTGTGATTTTTTTTTTTTTTTAAGTGTTGCTGCATTTTTGATCTCACATTGCTTTAGAATGTGCAGATTAAGTAGGCTTGCCTGTAAATGAGAACCAAATTGAATTTCTGCCACATCCCCACTGGTTAGCAAATTGTAATAAACCATTTTTTAAAACCCTGGGTACAAAGAGAAAGCACCGCAGAGGGGATTTCTGACATGTTCTTCCAGTTCAGCTATATTTCTGCCAATTGCCCCAGCATTCTTTTTTTGCAATCAGAGCTGTGATAGCTTTGCATGTGCCCCCCACTATAACAGGGCATTCTGCTGTTTGTTGGTTTCTGGCACCAATCAGAACAATACAGGAGACTTTAAATGACACCTTGATTATCACTCACATTTTCAGACACTGTCCAACAGCAGTAGCTGTCAGCTTTCATCATGCGAGGCCGCGGGTTCTCATCAAAACATTCTGCCGTTCTGGAGAAAGAGAGAGAGACCTCGATGACTTCTCCGTCGATTAGGATTCTTCCTTCTCATCCCTTAAGAGCTTGCTTCCTCCGGGAGACGTCTTAGACCTGCTTGGTATTTATTTTCTCCATCAAGGCAGTAGCTTGGGGGTTTCTTGTTTATTTAGCTATTTACAGGTTTGAAAGAGAGACGAGAGGTTGAGAGGCCCTTGTATTACAGCTGAAACAAATTGGAGAAAAAATTGGTCTCCAGCAAATGCTTCCAGCTCAAATTAGCTGGCAGGCATTTGAATTGATAGCCGGGGTTAGCAGTGTGCAGATTTGGTGTGACTAAAGTGGGAGAGGGTGGGGAATGGATTTTACTCTTTTTTAAAATGGGGGGAGGATCACATCTATAAAGAAAAAAGGGAAAACATGGGGTGGGGGACCTGAGGCTCAGGGGGTGTTTGTAGCTCTCCAGAACTCTCCCCAGGCTAGACCTCCAGATGGCTCTGTATTGTGCCCTGAGCATTTTTTCGTGGTTGGAACTGTGACATCCTGTTGCAATGCCTTTTTTTTGCTTGGCTGGATGCAGGACAGAGGGAGAAGTATGTGAGTGTGTGTAAAAAGTCGCCTGTTGTATGGAGGTAAAACCTTTTCCTCCTGCTTGAACCACTTTCCTCCCTGCTCTTGACCATGTTCTTCCAGCAAGATATTTCTGTGTAAGAAAGAGTGGTTGAGGGTCAAGCACCCATAGGACAGAATTCTGAAAGCAGCCCTTTGGCTAGAAAGATGTCCCCCATTCCTGATTTAGAGCACTAAAGGTCAAACCCAGCACTGCTAGCTCTCAAAATGCAAAATCATGCAGCAACCAAGATCCAAAATAAGCCCCAATGAGCTTCCAAAACATTCAAACAGCAAAACAGTCCACAAAAACACAACAAGGGGCCAGCTTCACCCTCAAGGTCCCCCCTCAGAATTTTCTAAGCAAGTAGTTCTTCACTTATCATAGAGCAGTCCTCCAGATGTGCTTCCTGAGGGTGGCTGCATCAGCACCACTGATGAGACCCAATATCTAAAACAGGGGTGCCCAAACTTTTTTCAGTGTGCTGTGGTGTAGTGGTTAGGAGCGGTAGTCTCGTAATCTGGTGAACCGGGTTCGCGTCTCCGCTCCTCCACATGCAGCTGCTGGGTGACCTTGGGCCAGTCATACTTCTCTGAAGTCTCTCAGCCTCACTCACCTCACAGAGTGTTTGTTGTGGGGGAGGAAGAGAAAGGAGAATGTTAGCCGCTTTGAGACTCCTTAAAGGGAGTGAAAGGCGGGATATCAAATCCAAACTCTTCTTCTTCTTCTTCTTCTTCTTCTTCTTCTTCTTCTTCGAGGGCCAGATTTGATGAACTGAGCATGTGTGAGGGCTGACGAAAGTTGATGAGCTGTTTAGCTTTTTTCAGGATTTTACCCCAGGACATATACTGCCACGGGGGCCGGATTAAATCAACCAGCGGGCCAGATTAGACTCCCAAAATGGACTTTGGACATGCCTGATCTAAAAGCTTTCACCTTCTGTACCACAGACACACACTTCTACAAACATGGAGACACAAAGCAGGGACCTCTTCTGGTGATCTTAGGATCTGGAGTAGGTGGGGGAGATTTTCTAGGAGGTGGTTCCCAATGTCTCCTATCACTTCTCTCCTTGGGAGTGGAAATGCCCTTCTCTTAAAAGCATTCACTCCATTTCCAGGGTCTTGCTCTGGGAAGGTTTATTCTGCTTGCCTGCTGCTCAAGATTTGCCATTCCCAGGATGATTTCCTGGAGCTGCATCAGCCTCCTAAAGGCACAGGCTACTTTCAGCTTGGAGAGTGACTGAGCTGATCGTGATGGGGTAGGTGGGAAACATTCCATTAAGGAATGCACCATTGAGGGCAGCACAGGAGATCTGTCAGTGTGGGTGATGGACACAGATCGCGGATTGCTCATTTACTGGAGGAGAGGAAGGCGTTGACTGCTTCCTGGGGAGCATATTGCACTGTGACAGAATGAGAAATGAGAGGCCTTCTCCAGGAAAGTACATGCCATGCCAAAGTGTGGGCAAAATCCACCGCTCGGTGCCAATTTAATGCATCCCCCAAATGTCTCCCAGGCAGATGTTTCTATCTCTTTTGATCTTCTCTATTACCTCCCGCCCAACCCACCTTCTCTCTCCCTCTCTATACCCTTTCAAGAATGAGACCCTGGTCACCTTGTCCTGAATTGCTGGGAACAGCTGTGGCTTGTGGAAACAAATAGAAGCATCTTCATTTTTAAGAGAAATGATGCATTGAGCCAGCCAGCTGCCCCTGCCTCTGTTGCTCCGCCGTACGTGAGCACACAAGTTTTGACAGATGGCACGGCTTTGAGTGACTGCTTCAATTTTTATTCTTTCTTATAATCCACGGCTTGAGTTCCAAATACTTTAAAACCATTACCGGCCCATAGATCACCCCAAAGTGCTAGAGTCCGGTGCGCTTAATAACCCTCTGGAAAGTGCTATCAATCAGTAGAGGGAAAACACCTAGCAGCAAACTGTTTAGTGCCTAAGATACCTGCTTTTGTCAGAGACGGATGGGACTGCAGCACTCTGCAGAGGTTCCTCGATGCCAGTGTTTCTGCTCTCTTCTTTTCAGGGGCTGGAGGCAAACCTATTAGGCCTGCTCTGAACATTCGACCGTTTTGAATCTCGGTTGTTGGGGGGGGGGGCAAACCTGCCCATTTCACTTTCTCTTAGTTTCTCAGTTTTTCAATCTTAAGTTCAGTTCTCGTAGCATATAGTCCAGCTGTGGAACTCACTCCCACAGGAGGCAGCAATGGAGAACTGCATTGCAAAATTTAGAGAAGAGTGGATTTAAATGGATGGCTATGTTTCTGTTTGTGTATTGTATTGTTTCAGAAAATTCAGGTAGAGTAAGTGCACCATTAAATGTGAGCTGAAAAGAATTTATCCCCCATCTCTACTCTCAAATCAAGAGCAGCTATGTCAGGAGGATAGACGTATTTCCTTCAAAAAATAAATGAATCGTAAGTATATTCACTCACCTCCTCACTTCATTGCTGCTGTGGTTTTCTTCTCCTTAGTTAAGGGGGGGTATCAATTAGTAAGGGACCATGTGATAAATGAGCTTATGCTGTGAAATTGTGTAACCAATCAGATTTGTACAACTGATGGGGAGATAAAAGCTTCCAGATAAGCCATCCCACCCAGGGACTTCAGCCAGGGAACACGGATGATATTGCAATGCTATTAGAATTCGACCTCATTTGACCATGTGATGGTGTCAAGGCAGGAAAATGAAAGCCATGGCAGGTGAACACAAGAGCAGGTAAGGTAAATTCACAGGCAAACCTTTTTGAAAGGAAAGTTGAAAGTTGGTTGAAAAGGGGATGTGTCTTCATGAGAAACCATCAGGAATTTATTGCGATTGGAAAAAATAGATATGCAGATTATCCAATGATTAATTAGACGTTTGTGATTCAGGCTTTGGGAATTTGGGAAACCATAAGCCCTGCCATCACCACCACTTTTGGTTATATGAGGGTGATGAGATGTCTCCCTGGGTTCCTTCCAAGGTAACCTGTGGTCCCCTTCTTCCCTTTGTTCTTACCTTAGACTCATTCATACCTTCAGTGTGAAGAAAGAGCCCAAGGTTTGTGCTTCTGACAACTTCTTAGAGGAAGTATCTTCCTTTCCCTTCCCTTCCTTGCTGAAGTGTCAAAGTGGCATCAGGCCAGATGGAGAACAAGCGAAATCAGCAGCTTGGATTTTAATGTGCTCAACTCATGAAGCACCTAACAGATTGTTTAGGGAAGTGAAATGTTAAGCTAGGTGACCACAGTGGTGACAAACTGTCATTCATTTTAGCCGGGCGAACAGATGCTTTCCATTTCCTCTTTAGCACAGACACCTTGGTACAAAATGAACATTCTGTGTGAGTGTGAAGAGTATGAAGTTCAGGGCTAAGGATGTTAGAAGTCCAAATTTAACCTGGGCTAGCTGATCCACTGATTCACAGGCGCTATCCTAAGCATGTTTACTCAGGTGTAAGTCCCACTGAGCTCAGTGGCTCTTATTTTTCATTAAGTGTGCTGACAATTTTAATAATAATAATAATATTCATAACATTTATATATCACTTGATTGTAATAAAACCTCTAAGTTGTTTACAAAAAAAACAACAACAGGAAAATTAAATGCATCAAGGAAGACAGTTAAAAACAGGTATTTAGAAACACTGAACCTAACTGTAATCTAAAAGTGATTAAAACATGTGCCAGCATTTTACATGTCTGGATAGGCTTGCCTAAACAAAAATGTTTGAAGCAGGTGCTGAAAAGAGTACAGCAGAGGCACCTGACTGATGTCAATAGGCAATGTAAGGTTATCAGGGGGTTACTCAAGAGCAATCAGGCAAATGCCTCCCTGGTTGACTGTAAAGCCTCATTATTGGTGCCAAAAAACCTTCACCATGCAGATCGCCACTATTCTGTGGCTCGCTCATTCACTGGCAGAATCTGTGAGTGGGCGGTCCTTAAACCTTCCCCAGCAGAGTAGTTTCTTGACGCCCAGTCTGCGCTTCCCCTCTCTGCACGGACGCCTACTGCGCAGGGAGGGCGTGGGTAACGGAGGACCTCTCTCCTCCCCGCTTTGCTCAGGCAAGGTGTCCTGGCACCGCCTCGCCTCCTCAGAGCCCTGAAGCTCCTCTCCACTGGAGGCGTGGTTACTCTCCTCCGCTGAGGAGGTGCTGCTTCCCACAATCTTTGGGGGCTCTCTGTAATCCATCCGGCTTTTCCCCTATCATCCCTGAGCCGATGGCAGTTCCCTGACAGGCAAGGAGTTCCAAAGTGTAAATGCTTGCACTGATCTCCTTCATGGTATGCTAACGGAAACCTACATTTTTGTAAAGCAATGCTTTCTAATTCAGTGCATTTTTGATATGTTATTTTCAGCAATACCTTTTTTATTCACACTTTGCCTCCTCACACAACTTTTTCATACATATCTATCATCTCTATTAATTTGAGGGCAAAATTCAGGGAAGCGCAAATTGAAAGGATTATTGCATTTTAGTTCACATATTGGGTTGGAAAGTGTGCAGCAGGTAGTGTTGCCTTTAAATGAAAGTGGAATCAAATTCCTCCCCTATCCATAACTCTACGTGTACCCTTTTTTTGATAACTAGGATGAGAAGGCCCGGAAAAAAATAGGGAGAGTGCATTCAGATAACCCTGAAATATGACTGCTTAAAGTTCAGCCTGACTGAATCACCAGATGATGGGCAACCCAATCCACTGTCCTGTTAAGTTGAAATATTAGTGTTGATGGTAATTCAGTCCTATTGATTGGACCGTTGATCACTGTGTTTCCCTTCTTCCTCCTTTGACGTTAACCTGCTCCTTGACTAGATAGATGAACCGCACACCCCACATCCAACAAAGGCCTCCTTTGTAGTGGCTTGTTACTCAAGTCCAGCGGCATTCAAGTGATACGAACCTGGATCAATGAGCAAAGCATGAGTAACTTCACAGTAATAACACTTAATTAAGAGCTGTCTGTGCCCAGCAGTAGCTAAGGAGGATTCTGCCGTATCAATCAGTGCTTAAATGTGATGCAGTGTAATCTACTGTCAGGGAGTGTGAAATCTCTCAAGGGTTATTTGAGTTTGTCCAGGTCTCATGGATTGATCTGATGTTCCCACGTGACCACCAATAAACATCACTCCACTTGCCAGCATGCACAGATGACCAAGTGATGAGCTATCCTCTTGAAAACAAAGTTCTATATTGTCACTTTTGCACTACGGTTGAATATTGGATGTCAGAATCAAGTCCCTTGCTTGGAAATTTCCTGCCCTGGTTGTCTCAGTTATACTTGCTATTTGTCAACCGGTCACATCCTGATCAGCAGCAGGGAGTACTTAGCAAACAACTTGGGATCAGGGGCGTAGGAAGGGGGGGGCGGTCCACCTTGGGTGTCATTACTGGGGGGGTGACATTCGGCGCCCCTGAACCATCTCTGAGGTAGCTTGCATGCTGTCTCCACCTTCCCTGACCCCAGCAACTATTATACCTGGCTGCCTTCAGGTGGTGCAGGGGCTGTGATGCTGAGGTGGGGGCTCCTTTAAACTTCTCCCCTCAAGGGAGAAGTTTAAAGGAGCCCCCAGACATGAACCCCTCAATGGAAAGTGTGATGGAGCCTGCACCTCCCCAGCTGAGCAGCCCTGATCTAGCTCCTACTCCTGTGCAAGCAGGAGCAGCGTTGGGAATGGTTTAGCACTTCCTTCTTTTAATAATTTCAATGTGGGTGGGTGGGTGTTTGTGACCAGCACCGGGTACCACTTAACCTTGCAACACCACTGCCTGGGAGGAGGTAGAAAAATAGTCCTTGCACCAGAAGTCATAAGAGCATAAGAAGAGCCCTGCTGGATCAGGCCAATGGGCCACCTAGTCTCACAGTGGCCACTAGATGCCTGTGGGAAACCAGGAAGCAGGACCAGAGCACAAAGGCAGTCTTCCCTTCCTGTGGCAACTGGCATTCAGAAGTATTATTGCCTCTGAAGTCCAAGTCTTTCAAGTGCAATGGCTGCCAGTTGAGGTCTCCAGACTGTTCTTTCTTTTTCAGATTTACGTTTTCTAATAGCATAATTTATAGCCAAAAGTATAACACATATTAAAAATTCAACAAAGAAGTGGAATATAAAACGGGACATGGAAGACAGAGAGGGCAAAAAGAGCAGAGGCAAAACAAGAGGAGAATGTATGGGGAGAAGAAAGCTAGCAATCAAGGAGGTAGTCTACCAGTGACTATTAGCCATTATAGATATGTTCTACCACTGCAATCACAGGCAGGAATGCTTCTGAATATCAGTTGCTGGAAATCTCAGAAGGGGAGAGGCCTCTTGTGCTGAAGTCTTTTTGCAGGCTTCCTACAGGGCAGTTGGTTGGCTCCTATAAGAACAGAACACTGGACTAGTTGGGCTATTGGCCTGATCCAACAGGCTTTTCTTATGTTCTTAAATATTACATATATGAATATATAATATACTGCATTGCAAAATTTTCAGAAGTGCAAATGTCAAAGTTTGTGATCTTTTCTGGAAAGTGTGAACTGGATATGTTTGCATTTAAAATGTGAGCCAGACTGAATTTCTTTCCTACCCCTGCCTAGACATGGTGACTTCATTGCTGGTCTGGGGAAAAAAGCGGTAGTGCTGCCCTCTCTTCTGTCCACCCTGTCCACAGAGTAGTGAACAACTCTGTTACCATGTTGGGGTGTGAATCTGTATTCTAGGGGATGTCTAATTTTGAATATAGCAATATTCAATATATATCAATATCTTTTGAATATATATAAATATATCTACGATACATGCTCATGTGAATGACCAATAGGACATTCTTGACCTACAAATATGCTTTGGATTTTGCTTGAGACAAAAAAAACTAAGGGCAGCAAGAGATTCATGGAAATGGAGGCTGATCCAAGTGGGCAAAAGTGTCACTACCAACCTTAATCAGCCCCCAGGCACTACCAACCTCAATCAGCCCCCAGCCCCGCTTGCCTGACTTCTTCTGTACATCCAGTCCAGGGGGAGGCACTGGGGCCCATTAGAGAAAATGCTTTATGACATCCTCCCCAGCCTGGTTTTGTCCAGTTATTGTTGGACTGGAATCACCAAAGGTTGCTCCATTAGGATGAATAGGACACTGCCCCACCAACCTCAATCTGCCCTCAGCCAGTCTCCACCTGCTTGCCTTCTTTTTTACAACCTGTCTAGAAGGTGCTCTTCCTGTCGGCTTCCTCCTCCTTAATCTCAGTGTTGCCCTTGTAGAACTCAGTAAGGAGGGGGATGGGGACAAAACTTGAATTAGTGGCTTTACCTGCGATTTGCTCTGACACCACCTATTGTTGGACTCTCTGCTTTCCACATTACTGAGCCTTAATGAGCAACAGCCACCCTTAATCCATGGGAACCCCTTGAGGTCTTCCTTCTATTCTCTACCCTTCAAACTCCTCAGATCTGGGAAGGACTTCCCCATTTTATTTGAGGCAAAAGCTTGCCACAACCTAGAGATGTGCACCCACATACACACCCAACTAAGAAATTTGGCTGGCGTGATCCAAACTCTTTGGAAAGGGCTGTAGCTCAGTGACTGAATACTGGCTTTGTATCTATTCCCAGTGGCATCCCCAAGTAGGACAGGGAATATCTCACATCTGAAACTCTGGAGAGCCACTGCCAGTCAGTGTGGACAACACTGAGTTGGATGGACCAATGGTCTGACTCAGTGTAAATAATAATAATAATAATAATAATAATAATAATAATAGCAATACAGTGGTACCTCTGGTTGTGAACGGGATCCGTTCTGGAGGCCCATTCGCAACCTGAAAAGATTGCAACCTGCGTCTGCGCGGGTCGCGATTCACTGCTTCTGTGCATGTGCGTGATGTCATTTTGCTCGTCTGTACATGCACGCGCGGCAAAACCTGGAAGTAACCCTTTCTGGTACCTGAAGCAACCTGAAGCAAACGTAACATGAGCTATGACAATAATAATAATAATAATAATAATAATAATAATAATAATATACTGCACCCATCTGACTGGTGTGCCCCAGCCACTCTGGGTGGCTTCCAACACTTATGTTTGTTTGAGGAAGGAAGGGACCCCCAAATTCGGTTCTGTTTTAGCTGAATTCTTTTGTGACAATCCTCCTTCAAACCAAGCATCCAAGCAGCAAAATGTTTTTAGGGAGAGCCAGGGATGGTGTCATGTGATCCCCAGTGGATGCAGTCACTCTTAAGAAGAGTCTTGAATGGACTGGTGCGGACAGTAGCTCACCCTCTCCCTGCACACCATCCTTTTGAAACCCTGTTGCTTAATTGCAAGGCAATGCTAATGCCTTGCACTCGGCCGCCTGAAAGCTTTTGCCGTCCGGCTGCTGCATTCCGCACTTAGCAAGCACACAGCCATTTGCCTCTTCCTTTGTCTTCGCTGCGACGGTAGCAAAAATCGCCGCTAATGTACTTGCCTCTGTCATTGCGATGCATCCATAAATAAAAGGGGATAATAAAAGCATTCCCCTTTTTTCCTACTCCTTTTCAAGTGGTGACAGGAGCTACCAGGCAAATTACATTTTTATTTTATTTTTGTTGCTTTAAAAAAAGAAAGAAAGACAGTAAAACGGTTTCAGTGTTTCTCATAGTCTAATAAACAACCACTTTACCCTCATTTGCAGCCTTTTGTAGATGTAGTAATAAGAGCATTTTGTCTCTGACTTGCAACAAAAGGCAAATAAGCAGAAGATACCGAAACTCTATAGAATTTCACGGGCATGAAAGCAGAATGCTTCTGTTGCGTAGGTGGGAGGAGGGCAGAACTCAGTGATGAGTGATGTCTTCCACACCTGGCAGAACTCAGTGATGAGTGATGTCTTCCACACCTGCCTCTGTCTCTTAGCTCCTATCTAGCGGTCTTCAAACCCAGCTATTTGCAGCAGCACCTAGTTCTTAACAGAAGAGGTAACATCATGGTTGGGGCTGTACTAAATGCAGGTTAGTGCTCATGGGACTGGTGTAAGGGTTAGAGTGCTGGACTAGGACCAGACAGATTCAAAGCTCTGCTCAGTCATGGAGCTCCCCAGGTGACCATAGGACACTCAGTGCCTTCGGCCTCACCTTCCTTACAATATTGTTGTGAGCATTTTATGCAGGGGTGGGAGGGAGAAGAACTGTGCATGGTTCCTGGAGCTCCTTAGAGGAATGGTGGGGTAGGAAGGTAATGAACATCCTCCAAATGCCAAACCAAAATCCTTTCCACTTACAAAGCTAGCAGGCCAAGGATTAAGGGGCATTATCCCCTTGTGTGTCATGACCAGCAGTGATCAATATTGCAAGGTCTCCAGTTAAGGAGACAGAACAGGTTCACAGCTCTGAGGCTGTTAGGCAGGAGCTCTCAGAACAACCTCCTGTAGCACCACAGCCTGGACCCCCATGGGACCTTCTCCTAAGCCTGAAGAATTAAATGCCTCCCACCATACTCCTAGGACGACACTGGGAGGGAAGCTATGAAACAAAGGAGTGCTCGCCTTCAGACCAGAGGGTTGGCCTTTTAAGACTCCACAAGAAGGTGGAGCCTGGAGGAGGAGGTAGTCTGGAGGCAGGGACATAAAAGTCTGCTTCAGTCTGCTTCCACCCTTTGATGGAGCAAGTTGCTCACAATGAGCTGTCCAGGGTCCTGACCACAGTATCAGACTAGAAAGCAACATGGCAGAGCTTGAGAGGGGGAGTCTGGGGATAGAGGCTTAAAATGGCTCAGTTTGCTTTCAACCTTGCTTTCAACTGAGGCAAGTTTCTCACATGAAGTTTTCTGTGCTTCTGTAACTCTTGCCCCATGGCTCCAGAACCAGACCAGTACACCAGTTTAGGACAGGGAGAAGAGGCATGTACAGTGGTACCTCAGGTTAAGTACTTAATTCGTTCCGGAGGTCCGTATTTAACCTGAAACTGTTCTTAACCTGAAGCACCACTTTAGCTAATGGGGCCTCCCGCTGCCGTCGTGCCGCCGGAGCATGATTTCTGTTCTCATCCTGAAGCAAAGTTCTTAACCAGAAGCACTATTTCTGGGTTAGTGGAGTCTGTAACCTGAAGCGTATGTAACCTGAAGCGTATGTAACCTGAGGTACCACTGTATATCCTAGCCAGTCTCCATCCACTGGAAGGCAAACCACCACAGAAGGGAGTCTGCTTTGATGTAGGCTCCCTGCAGTTTAGAAACCTGCACAGTTTAGAAACCTAGGTTGGCAGAATGGTGGTGGATTTTGCTGCTCAGGTGATGGAATGTCTTGGGTGAGCCAGCCCTGCTAATCAGGGGTTGAGATCCAAGAGTGTGATCAGGAAAATAGAGCAGCTGCCTAGGCCTTGTCTCCACATCAGGAGCATGGAGTTGTAACCAATGCCAGGCAAACTCAGAGTAAACACATTAAAATTAAAAAAGACAAAACATGAAATGAGAGAGATGAAACGGGAAGAAGAGAAGATGAAAAAGGAGATTGCAGATTTAAACAAAATACAGGAAGAAATAAAAGACTCTATCGCAATGAATGAACTAAAACAGAGAGAAGTGAATTTGAGATTGAGGCAAGTACCGGAAATACAAAATGAAAATATAAAAGAAAGATTGGTAAAAGAAATTGCGCAGTGGATGGAGTTATCGGAGGAAGAAGTGGCAAAAACAGTACAAAATGCATTCAGAATGAAAATAAGATCAAGAACAGTAAAGAAATTCCCAGGTGATTGCTTAATAACATTTAAAGATAGAGAGATGAGGAATCAGATTTTGCAAAGGAATAGAGAGAAGAGATTATATATTGATGGGAATTATATAATTATCTTTAAAGATATTCCAATAAGGTTGTTGAAACGAAGAGAAGCTTATAAACCACTGGTGCAACTGCTTAAGAAAAATAAGATCGATTTTAGATGGGAATTTCCGGAAGGAGTCTCATTTTTTTATAAAGGGGTAAAAAGAAGATTAACTAGTCCGGAGGAAATTGGAAAATTTACAAGGAGATATAAAGAGCTCCAAGGGGGAGAGGAAGAGGCTAAAGGGGCAGAAGGAGGATTAAACTTAAGGGAGGAATTCGAATTAAGAGAAGAAGAAGAAGAAGAACACGTTGGAAGAGAATCAGAAGAAGAGGAAGAAGACGAAGAAGGAGAAGAGATAGAAAGACTATAAGGTAAAACTCAAATCTAAACAGTGATAAGAAGAATGACGTTAAAACTATGGAACTGGAACGTGAATGGGATGAATGATAAGAAAAAACGGAACAAGATCGAACATATGTTAAAAAAGAAAAATTTAGACATCATATGTTTACAAGAAACGCATGTGATTAAAAAGCACAGGAAAATTTTGATAAATAAAAGGTTAGGGAATGAATTTATATCCTCGAATAAAGAGAAAAAAAGAGGTGTTGTATTATATATTAAAAATAAAATTGAATCTCACCAATTATTTAAGGATGAAGAAGGCAGAATCATAATGGTTCAAATTAAGTGGCAAGGTGAAAAATTGATAATCGTTGGGATCTACTCACCAAACGGGAACAAGACGGAATTCTTCAGATTATTAGAGGAGAAATTATTTGAATATATGGACCAAAAAATCATAATAATGGGGGATATGAACGGTGTGGTTTCAATAGAAATGGACAGATTGAGAAGAACGAAGAATAAAGAAGGGAAATTACCTAAAACATTCTTTTCGATGACAAAGAATTGTAACTTAGTAGATATTTGGAGGCTCAGACATCCCCTAGAGAAGCAATTCACATACCACTCAGAGTCGAACCAATCAATGTCAAGAATAGATCAAATATGGGTATCAAATGAGCTAACTCCAAGAATTCAAAAAATTGAAATACAGGCTAAGGTGATTTCGGACCATAACCCAATAGAAATGGAGCTAAAAGGTTTTGAAGAGCGAACTTTTAGGTGGAGGTTGAATGATAACATATGGGACGACCAAAAGTTCGTCGAAAAAGCACAAAAAAATCTAGATAATTACTTCAGAGATAATATGGATAAAGGGACAAAAACGAGTGTGGTGTGGGATGCAAGTAAGGCAGTGATGAGGGGCCTCTTTATTCAGCAGAATGTATGGAAAAGAAACAACAAAGAAAAAAAGACAAAAGAGATCTTAGAACAGATTATGAATAAGGAACAAAAATTGATAAAAAAACCTAACAATGAGAAGATACTACAGGAAATTAAGATTCTCCAAACCCAATTTGCGATGTTAATAAATAAAGAGGTTGAATGGAATATCAAAAGGCTAAGACAAAAAAACTTTGAGTTTGCCAATAAATCAGGAAAATGGTTGGCCTGGCAGGCTAAGAAAAGGAAAGAACAAAGTACAATTAATAAAATTGAGGTAAATGGAGAAGAAATAACAGACCCGAAAGAAATTAGAAAAAGATTTTTAGATTTTTACAGACAACTATATAAGAATAAAGAAAAGAATAACAAGAAGAAAATAGAAAGATATTTGAAAGAGAAGATGGTGAGAAAGATCCCAACAGATCAAAGGGAACAACTGAATGCCCCAATATGTAAAGAGGAAGTAGAAGAAGTCATAAAAGAATTAAAAAGAGGGAAAACACCAGGTCCGGATGGACTTACATCTAGCTATTATAAAGAGATGAGAGATACGTTGATGGCCCCGTTGGTAGAAGTAATGAACAACATTTTAAAAGAAAAGGACATTCCAGGAACATGGAAAGAGGCATTTATTACAATAATACCAAAACAAGATTCGGACTTAACCCAAATTAAGAATTATAGACCTATCTCGTTACTGAACACAGATTATAAGATCTTCACAGGAATCCTAGCTAAGAGATTAAAAAAGATATTAGTAAAAATCATACATAAAGACCAAGAAGGTTTCCTACCGGGCAGACAACTAAGGAACAATATAAGAAATATAGTCAATGTTATTGAATATTTGTCCGATAGGTGTGATAAACCAGCAAGTTTAATATTCGTAGATGCAGAGAAAGCCTTCGATAATGTGATCTGGGAATTTATGTTGAAAAATTTGGAGGCTATGGAAGTGGGTCATGAATTTTTTAATGGTATCGAAGCAATCTATACAGAACAGAAAGCTAGGTTGATTATAAATAACATCATCACGGAAGATATTAAAATATCTAAAGGAACAAGGCAGGGTTGTCCGCTTTCGCCATTGCTATTTATAGTGGTCCTGGAAGTTTTATTAAATGCAATAAGACAAAATAAGCAAATCAAAGGGGTGACATTAGGCATAAATGAATATAAAGTTAAGGCCTTCGCGGATGACGTGGTTGTGACTCTGGAAGAACCTATAGAAAGTACAAAAGAAATTTTGGATGAGATGGAACAATTTGGAAAATTAGCAGGATTTAGACTGAATAAGAGGAAGACCAAAATGATAGTTAAAAATATGGACCAAGATAAAATTGAATTATTAAAACAACAAACGGAGATAGAGGTAGTCAAAAAGGTTAAATACTTGGGAATTTGGCTCTCGGATAAGAATATAGATTTATACCAATATAATTATATCCCTATGTGGAAAGGAATAAAGAGGGATTTAGAGGTTTGGAATAGATTGAAACTATCACTATGGGGAAGAATATCAATGGTAAAAATGATGGTGCTTCCTAAGTTGTTATTTTTATTTCAAACTTTACCCATACTAAAAGGTACAAAAATTTTCGGGGAATGGCAAAAGGCGATTTCAAGATATGTCTGGGAAGGAAAGAAGCCTAGAATTAAATTTAAGTTATTGACAGATGCAAAGGAGAGAGGAGGCTTCGCACTACCAGACATGAGATTGTATTATGAGGCAGCATGCCTGTGCTGGTTAAAAGAATGGGTAAAATTGGAAAACAAAGAATTATTAGATTTGGAAGGGTTTAATAACAAATTTGGGTGGCACGCGTACCTATGGTGTGACAAAAAGAGAGTACATAAGGGATTTGGAAATCACATTTTTAGAGGAGCACTAATAGAGGTTTGGGATAGATATAAATATATACTAGAACCAAAAGTCCCACATTGGTTATCCCCGTTAGAAATAATGTGTGTTAAGAAAACTAACATGAGAGGAAAGTGGGGAACATATGGAGAAATGGTTACCAATGAAGGAGGGAAGTGGAAAATGAAATCATACGACCAAGTTAAAGCATTAACATATGATTGGCTACACTACTTCCAGATAAACGAAATGTTTAAAAAAGAGTTGAAGGAAAGGGGGTATGCAGAAAAAGAATCAACCTTCCAAAAGGAAATAATAAATAACGAATTTAAAAATCTATCAAAGATGTATAAAATAATGTTAGAGTGGCACACGAAAGATGAGGAGGTGAAGTCAGTGATGGTACAGTGGGCAAGGGACTTAGGATATAATATTCAACTGGAGGATTGGGAAAGGTTGTGGAAAGAGAACATAAAATTTACGGCCTGCACGTTATTGAAGGAAAATATGATGAAAATGCTCTACAGATGGTACCTGTCACCTGTAAGATTGGCAAAGATGTATAAGGTAGATAACAAATGCTGGAAATGTAAATGCAAAGAAGGGACATTCTTCCACCAGTGGTGGGAATGTAAGAAAGTAAAAAGCTTCTGGGATGAGATCTATAATGAGATGAAGAAGATGTTAAAGTATACCTTTGTGAAAAGGCCAGAGGCTTTTTTATTAGGTGTTGTAGGGAAGGACATTAGAAGGAAAGATTGCAAACTTTTCCAGTATGCTGTAACAGCTGCCAGAATCGTATTGGCTCAGAGGTGGAAGCAGGAGGAAATTCCAAGGGTAGAAGAGTGGAGAGCAAAATTAATAGAATATGCAGAACTGGACAAATTAACAGGGAAAATCAGATACACTAAAGACCAAAAATTTATAAAGGACTGGGAGAAATTTGTGTGTTATCTGGAAAATAACTATGGTGCAAATACAACGCTGGCGGGTTTTAAAGAGGCTCTGTAAAGAATTTATGAATATTGTTTAATAGAAATAATGAGGGAAGGGAGGTGTAAATGGCAATATGGAAGAATGGAATGTGTACCAAAAGGATAACTATGAAAGAATGTCAGTGACGTTGAAGGAAGTCTAAAATGGATATGATTTGTTGTATAATGGATAAAATGTATTATGAGTTGGAATTCAATAAAATCATAAAAGCAAAAAAAAAAAAAAAAAAAAACACATTAAAATTAATAAACATGGTCAACTAAGGTCCATTAATTTCAGTGGGTCTACTCTGAATGAATATCAGTTGGGTATGGTGCATGTTGCTCAGGCTAACCAGTAAGGTGTGATGCTAAACTCTGAAAGGCCTGGTGGAGGTTTTGGGGGACCAGCTGACTGAAAGTGTTTGGGCTGGCTGGTCCAGCAGCCTAAATGGAGGCTTTGCACCACAGAGCTCGAGGTGCCAGACACAGAGTCAGGTTGAACTACCTTCATGAGAACTATGTCCACATTAAGGGGCAATAAATAAAAATGGATGGCAGTCTGCTCATGCTTTAAGGGATTCTATTATTAATGCAGCTCCCAAATCCACTTGTAATGAAAAAATTATATTAAATCTTTGTGATCTCACGTACTTGATAATCCACAGAACATTCTCATCCTCCTTCAGATGCTGTTGCTTTTCATTGTATCTTGTGGTGGTGAATTCCTTAAATTAATTATGTGTTGTGTGAAACTGATCTGAATCTCTCTATCCAGTCCACTATCCTGTTCTCACGGTGGCCAGCCAGATGCCTGCAAATTCTCAAGCAGGATTCAAGCACAAGAGCACTCTCCCTTCTTGTAGTTTCCAGCAACTGGTATTCAGAAGCATTACTGCCTCTGACTAACTCCTAGTGCCATATTTATGAAAGAGGAAGGGGGAAATATCTATGTATCTACCAAGTCCCATTATGGGGACAGGCAGATGGTGTTTAAGCCCCAACAATGGCATTTATTTATTTATTGAAGGCATGGACACAAACCCCATGCACCCCAGTGGCTGGATTTAGCAGTAAGCAAAATGAAAAATGGCTATGCAAACACAATTGCCCGATTCAGGAATAGGAATCCTTCGGCCCTCCAGATGTCATTGGACTACTGTGTTTACATTTTATATTAAATTATTTCACACATTAGATTTGTTTATGTCAATTGGTAAGAATTGTTTTCAACCTAATCCTTTGTCATCACAGCTGAACTACATGTCCCATCACCTCTGGCTATTGGCCATGCTTGCTGGGGCTCATGGGAGTTCTAGTTCAGCAACATCTGGGCAGCCAAATCTTCTCCAAACCTGGTCTAATGTGAAAGGCTAATTGAGACTGCCGTTAATTCAGAATGATGTCAAAGGGATCTCTTTGCATGGAAGCCTTTACATGCCCTCTGAAAAGCACTACTTTTCTAATATATATTTGGGGTGGGAGAAAAAGCAGGTATTTGTTACTCACTGATTGTGAGAAGCATAGTCTTCACTCTGAATTGGCTGTGTGATAGTCAAATCCGATGAGTATCATGGTGAAACCAGTTCAGAAGGAAGGCAGTGCTTGAGATGCCCAATTGCACCTGCATGCTATATGATTTTCTGGTATAGCTATATGAGGGGAAACGGCGCTAAAGGATTTGCAGTGTCCTCCCTCCAATCACAAACACTGTGATGAGAGGCTCTTACATGAGCACAAGAAAGAAAACTTTATCCAAGGCTTGCAATGGTGCAAATCATGTTACTGGTACAAATAGTCAAAGGCATCATAGGCAACAGCATCAGGGATCTGAGGCTGGACAAAACCTGTAAAGATCTCTCCACAAACCACCACACCCTTCCCACCCCCAGCATTTAAAGGTGAGACTTTGAACACTCACTTGCAAGACTCTCCCTACAAGTCTGGTGGTCTTGGAGCCCCACCCTTCTCTGAAAGGCCTAGGTTTCTGTCACTGGGATGGGAGCAAGCCCCCCAGCTGCTGCTCCTCCAGCTGCCCCACCTTTCCACTTTGCTGGTAGCCCCTCTCCCTCATTGCTAGGGAATCTCTCCATTCAGTGCTTCAGATAGCAGGATTGCCTCCAACCTGGCCTTGAGAGGCACAGGACCAGAGAGGGACCACTTTCCATCTTTGACTGCTCCCCACCGATGGCATCCTTCACGCCCTCCTCCTCTTCTTCCTCATCTCACAGCAATGACGACCTAAGCCCAAGCCAATCAGAATTATCCACCTCAAGATATGCAAAGAGGTAGAACACAGAGTTTATGAGCTGCTATGGAAATAAGGAAATGCCATGTTTGGAGTGGGAACATTTTTGCCCTCTGAAAACCTCATTTTCTGCTCCCAAACTGTCAAAAATGTAGCATGGTCATATTGTAAATGAAGATAGTATTGTCTTTATTATTGCAGCAGCCCCATATCTTTGGGGAGTCTGACCTTTGCGCCTGTCCTTGGAAGAAAGGAGAGCAAAGCAATCCCATCATAGCAAAAGTTACATTCTTGCCTAAATGAAAATATTTCTCTGAGCTGAGAAAAATGATTCCTGACTCCATAGTCAGGAAAGAAGGGGTGGGGGAAATAGAAGGGGAATAAAACGTTGTGGCATAATAAAGAGCTGGAAGAAGCATAATCGATAAATCTAAAGTTCAGGCTATTTTCTTCCAACCACATCCGCTCAGTTGAGTTATTTATATGAGATCCCTGTTAGCAGTTTGGGAGGGTGAGAACATCAAGAGTCTCCATCCTGACTCTCAGAGAGGAGACAAAATGTAAATGTCCTACCATTTAGACATTTGGTGCAGGGGACCATTGTCATTCTGAGGGCCACATTCACTTTTTGACAACCTTCTGGGGGCTGCATGCCAGGGGCAGGTGGGGCCAGAGGCAAAATGTGGGCAGAGCAAGGAATATGAATTATATCTCTGTACAGTAGGCTGGTTTCTATACATGCTTCTCTCCTTTCTCTAGCCACTCTCCTGGTGACCAAAGAGCACGACTGGAGTCCAAGGACCTATTGTGGAGAAGATGTGGCCAGGGAGAGTATCAGGGGCCAGATAGGGAGGGCTGCTGGGCTGCTACCAAGACTGAGCCTCCCCACCCTTATTCTAAATGAAACAATAGACACATAGCAAAGGCAGCACAAATTGAACCACTCATGAACCACTGCTGAAGTTGATCTCCCCAAAGCTTCTTAAGCCACAACATCTCTGTTGCCCAACCATTACCTCTTTGCCTTGCTCTTGCTCTTTCTGCTAGGATGGATCTTAGCCATTTCCTGCCCCTATAGAATGCCCCTTTCCTATTAGTAGGATGTTTGCTGCAAGAAATTGTGGTAGGCAGATCTGGCAATTTCTGTTGCACAGTTTCTCATTTCCCTCGCATTTCTAGATCCATTTATGATTTTTTTTTTTTAAATAGTACTTCTGTGAGCTGCACCCCACAGTTGCATTTCCACACCTGACCTCACCAGTTTCCATACATTGAAGGGCAAAGATTTGCATCAGTTAGCCTGCAGTACTTGTGGGGTGATTTATGATTTAGATAGGTGTGGGCCAGTTTCTCAATTTCGGCTTCTCCCCCCCCCCCAAAAAAAACACACCTTAAGCTCACTTTTCACATCAGTTCACAATTATTATTTTTGAAAGTCCTTGTGGAAATTCATCTGCATTTTCAAGCAGATTTCTCCAAACTCTACAGATTTTGTATTGCAATTTTGCCTAATATACACATTTTTGCACAGCAATTTACCCTAATACAATGCACTTTTGCATGTTGTTTCCACTAATAAATTCATGCAAAGATTACAGCCATATATCTTTACCAATATATGCATTCAATGCACACTTTCCCCTAATATATGTGTTTTTGTTCATATTACCTGGCTGGAGAATTGCTTTGCAGAATCTGGAGAAATGTGAATCTTGAAGGATGTCTGTGTTTTGGTTCATGTATCCATTTGGAAAATGTGAATTAGGTACACTCTTGTGCAAATTAATTGAAACAAAAAATAAACTTGGTAGTTTATTGTACAAAAATGCAAACTGTAGTGAAACTGATTTGGATCCTTTCCCCTTCAAATACATATTCAATGTGTCACTCGTTTTGCAAGGTGCTTTGTCGAAGCAAGTAAGCGTCATATCTAGGAGTTGTTTTCTTCTTACGACCACACTTTCCTTTACATTTAGGAGAAACCGATCCAGTTTCCTGCTTCAAGTTGATGACACGGCTGACAGTTGCTAAACTCACACCAACCACTGAAGCAATCTCTCGATACGTCTTAGCTGTGTGTTCGTGCAGAGTTACAATCTTCGTACGTTTCCTAGGTGTCACATCCATCTCGAATGGTGGTCAAATCACATCTGGTCAGGTTTCTAAAAGCTGAAATACTGTAGCTGCTGATGTAATGATTGCATCATACACTACTGTGGTCGGACAGGATTCTAAAATCTGATGCAATACAGTAGCTGCTGATGTCATGATTGCATTAGCCAACATAAAAAAATGATCAAACTGACTTTTCATGTTTGTTTTGAGTACAGAATTACAAGTAAGATAGAAAACATGCTTTGTTTCAATTAATTTGCACAAGGGTGTAGGTTTGCCTTTGATAGTGAACTGAACCAAACGTCTTCCCCATCCCTAGTGACAAGGTTTTCTCTGTTGCCTCACCTGGGCTTTAGGTCTCCCTGCTCTGGCAGATTTGCTTGGTTCCCTTCCTTATGACATGTCAGAGCAAATGGAAGATCTTCCTGTTTGACTTGATTCTCTGTGTTGTTGTTATCTCCTGCCTTCAGCTTTTGCTATTTTTAAAGAAAAATAAATGAATAAATAAATGCTAATGGCTGTTTTGTTTTTGTTCTATTAAATGTTTGATTAAGTCCCTTGGGCGTCTCTACATTGAAGCAAAGAGATATAACTGTTTTTAATAAATAATAGAAAAATAACTACAGACGTTGAGCCTTGCCCTGTGTCCATCTGTTTCTGCTTCTCCTCCTGATGCCCCAGGCCTTTCTCTAGCTGCTTGGCTGCAGAGCTGGCCCAAGAAAATTTTAAAGCCTGGAGAAGGTCAAGATGTTACATGTCTGAGAGCAGAAGTCTTGCTTAAGGGGTGTGCAAGGCATGCTGGGTAAGACACGCAGCTCTCTTTTCTCATGACTGCTGCCTGTCACCCTGCTCCAAATCTGCCACCTGAAGTAGCTGCCTCAATCTTCCCCATGGTATAGCTGGCCCTTCTTAGACCCATTGCTCTATTTTCTCCTCTCTCCACACTTGCCCTATCCATACAGTTAAGCTACTGGGAACCAAACACAGGAGCTAGTCTGCTGGCTCAGAAGATGAGAGTACTCCTAGCCTGCTCTCTGTTGCCCTTGGGCACCACCACTGCAGCTGGCCAGAAGGTGGAACTGCAGCGATGTGTTGAGCTGTATTGCCTCCCTAGAATGGTTTAGAATTTAGATATGCCATCATCACCTTGCCTGTAAGTGAAGTGGCTATTTATTTATATAGTTGCAGTGCAGTCCTGGCCAGCTGCGTGTGCTATTAGGTTGCTGACACCTGTCCTATAGATAGCAGAGATTGCTGATGGGAGGCGAGATACCTATAAGCAGGTCCTCAAGCTCTGAATAGTTTTGCTTTTCCATCTTGGCACAAAGTGCCTTTAGCAAAATAAACTATCTTTAGGGAGGCAAGCAGAATGAGGAGGGAGATAACCCCGGCAGCTTGCAGATCAGGGCTTATCAAAGGTGATTTCTGTTGCTGTGTCTTTCCAAGTTGTGCTGAAGATGAGAAGCCAAAACAGGTCAAGGCATCAAGATGCTTGTCCGATCCCTTTAGGAGTAGTGCTGCATTGTTAGTGACACAATAAGCCCCGGAGGGACGGTTGCCTGAGATTCAGACAAATACTGCAGGGATTTTGCCTCTCTGATGTTAGCTGCTTTGAGTGACTCATTGGTCAGCCTCCAAACTGGAGTCATTCATAAAAAAGGACCTCAGCTGCAGCAGCGAGACAATCAGGAGCCTGCAGGCCAAGGCACAGAAATGTGGAGCTTAGCATGGAAATCGGGATTTTTTTTAGAAAAGTGATTATCGGAGCACACAACCTTTATTTGGCAGCATTTCAAGGCCAGGTTATCATTGGGATGGGAATAGGAAATAATGGCTCCATTTGCCATCTACACTATACATTTAAAGCAGTACCATACCACTTTAATCAGTCATGGTCCCTGCCTCCCCCCGCCCCTGAAATCCTGGGAACTGCATTTTGTTAAAGGTGCTGAGCAGTGGCGTAGCAGGGTGAGGCAATAGGGGTGGTTGCCCCAGGTGCAAAATTATTAGGAGCACAACATTTCAACACCCAGTGCTGCCTCAATACAGCCGTGTGCTTCTGTTGCTAGGTTCCACCGAAAATGGCTTCTCCATGCAAACCAGGAAGTGACCTCTCCAGGCAATGGAATGACTCTTCTTTTCTTATCTCTGTGGCTGTAATCTCCTGGGTGATGCAGACACCATCAGGCAGGTGAATGTGCATGCATACTCCATCTGTTTCCCTCCCTGCACGGCCCTGGCCACTGGCAACCCACGCTATGTCACTAGTGCTGAGAATTGTTAGGAGACCCCTATTTCTCTCCCAGGGCTACAATTCCCAAAGTGGTTTCATAGTCAACCCCTCTTCCCATGGAATTCTGTAAATTGTAGCCCTGGGAAGGGGATATAGGTTTTTTAAACAAACAACAACCTCTCAGCACCCTTAACAAGCTGCCCTTCCCAGAATTCTTTGGGGAAAGCCATGGCTGTTTAAAGTGGCACAATCCTGCTTTAAATATATGGCACAGGTGGGGTCAGAGGGATGAAGATTTGTACTGTTTTATTGTTGTTAGCCGCCCTGAGCCCGGCTTTGGCTGGGGAGGGCGGGATATAAATAAAATTTATTATTATTATTATTATTAAAAAATCCTTTGATTGTAAGTGGCAGAACATCTCCTCCTGATTTAAACCCCACAACAAGCCTGTGAGGTAGTTTAGGCTGGCAGACAGTGACTGGCCCAAAGTCCCACAGTGAGTTTCATGGATGAAAGGGGATTTGAACCCTGGTCTCTCAGGTCCTAGTCTGACACTCTAACCACTACACACACCAGCTGAATCAAATTTCTTGCCATATTGCTGACACACACTCTCTCCCAGCTTCCTTCCTGCCTATGCCTGGTATATCTGCACATGGGTAGTGCTGTGTAAAGAATAGTGTATATATATATATATATATATATATATATATATATATTTCATTTTGAACTAGTGAAAGAGAACTTTTAAAACTGGAAAATGGAGGGGGTCTCCCCCCCCCTTGTAGATATCATGTTCAGCATCACTGACTTGATGTGATGTGGTCGAAAGTCACTTTAAAAAGAAAAGAAGAACTCCCTGGATTATCAGATGATGTTGGATAATTGGATGCGTCCAGCTTTCCAGTTTCTGAAGGGTTTTTAAAAAGTGTGACTTGGGAGCCGTGCAACTTTGAAATATCCATGGTGAAAAATAATAACTTTGCAGCGTGCCATCCTTAATGAATGCATTGCTGTTAGTGATTTGCTCATTTGCATGAGGTCCCTCATGACAAAAGCTCTGTGCAAATTAATCAGCAGTGGATGTAAATAGTTTAACAATAAATTTAGCTTTGCTTGCAGCAGTTCCTGGAGCTTAAAGAGGTCGGGTGATAGAGAGAGAAAAAGCTGAGTTTCCTTGTCATTGGTGGTCTCTGTTAGCCTGACAGTCTGGTTTTAAATGAAATGCTTCAATGTTGTTTTGATCCCCCTCCCCACCTTGTACTAAGCTTCCTGGGAGACAAGGGCCTTTGCTGGTACCAAGCTCCTGGCTTTGCAGCATTTTCAATTCATTATCTTGGCATTCATTGAGCCTGAGGTATTGTGGCCACCACTGTGGTCCGAGCATCCATTCCTTGTCTAGCCTCCTGATACCACCAGGGGCAGATGTTTGACTGCAGCACTTGGCCTCTGGCCTGGAAGGAGAAAATTGGCACGTCAAGCCCAATCACTCCAGTGCCTGCATGCTTGACAGCTCCATGGAGTGACCTTGGAAGGCACACAAGGAAGAAGAGATAACAGCTTATTTCCCTAACGAACCAAGGATTTGTGAACTAGGCTTCAAAGTTTGCAAGACATTTTGTTTACCCACCATTTTATTTGGTCACGTATTCCATGCCTCAGCCTCCAAATCCACATATTTAGGCTTGCAACTTGTGACAACTTAAGGGTGTTGCGCTAGCATGGACATGATCCTTGGACTCTCAGTTCTGTGATTCCACAAGGCTTTATTCCAAAAAATCACTATGCAGCTGAAACATAGATCAAGTTACAGATGACACAGTTCAGGTGTTCAGCACAAAGCTCTGAAGTACATGGCTTGGTGCAACCTAAGATGGTGTTTCAACACCTTACAAGTCCCCTTTGCTCTACATTCACATTTTCTGGATCCCAAGCAATAAGACTGTGTAAGCAAGCAAGCAAGCACTGCTGTGAATTGGCTAGGTCTGGTCATGCTGACACAGATGATGGCACATCTGACACAGGGTCTGCCTGGCTGTTTCAGTTTCCAGTCCAGGCTCGGGCAACTCCCCATTTGCTGGGCAGGTCATGGTAGCAGGATGTGGGGCAGCCTCTCCCTCCTTTGCCAGATCATCCAGCAGTGATCTCTAGAGGTGCCTTCTGATAGGCTACTCAGCTCATCTCCATCACTGAGCTCAGCACTCTAATCTCATTCTTCCCCCAGGTCTGACCAGTTGTGCCAAGAAATATCTACAGGGCTCATAACAAGTTTGGGGGATATAGTGTTGTTATTATCACTGTAGCATATTGATGGGGAACCTAGGGGAACCCACTGGACTTCAACTCTCATCCGTCCCCGCAACCATGGCCAATTGTCAAGCATAGTGAGAGTTACAGTCCAGGAACATCTCTGGAAGGGCATAGTTCCCCCAGGTGTGACCAAAGGTTAGATAGAGCTCTGAGGAGAAGGGTGGAGCTATGTATATGGAGAAGTTACCAGCTTGATCCTAATGACATATTCAGGATGAGTGAACACGCATGATGGTAATAGGGAGAACCTATGCATGTACAGTTGTATGTCTGAATGGAGTATACCTATGCACAGTACTCTCCCAGTGACCGGGACCTCTGCTTTTCCAGATTTCCCCTTTTCTGTATATGTAGGCCCCAGGCAGACGTTCAGCTGAACATGCATAGATCTTGTCCCCTCTTTTGAATTCATTCAGATTCATTCAATATCCCTGAATATATTATAAGAACAGGGGAATGACTCTGGTATTGCTTCCAAACCACATTCTCTGCAATAGATTTGGCCTCCTTTGCCCCCTACTCTGACATTTTACTAGTGCAAATTGGATCCTCTCTTGTGGTGCCATAATCTGTGAATGGCCTACTGTACAGTATGTGCTTGATGGGTTTCTCTCCACACCGCAAAATGTAAAGTGGGAACTGCTTCTGAGGAGGTACCAGAACTAAAACAAAAAGATGCAATGCAATAACTCTAACTGCATGAATCATTCATCTTAACTGGAACCCAGATCTCCCAAGTATATTTGAGAGGTTTTGTAGGATGCAGAGATGCTTCCCTTTGATTTTCACAGAAGGAACCATGTCCCATCATTTCCTGTTATTGATTTCCTGATTCATCATCCCTTTGCCCTGCTTCCCAAACCCTGCCCTGCCTTCTTGCCCTACATTTCCATTCATATTAGTTTGTCCTTCTGAAAAAGCCATAGCAACCTGACCTATACTCATCGGCATGAACTTGCAAGAGTGCTGCCTTTGAAATAGGTACCGGCGAGCTTTGCTAGGCCTCTTTCTTGTCATTTAACCAAGTGTGCCTCTGAACCGTAAAGAAGAAATCATCACAGGTTGGAAATAAAATAGGTGATGCTCTTTAATCCTGAGCAAGCACCATATGTCATGTCTGGCCCTTCTGTTTGTTACAACAGCACTAACAATTGGAGCCAACTGTTGTTGGAGCTGTCTGTGGTTTAATTAGCCAATAACTTGGATCTTAATACAGCTGGTAAGGAGGCATTCAATAGATTCTGATGCTTCAACCCAGTACTGGGGTAACCTCTTAGAATATGTAAGAAAATAAACAAGGGCCTCAGGATCTGTACTTGACTGGGGTCTGTTCTGATTTTCAGATTGCTAAGATCCTGGATATTTTAAGAATGGTGCACTTTCTTCACAGCTGCATTGCACTCCCTCAGGCTGCAAACACATATTAATGTGACAATATTCAAGTTAGTGTTCTGATCTGAAATCTTGGATTTCTTTACTCACATCAGATGTAATCTCAAAGGCAGTGCACACATATGAAGCTAAGACTACAAAAGGAAGTGAATAAGCACAGAATAAGAACTAGTCTGTTGTATCAAACCAAGGCCACATCTAGTCCATCATCCTGTTCTCACACTGGCCAGTCAGAGGCCCCATTGGGAAGCCCACAACAACATCTCCCTACTTGGAATTTCCAGTAACTGGTATTCAAGAGGCATACTATTTCCGAGAGTAGCCATGGGTTGCCTTATCCTCTTTGAATTTCTATAATCCCATATTAAAATTGTCTAAGTTTGTGATCAAAATTAAATTGCTTGGAATGACATTTGGGTGAGCAACAGTTTCCAGAGGGTGGCAGAAATGCTTATGTTCCCCAATCCCTGTGGTCCAGTTTGACAGGTCAATGGGATCATCCACCTGCCAGTTATCTAAGATCTCGCTGGCATCAGATGCCATGTTTTCCTTTGCCTATGCATTTTGAAATCATAAATGCCCCTGTGCCTTGGCAAGCCCAGCTGATTTACTGATCACTGGTGTCTCTAAATCTCACTTTACACAGGGAACAAAGTCTATACCAGGTATTGGGGCAGGTAATCATAGCTTGTCTGAAACAGCCTTATGGGCCAGCTAGGAAGGCTGATAGGGCTATTTAGACTCAGAGGGCAGAGCTTTTCCCCTTCCACTGCACTACATCTTCTGTGAGGTGGGGCTTAGCTGCCGTAAATATAAGAATGGCGGCAGGGCCATGCAACTCCAAAAATCTATTGAACCAACCCCACCACATATAAAATCGGCTACAAGGACAAATTCATGGGACTCCCTAGATGTTAGAATTTTAAAACTTAAGAGTGATGGATGTACATCAATCCATCATTTAATGTCTGGGCATTCCATCATTGGCATCTGATACTGGAGTAAGAGAGGGGTGAACTGCTGTTTTGGCCCAATGAGTGTTTTTGCATATTCTTTATTTTGTTCATTCACTCAGTCACTCTGACTTCAGATTCTCATAAGTAATTGTCAGCTACTCCTTAATCAAAGTGTGATCTCCTGTTAAATGCTTCTCATCACCCATGTTCTGCCTCATTCTCCCTATTGAATTTTTTCACCTTCATTATGCAAGTTATGAAATGCCTCTTAAAAATGGATTTCTCATACAATGGAGGTAATTAGCAATTAACCAACCTTATCTCTTGTTGTCTCCCACTTAACCCATTAGCTCAGCTAGACAGAAGCCTCAACTATTTTGCCAGCTTAGAGTTTCAATGCATCATCATCCTGGGACTTTCGATTTCACCATTCATTCGCTTATTGGACTGTGCATTTCTTTCCTGAGAGCCGAAGAGCAGAACTTCGAATATAATCTGGTATTCAGATTTGCAAGAGCCTTTCCTTCCCCATTAGCCCTTACCATTTGTAGAAATACATTTTATTCGAATACAAACTATGATGGTCACATTTATGATACTGATAGACCTTTCAAAAATAATTTACAAGCATAGGAAGCTACCTTATCCTGTGTCAGAATAATGATCCATCTTGCTTAGTACTGATTACACTGACTGGCAGAATCTCTCCAACATTTGAGGCAGGAAGTATTTCAAAGCCCTACATGGAGAAGGCAGGGGTTGAACCTGGGACCTTCTGCATGCAAAGCAGATCCTCTACCAGTGAGCTATGACTCTTTCCCAAACATCTGAGGCTCAGATGCACGTGGAGTCATATGGGAGGACCTGTTTCCTAAGACACTATAGAACCACACCACATGGATCTCCTACCCTCACATTGTGATATTCCATATGATGTTTCAAGCTGAAGGAGGGATTCCTGCCAGAGTTCAGCTCTAAGCACAAGTTCAGGTCCAGACAGAACTTTGGACAGCTCCATGTGAAACTCTGGGACAACTCTGCAGGCTCAAGCGTGGCTTCAACAGCAGTCTAGAGTTCCTCGAGGCTTGAACAAGGTTGCAACTCAGTCTGACTTATTAGCTCCGCCCCAGCTGGGAAAAGCTTAAAAGAGGATTGTCAGTTGTGCAAGGATTGACTCCAGTGACATAGGTGTGGCTCTGTTGTGGCTTCCAGGATGGAGACTTCAGACTATGAGGATGAGAGTAGCACAACCTCTATGGGTTGTTGGGAAGGAGTGGGGAGACATCGGCTCCTGGAGTTCTATGGACACTGGCGGATTGGGATCTTCCTCCTTGGAATTTCTGAACTCATCCCCCCAGAAAAAGTGGGGATTCTAACCCTGGGGTCATGACACCCATCAGCAATGGCTTCCCTTTCCCTTTGATATGGCAGTGGGTGGGGGAGACACAAAATCCTTTGCTTTGTGCACATTGACCTCCTTCTGAAATAAACAGGGATCATCACCTGTACCAATGCATGTGAATTTCTGCCCCAGGGTGCATGACATCAATTTCTTCAGTCGGTGCTGGTGTATTGAGCATAAACACACTTTTGTTGCCCTAGCAAGGAACTGGGGCAGAGTTGCGGGAGGGAGAGGGGACTGCAAGACAGGGTCAAATTACTAAGCTCAATTAGACCCTTGTACCCATTCGCTTACATAGCCAGAAGGCAGGCAGGCAGGGACATAAACCTTCTTGTATTTTGGCCATGCCAGATTTGTTGTTAAGTGATGGATAAAATCAATTCACAAGCCAGGAGTTAAATCTATAAATAAAAAAAGCATCCCTGGAAGGCGGTGTGGCTCCAGGTGCTTGGAAATTATTTGCTCAGACTGGCACTCATTATATACTCCATTCCTGGTGTGGTTTTGCTGTTAAAACCTCTGTCACTCCGAGATTATTTATTCCCTTCCCCTTGCAAAGTCTCTGGTGCGTCTGTCACCCATAAAGCAGAGAGGTGCTTAGCTTTGCTGCCTTGTGTGTGGCTTGCAGAAACAGCTCTGCTGCAGCCTTAGGGCTCTAGCAGAGAAAACCAGAATGGCAGGACAGAGATGATCCAAACCTGTGAGAGAACTAGAGATCTGGAATGCATGACTGTAAAGGATTGATCCTGGAGAATGAGGATTGGCCTGGGAGATGTACAATCCTGCCAGGATCAGCTGACCATGTGCACTGGGAATCCTTGGACCAGAAAGATGGGGAGAATGCTCCTAGTTCAGAAAAAAAGGGAAAGTATTTTCCATAACCTCAGAAAATAGTTTGGCTTATTCTGATTGCCAATCAAACCTTGCTGTGACCCCAATAATATCAGGAATGCAACATAGTCTGACTCCTCTCCCTTCCACCCGCAGTAACCCAACAATACTTGACCCTCCCTGCTTCTTGCCCACTATTTACCTTGCTTGCTGCTCTGGCAGCAGGGAAAGAGAGGGAGATTTCCCCCCTCTGATACTGTTGCAGTTGCATGCCAGACTTGAGGAGCCCTGGGAAATGTTATTTTCCCAGTGCTATAGGAAGTGGTGGCTGGAATAGAACCTGATTTCCTTAATTTAATTATTCCTATACAGTGGTAGGGACGCGGGTGGCACTGTGGGTAAAACCTCAGTGCCTAGGACTTGCTGATCGTAAGGTCGGTGGTTCGAATCCCCGCGGCGGGGTGAGCTCCCATCGTTCGGTCCCAGCTCCTGCCCACCTAGCAGTTCGAAAGCACCCCTAAGTGCAAGTAGATAAATAGGTACCGCTTTATAGCGGGAAGGTAACGGCGTTTCTGTGCGCTGCGCTGGTGCTGGCTCGCCAGCTGCAGCTTCGTCACGCTGACCACGTGACCCGGAAGTGTCTTCAGACGGCGCCGGCTCCCGGCCTCTTAAGCGAGATGAGCGCGCAACCCTAGAGTCGGACACGGCTGGCCTGTACGGGCAGGGGTACCTTTACCTTTTTATACAGTGGTACCTCGGGTTAAGTACTTAATTCGTTCCAGAGGTCCGTACTTAACCTGAAACTGTTCTTAACCTGAAGCACCACTTTAGCTAATGGGGCCTCCCACTGCTGCCGCGCTGCCAGAGCACAATTTTTGTTCTCATCCTGAAGCAAAGTTCTTACCCCGAGGTAATATTTCTGGGTTAGCGGAGTCTGTAACCTGAAGTGTATGTAACCTGAGGTACCACTGTATTAAACATTTTCCCCAAGAACCACCTGGGGGGGGGGGCTTTTTAGTAAACTTTTAATCTTGTTTCATGAAACTTTTGTGAAACCACCCCATGCCTAATCAAAGTTCTATGCTACTTTTAAATGTTCAAGAGGAGACACAAGGGGATTTTAGGCTGTTTATTGAAAGTGATGAAATAAATACTTTCACCTGGTGGCAAGCAGTGATGGTCTATAGGGAGGGATGGGCAAATGGAAGGGGACTTTCTGTTAGACTCAGAACTCACTCACCCCCCCCCCAATGGCACAGGATACAGGGAAGCTGGAGTGCCAAGAAAGCATGGGTACCATTCAGTGGAACATGGCAACTTTATCACGATTCAATCTTTCCATAGACATTAAAAGAAACCTGTCGTGGACTGGCTGGGTGCAGCGAAGTGGTGGGAGGCACCAGCTGGGGAACCCTTAAGGGAACCCCCAAGGGAAGAGGCTCAGAGCCAGGGAACTGGTGATCAGAGGGAGAAGAGGGAGCAGACTGGGAGGAGGATGTGTCAGAAGTCGAAGAGGTAACAGGGTTTAGTGAGCGGGAAGAGTCCATCCTGGAGAGTCCAGAACCAGAGGCAGAAGCAGAGGCTGGAGATGAGGGGTGCCAATAGCCAGAGATGAGGCAGGCTGCTGAAGAAGCCAGGGGGTTTCCCCCTCCTGCTGTGAGCATCTCCCCTCCCCACTGGTCTTTCAGAACCTGCAGAGCTATGAAGAGGGTGGAGCAGAAACAGACAAGGCATCTGAGTCTCAGGTCACTTAGGAAGGAACTGGGGGAGGAGGAGACAGAGAGCTGTGGGAAGCTGGGGAACGTCAGTCCTTGCAACTGCCTCATTGGAGCAAGGCCTACTGAGAAGAGTTGCTGTGCTTACTAGGCCTGAAGTGTTTTGCTTCTTTGAAGAGTTGACTTCACTGATACCTTGTGAATTATTGCTGAGCAGCTCCCGACTCCTGCCTTGACAAAACCTTTCAGAAGGATGCAGGCAAGCTGTGGAGAAATAAGTCTCTTCCCAACTTGATTCATGGGTTGATTGTATTTTTTAAAAAATCACTTCATTGTTAAATGCAGCAATAAAGTTCAGTGAATTAAAATCAATGCAGTCACTGCTTCCCCTGGCACTGAGTCAAGGGTTGCTCTTCAGAATGGGTGACAGAGTGCCAGGGCTCTCTGCCAAGCGGAAGGAAGATGAACCTCACCAGCTGAATATACAGTGGTGAGATATAGAGAATCATCTTTTTCACACAATAGGATCAGCAGGACCAGCCTTAACATGAAATAGTGTGAAGCAATTGCAAGAGGCAGTAGATTCAACACAGGGCAATCTTTTCCTGTCTTCAATCACTTATCAGTTTTTGGACTAACAAATTGAGGTGGTGGGGTTGTGGCAAAGGTTCACATCAGGCACTGCAGTGGCACTCCAGATATTGCTTCAGATTCTTGATATGCATCCAGATACATTAGGAGATTTGGGAAATTTAATTCATATGGCTTCCAGTGTCTCTAGTTGCCACAAGTATGCTTGGAACATTGTCTAAAGATACTTAGAACCATAGGAAAACCATGCTTGTGACAGGATCCAGATATTCTAGAGAGGATCTACATTTTTTCAGAACTAAATTTTCTGAGAAATAGCTTTCTCAAGTGCCCAAAACAAAACTTTGCTGTCATTTCACTTCAGGGAAAAACCAGATGTTGGACTAAATGGATCAGGTCTCTTCTAATGTCCTTATCCTCCTTGATGCAAGTGTCAGAAACAGACAGGTGGTAACTTGAGTCAAGAAATGTTCTAGAGTCATCCCAAAGCGAGGAATAATGGTGGACTCTGCCTGCCCTTTCCTTCTCATCATTCTGGGCTGCACTGCATTTAGCTTGCTGTGTTAAATGGCATAGAAGCATAGAGTTGGAAGGGACCACAAGGGTCATCTAGTCCAACCTCCTGCAATGCAGGAATCTTTTGTCCAATGTGGGGCTTGAACCCATGTTCCTCAAATTAAGGGTCTCATGCTCTTCAGCATAATAATGTTTAAATGCCAAGGCTAGCCTCCCTTTTGGGTTGCTATGGTAGGAGAGCTATACTGATTTTGGGTGTCTTCCTATCCATTCCCACCTCCACTACAGCATAATCACTGAAAAGTGTAATGAGGGATTTTAGACGTGTCATTGTTTGTAAAGCACACCAAGTAATGATGCTCTGGGAGTATGGAATGTAAGAGCATAAGAGTGAGACCAACTCATGTCTTCTCCCAAGAAGGATATTATGGCATATTCACCTCCATTAAAGAGCAGGAGTGTCATTTTTGTTTGGAATGAAGGCAAACATGATGAGGGTTCAATAGCCCTCTCCTCCATACATGGAGGAGAGGTCTATCAAAGGCTACTAGCTATGATGGTTATGCTCTGCCTCCATGGTCAAAGGCAGTAATGCATCTCAGTACTAGTTGCTGGAAACCACAGCAGGGGAGTGTTCCTATGCTCAGGTCCTGATTGAGGGTTTCCCAAGGGCATCTGGTTGACCACTGTGAGGACAGGATGCTGGATGAGATGGGCCATTAACCTGATCCAGCAGGCTCCTCATAAGTTCTTGTGTTCAAAAAATGACTCAAACGGTGGAGAAAGTGGATCAAATGAAGCTTTTCTCCCTTTCCCAGATGGGGTCACCCAAGAAAATGAATTGACAGTAGATACAGAGCAGACAAAAGCAAAGTTGGTCTGGTGTAGTTATCAGCAGGCCATCTCAGATCATGAAGGTTATGATGGCTCTGTCAATTGGATATGTAATATATACAGCCAATTCCCTCTATTCAACCATTATCTTGACTTCTCTGTTCAGGTCACAATACATGATGATAGCTTGGTTTATCTGATACCCTGGTTGTCTGTTGGGAACTGGGTTGAGAGACACTCGGTTGAGGCAATGAGCAAAGGAGACAACCAAGTGCCCTTTAGGTGACTTGGTGTCTCAGCTAGATTTAACCCAGTGCCCTCAAGCAGAAAAAGATCCCACAGGTCTTTGAGCTCCTGAGACAGCTGGGTTGCCCCGAACACATCAATTTTTTTAAGGAACAGTTGTGATGTTTTATCCTCCTCCTCATTTTCTGAGATGGCTTCCAGTCGGCATCACAGCTGGGGAGATGCAGCTGGGGAGTTTCATTTGATAAGAGTGCTCCGTAGTCTCATTAGGGGGTGAAAAAAGCTAGTGGTGGAACTCAAGCCGAGACAAAGAGGGAGGGGGAAAGGGGTAGATTATTCAATGGAAAATAAATGCCAACTTCTTCATTCAGAAATCTTTAGCCAAGGGGGCTCCAAAAAGTGAGGAGCTGCGGTAGTGGGATTTATTTCTCACTTTTTTTATCACTTTGTGAAAGTTAAAGACAGGTTGCAATTAAATTGTGGAGGTGAGAATAGGAAGGTGCCTTTCACTGAAGCAGAGCATTGATTGGTCCATCTAAACACAGTATTGTCCACGTTGACTGGCAGTGGTTCTCCAGGGATTCAGGCAGGGAAAATTCCCAACCGTATCTGGAGAGGCCAAAGTTTGAAATCGAGACCTTCTAAATGCAAAACAGATGTTCTGCCACTGAGCTATGGGGGTATAGAGCAGGTTTTTAGCTCACAGACCTTCTAAGCTTAAGTCCCAAAAGAGAGTGTCTTACCCAGGGCCGGATTTAGGTTTGATGAGGCCCTAAACTACTGAAGGTAATGGGGCCCTTTATATGTCCAGCTGTCCTTTGTCAACGACAAATTGTCACAGTTTTTTGTGTTGAATATATGCTATATGGTAATTTATGGACCTAATAGGTATCTAAAGCCATTTGCACATGTAGAATATAGGCACCCAATATATAGAAATGAGCAAACCAGTGATATTTTAGGGAGCAGGCTAGCAGGCGGGGCCCATTGCTTACATCATAGGAGTATACACAACACAAAACACTATTGCTGTATGCAGGTTTTATTTTATTTGTTTTTTTATCTTATATTTTGGAAATGGACATACAGGTTTTTTTCTTTAATTTTTTTGGGGCCCCAAAGAGAGTAGGGCCCTAAGATAAAGCTTGTTTAGCTTATACATAAATCCAGCGCTGGTCTTGCCTCACCCAAAGGAGTATTTGCCCCTTTGGGGAAATTGGCACATCTTCCACTGGGGGTGTTGTCCTGCTTGAGTTCTGGTCTGCCTTGGAGGTCCTGCAAAAGGATTCCCCATTCCAGTTCCTAGCTGATCCATCTTCTGCTGTGGTTTGGGGGTGTTAGCTATGCTTTAGCTGGTCCTGGTGTCAACTGACTTCTTCACGCACTGCCTCTCAAGGTTGGCATCAGAGGTTAGCATGGTTAGGCATCTGCCAAAGGAACAGGAGCTCAGAAGGGCCCATCACTACCTCTGCCATCTTTGAGGCTTCCTCCTGGTGCTCTTGCCACCCCATCATCATTAGAGCTGTGACATTAAGAAGATCGAAAGAGCCATGCTGGGTGCACCTTTTGAGGTGTGCAGAAATGTACATTCCCATCCTAGGTCCACTGCAGTTGTACATGACTACACTGAGTGCAGCTTGAACTGGATTGGGGCCATTGTGTATAAGACACAACCAAGATTAGCTGCACAAGTTTCACTGAATAGGCTACTTCCACAAGTGGAGTGCAGCAGTCTGCCACTTAAACAGGCCAATAAGAGCATAAGAGCCTTCTGGATCAGAACAGCAGCCCACCTGTTTTCACAGTGGACAACCAGATGCCAGTAGGAAACCCACAAGAACACCCTCTCCTCCTGTGCTTTCCAGCAACTGGTATTCAGAGGCATTACTGCCTCTGAACGTGGAGGCAGAGCACAGCCATCGTGCCTTATTTATGAATTTATGAATTTATCCAATTTTCTTTTAAAGCCATCCAAGTTGGTGGCCATTACTTCCTCCTAGTTTAGCTATGAATTGTATGATGAACTCCTTTCCTCCCTCTGTCCTGAATATTCCAACATTCCATTTCAGTGGATGTCCACAAGTGTCAGGAGAAAGGAAGAAAAACTTTTATTTATCCACAATTTTACTGAATAATTTTTTGTTTTTGGAAATTAATCCCTCTACTGCAGCGCTCCTCTGCTTCTTACAAGGTGTAACTGAGATTCCTCATTGTAAGAACCTTAACAGCTCAGAAGATAGAGGAGTAAATCATTATTGGCTTTGGTATTAAGACAGGTCTCTCTGCTTTTCAAATTTGATTGATATCAAGCTCTGATCTCTGATTTGCGCGTGTGTGTACACTGGTCATACTTCCTTTGAAATCTCTCTCTCTCTCTCTGGATTGCCCGTATTGCTGAGTAATTTATGTATGACAATATGAGACAATATGAGACTAATTCTGTTATTATGCCAAGAGGAAATTGAATCTGGGGACTTTAGCTTAGCATTTGGGAGAAATCTTCAAATGAATCTGGAGAGCAGGAAGGGGGGAAAGCCCTCCGTGTTCGATTCACTTGCTTGTCACCTTGCCTGCCAGATTAAGTCATTATGAAGGGCAGATGGAGCGAGGAGAAATGAGGAAAAAAGCACAAAGAGAGAGAGGGAGGCGGTAAGGCTAAATGGGGAAATGAGGATTCCGTAACGAGGGTGAAAAACATGAGAGTAAATAATAGACTTTTCTCCCCTCGAAGGTCACTTTAATCAAGCTGACCTCCAAACTGCACATCAACACTTCTGCATCTTCTAATGACAGAATTTATGTCATGGTTGGATGGGAAGGAAGGTGTCATCCCAACAGATTCCACTACATCCAAGATGGTTATGGGTCTCCCCCATTAAGTCTGGTGAATTTATTATATAGATGCTTTCTCTTGCATTCTTCCTTCAAGCTGTTTATATTCTGTGCTTTGTCAAAAAACCTCAGGTCACATCACAAGAATTTTAAATTATAAAAATCAAAACAGAAAATCATAGACTCAGAATTGTAGAGTTGGAAAGGGCCCCGAAGGTCATCTGCTCCAACCCCCTACAATGCAACTAAGGCTAGTAGGGGTATTGTTATGTAGATGAAGGGGGGAGGAAGTGCCATCACCTCCCCAGGATTGCGAAGGGTAGTCCGGTAAAGGATTCCGGGGGGCATGGCCCTGTCCGAAGCCTAGGGAGGTGAGGGCCTAAGGCACGCTCCCAAGGAGTGACCCCCGGGGGAGTTCCTAGTTGATGTGCATCAGCAGGTCTCCCCCTACTGGTGGTTAACCCTTTCCGGTCTTCAAGCAAACAGGCTGAAGCCGGATAGTTGGTAGGACCAATGCCTAAGCCAATACCGCTCATCACCTGTAACCAATAAAGTTGTGGCCATTTTTTAGCCTATTAACCTAAATACTTGTGTCATGTGTCGTTATTTCCACCAAGGGGAGGTGGGAACTCACCATGCAACTAAGGCATCAATGACAGATTCTCTTCACAAGTACTACTGGCAAGCCACATATCCCCCATCTTAAATTTGTGGAGCTGATTATTCATGCCTAAGTGTAGAACCTCACACTTGTCCCTATTGAAAATCATTTTGTTAGTTTTGGCCCAGTTCTTCAATCTGTTAAGGTCATCTTGAATCCAGACTCTGCCTCAGTTTGATATCATCGGTTTGATATCATCCGCAAATTTGATGAGCAACCCCTCAGTACTTTCATCCAAATTGTTTATAAGGATGTTGAACAACAGGCCGAGGACATAACCCACGAGGCACCCCACTTACCACTCCCCCCCCCCATCATGATGTGGAACCATTTGAAAGCACTATTTGGGTTTGATCAGTCAACCAGCTACAAATCCACCTAAGAATTACCATGTCCAGTCCATATTTACCAGTTTTTCTGCAAGAATATCATAAGGGATGTTGTCGAAAGCTGTACTGAAATCAAGATACACTACACCCACAGTATTCTCCTGGTGCGCCAAGCTTGTAACTCTATCAAAACAAGTAATGGGATTCTTCTTGCATTACCTGTTTTTGAGAAACCCATACTGGGTCTTAGTAATCACAGCATCCTCTTCTAAGCGCTCACTCACTGACTGTTTAATTATCTGTTCTAGGACCTTTCCTGGTATCAATGCCAAACTGACCAGACAATAGTTACCTAGTTGTCTCTCCCTCCCTTTTTTTTTTTTTTTTTTTTTTTTGAAGATGGGAACAACATTTGTCTGCTTCCAACCCACAGGGATCTCAAGATGATGGACCAGGAGATTGTCTCGTGCTTGTGAGAATAAAGGCTGGGCTGAGCTTTGCACTCAAAGCTAAGTTCTTCCTGACTGCTGGTGGTAGGGAGTTTCCTTGTAATCACCGCAGCTCACTTCTTTCTTTGCCCCCTATTTCAAGGTCTTGGAAGCAGCAGCCATGGTCTTCCAAGTGAGTGGTAGTCATCATGATCTCCCTAAGAGTGAGGGTGGGAAACAATGCCATCACTCTTTTTTTAAAAAAATAATATTTATTAATTTTCCAACAGTTTAAACACAACAAAACAAAAAAACAAAAAAAAATACAGCAATACAATACAATACAAAAACACCACAAAACACCAACACATAAGACTAACAAAACAAGACACAAACCATTTAAAACACAAAACAATTTCAATATCTTATCTTTCATTCACTTGTTTCCACGACCTCCTCACACCTCCCTTTTTGTATTCCACTTCTGTTAATTGTTTCAGCAATTCCTTTCCATCTTCCTCTGTTTTCTATCCTATAATTATCTTAACACATTCTAACCTTATTTTTCCCTTTAATACTCTATTAATCTATTTATACTTAATTCCTTATAGCATTTCTACTAAAGCCATATAACTTCATTCCAACATTTTTCTAACATTCATTATTTTTACAGTATTTCTATAAACAGTCTTAAACTTTTTCCAGTCTTCTTCCACCGACTCTTCTCCCTGGTCTCAGATTTCTGCCAGTCATTTCCGCCAGTTCCATATAGTCCATCAACTTCATCTGCCATTCTTCCTGAGTGGATAAATCTTGTGTCTTCCAATACTTCACAATGAGTATTCTTGCTGCTATTGTTGCATACGTAAAAAAGATTCTATCCTTCTTTAACACCAATTGGCCGACCATGCCCAGGAGAAAGGCCTCTGGTTTCTTCAAAAGGGTATATTTAAATACCTTTTTCATTTCGTTATGAATCATCTCCCAAAGTGTCTTAATCCTTGGGCATGTCCACCAAAGGTGAACTCTAATCCTCAAATTCGTCTGTTTTTCTTTGAGTTCAGTCATAGCAAGTGTCAACTTATGTTCATCAAATTGCCTCTGTAGGGCTGGGGTTCTCTTTCTCTTTCTCTCCAGTTGTGTTACTTTACATTCAGCAGCAACGGCTTTTTCCCTGGCTTCCTCCGCAGTTTGCCGTATCAAAGTAGGTTCCTGTATCAATTTCTGGGTGGTTTCTGTATTGGTATTAATTATACTTTCTGTATTTAATTTTAGTAATTGAAACATCCACTTTCACATTTATCGTGTCCATTTTCCTGTTAAGCTGATCCAGTGAATCATTTATCTTATATAATGCAGCCACTAAAGCCTCTTCTGTCGACATTCCTCTTGATTTTAAATATACTGGTACAAAGGCAGCGATAGAAGGATGATGATGAACCTCTCCTGGATTGTTGCCAAGTCCTCCCAGACCTTAATGTTTTGTCAGCAGTTGACTGGTCTGTTTTTCCTCTTCCATTTACCATAACACTTAAAAGATTCAAGGTCAGTCCCAGAGTCTCACGGTTTTTAACTTGCAGCTGGAAATTCCCCTAGCCCAGCTCTTATAAAGCAACCAGTTTCAAAGGCTTCCACTAGGGGGAAACAGTTTCTATTTGTAATAGTCAATAGTATCCTCTTTTAGACACAATTCAAACCATCCAAAATTAGTTTCAATTTTCAGTTACTTTTACTCCTTTTTAAAGCAGCCGGAAACAGTAAAAACAATGTATTTCTCTTGTTTAGCTAGCTGTCAATGAACGTTCTAAACGCTGTCAATGAACATTCCAAAAGACGTCAGTCCTGCTAGCAGCCCATTTCCAGGGTCAGAGCGGCGGTATTTTAAATCTCTTCGCTCTCTCCCACAGGCATACTCAGTCCGCAACTTCCCCCTCTCTTCTCCTGCCTCCAAGAGGGGGTTTAATGTTCTTTGCCGATGGAAATTTAATCTTTTACAAAAGGCTTTCCAAGACTCCAGCTTGCAACTTCATTGCCTCAGTCTATTTACAAAAGGGGAAGGCGGACTTCCTGTTTTGAACCTCCCCGTTATGGTACCAAATTAAACATTTAGAAATCCAATTCTTCCGCTTCAGCTCTACTCATGGGTAATTACTTTAAAATCAAATTGTCCACAGGAAAAGGTCAGCACTCTCCGGCAACAGCTATGCGGCTTCGCTCCGTGGAAGAAGCAGACGATTCGATGCACCGTGCCGCTCACACCACGTCACTCCGGACCCCCAAAAACCGGGGTTCCCCGCGAGTGGGGGAGGCGCAAAAGGTGCCCGCCGAATCCCACGCTCACAGGCTTCTGCCACCTGTGATTTTAACGGGTCTCCGCCTTCGCCGTGGCGGCCAGACCCAGATTCCCATGGAGCAGATTCCTCCCGATCAGAGGAATTCCACCATTACTGGAGGCACCTCCCCGGAAGTCCCCAACAATGCCATCACTCTAAATAGCTTTGGGAAATGTCCCAATCACAACAAGGTTAATGCTTGCTGACCTCACTCCAGAGGAGAAGCATTGGGGAGGGGGGGGAGAAGAGTGGCTTCCAACTGTAGGAAGTGCCAGAAGTTCCAAAAACAAGTTTGTACCCCCTTTATACTCCCTGAACCCCCAAGTTTACTTCTTACAATGGGATAGCTCACCTGGAGTGAGAGACTTCATGTCATTTCTGGATTCAGATTATTTCCAAGGGGACTTGTTTTGGTCCAGAGATTCAGAAGCAGAGTAGCGGTTGGAAAATCTGAGGGTTTGGGGGGGGGATTGGGGAGAGGGATCAGGGAGGTGGTCTAAACCTTTGCTTTCCTATAACCTCCTGTGAGTGCCATAAACAGCAGCAGCCCATTGAGCAAGACTTGGCCTGTGAGGAACTAACATCTGGTTGCTTTGGCAATCAGTTCCAAGACAGGAGTTACAACTGCAAGTGTTACACTTGCTGAAATATCAGAGAACTAGATTGGTACACCCACACACAGTCCAGGGTGGGATATTTATCTCACCCTGGTAACTTCTGTTGATGTCATTGCATTTTAAATAAATCATAAGCTGCCTCTAGAACATTTGTTAGCAGGTGGAACATATATACTCCAAAATAAAAGTGTGCAAAAAGATTTTGCAAGGTCTGTTTGCTGTCCCATCCTGGGCCAGTCACACAAGTACAGTTTGGATTCCTCTTCACTAGCTGATCAGACAAGGCTTTATCCCACTGGCTGATTCAGACCATCCAGGATCCACTCCACTCACAGTCGCACTTTAGTATCCCATCCATGTAGCCATTCCTCCCTACTTTTCTGAGATAAAAATAGCCACAGTGTTATGCCTCTGGTCATATTTCAGCTTTAACTCCCTTGTTCTTTTATGCCGTTTTGTCACATCTTTCATGTTCCTTGAACCTACTTTTTTTCCCTGAGTGTGTTTAATTATGATGAGCTTGTTTATGCTACTGAAAGAACAATTAGCCCTCAGCCATAGCAGCCTTTCTCAGTAATCCTGTGTGTATACGAGTATGCCAAATTTGCTTCCTCCCTCTCTGCCGCCCCCCACCCTTACTCGCGCATCCATCACTTTGGTGTCGAATGCTATTTTACTATTAATTACGGTGTGTAATCTCCGGGATTGTTATTTATTAATAGATTGTTCTGAGCTTCTGGAAAGTTCATGATTAAAACAGGAGGATCAGAGCAATCTCAGGGAACAGATGGACCCAGGGAGGTATCAGAGGCAGGGCTGGTTAACATTCTGAGCACAGCCAGAAGTCTTGACAAAGGATGGAAAACAGAATCAATCATCATTATCTAGAAGAAAAAGCTATCACTCCACATTAGAAAATGAGCAGTGGGTGCTCTAAAACAGCAAGAGGAGACTTCGAAGAGTTTCAGGCAGCGGATAAGGAAACCTAAGATGGATAAGTGTCATCAGGGAAGTATCATTCTGCTGACAGGGGAGGGTGGGAGCAATGGAGGTCAGACTAGTAACGGGGGGGGGGGAGAGGGTATGGTAGCTTTTCTTAAATATATTGCAAATAAACAGCACAGAACAAATGGCTTTATGGTTCCTGGTAGCCCTTGAAACATATAAGGGATTCAGCAATGTGATGACCAGGGATTATCAGGGCAAATTTTTGGACAAGAGTCTGAGGTCAGCCAGGAACCAGGAAGCAGAAGCCATGGGACAAACCTGAAGAAATCTACAGAAGAACAAGTCATAGACAAACTGCAGAATTTGCTCTCACAAGAAGCAGGGGTGGCCACCAACTTGGATGGCTTTAAAAGAGAATAAGACAAAATCATGGGGTATAAGACTATTGATGGCTCTTTGCCATGATTATTATGCTCTACCTCCACTGTTAGAGGCAATGTGTTTCTAAATGCCAGTTGCTGGAAATCACAAGTGGGAAGAGTGCTTGTTGTGCTCAGACCCAATTGTGGGCTTCCCAGAGGTATGTGGTTGGCCAGTGTGAGAACAGGATGCTGGACTAGGTAGGCTTTGGTCTAATCCAGCAGGGTTCTTCTCATATTCTTAGCTAGAGAGAGGAGCAAGCCAGAAGTTAAAACCATCAAAAGTCGTGGCCATCACTATACTGTATATTATTTTGTCTTTTCCAAATCTCCCAACCTTGGGCTTTACTGGGTGACTCTAAGTTGTGAGATAGGGTGGAATAGGTCTTTTTCACCATACCATCATTTTACGCACTTCTTTAATGTACCCCTTACTTCTCTTTTTTCCTAACCTAGAAAACTCCAAACTGTTGTGAGGTGAGCAGTGATCTCAGGCTTAGGCTAGATACAAGGAAAGGCTGTGCCATGGAAGGGCAAAGCTCTGATGTTGCTTCAGGAAGAGATTGAGCCCTATATAGTAGTTGCAGCAGCAGCTGTATCTCCATTGCTTCTTCCTCCCTTGCTGAATAGTGTCCTTTTGGTTTATGGGTCTCAGCCTGTTCCATCAGTCCTTTACACTGACAGAATAGGGGAAACTCTGGTCTCACTGGGGCCTCTGTAATGGGGCAGACAGCAATGGCTCATCGGGGGGGGGGTGTTTCTAGAGCTGGTCCTTCATGCCCTTCCTCTTTGGCCTAGTTGGCCAAAGTAGATGAAGAGATCTGCATGTTCTATCCAACAAACAATTGTCTGTCACGCAGATTTGATAAGCCAACACAGGGCTAGTTTCCAAAGATACACCCATTAATAGGACACTATTTTCATTTTTGGGGAGTGAAGTCAGAGAGCCAAACCATCAGCTGATGAGATGACATACGCATCACTGGATTTTCTCCTTCAGTGTGAACGGGGGGGAAGGGGAGCAGGACTTTGCTTAGTAAAAATGAAAACTATGTATTAGACATCACATAGTCAAAAATGAAAGTCTACAGGTAGGGATGAAAAGATCTGCCCATTTTAATTCTCTCCATTTCTCTCTTTTTCCCAATCTGAAATTCAGTTCTCCATATTTCTGCATGAAATCCTTATGAAAATTCTCTGGCTGGGGGAAAAACCAAGGATTAAGCATAAATTATTAATTGATATAAAAGAAATAGGGGGCTTTTCCCTGCCAGATTTGAAATTATTTCACGAGGTGGCCTGTCTCTCCTGGATCCAGGAATGGTTGCCTTTAAGAAACACAGATCTGTTAGATTTAGAAGGTTTCGACAACCGATGTGGATGGCACCAGTGGCGTAGCGTGGGGGGTGCAGGGGGGGCCGGCCGCACCGGGCGCAACATCTGGGGGGGGCGTGCTCGCACTCGCAGCTCTCTGCCCCTACCTGGCTCACTCACTCTCTCTCACTGCAGTGCTGGCTGTGCGAATCCGATCCGAGCCGCTGGGTCGCCGCCCACTGTGGAGGGGGTGGGTGCCAGGCGTGCGGTGCGGAGAGAGAGTGAGGGACTATCTGGGGGAGGGACAGTGCAGCGGCCGCCCAGCGCAGCGCTGAGCGCGGGAGAGAACCACACCAGACCAGACCAGGCAGCAGCAAGAAGAAGCTGGCAGCGACGGCAGGTTAGAGGTTAGGGGGCGCAAATTACTTGCCTTGCCCCGGGTTAGGGGGCGCAAATTACTTGCCTTGCCCCGGGTTAGGGGGCGCAAATTACTTGCCTTGCCCCGGGTGCTGACAACCCACGCTACGCCGCTGGATGGCACGCCTACTTAGGATATGACAAGGTCAAAGTCCACAAAGGATTTTTAAAAAGACTAGTCCCAAGAAGCCAGAGGCTTTTCTTCTAGGTATAATAGGTTCAGATGTTTTTATTTCCTTTTCTTTTTTATGTCTGTATTTTGGAAATTTATTTTAAAATGTTTTAAGAGACTTTGGCAAAACAATTTTGTCAGTGCTCATGGATCCCATCTATTATTATGTGAATAAATGTTTCTGATTAAAATGGTTTGTATAAGTGTAGCATTTGTTTGGGGGCCCGAATTAAGGGTTTATTTCCATTGGGATATTTTTTGACAAAAAAGGAAGCACAGGAACAGGGTCTCCCTCAAGCCTTTCCTTTTCAGGACATTGTAACTGCGGTCTGCCAGGACTCACAGCCAGTGGTTTCAGGCCAGAAGAAGGTGGGCTCTGAGGCATAGGGAGGCGTGGGAGGTACGCTCTAGGAGGCTAAGGCAGGCAACGACCTACAGCCCAGGTGGGGTTCATTAGCTTGGGAAGGAGGTGAGGGTCACATGCTTCGTCAAGCCCAACTGCTGCAATCAGTTGGCCTAGGCCAGTTGGCCTACAAATAATAGGATTGGGTCTGGGTTTGGAACAACGATGTGCTGTTCAAACTCTTGCACAGCTAAGCAACTGAAGATATTGTGCACAGTTATGGTTTGGATTGATGCTGCAGCTAATTGTCTATGCCATATGCAATACAAAGTGAAATAATAGCCATCTAGAAGATATTACCGTAGCAAACATCTGTTGTGGCAGTTAAGTATCTGGAGCGTGCACTGCAAGTTTCAGCAAGAAGGGAATAAACTCAACATGGAATGGAAAGCTTTACCCATTCCTAGGGGAGAGATTTGCATCCATTTTTGACCAATACTGAAAGCTGAGGTTTGCTAAAACAACTAGGGTGCTTTGCATTTGCAGGGACCTGAATTTAATTCTTCCCTGGAAGATGATGGTCTAATTTATATACTGCCTTTCCTCCAAGGAACTCAAGGTAGTGCACATGGTTCTCCCCTTCTCAGTTTTATCCTTGGAACAACCCTGTGAGGTAGGTTTGGCTGAGAGACAGTGGCTCTCTCAAGATCAACCAGAGAGATTCATGGCTGAGTGGGGATTTGAACCCTGGTTTCCCAGGTCCTAGTCTGACACTCAAACCACTACATCTTTACACTATTTAGCTGTGATTCCTCTATTGCAGGAGTTGAACTAGATGACTATTGGGTTTCCTTCCAACTCTACAATTATACGGTCACTCCCGATTCTGGCTGCAGTATCCCAGTCCCTTCTGCTCTGTTTATACACTTATGAGCAAACATATGAGTAGAAACACAACCCTGGTGTTCTCACTTCATTCAAATAAACTTGAGTCTGTAAAACAAGGACAGGGGATATTTGGCCCTTCCTGTCATTGGTCCTTTAGCAGGGGCAGCTAACCTGTGGTCCTCCAGATGTTTCTGGATCACAACTCCCATTAATCCTGACCATTGACCATGCTGGGCTGGAGCTGGTTAGAGCTGGAGTTGAAAAACATCTGGAGGGCCACAAGTTCCCTCTCCCTGCTCTAAATCAGGCCCTGAAATCAAACAAGACAGGAACAACCTCGCCTCCCCTTCATTCTTTTCACACACAGATTGTAATTATAAGCTTCCTTATTGTATTAGGGGACCACAAAATTCATCTTCCAACAGAGGTAATTATAGGACTTGGCTACATCTCAAATGCCATCCTCATCAGAATCTCTGCAGCCGGTGTCTTGCTGGGTTTTGTCAAACAATGCTATGTCTCAGGATGCACCTCATTCAGTATCTTCTACTAAAGTGCTTCCATCTCCTCCTCCAAAGTGGCTTCCACTGGTTCTTCACTAGCATTCCTAGGAAACAGGCAGGTGCAATGGGGAAAATGTCATTCTGCATCCAATTACTCAGAGGTTTTAATTAATACATTCAAGAGCTGTGTATTTTTTTTTTAAATATGACACAAATATTGTCACATAAGACAAGCTCATCACTTGCCTTTGTGAGCCTGCCCATTCCAACAATAACACTCTCAAAATAGTCTGTTCTTTCAAAGATGCCCCCCCAATAAAATAAAATATTAGGGTGGTATCTTAAGCTGGGAAGAGAAAGATAAGAGCATAAGAAAAGCCCTGCTAGAGGCCTGTCTAGTCCAACATCCTGTTCCCACAACAGTCAATTAGATACATGTGGGAAGTCCACAGGCAGGACACAAACACAACACCTCCTCGTCAGTGTGTTCTGTGATGGCCTGGGATTCAGACTCGGATGCTGAACCTGAGAGTTCCCAGCCTGCACAGGATTCCCCTCCTCCAGAACCAGCTGAGCCGGGGCTGGGGCATGAGCCTGAAGGGTCCTCACCTGTGCTAGATCCTCAGCTGCAGGCATCAGCTGAGTCTGCTCTGGCTCCTGAGGTGATGGAGGACCCATTGCCTGCAGGTGCTCCACTCTCAGCCCTGTCAGAGGAAGCTGAGGTTGCCTCTGGGTCCGATAACCCTCCAGCCTCTCCTGAGCTGCAGAGGCTCAGAACTAAGTTCCCACAGGAGGAGTGCTCACCTCCAGGCCAGGATAGGCAAGTCACCAGAGGATCGTGGCCGCCCTATGCCTCGGGGCAGATAAAATCTGGCCAGTCCCAATCTCAAGTTGCGGGAGCAACGTTGTTGGTTGCTAGTTCCTGCCGGAACCCTGTCCTGCTTACCTGCCTTAGCTCCTGACCTGTCCTGGCTCCCTGCTTGCAAGCCTGTTCCTGATTTCACCCGGCTCCCTGCCCTGCATCCAGCTTCAGCCACTATGGACTGCCTCCTCGTTGCACCTTTGACCATGGACCAGACTTGGATCTCACCTCTCGGGTAACCCACGGGACCAGCACATGTTCACTGGAGGTAGTGCACGCTCATCATCTGGACTAGTAGCTGTGGATAGCATTATCCTCCAGGATTATTTCTAATACCTTTTAAAGTCATCCAAATTGGTAGCCATCATTACATCTTGGTGGTAGCAAATCCCATAATTTGATTAGTCACTATGAGAACAAGATGTTGGACTGGATGGGCTACTTGTCTGATCCAGCAGGTTCTTCTTATGTTTGAAAATGTTCCACATTCTTAAACTATACATTAGCTCCTCTTTTCCAATTTCTTTCTTTCTTTGACAAGCAGTGCTTAGCCTTGCTGTAAAACAAACACTAAATGATTGTTCTATGCCATCTCCTGTGCCAGGTGCCCCACAACAGAACAAGGCCCTCTGTGCTTGTTCTTTCCCCAACCAGAAGCTGTCATCTTTCTTCTCATCTACAGCAGGAGAGCAGGCAAGGAAAAGAAAACAGAGATGCCTGGAATGTGACTAGATTATCTTTTGGTGGCAAGAAAGAGGTCCCGATAGCAGTGAAATAAAGGCTCTTGCCAGGAAATGGAAGGATGATGGGAGAAGAAGAAGAAGAAGAAGAAGAAGAAGAAGAAGAAGAAGAAGAAGAAGAAATAGTGAGAAAGATCTTCAAAAACACTAACCTTTCCATTGCTTGACTCAGAATGGTAGTTTTCTGAAAATGAAAAAAGAGAGAGAGAATTGCTTTTGCAAACCAGTAAGTAGGGTTAAAGCTCTCTCTTTAGGGATGCAGTGAATATTCATGCTTTTCTGCCTGGAGTGTGAAAGCTAAGTAGATAATCATCCCAAATATGGGGTAGGATGGAGATAAAGGCACCAGTTTTATATGTTTCTGGTTTTATTTGGGAAGGAGGGAAGGTCCAGCTATGAATTGCAATGTCCAGACATATTCCCACTGGATTCAGTCTAAAGTGGAATTTGCACTGGATTTGGAGGCACCCTTTTAAGCAAAATAGCTGTAAGAATATTCAAGGAAGGTGAAAGGACGATGGTTAGAAAAGCAACATAGCTTGGTGTGTGCTCAAAAGCATATTTCTACTGTGTTTCATGAAGCATACATAGTTTGATATCATCCGCTGTTTCCATTCTGCTGCAGTTCAACTTCTGTCAAAAATGAAACTATTTATCTGACTGATCACTGTGGAAAAAAATCTCATAATTAATGATGCAATTAAGTATGCTTTTATGTTATTCTACACCATTCATTTCAACGCAAAAGAAACTCAGTGCAAAACATCATCAGTTATGTATTGCTTATAGACCGAAAACAACTGCATCATGGTCATGAAACAAATCAGCAAACACCGGCAATTTCTGCTCCTGATTTTGGAATTCTACGACATCCCTTGTAAGGGATGATGAGAGTTGTAGTTCAAACCATCTGGAGGGCATCAGGTAGGCATATAGTGAAATATGATCATGTTCTCAACAACCACCTGGACATCTGGGGAGAATGAACTGAAGCAGCACTGGGTGGTGGTCCTGATGGAACTTCTCAGTGACCCCCTGGTGGATGCAACTTCTCCTCCCACATCAATGCTCTTACCCGTACTTAATTTCCTGGGTCCTCCAACTTCATTTGCAGCCCTGGGCTCTTAGGAGCACTGGAGCTAATCATTTCAGAGTCACTGAGGTGTTCAAACTCCTGATGGCTCGTAGTTCTGTTAATATTGCTGTACCAGAGCCCTAGGGAGACTTGGCTCAATGAGGAGCTCAGCACTCCAGGAGAAACTTATCATCCTATAGATCGGCAAGAACGAATTGTGAATGTGATGCCTGAAGATTACCAGCAGCATGCTGGCTGGATGGAAATTGAAAGAGAAAGGAGAGGTAGGGGAGGAAAGGATATTAAAAGAAAAACATCATGACTCAATGCCAGAATGACTAGGTGAACCCAGGATAGATGCCAGTGAAAGGCATAATCTATATAAGTCGGAATGTTGCTCTGCTGGGAAAGACTGGAGGTGCTGAGGTGGCTGAGGGGACCATTCATTATTTTTGATTTAGTGCTTCACAAACAAGGAAAACATGCCTGATGCATTGGTTGTATATTCTTCTATTGATCTCCAACTTAGTTTTCCAAACTTCCCATCCATCATGCAACCCCTTTGCATGGCAGCCCCAGCAGCCTCTCCCCCAATTCAGATGGAGGATGGGGATGAAGAATAACCATTTTCTGTCTCTCTGGAGTCATGAACAAATGATGGTTTTCTGAGAACAGACACTATGCAGGACAGTCCTGGCTCCAGGTTTTGAAAGATGCTTGAGCAAGGCCTCCTCTATGAAACACTTTCCCCGAGTTGGTCTACCTTACCATCTGCTTGCTTGCAAGGTAGAGAGACAGTGGGCAAGAAGGCAGTAGCATTGCCTGCTCTTCTTCCTCCCTACCACTGGTATCTGGACCAGAGTGAAACACATTGCAATGTTGAAGTGGAGGAGCAGGCCCAGTGAGGCACTTGTCACTAGGCCTCCCTACTGAGGTGGACCCTTGGCAAATGCCCGGCCATGCCAACCCTTGATGCTGACCCCAATTCTCCAGATTGATATAGCAACAGCTGGTGGTGACTGGAAGGACTGACTTGTCATCATCTGGCAGATATTCCCTCATACAAAAGGTGAGGGGAGATTCATGCTCTTCAGGTAGGGGCCAAGGCAATCAAACAGGAAGAGGAACTGTCCTGCTGATTAACTCCCATTCATGATACAGTGGTACCTCAGGTTAAGTACTTAATTCGTTCCGGAGGTCCATACTTAACCTGAAACTGTTCTTAACTTGAAGCACCACTTTAGCTAATGGGGCCTCCTGCTGCTGCCACGCCGCCGGAGCACGATTTCTGTTCTCATCCTGAAGCAAAGTTCTTAACCTGAAGCACTATTTCTGGGTTAGCAGAGTCTGTAACCTGAAGCGTATGTAACCTGAGGTGCCACTGTAATCTTATAGAAGCTTCCACTTCATTATAACACCTTAGGGGCTCCCTGGTTCTTTTATAACTTTTATTTTTCACTCCTAAAAGTTGCTTGGGTGAAAGTTGCTCTGGGCAGAGCAGTGATGGGGAATCTCAAGCTTTTGGCCCAACCAGACCCCTTCATCTGTCCCTTGGGACTCTCCTCAGGCTACACCCCTCCCAAAGCCACACCTATCACTGGCTCTGCTTCTTACTCTCCTTGACTGTTTTTTCCTATCTTTTCAACTCTGATAAAGCTTGCTTGCCTGGGTGGAAAGTAGAGCAGGGCTTGTGCATTTGTGTAGAATATAATACCCTCTAAGTGTTTCAAGTGGGACATCCTGGATTGACAGAAGCCTCCCCAGCTTCTGATCTCAATCCCAGATGTCCCGTTTTGTCTCCCGTGCTCTGGCTGCACCAGAGTGCAGGACTAAAAGATGGGCTCCCCCCCCCCCCCGGTCCTACCCTGTGGCATGAGTCAGCTGTCTCACACCAGAGTGCAGGACCAAAAAAATGGAAGGAAAACGTTCCTTGACCCTGTACTTCATCACTCTTCTTCCTCCCTTCATTGTGGCACTTCCAGAAGCCTCTGAAAGTGTGGCACCAGTGGAGGAGGAGTCAGAGGCCACACAGCCTGGCACAGCTCCCCCCTAGGCCTTGCAGGCCGGCGCAGCATCTCCTGAGCCTGTGGAGGAGGTGGAGGCCACAGAGAAAGGTATGAGGGGGGTAGTGGCATCAGGGAGAGGGTGAGTGGGTGAGAAACAGGGTCAGCAGAATGGTGAGAGGGTGCCTCCATTTCCCTTCTCAAAATGTCAGAAGGCTATGGAATCTAGCCTACTGTACAATAGTAAAGGTTACATTCATTCCGCTGCCCTGTTTTGTCTCTAGTCTCTGGCATGTGACACACACATGCTACTGGGAGGTTGTCCAAAGTTCTCCCCTTTGGGCAATTAAAGACACCTGTCTGAAAAATTGGAGAGCCACTGCCGGTCAGTGTAGTCAGTATTGAGCTAGACAGACCAGTGGTCTGATTCAGTAGAAGGCGTCTTCCAATGTCATATTTGTTGTGAGTGGAGACTAAAAATGGGAGGCGAACCTTGGCATGGATGATCACTCTTGCAGAAATGTTCCAGGTCAGCTTGCTTAGCAAGGATTTGTTTTTGCTTTACCATTGACAAACTAAAATCAAATAGATTTATGACTATCTCCTATCTTTACTTGATTGGAGCAAGAGTGGGGGCGAGGTGGATTTAGAGAGTCAATTCTTAAGAGTCAGAAATGTGCTGTCCATTGCTCTCAGCTCCCCCAACAAACAAAACAGTTTCCTCTCTTTCCCCATCACCCCAGAGCTTATTATATGCTCCTTCTGAGGAATGAAATTCTTTCTGTCTCCCCAGTCACAGGGGTGTTTGTTTTTAATTGCTCTGATATTTGTTAAAGGAAACTTCTTCCCAACTTCTTTTACAGAAGGGGATTTGTGAAAAGAAATAAGATCCATAGAGCTTATGGGGGTGTGTGTGTGTGTGTGTGTGTGTGTGTGTGGTTGTGGTTGTGGTTGTGTGTGCAATAGAGGCACTACTTTACAATAAATTCTGTGAGAAAGGTGCTTTAAAAATTATTATATTCAGTCTATCTTCCTAAGGAGATAGGGGATTCATCTTCTCAAAAAAAAGTGTGAGGTAAGTTAAGCTAGTGAGGGGGGAGAAATTTGATTCATTTCACCTTTAAGTGTGAACTTTCACACTTCCTGAAACTATATGCAAACCAAAACACAGGCGTCCTCCAAATTTCACATTTCTTGGAATTTTGCAACACACCTCTCCAGGTAAATAATATGTACAAGAATGCATATACTAGGGTAATTATTTTTATTTACTAAACTTATTAGTCATCCCCCCCCCCCCGCAAAGTAACTCAAAGTGACTTATAACAATATATAAATAACACATAGATTAAAATTAGCGTAAAACAAGATGGGGGGGAATATAAAATACATTCACATTTTTTAAAAGGCAGGATTAAAACATCCCACTCACTAATGAGGCCACAGATAATTAAAAGCCAAAGGCCTGGAGGGAAAAAATGTATTTTTGCCCAGTGCCTAAATATATGCAATGATGGCACCAGGGGAAAGTGTAAATATTAAAGCATTGGTTAGTGAAATTGACATACAGAAATGCATTTTATTAGGGGAATGTGCTTTGCAGAAGTGCATTACATTTGGGGGAGAATAGCTTTTTTGAAAAATATGTACCGGTATTTGCATACAAAACATATATATATATATATATATATATATATATATATATATATGCATACAAAACAAAATTGCATACAAACGTGTAATTTTAAGATAAATTTACACTAAAATGCTGAGGAACTTTAAAATGTATATAAAACACAAACTGATGGGGAGAACTGAACTTAAGACTAGAGAAAGAAGGAACTGAGAAAAATGGAAACTGGCAGATTTGCCCATCCCTAGGTTTAGCTGAGGATGAAAATCTCCCAGATTGAAAAGCAGGACTGGACCAGACCATTAAGAGTGTGTGCAGGGGGAGTCTTGTTGACTGTTCTTCCTTTGATTAAGCCAGAGAGGCAGGCTGCTTATTTTTAAGCTCTTTGGGCTGATTCTTCAGCTGCCGCTGTGTCTGTGGAATTGATTGGGGGGAAAGAGATGGGTGGGTGCGGGATGAACACTGAAATAAGAGATGGTCTGCATGATGAAAATGAGACTGTGGTGGAAAGGGCAGCAATATCGAGCAGCAGAGAAATGCTGAGTTTGCAGCCCTCATTGAGAGCTATTAACCTTTTCATGAAGAAGGGGAAAAATACACCCAGCAGCAGCATTTGCCCAAAGTGAACTTCAGCTTTCTCCCAAAGCTAATCCAGATTTTGCAGAATGAGAGAAAGGAGAGCTTGATGGGAGTCATGACCAGAGCTTGAATTACATCAGAGAGGAGAGTGGGGGCAGGACCTTTTATATTTTCTCAGCCTTCCTCCACGTGGTGCCTTCCAGATATGGTGGAACTTCAGCTCCCATCATCTCTGGCTATTGGCCATGCTGGCTGCGGCTGATGGGAATCGGCCTCCAAGAACACCTGGAGGGCCTACAACCCAAATATGTCTGAGGTGTATTCAGAAGTTTACTTCTAACTGTGTGTGTTTACAATGCCAGCCTTGCATTCTGATCCTAATCCAGAATACTTGGGAGTTCATCCCACTGAGTTGAGTCTTTGGGACTCACTTCCAGGGCCGTCTTTACCTGGGGGTGCAAGGGATGCGGGGCACCCGGGTGCCAAATTCTGGGGGGTGCCAGGCACCCACCGCTGAAGCCGCCTAAGCTCTTACTGTAACTATCTACCTGTAATGAAATAATAAATAATTTAAATCAAGCTAGAAAAACAAAATACATATATACCTAGGTATTACCAAAATGTATACCTACTGTTTCACTAAAGGACTTTCAACTTTGTGCGCTCATTTACCAAAAACGCGCTGCACCAGCAGCGTCACTTGTCATTCACAATGGCGGCACTTGACTCAACGATGGCACTTGTCATTCTCAGTGGTGCCGTGCACACAAAATTAACTCTTACATCATAATAAAAGTTAATTTGGGGGCTAAACTAAATTTGGGGGCGCTGGGCAGATCTTTGCACCCCAGCAGCGTATATGCGAAAGACTGCACTGCTCACTTCCATGTAGGATTGGGAGCCTTAGGCTGTCATCTAAGGAGTTTCCCCATCTTTCTGTTTGTGGCAGGACAAGAATCATGCAGCCCTTCTCCTTGTCATCTTCCTACTATTCCTTATGCATAGAATTTAGGCAAGCTTTAAGGACATAACAGCCCTGCTGGTCCATACCAGGGTCCCATCAGGTCCAATATTCTGTTCTCAGTGGCCAACCAGACGCTTATGGGACACCTTCAAGCAAAGCCTGAATACAAGAGTACTCTCCCCACCTGCCAGAGGGACCAACTATAGGGGGCCTTGGGGGCCCGAACACCCACAAAAAAATTGCTCAGCACCCACACCATTGGGCCCGCAATGCAGCTTCTGAGGCCTTGAAAGAAGTAAGGTTCAAAGGTCTTGCAAGGCAGCATCTCCAAGGCTTCATGGGACCTCGTAGATGCTGTCCGAGGCCTTGCAATACCTCGGAATCTGATTTCCGGTGCCACCAGAAGTCAGGTTCTGAGGCTGCGGGGGGTGTGACGTCATGACGTTACATCAAAATGTGATGTCATGACATCACGTCACACACGCTGGGCACCCATATCCTGGGGCCCAAGTCAGTGCCCCTGCCACCTACCATTCCCTACTCATTTTCAGAGGCATTCTGTCTTAAGGAGTAGAGGTAAAGCACAGCCATCATAGCTCCCAGGCACTGAAAGCCTCCATGAAATTGGCTAATCCTCTTTTAAAGCCATCCAAGTTGGTGGTTTTCACTTCACTTGCTGGAGCAAATTCCATAGTTTAGCCATGCACTGTGTGATTCATCCTTTCCCCCAAGTTGGCCTCCCTCCAGTTGTGTCGGACTAGAACTCTGATCAGCAGCTATTTGAAGAAAACTGTCCAAACCTCTAAGTGATCACTGCTAACCTTTGCAATGTTTCTGACTGGTCCTTCATCAGTTTTCATGTTAGCATCCTTGAAAACAGCCATCCCTTGTAGCTAGCCTACTTATATACAGTGGTACCTCGGGTTAAGAACTTAATTCGTTCTGGAGGTCCGTTCTTAACCTGAAACTGTTCTTAACTTGAAGCACCACTTTAGCTAATGCCGCCACGCCACAGTCGTGTGATTTTTGTTCTCATCCTGAAGCAAAGTTCTTAAACTGAGGTACTATTTCTGGATTAGAGGAGTCTGTAACATGAAGCGCCTGTAACCCGAGGTACCACTGTACTGTATATAAGCACAATTGCCAGATTTGTTGGGGGATAGGAGGAACTAATGGTACTCCCCTGTCCCCAATGTGGAGGCAGAAAGGCTTCTGAATACCAGTTCCTGGAAATGGCAGGAGTGTGCTCTTGTGCTTGCAGGTTTCCCCACAGGTATCTGGGTGTCTAGAAGGGCCGTTGGCTTGATGCAGCAGGTGCTTCTTATGTCCTTATGAAGGTGGTTGTTGTTTTGAAGTAATAATAAAGAAAGAGCTTGCCTGAAGAACATGCTATTTCAAACAAAGCCAGGATGGAACAGTCTCTCTAATTAACAACAAGCCCCTTGCAAATGAAGTAAGGAGGCCATTTATGGAGCTGGCAAGACGTCAGACTAAGCAACAAATCCTGTCCTCTAAGCATTTGCATATTTCTGTTGACATCGCCTGTTACACCAACGAGTGCAGCAATGGAGGTTGTAACTTGTAGCGAATATTGTTCTGTGTTGCCTCCATGAATTAATGATGGAAGGAGGAATGCTTGGCTCTGCTTCGTCTCCTGGGGAAAGTTGATGGTGCATGGCTGCAGCTAGCCTGCCCAACGATTCCACTTTTCCCAACCAAAAAACAGAGTCCTGCAGGTGAAACTTCTTGGTCACGAAGCTTCCCTCGCTGTTGCGAGACCTCTCTAAATATTTGTGTGTGAATAATAGAACGCTTTTAATCGGATGCAATTTTGCAAGAGGCTTTTTATGATTTAGCAAGTCCATTAAAACTGACATTTGTTCTGCTCTGACACTCACAAGGAACTCCGCAGAGCATAAACATTGGAAATTACTGGTAGGGAAAGACAATATTAAAATTCCCCAGCTCTTGTGCACTTGCCTGCAAAATTCTGCTACCGTGCACCGTGCCAGCTATCATCACAGCCACTTGATATGTCTGTTACTACTTATTTGTATGTAATTTCAGGGCTGGAAGCCCAGAGCTCAGACAGGCACAATATGAAGATACTTAGCCTTAAGAAAACATAGTGTTGGGAGGGAATCTGAAGGTCATCTTCTCCACCTCCCTGGTTCAGTGTGGGAACAGCATTATTATTATTCTTATTAGTGCTTTTTCTGGTTTTTTTTTAAAAAGAGTCGACAGTATTCATATACTGAAAAATTTGCCATGGGTACCAGCACCTGGTACACATGTCCATCTTTGGAAGAACTTCCTGGTTTAGCTGTGAATTCCTCAATTTGTTTTGACTTAAATTCTTTTTACTATTCCACAGCTTGCATTTTATCCATCTTTGGGGAGGGGAGGAGCTGGGACCCCGGGATTGACAAGTTGACTGTCTTCATTCCTGGAATTTTCTCACACCTGTTAAAACAGTAAAACAGATTTTTTCCCCCTCAAAAGGTGCCAGTGAGTGCTATCATAAAACAAGCCATGATTATTGTTATCATCATTTATTTATTTGCCACCTTTCCTCCCAAAGGAACCCATCACCCATGTGACAACCCTTACAAATATCTGGCGATGGCCATCCTTTTCTTTCTTAATTGTCTCTTGATCACGCTCAACATACTCAAATCCTCCAACTGTTCATATAGGACTCTCAGGCCTTCACCATCTTTGTCAGACTTTCTGGACATGTTCCAGCTTCTCAGTGTGGTCACCTTGATTAGACCCGGTCAACATTTGTAAGCCTGCCAATGTCTGTGGCCCAAGCTTCAAGTTGTGTGTGTGTTTAGAAGTCACACCTGGGTTTAAGTTAATACATTTTAGAGGAGGGTAGGCTTAACCTTCCCCTCCCCTGGTGGGGGTTCAGGACTGCCAATACTGTTAGGAAAAACATTCCCATTGATGCCAATTGGACACACAAACACACCCCGCACAAGCATTAATTATTTGGGTGTGGAGTGATCACAGGTTTCACCTTGTATTTGTTATGTTTGGAAGCAGTCTGATCTGTTTCAGATCCACTCTGTGTCATCCTGAATTGATTTATTAACGGGTCTGAATCTGCTCTGTTAAGTCCAAAGCTCTGGCTTGCCCACTTTGATAATAATTGGGAATCAAAACATGGGTAGAACTCGTTTTCCATTTTACATAAGTGGATGAAATCTTCAGGAAAATGAGCCCTGCAGAGTGGGTTAAGCCTAAAATATTTCAAGCAGGTTCATCCACTTATAAACAAACAAACAAACAAACAAACAAACAAACAAACAAACAAAATAGAGGGTGGGGGCTACCTGTCCTGCCAAATTTCAGAAAGATGTGTGCAGCGATTCTTCCCCCAAAGGTAAAAATTTACTATTTGGGGGTATAAAAATAGATGTTACTCAGATAGAATTCCTTGTGCTAATGGGACAATCCTAAGCCCCTGAGAGATTTATCCTCTTTCTTTTCCCCAGTAGTTAGAATAGCAAGTGAGAAAAGAAAAAGTGAGGTACCCTTAGCTGTCATTTTATGATAATTTTAGAATGTTATTCTTTAAAAAAAAAATCTTTATTGAATTTTCAGGAGAAAGATAAAAACTAAAATAAATAGTAACAACAAAACAATAAATGCTAACTTCAATCCTGCAGCCCAGTAATCATTCTGCATAATCAAGTAGAACTGATTCACAAACATTTGACTCAATAGAGGCGAAGATTTGATGGAAAAGCAGAGAAAGAAAAGGGAAAGTAATACATGTATTTTCAATCAAAGGCCCTAATAAGAACTTTTGTTCTCCTCCATCAGCACGCCGAAATACATTTATAATCTTGGGGAGCTTCTGCTTTAAGGCATGTTTATAAACTGTTTTTAATGGAATTCCTGAAGTTTGTACCCACAGACTGTGGGAGCTGATGCTAGAAAGTGGATGACAAAGGATAGAAATAAATGTTCTAAGATACAGTAGATCTCTGCTGTGTTTCCTGTAAAGAAGAGGCCCAAATCACACCCCCTAAATTAAGTCCAAATCCCAAGGTTGGATTGAATAGTTCTGCAAACCAGGCTCCCATTCTGCCCACGGCACCAGCTACAAGGATGGTCTTGGAAGTAGCAAGAATGCTTCCAGCAGCTTCTGGAAATTCATCAAATTCCCTTCGATTTCTTTCTGCAGGCTGTCATCTTTGTATTGATATAGCATTTAAATTATGAATTATTTCAAGCTGAGACTTCACTGGGCATGGAAAATATTGCCTGTCGGTCTTTGGTGCATGCTAGAATGTGGATGGATGTTCTGATGGCAGCTGAGAATGGAAAAGGTTGGGGTGCTGTTATCTATCTCCCCCCCCCCTCCTCTGAAGTTCCCACCAATTTTTTTTCTGAATGAACAAGAAATCTCTTGAGTGCTTTTCTCTTTCTGGAAATCATTAAGGAAACATAAGAACTGTCAGAGTCCTGTCCGACCAAGCTAAGCTACTAGCTTGTGATGGACAATGTCAAATTATACAGCAGAAAAGGTAAGCATCCCAGAGATGAGCAAAAGCCTCTTGATTCGTTTTGCTAGACTTCGCGATACCTCTTCTGCTTGCTGTCAGATGGTTTCCCTGAAGAGGAACCTCCAAAACTGAATTTTGTTTTGGGTAAATGCCTAATACAACTCAGGGCAGCGGTGAAGAACCTATAGCCCTCTGGACATTGTTGAACTCCAGCTTCTGTTTGCCCCAGCCAGCATGGCTAATGGTAATGGGAGAGGGGAGTTGTAGTTCAGTAACATCTGGAGGGACACAAGCTCCACATCCCTGACTTAGGGGTTATTCAAAATCCCCATTGGGGGAAAAAGCCTCCCTGAAACCATCTGGGCATGATTCTAAACTTTTCAGATTCAAGAGCAATCCCCTTATTTGAATGCATCTTTGGGGGAGCTTTCAGAGACTACTCAAACCAGGACCCTATGCCTGAAGTCTGCATGGAGACAAGTGTCTCATCACCACAAATACTTGGGCACTTTCTTGCACCCCACCTTTCAAACAGTTTAAAAGCCTCAGTATCATTTCATAGATGGTGATGCTGGAATGAAACTCTATCTACTACCTCAATGATTCCTCCCCACAATGACCCAGGAATTATACTAGCATGAAAGAGGAAGAAATTAGGGCTGAAACTGCATAACGTTGAAATTAGCAAGATTTTACATTTGCGTGTTGTTTTTAGAATTCAAGATTCCGGCATCAAAATGTGACATTTGCCTATTCGGAACAATAAAGCATATGAAGGTAATGTAAAACAAGAACACCACTAATTTTCATTGCAAGTTGCCATTTCAATACTTTGAAATGATGAGTGCAATTGCAGGTTAGATACCATCAAATATTGGCTGCTGCTGCATGTCAGCTGTCAAATCTGATCCAATATTCACTGTAGAATATTTTCCAATGTGAACTGCTAGATTTCAGATTCTGTCAAATACAACTGACATCTATTGTACATTAACTGTCAGATATGATCAAATACTTCAGATATCAAGTGCAGATGCAGAATATAAAACATGCAGCTCCCCTTTCATGCTAGCCTAATTCCCAGGGCATTCTGGGGAAGAAGTATGGAAGCTGCTGCTAGAGCTTTACTCCTGCTCCACCAGTGCTGAATATTCAAGGGATATCTAGACACCTAGAGAATACTGACAACCAGAATTCATAGGGAAGAATACTGAGTGTGCTTCGTGTCAAAAATTTCCCAGTATGGAAGAGGACAGTAAGTTATCAAACACTGGTCATGGACTCAGCAATTCAGGCTACCAGACTGATGATCTACAGCCCTCTGAGCAACTCAGCCATCAACTAACTCCTCCATAAATCATAGGTACAAAGGAGTGGCCTTGTACTCAGACTATTGGTTCATTTAGCTCAGTACTGTCCACACTGACTCTCAGAGGCTAGCCAGGATTTAAGACAGGGGACCATCCCAGCCATCCCATGGGACCTTCTGCATGCAGAGTAGACAATTAACCATTGAGCTATGGTCCTTCCTTGCCTGAGGAGCCATCAAACCCACCCTGAAGCTATGAAATACCACTTATGATCAAGGCTCCAGACCAGAGCATGGCCCTTTAAAACCCAGTTCATCCCCCCATTGAAAGCTATGGAATTGCCATGAGTATCTGTTCAAAGAGAGAGCATCAGAAGAGCCTCTGTAGTTTGCTGCTTTTTGGAGCGGCCTGTGATCCATGTGATTCTGTCTGACCTCAGAATGCTCACTATCTGCAGCCGCATCCCCAGTGGCCTGCTGCCAGCTGCTGCCTGCTGTTATTTGTCAACCACTCATACCCATCCATTTGCTGCTTAAAAGACTGGCATTTCCACCTGTGATGTGGACAAAGTGGATGGAGTGGGCAGAATGGGGACAGGGCGGAGCAGGGAGGACTTGCACACGTCCCACTGACGCACACAGCAGCCGGGAATGGAACCCTCATGTAAGCGGGGATTCTCCTGTATGTGTGTGTATATGTTTGTGTGTGTGTCTAAACACACACACACACACACACACACACACACACACACACACACACATAAATGTAAGTGGTTCTTCTCATTATTAGAATCAGCGGCCAAACCGTAGGATGATACCAGCCGATGGCTCCTTAAGGGACGAGGCACATGAATAATTTGTCATCTGGAAGCAGCTTCAGACATTTTGGAGTGAGCCAAGTGGAAAACAGCTTGTGACCTGAGCAAGAGTCTTTGATAAACATTTGCCCTGATTAGAAGCTCCGGTGGCCAAGGGGGCCTGATTGTCAGAGGCGTGCTTCTGATTGCATTTGGGATGCGTGGTTGTAGAGGCCACTTCACACAACTGTCTTCTTCGGGGCAAAAGGGACAGCACTCCGTGCATCTCGGTCTCAGCGAAGACCAAGCAAACGTAAATGCAGCTCAGTGGTACAGTACCTGCTTTGTAAAAGGTTCCGGGTTCAAACCCTCACATCTCCAGGTAGATTGGGAAAGTTCCCCATCCGAAACCCTGGAGAGTATCAACAATAATGACCTAGAAGGAGCCATCCCACTCACCCACCCTGCCTTGATTACATGTCTTAGGAGAAGTCATGCCATTTGCCACATTCTTTAAAAGGCATCCCTAAAATCTCTTCCAATGGCAAAGTCAGGACAGTGTTTACTAGTGTCATATGCCAGTCAACTGGGACTCCCCCTGGTGAATTGAGGCCCTTTGCAGCATATGCTTTATCCCCCCCCCCCCAAAAAAATGCCTTTATTCAGTTTTCAAAAACAACATGAAACAAGACAAACCACAAAGAAACAAGGAACAATAGGAATAAAATAAACCACAGGTTCAGTACACTTTTGCAGACATCATAATAAAATAGATTATGCAGAGGGACATTTGGGAACAGTCACTTATCAGTAAGGTCACCCTTGCCACATGGAGACATGTGTTGTTGGGGGCCTATGAAGCACACTGTTTTTATTTATAAAATATACAAACGTCAACCAAACACCAGGCCTGTGCAGAGCTTATCTGAGGCCTGGGGCGGAAGGCTTCTTAGAATAAATTATAAACTCAAGCAAAAAAACCCAAGTGCTCAGACATGGTGCTTTAAAGTGCGTAGCTATGCCTAGAAACACAAAAGGAAGTCTGGACGAACCCTCAGTATGTACCAACAACCACTGATCGCAACTTCCATTTCCCCCAGCCAGCATAGCCAGCAGTCGGGGGTGGGGGTGGGCTCTGGAGTCCTCAAGGACACCCAGGAAAAGGGCAGCTTTCCAACCACTCACAAACTCAGCTCCCTCCACCAACAAGCCAGCAATGATGCAAAGCTCTGAGAAAGACAAATTGGTGTGGCAAGGAAAGCCAGAAGATCCCAGAGGGTACGCTCAGTTCCCTGTGAAGCAGGAAAGAACGCAGGAAAAGGCACCTGGATGCAGAGAACATTTTACTAGCAGGGGGCTGTCAGTCAGCAGCAGAATGCGAGATGGAACAAGGGAGAAACAAGAAAGCAAAGAGAAGAAACAATCAAGGAGCAGATAGAACACACATACTTTTCAAAACGGAGAGAGGGAGAGAAATACTATTTTAAGTAACGTTTGATAAATTGCCTGCCTTTCTCTCATCCTGCAACAAGAAATGTTTCTCTCTCTCTCTCTCTCTCTCTTTTTGTATCTTGCTGAAGTCTGAGAACAGGGATTTATTAACAGAGGAGAAGGGTGTATGTTTAACAGTTTCTTATAACTGATAACTTGGGGTTGCTTTTGATGTAGCACTAAGTTCAAGTCACTTAGTGGTAGACTTGTTCCTTCTGTAATAAAAATAATAAAAATAATAAAAATTTATTATTTATACCCTGCCCATCTGGCTGGGTTTCCCCGGCCACTCTGGGCGGCTTCCAGCAAAACACTAAAATACAATAACCTATTAAATATTAAAAGCTTCTGTGAAATATTTTGCACCACTGGGAAGTTTCTGTGCAATAGATTGCACAAAATGTCATGCAGCAGGTCACAGCTAGCTCACCTGTTGCACTGGATTCTGCCGTTGCACAGTATTGAAATTCCCCTAGCCCTTGCACTAGTAGACAGAGAAAACATTGGATGTAGCCTGTAACAGAAATGAGAAGTTGTTGAATGCCAACAAGAAGGTGTACTGGAAACTTCTAGTCCCCAGTGTGCCTTGGAGCTTGCTTTTGTTTGGTCGGTTGTCAATTCTAGGGAGGGATTTGCAAAGCAAAGAACTTTGGATGGAGGGAAGCTTTGTGGGTGGGCCCTGGGCCTTCCCTGTGAACTGGCCCATTGCAGGCCCAATCATCCTTCTGCTGCCGAATTGGCCAATGGTGGCAGGAATTTAGGGGGCGTTCCCCTGGGCTTGGTGCCAACTGGCCAGTAGCGGAGCTTGGCACCATGCCCAGGGCTAGGATAAATTCCGCCTTTCGACCTCTCTCGCCATGCCAGTTCTCCTACCCGCCCTCCCTCAGATTAGGGTTTTTGGGATGGTATGACCTTGCTGTGGACTATGTCGGTTGCAAATGTATCCACAAGCAGGGCATATTGAACTTAAGATCTGGAAAATCAGAGACAAAGAGAAATGAAAATTCACAGATTTGTCTGTTCTTTAGATGGAGGTCATATTCTGGGAGCAGAGTTCAAAACCCTAAAGCTCATGCCCTGATATAAATGGAGGCTGACCACTGCCTCCATCTCCACTGAGCTTGGTTATGCTGCTGCTTGCAGTCTACACCTTCTCTGGCTGCTGGGGCAGTGTGAGTACTTCAACATAAATCAATGCCTTCTGCATTATTACCAACTGCTCCCTGCCCCACTCCAGAATCCTTTCTGGTATAGTTTGCCTGGATATTCCTGCGGGACGATGCTGAAGTTGGAAAGGCTGTAAGTTACCGTGGAAAGGTTCATGGCTCTGCAAAAGGAATTCGCTTTATTACTTTTTAATGCCCTTTCTCTGTACAATTGTGGCACTCTCAGGATCCCATGTATTGATGAGTTTGCCCTTTCCTTCAGGAACTGAGCGGTTTACTGGCTTCAGTCTTGCCCTTTCTCAGTTTCTCTCCATCCTTACACAGCAATGAAGTCTTTTAAGCTCCATTCCCTGCCTCCATTATTCCACACCATCATACTTTTTTTTAAAAGAAAGTATTTTCTTTTGAGGAATCCCCGTGTTGTTTTTTGATGAATTTAACTTTTCAAGAAAGCACACTACGGAACACAGCCTTATTTTAATTCCTGCTTTAGGATTTATTTACATGAAAAGAACCTTTCCTTTGAGTAACTACAGGGGCCCAGCAATGAGGTGTGCAAACAACTTGTTGGTGTGGAAGGCTTTCCCTCAGTGGCATATGGTGAAATTTTTCATAGGGGAACAGTTAGGGCCAGAAGTGCCAGCTTGTGATGGCAATGGGGAGGGCAATAGTGGGCCACTGTGCACATGATGTCACAACGTCCTGACATCACACGTGTAAGCATCACACACCCCTCCCGAAGTTGGGCAGAAGCTTCCCAGGCTTTGGGAAGGAGACAAAAGCACTCTGACATTGGAGCCCTCCTGCCTCCTTCCCAAAGCTGGGAAACTTTGGGAAGGTGGCAGGAGGGCTCCTGGACCTGTTGGAGTACCGTGTCTCCCTCCCTAAGCCAAACAGAAGCTTTCCAGGCTTTGGGAAGGAGGTGCCAGGGGAACATTTAGGAGACTAGCCTAGTCCCTCTAGTCCACTGACTGCACATCACTGCTTGCCTTCCTCACTCTCTTGTGATGTCACCTATGACCAATGTGCCTTTTCAAACTGCCTTCAACTCCAGATCGCTGGGATAAAATTGTTTTCAGTAGCTATAAAATTCAGGAGCCACAAAACCAGAAATAATTTCAAAGCAATAATAATAATGAGAATATATATAGTGGAACCTCAGTTTTCGAGTGTCTCGGAAGCCAAAAGTTTCGGTTTTTGAACGCTGAAAACTCTGAAGTAATTACTTCCATTTTCAAACGTGCCTCGGAAGTCAAACGGCTTCTGAGGCACGTTTCTCAATTTTCTCCATTGAAATTGGCGACTGTCCATTGCACCCCAGTTGTCGAACGTTTCGGAAGTTGAACAGTCTTCCAGAATGGATTGCGTTTGACAACCGAGGTTCCACTGTAGTGTTTTATGATGATCAACACACTTCGCATATGATATCTCAGCAATTTGTAGACTGATTGCCCAAAGTAGAGGTGGACAGCCTCAAGTCTAGGGGCAGAACGTGGCCCTTCAAGTTCCTCTGTCTGGCCCTCAGAACTCTCCCAGGGTCACCCCCCTCACATCCCCTGCTTCAACCTCTGAGAGGTTTTGCCTGAATAGAATGTGTCCTGGAACTCTGATCATGCCTCTTGCTCTGTCCAGATGAAGGACCAAGAGGGTTTGTGTATGTCAGTGTTGTTATCCTTCTGCCTTGAATGATGGGCTGGGAGTGAGTCAACTGGACCTAAAGCTACCTAGCAAAGACATGGTGGAAGAAGAAAGATTTAAGTTGGGGGCTTCACTGCTTTTAGCCACTCTGCTGCCCCAGGAATGCTTCCAACTGCTCCACACACCGTCCCTTTCCCCACTAAGACCTTTAAATGGACTTACAGGGAGGCTGTGCTGCTTTCTTTTGTACTCTACCCATCCGATCAGGACTGAGTTTCCCTCGCAAATTGCGATAAGGCAGTGATAGCCAAAGATATGGTGCTCATGGGCTCAGCTGACTGCTGCAGAAATGTCACGGCTTAATAACTTTTTAATAAGGCGGGAGCCTGATCGCTCCGATGCCTGCCATAGCTTTGTAATTCCAAGATTAAGCAGGCAATCTCTGTGCAGGCTGAAGGCTAAAGCAGCCAAATGAGGATTGGGGCTGTATACATACCCTTTTCCCTGGGGGGCTGCCAGCTCCTTTTCTGATAGGAGCTCCTTCTCAACATTGAGCTCGATAAATTCAGTAAATTCCATGTGATTGTGACATTCTGCTGCAGCCACAGGGCCATTGCTCCTTCCAACTTTCCCAGGACCATTCGCTCCCAACCTCAAGTGGGAGATGTCTGGTGGTGGTTCTGAGACCTTCTAAGTTTTCCTTAGTTTCTGCTTAATACAGGCAGCTGAGTTTTTCCCTCCTTCTTGGGGCAAAGAAGAAGTATTGCTACTACTATAAGCAGTCCCTGGGCTGCCTGCAACATCCCAGGGGGGTTCCTGTAACAGGATGCCCCATGGGAGTGATGCTACCAGTGGCGCAGGGGTAAATTTTGCAGTTCCGGAGCTCATTACGACAGCCTTAATAGCTATGTCCCCGAGGAAAGTCAATGGCCTTGCCCCTGGGAAGGAGTCCACTACCACATTCACAATGAAGAGTCCATCGCCATGCTGCTGAGAAAGAGTTTATAACCAAGATCCCCATAGGCACACTAGCTGTGTTCAGCAAGACCTTTCATTAGTTAAAGAAAGCAAAACCCACAAGCCACCTCGTATTCAAAGCTAACACCTCAACCCAAAGTTTTCAGAATCTACCCACCCCACCAAAGTCATAAAGCATCACTGCTACACATATTTTCATGGGGTGGTGAAGGGTCTTGCCAAAGTGCAGGTGGATATCCATCCCAGCTGAATGAGTTGATGGGCCTGGACCCAACACCTGTGGCTGGAATGACATTCCCTTCCACTTCATTTTGCTTGGGAACCACGATGTTTTCGCTTTGGTTTTCCTCGTCATTCTGTTTCCCCTTAACTAGATGGGGAGGGAATTTCACTCCAGGTTCCTTGATTTTAAATGACTCCCTTATGGATGATTCCAGGCTTGTTGCTCATTAAAAGTTATTTAAATATGTTGCTAATCAAACAGAAGGCTTCTGAGCAGCTGTTAGCAGCTTTGACTCCCCCTGAAGTGGCAGGCGGCTGCTCCTTTTGCCTCCCTTGTGGTGACTTGCCAAAGACTCAAAAGAGGAATGCTGGAACATTCAGTGGCACCTCTTGCCCCATAGTCTGTGGCCCGTTGCCATCATGCTGGCCCTTCTAGCTGCACCTCTATCACCCAAGAGGACTGAAAGTGGAAGGTCAGGCAAGTGATTTCAACCTAATAAATTAGGCACATATTTCTAGGCTGTAACACCAAATCCCCACCAAACCAAGCTGGATTTGAATTTTCTGGTGTCTCTGGTAACTTCTCTTTCTTATATCATGGATGTTGGCAAATTGGATTTTTAAACAGCAAAAGAATATCAGAATTGGAGGTGTCAGAGATGCACAAGAGAAACTGTATTTTAACGCTCAGGAACTTGGCAAAGTCTTTTTTATTATGGATTTTTTATATCATGGATATATGTTCTGCATTATTTTATTAATACTATTGCCATATACGAGTTTGTGATTACCTTTGGCCAGAACAATAAACTTATGAACTGAGCTGAGTATATAATGAAGAGAAGAGAAAGAATGGGCATAGTGAGTATACTTCAAATTCTTATCCTTAGATTAATGTGTCAGCAGAAGCTGAATCCTCTTGAAATAGCCTCTCTGTGAGTTTTGAAAAGGGGATAACTACCTAAATCCTTTTGGTGCCTTTGAAAATCCTGGCCTCCCATGTAGGTTAAAGCATTTTGCTTTAAGTCTTCCCAACCTCCCTGTGGAAAAGGCAGAAGCAGAGGGAGAGCGGGTGGTAGGAAGGGATGCTGCAGAGAGATTTAAATTACAGAACCACAGAATCTGAAGGATTCTCCATCCCTCAGTGGGAATGAAATAAACAGTGAAATACTGGCAGAGCCACTGAAAAAGTCACTTACAGAACTGGCCCATCCATTAGGCAAAATGTGGTAACCACCTCTGGCAGGAAATGGCCCCTGGTTGTTCCTCCTTAGCCCTCCTGGCCATTCCCCTCTGTTGCATATGTTACATACACCCCAAACTAGCCTGCTGCTGCCTCAGAGGTGGTGGAGATCACTAGGCCATCACAAGTGCTGAAGTAAGTTTCAACTTGACAGTCCAGCCAGCTTCTATACAAGTAACAGGCAGAAGCACCTACTTGTCCTTTGCCTCAGGTGGCAAAAAGTCTTGACCCAGTCATGTTGTTATGAAATTAACCTGCCAAAGTGTGGCTATAGGGACATAGGAAGCTTGCTTATACCAGGTCAGATTGTTGGTCCATCTAAGCTCCATAATGTCTGACCATCCATCAACAGCTCTCCAGGATTTCAGGCAGGGTTCTCTTCCAGTCCTACCAGGAGATGCTACTGGGGATTGAACCCAGGATCTTCTCCTCACAAAGCAGGGGCTCTACCCCTGTGCTATGACAGAGTGATGACACTGTGATCCAGTTGGCTAGAGGAAAGTTTCTCAATTTCCCTTCCCTCCCTCTAGCTTAAAACGAGCCTTTCATTCTCAGCCAAATTGGCTTTGAAAGGAAGGCAAACCTGTCAAACACACACACACGTATTTATTTCTGTCTTTCTTCCCTTTCCAGGAAAGGAGATGTTCTGGACTTGGTATTGTGGTTTTCTTCATCTAGAATTAGCGTGGTGGTCACAAGGAAGTATGGCAGTCATGGAACAGCCACTTGCAGTCCTGGCCCAATAGACATTTTGCTGCCTGAAGTGGCACTGCAAGTGGCACCTCACCTCTAATGCAAGAACCAATTTTTTTGGGGGGGAGCCTGTCTGCCTCATTCAGACACAAAGTCCTACCTTGACCCTGAAATTCTGCCATCTAAAGCAGCCTGCTGAACCTCTCTGCATGATCCTTGCCCCCTTCTTCAATCTGCCCTATGTCTGGTGCCTATAATCAATGTCAAGGCTCAGGGCTGGGGAAGAGATGGCCCTCCAGAAGTTCATAGAGCTGCCTTGGAAAGTGGCAGACCCTACTTTGTCATAGGCTTTTATACCAAGATTGGGTAGCTATCTGCCAGGGATTAATAGAATGGTAGATTTGGAAGGGACCCCAATGTGGGGCTCTAACCTGTGAGCCTGGCTGGGAGTTGGAATCCTACAGCTTCTAGAGGGACACAGTTTCCCTAGCCTTGTGGTGGCAATCAGTAATGCAGATATGAGAACTTGTATTAGTCAGGCAATGTGACTATAATGGAAATTGCACTCCTTTGCAACATGATATGGTAGAACATCAGCTTTGTGTGCAAAAGTTTCCAGATGCAGCCCTTGGCATTTCCAGGTAGGATTGGGAACACCACCAGGAGAGCTGATGCTAGTGAGGGTAGACAGTATTGTGCTCCTCGGCCCAATAACCTGATCTGATCTATTTCCCTATGGCTGTATGAGGCAGTTGCTAATAAGGAAGGTGGACTCTATCGCAATAATCTGGAAGATGTTCCCTTTCGAGATAGTGTATCTCCAAAGTCCCAGACATGTGGATGAAAAAGAAACTATTTTCATGGGAGCTGAGCCAAAACCACCCACTGTTTTCCTCCAGCATTTTTGGTGGAGTCCAAAAACACCTTCCCTTGGGGCTAATTTTCAGCAGCCTTTAAAATCATATCCACTTACTCATTCACATTGCCCTGTCTTGCTCTCAGTTGCCCTTACTTGCCCTTAGTTATTGTCATCACATTCACCAAATTTGGCTACATAAGGAGGAGACATCATTCCATTCTCTAATCTGACTGGGTGAGATCACACATGTGACAAATCTAGGAATGGGGAACACTCAGCAGGTGTGTGTGTGTGTGTGTGTGTGTGTGTGTGTGTTGACAATGAAGCAGCAGCAGCAGCCAAAGGAACCATGGATGTTGAAACAGAATCTGTTCTTTTAAATGACTATATCTGCAGTTCAAGTGTTCTGTGAAAAATGTCTTTCCCAACAAAATTGCTAGTTTCTACGCAAAGATCAAAACTGGAGAATATTCAGTGCTGCTCTTGTTTGTATTAGTTAAATGTAGCACATTTGTCATATCCACGGTCCTCTGCAAGAGAAGGCATTAGGCAAATTTCCTCAACACACTTGCATAGCTCCCTCCCCCTCCACATATATAAATATATTCATTCCTGAAAGTGAGGACATCATGTGCAGAATTATCTGCTGAGCCTGCCCTTCAGAGAGAGTTCCCATCAGACCTCTGAACCCCCGCCCCTCCTTCCTGAGGCTGGTACTGCAACTTGCTTTCTCTGAAGGCACCCCTCCCTTTGATACAAAGAAGGTTTAATAGCTGGCTGATGTCACAAAGGCCTCTTGCCACAATGAGTTTTACAAATTATACTCCCAAGCGCTCATGGATATGTCTCGAACCATCATCGCAATTAATTACGGCTAAACTGCAGTTGTCAACTAAATGAACAAAGTATATCCCATGATTCATGAACCTGGCTCAGTTTTAATTGTTTGCTCTCTTGCTCGCTAAGCTATAGGAATAAAAATATATTAGCCATTTCCGTCCCTCTTGTCAGTATGAAAGTTCATTGTGGGGAAGAAGATCCTTGCAGGGGATGCAGAGGTTATGGCCTGTGTCTTCACATTTCCATATATTAATTGTTATCCGTGTGTGTGTGTGTGTGTGTGTGTGTGTGTGCCACCTATCCTCCAAGGACCCCAGAGCAGTCTCGATTGGAGGAGGGGGAATCCCCACTGTATCCTCCCCTCACAATAACCTTGCAAGGTGAATTAGATTGTAAGAAAGTGACTTTTCTGAAGGATATTCCGTTCCCTTAGAGGTCTATGGAGGATTTGGTTTAAACCAGTGCTATTTTTTTTAGAAAAAGATGTGCTGGAACTCACCATTAATGCCTCCCTTGTTCTCTTATACAGTGGTACCTTGGGTTAAGAACTTAATTCGTTCTGGAGGCCCATTCTTAACCTGAAGCACCACTTTAGCTAATGGGGCCTCCTGCTGCTGCCGTGCCGCTGCCGCATGATTTCTGTTCTCATCCTGAAGCAAAGTTCTTAACCCCAGGTACTATTTCTGGGTTAGCGGAGTCTGTAACCTGAAGTGTCTGTAACCCGAGGTACCACTGTAATGGCAATGGCACTCCCCTGAGGGGTGTCAGAACTGAGTTGCAGCCGAAAAAAGCCCTGGTTTAAACCCAGATTTAGTTCTGGTTCAAGTCTAATGCTTCACCCACCATACCACACCAATCAGGATATACTGAATGAATGCAAAACTTTGGCGTTTCCTCCAGATGACTTGGATCTTGTATTGATATGGGGAAGAGGGTGGCCATGGGAGAAGTCAGAGTAGAATTTGACAAAATAGAGCATTGTAGAACCTGGTTCATCATGAGGCCTTCTTAATATTTATCTGGTGTAGCATATTTTGCACTGGTTGGATGAGTAAGAAGCTGGCTGCCTGGCAGCTTGACCAGTCCATTTCCACACCAGACTTCCTTTCCCCCAACAGAGCTCCCCAGTGGAGTTCCCTGCATAGAACTTGCTCTCACAGGAGGCAGTGATGGCCACCAACTTGTTGTTGTTGTTTAGTCATTTAGTTGTGTCCGACTCTTTGTGACCCCATGGACCAGAGTGTTGGGATACTGCCAGGGAGATAAAGTCCATCATGGCCCCCAAGCCGGCTGCCGGACGATCCATCAATCTCCCGTAGACACGCAGTATCAGCAATTAGCGACATGAGCTCCAGAACATTCTAGAGCCGATGCACACTCTTTATCAGCAGATAATGCACAGCAGAAGTCGCACTCAGGAGAGCATTATTTACAAGTTTTATTCAGCATTGAACAGAACAAAGAAAACCATGACTGCCTGCATCGATGTCTCCAGACACAGAGAGAGAAAACAAAAGCAACAGAAAACATAAACATCCTGTGAACAGGAAATACGCAGACTCTGTGACTCACAGCCTGCTCCCTTTTAAGGTGGAACGGAAATATCCTAACACAGAGCACGCCAGGCACTCCTGTCTTCCACTGTCTCCCGCAGTTTGGTCAAACTGATGCTGGTAGCTTCGAGAACACTATCCAACCATCTCGTCCTCTGTCGTCCCCTTCTCCTTGTGCCCTCCATCTTTCCCAACATCAGGGTCTTTTCCAGGGAGTCTTCTCTTCTCATGAGGTGGCCTCAGCTTCACAATCTGTCCTTCCAGTGAGCACTCAGGGCTGATTTCCTTAAGAATGGAGAGGTTTGATCTTCTTGCAGTCCATGGGACTCTCAAGAGTCTCCTCCAGCACCAGGCCACCAACTTGGGTGGCTTTAAATGAGGACAAACTCATGGAAGATGAGGCTATCAATGTCTACTGGCCATTATGGCTATGCTCTGCACCCATGGTCAGAGCCAGTAATGCTTCTGAATACCACTTGATGGAAACTGCGGGAGGGGAGAGGGCTCTTGTGTTCAGGTCCTGCTTGCCAGCTTCCCATAGGGGCATCTGGTTGTCTACTGTGAGAACAAGATGCTGGACCAAATGGGCCATAGGCCTGATCCAGCAGACTCTTATGTTATTGCATTCAGTCCTCTTGCAAACAAACAAACAAACAAACAAACAAACAAACAAACAAACAAACAAAAAACAACCAACAACTCTCCTTTCCAGGAAAGCTATTTTGCTTTGTTGCACCATTTGCCATCTCTTATCCTGTTTTGCTTTCTCAGAGAGATGTTTCAATCCCGCCTCCCCTCCCCTGCTGAAGGAGCCCTCTGGGTCCATTTACTGGGATAATTAATTTAATTAACAGTCTTCTGCAGACGTGCTAAAGATTGATGTTGCAAGTCTGCTCTGGAAGACGATGCCTCGGAATAGTGAGACTCACAGGCACTCCGGCATCTTGTAATATATCCAATTTAAAATTTAGGTGTAAATCAGTCGCAGCCATCTGTGCCTGTGAGACTTGGCCCAATTTACAGCAGGGTGAGTGAGGACCGGACTTTGAATGTGTCAGTGTTCATCTCCCACCCTCTTCCTTTCTCTCTCTGTCCTCTTCAATCTTTCTCCTTCACTGTGCATGTCCAATAAAAGGTTAAAGTTGATTTCTTTGTTTCAAAAACAAAACAAAGCAGCAGGACAAGAGAAAACAAGTTAACCAATTAATGCCTGTTTTATCCATATGAGACCCTATCTTTTTCGATGGTGCTTTAATATTAACCTCAGGTTCTTGTGGTTTAGGTAAAGGTAAAGGGACCCCTGACCATTAGGTCCAGTTGTGGCCGACTCTGGGGTTGCGGTGCTCATCTCGCTTTATTGGCCGAGGGGCCAGCATGACTAAGCCGTTTCTGGCGAACCAGAGCAGCGCACAGAAACACCATTTACCTTCCTGCCGGAGCGGTACCTATCTATCTACTTGCACTTTGACATGCTTTCGAACTGCTAGGTTGGCAGGAGCAGGGACCGAGCAATGGGAGCTCACCCCGTTGCAGGGATTCAAACCGCCAACCTTCTGATCGGCAAGTCCTAGGCTCTGTGGTTTAACCCACAGCGCCACCCGCGTCCCCTTGTTGTGGCTTAGGGTGGTTTTAATCCAAGCTGTAAACTGTGTATGCTGCCTCTCTGCTATGAAAAGTGCTGCTTTATTTAATTGTTTATATTTAAGGCGTTTATATATTATTTAATCATTAGCATTTCTAAGTGGTGGACATAAAATGAACCATGCGGAATAAAAGAATAAAATCCTCACTAGCAATCTGAATGCTACCTTTAAATGTCTGCTGGAATAGGATTAATCCTCAATGGAATAGGAATAATCCTCAATGAACTGGAATAGGAATGTAGTTCATTGAGGATTATTCACCACTGTAGTAGACAGTCTTTCCCAATCTGGTGCCCTCCAAATCTTTTGGACTACAATTCCCATCATCCCTGAGTGCTGGCCATGTTGAAGTTCAGCAAAACATCCAGAGGGCATAATGTTGAGGAACATTGCCACAGAGTGATGATCTTCCACTTCCTGTAGTTTTAGGCTGTCCTGAGATTTGGTTATCTCTGCTGCCTCTATTCAGCTCTCAGAGCATCATCTTCCTTCTCAAAACTCTTCCTGAATTTCAAACAAAGGAAGATCCAGACCTTCAAACTCTAGAGGTTTAGCTGAACTTTACCTTATCCAGCAGCAATGTCTGAAAACAACTGATGTGGAAAGAGCATCTTTTTCTCTCTTCGTTTTTAGTCTTTCTGGTATTTGTGTTTTCTCTCCTGCCTGACTCAGTCACTCACTGATGCACTTTGCTGGATCGTTACCCATCCTTCTCCACTCCAGTAATTTGAATATGGATGCATGTGATTGTCAAACTCTTATGGTATCTACTTATCTCAGCTGGAGGTATCTCCCAAAGCTATGACCAATACATACATATATAGCTTCTTTGTACAGAGTGATTACTATTCAGGCATAATGTTCTAAGGCTCAGACATATTTCAAAAGCTTTTTTTCCATAATAAGAATACCTTCTCTACTCTTTCATTATTTCATTTATTTATTGCATACAAGATCTGCAGACAATCTAAACAATAATGAGATGGTTCCATAGCATATCTTATTACAGACAATTACAGATTACCATTACAGGACTCACATGGTCAAGAAAATTCTTATGTCAGAGGCAATTTTGTTCCAATTTCATCCATTGTTTCCAAGAGATAAAAAATCTGCCATGGACAACGCAAGCTTTTACATGAAATTATATGTAATTTTATGGGAAAGAATGCAATCCTACTTCTAACATTCCCCTGAATGTTGACTAACTTGTGACTCTCCAGATGCAACTGTTATCACCCCTGACTATTGGCCATGCTGGCTGGAGCTGAAAGGGACACTTAGAGGATCCCACATCGGCCAGCCCTGGGTTATAGGAATCAGTGGAAGATCCATTATGCCTGTGGAACACGAGATGCACTACCACTGTGACAGATTTGCAGCTGGCTCAAAAGGGGATCTACAGGGCAACTTGCATGGTGTGTGTGTGTGTGTGTGTGTGTGTGTGTGTGAAAAAGAGAGAAAGAGAGAGGGGGGGGATAGGAGCCAACTCTTGGGGTCAAGGTTTCCTTAGCGCGCCAGGGCCCCCCAAAGTTTATGGGCATTGCCATTCAAATGGTGTACATGTGCCACATCTTGTGATCAATTATGGGGTTGGGGTTTACCTAGCCTCCCCCCCCCCACTAATGTTTTATTCAAGGTGGCACCTCTGGAGACAGGTGAGGATCTGGCCCACCAGCCATATACAGTTTCCCATCCCTGGTCTATCTAACATTATAGTTTCTTCACACAAAGACGCATTGCATGAGGAACACTCCTGGATCAGGCCAATGGCCCATCTAGTCCAGCATCCTGTTCTCATAGTGTCCAACCAGATGCCTGTGGGAAACCTGCAAGCAGAACCTGAGCACAAGAGCCTGTGGTTTCCCAAAACTGACATTCAGAAGAATACTGCCTCTGACTCCCACAACAGCTACTCACTGTGGGTCATAGTAAAGCAAACAGTCTAATTTGTCAATGCCTAAATGATTTTGAGTGTTGGAACAACTTGGTCACAATAAGGAAATTTTACTCATGGTATGACCATTTTCCCATCCTCCCACTTTGATTCTTTGGCACCCTATCTGTATAACCTAGCAATTCCAAAATATAGACGCGCTTTTACCCTCGCAAGACTGAATGCATTGCCCTCGGCTGTACTTGAGGGACGATTCCAACAGATTCCACACGAACAACATTTATGTCCCTGCAGAGAGGGCAGCACCGAATCAGTGGTGCATGCCCTCCTGACATGCACTCTTTACAAAGACCTGAGGAATGAGATTATCAACCCCCCACCCTCTTTTATTGTCCATTCCGGGTCGCCCAACCACTGCCACAGTGTCTTTTCTCCTGACAGATCAAGAGGAGCAGATAACAGCAAAGGTTGCAAGGTTTTTAGCTGGGGCAATCAGAATAAGGTCCACTGTTTGACTGCTTCTCCAACAATTTGTAAGTCACCCTGAACCACTTACCTGCAATTTCCCTATTGAAAGATGTACCCCACAAGGCTTAGCCACTGGCCATTAAGTCACATTAACCAGTCATTCTGGGTCATGATGTGCTGTTAACCCAAAGCCCAAGAGTCATCCTGTATGACCAAATAGCAAACCCACCACAGCAGTCCAACTTCCACAGTGCTAGCTTCTGTGCAAGCTGTAGTTTGGCTTGCGGACACCAACTGTTTTGGTTCTTTTGTTTTCCAAGCTGTAAATTGCATGAAACAATGCCAGATTCTGGCAAGTAATGTGAATTCCAATTATTTGTCAAAGGGAACAATCAGCCCAATTTGGAAAACATTGTTGATTTCAGCTGTTGTTCCTGTGAAGTTGTGTCTGTATATCATTAGCAGCTCTTTAGATGATGAAGAAGGATGCTGGGCAGGATTTCTCTGTATCCCCCCCCCCCCGCCGCCAATCCCTCAGGAAATGATGGCCCAGTTTGCGTTTGTGTCCAATCAACATAAACTATCAGCCTGCAATTAGAATTTTCCCTTTGCCCTTTCTCTGTGTCCATCAAGTCCTCCCCCCATTCCACTTTGTAGCATGGAATCATTTTAATGAGATTTCTTGGTAACAAATGACCAGTTTGTAATAATTATATTTTCACCAGCAACTGCTGTAAAAATGATTTAAAGCAGGTCAGGCTCCAATTTATTAGGCATCAAATTTTGCAAGGCGAACTTTTAACAAGGAAAAGAGTCTCAGAGACGGAGGGAGACCACTTCTCCACCCTTGGCTGCATGATCAGCCTAAAATATTGATGATTTGTAGACGGAAATATAACCAAGGAGATTTGACTCTTATATTAAAATGAATGGATCCGGTGGCAGCCAAGTCTGCCTATAGTCATACCCTTTCATCTCATACAATGATTGAGAGAAAAGAACACAGCAAAATAACACCTTCAGCACCTCGCATCTGGGCTCAGCTGTGAAACTCAAATAGCTTGACAGTGGATATTTGTTCAGCTCTGGGAAAGGATCTCTGAAGGCTGGCAAGTGGGAGGAGCCGAAGAGGGAGGCTGGCAAGAAGGAGGAGCTAGATATTTAAGGGGAGGAGCCAGATGACCACTGGGAGGAGCCACTGATGAGACTGCTGTAACTGTTTAACATCTATTTTTTTCCTATTTGCCTTGTTGAAAACCTTCCTGAGTCTTGTGAAACAGGCAGTAGATCATCGAAACAAAATGCCACTGCCAGTCAGAGTAGACTGTACTGACCCAGATGGACCAATGGCCTGACTCAATTTAAGGCACCTCCTTAAGATCTTAATTCCCATTTCTTGTTACCCTAAGCATCCAACATCTTTGCTGTACAAATTTCACCATATTCTGAAGGTGCATGGCTTTAACCTGTCTTAGCAGAATTCAGGGATTTTGTTTTGTGGGACCTGCATCTTCTGCTGAATTTATACTGTTCAGTACCAACTGGAATTTATTTACTTGGGGTTTAATTGTAGTAACAGTTTTCTTTGTTATTTATAATTGTATAATATATTGTTGGAACCCTCCTTGGGATATTATGGCAGGTAAGAAATATTCTGAATCAATCGGTCTATATTTTATTGGAAGATTACTCTCTTTTTTCATAAGTAGGTACATGATTTCTTTTTCTTTTTCTGTTGGAAATGGTCATTCCTATTCATTGTTTGATATACGTTTGGTTTTGAAAATTATCTGTTAGTATTTATCTGCCATCCACCTTTCCTTGACTTCTTATAGTCCCCTACTGCCAGGATTATTTCCCTGTTGCAGTAGGCATCCCTGCCTCTGAAATATCCATTTGGTGATGCTGAAGGAACAACTCTGAAGGCCTGAGAAGGGATTGCTTCAGGGGGTGGGGGCACAAGCTGCTGATGCAAGCTGGGAAACAAAAGGGAGTCCTCTTAGGGAGGATGCTGAGTACGCTGAGTTTCCTCTCTGTTGCTGGGGAAACGAGAGCCCCAGCTGCAGCAGCAGATGGATGGCAGGAGGCCTTGGCGGTGGATCTAGAGGAATGTAAGAGTCTTAGCCTAGCAGGGAGGCCAGAGGGGGCAGCTGTGATATAAAAGGGGCAGATGCCTTTCATGAAATGGAATAAAACAGGGAAGGTGAGGAAGGCAGGGCAAGGGTTTAGCCCCCAAATTCTCTTTTTGTTGGAAAAATCGGATATTTTTGCAAAGAGAAGGCTTTGAGCATGTAAAAAGTGCATTTTCTTCTTTGCTAGGAAAATAATCAGACCCGTCACCAATTGGAGATTTTTTTCATGCTAGGTAGATTCAAAGTTTAGTGCCTGAGATGCTCCCACATACTGCTTGATATTTTGCAGAATTTATTCTGCTGGTTAGTCATGAAGGACAAGGAGCTATGCGAGAAATGGAAGCCTCGCCCACAAACTAGTGGAGGTCTAACTCAGGCAGCCTGAATCTTTCTGCAGGTACTTTTTTCACCTCTTCTAGTGTATCTTTGCTGCTGTAAGGGCTAGAAGCAAAAGCTAAGGAAAAAAATTCTCAGAAAATAATTTACTGGTAACTTACTGATTTTTTTTTTAAGGTCCCCTAGAGAACATTTGGACTCTTCCTATTCCCTCTCCATGGGTTTTTAGTGCAACTGCACATCTAGTTGGAATGCTATTTTAATACTGTTGGAGGAAGTTGTCTCCCATTCCTCCCCTTATAAACCATCCATCAGTATGCACCATCAATAAAGCAGGAATGGGGACCTCTGTATCCTCCAGGTGTTGTTGGAGTCCAGCTCTCATCAGCCCCATCCAACATGGCCAAGGGTCAAGAAGCTGTAGACCAACAGCTGGAGGAGGACAGGATAGATGCCTCATGGTTGCATTGTTCAACACTCACTATGGGCCAAAATTATTCAGGAATATAATTTTCAGGGGAGGGGGACTGTTGGAGAATTTTACAAGAATATTCTGCAAAATGTACTTCTCCCCAGTTTCAGTCTTAACATCTTATGATGCTCTACTAGACTCTTAAGTTGTTATACTAGAACCTGAAGCTGAATGTTCAGGGGCCATCAATGCCCACTTTCAGATCAGTAGCTAAGAGGGCTCTGTTTCAGCAGACTTTTTCCAGGATTGTGCTCTTTTTAGTGTATTCCACTCTAGCTGCGGATTGGTTGCAATTGCTTTACATTCCTTTGTAAACTACCTCAATTTTATTTCATATAGCAACATGAACATATAGCAACATCTCAGAAATAAATGGAACATATCTCAGAAATAAATGGATTGTTGACTCAAACGGCACAGCAAGTTCATAGACCCTTCCCATCACAGACACTTGACTGTCCATCTAAGCCAATCCAATAAGAGACCCACATTCCCTAAATCTGAAATAGCATATTCACAAATAGGGAGGGAACAAGCAGAGTCCAGGCCCCACCACCACCAAAGAAACTCTGAAGAGAACTTTCTAAACTTAACCAAGTTTAGCATTCCAATTTTGCATCTTTCCTAAGCTGTCAAACTGGAACACTTGCTGTGATTTTTCAGCTTCACCATCTGATAGGTACATTTTGTAGTTTTCACAGGAGACCCTAATGGATTCAGAAATAGCGACAAGGGTTCCTTGTCAAGGTAATATGTTTTAAGACCAATTTCCAATGAAGTAATAGTGTCTGTTTTGACATTAAAAGGCAAGAATTGTGTTTTTTTAAAGTATATTTTCCTTGAGTTTTATGGTCTTTTTAAAATAATTGCGTAACTCAGATTTCTGTTTTTAAAAAGCAGGACTCTGGTAAGTCAAGGGTCCTTAATAATCAGACTTAAAGGAAGAAAGTGCAACAGGGGGAAATTTGGCATTGATAAAATCCCTGAAGTTTTATCAAATGTGCTTTACTGGCCATTTAGGAGTGCATTTTAACGACAGTTAAAGTTCAAGCTTTTGATATTTGAGGATATGCCTATTCTTGTTTTCTGATCTGTAAATGAAAAGGGCATGGAGGAATATTATCACTTTTTAAGGTCCAATAATGATTATCGCGTGCACACTAGGTGGTTGTGATTGATGTATTTTCCTCTGGAGGTTTTCTCCTGTGGAACTGGTTCCACATTGGGAGTGGGGAGCCTATGGCCCTCCAGATATTATTGGACTACAACTACCATCATCCCTCACCATTGGCCATGGCAGGGGCTTATTGGAACTGGCAGGGGTGCCAATTTGAATAAAATATTGGGGGGCAAGTAAGTCCTGCCCTGCATAATCTGTCACATGATATGGTGCCCACACACCATTTGAATGATGATGCCCATCAATTTGAGTGGGGGGCAGCCCCTTTAAATATTTTTTCTTAGGGAGGCCAAAGGGACCTCGGCTCCTAGGAGTTGACTCCTATGGGAATTGGAGTCTAACAATAGCTGGAGGGCGGCAGGTTCCTGATCCCTGCTTTAGACTTTCACAGTGCCAAGAGCTAATACCAATCAAATCAGTTCATTTCTGTGTAGCGGATACTCCCACCTAAGTAGACATACACTTCAATCTTATGTTCATTTACCTAGAACAGGGATGAGCAATCTGTGGCCATCCAGATATTGGACATCTGGAAGGCCGCAAGCTCCCCATCCTTACTTGATAGCAAAACATGAATAACCAACATAAAAGTTGGTTCTGGAGCAACTGTCTAATGCAGGTTTGGGGAACCTCTGGTCTGTCCCACCCCAGTTATCTGCATTTGATGTACCACGTGATTTCAGCTAAGTCATGCCTATCTGCCCTACAGGTTAGAAGTGGGGCAGACAAAACCCGATTCAAGCAAAATGGTGTTTACAGACAGTTGTTTTGGGGGTGCCTAAAAAGCCCCTTTCAAATAGATGCACAAAAAATGAAAGGGCCCCCTGAAGACCCCTTTGGGCAAACAGTCACCTGAAATTGTTGCGACATCAAGTAATTGGCAGGTGGACAGTGATAGACCGCATTATCCTTGGGGGCAGATGTGAAATGGCATAGGCAGGAAGGCTTCTAAGTCAGATTTAAGTTTTCCTTATACCAACATATGGATTTCTACATGGATAGTCAACATTTGAGGGAGAATTTAGTGTGGAATTAAAATCCCATGCGTGCTTGCCTAGAACTCCCATGGAAACCCATGAGGCTTATTTCTGAATAAATCTGCAAAGGCTTAGACTGCTAATCACAGTGGTTTCAGGGAAGGCTTATCTTAGCTGACAACAGAGTTCCATCCAGGTGTGTCATGAAACCTCAAATGCTTGTTCTTTCTGAGACATGATGTGCTTGGTAAGATGGCAGAATGGGTGGGTAGGGGGTGCCATCATTTTGAAACAGAGCTCTGCCAGGCTGCATGCCATCAATCATTGTGCTGAGCATTGCGTCATGAGCGTGTCAGTGGAAATTAATGGTTGTCGAGACCTAGCAGATATGAGGCATCATTTTTAGGGTCACCAGCTTCAAAGATAAGGAAGCATGAATTATGTATTGTGAAATATCCTGATGCATCAAGCGATAAGGCAGCTGGGGCACCCTAATTTGTGCCCCAGATTTGACATACTCCCTTTCCCCAACCTGTTGTAATGGATCGGGAATCTAGGTTAGCCCCCACACATCAATCAGGAGAAACTGAGGTGAGGGATGGCCATGTCTCCTACTCCTCTCCATCTTTGAATCTAGAAGCCCTAAACATTACCCTCCTCAGCCACAGCTGAAACACCAGGGCCAGGATTCTAAAGTCCCAAGCAACACCCCATAGGCATCAGTCTTGCAGTTATTGGACACCGGGCCCTACTTCCCACCAAGCAATGCTGGAAGCATTTGGAAACCAAATGCAGTTTTGTGAATGTGGGTCGTGACGTGGCACTGGAGGGCTCAGCTGTTGCTTCAAGACAGTGTCAGAAATTCTTCAGTGTCCCAACCAGAACTCATCATAGGAACATAGGGATCAGCCTTATACGGTGCATCAGATCATTAGCCTATCTAGCTCAGCATTGTCTGCACCGACTGGCAGTGGCTCTCAGGGGTTTCAGGCAGTGTTGTCTCCCAGTCCTGCCATTGAGGATTGAATTGGAAAGCTTCTGTTTGCCAAGCAGATGCTCTGCCACTGAGCTATTACCTTTCTCAATCACATGCATAGGTTAAAGGTGAGCATTGTGGGATCTTTCATTCTCTCTTTGTTCAGGTAGCATTGCTTTGATACTGGACTCATCCCACCTCCACTTTTAGCCCCTTCTGTTACAATAACCTACAGGTTTCATCCTGACAATCCCACCAGCACCAACAGCTTGAAAAGGTTAAAAACTAGGTGTACCCTGACCAGCAACCAGCCTGGCTTTTTGAATACATGTGATGGGAGATCTCTGTTCTGCGTCACTAAACATCAGAGATTTTCCATTTGGAATGTGCTCCCTGCTGCACTGAAGAGAATTCCTTATGGTAGCATAATTTGTGGAACAGCTTGCCTTTGATTTAGCTATTGCAAGCAGTGTGTTTTTGATGGTTTTCAGCAGCCTACAATTTATTATTATTATTTTTGTGCCCGTGAGGCGGCCTGGGCTGCATGTAGCACATTTATATATAGATGTGTCCTTTCAAAATATGAGAAAAAAGTTGTGTATGGTAATGTCTGACGGGGAAAGGTATCTTTGCAAACTTGCTTCTGCAAACTCAGTGGCGGAATCCTCCAAGGAGGTTCTGCGACAACTGTGATCAGAGTGAAGAGGAGTGAGGGGAAAATAGATGGATAAAGTCATCATCGCTTCTGCCTGTGTGTGTGTGTGCGTGTGTTCACACACATGGAATTGTATTCGCGTGCGTATCTGGGGTGTGCACAGTCGTCTCTGGTGCCTGATAAGTTCAGGCACCATCTCAGCTGTGACAGATCCTATCTGATCATTAATAATACAATAATGAAATAGCGACTGGAGAGACACTTGGATAATCATCTGAGCAAAGGCTCATTAGCACGGTGGAACAATCGCTGCCATGTAATAACAGATCCCAGGAAATTTCAATTAAAACTGGAACTTTGTTGCAGCTTCATTTTATAGCCAGCCAGCCGATGTTGTAATTACTGGCAGGCAAGATTAGCTGAACTTCCTTCGGCCGGGGGCTCTCCCTTGAGGCTGGAGGGGTTCTTACTAAGCAACCATTAAGTTGCTGCCCTCTTTTGCTATTAACAGCCAAGTGAGGCCGGTGGCTGCTTTGTTCTCCTCTGAAAGGCGAAGGCTTCTTTCAGCACCTGCCTATTGCATGGCCAGTGCTACCCTATGATCTCAGAAGACTCGGGGTAAGTATGCCACAAACAGTAATGAGGGAGTAGGATCTGCCTTTTGCATCATGCAGGTAACTTAATGTGAACCGGAAGAGTCCAGTTCCTAGAAACTGGCATCTGCTGTACACTTTGCGCCTTTTGGGGAATGACCACTGGACATCCTCTTAAGGAAAGTCCTGCTGCATCATATCAAAGACTCAGCTAGTCCAGCTTCCTGTTTTCACAGGAGCAAATCAGGAGGCTCACGAGCAGGACCTGAGAACAACAGCCCTTCCTTACATACCCTCCAATATTCCTCAGGCAATAAAGAGGGACATTTCTCACAACCTCCCCACCCTACAGAGCATTTTCTATCAGAAGAAGGGTGAGCACTACACCAAAAGGGGTGTAGAAAATCCCTTAATCTGGATTTTATTTTATTTTATTCTTTGGTAGATTAACAAAAAGAAATGAAAAAACCCACACACCAATAAATAAATTTTAGGAAGGTGCAAGATTAGCTGCAGGCATAGAAAGCATGGCTAATCACCATTAATAGCCCTTTTCTCAGTATCTTTTTAAAGCCATGCAAATTGGTGGCCATCACTACAACTTGTGGTAGTGACACCTGCAAAAAGGTAGCCAGCAGGAAGCCAACAGCCTCAGAGGGAGATGTGTCATGGGAAATGGGACATTAAACTCACTAATAAGCAACTAAAGAATAGCTTGGTTGGCACATACATGCATGTCAGTCGCTCCTCGAGGCTGAGCTGTAACAGGCAGCTGTCAGACGGGAGCTGGGAAGTGGGAGTCATGAGTTGTAGTAGGAGAATTGAGGCAGGAACGGATATAAAGAAACACGTCAGAGCCAGGAAGGTTGTTGTGGTCTCATCTTACAGTAGGCTACATTCGCACAACAGTTTATTCCTTTTCACTGACAGTTCCCTAACTGTGAGTCTTTGCATTATATTTGAGCTTTCACACGGCGTCAAATCTAGCAGAATATACTGGCATTTTAGTGCTCATTTCCATGTCAATTGCTTCCAGGAAAAAAATTCCATTTGCAACCTGATCAACCCAGAAAATAGCAGGAGCACAGTGATGGCATTTGGGGTGGTATACCAGCATACAGTTATTTCCTGCCATTTTCATGGGGGAATCATGGGGAACAGAAGCAGGCATGTGTGGAAAGATTGGGGAGTGGCACTGTTGCCCACTGATGTTTATTGTTGTTCCATATCCTGACCATTTGTGTGAATGAAATTTAGTGTGACATGGTGGTATATTGATGAAAAAGCCACAGTTCCATAAGGCAACAGGACCACCGTGTGAAAGGAACGTTAGGAAATGGGACAGAAGCACTAGCATTTGACTCAGGAAAACTGACACAAGATTTCCCTTGTCTGAATGCACCCTCAGCCTAATAGGAAGTCATTTATAGCCCTTCCTGTCTGGGAGTGAAGGCCTAATGGTCTGCCTGGATGATCAGGGTTGGTCCCAAGCCTGAGAATACTTCACTGCCCTTGAGAAAGTGGGTCCAAGGCTGAAGCTCAGTTAATTCAACCTTGCACACAAACAAAATGGGTGCAGCTCTTGAGAAGGAGGAATGATGCTTTTCAAGAAACTATCCTCTTCCTAGCTCACATGCTTTATGATACAAGCAATGGATGATGCTCCTAGGAGACATGTCAACTGTTGGGTACCATTTCCCCACCTAATCAGTTCTGTGGATGGACAACCTTTCTGGCTGCATAAAAGGGCTTTGTGCAGTGGATCGGCAGTAGGTTGAAGATTCAGAAACCTGTGCACGCACACACACATGTGCACAAGCACACAAACCACCCCCACTCTTGCTCTCTTGCACACATCATGGGCACACACATACACAACCTTTCCCCCTCTGTCGCTCACACACATCAACTCCCCCCCACACACTTCCATCAGAGGCTAAAAAACACCCACTCACCCACTCAAATCTTCTCCCCCAGCACTCCCATCCTGACTAGGGAGGGGTAGATGTTAAATCACTCTGGGTGGACAAAAGAAAAATTCCATGGACATTGATCTTGGCTGCAGGTTGTGGAGGAAGGAAGCTTAAAGCTTCCTGATGCAGCCCAAATCACTGAGAATGTCAGTCTTTGCCCACAGATCAGTGAGGGAAAGTGGGCAGGGTGTGGTGGGCCACACTTGGAGCAGCCAAGGGGTGCCTGTGGCCTGTGAACCATGGGCTGCCCTCCTGTTCCATAGAGTGAGGGCAAGAAGTGCTGTCTTCTCTCTGCTTGACTTCATGACAATAGCCAATCATCACACAGCATTGCCATTATTCCAGTTCTAAGCTTTCCCCGCTGTGATGCAACCCAGAACAGAGGTCATTGTGCACATGGAAAATGCTGTGGGACTAGAGCATCTATGAGATGCTCTCAATAAGCTCAGCCATGAGTCTGAAAGAGGGTGTCTGTGAGAAAGCTACCCATTTCCCACGTCATCAATACTGAGTTTTTATTTGCAGAATGGATTGTTTTATGCAAATGAAGCTCCAGACTCTGAAAAGGGAGTTTATTTTAACAGTCACCTGTGGAGGCTGCTTGCTGCGTATGATTGGAGTAGAATGATGCTTGAGGGAGGTGGCTTTGTTTTCTGCTTGCAGTGTTTTAAAAATATTCTTTGGTAGATAAAAGCATATCTTAAGAGGGGGAGGCAGGAAGCAGCAGAAACAGGTACAGTTTGGCAGACCAAAATAGTATTTAATTGCACCATCTTTGCTAGCAATCCTTTGTTGAAGGGGCCCCTGATGTTATTATGCTTGTTTTTACACAGGCACACGCACAAAACCTGTAGTTAACATAAGTAGTGGTTCTTTCCATTACCTGTCCCAGTATTGAAACTTTAACCAGAAATGCTCAGTTTGAGTCAGAAGGAACCTCCTGACAAAATTCCAACCCTTCTTCCTTCCATTTTCTGCTTCAGGAAGTAACTCCCACAGATGTATCCAGCTTCAGGCTACTTTAAATAAGCCAATAACATTTTAAAAAAGAATGACAGGACAGGCACCCCAATCTACCCAAAGTGGTAGACAAATCACTTTCAAGGGGACAGAATTTGTGTAGATCTTCCAGGCTTCAGCAAGGTTCTGGTTCCATGAGGGTTCTCATTAGAGATGGGTGGATCAGTTTATATCCAGTTTGCATGCATTCGTTCATTCATATGCCCATGCTGCTCTTTTTTCACTTCAGTGTGTGATGGTGGTGGTGATCTTTTTTAATAATAATAATAATAATAATAATAATAAACATATGTGAACAAATTTTCATTTCAATTTCACTTTCTATTTTATCACAGTTGTCTAGATACTACTGGAAGTTCACATGTTATGGATAGTCTTCATATGGTGCCACATGACTAACAATGGATGGATCCATCACTTTCTATTTATCTCAATTTCTCATCCACCACCCCCCCCATCAAGGGCAGATGCAAGGTCTGCAGGACCTAGGACAGCTCCACGAGCCACACTGACATTGCTCCAGCAAAGGCCGAAAGCTGAAGCCTAGCTGAGCTTTGATACCCTAGAGCAAATCTTATTATTTTCTGTTGGAAGCTGCTAAAACTGGAAGAGGGAAGGAAAAGTGCTACACCAGATGATGAGCAGTGAATGGGTAATGGAGTGGCTCCACCCACCTGGTTAGGCTATTGACTCTCTTCAGTAGGAACAGGTTTCCTATTCAGATGGGGACTTTGTCTTGCAACAGAAGTCTTTACTGACACGTTCCCCAGTTCTGGTTCTCAAATTGACTTCTGGCTTGCTCCACTTGGCCCTACTCCCTGATGTCTGGTCCCTGGCTTCAAATCAATGGCTGCCTAAAACTCACCTCTGACATTGCCTAAGCATCATCCCCCCCCCCAATAACAGATGGGGATTTAAAGTGAAAGCACACCAGCTAGGTATCTCAAAAACTAAATTTCCTCTGAAACCTCAAACACAGGATCTTTCTTGGACATTTCCAATCAGCTTTGGGGACTGTGAGACCTTTGGGGGAGTCTTTCCTCACTCAAGATCATGATCATCTGACCCATGGGCTGGAATATTGCAGTCCTTCACACAATTATGTGCAGTACCAGCCAAAGACACCCACCCCTTCCTTGGGGGAGGGCCATAGCTCAGGGGTAGAACAGCTGCTTTGCATGAAGAGGCCATGCAAACTCTACAGCCTTTCCAAGAAGGGCTGCAAACGACTCCCTGTCTGAATCCCTGGAGAGCAACTGCCAGTCAGTGTAGACAGTACTGAGTTTGATGGGTCAGTGGTCTGATTCAGTAGAAGTAAGCTTCTCTGTGTTCTTACTACTCAGGTGCATACATATTGACATTGATGGTCTTTTAACATTGGATGAAACTCAAAATGACTTTGCAGCTGGATAACTGGAAATACATTTTAGCCACTGCTGCTTAACTTAGCTGTAGAATTCTGCAAAAAGAAACTCACTACTCCTGCTGTGGTTTTATGGCTGGTATTATGGATAACAGTTGTGCTTTGTTCTTTTCATTGATGCTTTGTGATTTCATGTCATTGTATTGGTTTTTGGCCTTGCCTCGGGTGCTGCTTCAGCAGAGAATGAGATATGGGGAATGCTTCGATTTATAAATTCATGAACAAACAGAACTAGCTCCCAACATGGATAGAGACAGAGCTTTTATTCAGCAGAAACTCACCAGAATGCAGTTCCAGCACCTTTCAGGTGGGTGCCATTGTGGGCCCCACAGCAGGGAAGAGGAGAGGATGGTGAGTTCTGGCCCCATTTTCCCCCTAGAAAAATAAGCATGGATGGATCCATTTAGGGAAGGGCCATAGCTCCATGGTAGAGCATCTTGTTTGTAAACAGAAGGTCCAGGTTCAGTCTCTCGAATCTCTAGAAAGGCTGGGATGCCCCCCTTCTTAAACCCTGCAGAGCTGCTGTCAGTCAATGCAGATAATATGGTTCAGATGAGCAAATGATGTAAGGCAGTATCTCATATCCCTATGTTGTTCTTATGTTACTATAGCATTGAGACAACAACAAACTTTCCACATCTTCATTACACAGAGAACCCTAATCAGCCCTGGAATCTGCCAATTACAGTGGTACCTCGGGTTATGAACTTAATTCGTTCTGGAAGTCCATTCTTAACCTGAAACCATTCTTAGCCTAAGGCGCACTTTCGCTAATGGGGCCTCCTGCAGCTGGCATGCCGCCGAAGCATGATTTCCATTCTCATCCTTGGGCAAGGTTCTCAACCCGAGGTAACTCTTCCAGGTTAGCGGAGTTTGTAACCCGAAGTGTTTGTAACCCAAAGCGTTTGTAACCCGAGGTACCACTGTATTACTTTTTTTTTGTTTAGTTTCTATACAAATTAAGCCTTTTGCATATTGTTACCAGGATTTTGGGGGGCACTGATCCTGTTCCAATCAGGCAGGCCCCCGTCATTTTGATATTCTGTCAACTGCTGAAAACATTTCTGTTCACCAAGCAGTTTTAGAGAATTAATTTGATTTTGTGTTGGTCATTTGCTCTGCATTTTATGGTTTCATAATTTTACGATGTTTTAATGAATTTATGGTACACCATCATTATATTTTTAATGACTTGCCGGCTTATAAATATTCTTATAAACAAAGAAGTAAAGTATATGTCCCCAGGAACATCTCCTGGGGTCCTTTTGTACTGAGTGAACCAGCCCTTCCATAAGGAAACCATTTTGCCCCAACTGATTTCCATGAACACAATAATTTTGATTTGTGAGCCAGCCATGCCCTCTGCAGTAATCACTAAACATGACAACGGTGTTTCTTTGAACCTTCCTTGGTGGTGCTCCACTATGATCTCTTGGTGGCAAACTCATCCCACCACCACCAGACTCTTTTACAATCTCCACCTCTCCCTGCTCCCCCCCCCAATCCTTGCCCAAACATATCTCACCATCATTCCACCCCCTTAGGAGCAACATGACTGCTTCCACATAACCACCAATAATATGTTTATCACGTTATGACACCTAATAACCTCTTATTGCTCCTCCACTGCAGCCAGCTTGAGCTACAATAATACGTAGCTTTCCTGTAGGCACTGAATGAAGGTTAAGCTTCCAAGATGGGGAGGAATCTTGGCAGGGCCCCAGATGACAAGAAGGGTGCCCTTAAGGTGAAGTGCTACAGAAGGGGTGTGGGGGAAGGTTGCAGCCAAGAGCACAGCCTGCAACATGAGAACGGGAAACTTTCCTTCCCTTCCCTCCGGCGCATCACCTGGTCCCCAAAAAAATAAAATTAATGAAGTCCTAAACCATGAGGCAAAAAGTTGCGGTAAGAGATGCTTGTTTGGGGGAAGTTTCAACAGGAGCAGGGCAGAGAGAGTTCCAGGTGATGCCATTTAGCATGTGTTTCCAGGGCTTAATTTAGAAGGGAGAGTCAAATTCCATGCATGCCTCTTAAATGAGTGCCAAGCTTTTGCATTCTGAACGGTACGTTTCCCACCATGCAGTGCAACTGCACCCTGCTTATTGTCAACAAGGAATCCAGGCCACCTTGGAGCAAGCCAAATATGTGTGTTGCCTATGAATTCTTATTTTATTTGCTGCAGAAATGTTTTTGGAGCGTGTTGTGGCAATTCAATGGGCATTTTGATTCAACAATATGTTAATTCTGCCTCCTCTGCAATGGAGGCTGTCCCAAGCTTAGCCAGCCATCAGCCAGCCCACAGCTGCCTGCCTTCTTATTTACAACCTGTCCAGAGGGTGGCACTACTTTTCAGCTGCCCCCTCCTCATCCTCAGTGTTGTGCCTTTTTAAAATGCAGTAGAGAAGAAAAGAAGGATGGATACAAAACAAGAATAAATTGACTCTGCATGCGATCGGCTTTGGTGCCATCTACTGTTGGTATCCTTGCGTTCTGCCCTACCAATCCCAGTGGGCACCAGTCCTCACCAGCCCTCTGTATAAATCTACCTCTTAACTCATTAGTTTTTTCACTTAGGGTTAGACAAGTTTACCCCAGAGCAAATCAATGCATGTGGATCTAAGACAATAGCTTTACACTTTTGTTAAAACAAGACCTGGCTCTCTTTAACCCAAACCTACAATATGTGACGCCTTTTAGAATTTTAACCAGATATGTCAGATTCCATCCTTGCTCTGCTGCTATGTTTGTCTCAGTTCCTTCTATCTTACACACACACACACACACACACACACACACACACACACACACATTTCTTCCTGTGCTCTCTCTGCATCTTCCTCCTGCTCTTTTTTTCCTTCTTTTAACTAGACATCAAGGAACCCGAGGTGGTGGTGGGGTTTTGCCCCTGCATAGTAAGACATAACTGGGGGTGAATGATTCACTGTTTCCAGTCCATAACACTTTTGCATGAGTTCACCCATATGTCCATTCCAACTTCAGTTCTGCATGAATCTGCACTGAAAAACAACTGTATTGGCCTGAATATAAGCTCCCCCCAAATATAGCTTGCAGCCCCTAAAATGAGATCCTTTTGAAAGGGGAAAAATATATTGTAGATCTCTGGCACCATCCAGTGCCTTTTACAATCTAAAAAATACCATGTGCAATCACTAGACACATCTCCCAATGAATGCCATACTAAGCAGCCAGCACCACCTGTTGAGAAGGGCAAGCAATCCTTTAACAAAGGCTACCAAAGTATTTCAAAGTTCTGAGTGGTTCCTAAGGTCTCGACTTAATTCACGGCTCCTCTGCCTGTAAGAGCTTGATTATAAGCTGGACTTGGAAGTAAATGATCCAGATTTGGCAGGAAAGTGTGGCCTGTATTCAGACCAATATGGTCATTTTACACAAAACTTTGCTTTTAAAATGCATAAATAAATGTTGTCCTGCAGAAGATGCATTTAAAAATATATATGGACACTTTCCTACCTTTTTTGAGCCAATAACTATATTAGAACAGCCAGCAAGTCCTAAAATCCTATTTTGCTGTCCTTGCAATTTGGGGTGCGGATCAAAGTCATTCTATATTGGGATTTGCAAATGTCAAATGCCTCCAGAATCCCTAGTCTTCACGAGGGATGGGGAAGAAAGTCAGTTTGGTTTTCACATCTTAATGCAGAACTTCCAAATTCACACTTCCTGAAACAGTGAATGAATAGAGAGATGGCTATCCTTTGAAATTCACACTTCTCTGAATTTTGCAATGCACTGCAGATCCTGCAGATCTCTGTGCAGATTGTATGTGTATAGTAGGGGGGAAATGCACACAAAATATCTATATTAGAAGAAATTCACAGAAAAATGCTATCAAATTTCCATGAGGACAGGGCGGTTTAAAAAAATACGAATACTGCTACTGCTACTACTACTACTACTAATAATGATAGCAAATTGATACAAGAATGTGGCAAATTGAAACTAAGACTGGGGGGGGGGGAATGAGACATGGAGAGAAAATGAAATGGGCAGATTAATGCATCCCTATTCATAACCCGCCAGTTGAAGGTCAACAATGCAAGATGAGCGTTGAGTGGCTTGTTTTGACAACGTTTTTCATTACTTGTGTCTTTAAGCCATGAGCACCCCTCTTGTTCCCATCAATTATGCAAGAGGCAGAATTGTAATCCCCCTCCCCTCTCCGCCCTCTACCCCCCACTTTCTCTCTTGAATGTGATGCACCAAATGAAGAGACTTCTCGTGCCAATACACCCATCTCAGGCTTGGCCCCCGTGAAGCTGCAGCTCCCTAATTAGTCGTATGTTACTCCGCAGTCTTCCGTTTTGATCTCGGTTGGCTCTGCTGAGATCATCAATAACGTTAATGGGGGAAATCTGCAGTCTTTGCCTTAGAGAGTCTCTCTCTCTCTCTCTCTCTCTCTCTCTCTCTCTCTCTCTCTCTCTGTATTTGCTGGCAAAACAGATTGTTGCATTTTCAGGGAAAGGATATTAAGAGGCCAATAAATACTCCTCGCAACCCTGTGAGTTTCTTCCCACTGCCTTGTGGTTCGTGAATTGCAGAAGCCTTTTGTTTCTTAAGCAGCTGAGCTGTCTGATGTGGAACTGGGGTCTAAGACCTCTGGGGAGGTCAAACAGCAGCTCAGAGGTGATCAACATACGCTTTGATGTGTCCTTTTTATCACTTCAAATCTCTCAGTATTTCATATCTGGGATGCTTCCCTGGAAATAGGTTCTAGGGCTAAATGACCATGAGCTGGGGTAAATATCAAGCCTTGTCTTCATTCCCTATTCTCTCAAGCCTCTGAAATGGTGCTATTACAGATGTTCACTCTATCATGTGGGGCAGGTCAGGGAATTGAAGGGGCCAAAGAGGTACTGGAGCAAGGCAGCAGTTTTCATATTTATTTTATTTATTTGTTTTGCAAGGTTTATATACCACTCGGTTGTAATAAAGCCTCAAAGCAGTTTACAAAACAACAACGAAAATATCAGTTTAAACACAGTTAAAAACAACTATTTAATGCAATCAAGAAATAATTAAAATCAACAATAAGCTAAAAATGGGATTAAAACACGTTGATACTCCTCATGTCTGGATATGCTTGTCAGGTGAACAGCACCCACATTATACACCATTCAAGGTGATGGGCTAGCCCCAAGGCTCATTCTCTGGGTGCTGGAGCTATGGGACCCAAGGGTGGTGATGCAGCAAAGTCTACCTGCTCAGGTTCATGGTGTGGCTTTGGGAAAGGGGTAAATGGAAATGTAGGCTGTTAGACTTTTAAAACATCCCCTTCTAAGTTGTTTCCCTAGTTTTCCACTTCCCTTAGCATAGAAAGGGATCACACGTTTGGTAAGTTAAAAATAGTTTACTTACAAACACTTCAAAGGTCAGATTCATGTGCTACACAGCAGCAAAATAAGGCAGGCAGTTAAACTTAGTTTCTAAATTGGTAAATGTTTCTAAATTATTTGTATAGAAACTCAAAGATGTTTTTCTAAAGCCATGTGGACTAAGCTTAGAGCATTCATCTTAGACATCCTTACTGGTTGGTACACAGGGAGGAAGGAGAGAGAACAAAGTGTTCTCTTCCTTCCAAGGTGGGGTGTGTGACCAAGCTAAGCCTGGCAGGACAGCTTACTCTATGGTCTTAACCCCTTCATGCCTTAATTAGAGTTCAGCATGTTGGTTACATGAGGCTGATTTCCTAGAATCAAAGAATTGTAGAGTTGGAAGGGACCCTAAGGCTCATCTAGTCAACCCCCCTGTGCAAGTGGTACAGCTGCACCTCCACGTCCTGTGGGTGGGGTTTTGCCACATTTTGACCTTCAGTTTTATTTGTTTGTTGTTAGACTTAGTTACCACAACCATCATTGTTTTCCCTTGGCAGGTGTTTATCAGTATAAACTCAAAGAGGTCCTAGTTCAACCCAGCCTATGTATTTTACTTTTCATTTGGTCATCAGGTTGCCAAGCACATCTCACAGTGCTGCTGTTTTGTTTTATTTTTTAAAAAAGAACAGCAGCTGGGACTGACAATGGTCTGCTACATCTGCTGTGCCCGGTATGCAGTCTCCAGTTTTAATCAAGAGCTCAAGGGAAGGATATGTTCTCAAGGCACAGCCTCTCCTATCCTGCAGTCTTGCAGTCACCAAGCAATTAACTGCCCTTTCCTTATCTGCTGTGCAGAACTGGAACCCTACTGAGTAGGGGCTGGCTGATGAGATCCATTTAAAAAGCCTGCACTCCCGGAATATATTCCACTCCATATAAATGCCACACTATACTGTTATATATTCTTCATCGCCATCTACTGGCAATGCTCCCTTTTCTTTCTTTTTTGAGGAGCAGAAAATGATGCCTTTAATCTGGGAGGTGGGCTGCTGGCAACACACACTCCGACTCTTTTCACATCTTTAAAACTAACTGTGCAATCCAAGAAGCAGCCAATCAGTGGGCGCAGAAAACATTTTCCAGATAAAACAACAGTTTTACTTAAACATCAGGTTCCTCTGAAGCAAGTGGTACTGAATTCAGAACAGCTCATGGGCCTGAGTCTATTAATATCTGTGTTGAAAGGGAAAACAAGGACTCTTAGGTGCCAGCCTGAGAACATGTCTCTCCATCTAAAAGGGAAGATTAACTAGTTGAATTTCTAGTTACAGGTAGGTAGCCATGTTGGTCTGCCGTAGTCGAAACAAAATAAAAAAAATCCTTCCAGTAGCACCTTAGAGACTCATACCAATAACAAACTTAATTGGTCTCTAAGGTGCTACTGGAAGGACTTTTTTTATTCTGTTGAATTTCTGTTTGACATGAAGCCCTTCTCAGTGCTTCTCAGACTTGGGTCCCCAGCTGTTGTTGGACTATAACTCCCATCATCCCTGATCACTGGTCCTGCTAGCTAGGGATGATGGAAGTTTTAGTCCAAAAACAGCTGGAGTATCAAATTTGAGAAACACTGTGTTAAAGGCACAGGGACACTGGAATCAGGGGATGGGGAGGGGAACAGGTAGCAATCTTACTGTTTCCCATATTCAAGTCAGCATCAGATCATTATAAAGATGCTGCATAAGAATGTCAGAAAAGCCTTGCTGCTGAATCAGGCCAAAGACCCATCTAGTCCAGCATCTTCTCAAAGTGTCCAACCAGATATCTATGGAAAGGCTGCAAGCAGGACCTTTGAGAAATAACATACACCCCATGTGTGATTCCCAGCAATTGGTCTTCAGAGGCATACTTCCTCCAACAATGGTGGTAGAACGTAGCCATCATGGCTAATAGTCATTGATATCCTTATCTTCCATGGATTTGTCTAATCCTCTTTTAAATCCACAGATATTTCCCATTTCTTTTTACTTCTTTGCTGAGCTCTGATCATGAACTGTTACTCAACTTCTAACTCCCAAATAAGCTCCTCATCCTTATCTTCAAAGCCCACCTCCATAACCTCAGTCCACCTCCTCTCTTTGGTTTCATAACTCAATAGATCTCTGCCCATGGTCTTTGTTCCACCAGCCTCAACCATCTGAAGATCTTATCCTCTCTCAGAAGGTTCAACCCTTTCCCTTTGTTGTCCTGTATGCCCAGAACTGTCTCCCAGCACACCGGTTTGATGCCTTGTCCAAATTTCCCCTCCAAACTCATGCTTTCCATAGAACATCTCACTCAGTCCCCTAGTCCATACCCTACTATAGCCTCCCCCAACTTGGACTCCAACTCCCACCACCCCAGTTCTTGTGGCCATTGGTCAGGGATGATGGGAGTTGTAGTCCAACATCATTTGGGGTGTGGAGCAAGTTGCAGAACCTTGCCTTACAGTTACCAAGCATAGAGCTTCATTCACAAGACAACTTATTCCATTTGCGTGATGTTTCCTTAACTGTTAATCTCCAGGTTACACCTGAGCTTTCACATGATGTAAAAGACAGATCTGAAAACTAATGAAATATGATGGAAGTTTAGCATTCATTTTCCGTGTTATTTGATTCCAGAGGGGAAAAAATCCATTTGTGGCCCCCTTTACTCTGAAAAACCATGTGACAAAATTTGGCTTGGTATACGGATCTTTCCTGTTTTTCATGGGGGAATCATGAGGGAACAGAAGCAGGCATGGGCAGGGAAGGGGTGACATTTTCCAATGGCATCTGTTGTTGTGCCCACTGGTGTGTGAAATTTAGTGTGATATGCAGATATATCAGTCAAAAATCCACAGTTCCATAATGCAACAAGTACTGCAGTGTGAAAGGAACATTTGAAAATTGGAAGGAAGCACTAGCATTATAATCAGGAAAATTAACACAATATTCCCCATGTCTGAATGTACCCTGGTCTGGAATAACCATATTATTCTTTCCCTGCCTCCATCTCCCTTCTTCTGTTTTCTTCTTGAGATGAATGTGAAGGCCCCTTAGGACAGAGACATGACATGTTTTACTCTGCAAAGTGCCATGACAAGTCCCAGCATTCATAGGGGAATGTGATGCCATTCATTTCTTTTCTCTCTCTCTCTCTCTTTTTACAGATAGAGGGAGCTTGGGGTACAGGTTGAGCGGATCCTGTTCATATCTTGTTCAGTTTACACTGACACATAAGTACTTGCTTTTCCCAGTACCTCTATTGGATCACTTATGACATCTCTGCAAGAGATTCCCATTAATATTAGTGAAGAGGAGCTTGTTTGGTCTTTAACCTCCCAGAGTCCTTCAGTCCAACATAGATAATATTTGCTCTGAAAGGAAGCAAAGAATTCTGCCATATCCTTCATGCATTTGCTGTGTGTGTGTGTGTGTGTGTGTTCCTATTCTCAAAACAAATGTGAACAGTACAGAATTACGTCACGTCCTCCTAGGCCAGTTCCATAGAAGCAACTATGTTCACATGGACACAACCTGAAAGAGAGGCCACTGCTGGTCTCTTTCGCCTGCAAACAGTGCAACTGGGAAAATAAACCACCTGGTCAATTTGCAAAACACAATCCATTCCCCAATCTCTCAGCAGGGGCCAAAAGATGAAGGCAGACTTGCTGCTAACTGAGCCAGTTGCTGAAAGCATTTGCCGATGCATGATTCAGTTCCTGTAATCTTCAGCTCAAAAACAGCTACAAAAAAAAAAAAAAGAAAAGAAAAAAGAAACCAATGAAAGTGTGTGTGTGTGTGTGTGTGTGTGTGTGTTCTCCTTTGGGTAAGATTTGTGTTCCTCCCTCCTCTGATGTAATTCAATCAAATAGGAATCACGAGGAAGGAAAGGAACAAACCACATTACATACAAAGCCCTAAATGCCATATAAAAATAGATAAGAGAGCAAATGGCTTAAAGGCTTCCAGCGAGCCCTGCTTGAAAAAGGCTTTTTAAATTTTATATATATATAATCAGTGCACACATTACATTCCCTTACAGATCACTCCAATCTGATGCCCTTTCCCACCAGAGGGTCAGAAAATCCAATTCAGACCAAATCAGAGCTGGTTCTGAAAAGGGAAGAGATGGCACTGATAGGAGAGCGAACAGAAGGAGCAGGGAGGAGAGGGTCAGCAGGGATAACTTAGCTTCCCTAATCACATTCCTCCACTTCACAGCTGCAAATCAAAGAGGAGGCCACAAATAACACAGCGTCAAAGATGCATTGGGTGCCTGCTGAATTTCATGCTTTTTTAACAACATAGCGCTGAGGGTTTTCAGCATTTGCAGGATTCCTTGGAGAGGAAAATGAACACAGGTTCTCCTCTCGCAAACCAACTCCCAAGTAAGTTTGCCATTAACAATGCATGCTAGACCAGAGGTGTTTCATTTGGCTGCGTTCACCGAGAAGACATTGACACTCTCTCTGCAATAGGATGGCAGGAAAGGGATCAAATGCAGAAGGAACGGCCAGAGCAGGTAGAGGAAGCAGAATGGTAACAGACGGGGTTGCATCTGAATTTCAGAACACAATTCTACAAAATGTAGTTTGTCCCACGGCCAAATGTAGTTTTGCCCACGGCCTGGTAGGGGTTATGACCCAGTACAGTGGTACCTCGGGTTAAGAACTTAATTTGTTCCGGAGGTCGGTTCTTAATCTGAAACTGTTCTTAACCTGAAGCACCACTTTAGCTAATGGGGCCTCCTGCTGCTACCACGCCGCCGGAGCACGATTTCTGTTCTCATCCTGAAGCAAAGTTCTTAACCTGAAGCACGATTTCTGGGTTAGCGGAGTCTGTAACCTGAAGCGTATGTAACCTGAAGTGCCTGTAACCCGAGGTACCACTGTAATTGCTCTTTCCTTTTTTCAGCTCTCCTTTCTCAGAGAGAAGGGGCCAGAAGAGGGCTATCCTGCAAAGCAGAAGAGGCTCTTCTCTCTTTCCATCCATGTCTGTGCCCACACCATGCCTCTCTCCCTCATCCCCAGTCTCTGGCTCTAAAGCTTCCCCGCTGGCTCCCTCTGTGGACCGCTCTTCCCTGTTCCACCAGCCAGGCTCAAAATTCACCTCCTCCCCGTTGTCACTCTCAGGCTTCTGCTGGGCAACTGGCAGCCACCACTCCTTCTTGTCCAGCCAATCCCTGAAACCCAGGGACCAAGATCCCATCCTACAGAGGTCTAATGACATAGAAAATGGATGGGGAACTTGTGGCCCTTTGGATATTATGGAACTACAACTCCCATCATCCCTGACCATTGGTCATGTTGACTGGGGTTGATGGCAGTTGTAGTCCAGAGCATTCAAAGGGTCACAGGTTTCCTATCTTAGACATAGATGATGGCAAGGAACCATTTGGAGAGGAAGTCTCTGTAGCAAGAAACCCACTAGAGAGAATCACATTACTGGGGAACCTCAGGGGACAGGCACATATCCATTTTCTGCATGCTAAAGAGGGAGATCTGTACTTGTTCACTGACTTTAGTTACTCTTCTACAGACCCACCTACAGCTTGGGAGGGCACCACTCTATGATGCCAAATCAGTGGCTCCCCAACCCTGCCAGAGCACATCCTTGTATCATAGAATCCACTCCCTTTAATTCTGAACAGTTTTCCTTTGAAGAGGGCCAGTTGACCCTTCAGTAGTCTCCAGACCAGGGCTATAGCAGTATTCCAAGCTCTCCGCTTGTCCATTGGCCTAAAAGTGAACATCATATTACATGGAGCCCCACAGTGAGTTGCGTGGTGAGTTCCCGCCCCCCACCAAGGATAAATAAAGACACCAGACACCAGAATTAAGGTTAAATGGGCAAATTAGGCCACAACTTTATTGAATTCAGGAATGAGAGGCATTGGCTTAGGCATTGGTCCTATCGACTATCCGGCTCCAGCCCAATTGCTGGAGACACAGGAAGGGTTAACACCATAGAGGGGAAGTCTCCTGCTGAGGCACGTCAACTAGGAGCTCCCCCGGGTCACCGCTCGGGGGCATGCCTTAGGCCCACACTCCATAGGCTTCGGACAGGGCCACGTCCCCCGGAGTCCTTTATCGGACCACCCTTCGTTCTCTGGGGGGAGGTGATGGCGTTCCTCCCCGCCCATATCCTCTTAACCCCTTCTTACCAATGCCTAACCGCCAATGCCGAGGAGTTGTGACGAGTTGCTACGAGGTAGGCAAAAAACCAAATGGCTGCAAATTGCCAATTGGGAAAAATTCCTACCATGCCCCTTGCGGTGACAGACCGAAGTCCATAGCAAAGTCAGAAGCCTACCTAAAGGGAAGGAGGGTGGGAAAATGTGGGGGCTAGCCGGCGAAAGAGAGTGAGCCCCGGCCGCGCCGGCCCTAAATAGGGCAGGCCACGCCCACCCAGCTACCCGATTGGCTGGCTGGGTGGAAGACACGGCCGGGATTCCCCTGCTCTCGCGGGGGCTGAAAACCAGCCCCCGCTCACGTGGGGTGGGCGTGAAGCCCGCAACCCCACCTCCTGGCCGGGTCCGGAAGTGGTTTTGTCAATGGTCCTGGTTTCTTGTTAACTACCCTGGACTCTTCTTGCCAGTTTGCCCCTCTATGCTAAAGCTTGGAACAGGAGAATGGAGCCTTTGGCTTTGAGCCATTAACAACTGTAGAAATATGGGCTTTTCATTGGATGTCCCATCTGTACTGTACATTTAAAGCAGTATCATGTCACTTTAAACAGCTACGGCTTCCCTCAAAGCATATTGGGAACTGTAGTTTGTTAAGGCAGTTGAGAGTTGTTAGGAGATCTCTATTCCTCTCACAAAGCTACATTTCCCAAAGTGGTTTATCAATCAATCCCTCATTCCACTGAACCTTAGCAACTGTAGTTATGGGAAGAGAATAGGGGTCTCCTGGCAATTCACAGCACTCTTTACAAACTACAGATCCCAGGATTAATTGGGGAAAACAATGGCTGTCTGAAGTTCTATGATAATACAGATGGGGTTTGAGAGAGAATTAGGGAATTTATAATATTGGTGAAATATTTTAGAACCATACTGGTTAAAAACAAAAACCCTGAAAACCTGTGGGTGAAATAAAACGGTAAACACAGAGCCAAGCCCAAAAACTCAAATAGTTCCAGAACAACTCTAACAACTCAAGCTGAGCCCAAACAACTCTGTAGTTCCAGAAAGTGCCTCACCTGTTTGGCATTTTCCCCAGCACTCCTTAAGATAATATTCAGTTATTGATTTATAATGTTCTCATTCGCCCTCAAGTACCTTCACTTGCTGCCGGTGAGGTCATGATGCAGACAAAACCAATTGGCTGTGTTTATTACTTTGTGATGCCATTCAGTCACAGCATGATCCCTGACTGGGTGGAATCACCCATGTGAATATTGGAAAAGGGAAGACGCGACAGGGGCCAAGGACAGGGGAGGGATGACAATGAAGCAGCAGTCTCCAAATAGGGGAAGAAATGTTTATAAAGAGGGAGAATATCACACAAGGGGGGAGTTTCTTACCCCTACTGAAATGGCTAGTTTTGACCTGGAAATCTGCACTATTAACTGGCAGGTGTTTTGGGCACTATGTCAAACTGCTAGGTACCTGAGACCAGGAGGAGGAGGAGGAGGAGGAGGTGGTGGTGGTGGAAGTCTTTCCATTGGTACTAGCAGCTTTGGCCAAAAAAAAATTCAACCCAATAAACTTTTGCCCCAGTGAATTTTTGTCAAACAAACCAGCTCCTTTCCGTCCTTCCCTCTGTCACTTCTCTTCCCTGGATTCCTATTATTATGGTTTACTATTATTATTTGTAATTTGAATCTGTCAGCCTGAAACTCATCCTGATCTGCCGCCTGTTATTTAACAATATGCTTTCCTTCACTTATTTCCCCCATTTAATCTTTCAAAGTCATAATTATCTAATATTAATGTTCTCGTCATTACTGTGTGCATGAGAAGATGATGGGGGGTTTTGTCCACAGAGACAAGAAGCTCGGAAATTAATATAATATTTGTTCAAGATTGATTTTAGGCTGCAGTGCCCACAGACAGCAAAAACCCATCTGTTTAAAAAATATCAAACACTAATTACCTAAAGAGAGAGTCCTTTATGCTGTGGAAAGATGGAACATCATGCCCTCTGATATGCTTTGCTGTTCACGTCAGCACAACACTTTCATTTGGTGTGCTTGAGAAAAGTGAGGGGGAGAGAAAGAGATGGGGAGAGGAAATGTTCCAGTGTTTAGGGCTTTTTCTCTTAGGGAAAAAAAAAGGTCAGTAAAGGAGAATATGATAGAGGTGCATACTGTAAAATGGTGCATAATGCCAGAAAATAAGGTGTTTTTCTTCTCCTCCTCTGATCTTATCAGAACCAGAGGGCATCCAATGAAGCAGAAAGCTGCAAAATTCAGAACAGGCAAGGTACTTCTTCACACTGTGCATAAACTATGAAATTTGCTACCACCAACTTGGAAGGCTTTAAAAGTGGATTAGACAAATCCATGGAAGATAAGACCGTGAGTAGCTACTGGTCAATGGCCGCTAGGCTGGGTGCTAACTTTATTTATTTTATATTTTATAATCTGTATTATGGTCCAGAGACCCAACAAATCATTACAAAGCAATGCACAATTCAGACAGCCTACCTCCAGGTTAAACAAGCATTTTGTTCAGACTTAAAGATAGGGATTATTGGTTCTTGCAACCACCAACAAAAACTTTGCCACTGCTAATGTTCTAGCGTTTGTCCCGTCTTCCAATAGGAACCTGACATAGTGAGCATCTGATTTTCCCGGGAAAGGAACCAGCAAGGGTAATATCAGTTCAGCCCTGGCTTGCTCATATTTCGCACAGTGCAGCAAAATATGTTTTATACAATCGATGTCTTGAACACACGAGCAAAGTCTGTCCTGGTAGGGAACTCCTCTCAACCAGCCGTCATTATTAGAGCTGGTGTGCCTCTGAACACCAGCTGCAAGGAGCACAAGTAGGGAGAGATGCTTTTGCACCCAACTCCTGTTTGTGGACTTCCCACGGGCATCTGGCTGACCACTGTGATAACAGTGATGCTGGACTAGATAAGCCTTAGATTCCTGCAGTATCCCAGTGATGGTGTAGCGGTTAGAGTGTCAGACCAGGACTCAAGAGACCAGGGTTCAAGTCCTCTCTCAGCCATGAAGCTCAAATGAGTGACCTTGGGCCGGTTACTGTGTCTCAACCTAACCTATCTCACTGTGTTGTTGTGATGATAGAAAGGCAAGGGGAGAGAACCATGTTTGCCACATTCAGCTCCCTGGAAGAAAGGTGGAATATAAAAGTAACAACAAAAATTAAACAAAACAACAACCCTGCAATCATACAGAAAGAGACTGAGGCAGAGGAGGGATCCATTACACTGAAGTGGATTCATGCTGACAACTCCAAAATATAAACAATGAGAATGTCCCTAGGATTGTTTCCCAGTTTAGCTGGTGTGTTTGGAGGTTCCTGCTCAGTTGAGCATCCAGGTAACAAGCAGAGAAACAAAGTTGCATTACTGGAGATCTGTAGGGAAGGAGCAGCCACACAACACACATAAGGTCACACACAGTCACCTATAGGATTAGCACTGGTGCAAATCTTGGCGGCATCCCTTGTTGATAGAGACTGTATCAATGCCCCCAGGAAGTTTTTCCAAGGAGAATGAGAAGCACTAGTCTGAAAAGAATAATTAGAAAATATAAACTCTGTACACTTGGGAGAAGGGAAGGGGGAGAGGATACATTCAATCTGAAAGTCTAACTGTATTGATTAAAAAAGGATCTAACAAAGTAAACTGTCTTACGCTTTCAAAGCCAGCAGAATTGCCAACATTCTCACCTTAGCAAAGGGCTAATTCTACATGCACAGATCACAATCTTCCCCTATTTGCTCATACACAGAATTTCCAGATTCTAGCCCCAATTATCATCTTCCTATCTTTCTCAATCAGATACTATCTTTCTTTAACAAAAACAAAGTAATGATTATTAGGTCTATACAATTTTAAAGCATCACAACACTTCTGGCTCCTTAACTTTCATGCACCACCATTACCTTTTTAAAGAATGAATTCAGGCAGATAATCATAGTAAATGAAATGTGCTGTCTCCAAAAGCCTTCTGAAAAAGACAGGTCCTCCAGGTAATGACAAGTGAGCAGTAATGGGTCAAGGCAGGCTTTTGTGGGGTGGCCATTCCATAGCAGTGGTGCCATGAACTAAAAGGTCCTGCATCTTGTGCTCATCACAACACCTCAGGAACCAGAGGTAAAAAAAACAGGGCCTCTGATATTCCTCTGAATGCATGGAAGCTTTGTATGGGAGGAAGTGTTCCTTGACCCAACTAAGTCCATTGACCCTGGCATTGGCACTTGGGAGTAACTGATGATTTTGAATACTTCTGAAGGGTAGCCCTAAGTAGAGCACATTAGTCTGGACGTTACTTAAGCATGTAAGGCCCTAGCATATACCTTTAGTTGAAACAAGTCCCAACAGTGCAATCCATGCCTGTCTTTTCAGAAGAAGCCGCACAACATTCACTGGAGTTTATTCCCAGGTAAGTACACATAGGATTAAAACCTAAACACATTTTTTTCACTTGGCATGAACCTGAGCTTGGCATGAACCTGAGCTTGAAATTGTCCTTGGGAAAGCACAGATGTGAGTCCAGGATGCTACAAGATTTATGGAGCAGTGTGGAAAATAAACTAAGATGGCCCATCCAGTCCATCCTCCAACCAGACACCTGTAAGAAACCCACAAGTAGGAACCTGAACTCACAAGTGCTCTCCACTCCAGCAAAATAAAATAATAATCACATTGGAGTTCTCCCAATGCTCCAACATGGTAATTACTTATATGTAGCTCAAGTACTGGCATGCAGCTTCTGGAAACAAGAGGAAACAATTTCCTTGGGGCAAGAATTTTGTGGGCATGGCAGGGGTGCCATGGTGGATTGAATGGCTGAACATCAAGGAAATTATTGGAGGAGATGATTATGTGTTATGTTTAAAATGTTGTTAACAGCCCTGAGTGTTTAGGCACCGTGCCAGTTTTTTTCTTTTTAAAAATGGAAATAAATAAATCAGTTTCATTCAATAAGGTAAATTTGTTCCCCAATCTGCAGTGATGAAAAAGCCCTGCGAGGGAGCCTTGCCTCTCCATCATTCTCAGATATCAATAGCAGCTGCAGCATTAGTAGCTACAGCAGTCATCAGGACGAGAGTGATGGCCTTGTCAAGTGTCATATAAGCAAAGCGACAGATGGTTGGGTCAGCATTTAAGGTCAGGAGTATATCAAAACTGTTTCCTCTGTGGCGGGAGAAGAGGGCTTCTCAGCTGCAGACTCAGCTACCTTTTAGGGAGATTGTTGCAAAGCATTGACGGAACTGTCTCAAAAGCACAGTGCATTTAGACATCCTGCTGAATGTCACCTTTAATGCATCCATCTAGCTCAGTTTTTCTGCACTGACTGCCAGCTGCTCACCAGGGTTTTGGGTTGCTAGTTTCTCCATGCCCTACCTGTAGATGCCAGGGACAGAACTTGGGAACTTCTGCATGCAAAGCAGATGCACTACCACTGAGCTTTAGTCCTTCCCCTTGAGCTCCATGATAGAAGACAGGCAGGGTAAAACTGTACCAAAACAAATAAAATAAAATATATAATGAGAGAAAGATGATGTGTGCAAACTTTCCAGGAGGAGCAACAATAACTTAGGGACATAGAAATCTGCTTTATATCAAGTCCATCCAGCTCAGTCTTTCTCAACTTTGGGGCCCCAGATCAACAGTTCCCATCATCCTTAGCTAGCAGGACCAGTGGTCAGGAATGATGGGAGCTGTAGTCCAACAACATCTGTACTTCAACAACGGCTGCAAATGGGTCCTGGGTCTGAAAAAGCTGAAGTTACTCAAGACTAAGAATTTTTCTTGTTCTACCTGGTCGTCTTGCTGAGAGCTAAGCTTCTCTCTCCCACCCCAGATATCTAATGAAGCCTGTAATTAAAAAAGAGTCCTTTGGATTCCTAGAGGTGTATTTGGTATAGAATGATTCTTTAAAAAAAAGAAGAAGAAAGAAAACCTTGCAAATTATTGGGCCTGTGACAAATGGATATTGTTGCTGTTTGATTCATCGTATGCCAAATACTTGCTGTAAAACTTCATTGGCTACTGCGTAAAAATTAAAGTGATAAACACGTCACTCTTTTATATGGGAAACAGTGAATTATTTATGGCAAACCAGCCTGGAAAGCTAGATTTATCTGATAACATCACAACATACAGAGCTTAAGTAGGATAAGTAGGCAATATTTTTCATTTTCCTTTTTTCTTTTTTAAGAAACATAGATTAGTGTTGTGATCTAGAGGCATCGTGTTCGGGTTTTGCAGATTCAGATCTGAAACTCAGATTGGCTGATTTGGGTCTTCAAATATTTGTGAGCACTATTCTAACACATCAGCAGACATTTCAGGTGTTCTGCAGAAGACCTTGTGTACTAAGGACAGCCCCTAGGGCATAGATTAAATGTGCCAGGAGATTTACACTGAGGACTCTGGCATCAAGACCCAGGTGACTTATTCCTTGAGCCACCAGGGAGATGTTGTCTTGATCATAGTTGTGCTGTAGTGCCACCCCTTGTAATGGCCAGAGATGGGTACAGCAGCTGAACATCCCAGTTGGGTTAGAGGATTGAAATTTGTTGTGATATGCCTACTTTAAAGTACTTAACATTATGGGACCAGATTATTTGAAGGAATACCCACACCAGCCTTCCCCAACATGGTACATCCAGATGTTTGGGGACTACAATTCCCCAGCCAGCATCATCAATGGTCAAGGATGGTATGAGTCATCCATCAACACCCAGAGGCACTCTTGGGGAAGTCTGATCTACACCCATAAGAACCTACCCAGATCCTTCAATCAGCCTCTGAGGCTCTACATTCTAGCTTGTCATTAAGGAAGATCCAATTAGTGGGGCGAGAGGTGCTTTTTAAAAAATCTGTCAAGTTTTTCACATGTTTTATTTCTGGCTCACCGTATTTGCATTGGATGCTGCTTGATTGTTTTGTTGTTTATTGTATTATCATTTTTAGATCTAATTTTCCAATCTGTCTTGTAAAGACTTGGCCCTAAAAATGAGGAAAAAATAACTTAATCAGAAGAAGAACATAAGAAAAGCCTGCTGGATTGGGTGGGCCAACATCCCATTAGTCCAGCATTCTGTTATCCCAGTGGCCAGCCAGATCCCTGCGGGAAACTGGCAAGTAGCACCTGAGCATGGAAGCACTCTCGCCTCCTGGCTTCCAGCAACTGGCATTCAGAAGAATTACTGCTACTGATCATAGAGGCAGAGCACAGCCTTCCTGGCTAGTAGCCATGATGAGGATGGATGGAGCTTGAAAATGGATGGTGCTTACTCAAAGAATTTCCTGTCTTCTAGCAAAGTGCTGATTGCAAGAAAAAGATTTTGTGACCAGCCCCACATCATTCACTTTTTGTCATGGTCCCAGACCAGGTATCCTCAGATGCAGAGCCCACCTACAACAGTAGCTTCAAGAAGGAGAAGATGGAACCATTCCTTGGTCCTTTCCATGTGGATCCACTGGAACTAATGTCTACCTCTCATCTTCTTGTTCCCAATGAGGCACTTTTGCCACTGGACTCCAATGACTGGACCATGGCAAACAGGAGAGGCCTGAGGAACACTTCCCAAATAAATCCTTCAAACAAAAACCATCAGAAAGGGGCAACAGTCCTTCAACTGGTTAGGTGCATGACTTTAAGATGAACTTTGCATGTTGCTCCTGAGAAAACAAGCTTTTTCTCAGGACTACTGACCATGGTCCTGAACTTTCACTCTGGTTCTTGTCCAAGGTACTGAACTTGCCTTGCAGTCTACTCCATAACCCCAAAGGCTACTGATCTCCACAAGCTTCCCTTGATGGTGGACTGCACAGGGTATGTACCATGTGATGTCAGAATAAGGTGTCACTGTTTTCCCTTTTAAATGAAGCCAGGCAGATGGCAATTCACCTCCTTGTGTTTGAATCACATGGGAGCCCCAGGTGTCCTCCATATGCATAAATTGTTTCAAGGATCGGAGCAGTAAAACTTTGCCCTATAGGGCTGGAACAATATAGTCCTCTGTGTTTGCAAAGCATCGTGTTCATTTACAGCAGTATATAAATAATAATGGCAATGAATTAATGATATTGATAGAAAACACACATGGGTGTTATAAATAAATAAACATGCCATCTGCTCCCATCAGCTTGAAAGTGCCTATACCGCAAGTTCATAAATGCAGAAGCACAGGACAGACCTCTTTCCTTCTTTGTTCCTTCTTACTTTTTAATGGGTGCACCTTGCAGTCTGTGGAAGTGTCAGTCTTCTCTTTGTGGTCTTTATCATTGTCCAAGAGGAAGCTTCATTGGACATAGTGTGGCTTACTTCAGAGTAAATGTGCAAATGATTGCACTTTGCAGAAGGGGTGAATTCTATCCAATCTAGCATGCACTAACTCATGCCACCAGTACAAGGATTTATGCCTACAGAAAAGAACGTTTTCCCCCTCCCTCTGTGTCCCCCCCCAAGGCTGTTTTTGTTTACCCCCTCCAACTTTCCAGGGCAGATTTGGAGAGGGTACAGGCTGTGGAAGCGTTAGGGGAGGGGAGGGGAATGCCATCTCACAAGTGTAAATCCTTGCACTGATGGAATGAGTTAGCTGCATGCTGCCTCGTGTGTTCATTTTGGAAGAGAGGGCCTGCTTCACAGGTTGGTTGCACCCTTTACTATTTGTTAAACACGCACACACGTATTCTGAAATTCGCTTTGCTCCCAACTGAACAAAGCTTTGCCATGGTCATGTTTTCGTATGAGGAAGGAGAAATGAGGGTCATATTTTAGACTCAGTTAATTAAAATTTACAGCATGCAAACTGTACAGTATTTTTGTATTAACATGCTGATAGAAAGCCCTAGCTGTTGCTTGGAAAACGCTTTTTCAACAACAAACATGTTGCTTTGTTGATTTTGCAATTCTTATTTTTATTCTTGCAAACTGCTCAGGGAGCATCACTGGCTCTGAAAGGGAAAGCAGATACATTTGAAAGCAATAAGCTAGAATGGCTCCACAGCCCTTTCAATGGGACTTGGAAGGGATGCCACCCAAGGGATTTTGCCCTTTGGGTCACTTCTGTCTATTTCCCAAATTGCCTGCCACCCTGGGCCACCTGGGCCAGCCCAGGTCTTCGTGAATGTTTATGTTTTTATTGAAATAGGTGTATAGAAACTAGCTTTTTCTTTTAAAGGATTGCAAGATTTTTAAAAGGATTGCAAGACATGCTATCTTCCTCCTCACCCACCCATATTGCCTGCCACTTTTTTGGTCTGTGTCAGCATTCCAAACAGTTTTTGTCATCTAACAATGCTCCCTCCCTCTCTAATAATAGACTAATAATAATAGCAACTTCCTGGGGTTACCGCCACCATTCCACACCGATCATGTGCTGCAAATGAATATGCTTCCTCCTGCACAGCAGGGTCAATAATTAAAGCGCTTTCCCTCCCCCATCCCCCCATTGACAAGAGCTGATGGCAGATGTAATTGGAGATTCTTGCTGGTCGCGTGGAAGTTGTTGGAGAGCTTTTTTTCCTTTTTTTCCTTTAAAGCAACTGCTGACTCCATTAATTTGTGCCTGCTTTGCCTATGACACAGACAGGTGCTGGGATGCAGTCTAATTAAGCTGTGTTAGGAGGTTCCCAGATGGAAATTCAGCAGGAAGGAAAAGCAGTAGTCATCTTCTCTGCTCCTGCCAAGATTGGAAACCCCACACAGCCAAGTCTAAGCCCCTGCCCCCATCATCACTGCTGTGTTGCTTGGATTTCTTGTCCCATCAGAAAGGTTGGGGAGCTGTCCAGCAGGGCTGTGGAGAAGGCTCATAGCAACCAAGCTGCTTGAAGCAGGAGGAGAATTGTCCAGCTGAGGAGCCACATGGAATTAGGAGCTGAGGCTGGGCAGTGTGCTGCATCAGCAACAACCTTCCAACAAGCAGAGAGCATCACAGTTGATCCTGTTTGGTCACCCCTTCCACTAGCATCAATTGGGCCCTGATTCAGTATTTGCTTTCAACCTTGCTTTCCTTTTTCAAAGATGGAAGATCTCACTTGCCAGATGTTCACTACACCCTCTGGTCTGGGCTTCAGCTTGGACTTGTCACTGCCTCTAATCCTGGCTTGCCAGGGATGATTGTGGAGGGTTGGGAGTTGAGGGTGGAGTGACCTCTCAGGTTTCATCAGGTTCCTTGACTCTGCAGATGACATGGGCATGAAGTATTTCAGGTCAGAAATATCGGTGTTTTTGTCTGGTACATGATGGGCCCAGTGGTGTGGTCCTCCTTCAGTGGAAAGACCTTGCCTTGTTCTGGTTCTGGCCTGGTGGTAACAGTGAGGTGGTGAGATTTGATAGCAACATAAAGGGGAACAGAGGTGGTGGTGTTCTCTGTGGTCTTTATTGAGCCTCTTCATGGACCCAACAATCCCTGCAGCACCCCTACCTCACTCCAGTCAACTTACTGAAGTGCTATCCATGTTGGGAATGCCTGCTTCTCTGTCCACTTACTCTATGCAATGCATAATTTTCTCTCATGTCACCTCTTATTTGTCTTTTCTCTAAACTAAGGTAAAGGTAAAGGGACCCCTGACCATTAGGTCCAGTCGTGACCGACTCTGGGGTTGCGGCGCTCATCTCGCTTTACTGGCCGAGGGAGCCGGCATTTGTCCGCAGACAGCTTCCGGGGTCATGTGGCCAGCATGACTAAGCTGCTTCTGGCGAACCAGAGCAGCGCATGGAAACACCGTTTACCTTCCCGCCGGAGCGGTACCTATTTATCTACTTGCACTTTGATGTGCTTTCAAACTGCTAGGTTGGCAGGAGCAGGGACTGAGCCACGGGAGCTCACCTCGTCACGGGGATTTGAACCGCCGACCTTCTGATCAGCAAGTCCTAGGCTCTGTGGTTTAACCCACAGCGCCACCCGTGTCCCTTTTCTCTAAACTAGAAAGTCTGAAATGCTGCAACCCAAACACTGGCTGCTGGGATTCTGTCCTTTGCAAAAGTATGCAGCATGCTGTCACGTGTTAAGTATTTGTTAGCATGTAGCTAAAGGGAAGAGACATGAGCTGCCAGGGCCAAGCACTGGGACAGCCAAGGTCAGCATAGCAGTGTTGCTTCATTGTCGCTTAAGTTTGCACTGACTATTTGAAGTGGAAACAGAGATGTGAGTTTACGACACTGACTCTCACCACCAGACCTTGAAGAGGTTGCTAAGCCTTCCATGCTTTCTCTTTTTAAAAGACACTCAGCCTTTGAGCTCCATTCATGTCTCTGTTCCCAGCTCATGGATAGCAAATCCATCCCCGCTACTGGATAGGTCCTCTCATTCTGGGGTTCGATGGCATGGGAGTTCTTTGGTAATGCCTGATTGTAAAGGCCATGACACCTCCCTTGGTTCAGTGGCCAGGGGTTAACCTTTGTCTTCTTGGAGAACAGGCATGAAAATTAGGACTGAAGTTGTGTGCCTTTAAAAAAAAAAGATTGTCTTGTTGCCATTGAAGACAATTTGGTGACAGTGATGGGCAATTCTAGTTTCTCTCCAATTTCATTATTTTCCAAATAATTTTGTTCTTATTCTTTCTAATCATCTGCTCAGTTCTTCCAATTTCCACATTGCTTTTCAATTTATTTATTTTTAGAACACTCATGAAAAATTCATGCATATTTTTTGGTCTGTTTCACCTAATGTGTCCGTTTTTGTTTTTTATTAAGTTATGCAACAGTTTTCCCTCATATGTAGTATTCTTACTCTTTAGTTCTATGAATATAAGTGATTTTGTGTGCACTTTCCCCTAAGAAGTACTTTTTTTGCTAGCAGTTTCCTTTTCCTTTTTGGTTGGAGAGACCTGTATTGCAAAATTCAGAGAAGTGAGAATTTCAAAGGACAGCTGTGTTTGGGGTCACATATTCTTCCTGCCCAGCATCATATCCCTGTCTGAATTATGAGCCAAGTTGCAGGACAGGAGACTGTCCTAGCAGAGCTACTCTTATGTCCTTCTTCTGCTTCTTCCTCCTTCCTTGCCTGGAATAAAGTGATGATAGGTCAGGGGGTACCACTGGCACCCATGGGTGCATCTGCACCAGAAGAGGCCTTCTCTGATACCCATGGGATCTATTTCCCCACCTCCTGCTGCCAAAATTAGGCTTGAAAGATGCATCTCACTGTAGCAAATAATATGGACTACAGTGTGCATACTTGATTATGGCGACTTTGTGCTGCCCATGGGGACTGGCAAATCTGTCCATTTCTCTTGGTTTATTATTTTTCCTGTCATAAGTTCAGTTTTTTATATTTCCACATCAGTTCATGATTTTTTTTAAGTCCTCATGAAAATTCTTCAGCATTTCAGTGTAAATGTCTCCTAGCACACACATTTTTGTACACAATTGTGTCTAACAGAATGTATTTTTGTATGTTATTCTAATGAATGTATGCATTTTTGCAGCCATTTCCAGCCATGAAATTCACTGGACTGCAAATAATAATAATAATAATAATAATAATAATAATAATAATTTATTTATACCCCGCCCATCTGGCTGAGCTTCCCCAGCCACTCTGGGCGGCTTCCAACAAAATACTAAAATACAATAGTCTGTTAAACATTAGAAGCTTCCCTAAACAGGACTGCCTTCAGATGTCTTCTAAAAGTCTGGTAGTTGTTTTACTCTTTGACATCTGGTGGGAGGGCGTTCCCAGGGTGGGTGCCACTACCGAGAAGGAATTTTCAAAGGATAGGTGTGTTTTGGTTCACATATTGGTCCAGGAATTGGAAATTAGGTAGATTTGTCTTTCAATGAGAATGGAACCAAATCCCCCCCCCCTTTCTGGGTAAGGTACTCGCTACACTCTTTTCTATTTGCAAATGTGCCGGTAAGCACCAGAAAGTTTGCCCTACCCCGAGGTACTGTAGATATATCCAAACTGTCATCTTTGAGGAAACTGAAAATCTGAAGCCAAGACCACAATTTTCCCACCCTGGTGCGGAAATGAAGCAACACGCATCACCATCATGTCACGGGAGTGCATGTCTCCCACATTATGATCCCATAAAAGAATTCATTAAATGGGCTCAGTCACACTTTTCAGAGAAAGGCAGAGATTAGAGGAAACGAGCTTGAAGATTCTTAGCGGAAATGACACCGTCGCCAGCAGCGCTCTGTCTCGCTGCCATGCCCTCTGTCAGTTGCAAGTCAGCCACAGCTGGTGGCAGGATAAGAAAGCACCATGCAGGGTTTTGCGCCGTGTTTAAATAAACAGAGCTCTGACAGCCTCCTGCTTTCTTCTTTACCCTCAGTTGTCATATGAGGGAGAGAGACAGGGAGAAGATAAAAGGTCTTATTGGAGGCAAAATCACATTTAATATCTAAAACCCGGCATTTTGCACCAACAGAGATGCGCTCCCCTTTCTTGATGCCTTTCAGAAATAAATTGGGAATTGGCTGACTTTTGTCACTTAGAACCTGTTTAGTATATGGGTGGGGGAGTTATTTTCAGCTCTGCATTTCATACTTTCGCTTTTTGCTTCCGATGGCCTTTGCCCACGAGGAAATGGTTGATGGAAACAGGTATCCTTTCTCGTGCTGCAATTTTGCTCTGCACATGTGCTTGACTCTTAGGGGCACAAGAGGATGGGAGAGAGGCAGATACCAACAGGTCCTTTCTTCATTTTCTCATTACTGCTGCTGCTGTTGCTATTGTTGATTTATGAATTGTCTTCTAAACCACCGTCTCGAGGTGGTTTACACATAAGATAACTAACATAAGAAGAGTCTTTTGGATCAAGCCAACAGCTCATCTTGTCCACCACACTGTTCTCACAGTAGCCAACTAAATCTGCAAGCAGGATTGGATCACAGGAGCCTCTGCTGTGGCTTTGAGCAATTGGTATAGCATTACTGCCTCCAACTATGGATGCAGAGCACAGCCACCATGAACTAGTAGCATACACAGAAGCAAATGCATTTAAAACAAGACCAGAAACCTACCAAAGGGACACTAGCGGTAAAGACCCATTCTTCCTACTGGGAAACTCTGCCAGAGCAAAAATGTGTTCCATTGTTTCTGGAAAGTACAGATAGTGGGTGCCTGTCATTATCTCAACCAAAATGTTATTCCACAGAACAGAGGCAGTCATGCTAAAAGCCCTGCTCTGGGTTACTGCGGAGGGGGCTTCTGAGATCTTTGGAACTTCCAGGAGAAACTCAGTGATCTGGTAGATGGATAAAGGATAAGGTGAATAAGGTATAAAGCTCTGATACAGTCTGATCACTTCCATTCCAGGGAACTTCCCAGGGTCCAGTAGTGGACAGAGCCAGAGCAAAAGTTGGCAGAGCAATGACTGTGAATTCTACCTTTTGGCAGTAGTAGGCTATTTTCTACACATGGTCCCACATCCCTCTGTATCCTCTGTCCCTGCAAGCAAGAGGCATGGTGAGAGTTGAAGGCTGCATTCCAGCCATTCAAAAGGCATTGATAGTCTTCTCAGGAGGAAGGGGGATTGTGCTCCACAAAACCAAGGCTACAATCCACATTAGACTCCCACATGGAGGCAGGCAACTTTTCCTGCCCTCCTGCATGCAATGCTCTGCTCTGTCACTGAGCTATGAGCCTTCTCTTAAACCAGCCAAGGGAGACCACTTTCCTCCCAAGGTCCTCACTTCCTTCTAGGCAAATTTCCAAGGCCCACATGCATGTTCTGGGTGAGGCTGGAAGCAAAAGTGATCAGAGCAGCAGTGACTAATTCTGCCTTTGTACAACAGGTTGGTTTGTGCACAAACCCTTCTCTATCCTCCATTCAGGGATGCAAGAGGCACTGTCAGAGTTCAAGGTCACATTCCAACCAGGCAAAAAACCCCAGGGTGCAAAGGAAAGCCAGTGTGGGATGTAGTCATACAAAGCTATCTGAAGGGCTACACTCAGCCACTGGTCCTGAAGTTGCCCACTCCTGGGTTAGGTGACCCCACTGCTGCAAACTTAAGAACACCAGAGCCTAGCCATTCAGCCCAAAGACAGGCTGCAGGCTCTGAACTTTCCCTGCTTCCCTATCCCCACCAAGCTGATTTTAGCTTTGCTCTTTTCACTTTGCATTTACTGCACCAGAGTTTTGCCTCTCCATCACTTGCCAAGCAGCTTGTCTCTGACACCTTTCCTGAAGTCACCCTCCGTGGACCCTAAGTGGCTGGCAGGATGCCCACAAATATATTCAATGGTAGGTAATTATCAAGGTGGGTGGAAAGGAGAGAAAGCAAGGTGGGGGTGGGGAAGCATTTCCAAGTAGGAGCAATGGGTCTCCAGGTCACAGCTGTTTAATTCAGGAGATGGAGCCAGATGCCGAGCAAAAATGGATTTCCATGCAGCTCATTAAAGGGCACCTGAGACTGTTTGATCAATTAGGTCTTCTGACAGAGGGAACAAGGGTAACCTCCTCCATGTACATAAGCACTTAGCATTGTCAGGATGCTCTCTAGATGGTCCTGTAAAAAGGCCATCTCCCGGTTAATCTGGATCTGCAGCACACCCCACTTTCTTGTGATGTGCCCTGGGCTTGCTGTTCACTCTAAAATGCAGGCAACAGAAGGCAAAGCAATGTAGTGGGCAGTGTGCTAATTCCCAACCCCTTCTAGGGCCATAGCTCAGTGGTAGTGCTTCTGTTTTGCACACAGAAGGTCCCTGGTTCAATCCCCAGCATCTCCAGGTAGCTAAGGCTGGGAGAGAACCCTGCCTGTATTCCCTAATATTAAGCTAGCATGCAACCTGTGGTCTGCTAGTCATGTTGTTTCTGTGGTTCTGCATAACTTGGGGTTTTCCCTGTGATACCTCCCTCTTATGGGAAAGGACCATAGTTCAGTGGTAGAGCATCTGTTTTCCATGCAGACGATCTTAGGGCCAATCCCCAGCATAGGGCTGGGAAAGACTGTCCATCTGAAACCATGGAGAGCTGCTGTCAGTCAGTGTAGACAATACTGACTTAGCTGGACCAAGGGACTGACTCAGTATAAGGGAACTTCCTGTGTGGATGGTGCTGTTTTGGCTACGCCAATGTGGCATAGCAGTTAGAGTGTCGGACTAGGACCTGGGATGTCAGAGTTCAAATCCCCACTCAGCGATGAAGCTTACTGGGTGACTTTGGGCCAGGCACTTAGTCTCAGCCTAACTCACCTCACAGGGTTGCTGTGAGGATAAAATGGTGCAGAGGAGAATTATGTAAGTCACCTCGAGCTGCTTGGAGGAACAGTGGGATAAATATGTAAATAATAACAATAATAGTAATGCATAGGGATCCACACTCAGCATGCATTCTTGATTTATGTGTGATATATATAGTCATCTCTGTAGACACAAAGAGCTCAAGGATTCTCTCTCCATCAAAACAGAGCCATCAGCGCATTCCCTATTGAAAAGTGCTAACTGCAGCATTCATTCCACCACTTCGTTTGTCTTCATTTTGACAAACAAGATGGGGAGAAGGCAAAGGAAGGCTTAATTTAAGTAGCACTCTGATTTCAGATGCATAAGGAAGCCGGTAGTTATCAATAATAGAGGAGCCACTCTCCCTCTCCTCCCTGCCAATCCTTTTGCGATGGATGACAGGCACCAAGCTCATTCTTGACTCTCCGGGGGAAAGGGTGCAACACGCAGGCAGGCTTTCAGGACAGTGAATCAAAGGACATCCCAAGGCTCCTTAAAAAGGTGCTCAGTCTTCCCATTATCGAAGCCAACTTGACTATAAAACATTCATTCCTTGCTGATGCTTGGCTAGAAAGTCACAGCTTTGAAGCAGAATACCTGAGTACACACAAACACATCCACACATCCCTCCTTTTAGAGCTAGCTTGGAACTGATTTATGCCACCCAAAGTTCTCATAATCCTAAATCAGTAACTCCTTTTTAAAAAAATATGATGTTGACTTCTGAAGACTATTCAGATAGCTTCTACAAAGTCGGACATTGGGCTGGGAATATCAAATGAGAGACAGAAGGTTCCCTATGGCTGGCTGAGTCACAGAGAAACCCCTTGTGCATGGATGCTGCTAGGAACACAGGGGCACATGTCTTGGTGTTTTGCTCTGTGCCCCAGGAACAGACACACACCTCCTGCAGGAATTACTTCTGAGTGGACATGTGTGGAAAGGATGAACTGTTAACAGTTGCCTTCTGAAACTGCTCATCTTGTATCTCTGATATATAGAGATAGGTTTCCTCCAGACATGAAGAATTGTATCCCTACTGAATGTTTGTCAGCCCCCTCCTCTAATTTGCCAGTTAACTTGCACTGATGTCAGTCTGCCTTGTTTTGCGTTGATCTGCCTGCTCTTTTCGCCCTTGATTTTATGACTTTGTTGACGTTGTTTTCAACGACATAAATTGTAACAAGACTTTGGATTCTCTCCCCTCCCTCTCTTTTTTTAATCCATAATGTCACAAATCATTAGCTGCATTGACAGAAGGCTGAGATTTATGGATCTATCATGGAGGAAAATTGATTGCTTTGCATTGCGTCCCCCCCCCTTATTTTGCAGCTGTGTAGGACAAACACCCCTGTTCTCTCTCACAACCCTAATTTCCCTGGTTTGCATAAACACATTAGGAGGGATCACAAAGCCCTTTAGGGAACAGGCTCAAAAGCAGCGACTCTTCTCAATCTCTCAGTCTGTTAGCACAAGTATTTCTGCCGGAACAATGGAACTTCTCACCACTCTCCTCCCCATACACACCCCCTAAATCTATTCTAGGGTTTTCCCCAATCCTCTGGGGCAGTTTGGGGGAGGGCATGGGGATGTGCAGGCATTTAAATATTGCACTAGTAGAATGCGGGTATTAAATACACCCCATTGTTTAAAATGAAATTCAGCAAGGACCAGTGTAAAAGTTTCTCTCCAAGGAAGTTCTACTCTAAGCAGAACCACTAAAATTAATGGACCTACATTAGTCATGTCCACTAATTCCAGTGAGTCTGGATACTCCAGTGAGTATTCTGACTAACTTAAACGCAATATGTCTCTTTGAAAAGTTGGGTACCTATCTATACAAGGTGGGACAAAATTGGCTAAGCAGGTACACCCCAGGGAAGGGGATGAGATTTGGGGGAAATTCCAGTTAACACGTGGTAGAGGGGTTTAACAAGTGGTAGAGGGGTTTAACAAGTGGTAGAGGGGTTTAACAAGTGGTAGAGGGGCTTACTTCAGTGGTCCTTCAAACTGGTTTCAGTGAAGACCTGATTTGCTTGTTTTTTGTGAATACCACACATTCTTACTTACTAGGCCCAATGTGGAATGATGCTTAAAATTAGTGCAGCTACTGAATGTTATCAAATAGAAATCTTGGAGCAAATATGGAGACTTCTTCTCACCCAGAGAATTTGAAAATGAGGAAATAAAGTCAGTTTTGGTAACAGCTATTGAAAATTCCTGAGGCAAGGGGTTCTTCAGTTATTCTCTTATCATAAAGAAAAAGCACAAGGAACTTACATCCTACCTATTCACATTTGCTTGTATGTTGATGGCTCAAAACTGGAATGTTACATTACTCCCTTCATGTGGGGAAATGGCTTGATAAAGGTTGGGATTTGGCTATAATGGCATAAATAACATATTATCTAAAAGCAAGATTTGCAAGAGGATATCGAAATAAATTCCTCAAAAACTGGTTGCCTCTTATAGAATATTGTCAAGAAAATAATTGTCTCCTGTGAAAGCAAATTCAAGTAGGTTATGAGAGGATTTTTGGGGGGGAAGAAATACTATAAATTTATGCTAAGTCATATTTCTTGCAGTTTATGATCTGAAAGTTGTGGGTTTTTTGTGCAGCAGCATTGCTGATTATTGTTAATAATTACCCAATGATTAGATAAAAAACACTGAATTAAAAAGGGGAAGTTATCAAAAAGAGAGCCCTTCATTTGTAGCCATTTCTAAAACTAAGCATGTTTGAGGAATTCAACTCAGTGAATTCCAATGCAAACTGACCCAATCTCCAGCTTCCAGACAGATGTGCTGATGAGAACATACTTTTTTAGATTCCACACTGCTCTGAAATGGGTGATACCACTATCGGTTCAAACATTTGTACCTTGTGAGAAAACATGTGATAAAGTACATATTTAAATAAGACTTCAAATACACATTTTCACACAGATTTTTATTTTTATTTTAATGCAGATTTACACAGAGAGAAGACAGAACTGACTTATGGATGAGCCGTGGCAAAACTAGCACGGACTGCAAGAAGAGGGCTCTGTCCATCCTGAAATACGCACAGCTTTGATCAATTTTGGCTCCTGGAGTTCATCATCAATTTATTGCTGTCGACGGAGCAGAATATAGAGCAACTGTGAAACCACACAAGGCACAATAATCTGAAATACAGAGCAAAGTACAAATGAAGGCATAACATCAACCCAATAAGTCAAAGTGTTTGTATACACAAGCTCAGCATCCCTGCATCCCTAATGATTCTCCCATCTTCAGATGGTTAATTGCTTCTGCACCACCACTGATTAAAAATGTGGACGACACAGGCTCAAATTTCTGATTTGGTTCCAGGCACACAGACTACATGCAACTGCAGGGCCATAGGTCAAGGTCGGCAAGTCATGTTCAGCCCAAAGGCCACATTTCTCTCCTAGGCAACCTTCTGGGGGCCAAATGCCGGCGGTAGGTAGGACCAGATGCAAAAGCGGCAGAGCAACGATTGTAAATTTAACCTTTATGCCAGTAGGCTGATTTCTACACATGCCCAGTCACACACCACTTTTTGTTTGCCATCCAGGCATCCAAGGAACATTCTCAGAGTTCAAGGAAACATTCCGGGCAGACAAAAAGCAGTCAGAGTGTGAAGTATAACTAGGGAGGGGTGTGGGAGGGTTCTGAGGGCCATTTAGGGAGGCCTGTATGGCCATATTTGACTCCTCAGCCTGAGGTTCCCCATGACTGGACTAGATTCTTAGATCTAATGGCATACGGTTAGGTAAAGCCTTGCTAGAACACACAAACCACCTTGGCAACTCAAGTGTGCAAGTCTCATGATGCTTTTCAATTGGCAAATGAGAGGCATCAAAGATCAGTGAATTGTGCTTCTCGGTATGAAACCCAGGTGAAAGAATTTTCACATCATGATTTCTAAAGGAAATGGAAAAGCTTCCTTTTGCTGCGTCCTCAATGAACCTTATAATCCCCCACCTTCTGTCTGCAAGCAGCAAAATTCTGCTTGTACTTTGTCACATGCACAAAAGGTACCGATGATGGGCAGGAGTGTCGTCAAGGTGCTGGAAGGATTTATCGACTCAATGGCTGGATTAAAAAAAAGAAGTTCAGATGTAAATAGAAGTTCTTGGTTCCTGTTTGCAACTATCCAAATGGACTTGAATCTAGGTATGCATTTCCAATGCTAAACAGCTTGAAATGAATACATATCATATGGCCGTATTTCAAATCATGCAAAGGAGTCACTTATGATGGAAGTGTCAGGCCATAAGCAAGTTTGGGGGTGATGCGTTCCACATGATTTCTAAAATTCTGAATATTGTATTACAGTGATTAAACACCCAGGCTTGGCTTGGCTTCTCAATGGGGGTGGCAAGTATGGTGGGAAGATTCAAGAAAAATCAATACTATATTTTGGGAATGATGGTCAGATCTCAATGGTCAGATAGGGAGGTACAGAGGGCCACATTTGGCCTGAGATCTCCCAACCCTGAAATGAAGCAATACTACTTGGTCTTTAGGAAATGAAGGTAACTAGGAGTCAATGATGAATTGTACTTCCTGATTCTTTATAATGAGTGTGGAAAACCCAGGTCCTCTGTCCTCTGGATTAAGTGGGGAGAAGTCTGGGCTTTGAGGACTTACATATTCCAGAAGAAGGGGCAATATTTACAGAGTGCCCCCCCTTTCTTTCTCTTTCAAAAAAATCTCTTTTTTTTTTTTAAAGCAATTTATTAGGTTTTGCAATAAAAATAAACATAATAAGCAATATAACATTGATCTTAACATGTTTTCACATTTTCTTTGGACTTCCTCACATCTCCCGCTCCCACTTTCATCGTTGTAACATTTGGTCAGCAATTTATCATCTTATTTAAATTCTTATATCCCTTCTATATTTCATAATCTTATAATTCTCAAAAGGAGCTAAATTTCACAGTCTTACTTATTTTCTTAAAAACTTCTAAATTTAGTGGTGCTCAGTTATTTTGATCTAGCATCTTATTTAGCATTCACTCAAATTACAATACTTTTGTAAATAGTTCTTAAATTTCTTCCAGTCCTCCTCAATCCTCTCTTCTCCCAGGTCACGGATTCTGCCGGTCATTTCAGCCAGTTCCATGTAGTCTATCAGTTGTATCTGCCATTCTTCCAGTGTGGGTAGATCTTGAGTTTTCCAATGTTTTGCGAGAAGTATCCTTGCTGCTGTTGTTGCATACATAAAAAATGTCTGGTCCTTCTTTGCCACCCCTTGGCCGACAATACCCAAAAGGAAAGCCTCTGGTTTCTTAGTGAAGGTATATTTAAATACCTTTTTCAGTTCATTATAAATCATTTCCCAGAACGCCTTCACTTTAGGGCAAGTCCACCAGAGGTGGAAGAACGTTCCCTCACACTCTTTGCATTTCCAACACTTATTATCAGACAGGTGGTAAATTTTGGCAAGTTTGACTGGGGTCATATACCATCTATAAATCATTTTCATTACATTTTCTTTCAGAGCGTTACATGCAGTAAATTTCAATCCATTACTCCACAACCTCTCCCAGTCCTCAAACATGATATTATGCCCAATGTCCTGTGCCCACCTTATCATAGCCGATTTAACCGTTTCGTCTTGTGTATTCCATTTCAACAGCAAGTTATACATCCTTGAAAGTACCTTAATCTTTGGTTCTAGCAATTCTGTTTCTAATTTCGATTTCTCCACCTGGAACCCTAGTTTCTTATCATTTTTAAAAACTTCTTTAATCTGAGCGTAATGTAACCAATCTCGCACTTTGTCTTTCATTTTCTCCAAACTCTGCAATTTCCAATTGTCTCCATCCTTTTCTAGTATTTCCCAATATTTTGGCCATTTAGCCTCCATATTGGGTCTTTTTCGGGCCTTGGCTTCCAAAGGTGAAAGCCACCTTGGTGTTTTATTTTCCAGCAAGTCTTTATATTTTGTCCAGACATTAAACAATGATTTTCTGACAATATGGTTCTTAAAGGCCTTATTTGCTTTAACCTTGTCATACCATAAATATGCATGCCATCCAAAGGCATTGTTAAACCCTTCCAAATCTAACACATCAGTGTCTTCAAGAAGTAGCCAGTCTTTTAGCCAGCAGAACGCTGCGGCTTCATAGTACAACTTTAAGTCTGGCAGGGCAAAGCCCCCTCTTTGTTTTGCATCGGTTAATATCTTAAACTTAATTCTGGGCTTTTTGCCCTGCCAGACAAACTTAGAAATGTCTCTCTGCCACTTCTGAAAGCACTCCGTTTTGTCCAGAACCTGAAGTGTTTGAAATAAAAACAACATCCTTGGCAATACATTCATCTTGATAGCAGCAATTCGGCCTAACAAAGAAAGTTTCAATTTTGACCAACTATCTAAGTCTCTCTTAATTTCTACCCAACATTTTTCATAATTATCCTTAAATAGACTTAGGTTTTTTGCTGTTATGTTTACCCCTAGGTATTTTACTTTTTTAACCACATTAAGTTCCGTCTCATTCTGAAACCGTTCTGACTCTGTATCAGTCAAATTTTTCCCCAAAACCTTAGTTTTCTGTTTATTTAGTTTAAATCCAGCCACCCGACCAAAGTCATTAATCAGTTGTAACACTCTTTTCGTACTGGGCTCTGGCTTCTGCAAGGTCAAAACCAGGTCATCTGCGAAAGCTTTTAATTTATATTGTTTCTGACCGACCTGAATTCCTTCCACCAACCGATCCCCTCTAATCATGTTCAATAGCACTTCCAGAACCGAAATGAATAACAAAGGGGAAATAGGGCAACCTTGTCGTGTCCCTTTTTCAATTTTAAACTCTTCTGTAACCACATTATTAACTATCAGTTTAGCTTTCTGTTCTGAATATATCGCCTCAATCCCATTCTCAAAACCCCGTCCCACTCCCATCTCTTTTAAATTTCCCATCATAAATTTCCAGGAGATATTGTCAAAGGCCTTCTCCGCGTCTATAAAAATTAAAACTGCTTTTGTATTTATATCTGTTTGCAAAAGTTCCAAAATGTCAATAATGTTCCTTGTATTAGCAAACAGATGTCTACCTGGGAGAAAGCCGGCCTGGTCCTTATGAATTACTTCATTTAAAACTTTTTTAAATCTATTTGCCAAAATGTCTGCAAATATTTTGTAATCCACATTTAAAAGAGAGATGGGACGGTAGTTCTTAAGTTGTGTCTTTTCAGCTTCCGACTTTGGTATTAATGTGATGAACGCTTCCTTCCAAGACTCCGGTGCCCTCTTCCCCTCCATAATTTCATTGCTGACCTCCATCAAAGGTTGTATCAAATAGTCTTTTAATGTCTTATAGTACTTGGAGGTCAGCCCATCTGGTCCTGGAGATTTGCCAAGTTGCATGTTCTGGATGGCTTGTTCGATCTCCTGTCGTGTTATTTTAGAATTCAGGATTGTCCTATTTTCTTGTGACAATTTAGATAGTCCGTTTTTTTCCAAAAATTGTTTAATCTCAACATCGTCTTGCGGCCCTTGGGTGTATAATTTTTTGAAGTATCTCTGGAAACACTTTCTGATATCCACTGGATTCTGGATGTTTTTTCCATCAACCTCTAAGTTTGTAACAGTATTTAATCTTTGTCTTCTCTTCAACTGCCAAGCTAGCAGTTTTCCACATTTATTCGCCGACTCAAACGTTTTTTGTTTCATTAATTTAACCTTCCATTCAATTTCCTGATTTATCAATTTAGAATATTGTGTTTGATAAAGTTTAATTTCTCTCAGAGTTGGCTGTGACTTCGGATTCACTCTTAATTTCTTCTCTAATTCTTTTATTTTATCCAGGATCTTATCTTTTTTCTCATCTTGTGTTCTTTTCTTTACTGCATTCTGTTGTATCAAGAATCCCCTCATTACAGCTTTGCTTGCGTCCCAGATTATTCTTTTTTCCACCATATTATTCATGTTTATCTCAAAGTAGTCCTTCAAAACTTTTTGGGCCTTCTTGGTAATTTCCTGATCTCTAAACAAATTGTCATTCATCTTCCATCTAAAGGATCCAGTTGGTAATAGTGTCATATCCATCTTTACTGCATTATGGTCGGAGCAGGTCTTTGGGCAGATTTCCACTTTTCTGACCTTAGGTGCCAGGCCTCTAGAAATCCATATTTGGTCGATTCTTGTCCAGGTCAGTTGGGCTTCAGAAAAGAATGTTCCCTCTCTTCCTAGTGGGTTCTTTGTCCTCCAAATGTCAATCAAATCCATATTGTCAGTCATTTCAAAAAAGGTTTTAGGTAGTCTGCCATCTTTTGTAACATTTTGACTTTGTGACTTGTCCATGTTAGTTGATACGACCCCATTCATATCTCCCATCATTATGATGTTGTTGTAGTCTAGATAGTCCAGCATTGTCTCCTGCAACTTCTTGTAAAATTCCGATTTCCCTTCATTAGGTGCATAGATTCCTAATATCAGCAGTTTCTCTCCTTGATATTGTATCTCAATAGCCAAAATTCTTCCATGTTCATCTTTAAATAGGAATTTAGGTGACAGGCTCTCTTTTGCATATATCACCACGCCTCTCTTCTTAACTTTGTCCGACGATACAAATTCCTGGCCCAATCTTTTATTTATTAACACTTTTCTGTGGAGCCTCGTCACATGTGTTTCTTGTAAACAAATAATGTCCAATTGTTCTTTTTTTAATATATGAAATATTTTCTTCCTTTTTTCCGGAATGTTACAACCATTAATATTCCAGCTCAACAGTTGCAGAGACATCCTGAATTATCTGGTTATTTTTCAAGGGGTGGTATCTTGTTCTCAGGATCTTCAGGTTCCACAGATGCTGATGTTGGTAAAATCTCATTCTGACCACAAACCATTATTTCACCCTTCCAAGTACTATCTAAGCCTTGAAGGAAGCTTGCTATTAAATATACTTCCTAAGATATAAAGTCAGATTGAATACTCTAAAGCTACCTTTCTACAGTCCATAAAAGGGGAGGTAGACTCGGCATCTTAAATGCCTTCTTTGATGTCTTTCACAAGAGATTAAAAACTCTAAGCTCTCATTTAACCCTTACAAACACTGGTACCTAAAAACTTTTTTTTAAAAAAAGCGAATTTGCATCTGTAGTGTAAGAAATATCTGCTCAATAGTTCCTCATTTCCATTTTTCTAAATATTACTGCTCTCCTTCCCAGTTTGTGTTTGTATCACTATTATGGATAGGAACACTTAATGGCTTAAATTATATTCATATTACTAAGTGAAGAAGCATTTCTGTTGTCTACTGGATTATGGGAGGGAAACCCATTTTCCTAAGTGTTTATTTGCAATAAGCACAATTCCCACAGGGGAATAATCCCAGTGGAGTTGTCTTCCCTGGCAGAATTCACACACCTCATAATTTGAAATACATAATGCAATAAACTACCCTATCCTTAATGTTCTTTCTTCTTTTGTGAGTAATTAATGTGTATGCCTGTTTCCCTCAAAACCAGTTATATACTCTCCTGTAAATGCCAATCTTGATTAATTCTTTTCTTCCAAGTCACATTTACCTGAAGTGAATTCAGGTTTCCAGAGATTACACTGTTGGCTGACAATTTGTTGTGGGCTAGGGATGGAGGAGAAATTCAATTGTTTTGAATTTTAATAAGAAACTACCTAATATGCTGTTTTGAAACCAATACATAAACTTAAACAGAGAATCATAGAGTTGTAAAGTTGAAAGGGAACCCGAGGATCATGTAGTCCAACCCCTTGTAATGCAGGAATCTTTGGTTGAAGCATTCCTAACAGTTGGTCATCCAACCTCTGCTTAAAAACTTCCAGTGAAGAAGAGTCCACCACAGCTCTTACTGCCAGATAGTACAACTTGAAATTTAGTTGGAATTTCCTTTCTTGTAACTTGAAGCCATTGCAGTACTCTTAACTTCCCTTGATCGGGAAACTGCGCTTCTGTTGATGCAGCCTAAAATGGACCGCACTCTGGACCTCCCCCTCAAACTCCCCTGCTAAATACCCTCACAGTCACCCCTGTTTACAAGTCCTGTTCATGAGCTCCCAGAGGCTGCAATTAGCCAAATAAAACAGCTACCCTTCAAAATCCACTCTACTCCAGATTTTGCAGTCCAGTGCTCCAACCAAGCAATCTGTACAAAAATTAATGCATACATTATGGTGAGAAAGGGGCATTTTAAAATGCATATATTTGTGAAATAACATATGTTAAGTGCATTGTGCTAAACTGCTTGCAACATGAGTATATTAAAAACTACACACAAAAATTCACACTGAAGTGTTGACAAATTTTCATAAGGATTTGTGGGAGGTTTTAATGCACATTTCTTCAGAAGATTTGGGAACTGAGAAATTGAGAGAACTGAAACTGACAAATTTGTCCATCCCTACTGAGGACTTCAAGTAAATCATGATCAACTACAATTAGAAATCAAGGTCTTTGGGTTCCACTGTAAACATTGGCATGTCTGATTTGTCACAGAGATGCTTTTTTGAATGGCATCTAGAAAGACTGTTTTCTTTATTGAGCTCCACGCCCTTTGTTCAAAGTGTGAGAAAAGCTGAAACGTCAGTAGAAGGAGAACAATCTATTCCTCCCTCCTTCTTTTTTTAGAAGACAATGTTGTTGGTGTCTCTGAGCCATCATCGCACATCCAGGGTCAAGGATCCCACCTCCTTCCCTGTGGGTTTAGTGTAATGAGAAACACTGCTTTGTTGGAGTCAAGGGAGAAGATAGCCATCTGCAGCCTTTTTTGTATGGCTAATTTTTAACAATGCTTCTTCAATGGCTAGTATGGTAGCCATTGTCTCTCTGTAACAAAGTCACAGAGTCCAACTTTGTAATTACCTGGTTCGCAATAGGAATTTGGCATCCTTGAATAGAGCACCCGTGTTTTGTGAACTGGGCAATTGTCTCTCTTCCTCCCCCTTGCTCGAAGTTCTTCTCTGACTTGCAGAAGAAAAGAAATCCAAGCCAGATAAAAAGCCTCACCTTCCTCTCTTCCCTCTAACCAAGTACTCACCTGCTGATACTGTAGTGATGACTGAGACTGCAGCAGAGAGGCAGCTCTCTTTCCCCCTCCCCTTTCACTCCATCACTGGTGCCTGAAATGCTTCTACAGCAGCATCCGGGCACCAGAGACCCTGGAGAATGCAGATTACCATTCCTGCCACCACCACCATTGCCACCATCACTAATTGCAGCCACAGCAATTAGTGGTGTCTGAAGGTTCACAGTAGGATGGAGGTTCATGCTGGATTTGGGCATTTCTCACGGAAATGCAAACAAAACAAACATTTGCCCCATCCTACTTCCTCTTGAGAAAACACTAAACACTAAAAGACAGGAAAAATCAGAGGGTAATTGCAGAATAGTTTTAAGTGGAATGGAGGAGGAATAATGGGCCATCACTTTGATCATATGCATATTACATCAGTCCCATAATATTGTTTTTCTTTTAAGTGCAACTGAGGATCAAGCAAATGTAGTTCCATTTTGCTATGCTCTTCACCCTCCCTTGACTCCTTCCTTCCTCCCTCCTCTTTCTTTCTTTCTTTCTTTCTTTCTTTCTTTCTTTCTTTCTTTCTTTCCCTCAGTACAGAGTAAAAGTTTCTCCCTCTCCATCCTTCTCTCTCCGTTCCCTACTTGCTGCACTCTGTTTCACCTCCCTGGGCCTGAGCTTCTGAGGTCCATGTCTGTTGCAATATCGTATTTGTCGCTGTCGATCTCTGGAACAGGTTTATTAAGAGCACAAGGCTGAGAAAGGGATTGATGTGCCAGGACGCTCTTCTAATCGCAGTTTCTCAGGGCCGTGCAGATGGAATTTGTTTGTCCTTATCTTGATAAGAGGCTCAGTGTTGGGTGGGTGGCAACTCAGCAGCCAAAATTGCTTGCTTGCTTTCCAGCTCACATCATCTGTGTTTTTTTCATGCTGGACAAGTTGTTTCAAGCCCTTGGCTGGAGGGGAAAGTTTGTTTGCTATCCACAGCTTTTGCAAAAAACAAAAACAGCCTCAGGCTTACCATACTACTGATATGATGATGATGATGATGATGATGATGATGATTGGAAAAGGATAGTTGAGGGGTCCCAAGTTCAATCCCCTGCAACTCCAGGTAGGGATTGGAGAAAACCCTCTCTGAAATCTTGGTTAGCTGTTGCCAGTCAGTACAGGGCTAGGTGAAGCAAGAGTCTGATTCAGTATAAGACATCTACCTATGTCCCTGTGCTTCCTATCTTCCTAACGCCCATATAAAACAAGAACATTGTGCAAGATAATGCCACGGCCTGGCAATTATAAGAGTGAAATATCATTTGATGCCATAAAAGGCTTGAGAGAAGAGGACGTGCTGTGGCTTGTGCTTAAAGGTCAGGAAAGAAAGAGGGGAAGAGAGGGAGAGATCCTCTGGCAACCATATCTAGGATGGGAGTTCCAAAATATAAGGGGAGGAACTGGGGTGGCCACCCACCAAACTTCCAAGGACATTGGCAGCTGAGAAGGAACTCGAAAGAAAAACTTCACTGGGGAAAAGGTTTGTGCAGGACAGGATCAGGGGACCTCAAGCTGAGAGGACAAATGCAGCCCTCTGGACCTCTCTATCCAGCTGTTGGAACTCTCCTCTCCCCCATTACTGGCCCTGTTCTACATCTTCCTAGGGTGTTTTTGCCTGGTTCGAATGTGTCTTTGAACCCTGGCAGTGCCTGGATGGAGGATACAGAGGGGTTTGTGCAGAAACTGGCCTGTTGTACAAAGGTAGAAATAGCCTTAGTTATTCTGTCCACTTTTGCCTCCAGCCCAGAACTGGTATGTGGGCCTTGGACCTTTGCCCAAAAGGAAGTGAGACCCTGAGGAAGAATGTGGTCCCCTGTGGCTGGTTTAAGAGAAGGCTCATAGCAGAGCTTTGGATGCAGAAGTACCCAGTTAAGGCAAGAAAAGATGCCTGACTCCATGTGGGAGTCTAATGTACAGTAGATTGGAGGCTACCTGTGCCTTAATTTTAGGGAGCATTCTCCTCCCATCCTGCCACCCACAAGGTTGGCTGAGGTTACCTGGTACAAGTTTGAAAATCCTGCCTTTGATTATCCATACCTTTTCACCCATGCACATGTCCCAGGTAAATGAATAAGGAAGTGTTGATTGTGATCTTAGCATATGCCCACCCTCAACATCATTGGGAATATGTGGATATACTCCTCATTGCTGGGACTACCTATTTCTGTTTTCAAATGGATATATCTATTAAATGATGATGACCCCCTAAGATCACTCACGGTTGCCAGATTCTTGATCAGTGTCCTATCCCTAAAGAAGAGAAACGGACTCCTGTGTGGCTCGGAAAATCCCTTTAAACCATGATCTATGTTTTAGGATGTAACTAGGTGAATCACCATTGATGTCTTCTATTGATTTGTGAGCAGATGGTGATGGTTATGTTACAAATTTATTGCAACGTATGATGTTGGTCTTTTGTTTTTGTTCTGCTTTGGTTCTTGTCTGTTTTTTGTAAGTTTTGACGGTTTTAAATTTGGAGGTTCAAGTACATTATGTTGGTATGGGAAACTGTCGTGTGATGGGCCAATGGCCGTAATAAAGATCAATCCAATCCAAATGGATACACCACGGGGTAATGCAGAATCGATCTGACCTCAATAGCTACTCACCACAATGACTATACTCTGCCTCCACAGCTGGAGGCAGTAAGGATTCTGAATATCAATTCAGGCAGAGGGGAGATTGCTCTGATACTTGGGTCCTACTTGAGGGTTTGCCACTATGATAGCAGAATACTGGACTAGATGGGCTTTTGCCCTGATCCAGTGGGCTCATAAGAGGCTCACTTTGAAGCTGAGCAGAGGTTGGATGGCTATCTGTCATGGATGCTTTAGTTGAGATTCCTGCATTGCAGGAGGTTGGATGAGATGACCCTCAGCATCTCTTCCAACTCTACAATTCTATGATTTTTGAGCTGAATCCAGATAGAAAGTCCTTGGATGACCAAGCACATATTTGAATCCTGTAACTGGGGTTCGCCTTTCTCTCTCTCTCCCTGCTCCCTGTGGCACAGTCCTGATCTTCATGACTGCAGTTAGTTTAACTGGCAGTGTACTGGAGGAAGCCTGGCTTGACTGTGTAACCAACAACCCTTTGTGTTTAACGAACCCTGCGTATTGATTTGCCTTCTAATGGCACTCAACACTCCCTCTTTTTAAAGAGCATCTCTTATTTTATTGAGATGTTCCAGCAGTAAGAGAACGCTAAATAAAACTTTCAGTTTCTTGAGCACCAGTGTAAGCCAGGAAATCAGGAGTTGAAATTGTGATTTCTGTGCTGATTTCACTGGGGGGGGGGGGGACGACCCAAGACTTCACTGCACCTGCCCCTCTGTTCATCATGGCGAGGTCTTGTTCTTTGTCTTCTTCCAAGATGTCAAGTCACATCTGACATTAGATCAAGGGAAGTGAAGGTTTCTTGTTGGACACAGTTTCCTTCCAGTTGCAACATGACTTAAAAGATCGACACTCCCATCATTCCAGGCTTGTTCTGTAACTGTTAGCATGAATAAGAAAACATTAGGGAGGAAATCTCTAGTAAGATTTTCTAAGATCTATTTTTTTAACGCTTTCTGGCTTGGTCCACATCATATTTTTAAAGCACCTCCCAAAGAATCTTGGAAACCGTAGTCTGTGAAGGGTTCTGAGAATTGCATCTCTGTGTTCCACACTTCCCAGGATTCTTTGAGGTGGCTTTTAATATATGGTGTGTACACATCCCACCCATGTGTGTGTGTGGCTGATCACTCTATGGTAGCAAAATCTATTGTCCATTAAAGTGTTGTCACAGTGCTTTGAATGCATAGGGTGAATGTGGGTGTAGTCTTAGGACTACCCTCTCTATTTGACACAGGTAGGACTGGAGTATCAGCACACTGAACATCTAATGCTTGTGGGGATACTTCATATATCCACCCCCCCCATTCCAGTGATGGTGGAGGGGGGAAAGACCCTAAGGGTTGTCTCCAACTAAATTCTACGCAGACTGGACCCAATGAAATGAATGACCCTGCTTTAGAAATGTCCTTTAATTTCAATGGATCTACAGTGAGTAAGACTATGGGATATATTATGCTCTAGAGATGGGGGGCAAAAGATCACAGTCTCCAGGACCACTAAACTGTTTAGATTTCCTCATTCTAAAACAACACATACTATCCACAAGCTAAAATTATATAGAGCCAATTTAAAATCCTAATCTGTGAATCAAAACTTAAAGTACATATAAAAATCAATTTTAAAACAAACTCAAAGTATTTCAGCCCCTCACAAATACCTAAGCCTTAGAGTTCCGAAAGCGAAATGGCTGCTGGGTTGAACATGGGCCTGGAGTCCCAGGTGGGCAGAATTACCTCTCACAAAGCAGACAGACACTGCAGCAGGCACAGATGGCTTGCCCAATCCCCCACCTATGAGTCACATATAAAAGGTGCTTCTTTCTCTAAATCAGCCCTATTATATTTGTAAAGCATGTGCCATCCAAATCTCCAATACCCTGAGCTCCAGATGTTATCCAGGACCTCTTGCACTGTGGCATTTCCTGCAAAAGCCCATCTCCTGCCTCTCCAACCCTCAAAGAAGGATCACAGCAGAAGAGAGGAGCATCGGTATCTGTCTCGCCAGTCTGAAGGTTAACGGCGTGATTAAAATATTAGGAAAGCAACTGTCATCGGAGTGAAATACGGCGCCCCTTGCCGGTGTAAATCAGAGCACAGCATTCCTGACAGGTTCCTTGAGAACTCACAGGCCCTGCCTCTGCAGGCAAGAATCACTCACCACCCGTACAACAAAGGGATCCAGGGGGGCTGTCTGTCTCCCACCTCCATGGCACTCTTGCAGCTGCCTTTGATTTTGACTTGTGCTGGTCCCCTTCCACAATGCTGTGGATGAGAGAATAAATCCAACGCCCCCAGAAGCATTTCCAGTGCTAGAAAGAGTCGCTTGTTACCTCCTGCAGAGGACTTACACCAATAATTCCTTGATGGCTTCATTCTGATCTCTAATACTGCATTCCTAGAAAACCGTGTTAGAATCCAGGGGCTGCTCTGCTTCCCTATCACTCATCAATTCATTTTTTTTATTACCAGGAGCAGGTTGTGGTTCCCCTGTGATAGAGGACATGTTTGGCATGCAAAAGCTCCCAGGTTCAATCTGCAACATCTCCAGGTAGGGGGAGAAAAGAGCTTAGTCTGAAACCATAGTGAACTGCCATCAATCAGTGTAGACAATATTGAGAGCTAGATGGACCAATCATCTGACTTCGTGCAAGGCAGCTTCCTATGCCCTTGTATTATTTTATTTATTCTTTTCGCAAATCCCCCAAAAGGAGGTGCTTTAAAAAGAAACCATAGGAAATGACTTCTCTGCTCTCTGTCTTGCTCTTGTGCTTTGGTCTTGCTTGCTGGTTTCTCACAGGCACCCGGTTGGCCATTGTGAGAACAGGATGCTGGGCTGGATGGGCCATTGACCAGATCCATAAGGGCTCTTCTTATGTTCTTATAAAGGGCACAATTCAGCCAGGCAAAAGCACACAGGCAGGGTGCAAAGCAGGGTTGGTGACGCATGTGGACTGTGGCCTGTAGCAAGGAGTGTGGCCTGTTAGTTTCTGTTTTGCCACTGAGCAGCTACTTAGAGTCACAAGGCTCTGTTTACATTCCAGAGACAGTCCAGGCTGTTGGAAGTCTCACGGGAATGGGAGACAGATGTGACGTTATTGGTTTCCTGTTCCTTTGTTCCTTTGTTCAGTTGCTCTCTGCTTTCATAGAGAGAGGATGTATATTTCTTTGCTGTCTGCATAGTAAGAAATAAAGCATGGTGATGTAACCATAAATCTCATCACTTCTGCTGCTTTGATTCTCTGCCGAACTGGAACATGCCTTGGAGCCTCATCAAAGGCTCAGGTCATTAATTATTCATCAGGAGGACGATTCCGGAGGAAGATGAGCTTTATCAGCTTGGCCAAGCTGAGATCCCAACATGGCCTGTGGAGAGTCCTGAGGTCCAAACAGAAAGCCTTGGGAGTTCAAATTTGTCCCATACCCTCCAATATTTATCCAATGAAAATTGGGATGTCCTATTCTATACCCTCCAACATTTCTCCAGTGAAAATAGGGACGTCCTAAGGAAAAGCGGAACAGTCCGGGATGAAATCAGAAAGAGGGATGACTTCTGTAAATCTAGAACTGTCCCTGGAAAATAGGGACACTTGGAGGGTCTGGTGTCCCCCATGCCTCAGGCACCCCACAGGCTCCTAGGGCCGTTGGTTGCTCATAGCTGCAACTGTATCACAGGGTATTATTTTAAAAAATGGGGGGGGGGGGCGGGGACCCAAGGCTGCCATGTGTCTCAGCACAGTTTGTTTTCAAAAATTTAGTACTGTGAATATCCTTATTTCTGAATACTGTTAACTCTGTGGTATAGATGGGATGGGCTGTGCCAGCCCCAGCTTCTCTTTATGTTCAATATTTTGATCTAGCAATTGCAGGCTGAGGAAATGCATGAATAAAGGTCAACAGTACCGGCATCTAAAGCTTGACAGTAGGCAAAACACTCTATCATATCTATATATCTATCTATATATATATATGCTTTTCATTACATGCATTTGATGTCTATCAAAGTCCTGAATCTCCCTCAGCGCCCCAGCAAAAGGAGGAAATGGTCCTGGAGCTTCTTTGACTAATGAAGAGGGTTAGTTCATATCTCTGAGGCCCCAAGGGGGAGAAGTTGCTTTTATTTTATTTTATTTTATTTTTTAACACTCCCATTAGAGTGGGGAAAGGTGAGTTTCAGTGCTAGGCCTCAGCCTGTCAGGTGCTTGTGATGTAACTGCTAAATTTAGTGCATTCACTCTGCGGCACCTTTAAAGTTGTCGCTCTCTCCCTTGTTGCTTAGAGTAGATAGCGCTGGCAGTTTTTTTGCGAGGAAAAACTGAACGGGGGGACGGACAAGGGGGAAGATGAAGAGGAGACAGGCCTAAGAGCCTGGAGCACCACGAGGCTTCAAAATTGCCGCTGCGTTGTCAAGATCGGGAAAGTGGGAGCTGCCAAAGCCTGTCAGGGAGAGTTAGGCCTGCTATGACAAGCGGTGTGGGGCCTTGAAAGTCCCATGTCAAAAAACGGTGGAAATGAGTGGCAGGGCCTAGCTTGGCCTATCACCCTCCTATCTGGGGAAGCGACGGAAGGGCCTGGAAGGGCTATGCAAGGACGCAGGACCATGTGAGCGAGTGCCTTTGGAAACAAAGGTCACCCTAAAGCAGGAGTTGACAAGGCTGCATCTCCCCTCATCACCATGACATGTGATGATTGTCACATTGAAACTGACTGCTCCTCATTACTTTTAAATAAAGGAGAGCATGGTGTCCTTCTTGCAACCGCTAGCAGTTTGTCACATTCAGGCCATCAAGGGGCAACTGTGGTTCTTATATTGATAATGTGAAGTCTGGATTCTTCACCACGATTGGGAGTTCAGCTAGTCACTGGTTTTAAGCAGCTGCACATACTAACAGGCATATCAATTTCCTTCTCAACTTTCCTTGGCATCAACCACAAGGAATGAGAGCAAGAGGGGGAGAAAGAGAGAGCGAGGCGGGATAATTGTCCGAGGATGACAAGTCCACATGTTTAGGCAGATCAAGAAATAGCTACAAATACTGCATGCTATGAGGCAGACAGCTGAAATGTTAATGCCTGGCAACACTGTAGTCTAATTAAATCTGCAGTGGTGTCCTCTGGTTTACCTTATCCTAAGACAATAAAGGACTTTATATCATGCTCTCACTCGAAAACATTGTTTTCATATATTACCTTGAATCTGCAGATTGGCGGATATGAACCATGCAGGGCTAGTGACAACCCTGAAGACCTCAGTATTTGGGGAAGGATATTAGGGACCAGACAGTCCTTATGTATCCTGGACCTAAGTTGTTGAGGGCGTTGTAAATTAACAGAAAAACCTTGGACCTGGCCCAGTAGCCAGTGAGTACCTTGGTGTTCCAATGTGCAACAAAACTCTGTGATATTTAGCCTTCCATGTTGGTGTATACTCTGTAGTGACACATAGAGGAAACATGGTAGCAATGCCCAACATTGAAGGGAAGGTAGAGTGGGTGCTGATGTGGAGTTCTATTTAAGCATTGGATCCTGGGAGAGTTTTGGAACGCCCTGCATCAGAACCCAAGAGAATCATGGGATGCCTTCACTCTTAATAGTGATACAGTGGTACCTCGGGTTACATACGCTTCAGGTTACATATGCTTCAGGCTACAGACTCTGCTAACCCAGAAATAGTACCTCAGGTTAAGAACTTTGCTTCAGGATGAGGACAGAAATCATGCTCTGGTGGTGTGGCGGCAGCAGGAGGCCCCATTAGCTAAAGTGGTGCTTCAGGTTAAGAACAGTTTCAGGTTAAGAACGGACCTCCGGAACGAATTAAGTACTTAACCTGAGGTACCACCGTATAAGGGAGCTGTGGATGTTTATCACTGAGATAATTTCTCATACAAAACTAATGACTAAATATATCTATGAGGTAGGGACAAGGAATGGGGAGAATAAATTTGATTCAGCTCACATTTAAAAGGCAAACCTGTCAGATTAACACTTTCCTAAACAATACCTGAACTGAAACACAGCCATCCTTTGGAATTCACACTTATCTGAATTTTGCAATGAAGTTCTCCAAACAAACACACATTTACAAAAAAAAAAATCCACATCGAAAATGAATATATGAGTGAGTGGATCATGCAGAAATGTATCATATATGGGGAATTGTGCATTATGTTGTGTCAGGGAACTGCCATCGGAAGGAAGGGAAGTGAAAGGGCTCACACAGGTTGGGAGAGACTCAGCAGCTGAAGAGGGAACCAGTAGGGGGAGAGGAGCTGAGCTGAGGGAAAGGGAGCTGGAGGGATGGCTCAGAGACACTTCCAGCGAAAACAGTGGGGAGGTTTCAGGACCTCCTGTAGGGACACCCACTCCTCGCCGGAAACTGTCACGCAGAGAGTCCAGAAGACGTGTTTCCGTTAAGGAGCTTTTATGTTGGAAGCGATTCCGAAAGCAACCACTGTCGGAATCTGCCAGCGACTGACGGAGCCATGTTTAAGGGGCTCCGTTACAGACAGAGGTTTGCAAACTTGACCAAACTCTGAGGGACTAGGATTTTACACACAAGCAGCTCATCGTCCCATCACAGCATTCCGACAGTCTTCGTGAGCAGCTTGTGCAGGAGAAGGCATCATGAGCAACCCAGCCGGAACCGGAGAAGCAGGAGCTGGAGCGGGTCCAAGCCTGGAAGAAAGGTACCGGGTGTTGGAGGTCCAGCTAGCGCTGCAGACGGCGAGGCTTGAGGAGAGGAGGGCTCAGGATGCAGACAAAAAGGGGAAAGACACCCAGCTCGTCAGAAAGGTACCAGGATTGGTGCAGAAGTTTGGGGGGGAGCCCAAAGACTATCATGGCTTTCGGACAGAGATGCAATATGCCCTCAATCTGCAGTTTGATGAATTCCCTGACGAGGAATCACGAGTGGCTTTCGTGATTGGGCATCTTGAAAAGGGGGCGAGAGACTGGGTTAGACCCCTGATGGCAGCGAATAGTGACGTCCTAAAGGACACGATGAAGTTCTTTCGCGCCATGGATCTGATGTTTTCCAGCGATATTGAACAGGGAGTGGTCCGCAGACAGTTAATGGCTTGCACACAGGGGAGCCGATCTGTCCGTGAGTACTGGACTGAGTTCACCATGTTGATCCATAAATTGGGGTGGGATCTATCGGCGGAACCCATTCAAATGCTCTTTGAAGAAGGGCTTTCTTCGGCTGTGAAAGACGAACTTTCCCGGGCGCCCAGGGCGGAGTCTATGGACCAGCTGACCAAATCAGCGCTGACCATAGGAGCGCGCCAGGAGGCGAGAGCATTGGAGAGGCGGGAAGGGAAGGGGGAACGTTGGAAGGAGTTCCGCATTCCAGACATTCCAGAGCCAACTTTCCCGCCGGCAGAGCCGATGGAAATCGGAACAGCGCGCGCGCGCGCAGTTTCAAAGCCCAGTGAGTGGGGAAAGAAGGAGGGAAAAGGCGCCCGGAAATGCTATCTCTGCCAACAGCCAGGTCACTTTGCCAGAGTCTGCCCCCAGAGGAAGGAATGGCAAGGGATGGTAGGAGCTGTGGAGGGAAGAGAGGAAGAAATACCGAAGCAAGTAAAAGCCAACGCCTGGCTGCCACCGTCGGGGCACAGCAGCCAGGCCAAAGAGCAGTGAAAGTGCCCACGCCAGAACCTCCTAAACCCGCCCTAGTGATAGAAGTGGCGCTAGAGCTGCCAAACGGACACCCTCTAAAGATAAAGGCGCTGTTGGACTCAGGCAGCTCCTGCAATTTCATGAGCAAAGAGTTTGCAGCTGAACACCAGATACAGACGATCCCTTTAAGCAACCCCCTGCAGGTGACCACGATCGATGGCAGGGAGCTGTTGGGAGGAGAAGTCAGCTTGCAGACCGTCCCAATGATAATGAAGGTGGCAAGGCACACCGAACTGATAGCGTTTAATGTGGCCACCTTGGGAGGAGCTCCCATTATATTGGGGATGAGCTGGCTAGCGTTACATGATCCGCTGGTGGGCTGGCATCAGAGAGTGGTTTCTTTTGGTTCAGCACATTGCTTAGAACACTGCAAAGAGGGAAAGGGTTTGGCAGGGGCCCAAGCCACCCTAGCAGGGACTGAAGTAACGGAGAACGTGAAGGTACCACGACAATACGCAGATCTCCGCGACGTCTTCAGCGAAAGGGAAGCTGACCAACTACCCCCGCATAGACCCTTTGACTGTCAAATCAATTTACTCCCTGGGGCACAGCTCCCTGTAGGCAAGCTGTACGCCATGTCAGACAGAGAGATGCAGGAGCTAAGAGAGTTCATTGACAAGAACCTGAAGAGAGGGTTCATCAGAGAGTCCAGGGCGGTGGGGGGCAGCCCAGTGTTTTTTGTGGATAAAAAAAACACGAACAAGCCGAGGCTTGTGTGTGACTTCAGGGCCTTAAATGCAGTGTCAGAACCAGTGGCTTTCCCTATGCCCAGGATTGACGACATTTTGACAAGGGTCAGGAAGGGAAAGATTTTTACTAAACTGGACCTAAGGGGGGCGTACAACCTGATACGAATAAGGAAGGGGGATGAATGGAAAACCACCATGTTCACCCCTTTGGGGGCATTTGAATATTTAGTTATGCCCTTCGGCCTACAAGGAGGCTCCGCGTGCTTTCAATCGTTTATGAACCACGTCCTGGGGCCTTTGCTTTACAAGAATTGTGTGGCCTTCTTAGACGACGTGTTGGTGTATTCTGAGAATGAGGAGCAGCATGTGAGAGACGTCAGAGAAGTGTTGAGCAGGCTGCAAGCCAACCAGCTGTGGGTGAAACTGGAGAAGTGTCAGTTTCATACCAAGGAGGTGGAATTCCTGGGGTATCGCCTGTCAGACAAGGGATTGGCCATGGATCCCGGCAAGGTCCAGGCGGTGCTGGAATGGAAAACACCCAAAACAAGGAAGGATGTGCAGAGGTTCCTAGGATTTGGGAACTTCTATCGTAAGTTCATCCGAAACTTTGCCCACCTGACGGCGCCCATTACGGACTGTCTCAGCAGTAAGAAGAAGTTCGTTTGGACTGAGGAGGCGGAGCGAGCATTTGAGGAACTAAAAAGGGCCTTCGCCTCGGAACAACAACTCCTGCATGTGGATTTACAAAAACCGATGAGAGTGGAAACTGACGCATCAGACAGAGCTATTGGGGCGGTGCTTCTGCAGCCAGGGAAGGAGGAGTCAGAGTGGAGACCGTGTGCCTTTTTTTCGCGAAAGCTGAACAAATCCGAGAGGAACCAGGGGGTTTCGAGGAAAGAAATGGAGCTTTGTATTACAAAGGGGCACTGTATATCCCTGAAGGAGACTTAAGGGGGAGGGTACTCAAGCAGTTGCATGACAGCCCCACGGTGGGGCATTTTGGACAACACAAAACCATGTGGTTGGTCACCAGGGAATTTTGGTGGCCTAAGGTGAGGGAAGATGTACGGGAGTATGTAAGAGGGTGTGAGCAATGCCAGCGAGCCAAAGGGGAGAGGCGGGCACCGGCGGGGCTATTAGAACCCTTACCAACCCCAGAACGACCTTGGGAGGCAGTGTCGATAGATTTTATGACTGATCTGCCGAAGTCCAAGGGGAAAACAGCCATCATGGTGGTGGTAGACCTACTAACAAAGATGTGCCACTTTGTAGCCTGCTCGCATGCAGTCACGGCGGAAGAGACAGCGAAGTTATTTGTAGAACACATTTTTAGGTTGCACGGGGTGCCATTGAGGGTGGTCTCAGACCGAGGAAAACAATTTACTTCCAGGTTCTGGAGGAAGCTCATGAGCTTACTGCAGGTGGAGGTCAACTTTTCGACTGCCCGGCACCCTGAAACCAACGGGCAGGCGGAAAGAGCAAACGGGGTCCTCCAGCAATACCTGAGGTGTTATGTCAATGACAGAGAGAATGACTGGGTAGAAAAGTTGGCGCTGGCGGAATTTGCCTACAACAATGCCGAGAATGTGTCCACAGGGATGAGCCCCTTCTTGGCTAATTATGGGTGTCATCCCAGGGCTTTCCCAGGGGGAGAAGGGGAGAGATGGGGTGTCCCGGCAGCCGAGCATTTTGTAGAAGAAATGGAAGCAATCCATCGTCAGCTCCAACTCAACTTAGAAAGGGCGAAGGAAGAATACAAGAGGCAGGCAGACAAGAACCGAAGGGAAGGTGAAACCATAAGGGTGGGAGATAGGGTGTGGCTGTCAACCCAAGGGTTGCCGTTCAAAGGAGGTTGTAAGAAATTAAGACCCAGGAGATTGGGTCCCTTTGAGGTCATTCAACAGGTCAACCCAGTGGCTTTCAGGCTCCGGTTACCCAACCACATGAAACTGCACCCAGTATTTCACAGGTCGTTACTGTCACCGTATGAGGGGGGACGAGAAGGGATGGCCACTCGGGGACCGGTCATAGAAGAAAGGGAATGCAGCAGCCATGTGGCAGAAATCCTCGACGCCAGATGGAAGGGGGATCAGGTGGAGTATTTGGTAGCGTGGGAAGGAGAACCGGAGTCAGAAAACACTTGGGTAATGGCAGAAGATATCAATGACGAGGTATTGATAGAAACGTTCCATCAAAGGTTCCCAAGGAAACCTCAGCCTGTGGAGAGGTTCCGGAGGGAATACTTTGGGACCACCGATGAGGAGGAGGAGTTGGAAGGATTCTCGGAATCGGAAGGGGAAGGGGAGATGGACTCTGAGGAGGAGGAGTACTTCGAGACCAGGAACCGCAACAGGTGGAGAGAAGTGTTCGGGACATCGGAAGATGAAGGAAGTTCATTCCGGGGTTTTGCCTCCTCACCGCCCGTAGAGGAGGGGGTGAGAGGGGATGAAGGGGGCCCTGGAGGGGAGGTGGATGTCAGGGAACTGCCATCGGAAGGAAGGGAAGTGAAAGGGCTCACACAGGTTGGGAGAGACTCAGCAGCTGAAGAGGGAACCAGTAGGGGGAGAGGAGCTGAGCTGAGGGAAAGGGAGCTGGAGGGATGGCTCAGAGACACTTCCAGCGAAAACAGTGGGGAGGTTTCAGGACCTCCTGTAGGGACACCCACTCCTCGCCGGAAACTGTCACGCAGAGAGTCCAGAAGACGTGTTTCCGTTAAGGAGCTTTTATGTTGGAAGCGATTCCGAAAGCAACCACTGTCGGAATCTGCCAGCGACTGACGGAGCCATGTTTAAGGGGCTCCGTTACAGACAGAGGTTTGCAAACTTGACCAAACTCTGAGGGACTAGGATTTTACACACAAGCAGCTCATCGTCCCATCACATGTTGAAACTGTGTTAAACTGTTTATTAGCAGAAATTCTCGTTAAAATGCTGGTGAGGATTTCTTTCTTTTCTTTTCTTTTTAAGCTAATTGGTTCAGAAACATGGAGAACTGGATTTAAGATGGGGGAAATGAGAAAGTGAGAGAACCAAGATTAACAGATCCGTTCATTCCTAGAAGGCACATTAAGTAAAAGCCAACTGAAAATCTCACAGGCCTTGCAAGGTAGGACAGTTTCCCTGCTGTCCTTGAAACGGGGAAAAGTTTGAAGTGCCTATGGGTTTTAATCCCAGTGGCAAACATTTTCAGGGTGGGGGTATCACTTCAGCCTTTCTTCCTCCCCTGATTCTCCTCGCCACAATCCCGGTTTTTAACAATCTGTGTGTCAGTAAAAGCAAGCTGTATCCTTTTTGCTTGTGATAGCATCTAATTGGTTGTGGATAATCCCATATTAAGTCTCCCGGCTGGATCAGAAGGGGCCTCATGAGGTTCAGTCACGTCCCATCTCCACAGAAGGTTCCGTTATCATGTTTATGAACAGCCACGCCGGGCAGGAAAAATTTGCATATAAATAACCTGCCAGCATTGAGAGCAGAGAGAGGCACCTGGTAACTACTTCATTTATTGCTCTGGAGGGAGGCGGAGGCAAATGGATCAGTGCAACGGGCATCCATGTCATGGCAAATTCATCTCCGGCCACTGATTAGCCCCAGCAGGGGTCATGACCCCATAAAAACAATGTGTGTGCGCTTGCCTGTGTGTCTAAAATTTGCATGCTGATTTCATCACCTCTCACCTCCTACCAAGAGTCTGCAGAAAAAGGACCCCCCCTCCCCCGCCGACAGCCATATGGTCATTGCCACATTGCTTTTCCACCCTGAGCTGCTAACCGGTGCTGGAGACAGTATACTAGGAATCTCAAACAGAGTGGGCTGTTGTGTTCATGTCCTGCTTATGGGGTTCCATGGGTTTTTGGATAGCCTCTGAGAGAACAGAATTCTGGACTAGAAGGGTCTTCTTTCCAATCCAGCAAAGTTCTTCTTAAGTTCTTAGCTCACATCTAAGGGAACTGTGTTTTCAACCTAAACATGCTGGAATTTTTGCTTTCATCTTTGATTCCCTGTGGACTTTAAGAACCTTGCATAGTCGGAACAAGAGTCCATTAGTCAAGCATGCTGATGCTATCACAAGGCACTCAGAAGCCTGGCCTGAAAGCAGCAGTACCCTTCCCCGCCTAGTTTCTCTCAATCATCTGTCACTCAGAGGTATGTCACCTCTGCATTTGAGATTTCTATTTATTCAGCATTGCTTAAATAGCCATTGATGGACCACTCCTCCATGTTTTCATCTTAATCCTTTTGTTAAAAAAAAAGCCATACAGGCCTGCGGCAAGCACTAAATTTTATGGCAGGGAGTTCCATAGATATGCATTGTACAAAGAAACCATTTATCTCCACTGTTCTGAACCTGCTGCCCATCACCTTTATTGGATTATTCTGAGGAATAATGTTATAAGACTAGAAGATGCTGCACATTCGCTCCATACCATTCATATTCACCTCTATTCTGTTGTGAACAACCCTCCCCCACTTTTTTTAGTTGTCTCTTTTTCCCGTTAACTGAAAAGTCTCTGACAATTTTCCCTTTCATGGAAGAGTTTGAGCTGGGTTTTCTCTTCCTGTTTCTGGTGCTAAAGGAAGGTGTAGCTCCAGGATTTGGCAGTGTCAGGCACCGGCTCAGGCTCCGGCTCCGGCTGGAGAACCACTATTGTTTCCTGAATAGGCAAATAGCAAAGCCCATATTGCAGAGAGAAGAGCTGAGTGTTAGGGATGGAGCTGGTTTATAAAGCCTGGCTTCTCCCTCTTCCCCAACTCCCCAGGGCAAAACCATCCTGAATCTTCTTCCCAGGGAACTTTGGGTGTGGCAAATTCACCTCCACTCGAGAGTGGGAGCAGCATTCTCCAGGTTAGAAATTGGTGGCAAGTCTTATTATACAGGTAGATGGCTGAAACATGTGAGTCTTACTGTAAAGAAACTGGGCCAAAAAGTGGTGGGTTGGCTCGCTGTTTCACCATGAATTCTCACCTCACAGACTCTTTAGAATCATGACCTCAGGCTCTACTTTATTCAATGGGTTAATCAAGCGGTACCCCTGGAGACCACCATCCTTTATCCAGAACCGTAATTGAAAATGGATCACAGTATCTGAAAGCACCTGTTTGAAAGGGTCAGGAAAGGTACCAGTCTGATTATGAGGATGACAGGATGCTTAAAGGATGCTTAAGGCGTAATAAGTAATCCATGTTATGTATTATGTATGCACGCTAAATGCATGCACTCATTTATAAAACCAACATTTCTTGCTCTTCATCATCTTTAAACCAAAAATGATTATTCCCTCTCCTCTATTTTAAGTTAGGAGGCAGGACTCTCAATGTATTAGTGAGGAAAAGAGAGGGAGACAGAGACAGAGATATCCCTATCCTGGCTGGGGACAGGTCAGTTTTTTCCACTTTGACACCTTAAAATATTGCAAAAAGAATAAAGTGTGAACATTCATCATTCATAGCAAGAACTGTCAGAAGAAGAAGAGTTTGGATTTGATATCCCGCTTTATCACTACCCGAAGGAGTCTCAAAGCTGCTAACAATCTCCTTTCCCTTCCTCCCCCACAACAAACACTCTGTGAGGTGAGTGGGGCTGAGAGACTTCAGAGAAGTGTGACTAGCCCAAGGTCACCCAGCAGCTGCATGTGGAGGAGCGGAGACGCGAACCTGGTTCACCAGATTACAAGTCTACCGCTCTTAACCACTACACCACACTAGCTCTCTCAGAAGGTTGGGGGATATGCCATTCTTGAACCCCTCTGATTCTGTGTGTTCAAATGCATATTGGAGTTTAACTCATTGATGGGGAACCTGTGCACCTCCAGATGTTAAATGACAACTCCCATCACCCCTGACCATTGACAGTGCTGGTTGGGGCTGATGGGAGTTGTAATCCAAGAACATCTGGAGGTATAACTGCCTTAACTAATCCATGCCTTGGGTGGCTTCAAAATCCACAGAGAACTGTGAAGTTTGACTTTAATACTGGTAGATGCCAGGAGCCTTTTTTAATTGGTCCTTTTCTTTTACATGATACTGACGCTGTGATTCAGCTTCTGTTGTTCCCATAGAACTGATGATGCTACCAAAAGTCTGAGGAACTTGCCCTGAGCCAAAACTGGAGGTGCTTTTTTTGTTTTTGTTTTTTGTCAGTGGTGCCTTGGTTCTCAAACTTAATCTGTTCTGGAAGCCCGTTCCAAAACCAAAGTGTTCCAAAACCAAGGTGCTGTTTCCCATAGAAAGTAATGCAAAAATGGATTAATCCATTCCAGACTTTTTAAAACAACCCCTAAAACAGCAATTTAACATGAATTTTACTATCTAACAAGACCATTGATCCATAAAATGAAAGCAATAATCAATGTACTGTACTATAAAATAAATTTAACAATATTATAGATGATAAAAATTACAATTATTTTTCTTTTCTTAACTGAACTGATGATAGTCATTGTTTTGATGGGGGGCTTTTATCCATTTCAGCAGTCACACAATCAATCAATCAGTAGCTGATCCACACAGTCACAAAAACAAATTAACTGAAAAAGCCTCAAAACAAAAAATGCAAAATAAATAGCAAAAACAAAAGCACCAAATAGAAGCTCCAAATATCACCTTAGAACACTGCAATTGGAAACAAAAGGCTTGAATTACAATGGGGGGTGGGGATTAGCAGCTCAACAGGAAACACAAGGGGACTCAAAATGGAGCACGTTCGGCTTCTGACAAGAAGTTCGAAAACCGGAACACCTACTTCCGGTTTTGCAGCGTTCAGGTTCCAAGTTGTTCGTGAATTAAGCTGTTCGAAAACCGAAGTATCACTGCACTGGTGTCCCTCTCCTCTTTTGGCGAACACTGTAGTTGAAGCCAAAGGTCTTCCTAATACTGTTTGGGAAACATTGTCTGCACTCTGAATAGGCTTTGTATTCCTAACGCTATTTGGGCAGTATTGTCCGCACACCGAATAGGTGATATCAGCTTGTCACCAAGTCCGCTTCACTAAATAGTGTTATGATGCCATTTGTGTCACTATCTGGTCCCTTATTGGCTGAGCTCACTCTAGGAGGGAACTATAAGAAAATAAATAATAATAAACAATGAGGAGCACCAAAATGGCTGAAGTGGGAGAAGACAATAGCAGTGAACAGATTGAAAAGGATGTGAACAGTTACAGGTTCTTTGACTTTGAGGAAATATGCCTGCTTTGGGGCTGACAGTGGAATGGGTGAATATTCAATACAGCCCTAGCAGGAGCAGAGCCTAGATTAAAGAGATTGGCAGGGTGTGTGCGTAGGTGGAACGTTGCTGGCAGCTGAGTGGAAAACTTGGTGGTCTTGATTCTCCTTATTGAATGTGGGTTGTTTGTGTGTCATTACTATGGCAACAGAAAGTTGAGATGGCGGGGTGCTCATGTAAAAGCACTAATGGAACCTATTAGAACACCACAATCTACATTGGCAACATGGCCGGGGTGAAACTCTCTTGGCATGTATGGAACCAAAAATAAATAGTTCAATAATTTGCAGAGCAGCCTGTTAAACAGCCTGTAGAAGCTGTCAAAAAGAAAGTGGGCTAAAATGTTCTAAAGGCAAGTGAAGGCATTTTTGCTCCGTTCATTTATGATTCAGCCTACTCTCTGGCAGCCCAGGGTCCCTCGTGGAGAGGGAGCATTGGGGAATCAAAATGGGAAAGAAATTAAAGTCATCCATTTGTCAAATTTGAAGCTGAGGAGTGGAATGTTCATATTTGACCCTCAAATTGGGAATTAGAGTTTCTGAACCAAACTGTAATATCAAAATTCCAAGATCTGCTTTGTTTTTCAACCTATCCAAGGAGATTGGGTGGGATTCAACTAAGTTTTGCTCAGAGTAAACCCATTGAAAGTAATGGACCTAACTTAGTCATGTTCATGAACTTCATCAAGTCCATTTTGAGCTAAACTTTGTTTACTATAACCCATTGCTCTTCTGATTGGTTGCTACTGCATGTCAGCTGTCAGGTTAGTGGGTGGGGTGTGCACACATGAAGCATCTAAATAGGATGCCCACCTGCATTTTAAATTGGCACAGTCAAAGTAGCATCCATCATCCAAAGTAGCAAACTAAATATGACATAATAGGCATCACTGAAACCTGGTGGGATAAGTCCCACGATTGGAATGTAATAATGGAGGGATACAATCTATTTCAGAGAAACAGACCAGACTAGAAAGGAGGACGAGTGGCGTTATATGTCAGGGATGTGTATACCTGTGAAGAGATCCAAGATTTAGAACCTCAAAGCCAAAGTGAGAGCATTTGGGTCAAAATTAAGGGAGAGAAGAATAACAGTGACCTCATTGTGGGAGTTTACTATAGATCCCCAAGCCAAACGGAGGACATAGATGATGCCTTCCTGGAACAGATGGCCAAGCATGCAAAAGGAAGGGAGATAGTAGTAATGGGGGACTTCAATTACCCGGATATTTGTTGGATGTCAAACTCAGCCAAGAGCATAAGGTCAAACAGATTCCTCACTGGCCTTGCAGACAACTTCATTGTCCAGAAAGTGGGAGAAGCAACAAGAGGAACAGCCATTTTAGATCTGGTCCTAACCAATGTTGATGACCTGGTTAGTGGGGTAGAAGTGGAAGGATCATTAGGCATGAGTGATCATGCTCTTCTGAAGTTTACTATACAGCGGAAAGGAGCAGCCAAGCATACACGGACTCAATTTCTTGACTTTAAGAAAGCCGACTTCATAAAACTTAGGGAAGTGCTGGGTGAGATCCCATGCACAGTAATACTAAAAGGAAAGGGAGTTCATGATGGCTGGGAGTTTGTTAAGAGGGAGATAGTAAAAGCACAACTTCAGGCAATACCAATGAGACGGAAACATGGAAGGTGCCTAAAGAAGCCAGGGTGGCTATCTAAAGAACTTTTAACTGAGTTAAGATTAAAAAAGGGTGTGTACAAAAAATGGAAAAGGGGGGAAACCACCAAAGAGGAATTCAAACAAATAGCCAGCACGTGTAGACACAAAGTCAGAAAAGCTAAAGCACAGAATGAACTCAGGCTTGCTAGAGAGGTTAAAAGCAACAAAAAAGGCTTTTATGGGTATGTTCATAGCAAAAGGAAGAACAAAGAAACAGTGGGGTCACTCAGAGGAGAAGATGGTGAAATGCAAACAAGGGACACAGAAAGGGCTGAACTCCTCAATGCCTTCTTTGCCTCAGTCTTCTCCGATAAAGAAAACAATGCCTGACCTGAAGAATTTGGAGCAAATGATTCAGCAGAGGAAACACAGCCCAGAATAACTAAGGAGATAGTACAAGAATACTTGGCTAGTCTAGATGTATTTAAGTCTCCAGGGCCAGATGAACTGCATCCAAGAGTATTAAAAGAACTGGCAGATGTGATCTCAGAACCACTGGCAGTCATCTTTGAGAATTCCTGGAGAACAGGCGAAGTCCCAGCAGACTGGAGGAGGGCAAATGTTGTCCCTATTTTCAAAAAGGGGAAAAGAGAGGACCCAAATAATTACCACCCAGTCAGTCTGACATCAATACCAGGGAAGATTCTGGAGCAGATCATTAAGCAAACAGTCTGTGAGCACCTAGAAAGGAATGCTGTGATCACCAATAGTCAGCATGGATGTCTGAAAAATAAGTTATGTCAGACTAACCTGATCTCATTTTTTGACAGAATTACAGGCCTGGTAGATGAAGGGAACGCAGTGGATGTAGCCTACCTTGATGTCAGCAAGGCATTTGACAAGGTGCCCCATGATATTCTTGTAAAGAAGCTGGTAAAATGCGGTCTTGACTATGCTACCACTCAGTGGATTTGTAACTGGCTGACTGACCGAACCCAAAGGGTGCTCATCAATGGTCTTATTCAACATCTTTATCAACGACTTGGATGATGGACTCAAGGGCATCCTGATCAAATTTGCAGATGACACCAAACTGGGAGGGGTGGCTAACACCCCAGAGGACAGGATCACACTTCAAAACGACCTTGACAGACTAGAGAACTGGGCCAAAACAAACAAGATGAATTTTAACAGGGAGAAATGTAAAGTATTGCACTTGGGCAAAAAAAATGAGAGGCACAAATACAAGATGGGTGACACCTGGCTTGAGAGCAGTACATGTGAAAAGGATCTAGGAGTCTTGGTTGACCACAAACTTGACATGAGCCAACAGTGTGACGCGGCAGCTAAAAAAGCCAATGCAATTCTGGGCTGCATCAATAGGAGTATAGCATCTAGATCAAGGGAAGTAATAGTGCCACTGTATTCTGCTCTGGTCAGACCTCACCTGGAGTACTGTGTCCAGTTCTGGGCACCACAGTTCAAGAAGGACACTGACAAACTGGAACGGGTCCAGAGGAGGGCAACCAAAATGGTCAAAGGCCTGGAAACGATGCCTTATGAGGAACGGCTGAGGGAGCTGGGCATGTTTAGCCTGGAGAAGAGGAGGTTAAGGGGTGATATGATAGCCATGTTCAAATATATAAAAGGATGTCACATAGAGGAGGGAGAAAGGTTGTTTTCTGCTGCTCCAGAGAAGCGGACACGGAGCAATGGATCCAAACTACAAGAAAGAAGATTCCACCTAAACATTAGGAAGAACTTCCTGACAGTAAGAGCTGTTCGACAGTGGAATTTGCTGCCAAGGAGTGTGGTGGAGTCTCCTTCTTTGGAGGTCTTTAAGCAGAGGCTTGACAACCATATGTCAGGAGTGCTCTGATGGTGTTTCCTGCTTGGCAGGGGGTTGGACTCGATGGCCCTTGTGGTCTCTTCCAACTCTATGATTCTATGATCATCAATGAAATATTAATGCAGGAAACATTAGATGTCTGCAAGCAAATTGAAGGCTAAATTTTATGGATAGAGTGTGAGGAATGGAGGTGAGGGAAGCAAAGACACCCCTCAGAGTAGTTCTGAAGCTCCACTGAAATATGAACCCCTTGCATAACTCCCATCCATACGACCCATTGTTTCCCAAACTTTGGTCTCCAGCTGTTTTTGGACTACAACTCCCATCATCCCTAGCTAGCATGACCAGTGGTCAGGGATGATGTGAATTGTAGTCCAAAAACAGCTGGAGTCCCAAGTTTGGGAAACACTGATTTGGCAGAAGCAAGCTTCCACAAGCAGTTGTTTTGGACTCCAACTCCCATCAGCCCCTACCACCTGCCTGGGGTTGATGGAAGTTGGAGTCCAACGTGTCTGAAGGGAACAAGGTTGTGGGAGGGCCGGTCTGAAAAGGGAAGATGACACTGTAACTTTTGGAAGCTGAGCAAGCCTTTCTTTTAATTGTTGTTTTTTTTATTGCAAATAAATAAATAAATAAGCTAGGGAGAAAAGGGAAGGAGAAACGAAGGGGGAAATCAGAAAGGAAACAACCCACCTACAGGAAACCAAAGCAAGCAGGAGCTCCATCAGCTCACATTAACAATGTAACACCCATCAATATAGCCATCTTAGTTTATGCATGTAGCAAGCTAAATGCCATCCAAATGCCCGAATAGGTATCCAAGTGAAGTTGGCATTTATTTAAAAAGGCACCTTCAAATTTAACAAGGGTGTTAAGGTCTTCAGACCATTGTGTAATAGATGGTGGGCATTTATCCTTCCAGGCTCAAAGTAGAAGTCTCTTAGCAACCATAAAGGGTTGCAAAATCCATTTTTGTTGTCCTGTCATTAATCCCCATGCAGTTGCCTGAAGGCCAAGTGAGTCTTGATGTGATACCAGCCTGGATGGTAGTAAATGACATTAGAAAAGAAAGGATAGATGATAGATAGATAGATAGATAGATAGATAGATAGATAGATAGATGATAGATAGATGATAGATGATAGATAGATAGATAGATAGATAGATAGATAGATAGATAGATGATAGATAGATAGATGATAGATAGATAGATAGATAGATAGATAGATAGATAGATAGATGATAGATAGATAGATAGATAATAGACAGATGATAGATTGATAGACAGATGATAGATTGATAGATAGATGATAGATGATAGATAGATAGCTAGATAGATGATAGATAGATGATAGATGATAGATAGATGATAGATGATAGATGATAGATGATAGATGATAGATGATAGATAGATAGATAGATAGATAGATAGATAGATAGATAGATATAGGTGATGATAGATGATAGATGATAGATAGATAGATGATAGGTAGATAGATAGATGATAGATAGATAGATAGAGAGATAGATAGATAGATAGATAGATGATAGATAGATAGATGATAGATAGATAGATATAGACAGAAAGATAGGCAGACAGATAATCAGATAGGCAGAAGACAGACAGACAGATGGTAAAGGGGTTAGGAACATAGAAACTGACATACTCAGTCAGACCATTGGCTAACTGCCCTGAGACCTGCAGGTATAGGGTGGTACACAAATTTAGTAAATAATAAATAATAATAAAAGCCATAGTCTACACTGACTGGCAGCAGCTTCTTCAGGGTTTCAGACTGCTGGACATTCGAGGGATTGAACCTGGGACCTTCTGCATGTAAGGCAGATACTCTACCATAGAGCTGCAGCCCTTCCACAAATTGCCAAATTTCCTCCTTTGCCCGGGCAAGGTCTGGGGATGGCAAATGCAAGGGCCCAGGTGAGGAACTAAGGTGCTGTTTTAACATGCAAAAGGCAAAGGCTGAGGAAATGAAGTCAAGATCCACAAACATATTTGCAATGCTGAAAGCTGTATTTGCCAATGATTCCACCCTGCTCCCTGCCTTCCCCCATCCGTCTCCTCTCCTCCCACACTGCCTCCCTCATAAGTAACACAAATGAAACAGAAACAATTAATATAATGTCAGCTGCAGGGCAAAGTATGAGTCCCAACACAGAATAAATAAATGGATCTCCCTTCTTATTTTACTTCTCTCTCCCCCCCCCCTTTTTTTGTTCTGTTCCTAGCTAAACATTCAAACAAATTCCAGTCAGGAAACAGAGGAAGTTCAAAGAGAATATAATGAATTGGATGAAATAAGCAACTAATGGCCTACAGATAGTATCAAATCAGAGCTGGTAGAGAATGCTGATCAGCACTAGAGGAGAACCGATCCATCTCTCAGGTATGGGGTAACTCTGGCAGTGCACTCTGGAGATAAAATAGCCCAAAGCTACACTCTCCTAACCAGAGGAGGCACATCCTATTTCGCCACTTCAGGAAATACTGCCCTGCCCAGTCACTGCCGCCATTCCTGCCACCACTTACCTGCTCCTGCCGCCGCCTTTCGCCCTGCTGTATTCGCCAATAGCAGGGGAGTGGTGCCAATTTCAGACAAGATTACACTAATTTGGGGCAAGATCTCACCCAAAATGGATATGGCCTTGCCAGAAATCAGCACTAATGATGGGGTGCTGCTGCTGGTGGTGGTGGTGGAGGCAGCAGGGCCGGCGGGGCACCAGCAGGAGTGCCCCCTATGGGGCTCCTGCTCCCCTAATGGCTGGGCCACCTCTGCTCCTAACTGGATTCTCATCCAGAAGAGCCTAGTTGCTGGATTTGGCCAAAGATCCTCCTAGTTGAGCATCCCATTCTCACAGTGGCCATCCACATGTCTATGAGAAGCCCACAAGCATCTTCTGAGTGCAGTAGCACTCTCCCTATTTGTGACTTCCAAGGCATACTGCTTCTGACCATCGAGGATGCCATCTCGTGGCCAGCATGGATGTAAGTTTCAACCATCAGTCCAGTCTGAATTAGGAGGACCGAAGATCAGTGTGGGTCAATTGGGGAGAGTGCTACTGTTGCATTCAGGTCCTGCTTGTGGGCTTCCCATAGGCATCTGGTTGTCCACTGTTCACACCTCCTTTGGGGGACTATGGAGCTTGGAAGGAAAATGCATTGATGGGTCTCACCAGGCAGAGGATGCTGGTCCATTAGGGCAAATGGATGACTGCCCCCACCAACCTCAGCCGGCCCCCACCTGCCTGTCTTCTTACTTGCAACCAGGCCAGGGGGTGACACTGCCTGTCAGATTCCTCCTCCTTAGTCTCAGTGCTGCCTTTGGAGAATTCAGGGAGGAGGAGCCTGGGGGCACAGCTAGAATGAATTGGCTCTGTCTGCCATTGGCTTTGGCGCCACCTGCTGCTGGGCTCCTTTCCTTCTGCCCTACCAGTCCCGTTGAGCATCAGCCATTGCTGGTCTCCCGCTTCTCTGAAGCCAACCGATGTCTTCCCAGGTGACGACAAACACGTCTGGTGAGTGACGGCATGTAGCGGATATTACAGAGAACACTCTTTAATCTTACAGGTGAAGGCATAAAAAGAAATTAATGCCTGAACAAACTCAAATTAGAGATAAGGCATTTAATTGTTCGCGGTGAGGGTAATTCATTACTGGAACAGGCGAATCGAGGAGGTGACGGCTTCTCTGACATTTGCAGCTCCCAAACGAAGACGAGATTCTCTCCTAAAGAATACATTGCTAGCTGGTTCGACCCAGATAAAAAAACGAGGGGAAGGGAATTAATTTGGGGCTGCTGCGTGATCCTTTTTGCTCCTCCTTTGACTTCGAAAATCTGTGAATGATTTGGGAGAGAGGTGGAGATTCAGCTGAAGTCCACCTCTCCCTTTCAAACATATAATCACAGAATTATAGAGTTGGAAAGGACCCCGCTATATGATGATGTAGCAATTATATATATATAAAACTGCTTAAAACATCTCAGTAAAGCACAATAAAACATGAGGCCCTAAGCTACTGAAGGTAATGGGGCCCTTTAGATGTCCAGCTGTCCTTTGTCAACAACAATTTGTTACTGTTTTTTGTGTTGAATATATGCTATATGGTAATTCATGGACCTCATAGGTATCTAAAGCCATTTGCACATAACAAATAGGAGCCTACACAACACAAAGCACTGTTGCTGTATGTAGGTTTTATTTTATTTGTTTTTATCTTATATTTTGGAAATGTACATCCAGGGTTTTTTTGTTTAAATTTTTTGGGGTCCCCCCAAGAGAGTGAGGCCCTAAGCTATAGCTTGTTTAGCTTATATGTAAATCCGGCACTGTTTCTATATGAGGAAGCTGTGTCCCTCCAGACTCCAACACCCACAAGACCCAGAGAGCAAGTTCAATGGTTAGGGATGGAGAATGTTGTAGTCCAACAACATCTGAAGATCTCCAGATCACACACACACCACATGCTATTCTACAGCCATTGTGTTTATAGCTCTGTAGTACAGCATGTGCTCTGAATGCAGAAGGTCCCAGTTTCATTCTTCAGAATCTCCAGATAGGGCTGGGAGTATTCCTATCTGAAACCCTGGATAGCTGCTGACAGTCAGTGTAGACAACACAGAACTAGATGGACCAGGTGTGACACAGTACAAGGCAGCTCCCTAATCAAGAGTTCTTTAACAAGAAGGATCGCAAAATACTAGCGAGCAAACTTCCCAGAAACAGAGCATGCTCATTGCAAATGAGATCTCTCAATTTACAACTTCAAAGGAAAGTTGGATGTGATGTATCATATGCTGTCAGCTCATGCAAGGGGGTACCAACAAGCTTGGATAGTGCCCCATGTTAACTGCATGGATGGGGCCAGCCCTACCATTAGGTAGAATGCGTTCAGGTGTCATGAAAGGGCAGCAAATTCATTTGCTAATTTAGTGCTTTGCATTTTTTTACTACAGAGAATTGGAGCCATTTCGTTTTTGCTTCATGTTACTGGCCAGTCTAACTTTGCCTGCCCCTGGGATTATGCACCTTGATGCTGGCAGAGGTTGAGGGTGCTGTTTGCTGCTCTGCATCAGACAGCAAACTGTCCTGGGCAGACCCACAGGGGTTCCTCAGCCACCTAACCCATATGAAAAGTGTTCCCTGAAGACAGGAGGTTCTAGATCTTTCTGTGATGTCTGGGAGAAAAAATATAGAGTAGAACCTTCTTGGTCTGAGGAAAAGAAATAACATTAACTAACCTTTCAAGGTTTTATTCTCGATTCCCTGCGCCTCAAGCATTTCTCCTTGTTATCCGGATGGGATTCATTCCAAGAGGATGTTTTGCAAAGCTCCTGAGGGATATTAGCAACTCAAGATCAGCATTTTAACCTTCGTTCACTTTTTGGTTTCTTGTAGAGTCCCCAGGGAGCATCGCAAAGCTTTTATTGGAGAGAAAGCTGTTGTGCACCAAAAGAAGCCTTTCTCAAGACTATGACTTCCTGCCTCTTAAAGTGGTGGGGATTTCAGAAAGGCAGATGATCCACAGAGTTGGCTATGATTCAGGGCAGGCATTAGGGGGGAATTTGGATGCCCCAGAAGATGTGTGAAGGGCATGAGCATTGTGACTTCACCCAAATACTCTCCAACTTTACTCTTGATGCCAAAAATGATGTTTTGAAGGGGAGAGAAAACTTTCCAAGACAACACTTCATGAGAATATTCATTTTTTAAAATCTTGCTTGGTGTCATTGAGCTTGTCCTTTGGAGCCTCTCTCCACCCCTACCCCTCACCCCAGTTACTACAATGCCAACATACCAGAGATTATTGAAAATAATGCAACGCAGAATAGCAAAATGGATTTCCCTGCGTGGTTAGATTAATGAATTAAAATGCAGTCCATTCAGGGGAGCTCTTGCTGGATTAGTCTCGTGGGTGATCTTAGCCAATCAGGAACACAAGGCAAAGAAGATGGATTTCTTGCTGCTATCCTCTAAATGCTGTTTGACACCAATCCCCCTTGTGTCATTCCATAGCTTCAACAGGATCCTCAGCCTTCTCTGCTAGAAAATCTGCCAAAGCATTCAGGAACACATCACTTTCCATAAGTTCTGAGGGCAGGCCCACTACTCTTAACAGAGTGGTCTACAGGCCCTTTTAAAGACTGTTTGCAGCTCTCCCAAGAGGGTGGAGCCACTGGAAGAGAAGGTTCTGCCAGCCTCTTAAGCCATGAGATGACTCTGGCCCTTTTCAAGTTACCTTTCTTTACTCAGTCAACAGGGCCCATTGGGAGCTAACCAGGGTCCTGATTTGCCTTAGCCTCTATGCTTTAGAATGGAAGAGGCTCTGGTAATCATTGCTACCTCCCTTTCTGGCTCCTAAACAGGGTGCAATGAAAATGATTGGATGAACAATTTTGTAAGTAGTGCTGAAACCTTGGCAGGAATTTTAAAATGTTTGCTGAAAACTTTTCTGTGCTTATGAAAACCAATATGTTTTAATGTTGTTGTTTTTACTGGTTGTCTGTGATTTTGGCTTTTATTGCATATATGTTTGCTCTATGCCACTTTTTTTTTTAAGGCAATTGTGATATATAAGCATTATTATTTGTGTATATATAGTGTTCTCCCCAAATGCAAGCAGTTTCATCTCAGTCCTAAAACACAAGCAGCTGAGCAAAGAACCCAAAAGAATGGAGAATCAGCTCCATCTGCAGCGAGAGTTTTTCAAAACATTTTTTTATTTAAGAGCAACACAAAACCTCAAGGTTGTGCAAAATGGAGCTTTTTATTTCTCTCCATACCGCAGCCTCCATCTCCCCATTTCCATTCCATCTTGCTTCATCTCTGCTCAGGTGTGTCCCGACATCCCCAGCCCAGTGCTCCTGTTCCACCGGGACAGTTTCTCATCACCACTGTAAAACACTTCATTAACAAGAAGTCAGGCTAGGCCACTTTTCTAGAATCCAAAAGCTGGGAAATCTACCCTCGCAGCTTGGCAGTTTCTTCTGCAATATTCCTCCCCCTCCCTGTGTTTTTCAAACTACAGTGGTACCTCAGGTTACATACGCTTCAGGTTATATACACTTCAGTTTACAGACTCCACTAACCCAGAAATAGTACCTCGGGTTAAGAACTTTGCTTCAGGATGAGAACAGAAATCATGCTCTGGTGGTGCGGTGGCAGCAGGAGGCCCCATTAGCTAAAGTGGTGCTTTAAGTTAAGAAACTGTTAAGAACAGTTTCAGGTTAAGAATGGACCTCTGGAACGAATTAAGTACTTAACCCGAGGTACCACTGTAAACTCCTGGTCAAATTTACCTTTTACTAGGACACTGTAGGCGGGGACCCTGCCAGGACTTTGCTGCAAGAATAGTAAATGGGTGTTTGACTCCACCAACAAGAACCCCTGACCTGTCTGCAAGGCTGCAGCTTTCCTATCCATGATTTAGAGGTTCCTGAGAATGCTTGGTGTATGCTAGCAAAGCCTGGGAAGTATGAAGTTTCACGATTCTGCCGGGCACTGTGAAGCAAAATTGTATGCAATGGATTAGATCTTGCTGCAGAATTTTCATGGATGTCCTCCCACCTCTGACGTGTGTGGGGGTGTGTGATGCCTAGCTCCATACAGGTACCTAGCACTCTGGAGTAATCATTGTGTGTGTGTGTGTGTCACCTGTCAGCCCAAAAGGGAGTGTTTTCCTCCAAATGCTGAAGTCCCCTCAGGCATTTTTTGGTTGTGTTTTTTTTTTGCTTGCTCCCAGAGATACAGTCTCCAACTCCATTAACCTCCTTCTGCAAATAATGCAGAAGTGGGCCTGCAGATGACAAGCTGATGCCAAAGAGTAGGAGTCTGTCACTCTGCAAAAAAGCAAAGCTTTTCTCTCCCCCACCGCTACCATCCACAGCTTCAGCTCGGAAGGGCGTGGAGGAGGAAAGATAGGGCTCATGGTTAGCAGTCCTTGTAGCTGTGGGGAACTGATTTAGAAGGGGTCGTAGAAAGGGGTCGTGGCATGTCAGAGAGGTAGAATAGTGGGGTCAGTAGAGTATCTAGTTCATCATTCCCCAACCTGGTGAATGCTGCCAGTCTGTGTAAGCAATTTTATTTGTTTAGTGGATTTATATCCTACCTTTCTTTTTCCTCCAAGGAGCTCAAAGTGCCGTGCATGGTTCTCCCCCTCCTCATTTAATCTGCAGAACAACCCTGTGAAGTAAGGCTGACAGGCAGACAGTCGCCTGCCCAAGGTCACCCAGTGGCGTGGTGACAACTTAAATAAACTAGTCCAGGTAAGCCCCACCCACTATAATCAATCACAAAGATGTGGCACACACACACACCATTTTAATGTCAATGCCCATCAACTTGGGGGACAGAACCCCTCAAATATTTTATTGGGGGGCTGACGGGACCTTGGCTCCTAGGAGCTGGCTCCTTTGCCCAGTGAGCTGCATGGTTGAGTGGGGATTTGAACCCTCATCTCCCAGGTCCAATACTCTAACCCAGATCTTTCCAAACTGTGTGTCGCAACACATTAGTGTATTGGCTGCAGTGTGTAGCTGTCTCGTGCGAATGCTCCTCTCACTCCTCCGAGGGCTGATAAGGGGTTAGTCTAACCTCCAGTTTTCTAGTAAAACTGAATTACTGTGTCACAAAAGGATGCATGTCTAAAAAGTGTGTCACTAGCATGAAAAGTTTGGAAAGCTCTGCTCTAACCACTACACTGGATCTCAGCTAGAGGGACCCAATAGCCTGGTTCAGGATAAGGCACCTTCCTAATATAAGAAGAGCCTGGCTGCTGGCCAAGGCCAAAGGTCCATCTTATCTATCATCCTGTTCTCAACAATGGCTAACTTGATGCCTATAGGAAGTCCCAAAGCAGACTGCAATTGCCACAGTGCTTTCCCCACTTATGATTCCCAACAACTTTCATGCAGAGGCATTCTGCTTCCAACAGTGGAGGAGGAAGAAAACCACATAGTGGTAGTGGTGCCCTCCCTGTGGAACGCCCTCCCACCAGATGTCAAAGAGAACAATTACCAGACTTTTAGAAGACATCTGAAGGCAGCCCTGTTTAGGGAAGCTTTTAATGTTTGATGTATTACAGTATTTTAATATATATATTTTTTGGAAGCCGCCCATAGTGGCTGGGGAAGCCCAGCCAGATGGGCGGGTTATAAATAATAAATTATTATTATTATTATTACATAGCCCTTGCCATGACAGATGGGTTCTACCTCCCCTGTTGCCAGACGCTGGGAATCACTAGGCGGGTGAGAGCTGATGCAAAAGGAAAAAAGGACCCAGATTTAGAAAAGATATGCATATGTTAATTTACATGCATAGATGTAAATTTAGACATAATTACTATCATTTAAGTAGAAATAGAATATACCTCACCAAAGTGAAGAAGACTGCTGCTGCTGCCCAGGTGCTATTTAGCTGCTGATGGACAGCTTCAAGGCTCCTTTAGGTCTCCTTTCCTTCCATTCTTTATCTTTAAATTGGACTAGAACTGGACTTCCCTTCAAATAGAGGACTGTTCTCTGTAAAGGAGAACATATGCCCATCCTCATTTAACAGAGTTGAATGGAAAGTCTCCCTGAATTTTCCAGTGGGAGAGTAAAGGTTTCTCTCTCTCTCTCTCTCTCTCTCTCTCTCTCTCTCTCTCTCACACACACACACACTTTTCTTTGGCCACTACCACCACCTGTGACCACGTTCTGAGAAGCCCTGGCCTACACCGCCTGGCACTGGTTCTCCAGGCTTAAGCAGCGAGTCTTTCCCTGCCCTACTGGAGACACCCATAGATTGAACCTGGGGCCATCTGCATGCAAAGGATGGTCTCATCACATCACCATTGCAAACTGGGTCCCCACACCATCACAGTTTACTGAGTAGCAAACAGTATGCATTTCCCCAACATAGGCAGCTGTGGGCCTATGGGGAGGGTTTCACCCACACAGAGAAGGAGACCCTTGCACACTGTGGATCTCCTCATGGAGTGATGCATCCTACCTGTACAGCAAGCAATCTGCTAGGCCTATACCACCTCCTTCCAGCCCCCTGCAGTTATGTTGAATCACCAAGATTATTTCGTTCTATCTCTTTTCAGGCCACAGAAACTCATAAATAAAGCCGTGGATTTAAAGCAGGACTCAAATCTTATTTGAAAGGATTTGCTTTCTCTTTCATTTCTCCCTCCAACCCCCACCACCACCACCCAAATGTAGTTTTATTAACAAGTCTATTCAATCAGAACTGGAACTCAAGCTGGCTCTGAGCTTAAAGGGTTGGTTTCTCTGAGTCTGGGGTTGGCTCAATTTTTTCTTGCCCCCCTGCCCTCCTCCTCTGTTGCATTTCACATATATATACAGTGCACACACATTCTAATCGGTACATTTTTTAAAAAAATCAGATTGCTTTCTTCTTCTTTTCCTCATATGCGGGTTTATTTCAATCACAGGGCTGGGTTTTTTGTTTTGTTTTCTGTCTTTCTCTTGGAAATGATGGAGGTATTTCTCTCTCTCTCTCTCTCTCTCTCTCTCACTCACACACACACACACACACATGCACAGCACTCCCCAGATTTTTATTTTAAATTAGTTTTATGCAGTGGTGGTTGATAGGCTGTGGAAAGAGGAAAGAAGAACAACTTATCTGGCAATGCAAAGCTTTAAAAAATTATAATTTTTTCACTCTGTAGCCAAGATCATAGCAACTCTGGGGTGTTTCTGTAGAGACTCATGTCAATCAGAGCTTTCCATGCTCCCTCATTCCTGAAAGCAAGGAGGTTCCAGCTTTACCCGATCAGTTTTTTTGCAACAAGAGAACTGGTAACTCATGCTTTTTTGTTGTCATCATGACTATTAATTATAATTAATTGCTGCTTTTTTGAACTAAGGTGTTTCAAAGCGACTTAAACAAGAAGAATAAAAATAGCAATGGCATGCAACAGCAATAAATTAAAATACGCTTCAGAAAATATATACCAAGAAATATATTCTACCCACCTTACTTAAAGGATAAGTACAAAAATGACCACTAATGGTGGTGGCGGCAGAGATTTTCCTTCTACCCATATGGAGGGTGCTTTAAACAGGGTGTATTAAACAAGGTCCCTATCTGGAGTTCCCTGGGAAGAGGGATTGATTGTTAAACCTCTCTGGAAATTGTAGCTCTATGAGGGGGAAAGGGGTCTGCTGGAAACTCTCAGCACCCTTAACAAGCTACAGATCAAAGGATTCTTTGGAGAGAAACCATGATGGTTTCAAGTGATGTAAGACCAATTCAAATGTGTGGGGCTGGTGGGGCTGCTGAGGGAACAATTTTAGGAAGAGATAAGGAGAGGACCTTGCACAAGGCTGTAATTTTGAGGTGACAAGATAAATAAATATATAACTGTAATGACTGCATATTTTCACTCTGCAGTAGCAGTTGAAAGAGACAATTATCTCTACCCAGTCGTCAGTTCATCCCAATCAGTGCTACTTCCGTTCTGATGCAGTTCACTTCTGCTAAAAGCATATGTTATTTGTCAAGCTGTCCACTATGACCCAAATAAACATACCAATTAAATATATGATTGATCACATGCTTAATTTCAATGGAAGGGAAATTTAAAGCATCAAACAATGCAGAAATTAAGGTATTCATGCAATATTTGTGGAGTAAAAAAAACTATAGCCAATACTGTTTATATTCGCTTCTGTGATTTCCATTCCTGACGTCAGTCAGACATGTGAATTGTGACAATTTCCACTCCTGTTTCTCTTTCCAGCAGAATTATCCAGCATCCCTACTCTGTATTAGTGGATATTGGCAGAAGGGTCTGTATCTTGTGAGGAAGATTCAGAAGCTTATTCCTTTTATTCATTCAGGTTTTATATGGTTTTATTCAGGTTTGTCTTTTTAATATCTGTTAAAAGGGGGGGATACAGGGACGCAGGTAACGATGTGGGTTAAACCACAGAGCCTAGGACTTGCCGATCAGAAGGTCGGCGGTTCAAATCCCCGCGATGGGGTGAGCTCCCGTTGCTCGGTCCCAGCTCCTGCCAACCTAGCAGTTTGAAAGCACGTCAAAGTGCAAGTAGATAAATAGGTACCGCTCCGGTGGGAAGGTAAACGGTGTTTCCATGCACTGCTCTGGTTTGCCAGAAGCGGCTTAGTCGTGCTGGTCACATGACCAGGAAGCTGTACGCTGGCTCCCTCAGTCAATAAAGCGAGATGAGCGCCGCAACCCCAGAGTCAGCCACAACTGGACCTAATGGTCAGGGATCCCTTTACCTTTAAAAGGAGGGGAAGGCTGTGGACTCAGGGAAAATTCAGAATTTTAAGGATTTTATGGGTTGTATAAAGTTTTATTCTTATTGATGTTGACTTTGTGTTGTGGTTAATTGCCTGCCCGTCGCCCTAAGATCCCATATGAAAACTTTCATATGGATACGTCCTTCCGTTTCTTAAAACTCTGGTTTTGTGATGGTCAAATGACTAGCTACAAATGCACAAATCTGAATCTGACAACATTGAAAAGCTTTGTGTTTTGAGGCATGGAAATAATGAAAGGTCTATTGGTGATGCTAGATGTGTGACGGCCCATTCGCACATAGCTCCTTGATGCATGGGACCCTCAACACCTCCAAAAGCCTTTCTTTTCTTTTCTTTGACAGAGGAGGATGATAGAAACAGTACTTTAAACCAATACATACTCAAGCAGGGTGATCCTGCAGCCGAGGTGGCATTCTTGCACACAGAGCTAAGCCTGTCACGATTGCTGTGAAACCAAAAACCTGAAAGAACAGGATGTCAGGGTGCTTAAGCCTGGCTGCTGCAGTTCAAACAAATGCACCTTGGCACTTTGAAATGTGTGGACACCTGCACCTACAATAATCAAGGAATGTACATGCGTTTACCCACATGTTCGGTGTTTCTTTACATCCTATCACAGGACATGCTTGTCACTAACCGTTTTTGCAGTCTCTAAAGCACATTGGCTACAACATCAGTTGGAGTCTCCCAGGCAGAAGATTGGGCTCCTTTTCATTTTTCCTTTGAACCCCCCCCCCCACGTCCATTTAATAGGTGCACCTCCTGCCCCCTGGACACCTACGCACAAGAGACATACAGAAATGGAAATTTTCCTGCTTGATTGCTTTGCTGTACTGAAATTTTATAAAGCCTAATCATCTTCATTAGCATAATTTGGGTGGATTCGTTCCGTATCTCCATGACACAGTTGATTATTTATAGGGCCCAACAGCTGATTACAATTAACTTTGATTAATGAAAGGCTTTCTCCACAACAACGGAAACACAGGACCTTTTTTCCCTATCCCTGCCATAATTTATAATGCAGAAGTGGGGAGGGTATAAAAAAACAGGAAAGAAATTAGACTAGATCATAAAACATGAAAGGGGGTAAGAAAAATATACTGGGTCCAATTTCTCCATTGGTGAAATCAACAATGTTCCACCTCCTTTTCAGCCAAGCAAGCTATGCTAATTTACGCCTGCTAATGAGAATCTGCATCGTTCTTGTCTTCCCTGCTTGCTCTGTCTGCTGTTGAATGCTAAACCGACGGGGTGAGTTTCTTTAATTTATGGAGATGCATGCACCATGCCAATATTTATGTGGGTGCTGCGTACAAAGAGAGGATGGTGGAAGAAAAATTACCTGTTTTCGGGAGTGTCCAAGAATAAACAGATGTTTCAATCTCCAGGGGATTTTGCCCCAGTGAGGAGATCTTCTCGAGCCAGGTTAAGTGAGACAAATACAATCACAAGAACTCTGAATATCAGAGATGCAGCTTTAAGTTTCAGGCATTATCTAGAGTGACCTAATATAATCTGGAATTGCAAGGGATAGATGCTGTATGTGACAGGTCTCAATGTCATGTGCAGCGAAGACTGGTCTATTAGGGGAAATGGGGCATGGCCTCACCAACCTCAGTCTGCCCTCCACTTGGCCCCACTTGCCTGCCTTCTTGCATGCAACCAGTCCAGGGGGTGGCACTCCTCCTTAGTCTCAAGTTGCTTTCTCATGGCATTTTGTTCCATTTCTCTAACATTTCCGTACCCGCATTATATTTGAGCTTTCACATGATGCAAAAGCCACTTCCAGAAATATTAAGGAATATAGCACAGATTTAGTGCTCACATCCATGTTCTTGGCTTCCGGGGGGGGGGGGGGGATCTGTTTGCAAATTATATGGAAATGAGCACTGAACTGACTCTTGATTCACACCCCTGAATCCTACATAGTTTTCCCTGGCTGCCTGTAATTCTTCTGGGCACCTATATGAGGTCTAGGGAGCTTGTGTCCCTGCAGGTGTTTCTGCACTACAAGTCCCATCATGCCTGAGCATTGGCTGTGCTGGCTGGGGCTGACTGGAGTTGGAGTCCAACAGCAGCTGGTGCACCACAGGTTCCCCATCCCTGACCTTTAGGCATCCTCAATATAAGATTTAATTGTGCTCTGCCAGTTTTGTATTGGGAAGGAGACAAGCAGCTTTCCCCTAACATTATGAAATCTTCTCCAGTCTGAATAACTCGCATCATTAGGAAAGCTGCTGGCATAAGCTCTAACAGCAAGTGCTAATTCCCACAATAAATGGTGCCAGGCTAGATGCCCTCCCTTGCCCTCTTCCATTCCTGATTTTCTTCCCTCTCCATTTTACTACCTCCTATTTTCCGCAGCTGCCACCTCACAGCTGATTAAGGGAGCACTTTTTGTTGTTGTCTAGCAACCACTGCATCTTTAGCATCCTTCCTGGACCCTGTGAAACAGCGAAGCCTCACAGTTGCCTTTCAGCAGAGGTTGGAGGAGGAACCACAGAGGGGTGAGGAGCACTCTTTTACAAACTTCTCAGGGACTCATCCATGATTATTAACCTGGGACAAATGTCCCAGTTGTACAATGGGCAAGTAGTCCTTTGTGAGGATTTGTAGGACAAAATCTTCTCAAATGGCAAAGAAGGCCAGAGGAGTATTTGAGGCATACGCATGCAGCTGCCAGTATCCTTTCTGTCGCATGCTACTCCCACTGTTTTCCACATCTTCATCCAGCCCACAAAAGTTATTCTGCTGGATTCTAAACTTCACTGGATACACTTCTCTAGGCACCTTCTCCTTTCTCTTCTTTTCTCTCTTTTCTTTCTCCCCTCCCATCAGGGCTATATGGTCCTCAGGTGCCCTGTAATGGCTTAGGAAACACTGCTTTAAGAGCATCCCAAGAGCCATGGCTCCTGGATCAGACCCAAGGATCCACCTGGCAGAAATGGAGACCTCTTTTCTTGGTGGGAAAGGTGTGCATATGACTGTTCAGACTATGTCTGTTCAACATATATTCTGTTGCTGGAAACTGCAGGAGAATGCACTTGGGTCTTGCTGACCACTGAGAGGACAGGATGCTAGACCAGGAGGGCCTTTTGGCCTGATGCAGCAGAATTGTGTTGTATTCTTGTAAACAAATAAAAATGATCTGTGATTTTACTTTTTTAATGAAAACAAGAAGAAGAAACCATGTCTTATGCTAATTACAACAAGTGACCCACATGGAAGTGAACATTTCAGCTCTCCACAGCAGTGGCAGCCTTAGAAAATTTCACTCCTTTCTCAGCAATAATCCACTTGCTCTCTCGCTGTAACTCCTGCTCCTAATTTATTTTTTCCTGGTGCCAAATGCTGGTGGATTTGCTCCACTGTGCACGAGGCCTGCTCTTCCCCATCTGTGCTATGTGTATCTGTTAAGCCGGGCACTTACTCAGCATGGGAGCTGTCTGCAATTCCTTCTCCCCCAGCGGGTGCCCAGTGGGCTGATAGGCTCTTTATGCTTGGCCGTGTTCTACATCTTCAAATCCTCCCTCTGCTGTTTAGTAACCAGCCTCCAAGGATCATCTTCTGCTTCTTGCTGAGAGAACAGATGCTGCTTCCTTTCTTCCCCAGGTGGCACAACATGCCAAAGGAAGGAAGGAGTTAAGTTAGCTCAGTTAGCTACAGGATTGATCACAGACTCCGACGAGTGTTTTCTGCCAAAACTGGGCTAGACCGGCTTGAATGCAGACATTCAAAAGAATCAGAGGAGGGGGAGTCTATGAGGTCCATGATGCTCATCTAGCCAAGCCCTTTGCCAGGAAAGTTGATGCCCAATGTTCCTGATAGATCAGGCCATGTGAACATGTTATGTTTGTTGTTATTGAAAATTGCTTATATGTCATCTCTTTCACCTTAATATTTCCAATCTGGTTTACAAAGGAGCAATGCAATGGGGAATGGCCATAGCTCAGAGGTGGAGCAGATACCTCTCACACATTCAATCCTTAGCATCTCCAGGTAGGGCTGAAAAAAGCTCTTGCCTGACCCTGGTGAGTTGCTGCCAGTCAGTACAGGCAGTACAGAGCTAGAAGTACCAAAGATTCCATACAAAGCAACTTTTGTTGTTTTTTAGTCATTTAGTTGTGTCTGACTCTTTGTGACCCCATGGACCAGAGCATGCCATGCACTCCTGTCTTCCACTTCCTCCCGCAGTTTGGGCAAACTCATGCTGGTAGCTTCGAGAACACTATCCAACCATCTCGTCCTCTGTCGTCCCCTTCTCCTTGTGCCCTTCATCTTTCCCAACATCAGGGGCTTTTCCAGGGAGTCTTCTCTTCTCATGAGGTGGCCAAAGTATTGGAGCCTCAGCTTCAGGATCTGTCCTTCCAGTGAGCACTCAGGGCTGATTTCCTTAAGAATGGAGAGGTTTGATCTTCTTGCAGTCCATGGGACTCTCAAGAGTCTCCTCCAGCACCATAATTTAAAAGCATCAATTCTTCAGCGATCAGCCTTCTTTATGGTCCAGCTCTCACTTCCATACATCACTACTGGGAAAACCATAGCTTTAATTATACAGACCTTTGTCGGCAAGGTGATGTCTCTGCTTTTTAAGATGCTGTCAAGGCAACTTACTTTGAAAAATCACACATGTACAATAAACCAAAATAAGCAAAATGATATACAAAGGTGCATTAGAAGTTAATACTAAGGTGGAATCTACACACATATTAAAAACAGCTGTGAAAATGCTTTTTTAAAAAAAGTTTTGAAAAATACATTTAATTTGGCATAGCTCACTGTCACCATCTAGTGTCACATTTGCATATTGCACATTAAAACATATTTAAAATGTTTTATTTGCAGCTGTATAGCTGAGTCCTAAAACTTGGCAGTCAGAATATGCCTGGTCAAGCAGATGCAGTGAAACACAAATGCTGTAGGTACATGCAGTATCTCCAAAGGGAGATAGTTCCTCTTCTGATGATATTATTGGTAGTAACAGTGCTGGCTCCAGATTTGGAGGCAAGATACTATGGGCCCCTCCCTCAGTGAGTCTACCTTTTCAAAGCATTGGGGCCCCTGTTCTGGCCAGTGGGCCACTTGCTAAGATGTGGAGCTCTGGCAGATGCCTGCTCATGCCAAACAATACTGCCAGTCTTTGATATCAAAAGCCATGGCTGAGAATTCTGAAGTCTGAAATCATGTCACATGCTATGGATTCCATAGACAGAAAGAGTTACCATTTGAGAAATAGCAGGGGACCCTATGCCACACAGCATTTTTTGGACATGTGCAGAAAGCTCAGAAAGCTGACTTGTAGCAAGGCAGACTTACAAGTCTTTCTCACGGACAATTGTTAGGTGTTTCTGAATCAGCGTATGTACAGTATGTGCATTTACAGGGTGTTCACACGTTATATCCAAGCAATGTACAACTTTTGTGTGCCTGCGAACACAAATAGTTGGGTCTATGCTTATATAGTATTCACACATAATGTACAGTGAGCATACTCTCTGTGTCCACTCAAGCTGTGCAAAGCAAGAAGTGCACACCTGTTCACACAAACACTTGTACACAAGTTCAGTGTAATGAAGCCATTTGTGTGCATGTCTGCTAATGGGTGTGTGGATGCATGGGTAATGCCAATCAAAGCAATGCATGCTAATTTCCTTAATTTTCACCGTTTGCATTGGTTATACAAGTCCGCTCCCCTTCGTTTGAAAACCTGGACTCCACAGGTGCTAAATACGGATTGATTTTTATTTTTTTTTTTTAAGGGGCAGAGGATTACATGCAGCACTTTTCCGAAGACAAAACGGCTTGTCTTCCACATCCCGTATTATATTGCTGATCTCTCAGCAAAGTTCTGTAGCCGAGTGCTTGATCTGCCGCAGTAAATATTCATTCTATATTAATTTTAATTCTGCCCGGGATCAATAATTTATGCAGCTGCATCTTTTTACAGCTTTCCCTCCCTCCCTCTATCTAGCAAGGAAGAAAGCATGAAGACAACAAAGTAATATTTCATAGCTGGCTTGCCCAAGAGGAGTTTTGCAGTAGCTGAGAGGACTCCCAGCTCAGTCCATTTTTAACCCTGCGTGGATTAGCAAACATGCAGGACATCTCTGGGCATGGCCTAAAAGTGCAACGCAGCAACTGTGCCAAAGAAGCTAAGCAAGTCTGAGCCCAATTCTAGATAGGAGGCTGCCTGGGACAGGCCTGGTTTCAGCAGGCAGCATCCCAAGGCATCTGCTGAGAGCTGCTGGGGTGTCATGGTTACAGCATCGGACCAGGACCTGGGAGACCAGAGCTCAAATCCCCACTCAGCCAAGAAGCTGGCTTAGCGGCCTCAGGCCAGCCACTATCTCTCAACCTAACCCTACCACCCTACCCACCACAAAGGGTTGTTGTTGTGAGGATAAAACTGTTGGTTAGGGAAGGGCTGTGCCCCCTAAGACACTTGTTCCATTTCTAGGGAGTGCGGGGAGGAAAACGATTCCATTTGCATTGAAAGGCAGACTTATCTGATCTGCACTTCTCAAATGAATACATGAACCAAAAGAGAGCCTTCCTTCAAAATCCACACTCAAAATTCTCCCAATTCTGCAATGCAGTTCTCCAGCCAAGTGTACACAAATGCATTGATTATTATGATGATTTAATTATTGAACCCTTCATTCTAAAGTCCCAAAGTGGGTTACAAAATTTAAAAAATTAAAACAATATATATAAAGGTCAATTGTGCATGTAAATGCAGTGATCAGTGAAAATAACACACAAATAGGTGTTAAAATTGGGGGGGGGGGAACCACCCTATCATAAAGTTGTGATGAGTTTTTCTGAGGACCTGAAAAAAAAACACATTCACAAACTGATGTGGAACTACAGAGAGCTGAATTTAAGATGGGGGGGGGGCGGAATGAGGAGAAACCAAAACTGACAGGTTGCCCATTCCTATCCAGGCAGAGCTGGTTTTGTTGGACGGTGGGAATCTGCCCCTCTTAGGAGCACCAGGTATGAGGTACAACAGGGAGAGGAGGACTTGGAAGGGGCAGCAGAGGATTCTGGGATGCCTCCTTCCCCCCTCCTTTGTTGGGCCATGCAAGCAAATCCTAAGAGCCCCCCCTTGGGAAAGGGGCAGGTTCTGCCAAGCATGAAGGCTGCAGATCTCGTCCTCACTCACCGAGTGCTGCTTGTTGGCTGCGCCTGTCTATTAGCATGACGGATGCTGCCCCAGTGGCCAAAGCGCAGCGTGTAAATCCAAATGTACAGATTTCCTGGCAGAAGAACGTCGCCTTCTTCATGGCAGCATAAATGCAGGCAAGGAAAATGCGAGCCCCTTGTTTTCAGATAGCGCTTAACGTTGTCATCTCATCAGTCACTCCTCGGGGGTTAATTTGAGCCAGGGCACCAGCAGGAGGGATGTGAAGGAATGGAGAACAATAAAGAGGAGAAGGAGAAGTGGGTTTTGCACAAGGGCCTTTTGTCTCGTGACTGGTAGGGAGATACAGGGAAGCACCTTATATGCATGGCAGACAGGGTGCAAGACACCATCCTAGTAAAGGTAAAGTTAAAGGTACCCCTGACCATTAGGTCCAGTCGTGACCGACTCTGGGGTTGTGCGCTCATCTCACTCTATAGGCCGAGGGAGCTGCCAGGCATGTGGCCAGCATGACTATGCTGCTTCTGGAGAACCAGAGCAGCACACGGAAACGCCCTTTACCTTCCCACTGGAGCGGTACCTATTTATCTACTTGCACTTTGAGGTGCTTCGAACTGCTAGGTTGGCAGGAGCAGGGACCGAGCAACGGGAGCTCACCCCGTCGCGGGGATTCAAACCGCCGACCTTCTGATTGGCAAGCCCTAGGCTCTGTGGTTTAACCCACAGCGCCACCTGCGTCCCTCTAGATACCATCCTAGCACCCACCAAATGTGGCAGGAGCCTGTGCATAGCCACTGCCCATATGGATGGGAAGAAATTCCATCCAGTTCTCGCATGAAGCTGAATCTATCAAATTTGCACTTTTCAAAACAATATGAAAACCCAAACACAGCCATCCTCTGAAATTTGCACGTATCTGAACTTTGCAATGTATATTCGCCAGCCAAATAACATTTACAAAAATGCAAATATTAGGGAAGATTCGCATTAAAAGGAATATAGTAGTGAAAATAACGTGCAGAAATTCAGTTTATTGGAACAGATTACTTACGAGAAAAGTGTACATTAGTCAAAACTTGGTACAAAAATGCTTTATGCGAGAAATTCAAACTAAAATGCTGATGAATTTTCATAGGGGAGTGAGGGAAATGTGAAACTTTGAGTCACAGCTCTCCCCAAATCACAGATTGCTGCAGACATGGGAAGAATGGAATTTAAGATTGGAATTAGGAGGGACTGAGATAATTGAAACCAATGGATCCTTCCATCCCTGGCCCATACACAGATGAGTGTGGGGTGGAGAGCTTGCATTCCTTCCCTGCATCCCACGCCCATTGCAAAATACATCAGAACCATAAGCTGTTTTGTGTGCTGCTGCAAAGGTCTCTGACCATTTAAACTGTGAAGGCCTGCCCAGAATTATTAAGAACATGGGGAAAGCCTGGCTGCTGGATCAAGCCAGTGGTTCATCTTGTCTAGAAACTTTCCTCATAGTGGCCAATGACATGTTTATGGGAAGCTCACAAGCAGCACTATCCCAGCTTGTGATTTCCAGAAGCTGGTATTCCCAGCAGCTATTGGTGGAGTTTGTTGTGTTTTTTTTTAAATATTTTTTATTACATTTTTTCCAAATAGAAATACAAGATCAGATATACAAAGAAATAACAGAAGAGAAAAAAGAAAGAAATAGAAAATCATCTTTTCAAAGCATTTTTCCATAACCAACCGGACTTCCCCACGTCTCCCTCACCGTGCGTTCTTTACAATAAAATTTTTCAGCAAATTATAACCTTATTTCGTGCATTCTTTTGTTCTTTCAAATACTTGTAATTTACGTTTAAAATACTTATTGTCAATTTACACTAATAACATATATAATATTCTTTTAAACATTAGTCCTTTCATTAATATAACTTAATTTTCCATCCCTTAATCTTATTGCTGGAGCTGAATTTCCCTAATCATGCGTATTCTTAACATTCATATAACTTATAAAATTTTTGTAAATAATCTTTAAATTTTTTCCAATCCTCCTCCATTGCTTCTTCTCCCAGATCTCGGATCCTGGCAGTCATTTCGGCCAGTTCCATGTAGTCCATCAATTGCGTCTGCCACTCTTCCAGTGTGGGTAAATCTTGTGTCTTCCAGTGTTTTGCAATAAGTATTCTTGCTGCTGTCGTTGCGTACATAAAAAAAGTTCTGTCCTTCTTTAACACCTTCTGGCCGACAATGCCCAGGAGGAAGGCCTCTGGTTTCTTGGGAAAGGTGTACTTAAACACCTTCTTTAACTCATTATAGATCATTTCCCAGAAGGCCTTCACTTTTGGACAAGTCCACCAGAGGTGAAAGAATGTCCCTTCAGCCTCCTTACATTTCCAACATTTATTATCAGACAAATGATATATCTTAGCAAGCTTGACTGGGGTCATGTACCACCTGTATATCATTTTCATAATATTCTCTTTCAAGGCATTACATGCCGTGAATTTCATACCAGTGGTCCATAACCTTTCCCAGTCTTCAAACATAATGTTGTACCCAATGTCCTGAGCCCATTTTATCATGGCTGATTTGACTGTCTCATCCTGAGTGTTCCATTTAAGCAGCAAGTTATACATTCTCGAAAGTACCTTGGTCTTTGGTTCTAACAATTCTGTCTCTAGTTTCGATTTTTCCACCTGGAAACCTATTTTTTTGTCCAACTTAAAAACCTCTTGAATTTGAGCATAGTGAAACCAATTTTGCACCTTATTCTTTAATTTTTCATAACTCTGCAGCCTCCAAGTTTCTCCTACTTTTTCTATAATTTCCCCATATTTCGGCCAACCAACCTCCATATTGGGCTTTTTCCAGGCCTTGGCCTCTGCTGGTGATAGCCACCTCGGAGTCTTCCCTTCTAATAAGTCCTTGTATTTTGTCCAGACCATAAATATTGATTTTCTGACAATATGATTTTTGAACATTTTATGAACCTTTGCCTTGTCGTACCACAAATATGCATGCCAACCAAAAGCATTGTCAAACCCTTCCAGATCTAGGACATCAGTGTTCTCAAGAAGTAACCAATCCTTCATCCAGCAGAAGGCCGCAGCTTCATAATATAATCTCAGGTCCGGCAGGGCAAACCCCCCTCTTTCTTTCGAATCAGTTAGTATTTTAAACTTTATCCGGGGCTTTTTGCCCTGCCAAACAAACTTAGATATATCCTTCTGCCACTTTCCAAAACATTCCACTCTGTCCACAATCTGTAGGGTTTGAAACAGAAATAACATTTTCGGCAATACATTCATCTTTATAGCTGCAATTCGACCCAACAAGGAAAGTTTCAATCTTGACCAAATTTCCAAATCTTTTTTGATTTCCGACCAACATTTTTCATAATTGTCTTTAAATAAATTCAAATTTTTAGCAGACAAGTGAACCCCTAGGTATTTCACTTTTTTTACCACACTTAGTTCTGTCTCCTTCTGAAACCCATCTGTTTCTGAAGATGTCAAGTTTTTCCCCAAAACCTTGGTTTTTTGCTTATTCAACTTAAATCCCGCCACCCGACCAAACTCATGAATCAGTTCTAATACTCTTTTTGTACTAGATTCTGGCTCCTGTAATGTTAAAACCAAATCATCTGCAAAAGCTTTCAGTTTATATTGTTTCACTCCGACCTGTATTCCTTGTATCGACCGGTCCTCCCTAATCATGTTCAATAGCACCTCCAGGACTGAAATAAATAAAAGAGGGGATAGGGGGCACCCTTGTCGTGTCCCTTTTTGAATTTTGAACTCATCTGTCACCACATTGTTCACTATCAGTTTAGCTTTTTGCTCAGAATAAATTGCTTCTATTCCATTTTCAAACCCCCGTCCCACTCCCATCCCTTCCAAGTTTCTCTTCATAAACATCCAAGAAATGTTATCAAAGGCCTTCTCCGCGTCAATAAAAATTAACACAGCTTTCGTATTGATATTAGTTTGTAAAAGTTCCAAAATATCAATAATGTTCCTGGTATTATCAAACAGATGTCTCCCTGGGAGAAAGCCCGCCTGGTCCTTATGAATTACTTCATTAAGTATTTTTTTAAGTCTACTTGCCAAAATATCAGCAAAAATTTTGTAATCCACATTTAGGAGTGAGATGGGACGGTAGTTCTTAAGCTGAGTCTTTTCAGATTCCAGTTTAGGTATCAGTGTGATGAAAGCTTCTTTCCACGTTTCCGGTGCCCTCCTCCCCTCCATAATCTGGTTACAAACCTCCATTAGTGGTTGTATCAAGTAGTCTTTTAATGTCTTATAGTACTTGGAGGTAAGTCCATCTGGGCCTGGAGATTTACCTAGTTGCATATTCTGAATGGCACCCTGCTATTGGTGGAGTTTGAAGGAGCCCTATGTTTAGGAAAGAAGACCTTCAGGCACCTGGAAGGTGCCCATCAACATCCACAGCAGGCCAAGAGGGCACTCTGCTCATAGTCTTTCCACCTGCCCTGAGATGTATTGTCTTTCTAGTCAAGTTACAGCAATGGTTTCTAAACGTGCTTCTCCACATATAAATTAGGGCAATCACATCATGTGCAGATACATGCTGTCTTCTTCTTGGGTGGCACATTTCCTCTTTCAGAGAAATACATAAGAGGCCATCTTCACCTTGCCTCCCACCTTCACTTCCCCACACTCTACCTCGCTTTTCTTCCTGGAGCAGAGCTGGAATCAGGGGCCATGGGGGAGATGGGTTGTGAATGTATGAATATAAACCTGGGGAAACCAAGAGGGGAGAGCTATGACTAGCTTTCTCCTACCTCTCTTTGGAAATTTGCAGCCACCCAAATGCAGAGGAAAGGTAGCAGGTCTGATGTTGACCCACCCCTGTCTTGACTCCATTTTCCAGCCAAAAGGACCCCCTCCCCAATCCTTTGCTTATTGGACTAGAAGCCTCTATTAGTTGGTACTTTTCATTGTGTGGTCAAATGTCCTCCATTCTCCACACTTCATGCAGATTTCCCCCACTCTGTTAAAATAGCGTTTCCTTTTTCTCTGCCTAGCTAAGAAATTGTCTTACTTTCTTCTGTATTTATAGAAGCAATAACTGCATTAGCCTAATTGATCTATTAGGCTGTCCTATTTATGGATTTAATCACCCTTCACTCTCCAGCTCGGCCTGGATCCAAGAGCCAATTAAAATCAATAAAAGGAATTCAATGGGTTTTCTATTTGCCGTCTAACGACTTGAGATTTTTACACCTGGAGTGCACGTGTGTATAGATGTATATATCCTATTCTCTACCTACACGGTACAATTTCTTTTCCCGGGAAGTCACTGGATACCATAGCAATCAAAAGGAAGCTAAATTGAAGGGAGCATTGAGAGAAATCAACTCCTTGATTAGATATAGATGCTGGGATAAAAGAAAAATACAGCAATGTGAAATATTTTAAAGAATATTCCCCTCACTAGGCAATTATTTTTGTGATACATCCTTGACCTAAAGACCATATTCTTTATTTATGAAGTTTCTCTTATTCATTTTTATGAAGGCTTTGAAAGCTTAGGACAAAGGTTGCCATGTAGGAAGAGAAGAAAAGGGAATATGTTTGAAAATAGGATAGTGTGGGGGCTGGGGTCACATCTGAGCATCTAGGCAGCTTAACTCCATGTCCCAGAAGGAGTGGGGCTAAATAGGGATGGGGTTCTCAAACTTTGTACCCTCAGGGCTGTCTGGAGAGGGCTGAAAAATATTGAGGTGCTGGGGCAGAACTCTTCACAAAATGGCAGCCAGTGGAGCTGGAATTTGGCCTAATCAGCTAGCAGTTACTGATAATCTCCTATTGAAATGGAACCTCTCTTTGCCACAATGTGTTTTTTTCTTGTAGCTAGGGATTCCATGGGACGCGGGTGGCACTGTGGGTTAAACCACAGAGCCTAGGACTTGCCAATCAGAAGGTGGGCGGTTTGAATCCCCGCGACAGGGTGAGCTCCCGTTGCTTGGTCCCTGCTCCTGCCAACCTAGCAGTTCGAAAGCACGTCAAAATGCAAGTAGATAAATAGGTACCGCTTCGGCAGGAAGGTAAACGGCATTTCCGTGCGCTGCTCTGGTTTGCCAGAAGCAGCTTAGTCATGCTGGCCACATGACCTGGAAGCTGTACGCTGGCTCCCTCGGCCAATAAAGCGAGATGAGTGCCACAACCCCAGAGTCGGTCACGACTGGACCTAATGGTCAGGGGTCCCTTTACCTTTAGAGATTCCATAGCTCAGCTTTCCTCAAGTGCAAACATTGGCTTCTGGAAGTGTTGAGACTCGGCCTCCCCCCCCCCCCTTTTTAGACATAATCTGCTAGTTCCAATCTCTAAATGGAGAGAGATTTTTGATTTACTATGTTTGCTTTCCTGTCCCAACATGCCTTTCAATCTCCTGTTATTTCTTCTACTATTTTCCTTTTAAACTCAACATTCACCTTATTCCCCCCAACCTCCAGTTGCTTTTGTCCCTCCTAACTTCTCCTTTTACATTCATTTCTTCCTTCCTTTACAGCTTCCTTCTCCAATCCCTTAAACTCTTCACCTCTTTAGCTCTCTTCCGCATTTCTTTCAGGCCCTTCTCCCTCAGAAGAGACTTCCCTCCCCTCTCTTGGTGAGCTTCTCTGTTTCCCAGCAGTCTTGAGTCAACTTGCAGACAGTTGCGGTGCTAGCATTGGTCTAGCCCAAAGGCTATGGCACAGCTGAGGGACAGAGTAATGCAGGCAAGTGAGGAGGCACTGGGCAAGCTGTGGTATTAAGGCTCACTTGGAAAAGGTCTGAGGCCAACTGGGCACCCTGGCCCACACTTTGAGAAACAGTGGAACACCTAGGAAGGAGCCACAGGTAAATCAGGAAGCAGAAAAAGAGGCAATTGCATGCTAAGATCTGAGCCCATCTGAACGAATGTGGGACTGAAATGAGGAAAGCATTCAGAAAACTAGCTGAGATGTTACAAAGAGAACTTCTTAGATCCAGCAGCTCAGGTTCTGCAGAAAACCCATCCAGGTCCAAAAGCCAAGCTTGCTAAATAAAGTGGAACTTTTGTAGATGATATAAAAAGTCAGTAGCTGTTAATGGGCGAGGTTGGGAGGGTGGCTGAGTTTCCTCTTCCCAGCTTCAAGCATAGAAAGCAACATTACCAAATTTGACTATTGTCTGCCTTGCGCAGAATTACGTGTGCCAACTGGCATTGGCTTTCTCAAGCAGAGAGAGGGTCTTTCCCATCACACAACATCTGCTTTTTTACATAGAAATGTAACCTGCATGGGGCGGGGGGAATTATGCATGCAAAGTGCATCACGGTCCCTCCTGGTGGGTCTAGTTTCTCTCCCATGACTAAAAAGGTGGAGGTGCCACTTCCACAATTCTGAAAATGTCAACCGAAACATGCAGAATGTGGCCCGGGTGGGTGTCACACCAGGGGGTGCAGAAAAGCTGAAAGGAGCCCATCCCACTTTGCGGTGGAAGTAGCTGCATTTAAAACTTCCAAGGCCCTTTTCGCCAAAGGTCAAATACTCCCTTTGAAAAGCATCTCTGCTGGGAGGAAGGATGCTATTACAACAGCCATTGTGTAATTTGGAAGAGAGAGAAAAACTGAGAAGTACCCTAGGAGACCATGCATATCCCTGCGCCGAATGAAAATATAATAGGGTTTTCTGCTGTTCGGAAGCAATTATGGAAAATTATAGCTTATGCCCACACTCCATCCCATATATTCAACATGAATATATTTTTTTTCCTAGGAAGAAGGCATGGCTGCTTGGGGGGGGGGCAGGGAGTGTGAATAAATAACTGAATCAAGTTTGTTTATGGTTTTGAGAGTGATGGCCTTGGCGTGGCTAAAAAGCCCTCCAGCAAAACAATGTTTGTGGAATAAATCTACAGCGAATGAGGCTCTCATTTGATGAAGAGGGGAAGGGTCAAACAACAAAATACATCAGTTATGCACCTGTGACCTTAAGTATAGGGTTTTGGGGTTATTGTTTTTTTACAGAAGTTGTCAGCACCTTGTGGGTTTGATCTGGATTGGTACTCTGTAGGAGGGCTTTAAATCTCACAGTGGCACTGAATCCTTTATTGGCACCTGGAGCGCAGGCACACACACACATCACATGGGACCAGGAGCTGGGCATGGAAGATGAACAAAACAGGCGGGGCCAGACCAACTCTGGCCAGCACTGCTGCTGGACAGGCATGGGGCATGGAGGGTTCATGGGGCCATGTTGTACAGTCTGCCCGCCTGCCCACCTGCCCATGCAGGGGGGAGCCTGACTAGCCAATGCAGCCCTTGGTGGGTACATCCCACCAACACTAGCTGGGCAATCATTCAGTGAGGGGGCCAGGGTTCCATGCCCCAGAGACCAACTGGAGGCAGTCAGGCAGGGGCATGGAGGTGCCTGGCTCACCTCCTCTCAAAATCATGTGACCGGGGCTACAACCCCCCGGTCATCCCCATGCTGTGACCCTGAAATATCGCCCTCCCCAGGTTCCTGATACAGACCCACACCCAACTTATGCCCTTGCAATATGCAGTGGGGGAAAATAACTCCCACAATCCATCCGGAAGTTTGTTTTAGGAACACAGCCAACTACTTTATTCTCAGTCAGACCATTGACCCATGTAACTCAGTATTGTCTACACTGACTCCAGGGTTTCAGACAGAGGTAGCTCCTGGATTTACATGGAGATTCTGAAGATTGAACCTGCAACCTTCTCCATGCATCTCAGATGCTCTACCATTGAGCTATGGACCTTTCCTGATGCAAATTCAAGGTGTGGAGGGAGAAGGATCTGAATTGAAATCATAGTGGCCTTAGTTTGTTGCAAGCTGTGGGTCTGGAATAAGTAGGTTGGTCAATGATGGGGTAATAGTAGGAGCAAAGATTGGAGTGAAAGACCATGGGTTAGGTGTCCACTTGCAATATTTACTATATTTTTAACCAGAATTCTGAGGTCCACCAACTGGAACATGGCACATAAGACTACAATAAGGATGGAAGGATCTGCCAATTTCATTTCTAATTTTTGCAGTTTTTAATTCCGTTCTCCCCATTTTGCTATAGTTCATGATTTAAAAAAAAAAAAATCCTCATGAAAATCCACCAGCATTTTAGTGTGAATTTCTCCTAATAAACACATTTGGGTGCAGTTTTGACTAATTTACACATTTTTGCAAGCAATTCCCCCTAAGGGAACACATGTCATGGTACTTTCACTAGTGTGTCCATCTGTAATCACACTTCCCCCTAATATAAGCCTTTTTTAAAACACTGGCTGGTGACCTGCAGAGCAAAATGTGGATAAGTGCCAGGGCCGGCCCACCCATGAGGCAAAGTGAAGCAACCGCCTCAGGGTTCACCAGGGTAGCAGATCCCAATGTCAATCTTTCTTCCCCTGTTTTTTTCCTGATGCAGATCTTCCTTGAGCCCTTCTTCCCTGGTGGGGAGGGGGCACCATTTTGGGGTCCGCCTTGGGTGCCAAAATGTCTTGGGCCAGCCTGAATGTGCAAATTTGAAGAGTAGCTGTGCTTCAGTTTGCATATTGTTTTGGAAAGTGCAAATTTGATAAATTTGGCTTTAGATACATACATACTGAATCAATTTTTTTCCTTCATCACTAAACGACATTTATAATTAAAGGATTCCGGGAATTGGAAAAACAGAACTGAATAGATCTCACTGTCTTTCTACATAGAAATCCTTTCCTGCTTACCCAACACTTCCTTCATTTCAGTAGTATAATTGAGGGTGGGAGTCATCCCCCACACACTATTGTTAAATAATTGAGAGTCAAAAATATTTGACAATCTATTGCTGATCATTCAGACATCTACCAATAGACCAAGATCTACATTCTGCCCATCCCCAATTTGCACTTCTACAGTTTACAGCTCTTACACTTCTGCAGAACTGCACAACATATAATCAGCTATTCCAGACTGTAAAAAGGCCATGGAGCTGCAAAGCCACCTGAATATCATTTCTTGTTGTGCTTATTGATCACTGGCAATTTTATCGTAGTTTTTATTGTTATTGGCCTAATTACAGCTTTTTCCATGCCTCTCTTTCTGTCTGTATATGGCATTGTCTTAATCTATTTGGCAAACAATGATCTGGGAGTTAATTGCTGGTTTCCTGCATCCTCCCCACTCTTTAAATCACAGTTTTTTATTGTGCTGATCAACATTCTATCTTAGATTTTGCCCTGGCATGCTTCTTTCATGCTGGTTTATTTCCATGCATCTTGCTAAAGCTGTAATTAATAAGATGCAATGGGAAGTGGGAGGAATTCCAGAAGATTATGCAATTTTGCTTATATAATGAATTTTGTGTTATTTTCACACACAAAATGTTCCTTTACCCATGCACATCCATATTACCTGGCCGGAAAACTGAACTACAAAATTCAGAGAAGTGTGAATTTTGATGACTATGTGTGGTTCGGTTCTCGTGTTGTTTTGAAAAGTGCAAGTTAGGTAGGGTTGTCTTCAAAGTAAACTGGATGAAGTCGCATGAAAGGGACACAGTCCGGAAAGCGGCTGATTTGCTCTTTCGTAAAAGCAACCAATATCCACAGCATCCATCTGTAGCAGCAAAGTGGCCCATGGCTGGGTTGAAGAGCCAGTGATCATCCAACCATGGTGGACTCCAGCTCCTATCAGTCCCCTTCCAGCATGGCCAGCATCATCAAGAATGATGGGAATTGCAGTTCAGCAGCATCTAGAGGGCCACAGATGCCCTACCACTGGCCTAGAGAGGAACTCCCAGCCAGAATAGACTATACTTGGCTGAATGGACAAAGTATCCATCCTTATAATAAGGCAGCTTTATGTGTCCCTAAAACGTGGTGTCCTAAGAATGTAAAAAGAGCCTGCTGAATCTGGTCCAGAGCCCAACTTGTCCAGCATCCTCTTCCCACAGTGGCCACCCAGATGCCTGTGGGAACCCTATAAGCAGGACTGCGGTGCAAAAGAAGTCTCCCCTCCTTTTCTCCCTAGCAGCTGATGTTCAGAGAGTACCCTGCCTTTGACAGTGCAGGTAGAGCATAATCATCAGGGCTAGTAGCCATTGAGAACCTTCTCTTCCATGAATATGCTGAATCCTCTTTTAAAGCCATTCTAGCTGTTGGCCATCACTGCCTCCTATAAGAGTGAGTTCCATAGTTTAACAATGTGCTGTGTGTGAGCAGAGAAAAAACTTTCTTTTGTCTCTTTTGAATCTTCCAGTGTTCAGCTTCATTGGATGTCCCCTAGTTTGAGTGATATGATGAGTCCCGTCATTGTCTAAACCAAGCCCCACTTCCCTGCTCTGACCCCCTCTCCCCCAGCCAGAGGATGTTCCTGTGTTTCCTGATTGACTTTAAAAGGTTTTGAACCAAGCCATCAAATCTGAGATGACTGCAGTTAGCTAATCTTTTCCCCAACACATTAAAACACACACCAAGTGCTGTCTTTAAGCACTTAGGTGGCATTAGTGTCATCATAAGCACTTCAAAATCATTTCTGAGATTAGCTCAGATTTTATTCATGCGGAAGGAACATGAAAGAGGGAACATGATGCTGTTTATCAGCACCTTTCTCTGTCGACCGCAGGGAGTGGGAGCCTCTGGTTCTCCAGATGCTGCTGGACCCAACAGCCCCAGCTAGGGTGGCCAATGGCCAAAGATGATGGGAGTTGTAGTCCAGCAGCATCTCTCGGGCCACAGGTTCCCCATCCCTGGTCTACAGAAAACACATGTGGGCTGATGCATGAGCCCTGCCAGCTGCCTCAGCTTCTATCTTGCTCCTTGAATAAACTTGAGTGTCCAGCTGTTTTTGGACTACAACTCCCATCATCCTGAGCTAGCAGGACCAGTGTTCAGGGATGATGGGAGTTGTAGTCCAAAAACAGCTCGAGTCCCAAGTTTTAGAAACCTTGGGATAGGAGTTGAAGTGTGGCCTCACGTGCACAATGAGCAAATGTGTGATTTTTTTAAAAAATAGTAAAAATAGCAGTTATGGTTCCCCAATCCAGCATGGGACCCAAATCAGGGAGGGAGGAGGGTAAAGGGTTGAACCCTTTCCTATCAATGAGAGAAAGGGCTGAGATCAGTTCCCCACCCTCTGCCAGGCAGTGTAGGTTGGACCATCAGGACAAATGGGGTTCTGCCCCAGCAAGGTCAGGCTGTCCTCAGCCACCTCCCTCCACCTGCCTGCCTTCTTCCCTAATAACCAGCTCAGGGGTGGCACTGACCACCAGCTGCTTCCTCCTCAATTCACTTTGCGGAATTCAGCAAGGAGGAGGAGAGGGACAAAACTAGAATTACTTGACTCAGCCTGTCATGAGTTGTGTTGCCACCTACTGTTGGGCTCCTTGCCTTCCATCCCCACCAATCTCAACATTCTCCAGTCAGCACCAAGTACTGAGATCTCCTCCAGCCCCACATTTGACCCCCTCCAAACACACCTGCTGAGATGTTTACCACAGCTGTGCAACAGACAGGGATGAACACAGAGTTATGAAAAGGCACAAGGGCACAATTTGGTGTAATTTAAGCGGGATGTTTTGATTCATGTCCCCCCCCCCCTTCCAGTAGCGTCTGTGTGCATTTAGGTTAATCCCATTAGCTTGCATGAATGGTGGAGTGGCTGGTGGGATGGAATGAGGGGGTGGAATGAATGGTGCTTATCGTGTGTGCGTGTTTGTGTGTGAGTGTGTGTGTGTGAGAGAGAGAGAGAGAAATTTTTACTTGAGATGTAGCTACAACAGAGAACTCAACAGCTCCTTGTCTCTATACAGTGAAATCTGGCCATTCTGTCCACCACTAGTATGACCAACCTCAGAAATGGTGTTTTAACTTGGAATCAGACTATCACAGCCATAGGCAAGAGCCACCTGGGGCCAGAACTGGGATCCCATAGCCCTGCATGAGGCTAATCTACATGGCAAGTCACCAGAAGGACCCTTTGGAGAAGGGATAGCAATTGTCATTCCCTCCTAACGTGGCTGGAATACAATTCCCATCATCCCTGGCCATTCATCATGCTGACTGGGACTGATATGAGGGATTCTATGCCAACTACCTCTGCTTTGAAGCACCACCTAGGTCATTGGAGTGGACTCTGTGACCCTCCAGATGTTTTTGGACTCCAACTCCCCTCAACTCCAATCAGCATCACCAATGGTCAGGGATGATATAGACTATCAACATCTAGAGGTTCATGGTTCCAGTTACAGATGGGTAGCCGTGTTGGTCTGCCATAGTCGAAATAAAAAAATTCCTTCCTGTAGCACCTTAAAGACCAACTAAGTTAGTTCTTGGTATAAGCTTTCGTGTGCATGCACACTTCTTCAGATACACTGAAACAGAAGTTACCAGATCCTTCTATATATTGAGAAGGTGGGGAGGGGTATTACCCTTCTAAGTAATACCCCTCCCCACCTTCTCAATATATAGAAGGATCTGGTAACTTCTGTTTCAGTGTATCTGAAGAAGTGTGCATGCACACGAAAGCTTATACCAAGAACTAACTTAGTTGGTCTTTAAGGTGCTACAGGAAGGAATTTTTTTATTTCGACTAGAGGTTCATGGGTTCCCCATTCCTGGCCTAGGAAATAAAGAGTTTCCAAATTCCTACTAGTTATGATGTATGGACCTTCCATGTTCAGAGACAGCCCTCCACTTGCTACCAGTTGCTTGAAAGCAATAGCAATTTCTTTTATGTCATGCTTGCGAGCTTCCTAGAGTTAGCTAGGCCCCATCTGTACTGGAAATTTAGAGCAGTATAATACCACTTTAAACAGCCTTTACACACACACGCGCACACACACACACACACACACACACACACACATCCTGGGAAGTTTAGTTTGTTAAGGATGCTGAAAGTTGTTAAGTTGTTATTCCCCTTCCAGACCTACAATTCCCAGAGTGATTTAATAATCAATCCCTTTTCTCAGGTCACTATTGGAATTGTCACTCTTGAAGGGGAACAGGTGTCTCCTAACAATTCTCAGCACCCTTAACAAAAGTGGTCAAGTCAAAGGTTTGCCTGTGGTAACTACTCTAATGCAGGCAGCTTTAAGGACCAGAAACCTCCTAGGCAAGCAGTTAACCTTTTTCTAATGCTTTCTTTTTTTTTTTACAACAAGAGTCAGAGTAACAGCACCGGTCCTGTGAATTGCCCAGCCACCAAACCCGATGATTATTAAACAAAGCCTTGCTTGAATTTTGCACTATCCATTCATCGGAACAACTGTTCATATTTTTGGATGATTATTATGAAACCAAATCTAGTCAAGTGATGCTGAAAAGGATTGTCTAGATTTTTTCTTTCTTTGCTTACTGATTTGTGTGGGATTCTCCCCCCCCCCCTTTTCCTAATAAAAATGGGAAATCATCAAAGAAAATGAACATTGCTCAGTGATATTCAGGGCTCAACGGTTTGCCTGCGATGACGTCCAAAGGGCAAGCGCAGGAAGAGTTTCAGGAGATTTGCTTCCTTCTCTTGGAAGCACAGCACTGAGGAAGGTTAATCATCAGCTTGATCATTCATATATGGGTGGACTAAATGAAAGAACATTGGTGTCTGGGATTCTCCCTCACTTCCTCTCGTTCCAGTTAAGCCTGTTTACTGAGCCTGCTGGTGGGCCAACAGATGTTATGAACAGAGTATTGGCCATAGGGGTTGGCGGAATGGGATGGCCTCTATCTGGTTCTGAGACTGCATCTGCAGAGCACATGAGATTGTCGCTGCTGTGTTCCAGTTGTTGGCCATTGCAGGTGGGCAAGCCACTGTTGTGCTCATTTCCACCTTGCAGGCTTCCCACAAGCTTCTGGTCAACCACTGTGAGAACAGGATGTTGGACTAGATGGGCATTTGGTCTGGTCCACCAGACTCGTCTCATGTCCTTATGGACTGGGCCTGTACTGGACATTGTGCTGAGGCAGATTTTTTAGAGAAGGCGTCGAAAAACTTTGGTCCTCCAGATGTTGCCTAGCTTCAACTCTCATCATCCCCAGCCATTGGGCATGCTTGCTGGGGCTGATGGCAGGTGTAGCTCAGCAACACTTTTGGGGGCGGGCAAAGGTTCCCCACTCTTGCTTTGGAGCATGCGTAGTCAACATAGTGCCCTCCAGATAGTTTGGATTACAATTTCCATCAGCCCAAGCAAGCATGGCCAACAGTCAGGGGTGGTGAGACTCATAGTCCACAACATCTAGAAGGCTACCTCTGGAGTATAGGACTGTAGTCTTATTGTACATATATTTTAAATTTAAATTTTTCATATTTCATCAAACAAAATGTTTCATTCCTTTGCTAAGAACCAGTAGTGGTATGGTGATAGAGTGTCTGACTAGGACCTGGGAGTCCAGAGTTCAAAACTCTACTCAGCCCTGAAGCTCACTGGGTGACCTTGGGTCTGCCACTGTCTCTCTGCTTAACCCACTTCATAGGCTTAAATGGGGAGAGGGAGTAACATCTACCTTATCCTTGAGCTCCTTGGAGGAAAGGTGGGATAGAAATGTGATCAGTTGCATATTTTGAAAAGTGGTTTGTCCATTTGTCCATTCATTTTCTATAGATTCAGCCAGCTCTCAAGATATTGTCACCAAACTCTGAACAAGAGTTCCTGAGGTGAGGGCCTATGTTGGTGTTTGGGTGCCATTTTGAAGCAAGATGGTGGACCAAAACATGACTTGGATGTGACTGCATTCATTTTTTCGCATAGGTTCGACCATCTGTGGAGATATTGTTGCCATATTTGGCATGAGGGTTCCAGAGGTGAGGGTGGCAGTCTTCATCAATATTTCGATACCAGGCATGACTTTAGCATGTCTTTGACTCTCTCTTTTTTTTTGTCAGAGGTTTGGCTGCCTCTTGAGATATCTCCCCAAAACTCAGCATGAGGATTTCCAAGGAGAAGATGGAGGTCATAGAATCATAGAGCTGGAAGGGACCCATGGGTCATCTAGGATGCCAGGAACCATTTTGAATCAAGGTGGCAGACTAAATTGTGACTTTGCCATGACTCCAACCAATTTCGGGAGTGAAGGGTCCAAACTCACAATGTACACCTTCCATTTAGAATTCACAATATTGTTTGATTTCTAGAAATTCAATTGATTCCCAATCGGGAATCAATTAACTGGAAACTGCTTTGTGTGTTTTTCACAGGAAAGCAACATATTGAAGAAATAATCTATAGAGCTGGAGGATCAGCTGCACTGGCCCATTGCACAAGACCTTAGGGTCATGGTGGATAGCTCCGTCCAGATGTCAACCCAGCATGCACCAGCTGTGAAAAAGGCCAAATTCCATGCTAGGGATCATTTGGAAAGGAATTGAAAATGAAACTGCTGATAACATAATGTCATTATACAAATCTATGGTGTGATTGCATTTGAAATATTGTGTGCAGTTCTGGTCGTTTCACCCCAAAATAGAGATTGTAAAGTACAGTGGTGCCTCGCAAGACGAAATTAATTCGTTCCGCAAGTTTTTTCTTCTTGCGAGTTTTTCGTCTTGCGATGCACAGTTTCCCATAGGAATGCATTGAAAATCAATTAATGCGTTCCTAGGGAAACCGCTTGCCAGGCTGGCGGTGCGGAGAAGGGCTTTTCTCCCCACCGCAAGCCTTCAGGACAGGTACGGGAACAGAGGGGAAGGCGCGCAGCGCTTTCCCTCTGTTCCCGGGGCTTGCATGGGAGGAGGGTTTTTCCTCCCCACCGCCAACATTCAGAACAGCATTCTGAATGTTGGCGGTGGGAAGGAAAACCCTCCTCCCACCCCAAGTCTTCAGGAAAGCCATCTGATGCCGGGCGGCGGGAGAAGGTGTCCCCCCCCCTCGGCATCGGAGCTTTGTTCCGATGCCGGGCGGGGGGGGAGGAGGCGTTCTCCCCCCCCCGCCCGGCATCGGAGCTTCGTTCCAATGCCGGGCGGCGGGAGGAGGCATTTCCCTCCCCGCCCGGCATCGGAGCTTCGTTCCGATGCCGGGCGGGGGGGAGGAGGCGTTTCCCCCCCCCGCCCGGCATCGGAGCTTCGTTCCGATGCCGGGCGGGGGGGGGAGGCGTTTCCCCCCCCCCCGCCCGGCATCGGAGCTTCGTTCCGATGCCGGGCGGGGGGGAGGAGGCGTTCCCCCCCCGCCCGGCATCGGAGCTTTGTTCCGATGCCGGGGGGGAGGCGTTTCCCCCCCCCCGCCCAGCATCGGAGCTTCGTTCCGATGCTGGGCGGCGGGAGGAGGCATTCCCCCCCCCCGCCCGGCATCGGAGCTTCGTTCCGATGCCGGGCGGGGGGGGAGGAAGCGTCCCCCCCGGCATCGGAGCTTCGTTCCGATGCCGGGCGGGGGGAGGAGGTCCGAGGACAGTGGGGAAGACGCGCTGCGCTTCCCCGCTGTCCCGGAGATTTCCCTATGGGCTTTCGTCTTGCGAAGCAAGCCCATAGGGAAATTCGTTTTGCGAAGCGCCTCCAAAACGGAAAACCCTTTCGTCTAGCGGGTTTTCCGTCTTGCGAGGCGTTCGTCTTGCGGGGCACCACTGTACTAGAACAATGAAGCTGAATGTTGGATGATTTAGGACAGATGACAGAAAAACAAAGGAGCTTCCTTTTTTTTAAAGCAATTTTATTGGTTTTTAAACAAATACAATAACCATTAAACACTTTCCCATCAGTATGTAGTGATGTATGGAAGTGAGAGCTGAAGAATTGATGCTTTTCTTCGCCGAAGAATTGATGCTTTTGAATTATGGTGCTGAAGGAGACTCTTGAGAGTCCCATGGACTGCAAGAAGATCAAACCTCTCTATTCTGAAGGAAATCAGCCCTGAGTGCTTACTGGAAGGACAGATCGTGAAGCTGAGGCTCCAATACTTTGGCCACCTCACGAAAAGAGAAGACTCCCTGGGAAAGATCCTGATGTTAGGAAAGCTTGAGGGCATAAGGAGAAGGGGATAACAGAGGAAGAGATGGTTGGACAGTGTTCTCGAAGCTACCAGCATGAGTTTGACCAAACTACGGGAGGCAGGGGAAGACAGGAGTGCCTGGCGTGCTCTGGTCCATGGGGTGACGAAGAGTCGGACATAACTAAACAACAACAACATCTAATGCTGTCTGTTTTATCCATTGTCTCTGGACACACACACATTCAACCTTCAAACATATTACTTATTGTAATCCCACCCCTGAGAATTCTGAGTGGTCGCTATAGGAAGGTGTTGATTTTGGTCATTAACATAGTTAAAGAAAGAGGTCCATGTGCTTTGGAAGGTGTTTCTATTCATTATGCCTTTAATTGCCCTCCTGTGTCTGGTGAGATGCTCAGGCATTGCTGTATGCCAGATATTATTCTCCTATATATTCAAGGGTGTTTCAGTCTGGTTCTTCGATTGCTGAGCTATCGCTAATCAAGTGGAGGTCCGTAACAAGCCTACTAGTTCACTGTGGTGCAGGGTGGAGCCTAAGTCCATGTCCAAAGATTGCAGGTTAAAGGCAGGATTTGGAGAATGGAGTTGGCCTGTAATTGTATATATAATAGAGAATACTCAATTCCAGAAGTTTTTAAGTGCTTCCTAACACAGGGCATTGTTAAATGACGGAATTTGCTCCCACAAGACATAGTAATGGCCATTAGCTTGGGTGGCTTTAAAAAAGGAGTAGACAAATTCATGGAGATTAAGGCTACTAGACATGACTACTATGTTCTGCCTCTGTTGGTTATAGACCTTTAGGCGCCAGGCAAAATGTTCCTCTTTAACCAGACCTTTAGTTGATTTGATGGACATCCTATGCCCTTTTAAAATGTGGAAGTTTTTTGGAGGGGGTATTGGTTTTTTAAAATGTCTTTTGTGATTTTCTGTTTTGATTTTATTCTGTGTACCCTGAGACCTCCGGGTATAGGGCGGCATAATAATAATTATTCATCATCATCATCATATTGGAGAGAGTGTTATTGCATCTGGTTAGACACTGTGAGAATATGATGCTCAACTAGATGGGCCTTTGGTCTGATCCACATGGATCTTCTGAAGTTCTTATGACCCACTTTCTTATGTCCATCTTCCAACACACGTATGCACCCCACACAACTAAGTCTATTGTCACAGTTTGCCATGGTCAGGCTGACAGCCAGTTCCACTCATGCACAGCGATGCCTTCAAGCCCCCGTAATATCAGCCGACCAAGTGCTTCAGCAGGGGCAGCTGATGGACATAGTTTAATTAGCAGGAGAGTAAATTACACTGGGCTCCAAGAGCCCCCGACTTCTTTCTCGACAGCCTGGGAAAATGGAGAGACTCGCATTTTCAATTTAAGGTTTAGTTAGATAATGCCTATTGGTGCCAATAGATTACAGAGTGGATATTAAATCCTACAGGATTTGCAAGAGGAGATGGCAGGCAGAATCCGTAAGCAGTCTGGAGACGCCAAAGGCAGGCTAAGGAGCTAAACATCCCCTGGTATTTGTGTTTTACAGTTGAGACGGAGAGAAAGAACGGATGATGCCCATACATCATTGCTTCAGAGGTGACTCTGTATCAGAGGTGTTAATCTGTTCACCTTGAGATACTTTCTGATTCTTGCAAAAATGTGGGGTGGGGAGGAAATAGCATTTAACTAACAGGAAATCCTAATCAACACTTTGTCTTTCTTCAAGTACCACTTGTCCATCCTGCTACAAGATTAAGAAGATAGGAACATAAGAAGAGTCTGCAGGAACAAATCAATGGCCCATCTAGTCTATAGTTTAATTTTGTGCTCCATGAAGAAGTACTATTTTGTAATCTGTCCTGAATTTTCCAAGACAGCTTCAGGACCGCAATACCTCAAGGACCTCCTCTTCCCATATGAACCTACCCAGACCCTGAGATCAACTTCTGAGGCCCTCCTTCATGTGCCTTCTCCTCAAGATGTCCAGAGGGTGGGAACACGAGAACGGGCCTTCTCTGCAGTGGATCCCCATCTATGGAATGCTCTCTCTAGGAAAGTTCACCTGGCACCTTCATTATACACCTTTAGGCCTTTGGTTGATCTTACAGACATCCAATACCCTTTTAGAATGTGGCTTTTGGGGGGGGGTATTGGGTTACTGTTTTTGGTTTGATTTTATATGTTGTGGTCTTGTTGTGAACTGCCCTGAGACCTTTGGGTATTGTTGTTTAGTGATTTAGTCGTGTCTGACTCTTTGTGACCCCATGGACCAGAGCACGCCAGGCACTTCTGTCTTCCACTGCTTTGACGTGCTTTCGAACTGCTAGGTTAGCAGGAGCAGGGACTGAGCAATGGGAGCTCATCCCATCGCGGGGATTTGAACTGCCGACCTTCTGATTGGCAAGTCCTAGGCTCTGTGGTTTAACCCGTGTCCCATAAGTTGAATAAATAATAAAAAATAATAATAATTTTATGAGAAAAGGAGGAAAATGTTTCACTGTTCACTTCCTCCTACATATTAATAGCAAAGCCTTTTCCAAGATCTTCATTTAGCCAAATAAGGCTCTATGGGGGGCTGTCCTTTAATTTGGTATAGAAATCCAGCTGGTGCAGGATGTGTGGGGCTGACTGTTGATGGGGGCATCTGGCCAACAACAGGTGACACCATTGTTAAAGCAGGTGCAGTGGCTGCCCATCTACTCCCAAACCAGGTTTAAGCTCCTTGTATTGATTTGCAGTGCCCTGAACAACTTGGACCAAAGGAACTTCAGGTACCATCAGAATCCTTATATCCTAGCTGAATTATTGAGATCAATGAGAATCATTGCTGGTTCTTTGACAACAACAAGAATCCAAGACCTTAGTGTCATCAACCCAGCCCTGTGGAACACCCTGCCACTAGAGATTCAGCAGACACTTTCTGTGCCAACTTTTAAATGCCTGCTGACAAACTTTCTATTCTGCCAGGCCTATGCAGGCCATTAAGAATACAATGGTCAATTGATGTCTGTTTTTAACTTTTTAATTTTTTATACGGTCTTTGTTGTACACTTATATGCTTTATTGCTGTAAACTGATTTGATACATTTTTATGACATTGTGGTATGTAAATATTTTTTTTAATAAATCAATAAATATGCACAAACAGCTCCTTTGAACAGATAAAATGTTCTGCAGAACATGCTGAAGGTGTTGTTTTCTTTTCTTTTTCTTAATGAAAGAGGAGACTCCTTTGCACATGATCTGCATGATGGGGAGACATGTGAGTGACATGGGCATTTGTCTACCCTCGAACTGATCATTCAGGGTTCCTGGATCCAGGAATGCCCACTATATAAAGTATACATGATAGGCTTCTTCATCTCACACATCCATGCAATGTGGCCTGGGAGAGCTGCACTAGAGCAAAGCCAGGGGACTCTTGTGAGTCTTACGTTATGGCAGATTTGCTAATATATTATGCTTCAGAAGCCAATGCAATGGACCGGCTATTGTACAGCAATGTCCCTATTTTTATCTATAACATGTTGGCTGGAATCTGTGTGTGGTTTCCCCACCACATTACTAAGTAACTAGAGGCAAAACCCACACAGCTGAAATTACTGGTGTGGTGGGAGAGGTGTATTTCCCCAGGGACTGATTTGCTCTCTGAACATCATTAAGCCTATGATGCTAGGAGGCAGGAGGACACTGAGGGCAGCTGCACCAACCTAGAAAAGAAGGGAAACCCCTGCTAGTAAATGAGGAGGGATTGTGTAGGGTGCGTGCTTGCTCTGGGGTGGGGAGGGGAATAGCAGCTTTGAATTTTGCTTCCTAGTAGGACCCCATTGGGGGGAGGGGTATCCTGGGTGCTTAGCAAGTAGGGATGAGCAAATCTCTCCATTCTCAGTTGGCTCAGTTTCTTATTTTTCCAGTCTTCAGTTCTCCACATTTCTCAGTTTGTGGTTTGTTTTTTTAAAAAAACCACACAAACACCCTTGAAAATTCATCAATGATTTCATGCGAATTTCTCACCATAAACACAGTTTTGTAAGCTAGTTTTGCCAGATCTAATGCATTTTTATATGCCATTTTCCCACCATTATATACATTTTTCTACACACCTCCCCTAATCACCTATTTGCAGACATTATTTGTTGGGAAACAAAATTCAGATAAGTGTGAATTTTGAAGCATAGCCTTGCTTTGGGTCACTTATTGATTTGGAAAGGGAGAATTCAGTGGATTCACACCAACATCTGAAATCAACTGAATTTCTCTTACCCCTCTTACTGGCAATGAAAAAAATGGGTTTTTGTTTTTTTAAAAGGATACAAAACTAAAATAGGGGTTCTTTTCGAATAAGGAGAGTTCAACAAGTCATTCTATTCTATTCTATTCTATTCTATTCTATTCTATTCTATTCTATTTTTTTTAATGATATTTATTAAGAATTTTAAAGTTACAGAAAAAACAGAGAAGAAAAAGAAAGAGAAAAAACAAAACAAACAAACAAACAAACCACAATCCAGCAGTACAAATTGATAAAAATCAAAATCAAAAAATAAGAACAAAGCACGTAACAGAACACAATCAAAAAACAAAAATAAGCCACAAAAATTTAAAAACAAATCCAATATTCTCATATCCTTGACTGTCATTACCTTCTTTCTTTGACCTCCTCACTCCTCCCTTTTTTTGTATCCTAGTTATTAATAGTCACAGCAAATCCTTTCCATTTTTCATAATATTCTGTCATTACATTACCTTAATCTATTTTAACCTTATCTTACTATAAAAAACCTTAGGACTTAAAACTTAGATTTTATTTATACCAATTTCTCATAACCATAACATATTCTTACATAATTCTTTTAACCTTTTTGCTAAAGCCAAATAATTTCGTTCCAACATTTTTCTAACATTCATCAATTTTATAAAACAATCCTAATAAAAAAAAAATATATAAAAAATCTTCCAATCTTCATCCAGCGTCTCTTCCTCCTGGTCCCGGGTTTTGTCAGTCCTTTCTATCCCATCAATCTAGTTCATTAACCTGGTAATCTTATGTCCGAGGCCCTTAAATCTCTTCCATGTCCCTTCCGCAGCTCTTCTTCATATTTATACCTCTACTTTACTTTATCTCCTGCTCCTTTCACTCGTGGAAACTCCAACTTGACAGTGTTTTTGACCCTTCTCGACAAATCAGCCCCTTTTCCATAGTCCACACTAGACTCCATGTGGTATTTAAAAACATGTTTCAAGATCCCTCCAGAATTAAGAGCCCCCACAACCCCAAACATCTCACGGCCCATTGCCAGACTTGGAGAGTCAAAACATCCCTGCATGGGGGGGGGGTCTATCCAACCCCCCATTTCCAAACCAAACAAAACTCTATCTCTCCAAGCCTGGCTTTTTCCAAGTTCGTTTGTCAAATCCAACAACTCATGTTCCTGCTGGGCCACAGCTCCCTCCATCTCTGGCGCCCGAGGTTCAACAACATCCTCTTCCCTCATCTGATCTGTCAGAGCACACTCCTGATTTAATTCCTGGGTGGGCTCTATATAGTTACCCACTACCTGTCCGAAATTTCCAATCGCTGCAGTCATCAAGTCCGTCTTCTCATGTAGCTGTTCCAGTAGGGCACTTGTTTTGCAGAAAGCACACATCAGAGCTTCTGAATACATTGTTCTACAAGGTCAGAAGTCTATTCGCACGATTGTAATCTGCTGCAGCTGCAGGGCTCCCCGATTCAGATTTAGTAACAGTTTCACAGGCTCCCTCTAGGGGAAAAACTTCTATTTGTTCTTTTCTTTTATAAGCAGATCTAACAACAAAGTTTCCTTTTTCAGATATTTTGTCAATATTTGTTCTTTTAAAATGTGAAGGAGAACAATGGAATCACTATGTTTCTCTTCTTTTAACTATCTGTCAAAAACGTTTGTCTCTGGTCAATGAGCTTCCCAAAGAACGTCAGTCCTGACACCCGCTCCCAGGATCAAGACGGTGGAAAATTACTTTGCTTTACACTCTTTCTGCAGGTTTAAACAGTCCAAAAAAAAATCCCCCCTCTTCTCCTGCTTCCGAAGGGGGTTCAACAATTTTAAATGATGCAAGTTAATCCTTTACAAGCGATTTTCTGAACTCTAGTTTGCCATGTCTTTGCTTTAATCTATCTACAAGAAACGGAAGGCTGACTTCCTGTTTAGACCTTCCCGTTTCAGTGCCCAATTGAGATGAATTTCTTAGTCCAATTTTCCTTTCTACTCGCAGGTCATTATTCAAAGTCCAATTGTCCGAAATTAAAGTACTCACGGGTAATTGTTTTGAAAGCCAAATTGTCCCAGGAAAAAGGCAGCGCTCTCCGGCAACGGCTGTGCGGCTTTGCTCCACGGAAGAAGCAGTTGACTCTCAGCACCGCGCCACTTCCCCCTCTTCGCTCCAGAGCCCATGAATGGGTTCCTTTATGGGTTGGGGGGGCGCTAAAGGTGCCCGCCGAGTCCCATGGTCACAGGCTTCATCCGCCTGTGATTTTTGAAAGGGTCCCCGCTTCGCCGTAGCGGGAAGGACCCGTTTTCCGTGGAGCTGGTCCCTCCAGATCAGAGGGAGTCCGCCATTATCGATGGCGCCACCCCGGAAGTCTATTCCATTCTATTCTATTCTATGCAAGTTTTTGTTTTACAAAACAAACAGATAAACAGGGAGAGGCACATCTACTTTAATGCGAATCTGATGCTACACCAAATTAAGATACAGCAAACATTCCTGAACCACAAGCCATTTTTTTAAAAAGCGGGGGAGAAATGCTTGCTGTATCAGTTTTCTGTTTGCTAGTGCTTCAACCCTTTCATAGACACCCGGTCCATTCCCCTCCCCCTCCAAACAAGAATGTTTCTGATATCTCTCAGTCTGTTTTTTTGGAATTAATGGGGAAAGACAGCCATCTCCCCCTCTCTCCAGCAGAAACGATGCTTGCTTGCCTCCCTGGGGTGTCAGCGCTTGCAAATTAATATTTGCGAATCATTTTGAGACACTCTGCTAGCATCTGTTTGGCGAGGGGCAGAAGAATATCAATTATTGTCCAAAAACGTATGTTGAATAATGGGCTGGCCTGTTTGTCTATGCCTAAGGACCATCTGGGGGGCCGCACAGATGACGGATGAGGAGCTGCAAGATTACTAGGTTTAATTTATAAGTGGGGGGGGGGAATCCCATATAAATTAATTACCGCCAGTATCTGGGCATGTATTATATTTTTCAACCTCTTTTCTGAAAGGTTAGAATAAATATTAACCTCCTGCACCCTGTGCTAGAACTGTTCCTTCTGTTTATAGATATTAAGGTTAATGGAGAGCTCTTTAGAATGAATCCTGCTAGCAGATGGAGATGGAACGTAAATGAGTTTGTTCTCAGAAATGCTTCATATTTCTCAATCTTTTGCATTCAGTGGTGGCGATGCCTGAAATTTTGGGGATGGATCTTACGTTTGAGCTGAATGTTGAATCCCTCGCCAATTAAGAACTCTAAGTTCAATGGAACGTGTTTGGTTTTATTTTCAGGATGCTAGGAAAATTCATAACGGGGAGCCGGAATAAAATACTTGGGCCACATTCGAACCATACATTTAAAGTGCTATGATAGCGCGTTAAACAGTCGTGGCTTCTCCTCAAAAAATTATGTGACAGAAGAGTAGCAAAGGTGAGGGGGGAGACAGTCTGTGATGGCCAGCAGGTAATAGTTTTTCCCAGCTGCCTTGTTCCACCCCCCAGCTCTAGGAGCCTTCATAAGGGAGCTACAGTGGTACCTCGGGTTAAGAACTTAATTCGTTCTGGAGGTCCGTTCTTAACCTGAAACTGTTCTTAACCTGAGGTACCACTTTAGCTAATGGGGCCTCCTCTGCCGCCACACAATTTCTGTTCTCATCCTGAAGCAAAGTTCTAAACCTGAGGTATTATTTCTGGGTTAGCGGAGTCTGTAACCTGAAGCGTCTGTAACCTGAAGTGTCTGTAACCTGAAGTGCCTGTAACCCGAGGTACCACTGTATTTCCAAAGGGTGTTTAGCTTATTTTTTTAGTTGTTGCTTTTTTAACAGAGTTTTATAGATTGTTTCCAAGATGATTTGTTAATCATTCTATATGATTTATGCTGCATTTGTGATGTTCTATTACTTTCTATTGTGTTATTGTTCTTTATTGTTTGTCAGCCACTTTGGGATCCATTTGAATGAAAAGCAGAAGGGAAATATAATCAATCAATCCAATCCATCCCGTGAGCCAGAGGTAAATGCCTGGAGTTGTAATGCATCGAATTCCTATACTCCCGAAACCTGACTTCCACCTTGCCATAAGCAAAGACCTGATTCTGAATCAGTGTATCCTCTTCCACGTCCAGCTTCCCATAAGCCAGGGCAACTAAATTCTCACCACACTTCCTTGACTATCCAAGCAGATGTGTTGGCAGGTGGGGCTGCTGAACACCCCCCCCCCCGCCATAGCAAAGACAGACGAACAGCAGCACAGACCGAATGGCACAGATGAATTGCAGTGGAACAATGACCCCTGCTGGGCACATCTGTGTGTGCAACCTAGTTCCTGCTGCTTTTATGGATTAGGCTGGGTAACTCATGAAGGCCGGTGTTGGAGGTTGGCATTGCTGGGCACCTGCCAAGACCCACATTTCTTCAGGGCTCTGCTGCTGCTGCTGCACCTTGCTGTGCTGCCACTGCCTATTCGCCTGCCCTCCCTGAGCTCTCAAGCAATAACAAGTTATGAGGAGAGGTGGCAGCATCCTTCGCATGCGTCCTCTGCTCACTTGGACGGAGGGAAGGGGTAAGTGGGGACTTCATTGAGGGGGCCCTCAGGGCACCACACCCAAGACCCACTGAAACCTGACACCAGCAATGGTTGCACGAACTGACTACCATGGGATGTCAAGTACAATCAGAAGCCCTGTCGGATTTTCGGGTTCCAAAGAACATTCTCAAACTGGAACACTCACTTCTAGGTTTGCGGCATTTGGGAACCAAGGTACGACTGTATTCAGTGACTGACTCAACACAGTTAGGAACTGAGCTTGGATAATGTGAGTTCCTTCCTCCTTCCATTCCCTCCTTTGGAAAATACTTTCCTTTCTCAACCAAGTTCAATGGAATTTTGGAATTAGGAACTGTTGTCTTATTCTCAATGACCCAATTACGTCCCCACCCCCATCCTCCCATTCATAAACCCTTGAGCCTTGCCCTCTTCTCTTGACCCAAAATTTACTTGGTAGTGCTGGGGCAACAGCTAGAGTGATCAGGAGACATCTCTACAAGACGCCCAGTCCTCCCAGGTATATGTAATACTGAAATGACAGGGTGCCAGGGACTGGAGACCTGAGAATAGTTTTCCAGGACAACCAAGTACTCAGCAGGGATGTCACTTACCCTGGGAAATAAATGTCCCAGGGCTCCTTGTGCCTGTGCTGAACTTGCTGATGGCGTCCCAGGTTACGAGGCATTGAGATACGCAATTCCCAGGGTGGCTGTTATCCCTACAGAACTCTCTGGTGACCTAGAAAATGTTGATTCCCAGGGCCTCTTCCTGACCTGCATGCACTCGTGTGTTTAATTTCATATTCTGAGTTTCAGAAACGATTTCCAGAGTAATGGTGCTTGGTTTTTCATGCAGCTGAGAATTTCCAGGCAGAAACATCCCCGTTCCAACCCCAATCAATCCAAACTTTGGCAAAACTGTTACAAATATATGTTCAGCAATCTTTTGAGCCTTCAGAGAATATCTTGGGGTTATCTGGCATTAGAAGTCTCACGGGACAATTTTTTAAAAAAGCAAACCCTTTTGAAGGAAATACGTTTCCCAGTTCACCCCACCCCTCCAGGCTCAGAATGCTGAATTCTGAACATGGCAACAGACACACACAACTGTCTTGCCAGGAGCTGAAGTGAGCTAAGAGCCCAATAGGGACAAGATTGTTCTAAGGCAGCCATCACAAGGGAAGAGCTATGGCCAGTGGCAGACTTTGGGCTTTCAAATTTCAGTGGTGCCCTGAACATAAGAAGAACCTGGCTGCTGGATCAGGCCAATGGCCCATCGAGTCCAGCATCCTGTTCTCACAGTGGCCAGCCAGATGCCTGTGGAAAACCAGCAAGCGGAACCTGAGCACAAGAGCACCTTTGCCTCTTGTGGCTTCCAGCAACTGGCATTCAGAAGCATAACTGCCTCTGACTGTGCAAGCAGGCTATATCCATCATGGCCAGCAGCCATTGACAGCCTTCTCCTCAGGAGTAGGGCTTGTGTGCCAGACCAGGCGAAACTCTGCATTTCCTTTGTTACTTCCTCCCTGGAAACTGAAACACGTCAGCTGCTGCTGCCTGAAACACCCTTTGCTTGCATCCCTGAGAGCTGGAAGGAAAGCATTGGCAGCCATTTTAGGAATAGGAGAAGATTTCCTTTGATTGCCTTTTAATCACAGTAATAACGGTAATGGATGCAGCAAGCGGAATGGATGGGGAAGAGCCAATAAGCTGACATGTGTAGGATAAATGAGGAGAATTTATAGCCATCTTCTCTCAAGCCCCTCTCCGTGAAACAGCTCTGACCCGTCAGTTCATTATAGGCAAAGTTTCAAAACAATATATTTTTTAAAAACAACAACAAGGAACACATAAAGAAGCAGACAGGAATCAACCCCTATCTTCCTCTTATGAGATGATATTCAAGGAGGTTGTAATATTGGTCATTCACTTCACAAACTCTCCCCCCCCCCTTCTAGTGTTTCCTTGCCTTTGATAAAGCCTCTCCTCCTCACGGAGGGGAGGTTTTGTGGGCGGGACGCAATTTCTGCATCATGCAGGGGGCGTTATGCCCCCTGCCCCACTCACCTGGCTGGCGCACCACACCCACAGGTAAGCTCCCAACCGGGCGGCTTGTAGGGGGCGTGGTTTGCGGTTTAAGATACCGCTGCGCCAGCCATTCTGCCTCACTTTTCACCTTCCTGTCCGATGCCTGTGTGGCGGGGGGCCATGGCACGACCCTCGGTGACATCAGGGGAGAGCTTATAGTTGTATTAGCATCAACAGGCTCCACCTACTGGTGAATAAACCCCCTTTAGGCTCATCCCTCTCCGAGTGGGTGGAGTCAATCTGTCGTGGTCCAATGCCTAAGCCAATACCTTCTCACTTGCTGTAATCAATAAAGTTGTGGCCTTTTCTTGCCCATTAACCTTATACACTGTGTCTGTGTGTCTTTATTCCACAAAGTGGGGATCGGATCCTCGAACCACAATAAAATACAATATTTGAAACCTTTTATTTTTAGGATGAGCCCTGAACTTTACAAAACAAGCAAATCATTTCCAAGGGCTACAGGTGGTTCTTATTTTTAATGTTTGGCGCCATTAAGTACATAAGGAGATCAGGGCAAACATCTATGAAGCCCAGCATTCAGTTCTCATAGTGATTAAGCATATGCTTTTTCTGGGATGCCCATAAGCAGGAAATGAGCACAATAGCCCTCTCCTGCTCATGATCCAGTGACTAGTAACCAGAACTGATCCTGGAGGTGATGCAGCCATTGTGACCAGTCGCCATTTACAGTTATATATCTTCCAAGAATTTGTTAAATTATCTATCTGCTCCTGTGTCCTTCAGGCAGCTTGATCTGAAGAAATCAACAAAGCAAAACACCACTTTCTACATAGCATGGGAATAGATGTGGCCTCCTGCTCGTAATGTAATATTATATTATATTTAGGGAAGAGTTTGGTGGTAGACCAGCTGCTTTGCCTGCAAAAGGTTCCAGGGCCAATTGCTGGCATCTCCATGCAGGGCTAGGAGAAGAGACTGCAGTCTGAAACCCTTCAGAGCTGCTGGCAGTCAGTGGCAGGAACATTGAGCCAGATAGAGTACTGGTCTGACTCACTATGACAGCTTCCCGTGTTCCTGTGTGTAATGCACCTGCAGATGAAAATGCTGTCAAAAGGGTCAACTCCAGGAACTGGTGGAAGTTGGCAACTTTTGTTCCAAAATAATGACAATTGGTGGCATGCAACTAGCATGAACTCAGAGTAGATGGATTGAAATCAACAGGGGTGTGGGTGGGTGCATTTATAGAGTTGGAAGTAATCCTGAGGATCATCTAGTTCAAACCCCTGCAATGCAGCTGTCCCATACAGGGATCAAACCTGCGACCTTGGTGTTCTCAGCACCACGCTCTAACCAACTGAGCTATTCTAACTTCTCATGCTCATTCATTTCAGTTGTTCTAATCTGAGTAGGCCTAGTGTCAAATTATACCCATTATTATTTTCTTGACTGGGTCTAACATTTAGATGCAGAGAAGATTAGCAACAAGATTGCACTGGAGAGGGAAGCTACAGAATGGGACTCTACAGCCCATGGATTTTCTGCTTTTACTTCTTGTGATGTTAACATATGAGAGTGTTGGAGGAGAAATAGTTAAACAGGTTACCCAATTAGGACCCGGGGGGTGGAGTCAGTGGGACTATAAAACCAGCTCTGGGAGAGGAGTTTGTTAGGAGTTGGGTGGTTGGTTGGAGTGGGAGTGAATTGGGATAGAGTTGTGGGTAGGTTGAGTTAGTGTAGCGAAATAAGCTGAGTCAGGAACAGTTAGGGGCTAGGAAGATAAGTAAATATCTGAGAGGTGGTTTAGTGAGTGAGAGCAGCTAGTGGAAGTTATAGGACTGGATAGGCAACCCATGATTGTAATTGACCGATACCATTTATGAAACCACACGCTTGTTAAACTGCAATAAATAAACAGAAGTTTATGTTCCAATTTAACCCTGACTGGACTCAGTATTGTACCAGGTAGGGCCTAGGTGGTGGCAGCGAGAAATAAAATGGTGGCACAGGGATCAATAGACGGTGAAACGTCCGGGGACCCTGTGTGATCGCCACACTTCTGCTCTCCCCCTTTGTTCACCAACAGGGTACGGCCTCACTGCCCCCTCCCCACAAAGAAAGCACCTCTGCCACTTTGGCCAAGAAAGAAAAAAAGATATATTAAAACATTATAACACAACGTCACCTGTAAGAGAATTCCTGCCAAGTCCTCACTGCATACGAAGGAAAACTAAATTGTATGCACATGGGATGCCATGTGCAACATCCAAGCACAGGTTTATGTGGAAGCAAAAGTGAATTTTTGTACAAATGAAACATCTGGCAAAGGAAAATAAATCATTCCAAATGGAGAAAAACAATATTTAATTTTTTTTTTTTTTAAGTTCTACTGTTCCATTTTCAGGGACATTTACAAAGCAAAGTCGTCTACATAAACCTCCTTTTTGAAGTCAATTAACATTAACTTGTCACTATTAGTGTTTTAAACCAGCACCTCCGCCTCAAAAAGCCTCTAAATTGCCATATCATCCAGAACAGGGAATGTTGTAAAACAAAAGGCAAAACAGTGTGACAACACACACACACACACACACACACACACACACACACACACCTCAAATTCAAAGGACAGAAATCTGTAAAAATAAAAAAATAAAAAATTACAAGCCCTTCCAAGCTAGCTCCCTTGAGACTCTCACCTCCCTCTGATAATTTGCATCTCATTTTGCAACCAGGGATGGATCCCTAAAGAGGTCCTGCTTGTTGTGGATCAGGCCTGCCTTACAGCCAGCCCTCTTCAGCCAGGACTTTATTATTACTAATTCATAATTTGTTAATTTTATTGTTATGAATTCCTTAAGTCATTTATGTACCCTTTTGGGGGGCCCTGGATGTGTGGAGTTGCCTGTCTGGTTAGCAAGACATACTTCATACAAGGCATTGTTGACTTCATCACTACTACGTCCAGTCTGAGGTTCAGCCCCAGAATCATTTTCTGGAGGGGAACAAGCACAAATTAAGAGCTCTTTATGGAAGAGGACCATTTTGGCAGCAGTGGGTTGTTGGGTTAGTTGTTGCTTTGGATTCTTCCAATACGCAGATGACTAAGAGGGAGTTTAAAAGGAGGATCTGCAAAGCACACTCTCTTTTGGTGATCCACTGGTTTTGATTTCCTTTCACACCACATTCATAGAATCAAATAATTGTAAGGGATCCTGGGGAACGTCAACCCCTTGCAATGCAGGAATATGCAGCTGTCCCTTATGGGAATCAAACCTGCAACCTTGCCATTATCAGCACCATACTCTAACCAATTAAGCTATCCATTCAGGTCATGTCTGCCACTTATGCTTTGCTTATTTGCTCTAGCTTCACCTGGAGTGTTGCATTTTTTTCCCCTCAGTGACACCTTTTTAAAAAAAGGCATTTGGCAATAAGCAAAATAAGCTTTGCCAGCTGAAGCAACACTGGTCTTGCAAAAGCTCCCTCTTTCCTGCAAGCTAATCCACCATGCTTAATCGAGATCATCAACACCATGAGGAACAAATTGCAAATGCATGAGGACTTTCAGGCAGCAATTACAAGGGGAACAAGACTTCAGGTAGTCTATTTTGCCATCTTAAACTGTGCTGATGCAAATGCATTTTGCTTGCATTATGCCTCATCCCGCAGGTTAGCAATAGATCCATATCCCCAATTACGTGGCTTTATTTCAGTGGCGATAGCTAAGGAGGGGCAGCCTCAATTGACTTCTTTGGGACACGGAAATGTGGATAGGAATGCAAATGATAAAATTCTGCATTGTCTCTATGGAATGGGAGGGGAGATATAAGGCATGTCCCTCTTGCTCACTGGAAACCTGGACGTGATGCTCTCATCAGCCTGTTCTCAACTGGCCTCTCTCCAGCTGTCTTCATGGATAACTTCTTTCCAACATAAAAAATGATTATGTTAAATTGAGTGGGGTGGGGAGGCTTCATAGTGCACTAATAGAACAAGACAAATCAGTCACCATCATGAGATCTAGCAACCTGCTCTGAGCTCTCTCTTTCTCTGCCTTGTTTGTTTATTTTTTTAAAACACTACTGCATAATTTTTATTACCTTAAAGAACTTTCACCCTGAAATGAAAGCAACAACAAAGCAAGAACAGTCCAAAACAGTGACAAACAAAATTCAGGGTGGTTGTCAGGGAAGAACAGGTTGGGCTACAGAGAAAATTGCTTCAGCAGGTTACGAAATCTTTTTCTACAGATGGTATCAATAGGACCTTGGATGAGAGGTGCTTCCCCCTCTAAGGAACTGTTTAGAAGTGAGACAATATGGTCCTTAGGGGCTTTGTTGAACTATATACTTTAAATTCCCTTTCAGTGAAATACATCTCTATCTATACATTCCCCCACATTTCTCAGACTTCTTAAAACCTGCCTCATTTTCTGCATTTTGGAAAATTTCTTCTTCAAAAAATAAGAACTCCCCAGAATATAAGGGGTCCTAGTGTCAAGATCTTTTACACCATAAACTTTAAAAAGTCTAAAGCACTGGTTTAAGAGCAGAGTGTAGTTTAAGTGGGGAGGTTCTTGCTTCTTTCTGCAGAGGGCTTAGCTACAAGGTAATTTCCAGCATGCAAAAGGTGTGACCTCTGTTAGTCAGATGCTCTGTGTGTTTGTTTGTTTGTTTGTTTGTTTGTTTGTTTGTTTGTTTGTGTGAATGAGCGTGTATATTTCCAGGTATCAGGTGGGGGGAAAGCAAGCTGGTATAAAGAACAGGTGTGAACAATAAGTCCACTCACCTTTTTTGGTGGGCGGTGTTGTGTCCAGCCATCCAGGCCCCTGCAGTGATCCAGTGTGGGGACGGGCAGTTGATGCCGCCCTGGTGCTGTCACTGGCACTGGGTAGGGTCATGCCCAGTGTGGCCCAGCTGGCCAATCAGCACCAGTGGGGGCATGGCCACAGGAAATTTAACCACGGAGTGGTTGGGGACCTCGCCTCTCTTGACCTTTTGCCGGATCTCCCAAGCCACACACCCTCTTTTCATGCTTTGCTCTGACATGACCTTGCTATGGACAAATGTCAACCGCCATATTGTTGGGGCCGGGTAGGAATTTTTTCCACTCGGCAAACTGGCACCAGCCATTGGGTTTTTGCCTGCCTTGTAGCAATTGTCACAACTTTGTGAGATTAGGCATTGAGTAAGCCTTTGTTTGGATGGAGGGGAGGTTGTAGCCTCCACCTGCCCCTCCTCGATAAGGGTATCCTGTTAAAGGGATTCGGGGGTGTGGATCCTGTCCAATGCCTGGACACGGGCTAGGGCCATGCCATGACCCCAATGGGGACCTTTCAGGGTGTCCCTACTTGATGTAAGTCATAGGGCTCCCCTTATTGGTCGTTTACCCTTAGATGGACTTCCTGCAGACAGGTGAGAGTCAAGATATAGCCTGGCTTCACCCAATGCCTAAGCCAAACTGCTCACATCTGTAACCAATAAAGTTGTGGCCTATTTGAACCCATAAAGGAAGAGCCCAAGTGCTTTAAAATGTGTCCAGTTTCCACTGAAGATTGAGGCTCTTAGGACTTCGTAGGAGATGGCCAGTGACCTTCAAGCTTGGGTACCAATTCTAGGGACCGGGTGAAATGGTTCCCATGATGACTGTAGCTCTTTGGTTAGGACAGTACAAGCCACAGCAACACCCTTGCCCTGGTTGTCACCTCACACTGATTCAGTTTGCAACAGTAGGTGCACATGCACACACACACACACACACACAGAGAGAGAGAGAGAGAGAGAGAGAGAGAGAGAGAGAGAGTGTCCCGTTGTAGCATTGTAAGAATAAATCTCAGAACTTCCAGTAATAACTCTTCTTCTAGATAATAAAACAAAACAAGTGAACCAGAGCATATCAGCCAATATCATCAGAGGGTTGAGGGGAAGTGAATAGCTGAGACATCTAATCAATCTTCCATTAGCAGGATAGATTTTGCCCACTTTCTTCTATAATTTGAGAAGCTGGATGGCTGGAGGGAGGGAGTATGTATCAATGGGCCACCACGCATCCTTTTGCCTATCAATTCACAGCCCATGCCCTGTTAAGTAGCAACAAGGAATTGTTAGAAGTTTGTGGGTTTTTTCTTTTATTGCTGTTGTTATTAGCAAACAGGTTTTGGGGTTGCGTCTACACAGCAAGAGCCTCCATTAAAAGTCAACAGGGCGTATCCGATGGGAGTGGGTGCAGTTATAACAAACAGAAAGCTGGATGAATGCAATAGTGGTTATGTTGAGAATTCCAGCGGCGTGGCACAGACCTTCTGGTGGGAAGAAAAGTGATGCCCAGCTCAGATTTCATCTTCCCTACTAGACACCTAGCATGAGCTAAGCAGATAGGTAGGGGGAAAGGGATGCATTATAGAACTAGGTTTGCATTTGGGGTTATTTTCTCAGGGGCTGAAAAGCTGTTACCAAGAATAACATGACGGTGCCCTAATACAGCTAGGGAGACGGTCTTCATTCCCTCCTAGAATGGGGCATGCACTACTGCATCTTCTTCCTAGAGCACCATTCTCCACCTCCCATCAATTACAAAAAAATAAGAAAGAAAAAAGATTAAAACAGCATGGTTAATACAGCAGCAGCAGTAGAGACATCCATGAAAATTTTCATATGTTCTTCCTCTCCTAGCACAACAGACTCCTCTTGTAATCGTCTAGGATCAAGGTGCTTCATTAGAAGTGACTCCATTGCCCTTGTTGACATAGAAGGGGCGGTAGTGGGACTGCAAATGGAGAAGAAGAAGAAAACAGGGTGATTTTAGATTAAGAAGCAGATGGATAGACTTGTTGCCTTCTGCATATCTGATACCCATTGCCCTCCTCCTTGCCAAATGGAACTGCAAGGAGAGACAGCTCATCAAACTCTATAAGGTCCTGTGTATGCAAATTATTATCATAGACTCATAGATTTGTAGAGTTGAAAGGTACCCCAAGAGTCATCTAGTTCAACCCCTCCAGTGCAGAAATCACAGTTAAAGCTTCCCTGACTGAGGGCCACCCAACCTTTCTTTAAAACCCTCCAGTGAAGGAGAGTCCACCACCTTCTGAAGGAGTCCATTTCATGGTCAAAGCAGAAACTTTTATAACATTCAGTCAGGATCTCTTTCCTTGTCATTTGAATCCAATGGTTCAGGTTCTACCCTCTGGAGCAGCAGAAAACAAGCTTGCTCCATTGTCCATCTGTCCCTTCAGATATTTGAGGAAGACTATCAGAGCACCTCTCAATCTTCTCTTCTCCAAGCTAAACAGACCCAGCTCCTTCAACCATTCCTCACAAGGTTTGGTTCCGAGATGCATTGTTGTAACTGTGACAGTTGTTGACAAAGATCTGTCACAGTCAGTCTTGAGCCAGATTGCGTAATGTGAAATAACTGGATCAAAATGGTAACGAGGAACGGCTCGTGAAATTTGATTGAGTCCAGGTTTAAAAGTGAATACTTTCCAAAACAATATGTGAAGTGAAACACATACATCCTTTGAACACTGTGTTTCTCTAAATATTGCAATGCAGTTCTCCGGCCAAGTGATGTGTACAAAAATGCATATAAATGCACATTTCTTGAAAATGACATGGGAAAATGCAGTATATGGGGAGAAAATCCTTTGCAAAAGTGCATAGATTAAGAAACATTGCATACAAATGTGTGTCTATTGGGAGATTATGTGTATTAGTCATGAGAATTTTTTTTTGCGAATAAAGATATACATATTCGCAAACTGTTGTGGCAATGTGGAGAACTAAACTTAGAACTGGAAGAATGAGAAATCAAGAGAAACTGAAAATGACGGATAAACCCATTCCTGCTCGTAACAGCAGTCTTTCATTTTTGGAATTTTTTGATCCAGTGAATTTCCTATCTTAAAGAGAGGTGGTTAGATGCGAACCCCACTGTATTAGCAGCATTCCTAATAACCCAGCTGGTTAAAAAAATATTTATGCTGATTGTGAAGTGTTTGCAATGGGTGGTGGACAGGAACCACCTGCCCTTTCACTCGGCATCACTCTCCCTCCAAGTTCCTGCTGTTCAGCACTGCCTGGAGTATTAAAGCCATTTGCTTTATGGTGCCAATTTTGTACCTAATTAAAGAGGGGAATCAGCTACCCTTTAAATAACCCTCAATGGGCTGGTGGGACAGGCCTCCTCAAGCCGTGCCACTGGCTGCTAGGACTCATGTTTATAGGCCTTTTTCTAAGGACTGGATTACTCAAATACATATTTAAAGCAGCTTTAAAAGCAGGATTATTGGCCCAGTAGACCATAAAAGCTCCTGCCGAGTCTCGGCAGTCCAGTGGAAGTACATCTATTCTGGGACATTTAATGCTCTTTATTTATCAGCCTGATTGTTTGCTTTTGGGTATAACTGCAATTCAAGGACCAAATGGCTCTAGCTGCTGAATATACATAGAAGGCCAACTTAGCATCGTTAGTGCAGGAAGATGGTGGAGCTGGGCAGTTGCTAGGGCTGTAACCTGTTTCAGCATCTCCAGATAGGACTGGGAACATCCCCAGGTGAGCTTCTGCCATTCAGCGTAGGCAAGACTGTGCTAGCTGTACAAAGGTCCTGATTCAGCATAAAACAGCTTTGTATATCCCTAGAACTTGGAGGCCCGTCAGTTAAAGAGGCCAGCTACTCTAGCAACAGGGGTAGCTCCAAGATCCAAGTAAGATCCATCTCAGGTGAGAAACACATCCTTTGCAAGCTGATATGATTCCCAACATCACCAGGCAGAGCTGAAAGTGCTCCCCATCTGAAGCCCAGGAGAGCCACTTTCAGTCAGAAAAGAGTGAGCTAGAGGAACCAAAGGTCTGTTTCAGTATAACACACTTCCAGGGCCTTTCAACTTTCAGCCACTGGGAATTGAGTCCACAACCTTCTGCATACTAGGCAGAATTTCTGCCATTGAGCCGCGGTCCTTCCTGGACTCCAGGCCCAATTGAGAACAAGCTGTAGTTCCCTCTGGAGGTGCAGGAGACTCTAGAGCATATTCCCAGTTTGGGTGGCCAACTGAGATGAAAATGGCCCAGATAATCTAGCAAGGGACTAAGGACTGCATTCAACCTTGGCCAATCCCCAGGAAGCCAGTGGCAGGCATTGCCCAAAGTATATGTGATTACTCCACATTCTTTTTTCACATACTCTCTTGCACACACACAGGACATACCCATGCAGATTTGTGGAGGAGGAGATTAATGCCCACTCCAGTCATAAAATGATTGCTCTGCTAAGCAAGGATGGGCTGGTTGCCATCCCCAACAGGGTGCTCGGCTCCACTACACAGTTCTGTGTCTAATTTATTCCCCAACACACTCCACCAAAAATCAGTGGGGTCTTGTGGTGGGTCAGAAAAAGTTACTTGGGTGATTGGATCAGGCATCAGAACCAGGGGTAACACCTCCATCCCCTGGGAGCCATCACAAGAAGCTGCCTTATACTGAGTAAGATCAATGATCCATCTAGCTCAGTGTTTCCCAAACTTGGGTCTCCAGCCGTTTTTGGACTACAACCCCCATCATCCCGAGCTGGCAAGACCAGTGGTCAGGGATGATGGGAACTGTAGTTTGAAAACAGCTGGATACCCAAGTTTGGGAAACAGCAAGATAGCTCAATACTGTCTTCAGTAGCTAGCAGTGGCTCTCCATGGCTTCAGGCAAGGTCTTGTCTGGCCCTGTTTGGAGATGCCAGGGGCTGAACCTGGGACTTTCTGCATGCAGACGAGATGCTCCACCACTGAGCAATGTCCGTTCCATCCCTCCTATCCATATGAACAATTAGGCAGGCAAGAGGGCCAAAGTTTCCACCTCATACAGGCTGCAGATATCAGTGTTCTCAAGTAGCTTCAGGATATTTTTTCTTCTTCATAATTTTGAAAGGCTTAGGCCAAACTGTCATGTTCCAAGAATGGTGAAATTTGCAAGCCTCCTGCCTTCTCTCTGAATGCCATGCAGCTAATTATTTTTATTAAAAACAACAGCCGACAATCAAGATTCTCTTCATCAACAGAGCTTAGCCACTATCTCTTTCTTTGATCCTCTTTAATCACTTTCTCTAAATCCTGAGTTGTCTATGGAATCGTGCTGCTGTTTTCTCCTCTGTAGATGTGAAGCACGTGAGGAAGAGCAGAGGGGGAGGTAGGATATTGTACCAGAGCTGGTGTTTTATCACTTTATAGCCCTATTTGATAACTAGTATTCTTGTGGAACCGCTTTGGGAAATCCATGACTTGAGGGCTTTGCAGTGCACAGCTGAGGACTCAGATGAAGTTCAGGATACCTTCTTGGTGGGTAAGCACCAGTAGCTTATTCAGAACCCTCCTGACCAGAGGACACAGACCTGTCACTCCCTTGCAGAAGCCAACATCTACAAAATAGAATGAGGGCCATTTAACCAGCCAGCTAGCTCCTCCAGAGAGGTGGAGAGTCCCATATTTCATGCCTGGTCAGCCAATGTAAGGCTGCAGTTAGCTCCAGAATTTTGGGATGCCCTCCCACCAGAGACCTTCATGGCTCCATCCCTGTCATCCTCTCAGATGTAGGTGAATAATTGCTTACTCCTTTCAAAAGCTAGGACAACTAGCACATTTGTCTCTGTTCTTGACCATTTATCTGTGTATTGTTTTGGGAACAGTTGCATTTTTTAGAGCTATAACAACAACAACAACAACACTTTCTGATGGTTGATGAAGGTGGTTGTCATACTGTGAGTTTCTTAGGAGATTTCATGTTGGGAAAAGGTGACATGGAAATTCTGTAAATAATAGTAAATGGACAGGGGGAGTTCTTCTACCCCTGTCCTCGATTTACAGTGCAACCTATGCATGTATTTTGTCTCCATTGTTGAAGGCAGTATGACTTTGAATACCAGTTGGTGGGAATCACAAGTGAGAAGAGTGTGGTTGTGCTCGTGGGCTTCCCATTAGAGCATTTGGTTGGCCACTGTATGAACAGGATGCCCAACTGCAGATAAGCCTTTGGCTTCATCCAGCAGGACTCTTCTTATGGAAACATAGCATTGTAGAGTTGGAAGGGACTGCAGAGGTCATGTAGTCCAACCCGCTGCAATTCAGGAATTATGATTAAAGACTCCCTAACAGATGTTCTTATGCTCTTAATCCCACTCAGTTAAACAGAGCTTACTTTCAGGTAAGTAGGGTTAGGGTTGCAGCCCAGAAGGCCTTTTGGGTGGAAGGTGTGAAAAGCTCAGTTCTAATGACTTACCAGCATGCTCTGCTTGGAGGACTTCCATGTCTGAGGTTGCACCTTAGTGGCTTGGTGCCTCACAATGGAAGGGTAAGCTGGAGGAGACACAAGGCATCTGTGGTTATTATTCCCGGAAGAACCTCCCTTGCATGCCGCTGGGTGCATTCCAGAGTTAGAGGGACACCTTGTTTAAACATAAGACTGAAAAGCACAGCAATTCCAATGCAGCCAGGTCAGACTGGGGCATTTGGAATGAATATCTCCCCAGAGAAAAGACAGAAAGAGAGGATGAAAGTAGAGGGGGAAGAACTCATAGAAGCCCTGAAAGTACCATTCTTGGTATAGAGGCTCCCGTCGGACTGCTTGCTGAAATCTCCCGGTGAACTCTGGCCAATTGGGGGGAACTGATAAGGCATCTTGGTCCCATTGCCCACTGGAAAATAGAAGAAGCAACATTACATTGAGGTGGAGTAGAAAATGCTTCTCTCCACAAATCTCTGCACATTTTGGCCAGATCCTGTGAGCCTCTGCGCCAGGACTGCAGATCGCGGAATCAGCAATAGTCCCTACCATAGGCACAAAGACAGGATGAATCTGCTCCAATGCAGGAGTAACTAAGTAGGAGGCACACACTTCTTTGAGTTAAGAAGTGGTGGGGGAGCATATAGCCCACAATTTGGGTGTCGCTTCTTCAATAAAAGCAGGATTGAGAGCAAGAAGAACTCCACTGGAATCAAGAAACAATGGATAAGAAACAAATTTCTGTGGCGTTCACTGGCATGAACCTTGATGCCAAGTTCTCCTCAAATTTTCCAGTGATGCAGAATACATGGGTCCTGGACCTCATCCTGCAAAGATTTCTGCCACTAGAAGTGCAATATTTAATTGATTAATCAGTTAGGTTAATTGCTTTTCAAAAACCGTTTTAACAACTAAAGAGGTGTCTCTGATAAATTGTCCAGCAGATGATGGTGGTGATAATAGTTGTTTTAAAAACTGAAGACAAGCACTGTTTTAAAAGAAGCACCTCCCATCTTCTCTCTTTCAAAGGAAAGAAAACTTCAGAGATGATCCCTGTACTGACATACCGACATATCCGTGATTCATTTAAAAAGTGGGTATGGATGCTTCTTCCTCAGAACTATTCTTTTTATCCATATGCAAATATATCCACTTGTTGTCAATTATTTATCAATTAATTGAGTAAAACGTGTGTACTTGGCTAAGATTTCTTTAATTGAGTGTTAGCTTTAATTTCTGGCATTACCATAATTAGCTTGCACATTCCTGTAAAAAATCCTTCTCAATTTGAATTTTTACCCTGTGCAGAGCTGTGCATAAGGCTTTGCTGGAACAGGGCCTCTCCATCTTGCACTCCCTGCGTATCCTGCTCTGGGACTCACTGACTTGTATTAATGGATGCGTTCACACAATAAGGTCTGGTTTACAATGCCCTGGAAGGATCCTTTGTGGTAATTTGTCTTTGCCACCTCCCGGTGTTGTTTCATGTAATGTTTGCTAAATGGTGATGCAGGGATTCGGTGTAGCTGCTTGCACAGAGCCGTAACAAACTGCAGTGTGCACTCACCAAGAGATGCTCCCACCAGTATTTACAGGTTCATCTGAATGGGCCTGAAGCAGGGAGTGAGTTTGTGAACAATTGCTGTAGTGAATGGCACAGGGCATTGCATTGCTTGCTTGACCTTCCTCCCACTGAGTCACTGCTGCATACTGGGAGGGAGGTAAGGAAGGGGTCGGCATGGTACAAATTCTCCAGCAAGAGCACCAGATTGGCTCGACTGGCTTGTTTCCAGCCTGCCAACCTCACTGCCACCTTGTCCCTCCCTATTTCCATCCCGGTATGCAGCAGCAACTCCACTGCAGGGAGGTCAGGTCAGCTGCTTCCCACTGGGGGCCACTCACTGACTCCAACATATAACTGACATGATAAATAACAATGATTTTATTATTTAAACCCTGTTCATCTGGCTGCGTTGCCCCGCAACTCTGGGTGGCTTCCAGCACATATAAAAACATAATTAAATGTCAAACATTAAAAGCTTCCTGATACAGGGCTGCCTTCAGATGTCTTCTAAAAGTTCTGTAGCTCTTTGTCTCCTTGACATCTGATGGGAGGGTGTTCCACAGGGAGGGGGCCACTACCGAGAAGGCTCTCTGATAACTGAGAGAGTCAATATCTGTACAAACTGTACATGGGCAGGCTCCATCTACAAGACTGTGGGACCTTTGAGTAGATCCCCAGAAGTGCAGACAGAACCTATGTGTGTACAGCTTATATGCACTTAAATATGGCCCTGGAGGTGTGTATGGAGTAAATGAGCAGAATTCTGCTCCCTTCTCCATGCATGTTCAATTTCTGAACCATGCTACACTGACATGGGGAAACAAGAGAAATGAGGAGAGAGGAGGCATGTTGTCTTCATAAACTGCCTTGTTCCCAATAAATAATGAATACCGGTATATACCAGAACACGTAACGGACAGAGAGTGATTGTGTAAAAAAAATAAGAGTTGGTCCCCAAATTAAGTCGCAACTTTGGGATGGGAGGAGAAGTAGGGGGCACCAATGGGAGACCAACACAGAGAAGTGAATGGATCCTTTCATCTTACATCTGTGCAAGAAACTTTTCCATAGCTCATATTCTGAGGGTTAATGATGCAGCTTTATACTGTGTCAAATCATTGTTTCATCTTAGAACATAAGTAGAATCTTGCTGGATCAGTCCAAAAGGCCCAACTAGTCCAGCATCTCCTTATCACAGTGCCCAACCTGATGCCCATGAGAAGCCTTCAAGAAAGACCTTAGTACAGCAGCACTCTCCCCACTTGTGAGTATCAGGAACTGGTATTCAGAGGCCTATTGCATCTGATAGCGGATGTAGAACATAGTTGGTGTAGCTAGTAGCCATTGATAGCCTACTCTTCCATGAATTTGTCTAAACTGCCATTATAGCCACCATTACTACACCATGTGGGAGTGAACCTCATAGTTTAACTATGTGCTGTGTGAAGAAATACTTAGTACTTCCTTCTTCTTTTTTTGTCATGAATCTTCCAATAGACATCTTTGTAGGATGATGGAGATAGCACAGTCAGTAGAGCATGAGATTCTTAACCTCAGGGTCACGGTTTGAGCCCAACGTTGGGCAGAGGATTCCTGCATTACAGGGGGTTGGACTAGATGACACTCATGGTCCCTTCCAACTCTACAATTCTATGATCCCAAGTTCTGGTATTATAAGAGAATGTATCCATTCTTTTCCAGTGGATAGCTGGAGAAAGAGCATGACCAAGACTATTTTCTCCAGCCTCCCCCGACTATGGGACCTTCAGATAACTGAACTACAACTCCCATCATACCTGACCACTGGAAATGCTGCCTGCAGCTGATGGGAGTTGGAGTCTAAAACAGCTTTGGGTCACTAGGCTGGGGAAGGCCGGTCTACTCTAATGATCCAAAGTCCAGCTCTGACCTAGACACAGGTACAAATGGTGAAAACCTAATGGCACTGACCATGGAGACATTGAGCCTTAGCTGAGCAACCAGAGATCCTTCCCACAAGCCCAAGACTCCTGGACCCAAGACCTCTAAATCTAGACCTGTAGAGAATATCAGCCCCAAGCCTGATTCATTCTGGGGATGTGCATTTTCATCCCTAAAGTCCTTGCATTCCGATGGGTCTGCTTGCTAACACATGCAGAGTGTCTAGCTCAAGGTCATGGGCAGGTGAGGGTGTGCTGTGCTCCAGGCCCTTTAAGGATTTGCATTCTTCAGCAGGAGGGTGGAGCCTGAGATGAGCTGTCATGCCTAGGGAGCATCAAAGGGCTCAGTTGAGTCAGTGCTCTTGTTGGAACAACTCCTCTGCTCGTTGGGTTCTGCCTGAGGTCCTCAAAGGTCTACTACCCCTGACTGTCCTAATTTTCAGGATTCTAACTAAAGAACCCATTCTGACTTTCTACTCCACACTGCCTGCCAGACCTTCTCAGCCCTCTCAGGGGCTCTAAATCACCAGCATTGGGCAGCAGTGGTTTTTGGGAGGTCCTGCTAGCTCATGCTTTTTCTTTTTAAATGAAAGCACTGAGGGGTTGGACCCAGGACCATCAGCTTGCAAAGCAGATGCTCTCCTGCTAAGCTGCTATGGCCCCAGAGGTGAATGAAAAGATAGCAACTCTGTAAAAGGGAATTGACAGGGTAAGGTGGAGTGGTGCACCACCAGCGGCAGCATTGAAGGTGTGAAGAATAGTACCTTTCAGGGAGTAAGCAGAGTTCCCTGCTGTAATGGACTCCTCTGCAGTCTGCAAGGCAGAAAATTCCCAGGCTCTGGTGTTGTAGTTTCCTCCTAGATGAGAGAATTCAGTTAAGGAATTAGTTGGTGTGAAAACAAATTAGGTGACTGAGGATTTGCTAGGGTGGACTTATCTGTCTATTTCAGTTTCAGTCTTCAGTTCAGTTTGGCACAATCTCTGCATCACTGCACTTATTTCTTTTTTTGGGGGGGAGTCCTCAATTTTCACCATCATTTTAGTTCACACACAATCTCCCCTAATGTGCACCTACATTTTTTTGTATGCTATTTTCACTAATATAGGCGCTTTATGCAAACCCCCCTCTAACATTTTCAAACTTTTGCTTATTGGTTTGGTTATTGGTTGGAGAAGAGGGAATGCAGCAGGTTCACAACATTCCCCCCCCCCACCAGTAGGATCTGTCCAGTGTTGCCATCTTAAAAACAATCCAATCAGCAGATTTAGAATCAGAAATAATGTACCCAGTCTTAGCAGGGGAAAGAGTTCAGCCTGTGAATGAAACTGTCCATCCTTCTCCTTAGTGCACCAAAGGAGCTTTTGAGCCAAATGACCCAAAGCTCTCCCTGAGTAGCCATTAGTTACATTCATTTACTCACTCATGCTCCATCTCTCAGACTGATTGTCTTGGGGATGTCGGGACTCTGGCTTTGGAAGAGAGATGTGGAGCAGGTTAAGCTGCTCTTTGCTCGAGAGCCATCAGAAGTTCGAAATAGCCTCAAAAGAAATGGTTTTCTTTATTTATCATCTCTATATGCCATCTAGGCCTCCAAACGGGTTAGGAAGAGGACATTTAAGTCTTGCTTGGTTCTCTACTACTGTGAAATGTTCAAAGTAAAATACACAGGGGTAAATCAAAAGAATGCATTTATACTATCTGCTGAGAATTATTCACTAATTCCAGTGGCTTGTTCTCCACTGTTACATAGAGCAGGATTGAATGTAATGGGATTAAGTTACAGGAGGGTAGGTTTTGGTTGAACAATACTAGAACCCTCCTGCTGTTAAGAGCAATTTAACAATAGAGGCAATGACCTGGCTCTCCCTCACTGGAGGTTTTTTGAGCGGAGGGTGGTCAGCTACCTGTTGCTGAGGATAGTCCTGATCTCTGGATTTCCTGCACCGCACAGTGAAATTAGACTAGATGGCCTCCAAAGGACTCCAAAAACTCTAGCATTCCATGAAAAATCATTAGTTGCCAGTCAACAAATCAGATGAAATGGCACTAAGGGCAAATGAAGCCAGGGGGGCGCCGGAGAGGAAAGAAAATGGCCTTGAGAAAAAGTACGTGGCAAGGGGGGGAAGGGTGCTGAACGTTGAAACAACACAGATCCTTCCATGAGTATAAAACAGCCTTCTCTAAGCTTGTGTTTCCTAGGTGTTGGAGGACTCCAACTTCCATCATTCCCCTGACCATTGACTATGCTGGTTGGGGCTGATGAGGGTTGTGGTCCATCAAGATCTGGAGATTTGGGACGGTTGATATATAAAGCTGTATCAGTTCACAACACTCACACCAACAAAACTGGTAACCAGGCAGGTAGTTTTGGCTACCCTCTGCTTCATACCTTTTGGATTCAGGAACATGGAGAACCTCTTCATGCTGTCTGGCTGGTTCCAGTCAGAGTAGTTGTTCATCATGAAACGGTGATCGCCTGAAAGTTCATAGCAGAAATGGGGGGGGGGGGGATAAAAACCATAAGACAAGAAGGAAAAGCAAAGAAACAAGGAGTAGCTCCCTGGGTCTAGACTGAGAAGCTGAACCCCAGAAGACTTATCAGGTACACAAAGTTCTTTTTGCGATTGTGATACACATTTAGATGTTTGCTACTTGATGACAGCAGGATCAAGGGCTGAGTTGCATGTACCCGGCACATGGAGCAAAGGTTGTGGTTGGTTATTGGCTCTTGAGAGAGCTGGGGATCCTTAAGTCAGGAGCCAGGACCCTCAACCTCCTTGAGTTATTTTGCCTGGCTAAAATGTGCCTTTGAATTGTCATAATTCCTCTTGCTTGCCTGGACGGAGTGTAAGTTTGTGTGTGTCAGGGTAGAAGGATATGTCAGTTTTGGTTCTTTCACTTTCTTATTTTTTCAGCCTTAAATCCATTCCTCCACATTCCTGCAGAAATTTGTGGTTATTCTGCAGCAAAATCCTCGTGAAAATTCACCAGCCTCTTAGTATGACTTTATAAAAAGTGCATTTATATATGCCAATCTGACTCATGTGCCCATTTTCCCCAAGCATTTTCCCCTACTCAAAAGCATCTTTGTTGGTTATTTTCACTAATAAGTTTGTTTTGATGCAGCTGCTTAATCTAGTGCATTGTGAAGTTGGAGAACTGAACTGCAAAATCCCCACATTTCAAAGCTTCATTTTGACAAACAGGTTGATTTAGAAACTGAAAATTAGGCAGGCTCAGGTTTAAACACCAACAAACTCAAATATCACCTGTCATACAAGGGTAAGGGTCTGCAGTCCTTGAGAAGGTTGCCCACCAAGGAATGTGGCATTCAGACTCAAAAAAGAAAAGCCATTCTCTTGGCTTAGCCAAAACTATGCAGAAATGGCTAAAGAGGATATGCAAAGCTGAGTCTGAAGGGAAACTCAGGTCTTTCTTCTAGGCTGCATTGAGGCATCTGTCACTGGGAAGCATCAATGGTTCAAACTCAGAAGTGCATCTGATTGTGCCCTGTGTGATCTAATGAGTGTCCCCATGCAGAAATCCCACTGATCAGGAGGAAACCGTATTTCACAGAAGCTGGCATTTTGTGACCTAACCTGTACTTTACAACCACCTACTAACATCTATTATCAATCCCAGCAGAGTTCCCTTCTTTCTGCCTTCTCTCTGCTATTCCAACCCTTGCTGGAGGAGGCATCCACTTATCTGCACTCTTTGCAACTCCCCAGAGACTTGGCCAGCTGTGAAAATTGCATTGTAGCATCTCTGAATGAGACACCACTTACAGAACCAGGTGCTAAAGTTCCCCTTTCTTTTGTAGAACAGAAGTAGGTGGAGCAAACAGAGTTTTGTCTTGGGTGTGTGTAGGTGGATGGCAGTGGATGATGCAACCCTTCTCTCCTAAACTGGACACATGACTTCTTAAAAAGAAACCCTTCTACTTTAGTACCTTTCAGATTTGGTTTTATTATGTGAAGGGTCAATTAGGGATGAGTGATTCTGTCCATTTTGAATTCTCTTTTCCAACCCTAAGTTAAATTCTCCAGAGTTTGCCATTAGGAAAAAAAGGCCCTCGTGAACATTCACCAGCATTTTAGTGTAAATTTATCTCAATATACATATTTTTGTATGCCTTTCCCCTTTAATATAGGCAATTTTGCAAAGCAATTTTCCTTAATATGATGGTGGGAGCGTTGGATGACATTTCCACAAATATATGCATTCCTATGCACATTTTACTCCAGTATACAGTGGTACCTCGTGTTGCATAACCTCCAGGTTACAGAATCTTCGGGTTATGGCCATGGCAAACCTGGAAGTGTATACTTCTGGGTTTTGCCACTCACACATGCGCAGAAGTGCTCTGCATGATGTGCGCATGCATAGAAGTGCTCTGTCGCACTGCACATGTGTGCAGAAGTGGCGCCTCTAGCTACAGGCACCCCGAAACAAATTAAATCTGTAACCAGAGGTACCACTGTATGTATTTTTGTACATATTACTTGAGTGGAGAATTACGTTGCAAAATTCAGAGAAGTGTGAATTTCAAAGGATGGGTGTGTTTTGGTTCATGCATTGCTTCAGAAAGTGTGTTCACCTTTAAATGCAAACTGAATCCCTTTTCTCCCTCATCCTGAGGCACAGTTAAAAGGGGATTATTTTTGTTGTGGTGGTGGTTTTAGGGATGTGGCCCAAGTCTCTGAATACTTTGCCATCAGGGAAAGAAAAAATAATCCTGGTAATTTATTTGGAAAGTATAAATTCTCTTGATGCAGAAGGCTCTACATCCATCCAAAAAGAACGGCAATTTCCATAACCTTCACTAAGAAGCAACATCAGGAGATATGTTTGGTCTAATAAAGTCTAAGCTTAATGTGATGTGGGAGATCCCTGAATACAGCTTCCAAATTCTTTTCCTTTTTTATAAAAGCCACTCATCATGCCTTGATCCAAACTGGGTTCATTTTCCTGACATAAATTTCTCACTTTCCAAAGCTACTATTAATTGCAGAGGGGGAATCATCAGTATGCTTTCCTCTTCTACAGTCAATGGAAATGGAAATGGTTTGTGATGGGGAAACACACTGGGGCACCTCAATACTGCTTTGAGTAAAACAACAACAACCAAAAACAAACCATAGGGTTATACACAGTCCTAGGCCTACTCAGAGTAGACCCACTGAAGTTAATAGAAATGATTTATTTTATTTATTTCTTTATTAGATTTATATATTGCCATTCATCATAATATCTCAGGGTGGTTCACAGAATAAAATACATGATTAGCATAAGTACATCCATTTCAATGGGTCAACTAAAAGTGCAACTACTATGTGTTGCAAAGATCCATGCACATGAATAGCACTATAGATATACTTATCCACAGTGGCAATGGAAAATTCATAAATGGAACTTATGTCTCATATATTAGTTTGTCCCTGGTACTAATAATATAATTATGGGGTGGGTTAAAAAAAAATTCCAGTGCTTTGACCACATTATCTCATCAACGGCTGCAGCAGCCTTATAAGGCAGGCCAGTAATCTTGTCACCATTTTACAGACAGGAAAGGTGAGGCTCCTGTGGATTTGGGATGAAGTTATTGTGGGTGGTACAACAAGCTCCCTGGGGTCATAGGCTGCTCTTTCCTCTTGACAGAGCATAAAATAAACCCATTAGGGTTGTCCACCGGGGTGTTGAACCTGTGGCCCTACAGATGCTGTTGGACTTCAGCCCTTGTCAGGGATCATGGAGTTGTAGTTCCACAACATCTGTAGGGCCACAGGTTCCTAGTTCCTACTTAAAAGTCCTAAACATTTGGGGGCTGGCTTAACTCAAGGACCACCTTCACTCAGATGAGCTGCACCCCATATTTTAAAATCAGCTGCAGAGGCCCACAAGTACAGTCTACTAAGTTCACAAGCACAGGACCTTGTCAGTGGTGGCCCCACAGTTATGAAATTCCCTTCCTACACAACTACAAAAGGTCCCTTCAGTGCAGGCCTTTATTCTGCTACTGATTCCAGAGGCTTAATACTTCCTTACGGTTCAAGATCCCCTTTGGCCTTTTGCTGATTTGTGTGGGATCTGTCCTGAAAACTAATGCATGGCCATGCAGCAGTTGCTTGTTGGACTACAGCTCCCAAGTCTGCTCATTGACCTTGATGGAAGCTGGAGACCCTCAGTATCCAGAAAGCCACAGGTTTGTTGTTCCTGATACACATGCTGCCCAAATATGCCTCCTTCCCTTTCTAGCACCCTTCTTGATCTTCAGTTTTAAATTGGGGGTATTTTAAAATGCTGGCTCAGGAAGCTAGATTAGATTGTACCCATGACTGCACTCAGCCCAGTTCTATGTTTGATCTGCTTCCTTGTATCTTATTATTGCACCAGAGTGTTTCAGCATGTCTCTGGCACGTTAGATGTGTTTGAAGCCTAGAGAGATTTGTAAGACCCTTTGCCAAGGAACAAACAGAGGCATGTTTGATACAGATCTTAATGAAATGATAAAGATCTGGGGTTTCCATAGCAACCTTCATCAAGAGCCACATCAAAGACCTTTCCCTGCGATAGAAGCCTTTCTCTGACTCCTCATCTTCCCAACGCAAACGGAAAGGTGGTGAGAGTCATTACTCTCACATAAATGCCAGCCCCTCTGCCCTGGGCAAAGTAGATTGTGTCTGGAGGCCCAGTGATGATCTATCTAGGCATCTATCTGGTTCTCAGGACTGGGAGCTGCCAAGAGTTAATTCATATTTTTGGTTTCTCAACTCCTCGTGATGTGGAGAAATATTCTCTCCATTTTACAGATATGTATCTGAGACATGAAACAGATTAAGGCCTTATATTCCCTACATTATTGGGTTGGGTTTTTTTTTTAAAAGTGGGTAATACATCTCGCAACTGTCAGCAGTTTTCATGGGGCCAGAAATTACATGAATTATAAGCAATGATTAAGAACTACTGTGTTGCACAGCACAGTTTCACAGCATCAGCAGGGAAAGAATGTAACTGCAGCCAAAACAAAATGCCATGGATGTTTTAACACTGACATCTGAATGGACGGTTTCCCTTTTGTGCTGTAAAGGATAATTTTGGATGAAATGAATTGGCAGTCAGTTCGGTTTTGAAAGGGAAGCAAGTCATTTACAGAGCAAAACAACTTTGTGCTTCATGAGCCCCTTATCAGCCCTTGTGTTGGATAGGAGAATTATACTTTGAGGATATATCCCCACCCTCTATGGTCTGAGGATCTCACAGACCTGGCTACTTGCAAACATATTTCATACAGGTGTCAATTTCATGTGGTTACCTATTTGGAAATCTTGGGTGCTTATATTAATTTATATGTTTAATTGAAGATCTATGTACTGATGGTCACCGCATCGTCCATTTATTTATTTAATTAATTTATATCCCACCTTCTGCTCTAAGAACCTCAAGGGGGTGTACACTGTTCTCCCACTTCTTGCTTAATTTCTGCCACATGTGAGAAGTGCCATTTTAGTAGGTGAAACTGATTTTTTTTGGGGGGGGGGTGGAATCATTGAGGGGTCTTAACAATATGTTTTGGGGCAATGTTTTGAGGAATTCAAATCTATTGTTTTTGTGACTGGACAACATTTAGCTTGGCAAGTCTACCTTTGATGAAGAAGCACATAAATTAGTTTTTGAAAACCAAATAATTTTAATTTTACCTTTTTAAAATTTTTGTCAGGTAATGCTAAATAAAAATAATTAATAAAACTACAAGTACTTGGCAATCATTTTTAATGATTTCTATGCAATTCTCCACACTTTTTACTTAGCAAGCAAAATTAAATAATATTAATTTAAGCAAAATATATTCCAAATTCCCAAGTCATGTCACAACTTTTTAGCACACCTCATTTTTGGAATTTGAAAGTTGAAAAATTCAACATGTCCTACATAGCCATGTGAGGTAGGTCAAGCTCAGAAGCAGTGACTGGTCCAAGGTCACACAGTAAGCTTCATGGTTGAGTGGGGATTTGAACTCAGCTGTCCCAGGTTTTAGTCCAACACTCTAACCACTCAGGGGTGTAGTGTTGGGGGGGGGGGTGTGCCAGGGAAACTGAGTGTTGGGTTGGGAAAAAGATTTGTATCAGTTTACACTTTAATGCTGATCCGCATGATCCTGAACCAACACGAAAACCTAAGCACAGCTGTCCTTCAAAATTGCACTTCTCTGAATTATGAGATATACTTCGTCAACCCAGAGCTGCATGTGTTAGTGGAAAGTGTGCACAACAATATATATATTAATGGAAGTAATGCACCGAAATGTGTTATGTTAGAGGGATAACTTGCAGAAATGTATACACTAGGCAAAAGGAATGTGCAGGACTGTGTGTGTTGGGATGTGTGTGCACAAAATATATAAAAAATGTTCATGTAGATTTTTTTAAAAAAATGCAAACTGATGTAGAAGTGGGGCAAATCGAACATAAGACAGGTGAAAACAAGAAAACGAGAGAAACTGAAATTGGTAGATTCTTTCATTCCTACATGCGGCCAACCAGATGTTTTTGGACTTCAATTCCCATCATCCCTGATTATTGGCCGTGCTGACTGGGGCTGATGGGAGTTGGGGTCCATCAACACCTGGAAGGCCCCAGGTACCCCACTCTTGGCTTAGACAAACTCATGAAGGTGAAATTTATTGGTGGCTATTAGCCATAATAGCCAAGTGAAATCACTACATTCCATTTATTGGATGTGATTATTCTGCTGTATTTGTTGCATTTTTATTGCTCCACCGTTACTGATTAGCTAAATTGATGCATGATTTATTAAGTATTGCACTTTAAAGTCTCAGCTGTTCACTTAAGGCATCCTGTGTCTTAAGATGGAGGGGTAAAGGTAAGCAATGCTGTTTTTACAGGGAGGCTGTAAATATTTTTACACCGGCCAGGCATTTGTATAATGAGGCAAACTATTTTCTGGTGAAGCTTTTACTGATGTTATTTGCTGTTGAATTGCTGCTGCTGCAACTTTGTGGTTTACATGATGTCTTATTTTGCATAATTGCTTCTCTATTGGTTGTTTGCCACCCTGAGCTCCAGATTGGAGGAAGGGTGAGATATAAGAATGAAAGAATGACTGGATAGATAGATAAATAAATAAATTCCATTTGTCACTAGGTGAGATAACTTAAAAAATAAAATAAAATCCCAGGCCTCTTAGAACTGTGGTTTAAGCTCTGCTTTTATGCAGCCTCACCTACATTTCATCTGCAGAACTTTTATCATTAGTTTTGGTTTGGATAATATTATTGGTGGTTTTTAAAAAATATTGTATTTTGAGCTGGTTGAGGAATCTTTGTATTGAAGGGTGAAATAATAAAGACTTTTTGAAAAATAAAAAAGTGTACAGGAAGGATGCCTTTGCTCTGGGCAAATAAAGAGGAAAAGTTCTACAATTGTTTTTGCAAGTTTGAGCTCCAAGTTAACTTCAAATGATAAAAGACCAAAGACAGTGAATAACTTCTCAGTGCAATCTTGTGCATGTCTACTCAGAAGTAAGCCCAATGAATACAAAGAAATGTTCTCAATAAAGGTGCGTATAGGAGATGGCACTGTAATCTCAGAAACAGACAGGATAGGGGCCTTCCTCAAGGGGAGGCAGCACCTTGAACCGCTTCTAAACTGAATTAAAAGGCCAAGTGGAATAAGTTCCCCTTACCGTTCTCCATGTGGTTCCTCTCAATGAAGTTCCTGCTGAGGTCTGCCTTGCAGATCTTCTCAACATGTCTCATGCACACGTTCAGGAGGTCATCTCTCAGTATCCCCATAGACGGGCTCATGTTCTCTCCCTCCAGCAGGATGCTGTATGTTGGCAGGGATGGTGGAATGGTGTAGCTCCTCATCATTGCTCCAAATTCCTGCCAGGAATAATAGCGATAAACAGAAGTGGCGTACAGAGGAGGATCAGGGTTTGGTCTGGACAAAGCCGCTGAGCTGAAGCTAAGCAGGCCTAGGTCTGGTCATTGGTCTAAATATTGATGGACCACTCAGAAATCCTAGATATGCCACCTTGAGTTCAATAGAAGAAAGACAGAATATAACCAGGGTTGCAGGGGGGTCAAAGACTGATTACTATTTCTGCAGCAGGGTCCCTGTCTCCAGCGTCCTAGAGCTACTCAATCTCCATGAAAGAGGAGCTTTCTAGCCACTGTCTACTCCAAAACTAGGGATTTAGGAACACTGAAAATACAAGGTGAATCCATTTCAAGAAAACGATGCAAAGGGTCTGTTATGTACAATGGAACTTCATGGAAAGTGCAACTTAAGTCTCTGCCGAATAAGATACCAGAGTGCTCCTAAACATTTGCCCATGTACATGTACAGAAAACAGTAGATCTAGCTGAATGGCAACTCATGGAGACCTGCATTGATTATGGCAATGCATCCCTAATTGTATAATCATAAGCTTATTGAATCATTATGGAAGGCATGTGCCTCTGAGGGCGTATGGCTGTGATCAGCAGGAGCAGACCCTGCATTTCTGAATTTGCCACTACACTACTGAACATAACTCTATTAGAAATAAAAAGACAGTGAACATATCAAAGGTAGCCAGTAAGATGCATTCCAAATGTCACTGGATTGCAAGTTAGATCTTCGTTTGCCATGCTAGCTGGGGCTGATGGGAGTTGAAGGAATAATAATAATAATACTCCACCCATCAAACTGTGTTGCCCCATCTGAAGGACACAGCAAGTGAATAGCCCTGATGCTCAGGATAGTGGATGAAGATGAAACGTTTGAAAGGATGTGGTCAGCCTCCGGTGAACTCCTTACAGTTCAAAGAGGATTCCCAGTGTTTTGCTGAGAACTGGGATTTCAGTACTCTCCTTCCCTTTTACCAGTGCTGACAGAATAAATGACGAATTGACATCTATGAACAGCTGTTTAGTTTGCTTTGTGTATGATTTAACTTTGGGGCGGGGGCGGAGGTGCTGAGTCTGGAGATGTATACATATTTGCATAAATTATAGGCCAAGGTGGAAAAACTTCATCCACCCAGGTGCTACTTGACTACAACTCCCATCATCTTCAATCATTGGCCATGCTGGCTTGGGCTGATAGGAGATAGAATCCAATAATAACTAGAGGGCCACAGGCTGTCCACCTCACTATAGACAAATCAGACAATAGTGTAAAGGTGCTATATAGTGAAGTCTTAAAAGCATGCGGGTATTTTGCCATCTGACCTCTTTATTGGAGCGGCGACTGGCCCATGAGGGCAAATGGGGTATTGCCCCACCAACCTCAGTCTGCCCTCCCTCTCACCAGCCCAGCTTCTAACAATAAATCTAGGGTGGCACTGTCTATGGCAGTTTCCTCCTCCTTAGTTTCAGTGCTGCCCTTGTGGAACTCTGCAGGGAGGATGGAGACAAAATTAGCTCATTGGCTCTAGCTCCACCTAGTGTTGGCCTCCCTGCCTTCTGCCCTACCAGCCCCAATAGGCACCAGCCACCACAGTCAGCAAGGGGGGGAAAACAGCCTTGCATACCTGCAGGAAGAGCACTGAGTCACTGATCTGGCCTATCTGCTCCCTGGTCTCCTTGTCTTCTTGCAAGAGTTTGGCCCTTTCTTCCAGCTCCTCCACAATCTCCTTGATGTTCTCCACGGCAACCTTCTCCCTGTGATCCAAACCGGCCTTCACTTCATCCCGCTGCTTCTCCAGGTCACGGATCAGCTCTTTGAAATGCTGATCCACCGTGGCTTTCTCATTGGTGGTGAAGTTCTAGACGAAGAGACAGGGGGAGAGAAATGCGCTGACTCATCTACCACAAAGCTTTTTCTCTGCATGGCTGGAGCTGACATTTGTCACAAAATGAAATGCCCATCACCGGTAGAGAGCAAAACCAAACCCCTTCTCCCTGATGCCCTAGTTTTCTGTGTGCAAGGATGCTCTGAACATTGCAGACCCACACCGGGAGTGTGATGTGGGATGCCCAGCAAAAGCTGCACCAGTTCAATTTCCTGAGTGCATGTTTTAGAAACGTATGGGAGGGTGGAGGCTGGTCATTTCAGTGTTATGTCACTGACATTTCTAGACACCTTCATGCAAAGTATATCCTTGCAGGTGTGACTTATATTGTGTACAGAATCCAATATAGAAACCATCCAATCAGGGGTGGGGAACCTCAAGCCAGGGCAGGAGCAAATGTGGCCCTCAAGGTCTCTCCAACTGGCCCTCTTTGGCTTTGTTTCATACCCTGAGTGTTTTTTCCCTGTCCGGGATGCATCCTTCACCTCTGATGATATCTGTTGCTTGTCCAGATGGAGGACAGAGAGGGGTATGTGAGTATGATTAGAAACTTGACAAAAAGTCAAATTTATGTTTATTGCTTCATCCACTTTCCCTCTGGCTCCACCCACCATTGGCACGTGGCCCTCAGAAGCCTACTCAGAAGGAAATGTGGCCCTTAGACTGGAAAAGCTTCCCCACCCTGGTCTAGATTGTTAAGAGTAGCTGAACAAGGAGAAGTCTGAAAGGGTGCTTTTGTGCACAGTACAACCTGCAGGGTAGAGGTATAACAAAGCACTTCAAGATGACATCATCATCAATTGATAGCTTCCCAGGTTTCCTCTGATCTAACCATGTTAGCGGTTTCTGCTGAGAACGTTGCCACCCACACAGAGATTCTCAGCTAAATCCTGCACTCAAAACATTCTGGTCATTTCCCTGTGAATCAGGAGTCCTGTGAAACCCTGGGGAGACTTTTAAGCCAGACTTTTGCCAACCTGGTACTCTTCAGATCATTTAGGGCACTAGTGGGTGTAGCAACATCTTGAAGTTCCAAGTTGGGGAAGACTGGCTTAGAACTGATGCAGAACTAGGTTCAGCGCTCCACTCAGCAATGAAGCTCACTGAGTGTCCAGACAAACTTTCCCTGCCTGTCCTGCCTCGTAAGGTTGTTGAAAGGATAAAATGGGTAGAGGATACACAACAAATAAACAGGCATGCCACCCTGAGCTCCTTTGCGGTGGGTCAGGGATTTATTTATTTTTTTAAAAATGTAATAAGTAGTAAAAGAATGAAGATTACATTAACATGGGGCACAGTGAATCCATATAATGGAAGTTCCCATGCTCAGGCGTTCTCCTGCGATTTGGAAAGAGAAAAAGCCGGCTTTGCATATATTGCTTGACATGATTTTTTATTTTTGCAACACCCTCGGATATTCAGGGATGAGCTCTGGCAGTCGAGATAAGCAGACAACTTTGGCGGAGTCAAGGCACAGAATATAAATGCGCTGGGTAGTCCCCGGAGTGTGAGACGAGCTTGTGTGTTCCAGGCCTTCTGCCAAGTTAGATGTATGGGCCTATTCTCTCCCCCCCCACACACACTTCTAGCCCATGCGGTTGGTCTGGCCCTGAAGAGATACTCGAAAAGAAAAGTGAGCAAGAGGTGAGAACATGAGCGGAGGAAGCAAAATGACATCTTAGGAGAACCATATGTGGAGGAAATGGAAGTGAGGAGGAAAAAAAGAGCAAGGCAGAAGAAGGTGGAAGCCTCCAGCTGTATCTAATGCTGGTCCTAATCAGAGTAGACTCACTGATTTTATTTAGTTAGCTATAAAATATTGATATGCCACCATTCATAAAAATGTGTGAGAATAGTTTACAATGGTCTATTTTTAATAATAATAATAATAATAATAATAATAATAATAATAATAATATCAGAAATCATCTCGCTATTGTGGAAAGCATCTGTTTTCATCACCTGCATAAGCCTGGTGGACTTGAAATGTTTTTAGCAAGCATTTGAAAGCTGAAGCAGAACCTCGCTGCTCAATCTCTATTTGGAGAGCATCCCACAAGATCGGGCCAATGACACTTAGTTCCCTCTTCACAGGGAACTTTGGGAATTGGAGTTTTCTGAGGGAGTCTCCTAGCAACTCTCAGCACACCTTAACAAAACTACAGCTCCCAGAATTCTTTGAGAGAAGCCATGACTGTTTAAAGCGGCATCAAAGTGCTTTAAATGCATGGTGTGGACATGGCCTCTGTTAGAGTGCAAAAAGCAGGAGGAAGGAAATGAGCAGAGCAATGAGGGGAGGAGTAGTTTTGGGAAGAAGAGGGATGCGGGAGGATTTTGTGTGGCTCTCACCTTGATACGGTCCCTCTCTTTCTGCCACTTGTCCACTTCATCTTCCAGCTCAATGATCTTCAGCTGCAGCTGCTCTTTCTGCAGAGAGAGCTCAGTCTGTGGAGAGGAAAGAAAGCCACCAATGAAATCATACTCTGCTAGGCAGCAGCTTCAAAGCCAACAGATGATGCTCACTTTTGCCCTTGGCCCCTGGACTGCAACTCCCATGAGTTACAGGTTCCTGGCAATTAGGAGTAGCTATCACAGATAATCAAGCTCATCTAGATAATCTCACTAGTTGGGTCAGGCAATCCCAATCCCCAAGACGAACACACACACACAAATCTAGATTTAAAGCTTTGGGCAGATTCCTATCTACCCTCATGAATTGGGTTTTTTTAGGGGGTTAGGATTATGCTTCCCCCCCATCACATTAATGTGGATTGCTGTGGGGGGTGGAGGGTGTCAAGGAGCCAGATTTCAAAATCCAGATGTGTTTGAAGCCCAGGGCCCAGCCCAGGGTGTGTCACTGCAACAATAACAGTTTTCCATGTAATTACAGGATGACGTGGCCCATGTTGCAACAGAGAGGAGGACGCCCTCGGCAGAAATTTTGTTTAGACATGACCACAGATTCATTCGCTCTGCGTCTAGCCCTTTGACGATGCCATGATCAAGGCAGGGTGAGGAAGACAGTGAGAGCAGAAAGGAGGACGGAAATCCACCAGCTCGCTCAGGCACTGTTGAATCACAGCCCACTTTGTCCCTTCCAAGCCTTGAGAGCAGAGGCAGAAAGGGTTAAGAGTTGTGCAAAGATGTGTTTGCATGGCTGGCTGTCCCTTGACTGGTGCATGATTCTAGGAACAATTTGCCTGTCCAAAGATCAGGTTTGTCCAGGTAGATGAAAATGTGACAGAGGGAATCTGGAAGGAAGATGGTTCTCTGCGCCTTCCCCTATTTCTCCATCATAATGTGTGGCCCGGCGATTCAGCTGTGATTCCTGCATTGCAGGAAGCTATACTACATGATCCTTGGGATCCAACTCTACAATTCTATGACGGACACCTGGATTTCAATGCATGAGACCCACAAATAGGCATGTTTGCCCTAGTGCAAATCTTGGAGTTGCTGTGCACTCGGCATCCAGTCTTTCTGTGTGGTGTGCACCAGGCACGGGGTCAGTTTCACATCAGTAGTTCATCCCACAACACACCTAGAGCCCTGCGCTCACATAGCTGCTCTTTGTAAGAAACTAAGAACTGCTTTGTGGAGTAAAGGTCCTCCTAGCCCAGTCTCCAGTTTCCAACAGTGACTAGCCACAAGATCACAAGCAGGTAAGGCACATTTGTCCCTGACATCTACTATATCCAGAGATACACTGCACTTGAATGTGGAGGCTCCATTTAGTCATCATGACAAATCAAATTACTATCATGCTAATTCATGTCTCCACATTATGAAATTTAGCCACCCAGAGAAAGATAACTTGGTCCTGAGAGATGAACCAATTTTTCTAGCCTTCCTTTATTTATCCTGTGTGTGCTAACACAGCACCGCTAGAAAGGAACACTACAAGGCACCTAAGTGACTGTTATGTTGGTCCCAATTTTACATCAATGAGATGGGAATACTGTGACGATGATGATGATGATTTATTTATACCCCACCCATCTGACTGGGTTTCCCCAGCCACTCTGGGTGGCTCCCAACAAAATATTAAAAACACAATAAAACATCAAACATTAAAAACTCCCCTAAGAATTCCTTTCTTTCCTGGATAGCAGGTAGGGAACAAGTGACCCACAAGCCAGTCATTGGGGCTTCCCAATATGGCCAGGGGTATCCCTTCCTTGCCCCGATCCCCCTCTCACCCCACCGACCCAAAACAAACATAGCAATCTCCCATTGACCCCAAAAGAAAACCTTTTGTCCAAACCTAATTGCAGTACAAGGCACCTTTTGGGGAGGAGGCCACAGTTGGGAAGGGAAGGGTTAAATTGACAAGGTACTGGAAAAGGAGCACTACCTCTAAACATATCTGAAAGTGTTAGACACATCTTTATTCATTATTATATTCATCTAATTCTCCAGATTTCATACACACACACCTCTAGTTATGGGTGTTGCTGGAATTGAACAACCTTTAATTTCCAAATCAATTAATCCAAAACATGCATGCTCTTCTCTTCATCTTACTGCTTAGCAGTCTTTGGAAATTCCCACAGGGGCTTTGGACATATTTGCACAATCCAACTAATGCAGCTTAGTTAACCTGGACATCATTCAAACATTGTGTTTTTCAGATGAACCAGAAAACAGATAGGTGACAAAAGGCGAATTATTTTCTCTCTGCCAAACTGAGAAAGTAAATCGAGGGAAAAAACTCTTACAATCCTATGTCAACACACGGCTTTCATTAATAAAACCTGGTGCACTCTGCAATAAATCTACAATGCAGATAAATAACACCATTTCACATGCTGAATATCTAATGGAAAGGGAAGAACTCAGCCAAATTTATCAGATCTCTTGGGTGGACCCTTTTTTAAAAAAAGATAAATATTGTAATTTGTTTCACACCCAGGCCCTAAGGGTATAAGGCAAGAAAATCTTCCATCTCAGTTTTGCCTTATGGTGCAATCCTGAGAAGTAAGTTAGGCTGAGAGGCAATCACTTGCCCAAGGTCAGCCCATGAGAAGCAGGAAATAAAAGAAATTTGAAAGCAGGACGAAGTCCTACACTCCCTCCATTATCCCACACTAGCTGTGTCATGAGATTGGGATAGCGTGGGTCTGAGAACATACCCTTAAATCATGTGTGGTCTCATACTGCTGTTGGACTTTGCAAGTACATAGTAACCAGGAACTGTTCCACTAAGGGCAGGCCTCAATTGCCTACCTGAACTGGTTTAACAGCCAGCTCAGCCACCCTCCATCAAACCCAATGAACTATGCCAGTGATCTCTTAACAAAGCACTTTCTGCAGCTTGAGAAAACCAATGCCCATTATGCCTTTGGGTGGAAAACCATGATGGTCAAGCCATTTTGTTTGGAAACCAGTACACGTGATTATATGTAATGGAATGGCACATCCAATTTTGCCGCCTGAGGCAAAACAGGAAAGTGCTGCTCAGCTACCGCAGTGGTCTCCTTCACCTGGGCTGAATGGTGGCAGGTTCCAGTGGGTTCCAGCTAGATCTCACGAAGTGCATGAGATTTTGGTGAGATCTCATAAGATCTCAAGGCAAACCAGTGCTGCCGCCGGCACTGCTTCTCTGCCACCTTGTAGGCTTCCGCCACCTGAAGTAAGCTACCTCAGCCTGCGTCAAGGGTGGGCCAGCTCTGGGATGTGCCATAAACATCTTTCATGCCCCATCTAGGAATGAGCAAACATGAGGTTCTTTTCTTTCTGAAAAAGAACTGAGTCCCTTCAAGCCTTGAAGTACTGCACTCAAATGCTTAAAACTCCATCTAGGAGAGTTTCAGGCTTTCAAAAGAATGCCCAGAGGGACCCGGTTTCTTACTCCACCTGTTACTCTGTCCCCAAGGAGGTAGTGAAAGAACTTGGGCGCAGGTAGATGGAGTATAATGCAGTGAATAGGGCCGGCCCTACCATTAGGCAGAATGCTGCAGATGGGTAGAAATTGTGGCAGGAAAAGCTAGAATGCCGCCCAGTCTGCCCTGCACTCCTTTGATGCTCTCATGTCCAGTGGAGGCAAGCAAAGTGGAATACAGTTTAGCTACCTGTCCAGTTAACATTTGCACATAGAATTGTGGTGGGGACCTTCCTATATTTTGCCTGGGGCAGCAATATAGTGTCTGATGGATGGAATCATCATCAGCAGCAGCAGCATCAGCATCAGCATCATTTACCCACTCTTCATCCTAAGGTCCTAAGGTAGATTACAACAATTAAAACACAGTATTAGAAACAGTTTAAAACAACTGACAATCACAGAAATAAGGTCGGTCCTAAAAAAAATACACCTCTGTAAAGGGTCTTCTGTAAAGGGTAAAGAGGTGGGTCTTCAGTATTTTCCAGAAGCTGTATACTGAAAGTGCCAGGGGAGGGAGTTCCACAGCATGGGGGCTGCCACAGAGAAGGCCCTCTCCTGGCCACCCCATGTTTCTGAGACTGATGGTACACCCAAGAGAGTCTGTAGGGAAGGAACAGATCTTTCAGGCGTTTGGGAGTATGTACCACCTGTGCTCCAAAGTGAACAGAATGTCATAGGACTTTAGGAAGTTGCCCGCGGCAGAACATAGTGCAATCTCCTAAAAGGTGGAGACATGTGAAGCTAACTTAATAAAGCTTTGAAGTTGGGTATTTTAGGATGTTAAGTAATACTCCTAAGTAACATGCTCCTGCATGTTACTTAGAAAAAAGACAACTTCAATTATTCTAAATATGATGGTATATCTTTTTTAAAAAAGAAAAATTAGTGGGGTAAATCCTAGCTAACATCCCAGGAAAAGGAGAGTGAAGCTCATTCTGTGAAGGATAAGCTACGTGCCTGTTTCTGCTATCCCTGTCGCTTCATGTTTTTACAGTTTCTGGGGCTTTTTGTTTTAAGTGAATTATGCAGTCAGCAAAATATTCCTTTTTGAGTGTTATTTCATTTTAATATGCATGTATTGTTGCATGCCACCCCAACCTCCAAGCAGTCAGAGACTCCAGGGATGGATGCTTTCCCGCAGTTTTGTTTCCTTGGAATGAAGTTCACTGGAGTCTTTCTAGAATTATAGAATTGTAGAATTGGAAGGGACCCCAAGGGTCATGTAGTCCAACCCACAGCTATCCCAGGGTGGGCTCAAACCACCAACCTTCTGATTAACAGCCAGACACACTGACCCATTACACCACAGAGAATCTTCAAGGAAGCCCTACATCACCTGCTACTCTGTTGTGGACCCAAAGGTGAGTCCATGAAAGAGAGGGACAAGGTAGCATCTGGTGGAAGTCTGAGGCTCAAGCAAGCATGATCAAAGCTGGTGCCTGATAATGCCAAGGCTGTAGGTTTGATCCCCTTATGGGACAACTGCATAGTTCTGCATTGCTGGGGTTGGACTAGATGATCCTGAGGGTCCCTTCCAGCTCTGATTCTATGAATTTAAGCACTTATGACCATCTGTACTCAGAGCTCTCACCCCTCCGCTAATCCAGTCTGCACCAGGGTTGAGGCAAAGTGAGAGCTGGATAAAGAAGACTAATGCTGCTGGCTATCAAAGAGGACCAGACATCTCTCCTAAAGAATCCTGGGAGCTGTAGTTTATCCCCCCAACCAGAGTTATAATTCCCAACACTCTTAAGAAACTAACTTCCTGAGCCATGTGCTATAAATATAACATGGATATGACCTCTGGGCAGACTATGTGGCACACACAATACTCTCCCCTCCAATAACTCACCAACCCCATTCCATCCTCCCATTTTCTGCCACCTGAGGCAGCCATCTCATGCTGCCTAATGGTAGGGCCGGCTTTATTGGAGTTCCCTGGCTGGTTACCTGTTCAGAGTTTTAATTGAGCGGTATAATACTGAGTGATTGGCAGCCCTGTCGATGTATGGGCTAGGCAGAGCTTGAAAGACAATTTCAAAGTGGCAAAGAGAGAGAAAGGGAATGGATAATTGACCTTTTATGGTGCTTGTCGTCAAGATGGATTCCAGAGGTTTTTTTTTAAAAAAAAAACCTTTAGTTACTAACTCATTGTATCAGCCATAATCCCTTTGATCTGCTCGCGTTCCTGATCTGGGAGATGGGAGCTGTGTCAACATCAATCTCTGCGGCACAATGAGGCACAGCTGGAGTGATGGCAAATTAAAATTTCACCGGTAATTTAGGGTAGCCCAGACCTTGGAACCACTGCCATCCACAAAGATTGCGCTTTTGCCCCAAAGATTTATGGGAGAGATCGTGAGGATGCTCTCGCCTGACGCATTCCAAACAGCCATAATGGCAAGGGGGCGGGCGGAGGAAGAAATGTGAGCAGCCAGGCAGGTAATGGAGTACACCAAAGAGAGTCTGATTTATTAAAGGGGTGGGAGACGTGTGCTTTCTCATATATTAAAGGGGCTCATGAAAGGGCCGGAGGAAGCAATTTTTTCATAATACAAAAATTGAGAAGAAAGGAGTAAATCAAGAAGAGGCTTAGACTCAAAGGACATGTTTTGATGTCTCCACAAAGGCTGAAGTGTTCAGAGCGGGCCTCTCACTCCTGTCCTAGAGATGATGGATAGGTCAGAGGTTAGCAGGGCTGGGGAAACTCCCTGTTTGAAACCCTGGAAAACTACTGCCGGTCAGTGTGTAGACAGGACTGTGCTAGATGGACCAGTGATCTGACCTGCTAAAAAGGAGCATAGAGTAAGTCAGGGGTCAGCAAGGTTTATCTTGCCTGGGCTGGATCGGTCCCGGGGAGATCCCTCTGTGGGCTGGATCATGCATGTGTGCGAGCGCGCCCGCCTGCAATTTTCTGCGTCTGCACGTGTGTAGATGCAATTTCCGGCATCTGTGCATGCGCAGTTGCAATTTTCAGGTGACTGCATCTGCACAGACACGATTTCCAGTGCCATGGAAGCGAGTCCCCGTGCCGCGCCGCGCCAGTTTAGTGCAGCATGCGAGCGGGCAATTTGGTTTCTGGGGTGGCTCATGGGCCGGTCAACCAACCTCCGTGGGCTTCTTCCGGCCCATGGGCCTTAGGTTGTTGACCCCTGGAGTAAGTGGTGGGGGAAGCGTAGCTTGAGACTCTGGAGAGCAGCTGCTAGCCAGATTAGACAATACTGGGCTAGACCAGGATGGGGAACCCGAAAGCCGCATTCACTCCTAAGCAAGCATCCATGGGTCGCACATCCATGGTGGGCAGGACCAGATGGGCAGAGGAAGTGGGTGTGACTTAGCTTTGTAGAGGGCACTATGTTCCAGGCAAATAAAACTCAGGGGTTTCTCCACAGGAACTCAGCTCCTCTCATTCCATCCAACAAGAGACATCGTCATAGTCCATGGACACATCCAGATGAGCAAAATCACTTGGGGAGGGTGCAGGACAAGGTTGGTGAGAGATGGAAGAGTCTCAAAGGCCAAATAAATGGACTTGGGGGGCACTTTCAGCCCCTGGGCTAAGGTTTCCCCACCAATGGCATAGCGTGGGTTGCCAGTGCCCAGGGCTGCATGGAGGGGTGGGGAGGCAGGGAAACAGACAGAGTACGCATGCACATTCAACAGCCTAACAGTGTCCCCATCACCCAGGAGATCACAGCCACAGAGACAAGAAAAGAAGAGTTGTTCCATTGTCTGGAGAGGTCACTTCCTGGTTCGCATGAAGAAGCCACTTTCAACAAAGCCCAGTGACGGAAGCACGTAGCTGTACTGAGGCAGCACCGGTGTTGAAATTTTGCTCCCCTAACAATTTTGCACCTGGAGCCTTCCTTCGTACTGGAATGGCATGAATGGTTTAAACCAGCCCTGATCAGTGGGACACCACAGCTAGGTAGCAAGGCAGAAAAACTAAGGGACAAATAGGGAGAAGGAGAGTGTGTGCCCACAGAGGCTTCAACTTTTTAACCAGTCATTCCTTTTTCCTAAAGAACTTTGGAGGAGGTTAAGCTTCTTGGACTAATTCCTGGTTCCATCACCAAACTACATTTCCCAGGATTCTTGGGGGGGGGGGCAAAGCAGTTAAACTAGTATATGCCCATTATATGTTGAAAGCTGATATGGCTAGAAAGAAGTTGAGGAATTAAACCGAAGCAAACAAGGGAGATGGAGTAGAGTCCACATCCATCATTATTTACTAAACTTTTTATCATTAGAGAGAGGCATGAATTTGCCAGTTTTGACTAGAAAAATTATCAGGCCAAAGGGAGCTGATGAAATGATGGATGGGCAGTTGAGAGGCATCACCATCCCATCATGCTCAGTGGCAGAGGGGACAGGCGGCAGCTCAGCAGCAGAGCATTTATGGACACACAGAAGGTCCCAGGTTCAATCCCTGGAATCTCCAGGTAGAGCTCAGAATGTCTTCTATCGAAAACCTGGGAAAGCAGCTTCCAGTCAGTGTGGAGACAATACTGAACTAGATGAAACAATCCTCTGACTTGCTTCCTCTCTTCCTATTATATTTCCGCAACTTAGGAGCACAGGTAGTACATCCAGTCAGACCCACTTAAAGTAGGGGGAGTACTTTTTAAAAAAAAAAAACCCCACACACCTCAATTTGGGGTCCCTCCAGGTAACCCGAATCCCACATGTCCCCGTGTAGGATATTGCTGTTAAGAACATGGGAAGAGCCTGCTGGATCAGGCCAGTGGCCCATCAAGGCCAGCACCCTGTTCCCACAGTGACCAACCAGATGCCTGTGGGAAAACTGCAGGCAGGATCTGAGCACAAGAACCCACTCTCCCTTTCTGAGGTTTCCAGAAACTGGCATTCAGAAGCATGACTGCATCTGAACATGGAGATAGAGCTTAGAGATCATGGCTAGTAGTCAATGAAAGCCTTCTCCTCTATGAATTTGTCTAATCCTTTTAAAGGCATTTCAGCGAGTGGCCATCACTGCCTCCTCCCTCTCTTCAGAAAATGGAGGGAGACAGGACAACTTTTGAGCTGCACCCCCCCAAAAAAAATTTAAAAAATCCTGCTGAATTAATTTAGATGATCAAAACCAATCCATCTTGATCAGATAGATGCCCCAGCTGAGGCATGAGATAGTCAGGATGGTTCATTTGGTGACCATTGCACACAAACACGCAACCACTGCTTTGTCCCACCCCACCTAAAATCTGTGGCATTGGGAATCAATTTCCATCTCCTGAACCAAAGAAGACTATGCTCTGAACAGATGCATGGCAGCGAGAGTGGGAGCAATGCAGACAGACAGGTGTGCTTCCTTTTGTCAGAATGCCACACAATGGAAGATGCTGTGCTTTCAGAACTTCTCTCGGTAGTGCAGCTCTTGAGGATGTTAGAGCCCCCTTCAGGTCAGCTCTTGGCAATCCACACTTCACATGCAATACACGGAGCACAATGCGATCCCTTTTGAAGATCACCCTCTTCAGAATCTCCTAGTGTTTGTTTCTGTGCTGAACATGTTCTTGGGCTGAGCAAAAGCAGCATTTGAAAAGCGTTTGTCCGGCCCGTTTGAGCCAGAAGAGGCAATCCTGACCAGTGAGTGTAGGTTACTCTTTATCGTGTTTACATTATTTGACATTTATGCAAAACCTACGGTAGCATGCAAATGAGGTGGCTCTTGGGAACGTACCACTTCAGTTGGGAGGGGGGCAAATTCCATGTGCAAAAGGCGTGTGTCAGGCAGAAACCTTGGGAATGTGAGTGCCAACCACATCACCAGCACATGTGCTTCAATGATCCCATTACCATTCAATGAGTGCATTCCACCTTTTTGTAACTTTTGCATAGACACTTCCCCTGCTGGCTCTTAGAAGACGAGGGTGGGATGGAATACCCTGGGTAAGGCACCTTCAATTGGTTTTCTTAACCTGGAAGATGCAAGGCATGTAAGCAGAAGCATCTCCTGTGTTGGCTGTGAGCTTCATGAGTGCAATATCAGAAGCTGCCAGGTTAGAACCAGGAACCCCATGGCTCTAGGCATGGTTCAGGACTTGTAATGGTTGGTGGTGGATCTGGAACTCGGAAGGGTCCATATCCACCCCTGACACCCACCTACCAGGACTCCTATTCAGCATTGCTGCTGTCCCTGCCCTTGGATTAAAAGACCTCAGTTGGTACTACTGCACACTACTGCTGCCCGAACAAAACACTCCCCTCATTCAGATGCACTGCTAATTGGCTACAGCAGGCGTAGGCAAACTCCGGCCCTCCAGATGTTTGGGACTACAATTCCCATCATCCCTAGCTAATAGGACCAGTGGTCTATGATGATGGGAATTGTAGTCCCAAACATCTGGAGGGCCAGAGTTTGCCTATGCCTGGGCTACAGCATTCAGGAATGGGAGCTAATCCAGCATTTGGCTTCAATGCATGGTAGACAGCCATCACCTTAGATTACCCAAAATTCAGGGTTTTCAACTTTGATGTCATGCATTGCAAAGTAAGGTGATGGGCAGCAGTTGTGCATTGGAGCCTGGCTTGCTTTATAAAGCACCACTGCAGCTTATCTGCCTGCCTGCCTGCCTGCCTGCCTGCGAGACAAATCCAGGTCCAGAAGGAGAAGATGAGGGATTGGTAGTGGCATCTCCTGGCACAACAGCAATAACATTGGAGGGGAGACTGATAGGGCAGCAGTACAGTGCAGGGGGCCATGTTTGCATGGATCCATCAAAGTCCTAAGGAAATCTGGCTCTCATCCTGGCCTGGCTGACTCTTCCAAGAAACCACCTGAGCTGCAGGCTGCTGTAACTGTTTAAGCCAGCCTTTCCCAATCTGATGTTCACTAGATGTTTTGAGCTACAGCTGCCATTAGCCCCAGCCAGTATGGCCAAACGCCAGAGTTGATTGGAGTTATAGTTCAACAATATATGAAGGACAGCACATTGGGGAAGTCTGGCTTAAGCAGAAAAAGGTTCCCGAGTCCTGAATGGTCTCTGCTCATCTGGACTTTGATCATTGACTCTCTTCAACAGAAAGAGGTATAAAGGGCTTCCTATTCAGACCATTGCTTAGTCAATGATTGCCCTCCCTGGCTCTTGGCTTGTTCTCTGGTTCTAAATTCCTGGCTCTGATTCCTACCTTGCCCTCCTGGCTCCTACCTGACAGCTGTATGTGACTTCCCTCTGAAATGCAAAATGCGAACGGAAGTGCTATTCAGGCAATGGGTTCTTTCTCAGTCTTGAGACTTCAGCAAATGGTCAACCTCCCCACCCTCAGGAACTGGCTGTAGACATTAGTAGGATAACAGAATAAGAATAAAGCTAGCCACTCGCATGTGAGTTGGGATGTGACATGCATGGGAAGGTGAAAAGTAAGCCAGAGTTTGAGTATGCCAAACACATATATCTGATCTGTGTGCACCATGAAGCAATGATGATCTCAAATCAATATGGTGATGAAAGAGGAAACTCAAGCAACCTCTTGTCATTCCTCAGTGAAAGTTCTGGGTGTTCACCCAAATCTTCTCCCACAACTCATTTGCAAGAGCCCTGCCCAAACCCAACCACAGTGGTGAGAATGAGTGTCAAAGTTATGGCTGAATGTGACTCTTGTATAATGAATTATGATGTGCTTCTATTGTGCAATGTGGCAAGTCAACCCCAGGGGGGGTGGCCCTACCATTAGGCAAAGGGAGGCAACTGCCTCAGGCACCAGATCCTGTGGATTGACAGTGAGCTGTTAGGGAACAAAGCTTTGTGTGTCCTGCACCCCCAAGGTGAGGCTGCTCTCCTGATAACAGTTTTGAAGTGTCAATTCCCAAATGGCCCTTGACTTTTGTTTGGGATCCATGCAGCTGACCCCATCACAGTCATTCTGAAAGTCACTTATTTTATTGTATCACAGACTCCCCAACACCTAGCTATGTCCAGTAACCTACTGATTAAGTCTGTCTGATTAACTCCAGTGGTTGACTCTTTAGTTTCTGATTTCTTAATTTTCTTAACTTTCAATCTTGCTCTCCAACAATGATCTCACGTAATGTTACAACACTGATAAGATCAACGTGCCAATAAAGACTTACAATACTAGGTCATTGGGGTGGACTAAAACAACATTTTTTATTCCCTCCCCCCCCCCAAAAAAAATAAATCTTGAAAATCACAAGTTTAAAACTCAGAATAAGTCAAGTTCTTGGCTTCTTTTATGGCAAATGAATAAGTTATGTGTTTAACATTTTGCAGCGGAATAAAAGCTAAAGCCCAAGATCAAGAGACCTCTCCTATCACAAGTGCAGAAGTCCCATTTATGACAGACACAAGCATTAGACTTTCACACCAGCTCACTTGTAACAGTAGATGAAATTTGCCAAGTACACAGAGAGTCCCTTTACCTCCATGCAAATCTGAGCAATGGGTCTTTCCAACTCAGCATTCCATCTGGACAACCAGGTGCCACAGGAATGTTCACAAACCAGTCATGCTTTTAAAACTACTGATTTTATACTTATTTTGAGAATGTTGTCATTTCAAGTGTAAGTCAACAAACCATGTTTTTTTCTGCTTTTCCAGAAATCAGACCATGGTTTGTCTGGTGGCCTGAGTTCTGGTGTTCAAACAAGCCACACTGTGACTAAACAAACCATGCTTCAGCCTTATCTGTGAACCCAGGCCACTGGGTCCTGCTTTCTATGGTTGTGGTAACAAGAGCAGTGGCAGACATTTTGCAAAACTAAGAAGCCAGCCAGATTTTCTAGCAGTCAGCTTGGGAGAAAAGAGGGGCAGGTACACCACCACTGCAGTGTGTGAGAGAGATTCTTCTCTTTCCACTGTTATCTGGTCTTACAAACCCCACCTCTAATTCAGCCTAATTCAGAACTGCCAGGACTCAGCCCCATCCATAAATCACAGTTTCTGCATTGGGAGCCAACTCAGGGACATAGACAGAAGGCCTATAGCTCAGTGGCAGAGCTCTGCATGCAAAAGGTCCCAAGTTCAATCCCTGGCATCTCCAGGTAGGGCTGGGAGATAACCCTACCCGAACCCCTGGAGAGCTTCTGCCTGTCAGTGTAGACAGTACTGAGCCAGATGGGCCAATGTGTGGTGTGGTAGAGCCACGGAGCCACTCTCCTGACACCAGCATCACTACAACTTACCTGGATGGTGGTTGGGCAGGGTGGGGCTCTAGGGCTGTATGGAGGCACCAGCAAAACCATTCTGAGTACAGTGGTACCTCGGGTTAAGTATTTAATTAGTTCTGGAGGTCCGTTCTTAACCTGAAACTGTTCTTAACCTGAAGCACCACTTTAGCTAATGGGGCCTCCTGCTGCCGCTGCCGCTGCGCTGCCTGCTGCCACTGCCGGAGCACAATTTCTGTTCTCATCCTGAAGCAAAGTTCTTAACCCGAGGTACTATTTCTGGGTTAGCAGAGTCTGTAACCTGAAGCGTATGTAACCTGAAGCGTATGTAATAATAATAATAATAATAATAATAATAATAATAATAATAATAAATTTTATTTATATCCCGCCCTCCCCAGCCGAAGCCAGGCTCAGGGCGGCTAACAACAATCAAATAATCAAACAATCAAATAATCAAACATTCTAAAAACATTTCATTATAAAAATTAATTAAAATCAAATTAATGGCAACCGTTAAGCAAAATTCTGTGCAGGTTGCCAGAGGAGGGAGTCAGGCTGGGCCCTGACCAAAGGCCTGGTGGAACAACTCTGTACCACTGTACCGAGGTACCACTGTACTGTCCTGCAGAAGCACCAGTCCTGAACTCGCCACCTCCCTTCCTTGCCCCAGCTCAGGTAAGCAGCAGAAATTCAGGGTGTCAGAAGGGTGGCTGTCTCTCTTTACACTGGTCCCTACTGGCAGCTTCTTATCTTCCTATGAGAAGCCAGATTTGCGTGTCGTGTTTTTGCACCTCTCCTAATAGCAACAGTCCTTTCATCAATAAGGGATAACAAAGAACTGGATTCAATGCATATACTTTGGAAGGCTTGTTTGTTCTCTGAGAGGAAACTTGTTACAAAACACAAACCTCTCTCAAAGCTACGGGAAGTCTCCAAGCCCCCTTCTCCAGTGAGCACGGAGGTATCAAAGGCTGGCTAAGTACTTTGAACAGGTTTTCATCTGCACACCACTTTGTTTAAATTAGAAACACCCAGTTCCAGTCACTGACAGTGCTTCTAAAAAGCTTCATTAAACCCACAAAAGGAAACAAGGAGGAAGAAAATAAATTTTAAAAGGCAGGGGGAAAAATCAAAGCCTTCTCACTCAGATGAGATTTGACACAAGATGAGGGCTGGGCCCACAGTTCTTTGTTATTTCCAGACCTGTGGTTGTCAGATATTTCTCATGCTTTATCAGGTTTTTGTGGGTGGAGGAAGAAAAATAACCTTCAGAAAAAGAGTACTGGAAATAAAAATATTTATAAATATAAAAAATGTATCTAGCTCCCTGGAAGCACTTCCAGATTCTGTTTGTAAAACTCTCTTTTGCTAACAGAGAGTGTTTGGTCCAATGCTTTGTTTGTGTGAAAGAGAATTTTATTCAGTAATCTTTTTTCCCCCACCCTGTTTTGTACTTAGGGTATTTTTGTAAACTTTTCCCTCACTCTTTCTTCAACTCTGTGAGCCTGAAGGCTTGGCAGCTTTGACAGAAAGTTTTTGTAAAAAAAAGAAGAAGAAGAAGAAAAACCTCCGCAAGAAAATGAAAGAAAGAGAAAGAAAAAAGAACAGAATCCAAGGAGCTTTAAGGATAATACAGTTGGTAACATGACACCTCACACAGTCTTAGCATCTGCTCTGACATTCAAATAGAAAGACAGAGCTGGAAAAAATCATATAATCCTGCTGGAATCTCACATATTGGGCTTAACTTTGGAAAGCAGTAAATTCTGAGAGGCTTTTGCCTCTGACTGCTAAAGGCTAGAGCATGCTCTGCTGAAAATAGAGAAAGTAAGGGGTGTTGCCACATTTCTGACTCTCGCGGGCTTATCGCAGATCTTAGATATAAAGACAAGTCATCAAGGAGACATTTGCTGTTTTGCTTTTTCAAGTTCCATGATGGAGGGGAGGCTACCATTTCCACACAGTTTCCTCAAATGGAGGTACGACGGGTGGGCAGAAGTTGCAATTTTAAAAAAATACCCAGGTATCCTTTGGATTTTACATCATCAGCACTTGCAATCTGCATAAATGCATAGCGATTAGCAAGCAAGCGAGACTCATAAACGGCTCTTCAGCTTTGCATATATCCCATATAAGCCAGCAGGTGTGGCTAACCTGTGGTCCTTCAGGTGTTGTTGGACTCCAGTTCCCATCAGCCCCAGTGACCCTGACCAATGGACGGGGATGATAAAAGTTGTAATCCAGTCACATCTGGATAGTGCAAGGTTAGCCACCCCTCACTTAGAACCACTGTGAACCAAGTTAAATCCCCACTCACACATGATACTAACGGAACAATCTTGGGACGGTCACTCTCTCTCAGCCCGTTCTACCTCACAGGGTTGTTGTGAGTATAAATTGGAGGGAGAGGCATACACACCATCCTGAGCTGCTAAAGGGGGGGGGGTGGAATTAAAAAAGCAGTAAAAAAGAGGCTGCCCTCAATGTGGTGTTGTGGTTAAGAGCAGTGGACTCGTAATCTGGTGAACGAGGTTCGCTTCCCTGCTCCTCCACATGCAGCTGCTGGGTGACCTTGGGCGAGTCACACTTCTCTGAAGTCTCTCAGCCTCACTCACCTCACAGAGTGTTTGTTGTGGGAGAGGAGGGGAAAGGAGATTGTTAGCCGCTTTGAGACTCCTTCGGGTAGTGATAAAGCGGGATATCAAATCCAAACTCTTCTTTTTATTTTATTTTTAAAAAGCCAGTTTGTAACTCTCAGAGCATTACACCTGGCTGGGTTTAAATTGGGTCAACCATTTTTTCTGTGTTTGGGCTCTTGGCTTTGACTCGAAAAGACATTAACACTCCCTTCACATTGGCAGGGTGACAGAGTCCCCATTTCCAAAGGTTTTCATACCAAGCCTCCCTCATCCCAGCCTCATATTCAGACCAGAGCAAGCAATGCTCAAAACCAAGTTCCAGTTTTTATCTACATGAGCAGCAAGAATCAGGTCAGGAGATTTCCAGTTAATTTCAGCTCCCCTCAAGTCCTGGCATGCCTTGTGAATCACAGCCTACAGGCAAGGCTTTGGAATGAAGCTAGGGAGGCCAGCAGATGGGGAAAAGAAACAACAAGTTTCTAATCCCTTACAAAATGACGCACACTCATTGAAATGTCATCTTCTGAAATTCTTGCTGATGACCTCCATTTTATTTTATTTTTGAAAGTTGCTATCCCAGGGGTATAATAAAAAAAGGGTTTGTTACTTTTCCCAGTGTACAGGCAAACAAAATTGTAGCTAAGGACATAGGAAGCTGTCTTATACCAGGTCAAATTATTTGTCCACTTAGCCCAGTCTTATCGACACTCATATAATTGTCGAATTGGAAGGGGTCCTGAGGGTCATCTAGTCCAACCCCTCTGCTATGCAGGAATCTCAGCTAAAGCATCCATGACAGATGACCATCCAGCCTCTGCCTAAAAACCTCCCATGAAAGAGAATCCACCACCTTCCAAGGGAGTCTGTCCCACTGCAAAGCAGCTCTTATTGTCAGAAAGTTCTTCTTGATGGAATCTCCTTTCTTGAAACTTGGACTCTCCTTTCTTGTAACTTGAAGCCATGGAGTTGGGTCCTACACTCCAGAGCAGGGGAAAACAAGCTTACTCCACCCTCTATGTGACAGCCCTTCAGATATTTGAAGATGGCTATCATATCTTCTCTCAGTCTCTTTTCTAGGCTAAGCATACCAAATTCCCTCAACTGTTCCTCATATAGCTTGGTTTCCAGACCCTTTATCCTCTTTGTTACCCTCCTCTGCACACCTTCCAGATCACTCCAGGTATGATCTGAAAAAGGCAGAATAGTGTGGTACTATTACTTCCCTTGATTGGGACACTATATTTCTGTTTACGCGGTGTAGAGTAGCATTAGCTTTTTTGCTGCTGCATCATACTGTTGGCTCATGTTAAGCTTGTGGCCTACTAAGACCTCTAGATCCTTTTCCCATATAATACTGGTAAGCTAGGTGTCTACCATATTATATTTGTGCAGCTGGTTATTCCTGCCTAAGTGTGGAACCTGACATTTATCCCAGTTGAAATTCATTTTGTTTGCTTTGTCAATCTGTTCAGTTCATCTTGAATCCTATTCTGTCTTCTGCAGCATTAGCTATCTCTCCCAGTTTGGTGTTATCTGCAAATTTGATGAGCAGTCCCTCAACTCCTTCATCCAAGCCATTTTAATAGACGTTGAACAACAACAGGCCCAGGGCATAACTCTGACTGGCAGCAGCTCTCCAGGGTCTTGTGCAGAGGTTTTCCACATCACTTGCCACCTGATCCTTTGTCGATGGACAGGATTGAACCCAGGAGCTTCTGCGTCCAAAGCAGTGAGCTATGTGCCTTCCTTGATACATCAGCACATGTTTAAGGGTGATCCAGATCCCTAGTTAGTCCCACATGCTTGTCATCTCTTTAACCCTCTCAGTAGTTTGTCCCACGAGACGTGATGCTCTGCTCTTGGGGATGGGGAGAAATTTGGTTCAGTTCACCTTGAAGGCTGAATCTATCAAATCCTCCCTTTTCAAAACAAAACGAGAACTGAAACACAGCCATCCATCGAAATTCTCACTTGCCAAATTTTGTGGTGCATCATTCTAATAATGTGCACAAAAATGCATACATCAGGGGGAAGCATGCATCAAAATGCATGCATTAGTGACAAATGCATTATGTTGAGGGAAATTGCATACAAAAGTGAGTGTTAAGAGACGTGAGCACTTAAAATGCTGATGAATTTTCATGATGGCATAAAAAAAAAATCACAGAAATGTGAACTTAAAAGTGGAAAATAAATGAGGAACCAAGAGAAAGTGATATTGACAGATTAGTCCATCCCTATGTGCATATCTGTTTTGCTGTGTCTAATCTCTGGGCTCCCAGGTATCCTTCCATTACCTATTAGGGTTGACAATACTGAACTTTATAAACTACGTGCTTGACCTCCATTAAGATTATCATTCCCTCTAATAACAAACTCAGGGAATGAGTGCCAATCTGGGAGCCAGTGGGCTCCTTTGGGAGGATGCGCAAGATTTAAATTGAATCATCATCAGCAACTGGATTGTATTCAAAATGGGGTCATAGGGAAACAAGATGGAGGTGTCCCAGCCTGCTTCTGGGAGAAACCCCAGGGATAATTCAGCAACACTCACTAGCCGTGAAATGTTGGGTGTCAGTAGGAAAAGGAAAAATGGAAGATACAGCGGTGTGGACAGACTGGAGAAGCCTAGAGGAGTGCATTGCTGGCTGAAATGCTGGAGAGGATTTAGAGGTGAGAATACATTGATTTTTGTTGCTGCTGCGATTCCTAAAATTATACACTTCCTGTTGAGGGTGCCTCTGACCAATATTTTGACTGGCCTGGCTGTTTTTATAATGCCATCTATTTATTTTCAATGGCCTATTCTTTAGCCGTTACATGTAGGAAATTATTACCTCATGAACTGTCGCTTAGTTGAGAAAACACATCAGATAGAGTTTTCAATGGGTGCCGCAGCCATTGTTGTTGTATAGTCATTTAGTCGTATACGACTCTTTGTGACCCCATGGACCAGAGCACACCAGGCAGCCATTAGCTTCCCCTAATTCTCCACCTCTTCTTAGGTAAAAAAAATATTGAAAACCCTTTCATTAAAAAAAAGTCTTCTCAGCTCTTTCTGTGAGGAATTTTTCGTGATGATTATTCATATGTCTTTAAAACTATTTTGTGAGGCTCCCTGTATAAAACATGACTCTACTTTTTTAAGCCACTGGGCACCTTCAGGGTCCAAGGTGCTGTACCCAAAACAGAAAGAAAAGGGAAAGAAAATCCTTTGAGAAAATAAACACCTCTCAAAGAAAAGGAGGGAGACAGAGAAAAAGAGAAGACAGAGTGATGTTAAGTATTTTGGGGGCAGAATCTTGAGGGGTGGACACTGGAAACATCTAGCCAGGGTCTTCATCCTCTTATAACATTCAGGGAATAAAAAGTCCAAAAATATTTGGGTTTATCTATATTACCCCCTTCCTTCCAGGTGTTTTCTGAGGTAAAAATCCCCCTTCTACAGAAACGGAAAGGTGTTAAAATCCTCCTATGTGGCGTAAGTCCCCCTCAGGTGAGTACATCCTTATTCACCCTGCAGCGCTCTGTCATGACAAGTTGTACCTGCTAAAACTATTCTTTCCAGAAATATGAGGGCTAGGCCATAGAAGTTTCCGGCACTCTCTCTCTCTCTCTCTATGGCACAAAACCCATCAAGCTTTAACCCATCAATCACCCATTCCTTGTAAACTGTTCATTGTAATTGTCACTCAGCTACTTTACAGCGCCAGAAACACCCTTACAACAATGACCCTCACTTCAGTTCACGAGCACAATATATCCTGTCTTCCATTCTCTCTCTCTCTACCGTCCATGCCTGACACACACCCCAGGTCCCACAGACATATGTCCCGACAGCTGCCATGAGCACACATCCAGATTATACCAACAACCCAGCTTCTGACTTCCAAGTGTCACAAAGGTCCCCAGAGCCTAACTTTTTATATAGCCTAATTTCTTTGAGGATGGCACTTGGGGCCTCCCCTTAAAGGTATGAGGACCCAGGCTGTCCTTCATCTTGACAATCAATAATTAGTCTGCACATGCATACTCCTTTTTTGCAAACTCCAGCATCAAGCAGCAACTGGAATACGTGAATCTGCCAACACCAGAGAGTTTCATAACATTTTGCCTCAAAATACTTCTAAGGCAAAAGGTTTTAGCTCAGTATTTGAGCATCTGCTTTGCATGCAGAAGGTTCCAGGTTCAATCCCTAGCATCTGCAAGTAGGTCTGGATAAAACCCCTGGCTGAAAGAGCTTCTGTCAATCAATGCAGACAATACTGAGCCAGATGGACCAAATGATCTGACCCAGTGTCAGGCAGCTCTTCCTATATCCTATATCAGTGCACACATATCAGGGTGCAAATCATCACATGTTGGGATATCAAGTGATGGGCATGCATGGACATGAACCAGCTGCACAGGCCCACTGTATCACATTTATTCCATTAGACATAAGAAGGTTTGCTGGGTTGGAAATGGGGTACTTGAGACTGAATCAAGATGTCTCACTTCCTGAAATGGAAAGAGTAAAGGTCCAGTATAATATGTAGGAAAGGAACAATACCTCTTTGCCGGATTTCTCAATCTCTACCGTCACCGTGGTGTGGTTCTTGTGCTCCTGGAACATGCAGAGGTAACAGATGCAGACCTGGTCCGTCTGGCAGAAAAGCTCCATCGTCTTGCCATGCACAGGGCATTTCCTGGCTTCAAAGTCCTTGATGGGGTCAAGGAGCTGGTGATCCCGGAAGGCAGCCCCTTCAAAGTGAGGCTTCAGATGGAGCTCACAAAAGCTGGCTTGGCACACAAGGCAGGACTTCACAGCCTTCTGCTTGTTGTCAATGCAGGAGTCGCAGAGGACCTCTTCGAGGACCCGGGGCCTTGAAGTGGACCCTCTGCTCACCCGGTTGAAGTTGGATCTCTTGGTGTCCCCTGATTCCCCAAGGGAGACAGTAGGTTTCCTCAGATCTGCAATCTGCCCACTAGAATACAGTGGCTTCTTCACATCCCCTTCGCTGGTGAAGGTTTTCTTTGTTTCCATGTTGTATATAGACTTCCTCAGGTCCCCTCTTTCTGGGAAGGACATCTGGGACCTCCGAGGCTCCCCTAGAGGCATGGAGGGGAACGCTGGCTTCTTGCCCTCCCCAGACTCCATGTTGAAATAGGTTGACCTCTTCTCATCGGATTCAACAAACTGGATGATTGGCCTCTTCCAGTCACCCCCAGAATATATCGATTTTTTGAGCTGTTCTATCTCCAGCGCAGGGCTGGTGTTATTCTTGTTGGCATCTTTCTCCCCTTTGCTTGGGCTAGTTGGTTTCTTCCCTTCTTCTGCCTCTTTTGGTGGAGAGGCTGGGGTCTTCACATCTTCTGACTTACTTGTGGTCCCATTTGCTCTTGCTGCCTCCATCCCGTAGCTTTTTCTCCTGGCCTCAACAATTTCTTTTCTCTCTTTCCTGCAACTGTCAGAAAACGGCAGAAGTCTTGGACTACCTTACCCTTACACAAAAGCCGGCAACCTCACTGGCTGCTGTCCCGGCAAGGAATGAAAGAACAATACGTCAAAAGCTTTACCTAAATGCCACACCTGAAAGATGGGGAGGAGAAGTGAGATACCTGAATTACACTGGGCAGAGCCAGAGAGAGAGAGAGAGAGAGAGAGAGAGAGAGAGAGAGAGATGTTACAAAAGGCATCAAGAGAGCCAGCTGCATAGTTAATTATACAAGCCAGCCCACACCCAAGAAGATTCTTGTCTAACCAGGTTTGGGAATGAAGGGTTGTTTATGTGTCACTTTTTTCTTTCAAAAATAATTTTCATTAAGAGGCAGCAACCAGTTCTGCTACCTACTTTGAAAATAGTTGCTTCTGTTGACAGCAGGAGTGGAGTGACCTTCTCTGCTGCATGAGCAGGATTATACGTCGAGGGTAAGGTACAAGAAAGGGGGGGGGGTAAGTGGACTGCTTGTGTGTACATGCAACTAGGCTTGCCATTGGAATTGATGCAAAGAGTCATAATCAGATAATGAACTAAGGATATTAGAGTTTCCATGAGAACTAGAAGCAGAAAATGTCTGAAGCTGAGAATCTCAGCTTCTGACGTTGTTGTTTGAATGCCTGCACCGCAGCACTTTACTGGTTTATCTAAAGGAGGCTGAAAGTACAACATTCTGCACACTTACTCTCTTTACAAATGGTGAGAGAATTGGCAGAAATGTCTTCATTCACCTATGAGTATTCATATGGGGAAGGCCCATAGCTCAGTACTATAGCATCTGCTTTGCATGCAGGGGGTCCCAGGCATGTCCCAGTAGGACTGGGAGAGACCCCTGCCGGAAACTCTGGAGAGCTGCTACCTGTCAGTGTGCACAATACTAAGCTAGATAGACCAATGGTCAGACTCCCTATAAGGCAGTTTCCTATATTCCTGCCATCCTGGTTATTTATTCTGATTCTCCGCGGACACACACACACCCCAACACACATCAGGTCTTTTCCTCTCTCGATGGCCCTCCAATTATCTGCGCACCCAGTTAGTTCAAAGCTTTTAATAGCTACCAGAGCATTTCAATAAATGTGGGCATTGTACGCGTCTGTGTTTATAATTTTCCGCATTAGGATTTCATTAGTGGTTCATAATAGGCCTTGCCTGCTCCTTTACAGAAGCACAGGACATGTGCTTTAATTGTTTAAAAACGCAGGTCATTAAACAAAACAAAACAAATTACACGGGCTGTTTATGACTATATATACTGGGCTTAATCCCTCCTTCCCCTGCTGCTGCCGCCTTCCTTCACTCTCTGCTTCTTGGGTTGAGGTGATCTCTTAAGACAATAGCCTTTGGGGAACTTGAGTCGATTAAGGAATGTTCTAGGGTGGAGATCTGTGTTCTCAGATGTACTGAGGCAAGTATGCAAGGCTTGCTTGCTTGCTTGCCTGCTTTTGTTCTGGATTTAACACTTCAAGTAGGAGAGAATGAACTTCAGGTAGCCAGCCACTGAACTCTGCAAAATAATAAAGGAAGTACTTCTACAAATGTTCCATTCAACATGTCTGGTAAGGATGTAAGAACATAAAAAGCTCCTCCTGGGTCAAGCCAAATGGAGCCCATCTGGTCTAGAATTCTGTTCTCACAGTGGCCACCCAGATACCTGCAGGAAACTCACAAGCAAGACTCAACACTTTCTCCTCTGATGATTTCCAGCAACTGGTATTCAGAAGCATTACTGCCTTTGATCACAGAGGCAGAGCACAGGCATCATGGGTAGTAGCAACTGATAGTCTTCTCCTCCATGAATTTGTCCAATCCTATTTCAAAGCCCTCCAAGTTGTTGGCTATTACTGCCTCCTGTGGGAGTGAGTTCCATAGATGAACTGTGCACTGTGTGGAGAAGTGTGTGAAGAAATGGTAATCCTGGTGCTCAGACTGGAAAATGTTATGCCATTTTCGTTGTCCAAACCTCCCCAGATAACAGTTTCTGGTGAGCAGCCTACTGCAAGACTGGTTCCCTCACGGGGGAGCTTTTGACACTAGTGTTTTGTTTATAATCAGAATCATAGAATTGTAGAGTTGGAAGGGATCCTGAGGATCATCAAGTCCAACCCCCTGCAATGCAGGAATATGCAGCTGTCCCACACGGGGATCGAACCTGCAACCTTGGTGTTATCAGCACCAGGCTCTAACCAACTGAACTATCCAGGCATTGTTGGCATTAATACAAAAATATGCAGCTTAAAGAACATTGAGACAAGGTCTGCAGGATCATACCTATGGTCCAGCAAGGGCAGCATCCTCTTCCAAAACTAGCCAATCAGATGTCTCTGAAAAGATCTCAAACTTGATGGCAATATCTAGCAGTGACTGGTGTCCATAGGCACTGGTAGGGCAGAAGGCAGGGAGCCCAACAGTAGGTGGCGCCAGAACAAATGACAGGCAGAGCCAACTCATTTTAGTTCTGTTCCCCATCAATCCCTTTGCAGAAATCTACAGGGCAACACTGAGAATAAGAAGGAAGAAGCTGGCAGGCAATGCCACCTCCTGGACTGGCTGTAAGAAAGAAGGCAGGCATGTGGTGGTCTGTCTGAAGGCAGACTGAGATTGGTGGGGCAGAGCCCCATCTGCTGTAATGGAGCATTGTCACGAATTGTTGCTCCCCAGTAATGGGTATTTAGAGGCATATTGCCTTGGAATCTGGACATTCTATATAGCTTCCATGACCTCAATTACTATAGATAGTCACATGCTTTTGTCTTATTCCCTTTTTTACCATCTAAGCCAGCAATCATCCACCACCACACTTGGAGGCAGCATATTCCATAAATAAGGATACGTGGTGTGAGAAAGGTCTTTCTTTCACCCACCCTGACTCTGAAGCCAAATAATTTTATTGGATGATCCCCAGCGTTAAGGATTATGAGAAAAATGTCACTTATTCCACTTTCTTCCACACCATGCATTATAATGTAAAACTCAGTTCTATTTCTCCTTAGGCATTTTTTAAATAAAAGAAATGTATTTTGTCGAAGTAACCCCTCAATCATTTTGGTTGTCCTCTTTTGTTCCTTTTGAGTTAGGAAAGCTGGCAGCTGGCCAGATGGTGCTAGACTTTGATATGAAGTTGGTCCCTCCAAAGCAAACATCTTGCAGAATCTCCAGCTCTTGAAGGCTTCGTTTTGCTAGCCAATGGAAAAGATTAAGAATGTTGCCTGAGAGCAAGGCAGATGGAGGGATACACTGGCCCAGATCACAAAGCCACATCAGAATGGCTAGCTGATTGGCTGCATGGCACCTGACATCATCATGTTCACAACGTGATCCCTGGTTGGCTAGAATAACACCATGAAGAAGCTCTATAATAGCAGCACATTAAGGATGGGGGAGGAATGTGAATGAGAGAGACCAGTAATTGGGGGGTGGTCACTGTAGGGACTTCTCAGACCACCTGAAATATTACTTTCCACATTGAACCTCACAAAAATTCAACATATCACCCATTGATCTGTCTGGTTTTATCTTCTGCAATTATCATGAGCATACTGGGTCAGGGTTAGAATCCTATGCATGTCTTCTTCTTCCTTCTCTAGCACAATCAAGATATGCAAACTATCTAGGTCAGTGTGAGGGGTAGGGACACGAAGGAATTTCTGTGTCCTTCTACAATTGCTCAGGCCCGTTTCTTGCATTTATTTAATTTTTAGTTGTTTGCACATGCGTGCAGAGAGCCAAAGTTTGTCAATAGTGGCCCATGACTCATGAGTCAGCCAGCCACTGTCATTATAATCCTTCTGTCATCTCATTCTACTCAAGGCGTGTCTAGACAGTGTAGGGTGGAGTGGGGGAAAGTGAGTGGTGGTGACGGAGTGCTGGAATCAGCGCATCTTAGGCTGTGGAAGCAATTGCATCCTCTTCCTTTCCCCCAACAAGCACTTCCACAGATGTTCCATTGGCCATGGCTATTAACCCAAATGAAAGTTACCTGATGCTATGGGTGTCCATTTCTACTTCCTTCAGTGTCTCGTTTTCCCAATGGTTAAGTTCAATTCTCCACATTTCCAATTCAGTCTGTAGCTTCTTCTTTTTTCAAATTCTCATGAAAACTCAGTGCGTTTCAGTGAAAATTTTTCCTAATATGTGCAGGTCTGTATGCAATTTTGTCAAAAAGATGCATTTTTGGCCACTTGATTTCCCCTCATATAATGCATTTCTCTGTGTTATTTTCATTAATATTTCCATTTTTATTCACACTTTAACCTCCCCCCCATATAATGGTATCACATTGGTGCTTTCAGTGTACTCATTTCAGTACCTGTTAAAAATATTTTTGTTTAGACAAGCCTATCCAAATACTGTATTTTTTGCTCTATAAGACTCACTTTTTCCCTCCTAAAAAGTAAGGGGAAATGTGTGTGCGTCTTATGGCGCGAATGCAGGCTGTGCAGCTATCCAGAAGCCAGAACAGCAAGGCAGATTGCTGCTTTCACTGCACAGCGATCCCTCTTGCTGTTCTGGCTTCTGAGATTCAGAATATTTTTTTTCTTGTTTTCCTCCTCCAAAAACTAGGTGCGTCTTGTGGTCTGGTGCGTCTTATAGAGCGAAAAATACGGTATGTAAAATGTTGATGTGCGCTTTAATTTGTTTTTAGGTTTTTGCTGGTTTAAACGTTTTTGAGTATTTTAAATAGTTGCTTTTAACTGTTTTTACTGATAATTTTATTGTTTTGTTCTCTTTGTAAACTGCTGTGAGGTTGTTTCTTTTCATAATCAAGCAGTGTATACATTTTATGAAATAAATAAAATAAAAAGTATATGCAGTTTTGTAAACATTGCTTGGATGATGAACTGCACTGGAAAATTCAGGAAAGTATGAATTTCAATGGATGGCTGTGTTTTTGTCTGTGTGCTGCTTTGGAAAATGCAGGTAAGGTAGGCTCAGCTTTAAATACCAACTGAAATGAATTTATCCCTCATCTCTACCGGAAGCAGCAGGAAATTTGGTCTATGAAGGTCACCCAACATATCAGCGCCTTCATTCTAGTAGATGTAACCTGAGTCAATCTCTTTCAGGCTGCATGAGAGTGCAGGGCCCTGAACTGCTCCCTATTCTGTCCCAGCCAGATTTTTCCTTAAAGCAAAACTCCCAAGTGAATTTTGTGTAGAAGCCTGCTTGGGCAGATTATCTGAGGAAAGCCAAGGGAAGTCAAAAAGGTTTCAGTAAGACTAGTCAAATTTATTAGGAGGGTTTTGTTCAACCATCTTTTAATCCAACCTATCAGAAGACAGTGGCAATCTGCTTGGTGAACTACATGCAATTGTCTCTACAATACTGTGGGAGCTCTCCTATGTTGCATTCTATAGGCGATCCTATAGAATAACCTATGTTCTCCCTGCAGTGGAGCACCATCTACCCACTATATGGAAGTGAAAGAAGGTTATTCTTGAACCCATCCTTGCTGGTTTCAGATAGACTGGATGAAAAGGACACTGCCCTCAAGCAAAATAGCAAGGGCAGCTCTAAATCCTACACCACAGGAAGTTTCTTGTTAATGAGGCTCGGTGTCCTTTCAGAATTCTAGGATGGTAATTTAATGAACCACTTGTGGAAGACAGGAGTGCCTGGCGTGCTCTGTTCCATGGGGTCAGGAAGAGTCGGACACGACTAAATGACTAAACAACAACATAATTTAATGAACCTTTACAGGATAACAAATGCAAGTGACGAGGACAGAGCACTATGAAACTATAGAGCAAAGTAGTTTCCTTCTATTTTGCCCTGTCTATATTGTGTTCCTGCTCTGCAAATGTCAGTTTTCAATTAGGTGATGGAAATCTGAAGTTGGGTGGGTATCATTCAAGTCATGTCTTTGCTGGATAGCTATCACTGCTGGAAGCAAACCATGGAACCAGTCTTGCCATCTTAGGTTCCAAAGGCGACTCCTTCCATCATCATCCAAACTTCACTTCCCATGCTACCTGTTCCTACTCTTCCTCTGAGATTTGTATTTTCTGCCCTATTGGCCATTCCTTTCCTGCCCATCAAACGTTATGTCTAGAGACCAATCTACATATACAGGAAAACACCGAGACAAGCTCTTTTGGGAATAAGCCAAATTCATATCACAGTGTGGCGACTGCAGTATGTCACATCTGAATGCCTTTTTGAATACTATTTCATGTTAATGTATATATATGAAATATTTGCAAGCTGCCAACTCATGCAGAATATTGAAGCAGTGTACAACAATATACATATAAGTTCAATAAACACAGAACACCATGAAAACAATGCAAGATAATAATGTACATGACTGGTAAATCAAGGAGGTTTAAATGGCCGCATAGACTTGTCAACATAAAAAAAGGGTCTTTGAGGAAGTCGATAGCAAGGCTGCCTGCCAAATATCTGCTGGAAGAGGGATCTACGACATGCAACCAGAGATACTAAATGCCTGATTTCTAGAGAAATCAGAGACTTCAGGGAAATGATATATAATGAATTGAGAAAAAAAATGTTGAAAATAACTTTTCCTAAGAAACCAGAAGCTTTCCTTTTAGGTATTACAGGACTAAAGATCCCGAAGGACTAGATGAAACTATTTATGTACATGACCACGGCTGCATGGACTTTCTTAGCCCAGAAATGGAAAGATGGTACAACTCCGACCAAAGAAGAGTGCAGATGAAATTGATGAACTATGCCAAGATGGCAAATCTTACAGGAAGAATTAGAAGACGAACCAGGATAATAAACAATGGGGGAAATTTATAATTTATTTGAGAGAAAAAAACTATTGCAAACAATTACACACAGTGGTAGGATTGACAGAAAACTTGTAGCAAAAATTTGAATGGAATGATAAAGGATTTATAAGAATAGAGTTACGAAAGAGATGCAGAGGGGGAAATCATTACAGTGATACCTCGGGTTACATATGCTTCAGGTTACATACACTTCAGGTTACAGACTCCACTAACCCAGAAATAGTACCTCGAGTTAAGAACTTTGCTTCAGGATGAGAACAGAAATCGTGCCCCGGCGGCGCGGCGGCAGCTGGAGGCCCCATTAGCTAAAGTGGTGCTTCAGGTTAAGAACAGTTTCAGGTTAAGAATGGACCTCCGGAACGAATTAAGTACTTAACCCGAGGTACCACTATATATTAAGATCCACAATGGGGGGGGGCAAAGGGGAATTACATGTTTGCGTTTTTAATTCGCTTGCTTATGTAAAATAGAAATTGCAAAAATAAAATTAAAAGAATAAAAATAAATGCCTGGGTTCTAGCTGAGGCTAGTTGGGCCTCTGTAACATGGGGGACAACTAGCAGGGGTCCTCTGGGGTTTCTCGGTAATAGGGTTTGGGAAATAAGGTGGTCCTTAAGTATTCGGGGCCCAGGTTCTTCAGGTTTGTATATTAATACAGGCAGCAGCCAAGGCATATGTTTTTAGCAGAGGCGGCACATGCTGGCAGCTGCCACCAGTACTCTAGCCTCTGGATTCTGCACCAGCTGCAGTTTCTGGACCAGGCCCAAGGACGGCCCCACACAGATTGTGTTGCACAGCTCATTCTAGTAAAAACAGCCTAGTGCATTAACAAATAATGGTTTGTTTGTTTTTTGTTAACCTAGTCCTCTTACCTATGCAGTAGCTTTCAGTGTCAAGTAGGAAGCGCCTTGTATTCCTTGATTTTCTTATGAATCTTTGCTTCCCAGATGAGTTCACCACCACTTAAGATTTTCTGAGGAGCTTCTGCTCCTTATTCCACCATAGTGGGAGGATACAACAGGCTCCACAGGGAACAGGGCCTCCTCAGTGGTCAAAAGTGAGCATTTTATGGCAAAATACATTTGAAGTCTCTCTCTGCAACATTCAGGGAAGCCCACCATCCAATGGACAGCTGTGATCTAACTTGTACGTTAGTCTCAAATGTGTGGCTCATGTATGTTGGTGTCAAAATTTGCAAAGCTAAATAGCCTCACAGATCCCTTGTAAAAAAACTTCCTATCCCAGAAGGCTTTTAATAACTTGTTGCTATCTGCTATCTACTAGTTCTATACCAATGCAGTCTGGGTTTTGGCACGCCATGAAAACATTTTTATTTCAGCAAGCATTTCCAGAATCTTATCTGGTCAATTCAATATTCTACTGCAGAGGCGGTGAACCTCAGGGTCAGGAGCCAAACATGGGTCTCCACACCTCTCTGTCTAGCCTTCAGGACTCTGTCTCACAGGCTCTGCCTTGCCCTCTCCCTGAGTGTTCTTGCCCAGCTGGAATATGTCCTTGAACTCTGACCGTGCCTCTCGCCATTTATGTATTCTGCATACATTTTATTTTCTTGGAAATCACTTAAGGAGCTATGATTGATGAGGAGATTTCACCCCTCCCATACCCAAGAATCTCCTGATGATCTCCTGATGGTCTCTGCTGACTCTCCAGAGAGCATTGATTTATGCTTAGAATATTTAGCTCTGTATATAGTTTTGTACCATAGTTGTAGTTATAGAATAAAAGGAAGATATTCTACAGAGCTGCTCTCCGAGTGGTTTATACTCTGCAAGACTCTGCAAAACTCTGCTGCGCAACGACTGTATTATTGAGACAGTGAATCCGGTGCTCTCAGCTCTGAGCTGTGAGTCCACAGCACTGTGACCGTTTCCTGTGAGAAAGGAGGTCTCTGGCGGTGCTACCCAGCTCGCCTAGCCCAGTCGGGGTTGAGGTGCAAGAGTCCAGTTGGTGCACTGGCTCTAGGGCGATGCTGACATTTATAGGTGATTCATGAATATTCCAAAGAAACAAATACAACTCTTGCCGTTTTTATTGCTTGTTTATTGTTTTGCCCTTAGTGTTGTTGCTTGATATTGTTTCCACTTTGCGCGTTGCTCCAAATGTTTTTGCATGAATAGGAGTACGAAGGAAAAACCCATCGAGTCAAGCATGGTGGCTCCTCTACCCCCTCTTGGAAGAAAGAAGGCGCTTGGAATATTACAGTCTGAAATTCCTTCTCTGACCTACCAGGGCTACAGGCTTTGCCAGATAGCTCCCCACAGACACGTTCTGCCAGTTCCACTTTCAATTTGTGTTATCTTTGGCCCTGGCTGCAAATTAGTCTTGTTCACAGCTGACTGTAACTGGAGCTTCACACAGGATTTTTCTGGACTGCAGCAAGTCTTGACGCCGCTTGCAGCAACCAATTTAATCCTCCTTGGCACAGGATTAGCAGATCCACAGAGTTTGCAAATGAACAATTTTATTTTTTTTCTTACTGGGACAGAGGGTGGAAGAGATCCATTGAAACCCTACACTGGGTGATCATTGGCACTGTCATCAGGCTGGTTTCTGACCATCCATGCACAGAGAACATAACCCAGGATTATCTACTGTGACTGGCAGGAACACCCCAGGGTCACATGCTGAGATCTTTCCCATTACCTGCTTTGTCAGGTATGGGGAGGCTTTGGCCCTCCAGATGTTGCTGAACCACAACTCCCATCATCCCTTGCCATTGTCCATGCTTGCTGAGGCTGATGGGAGTTGTAGTTCAGTGAAGTCTGGAGGGCCAAAGTTCCCACACCTGTGCTACATGATCCTTTGGGATTGCCAGGGATTGAACCTAGGACTGTATGTATGTAACACTTGTGCTCTACAATTGAGCTACAGCTCTTCCCTGAAAATATCTACCCGACATTAACTGATCAAAATTGCCCTTCACTTCCAATCTGAAGGTGTTAACAGCTTCAGTGGTAGGGGGGAAGGGGGGAAATGTGGACACCTGTCTTTGCCCCATTCTTTATGTGTCTAACAGCAACTTCCTGCATGGAACCTATTTGGATCAGGGAAAAGTCGCAGGGGGGAAGGTTAATTTCCACCTTCTCAGCACCACTTCCCTGTGGCCGCTCTGAAAAAGATGTCAAGAGATCCAGTCATGCATTTCCTACCCATGCCCTGTTTATTTCCATCTACAGAGATCATGCAGGAGATTTGGAGCAGGGGGTGACCAATTTTCTCATATGAGCCACCCAGACTGGAAATCTGAGTCACAGAGCGAGGGAAACCCTATAAAGCATCTTTAAGTGTCATTGTGGAATCCAGAGTCCTTTGCAAAACCCAATAAAGCAAGCTTCACAACAGAGCTGTGAAATAGGTCAATTGCGCAGGTTACTAGACCTGTGTAAACAAACAAGGGAGGGACACGGCCAAGAAACAGGGAGCAAAACCTGCTGAGATATGTGTTTGAAGGATTCTCCATGTGCCACTTCCCTCCTTTGATGCAGAGTGAGCATATTTCTGCATCTTTATTTCTGCATCTTCTCCCCTTCATTTATGGGACTCATAAACTCCATATGATCCAGCTATCCCTGTTTAGAGCCACATTCCACATCTCCTGGTACATGTCTCTGGTCAATCACACACTGTCAATTGCCCCTGGTTTATATTTGTCTTGTTAAAGTGCCATTAGAATGGATTGCAGAAGTTGTCATTTTGTAGACATCAACAATTCCCATCCCCCCACCCACTTTGGGGGTCTCTTGAAGTTGTATTGCTGAATTGGATGCAGATGCACCTTGTTTCTGCTTTACCTGCATAAAAATGCATGTTAACGAACACAAAATTTACCCATATAAAAATGCATGTAAATGGACACAAAATTACCATGTGGCATGTAGCTACAGATAGGGAAGAATTAGGTTTTCCTTGCACTGTAATGAGGAAGTGCCTAATTTGTATTTCTCAAACCAATGCACAAACCGAAACACAGCTTTGAAATCCACACTTCTCTGAATTTTGCAGTACAGTCCTCCAGTCAAGTAATCTGTATAAAAATGTATATATCAAAGTAAAATGTGCCTTAAAATGCATCTTTTTGTGAAACCAACATGCAGAAATGCATGTTAGCAGGGGGAATTGTTTTGCAAAAGTGTGTGAAGAACTGCAGGTAAGATAGGAAATAAAGGAGAAACTGAAACGGATTTGCTGCCCCCTAATATCACACGCAAAGCCAATCCCACCCTGCTTTGAGCCCTTTCTTCTGACATGAGGTCATGTGCAGCAGCAGCCTTCAAAGGAAATGCTTTAGCACTGGGAAAATGCAGCCCCAATGTGCAGCAAGAGGCTGTGAGCCCATCGTTTGGGAGGTGTTTTCGCTGTGAGAAACTCCTGGGAGGCTATTGGGGAAAACATGTCGAGACAAGTGAATGCTTATTCACTCTGCAACTGAGTCACGCCGCCATTTCATGTTTTCCCCCTCTTGCTTTCTCTCCATTTCTTTTCTTTTTTTTAATGAAGTGAAGGAGAAGTTTGATGGGGTGGAAGGGAAATGTTAGACGGGAAGGGGAAGAGCAAACACCAAGGAGACAGGGGCACAAAGGGAGGGAGCAGGGTGAAAACTAGGAGAAAGTAGTAACTGAAACTGGAAGTGTAAGATGGTAAACAGCAAGAGATAAGAGGCATGAAACAATGGAAGATAAGGTTAGGTGGAGACCTCAGACTGGGGTCAACTGGGGAAAAAAACACCAGACTAATCCTAGTGTAATCTTGATATAACAATGACCTTTGTATAGCTCAGTTTGTAGAGCATAAGGCTCTTTTGTTTTGTTTTTTTACCAACCACCAAAACACAAACAGTGAATCCTCCCAGGCAGTTGATACATTGGGTATACAATATTCAATAATATACGTATTCAATAATATACATATTCAAATTAACCATATGTACACTTCTCTATACCTTAACACTCCTCCTTCCACAAGGTTTATTTAACTTTTAACATTTTAATTGCCCCAAATTGTTCAAACCTACACAAATAATTCAATATTTTCTCAAACCAATCCTCCTCTTTCTCACTGACCTTAAACCCTTTCATTCTATGTATCTTCACAGTTAGGTATTCTAAAATTATAATATAATATAAGGCTCTTAATCTCAAGGTCATGGATTCGAGTCCCACCAAGGGCAAAACATTCCTTCATTGCAGAGGGTTGGACTAGATGACCCACATGGTCCCTTCTAACTCTACGATTCTATGACCGGGGTGGAGCACCAGGTGTTGCCCTGCAGGTGTCGTCTGACTCCATCAGCCCCAGCCAGTATGGCCAATCATCAGGTTTGATGCTTATCGGAGTCCAGAAGCAACTAGAGGGTTTTGTAGCAACGTAGCTGGTTTGAGCTGGGAGGGAGTAATTTCAAACTAATTCTGAATAAAATGAAAAGTAGAGCACCCCACTGTGCAGCCTGGATAGCTCAGTTGGCTAGAGCGTGGTGCAGATGATGCCAAGGTTTCAGGTTCAACCAATGAGTTGCAGAATGGGCAGGGCCATAATTCTATACAGTGGTACCTCGGGTTAAGTACTTAATTTGTTCAGGAGGTCCGTTCTTAACCTGAAACTGTTCTTAACCTGATGCACCACTTTAGCTAATGGGCCCTCCTGCTGCCGCCGTGCCACCGGAGCACGATTTCTGTTCTCATCCTGAAGCAAAGGTACTATTTCTGGGTTAGTGGAGTCTGTAACCTGAAGCGTACGTACAGGTACCACTGTATTCACCTTCTTGGGTACAGGTCACATTGGAGATTTTTCTGAGGAAATGGGTATAGCAGTCTTCCCCAACCTGGTGCCCGGGGCTGATCTGGAGAGCATCAGGTTGGCCAGTGTATGGGTTCAAGCATGCACTACAGGTCTAAGATACCCCATCACAATCCAGAAGTAAGCTTAGCGCACCACAGAGTGATATCAGGAGTTTGCATTATCAGCACCTCTTTACTCTGCCATTTGACCCTTGGGTGTATATTTTTAGAACCCACCTTGCTTTTGTGATTGTCAGTTGTTTAAAACAGTGTTTCAATGTTGTAACCCATGCTGGGACCTTACGTTGAAGGGTGGATAGTAATAATCATCATTATGAATAATATTATTAATAACATTTTTAACTGCCTTTAAGAGCTTCCTGCCTCTGACAAGAAAGCTCCACTACCCAAATTTCTGCTTGCCGTGCAGCTGTGAAAGGCACAGGAGCCTGCTGGAAAACAGATGGTGGCAACCCTATCAGTTAGGTGAGATACCGGCTTAGCATCCCAGAGACACCTGCCTTGCTAGCAAGAAACACAGAAGGGTGTGCTACAGTTTTTGTGGCTCCTCTTTTTTTTTTTTTTTTTTTTTTTTGGCAGGTGAAACTTGCCTCAGCTTGCTGCATGGTTTCCCTTTGATTATCGCTGCTTTCCTCTGTAAGATGGCTTCTCTGCAGGTTTTTATGGACACAGTTTGCCTCTGTGAAATCCCTGAGTAAGCAGAAAATGTGAAGCAAGAGCAGCTCTTTCTAAACCTCGTGTTTCTTTCTGAACCAGAGGTTAAGATTCAGCTACTTTTTCTTGCTTGCTTTGCAGGCAAGGCACACAAACCATTGTTTGTAGCTCAATATTGTCCACAGTGACTGGGGTGGCAGTTCTCTGGAGTTTCAGACAGGGGCATCTCCTAGTCCTACCTGGATGTATCAGGGGTTCAACATGGAACCTCCTGCATGCTAAATTCCCCAGGAAGAGGGACTGCTTATTAAACCACTCAACAGTTGTAACTCTGTGGAGAGAATAGAGGCCTTGTAACTACACTCACTACCTCTAACTACAATTCCCAGGATTCTTTGGGGGAAGCCATGTTTGTTTGTTTTTTTAAGTGGCATGATACTGCTTTAAATGCACAAATTGAGCCCAGTTCAGACGGGATGTCAACATCAAAGCCCACTCAGAATAATGGATGATAGAGCTCTGAGACTGGGGCTCTTTAAGGCCTGGTGGCATTGGATTGGTCCTTGGCTTCAGGTGACTAAGTGTTCAGTCAGGTGGTGACTCAAGTACTGCAGCCTAAATGGCATCCTTGAGAAAAACAATTCAGTCCGCAAGGCTTGTTGTGTGAGAGAAATGTGGCTCTGGTGACCCATCAGAGGGAATGTGTCACAGCCTGACTGCTGAGAGCCCTGGTTCAAGACCAACCCTGCTGGGTTCCCCAAGTGTGCTACAGATTCCAGAGCAATGGTGTCAATTTTAATGGGAGCCCAGAGCTCCTTGTAATGTTGCATTAGCCTTTATTCGTCAAGTCAACAATGGCTGCTTGTGTGTGTGTTATAAACGGTCAGTGTGAACACATCAGCCATGCTAATAATTCGCACTTTGTTCTGAACAGGGTTATTAATCCAACATCTTCGTGATTCAAATGGACAGGGCCCTTGGAATTAATTAGACCTGCTTTCTAACGAATCACTCTCCAGAAATTATGGCTCTGTAGAAAATTGCTTCCAACCGAGCTCAGATATCAAACAATCCAAGAAAATTGCAGACAGGAATACCATAAGATCCCTGTTTCAGTGTTTCTTTCTTCCTTCTCTTTGAAAGTTGTTGGCATCTTGAGACTGCGAAGGAAGACAAGCTTCCTGACCCACAACACACACACACGTACACAAACACACACATTTATTTGAACCTGTGTCAGATCTTTGGTGCATCCAATCATGTACTGCCAACACAAGGAGTTGCCAATCTGGTATCCTCCAGTTGTATGTGGACTCCAGCTGCCATCAGCCCCAGTCAACTATGACCAACAGTCAGGGGCATAAGAACCTAAAAAGAGCCTGTCTGATCAGGCAAAGGGCCCAACCAGTCCAGCATCCTGTTGTCACAGAAGATTTGATCCTGCTACGTCCTGTTTCAGGGAGCAAGGTATCTGGTGGGAAGGAGACGACACTGGGCAAAAAGTCACTTGACATACAGCACCCTGCAAATCATATCCAAAGGCATCCACACACAACCACCTCTTTCTTTTCCTAGTCAGTCCTCTGACTCCTTATGAAGAATGGTTGAGGGAGTTGGGTATGTTTAGCCTGGAAAAGAGGAGACATGATAGCCATCTTCACATGGCTGTCACATGGAAGATGGAACATGCTTGTTTTCTCCTGCTCTAGAAGCAATGACCCGAACCAATGGATTCAAGATACAAGAAAGGGAATTCCATCTAAACATCAGGAAGAACTATCGGCCAGTAAGAGCTGTTTGGCAGTGGAATGGATTCCCTTGGGAGCTAGTGGAGGTTTTTAAGCAGAGGTTGGATGGTCACCTGTCATGGATGCTCTAGCTGAGATTCTTGCTTTGCAGGGGATGGACTGGATGACCCTAAGGGGCCCTTCCAATTCTACAATTCTATGATTCTATTATACTTCTTCCTGCTTTGCTGCCTCTACTTCTTGCCTGATGTCCTAACGCATGACAGCCCTGGATAGCTTGGGGCCACCTGACCCAACCTGCAGCAAGTCAGGGCTGCACCAGCCTGACTCAGGTGACACCCAGATCCCACTGAATCAGCTTAATTTGGTACGGGACTCAGGCTGCAGCTGAAACCAGTACACAGCCCTAATGAACAGATGTTTCAAGAACTGAACCAGAGACCTATTTTACACTGGGCATAGACCCTACCAGTGAGCTATGGGTCTCCCCACCGAACCAAAATCGAGAGTCCGATAGGACTAGAGGCCTTGTGGCACAAAATTCAACTAGATACTAAAGAACCGAAGTGATTAAAAACTCCCCTTTAATCTGTCCCAGCCTAGGAAAACCAAATCTTCTGGTACAACCTGCTCTTAGCAAACAGGCCACTTGCACCAGCTCATTCCAGAAGCACATAGCGGACTGTGGGAAGATCTTCCCCAGAAGTGACTGCAACAGATTAGTTAGCTGTTGATTATGGATGAAGGAGGATGATTCATTGTGGTTTGTGATCTCCAACACAGAGATGACTGGCTTTAGGATTGGCAAGAAGCAGAACAGGGACAGCTAATTGTTGCTGGACTACAGTTCCCATCATCCTTGAGCCCTGGGACTGATGGGCGTTCAAGTCCAAGAGCATCTGGAAAGACAGAGGTTTCCTATCTGTGAAGGGACAGGGAACTGTTCAGTGTATGATCTTGGCATATCTCAAATAAGGCTCACCTTCGTGCCAAACTTATCATCTCCTGCAGTCAGCATGGCCAATGGCCAAGGAAGATGGGAGTTGTTGTCCAACAACTGTTGGGGACCCAAGGTTTGGGTGTCCATGGTGCCTCTTTCAACTATCCCATTCTCCAATCTCCTGACCTCATAAATGACTTGATGCTCCTTATGCTCACAGTTCCCTTCCAAACTCTCCTCAAACATTTGAACGCAACCTTCCCTTCTCCCTTTGCAAGAGGTGAAAGTGAAATTTGGGCCAGTTCATAATCTACCTAATTCACGTTTTCTGAAACAATCTAGGATCTAAAACACAGCCATCTTTCAAACTTTGCAATTCACTGGATTTTGCAATCAAGTTCTCTAGCCAAATATTGTTCTCTAGCCAAAAACCGAACATACCGGGATAAACTGTCTATTAAACTCCATGTACTAGTGAAGATAACATAGCCCAAAAAATTACAATACTGTATTTTAAGAGGAAATGGCTTTGCCAAAATGCGTATATTAGCTAAAATTACACGCAAACATGCATATACGAGGAGATATTCACACTAAAATACTGATGAGTTTTTGTGAGGACTCAGGTGTGAATGTGGAGGACTGAACTAAAGAGTGGGAAAATGAGAAATGGAGAAAAACCGACATTGACAATTCACCTCTTGCCTCTGTCACCCTCCCTCTCATCTGCTGACATCTGGATTGTAAGCTCCTTGGGGCAGAGGCATTGTCTCCGTGACTCTGTAATGCACCCAGAAAGGAGAAGGAACAGGACAGTGAGAAAGTAGAGGGAAAGGAAATAAGGAAAGCTTCCTGACATTAGAGAGCTGCTGTCAATCAAACCAAACAATTCTAGGCTGGATGGGCTAATGATCTGACTCAGTATATGGCAGAATAATGTCTTCATATGAGTTCCCACACTGGCCAGGAGGATACACCCTGGAGCTGCAGCTGTAAAACACACCTGTTTCATGACCCTTAAAGCCCAACATTTATTTTTGCACCTGTTGAAGTTCCAGGAGCAAAGAAGCAGATCTGCAAGGGAGCACCCTTGGATGGATGGGTTTTTGTTGGCAAGAAAGGTTTGGAAAAGGTTCCTTTGAAGCTTCCTCCAGTTCTGCTTCATGCGGTGTGTTTTCTTTGCCTCTGCCACCCAGTTGCTCGATTGCCTTGGCCCCTGTCCACTGGCTTGCTGTGTGAACGTTAGCTGATGCAGTTTATTCAGTTAATTGCAATTAACTTAAAAGCTCCGTCAAGTCCAGACTCAACCCGACGAAGCGTCATGGGACTGGCTGACGCCCAGAGAGCACATACTGGGCTAGCCCCAGGCGCGTGGATGGCCTACATGAAGGCAAGGTGGGGCATGTGATCCTGCACTCGCAGCTCCACCCAGACCCCCTACCTCCTCCCTAGGGTTGCGGGTAGGGATTGGGAAGGAAGGGAGTGGGGAAGTCCAAGTTTGGAGATTCTATCAAGGTCTGTAGCGGTGGCAGGGCTAGGGTCCACAATGTGTTCTCAGTACCACTGCTCAGATCAAGGAGGGATAGCATCTCAAGAAGTCTCTGCTATCTATTCTATTCTCTGTTTGGTGCAGGATACTCCCCCCCCCCCCCAATGCTGTGCAATTGAAAACGAGGGTTGTCTCCATCTAAGTTGCACACTGAACTCAACAAGCCTAAGTTAGTTGTGTACATTAAATTCAGTAGGTCTACTCTGAGTAGAACTACCATTGGCTACCTGTCTGATCTAGTAGTCTTTTTATTTGGTGATCACTCGTAGCCAAGAAAGATTGTCTTCCATGAACACGTGCCTTTCTTTTAGTTCGTTTCTCCCTTTTGTCCTGAGTTCATGCTTCTTCAAAGTCCATGCCTTTGGTAGAAACTATTCTCCAATTGGAGCACTCGCAGGCCAGTGTTTCCCAGTTATCTGTGCTTATACTGCATTTTTAAAAAGATTTGCCTTAAAAGCATCTTTAAACCTCTTTTGTTGTCCACCGCTTTCACTTTCCATTCTTAAGTTGGGAATAGAGTAGATGCTTAGTAGTACATCCAGAACAGAGGACGCACCATATAACACATAATTAATATGTGGAACTCATTACCACAAGCTGCCATGGCCACTGGCTTAGATGGCTGGAGGGGTTAGACAAACTCATCATCTATCCATGGCTATTTGTCATGATGGAACCGCTTTCAGAAGCAGCAGGTCACTCACTGAAAACTGATATGGGGGGGACAGTGATCAGTGAGAGAGACAAGTTGCCTCCAAACCTTGCTTGTAGCCTCCCTGTAGGCATTGTGTTGAGGGGAACAGGATGCTGGGCTAAACAGGACTCTGTTTCAAATCTGGCCCAACAGGACTCAGCGGTTACATGGTGATGATGTCAATAAAGGCCGTATGAAGTCGATTAAGGGTGAGAGCAAGTGAGGACAATGGAAACTTATCCATCAACATTTCCCATGGAAGGCTGATAAAGCATTGAAGAAGGAAAATGTTTTCTTTTTCTTTTTACATATAAAACACATACATATACATTTACACAATACACGTACACAGCACATTACCTTATTTTCATAACATAAAACATACCTACATTACCTACCTATACTATACATATCAACATACCTACACACCTACCCCACACAGACACCCACCAAGTGACTTGACTTCCAGCCGTTCCCGTTACACTACTTTATTTTTCCAACTAGCTTAAAAGGTAAAGGTAAAGGGACCCCTGACCATTAGGTCCAGTCGTGACCGACTCTGGGGTTGCGGCGCTCATCTCGCTTTATTGGCCGAGGGAGCCGGCGTACAGCTTCCGGGTCATGTGGCCAGCATGACTACGCCGCTTCTGGCGAACCAGAGCAGTGCACGGAAACGCCGTTTACCTTCCCGCCGGAGCGGTACCTATTTATCTACTTGCATTTTCGAACTGCTAGGTTGGCAGGAGCAAGGACCGAGCAACGGGAGCTCACCCCGTTGCGGGGATTCGAACCGCCAACCTTCTGATCAGCAAGTCCTAGGCTCTGTGGTTTAACATGTGGAGAATGTTTTCAAGGCGGTTAATATTTTTGCCCTCAAACAAACATGCACAGACTAAAAATAAAATTTGTCATAACCAATAGTGGTGAAAGTTCCAAACTTCTCCATTGTTCCTGGTTTGAACAGGAATATCTTCATTAAACAAAACAGAAGCCATTTTACATAAGAATATAAGAAGAGCCTGCTGGATCAGGCCAATGGCCCATCTAGTCCATCATCCTGTTCTCACAGCAGCCAACCAGTTGCATGTGGGAAACCCACAAGCAAGACCTGAGCACAAGAGCCCGCTCCCTGTGGTTTCCAGTACACTGGCACCTTGGTTCTCGAATCCGTTCTGGAAGTCTATTCAAAAACCAAGGCATGGCTTCCGATTAGCTGCCGGAGCTTCCTGCACTCAGTCGGAAGCTGCAGAAGCTGCAGAAGCTGTGTCAGCCATTCGGCTTCCAAAAAACGTTTGCAAACCAGAAGAAGAAGAAGAAGAGGAGGAGGAGGAGGAGGAGGAGGAGGAGGAGTTTGGATTTGATATCCTGCTTTATCACTACCCGAAGGAGTCTCAAGGAGGCTAACAATCTACTTTTCCTTCCTCCCCCACAACAAACACTCTGTGAGGTGTGTGAGGCTGAAAGACTTCAGAGAAGTGTGACTAGCCCAAGGTCACCCAGCAGCTGCATGTGGAGGAGCAGGGAAGCGAACCCAGTTCACCAGATTACGAGTCCACTGCTCTTAGCCACTACCCACACTGGCTCTCTATTCCAGGTTTGTGGCATTCGGGAGCCAAAACGTTCAAGTCACAAGGCGTTCCAGAACCAAGGTATGACTGTAACTGGTACTCAGAAACATTTCTTGCCTTTCACCAGGCATAGCCATCCAAGCTGGGAACTATCACTGCCTTCTGCAAGGGTTCGTTCCATGGCATGACTGTGTGCTGCTTGAATAAGTCCTTTAATGCACTTGTCCGAAATCTTCCAACCTCCAACTTTATCGGACGTCCCCCACTTCTAGCCTTATGAGAGAGGGAAGAAAACTTTTCTCTATCCACTTTCTCGCAAGCAAAAAAAGCCCTAGATGTGGCAACCTTTCTTTAAAGGTAAAGGTAAAGGTACCCCTGCCCATATGGGCCAGTCGTGTCCGACTCTAGGGTTGTGCGCTCATCTCACTTAAGAGGCCGGGAGCCAGCGCTGTCCGAAGACACTTCCGGGTCACATGGCCAGCGTGACGAAGCTGCTCTGGTGAGCCAGCACCAGCGCAGCACACGGAAACGCCGTTTACCTTCCCGCTATAAAGTGGTACCTATTTATCTATTTGCACTTAGGGGTGCTTTCAAACTGCTAGGTGGGCAGGAGCTGGTACCGAAAGACGGGAGCTCACCCCGCCGCGGGGATTTGAACCGCCGACCATACGATCGGCAAGTCCTAGGCACTGAGGTTTTACCCACAGCGCCACCCGCGTCCCTCAACCTTTCTTTGCAGGAGAGGAAATATAAGTGGTCTATAAATTAAGTAAGTGACAATTATAATAATAGTAGCCGTAGCAATTATGAAGATGCAGCTTTTGAAAGGAGGTGGGTGGAACGCATAGGAGATCCAGGTCGCGCAGGTGAGAATTTTAATGAGACTTGGGTGTTGGTGCCTAATTCAGCCGTTCCTCCTGCTCCACCTTCCTGCAAGGCACTGGCAATCGTTCCTCCCTGGAAGTGTCAAGCTCTGCCCAAATGATGCCAAGGTGTGAATGCTGCTGCCACTACTGTCCAAGGCCGGTGCAGCCATTAGGTGGGGGTGAGACTTCCGCTTCAGGCGGCAGAAGCTCCCAAGACAGCATCCCCATGGATGCAATGCCTGCCCTGCTACCTCCATCACTGGTGGAGAAACAGCACCAGCACCAGTGCCAATTATGGGTGATTTCCAGCAAGATCTCACCGAAATCATGTGATATCTCACCTGGAATCAACACCAATGCCAGCACCCGTGTGTGCCTCAGCTGGTGATGGCTGGCTTGTGCAATGGCCCTGTCATCCAGAAAACCCAAGGGACCAGAAGAAGCAATACAGTGTAACTTGCACTGGAATTGTTTTCAGGTAAAGAGCTGGGATTTTTTTAAAAAAATAAATAAATAAATTAGGGTAAGCAAATAAAGTTATACCAAAGCAGAAGTCACATCCCCTTGCCACGGGGGGGGGGGGGAGAAAACAGATTGGGAGCCCACCTTATTTCTGTGACTGCAAGTTGCTTTAAATTGTTTTTTAATATTTGGTTTTAATTGTTGTAACCTGTTCTGTGACCTTGGGGTGAAGGGAGGGTAATCAATCAATCAATCAATGATAAAAATCATAATAATTATTGAAGCTTTTTCCTCAACATTTCCCAAACCATTTAAAATCAAAGGACAGAAAGAGCAACATTTGCTTTGTATTCATTTATTGAATAGATGTGTATGTTCACACCTCGGGCAAATTAGCCTGAGCAGCTTACAGAAATTCGACAAAAATATTTTACAGACATAGATAAGCTGCGTTAAGAAGAGCGCAGCAGCAAACCCTCTGGATAAAATTCCAATTAAATTTTAAATGTTAGCCTAAATGTGCTTCTGAAACAGAGCAACGCAGGGGGAACGGCTTACAAAAAATGTCTATTAGGAGAAAGGCGCACTAAATTGCTGGGAAGTTTACATCACTTTAAAAAAAAATAATGAACAGATGCAGAAATGCGTAATGGTTAGTGTGAGACTAGGACCTGAGAGAACAAGGTCCCACTCAGCCATGAAGTTTATGGGTGCGACTTTGGGCCAGTCACTGCCTCTCAGCCTAAACTACCTCACAGGGGTGTTGTGACTGATTCAGTGAGGAGGGGGAGAACCATGTGTGCCACCATGGAAAGAGAGAGCCCCGTAAAGGAAAAGGTGGGATAAAAAATGCAATAAATAAATGAATGGAGAGAATTCCACATTGACGCATTAATCTATCTTGACCCACAGTTAATGGCCAGGATGAAGTTTTGACTGAGAAATTTCGCACAGAGGCAGAGCACTACTTCTTACCGTATTTTTTGCTCTATAAGACTCACTTTTCCCCTCCTAAAAGGTAAGGGGAAATGTGTGTGCATCTTATGGAGCGAATGCAGGCTGCACAGCTATCCCAGACGCCAGAACAGCAAGAGGGATTGCTGCTTTCACTGCGCAGCGATCCCTCTTACTGTCCTGGCTTCTGAGATTCAGAATATTTTTTTCCTTGTATTCCTCCTCCAAAAACTAGGTGCTTCTTGTGGTCTGGTGCGTCTTATAGAGCGAAAAATACAGTAACTAGCCCACTCTTAGGTTGTCATGGTTGCCTTAAAAATGATCTTGGGGACAATCTCTCTCCCGCCCCCCAACAACTCTCACAGCAGTCAAATAAAGACAACCAACCATGCCCCCCCAACTCTCTCACTGTCAAGGAAAAATAGTAAATGAATAGGAAAAAAATGTTGTTGTGGGCTTTGGGTACATGTTTGTCATTGATCAAGATGTGCTCCCATTCCCTCTGGTCACTCTTTCTTGTCTCCAACTTTGGGGACTTTATACCTTCTTCCCCAGACCTCTTTCTCCCTCTTGGCTGGGAATGACATCCTCAAGACTGCTTCTGTCCCACATCGACATCTGTGGGAACGTGATGTGACAGAGAATCTCATATCACCAGCAGGTTGCTAGCCTTGATGAGCGGGGGGCAGCTAGTCTATTACAGTCGTACCTTGGAAGTTGGACACAATCTGTTCCAAAACCTTCACAAACCAAAGTGTGGCTTCTGATTGGCTACAGGAAGCTCCTGCAGCCAATCAGAAACCCCGGAAGCCCTGTCAGACATTTGGCTTCCAAAAATAGTTTGCAAACCGGAACAGTCACTTCCGGGTTTGCGATGTCCGGGAGCCAAAACTTTCAGGAACTAAGTTGTCCGATTTCCAAGGTACGACTGTATTTGAAAATGTGACTCCTGAATAACTAAGTAAATAATCCACAATATGTGATTTAACTCCTTGGGACAGGAATGAACAACCCCTGAAGACCCCCTGCAAGATTACAATAGTTACTCCCACTTCGTCCATTAGGCAGCACAGCTGCAGACAGAAGATGATCTAAGCTTTTCTAGATACGTGAAGTCTTTGTGGTTCAAAGAATGGAAGGCCTATGATACATCCTGAAGAAGAAATGAGCAGCATCACCAGCTATTGGAAGGGCTGTAGTTCAATGGCAGAGCATCTGCCTCACATGCAGAAGGTCACAGGTTCAATCCCCGTCATCTCCAGGTAGGGCTGAGAGAGAATCCTGCAGGCAGTGCTGGAGAAGCTGCTGTCAGTCAATGTAGACAATACTGAGGTAGCTGGGCAGGTGGATCTGCTGAGTATAAGGCAGCTTTCTCCCTTTCTATTTAGGGATGTGTTTCAAGTCAGACCCAGTAAATTCCCTTAATGACAAGCGAGACTCCCTCTTCCTTGTCTTCACTTGGCCTAGGTTCTGGGAGAAACCCTGCTGCAGGCTTGTATTTAGGACCCCGCCAGCGAATTGTATAGACCCAGTTAATCACCCAGTTGCCCTAAGAGCACCTGTGTGGAGTCTGAACTCTGCAATCAGAGTTCAACAGGCAACACACCCTGGGCCCTGCATCCAGGGGCAAAAAAAAATAAGATACCCACACCCTCAATTAGTAGAAGCTTAGGGGGATGTCCTGAATCTTGCTGAAATCAACTGAAACACAGTCTTGTGTCATAATTTAGCCAGACATAATTACAATTACCACTCAACATTGCTGCAACAGGAGCCAGGGCATGTGCTGAGTTTTCCCACATCAGCCACTAGGTGTCCTCATAGGTACACATATAAACACCAGAAGAGGGGATAACCTCTGAGCTAGGAATCCCATAGCAGTAGCAATTTGACTCCTTACTGAAGGATGTAAAAGTCCTGGTACCTCTTGGGCTCAGAGCATGGGGAAAGGGTCCTTTAGGTCCATCAGCAAACAGAAGAAGAAGAAGAAGAAGAAGAAGAAGAAGAAGAAGAAGAAGAAGAAGAAGACAGCTTAAGCAATGCACAGACATCCAGACATCCTCAGAGGCAAAGAAGCATTGGTGAAACAGACAATTGGTCTACCTAGCTCGGTACAGGCTACACCTGACTAGCAGTGGCTCTTCAGGATTTTAGGCAAGATTCTCTCTCAGCCCTACCTGGAGATGTCGGGGGTTAAACCTGGGATGTTCTGCCTGCAAAGTACCTAGAGGTACATAGGATGAGGTCACTGGGGTTGAAAAGTAGGGGCCTTCACCAAGAGGGACCCACCAAGAGTGGACACCCTTTTGAAAGCATTTGCAACTGGATTGGTTTCAGTCAGCAAAATCTGAAGGGCTGTGACAAACGGCAGGGGTTAAGGCACCCTGGGTTGGAAATCCACCTTTTCCCCCCTGCTCCTCCGCTCCTGTGCGTTTAGTAGTAGCTTGACATGCAGACATTGAGTTTTCTGCAGGCTTCAAGGAGCTTGCAGGAGCAAAAAGAGAGAGTAAGGAAGTTACAACGGAGGAAGGCAAATGAGGCACTGCCCCACCACTCTGCCTTCAGCCAGCCCGCACCTGCCTGTCTTCTGACTTACAAGCAGTCCAAGATATGCAATTGGCTAGCTGCCTCCTCTTCCTCCGTTGCACTGTTGCCTTTGCAAAACTCAGCAGGGAGGAGGAAGGCGGCAACACTAGAATTAGGCCACATTCACACCATACATTTAAAACAGTCTCCTACCACTGTCAAAGGGACGCGGGTGGCACTGTGGGTTAAACCACAGAGCCTAGGGCTTGCCGATCAGAAGGTTGCCAGTTCGAATCCCCGCAACGGGGTGAGCTCCCATTGCTCGGTCCCTGCTCCTGCCAACCTAGCAATTCAAAAGCACATCAAAGTGCAAGTAGATAAATAGGTACCGCTCCGGCGAGAAGAAAAACGGCGTTTCCGTGCACTGCTCTGGTTCGCCAGAAGCGGCTTAGTCATGCTGGCCACATGACCTGGAAGCTGTACGCCGGCTCCCTCGGCCAATAAAGCGAGATGAGCGCCGCAACCCCAGAGTCGTCCGCAACTGGACCTAACGGTCAGGGGTCCCTTTACCTTTACTACCATGGTCAACAGCCATAGTCAAAGCTTCCTCCAAAGAATCATGTGGGCTGTAGTTTGTTAAGAGTGCTGGGTGTTGCTAGAAGGTCCCTATTCCCCTCTCAGAGCTACAGCTCCCAGAGCTGTATCACAATCATGTCATTTTCCCAGGAAACTCTGGGAATTACAGTGGTACTTCGGGTTACAGACACTTCAGGTTACAGACGCTTCAGGTTACAGACTCCGCTAACCCAGAAATAGTACCTCGGGTTAAGAGCTTTGCTTCAGGATGAGAACAGAAATTGTGTGGCTGCAGCACGGCAGCAGCAGGAGGACCCATTAATTAAAGTGGTACCTCATGTTAAGAACAGTTTCAGGTTAAGAACAGAACTCCAGAACGAATGAAGTTCTTAACCAGAGGTACCACTGTATAGCTCTGGAATGGGGGGGGGGGGAGGTCTCCTAAAAACTCTCCGCATCCTTCACATGCTACAGCTCCCAGAATTCTGTGGGAGAGGCATGGCTGCTTAAAGTGGTGTTATGGTGCTTTAAATGAAGGATGTGAATGTGCCCTTAGTTGAATGTGCCTGTCATTGGCTCTGGTGCCACTTGCTGCTGGTCTCCCTCCCTTCCACCCTACCAGCCTCAAGGGGCACCAGCCACCACTGCGAAAAGAAAAGATGGCAAATCTTGAGTGTGCGCTTGGCCCAGTATGGATGCTCATTCGCATAAGAAGAGCACTGCTGGATCTTGTCCAGCATTTTGTTCTCGCAGTGGATGAACACATGCCTACTGAAAGCCCGCAAACAGGGCATGAGTGCATTGGTGCATAGGTCTTCTTCTTCTTCTTTCATAATATTCTTTATTTGCACACTCCACATACACATATTGTATTACATTTCACATTTACAACTGCTCCCCAGAGCCGACTTCCCTCTTCTGGCCTTTTATATCACATCTAACTTTTTCGCATTGTCTTCATCCGTTTTCTGTATTATTGTTCTTCTTTCGTATTTGTCCATACAGTGTCTACAGTCAAATAAATCCTCCTGTATATACAATTCTTATTGTCTGTCTATATTTGTTTACAACTACCATTGGTTACATTGATCACATTGTACATTTTACTTTTTGTCATTTTCTTTATCCAGAAATTTTCTTTGTATTTCACAGTATGAGGTTTATTTCAGTTCTACTGGTTTCACGATTTCGTCTTATCCTTCCTATATATGACAAAATTTTCCCATTCTTTTTGAAATGTTTCATCGCCCTGTTGTCGAATTTTCCCCATTAATCTAACTATTTCTGCATATTCCATTACCTTCTGTCGCCATTCTTCTACTGTTGGTACTTGCTGTTGTTTCCAAAGCATTGGCGCATAGGTCTTCAACCAGTGGGTTGGGACTCACAGGTGGGTCGCAGCACAGCTGTTGCCACCATGTTGCATTTTAGCTCAGGCTGGCAAGGCCAAAGGAGCACTACATGTGTGTCTGCACTGGGACGTGTTCTTCCGATGAGATGCTCATTTTATCTGTTTCCACAAGTGCTCCAATGCAGCGGCGTAGCGTGGGTTGTCAGCACCCGGGGCAAGGCAAGTAATTTGCGCCCCCTAACCCGGGGCAAGGCAAGTAATTTGCACCCCCTAACCCGGGGCAAGGCAAGTAATTTGCGCCCCCTAACCCCTAACCTGCCGCCGCTGCCAGCTTCTTCTTGCTGCTGCCTGGGCTGGTCTGGTGTGGTTCTCTCCCGCGCTCAGCGCTGCGCTGGGCGGCCGCTGCACTGTCCCTCCCCCAGATAGTCCCTCGCTCTCTCTCCGTACCGCTCGCCTGGCACCCACCCCCTCCACAGTGGGTGGCGACCCAGCGGCTCGGATCGGATTCGCACAGCCAGCACTGCAGTGAGAGAGAGTGAGTGAGCCAGGTAGGGACAGAGAGCTGCGAGTGCGAGCGTGCGCCCCTCAGATGTTGCGCCCGGTGCGGCCGGGCCCCCCTGCACCCCCCACGCTACGCCACTGCTCCAATGTGGCAGGGGGAAGGCAAAAGCCCTTTTAAAAAAATAATATACATGTCTCTGGCCAATTACATACTCGTGTCTTCTGCCACATTGCAGGATGGCTTTTCATTTCATACTAGTGATGCTATGGCAACACTGTGCAGATCCCTCTGCTAATTGCCCTTTTAGGATTAATAGTGTGCACTATGAACTATAAATCAAAAGTGCAGCTTGGGAGGCAGAGGTGGGTCTTGTGCCTGGACCAGGTGAAGATCACTGTACCAGAACATCCCATAAAACTGTCTTTGTTTGCTTTTTTCGGAGCCTGCTCAGATATCCAGTGGAATCTGTGCAAGTTTAATTTCACCCAGTGGTGCAAACCACGGGGATCTGTCCCCCACACCCTGTCCACTTTATAAATGAGACATCTATATGTTTAAGCATGGGGTGGGGTGGGAGGGAATCAAGAGGAACTTTTTAATGCTTCTGCTCCTCTCATATGGAAGGGAGTGTGTGTCCCGCTCCAACCTTCAGGGTGGAGAATGACATGTTTGCCAGCATCTGTTTGCCAGATGTTGCAAAGCATGCAGCACAAAGGGTCCCTCCTTCTTGTTCAGTTTGCCATATGTCACCAGGGTAATGTTTTATCTTTTTATGATGGGGCCTGAAATATGCAAATATTTTCTTAGAAATTTGCAAATATGTAAATACCATGAACAAAGGCCGGGGAAAGGGAAACATCCCTGAGTCTCTTCTGTTACATGACCGCATTAGTCTCCATGCCTCTATAAGGAAATTAGGAATGCAGAGAGAGAACAGCTCAAGAAAACATCAGCTCATTTGCTCAACCAGAATAGCCACCCCTGGATTTACAGCAGCGGTCAGGAACCTCTGGCCTGTAGGCCAAATCTGGCCCTCCAGGCCCCTCAGTTTGACCCACAGGCCTCTTCTCAGGCCACACCCCTCAAGAGTGCTGCTCTGCAATCCTCCTTGACTGTCTTTGCCTTGTTGAAACATGCCATTGAATAATGCTTCCATACCCTCCAACATTCCTCAAATGAAAATAGGGACATTTGCATCTGAGGAATGTTGGAGGATATGCACATTGTTTTTGGTTGGGGGGAAAGTGGGGGTGTGGAAATACATGCACACACTCTATACATGCTCAGAGGCACTACTGCCACCTCTTCATTACTTCGCACATCATGGGGCAGGACCCCAGTGCTGGACACCAGTCCTCCTACCCTCTCCCTCATCCTGCCAGTCACTCAAGACTCACCCAGTGCTGTTGCTGGCTCCAATCTGCACTGTGGCCCTTTTAAACCCAGACCCTCCAAGTATCCCTATTTTCCAGGGACAGTCCGGATTTACAGAAGCCATCCTGGTTTCTGATTTGATACCAGAATGTCCCGCTTTCCCTTGGGATGTCCCTATTTTCATCGGAGAAACGTCAGAGGGTATGGAGTTATGCAACTTGAAAGCCAAGGAGATAAGTAACCATACAACATTCAGAAGACATCTGAAGGTACCCTGTCTAGGGCAGATTTTAAATGATTAATGTTTTAATATGTTTTTATATGTGTCAGAAGCCACCCAGAGTGGGTGGGATATAATTATTGTTACTAACAATAATTTTATTGTGGAATAGGACGTCCCTATTTTCATCAGAGAAATGTTGGAGTGTATGCAAGCCCATTTCTCTCTGTGTCTCTCTCTCTTTCTCTCCCAGTAGTGAACTGGTGAATGACATCATCAGGCTGCGCCACCAAGCTCAGAGCCAGCCACCATGTTGTGAGGGGGAAAGTGGCAAGATCTGTGCAGATCAGATCTGAAGCACCTACCTCGGAGAAGGCAGAGGGGGGCAAACTTTCCTGTTTTACAAAAACATTTTTAACTGACCGAGGGCTTCTGGTGTTATGTTTATATTGTCCCAAATCTGTATTTGGGTTCTGCTAGCTTCCCCCCCCTCATAATCTGGTTTGTTCTGTGCATTGAAAATCTTTATTGTGCATTACTTGTAAGCCTACACAAGAGTCCCTTTGTGACCTAGGAAGTAAATAAATAGACTGCTGCTGGGAACCCACTTGATGGTATGAATGTTCTATGGAACTTGGCTGGTCTGCTCTTCTTATACGCAGAAAAGGCACTGAATTAATAACAACTCCTCAGCTGTTTTTTTCCCCCTACCAGTCAGTCGGTAATTCTAGAAATCTGCCCCAGCTTTTGATCTTTCATTTACACCCACTGAGGCCTGTCCCAGGCAAAGCTCAAAATCACCACACATCTAGCGATATGATGGATTCTGCAGACCATTCTCAATGGCTTTCTCAGATGTGTTTCCTATCTACACAGGAGCCCTTATGGCCAAGGCTGAGTCCACAGTGTGATGCAGTAGCAATCATCATCATCATCATCATCATCATCATCATCTAATGCTATTCTAGGCTGCATCAACAGAAGTATAGTGTCCAGATCAGGAGAAGTAATAGAACCACTCTATTCTGCCTTGGTCAGAGCACACCTGGAATACTGTGTCCAGTACTGGACACCACCGTTTAACAAGGATAGTGACAAGCTGGAAGGTGTGCAGAGGAAAGTGACCAAGATGATCAAGGGTCTGGAAACCAAGCCGTATGAGGAACGGTTGAGGGAGTTGAGTATGTTTGCCTAGGATAAGAGAAGACTGAGAGGAGGTATGATAGCTATCTTCAAATATCTGAAGGGTTGTCACATGGAAGATGGAGCAAGCTTGTTTTCTCCTGCTCCGGAGGGTAGGACCCAACCCAATGGCTTCAAGTTACAAGAAAGGAGATTCCATCAGGAAGAACCTCCTGAAGATAAGAGCTATTCAACAGTGGAGCAGATGCCCTTGGAAGGTGTTGGACTTTCTCTTTGCCCCACACTTGCTTTGCCACAGCAAAGGCAAGCTCCCAACCTATGCTTTCCCAAGGTAATGTGTAGTTCCCCCTTGCGAGGGCTAGGTGACAGTGTGACTGAACGACCTTCCAAAGCTCTGTTTGGGGGTTCAGGATCACCACCCACCACCTTGGAACTCTGCAGAATGGTGCAAATCCTGAGATCTCACTGTTTCAGATCAGAAATCTCAGATCATCATAGTTGGGTGAGTTCTCAGGATCAGGTGGATGTGATGTTGTTTGGTCTGCAGAACAAAGGGGCTTGTTGGTGGATGATTTGTTTGGGGGTGCATTATAAAGGGTAGGTAGGGTAGGTAGATATTTCCCTCTGACACAGACGTTTAGCCGTGGTTACATTGCAGGTAACATTTGCTTCCTGGAATCCCTATATGAAAAATGATTAGATCTATCCTCAGGCTTGCTGGAACAACGTGACCAAGATGAGATGAAAGAGAGATGTCTTTTGACCTTAATCCTTTATTGCACACTCCAATGTCCTTGACCAAGTCCCTTAATCCTTGCATCCCATGGGAACCTAACTCTCTCGCACCTGACTTCTGCTACTTACTGTGCTTTTGTGAGCACACCCTCCCTTATCTTGGCACACACCCATGTGGGGAATGAAGTCTTGGTACGGCATGCAAGGTTGCTGGGTTTTCTGCATGAACACCAAAACATGGGTGGGACGAAGTGGGAAAGGGGGGCGGGCATGCAAAGTGGATTGTCTTGACTGATGTTGCCAGAAGATTGAGGGCACTGAAGGTGGAATCCTAGAGCTCTGGAGCCATGTGAGACTTTTGCACCAGGCAGAGCTTCCTGTTTCCTTTCACAACAACACACCTTTACTAGTTTGCTGAGCAGCTATCTACTTAAAATACTTAATAGACGAAAGGGAACCAGAGATTACCTTAAAAGTGGCTGCCATAAAATTAAGGAGACAGGCTTTGAATGAATCTAACAGCCAATGTCTTAATATGTTTTAAATTAGTGGTTAAGATTTTAACTTATATATTTTAGCTGTTTTATATCTGAATTATTTATCGTGTATCAGTTCATAGGGCATGATTTTTGATCTATTTATATCTGTCTGCTCTCTGTTGTTGTATATGCTTGCACTCTGGTCAGTGACCGAAATAAATCGATTCATTCATTGAGCAGCTACTCAAAACACCGTAGGGCAAAAGCTCAGTAGCAAAGCATTTGCTTTGTATGCCTGAATGGTCCAGTATACCTGAAGAAGCGTCTCCAACCCCATCGTTCTGCCCGGACGCTGAGGTCCAGCGCTGAGGGCCTTCTGGTGGCTCCCTCATTGCAAGAAGCAAAGCTACAGGGAACCAGGCAGAGGGCCTTCTCGGTAGTGGCGCCCGCCCAGTGGAACACCCTCCCACCAGATGTCAAAGAGATAAACAACTATCTGACATTCAGAAGACATCTTAAGGCGGCCCTGTTCAGGGAAGTTTTTAATGTGTGACATCTTAGTGTATTTTTGGTGTTTGTGGAAGCCGCCCAGAGTGGCTGGGGAAACCCAGCCAGATGGGCAGGGTACAAATAATAAATTGTTGTTGTTGTTGTTGTTGTTGTTGTATGCAGAAGGCCCCATGTTCAAGCCCTGGCATCTCCAGGTTAGGGCTGGTAGAGACCCCTGCTTGAAACCCGGGACAGTCTCTGCCTGTCAGTGTAGGCAAAAGTAAGGTAGATGGGCCAATGTTCTTCTGGCTCAGCATAAGGCAGCTTCCTGTGGTTCTGTGTCTTAAGGGAAGGGATTTAGCTCAGCAGTTGAGCCTTTGCTTTGTGTGCAGAAGGTCCTTGGTTCAGTCCAGCAGCATCCCCATGTAAGGCTGGGAGGAGTGAAGGTCATGGCCAGGGATACATTGGAATGTTAGAGCAGAGGGATGGTGTACTGATTGCGCTCACTGCATTGCATTTATGTGCGGTACAATCACATCTCGTGCAGGGGTTATAGCCTGAGGTTGGTGCATATCCGCAAAAAAATGCATACCTGAACCACTTCCTTGGAACTCCCCCGCATGACCTTTCTGGAGCCATGCACTCAGTGGGCTTTACCTCCACCCAAGCAAGGCAAAGAGCTTTTACCAAGCTCTGTGATGCTCTTGCAAGGTCTTGCGGGGCCATCTGCGATCTCGCAAGAGCATCCAGAGCCCATGAAAAAGCATTCCAGAGCCCAATAAGCAAGATGGAGAACTTAAAAGTTCTTTCTGCACCAGGAAAATCCTGCACAAAAAGAGTTTTTAAGCTCTCCACCTTTAATTCATGTGATTTCAGCTGGCTGGTCTTCAACTACATAAAACTGAAATTGCACATGTATCAGGGCTGCCAACCCTGAGGGAGGTAAAGGTAAATCCCACCCTGCACAAGATGTGACACATGCCCATCAACTTGGGAGGCAGCCCCCTCAAATATTTTATTGGGGGGGCCAAGGGACCTCAGCCCCCAAAAATGGCTCCTATGACATGTACCACTATTTTGACAGGGCACCTGGTTGAGTGGGGTGGGGAGGCCATGGAAGATTTTGAAGGAACAGGTTGGGTGGTGACATGCCTCCCTGCAGCTCCTTGCTCTCTATACATGCTCTTGTGCCTTGGGAACAAGTCTGGAAACAGGAGCGGAGTGGTTTAAAAACTGTTGAAGAATCCATCTCTTCAGATGTTCACATCAGAGAGCAGAGACAGCGAACAGCACTCATCAAATGGATGACAGTCCTGCAGGGATTAAACAAACATGGTGTCTAAAATGCTGCGAAATAAGTGTGGGGAGGTAAGCGTGCTTGCGGAGAGCTACAGAAACTGTTGCCAGCTCTTTTCCCAGGAGTTCTTCATTAGCCTCTAGGCTTTGAAGCACTTTTGAGATTCCCTTTGATTCCTTATATGGGAGAAGATCTTTCCAAGCTTGGCTAGAGCAGCATTCCACCTGAAGCATTCTGGCTGGAGCAGAGGAGCAGAGTGGCTCAGCAGAATACCGTTCTAGCTGCAACCAAAGGAAAGATGGCCAAAGACCCACCTATATTTTCCCCACTCCACTCTAATGCTACCTTGTGCTTCCTGTAAAGTCTACTAAAAATATCGCAAAGTATCAGCGCTGTCTTTAGCATATGCACCACCGGGGTGCAAAGATCCGCCCAGCGCCCTGAAATTTCGTGTGCATGGCGCCGTTGTGAATGACAAGCATTGTCGTTGAGTCTGACAAGCGCCGCCGTTGTGAATGACAAGTGCGACCGCTGGTGCGGCACATCTTTAGTAAATGAGTGCACAAAGTCAAAAGTCCTTTAGTGAGACAGTAGGTATACATTTCAGTAATACCTAGGTATACAGTGGTACCTCTGATTACGTACTTAATTTGTTCCAGAGGTCCGTTCTTAACCTGAAACTGTTCTTAACCTGAAGCACCACTTTAGCTAATGGGGCTTCCTGCTGCCACCGTGCTGTCGGAGCACGATTTCTGTTCTCATCCTGAAGCAAAGTTCTTAACCCGAGTTACTATTTCTGGGTTAGCGGAGTCTGTAACCTGAACATAGCTGTCAACCTTCCCTTTTTTTGTGGGAAATTCCCTTATTCCAGTGCCGTTTCCCGCTGCTTCCTGCTGCTATCCTGGATTGTTAGATATCCTGTAGACTGTCCCCAGGACAGGTGAGGCTGCTGATCCCTTATTTTCGAGGCTGCTGATCCCTTATTTTCGAGGCTGCTGATCCCTTATTTTCAAATCTGAACGTTGACAGCTATGAGTTACAGCGTATGTAACCTGAAGCGCATGTAACCCAAGGTACCACTGTATATGTATTTTGTTTTCCTAGCTTGATCAAAAATATTTATTATTTCATAACATAATATATTATTTCATAAGAACTTAGGCGGCTTCAGCGGTGGGCACCTGGCGTGCCCCAAAATTCAGTGCCCGGGTGCCCCGCACCCCTTGCACCCCCGGGAAAAGACAGCCCTGCAAAGTATTTCTCCACAAATCTTTCTTAAGCAACCGGAAATTAAGATGAGTTTTGCAAGGGCTCACCTGCTAGAGCAAGCTGCTTAAGAGCTCAATTGCTACATTAACACTAGATAAGGAAAAGCAGATTCAGTTTGCATTGCCCAATCTTTCCCCAGCCCAAGGAAAGGACATGTCTAGTTCCCAGATCTTGCTTCACCCAGCTTGAGCCCCCAGTCGTGTAGGGATAACAATACTTTTCAGGGCTCTTGTAAGGATTACTAGGATAACACAGAGCAGAGCTTTGGGACACTTATAATCCGGAGAAGGCAGTAGAAAGAGTTGCGACAGAGAGGAAGCAAGCACACTTTGTATTCTTGAGCGCCACCTGCTGGCGTGCGGCCTATTGCTTCTCAAAGAGTCCAGCATGATAAGCTTCACCAAAATTCAGCAGGCGTTCTGTGCCTATTGGGATGGTCTCACTTCTCTGCAACTGCCATCAAAAAGGAGATGTTGCTTCCCTTGGTGGGCGTCAGTTCTGAAAGCCTCTTTTCTGTCCCTGCAGGCCCAGTCTAGCAGAGGGTTAGCATGGAAGACAGAAAAGCGGCAAGGTGCCTTTCCTTGCGTTAGACCAATGTCCCATCTGGCTCTGAATTGTCTACAATGACTGGCAATGGCTCTCTGGGGTTTCAGACTGGGGTTTCTCCTAGCCCTGCCTGGAGATGCTACTGGTGTTTGAACCTGGGAACTTCTCCTGCGCTCATCCTACTGCCCTGCTCCAGCCAGTCATCATTAGGAGTGGGGGAAAGGCAAACTGTGCTAAATCCCACCTTCCCAAAAAATGTGTGAATCAAAAAATGTAACCATCCTTTGAAAATTGTGGTTCTCTAAATTTTGCAGTGTGATTCTCCAACCAAACAATGTGTACAAAAACGCATAGATGTGCAGATACATTAGCGAAAACATACTAAATGCATTAAACTAGGGGGAATTGCTTTGGGGGGAAAATGTTTATGTGAGCCAAAATTGCATACAAAAATTGTGTACATTAGGAGAAAACTGCACAAAAATCCAGATGGATTTTCCTGAAGACATTGCAAAATAATAATAGCAATAATAATCATCAAACTGATGTGGAAATGTGGAAAGCAGTAGACTGAAAAAGTGAGAAGCTGAGACAAACCAAAGTTGACAGGTTTACTCATTCCTAGCCGCCGCCACCCCTGTACATCTCCATTTTCTTCTTGCACCTGAGCTTTGAATGTAACAGTGGCCTGTTAGAATCTGCTCAACGGTAAACAGAAACTGGAGGTGCCAATCGGCTGGAGTTATTTGCTTTTCCTATCAAAAGGGGGCTCCCCGTCCCAAAATGCTGGAGAACTGGGGAGGTCAGGTTGTTTTGAACATCTTGAGCAAGAATGTAGGCTCCCACCACCCAAAAAACACAAGTGCTTCCCTTTCTTCCCTTCTCCGCCTCCGTGCACAAAATGCTGGTCCCATTTTTTCTCAAAACAGAGCTTTTTTCCCCCTGCTAGGCCAGGCTCCAACTCTGGCTTGTTAGCTTTAACTGGAACAATTTCCTTTGAACCCGGCTTGAATTAATGTCACCATGGCAATGGGGGCAGGGGCTTTGTCTGTCCTGACCTGCCCTTCACCCCTCAGCAAGACATTTGGGGTGGGGGGGAGGAAAGGAAAAGAAATGGGAGGGAGGAGGATAGGGCAACACTTTGTCCAAGCTCACCACCCAGCAAAGGAAAGTTTCCCCTGCTTCGGATGTTTGCCCAAAGTCCAACCTGCAATGGAAGATAGCTCTTCCTTGGGTCTGCTGAATACTTGGCTTTCCTTGCACTCAGGATGCTTTAAGCTGCCATGTCGCAAGTACAGTGGCTTAATGTTAGGACCATCCCTCTTCAAAGGGGAATTTTGGAACTGCAGCTTTGGGAGAAGAATAGAGGGTGGCGCTGTGGGTTAAACCACAGAGCCTAGGACTTGCTGATCAGAAGGTCGCCAGTTCGAATCCCCACAATGGGGTGAGCTCCCATTGCTCGGTCCCTGCTCCTGCCAACCTAGCAGTTCGAAAGCACTTCACAGTGCAAGTAGATAAATAGGTACCGCTCCGGTGGGAAGGTAAACGGTGTTTCTGTGCGCTGCTCTGGTTTGCCAGAAGCAGCTTAGCCATGCTGGCCACATGACCAGCTCCCTCGGCCAATAAAGCGAGATGAGCGCCACAACCCCAGAGTCAGCCATGACTGGACCTGATGGTCAGGGGTCCCTTTACCTTTACCTTTACCAACTCTCAGTACCCTCCATAGGCTACAAGGGATGCGGGTGGTGCTGTGGTCTAAACCCCTGAGCCTCTTGGGCTTGCTGACCAGAAGGTTGACAGTTCAAATCCGTGCAACGATAATGAGCTTCCATTGCTCTGTCCCAGCTCCTGCCAACCTAGCAGATCGAAAGCATGCCAGTGTGAGTAGTTAAATAGGTACCGCTGCAGCAGGAAGATAAATGGCATTTCCATGTACTCTGGTTTCCGTCACAGTGTTGCGTTGCATCAGAAGTAATTTAGTCCTGCTGGCCACATGACCCAGAAAGCTGTCTGTGGACAAGCACCAGCTCCCTCAGCCTGAAAGCGAGATGAGTGCCCAACCCCATATTTGCCTTTGACTGGACTTAACAGTGCAGAGGTCATTTACCTATTTACCTAATAGACTACAGCTCCCTGAATTCTTTTTTGGGGGAAACCAAAAGTTTAAAGTGGTATCAGGGCATTTTAACTGTTTGGTGTGAATGTGATCCAAAGAGCCTCTCGTTTTTCCAGCCCCCAACATCTGAAAGTGTCCTGTGCGCTTGAACAGCCCCCCCCCCCCCCAATTCTCCTCTGACTCCAATCACGCCTGCAACCCTCTGCATCAGGCTTCCCTTGACAAAGCTGCAATTCCCAGAGCAGTTTAACAATCAATCTGTATTCACAGGGAACTCTAGGAATTCTCTCCCAACAACTCCTATCACCTTTAACAAACTACAGTTCCCAGAATCCTTTAGGGGAAGTCATGACTGTTTAAAGTGTCCTCATGGTGCTTTAGATGTATGGTGTGAATGGAGCCTTAGTTTACTCACATGTACTTAATCTTGTCTATAGTGCAGCATCAAGACTTCATTCTCCTTAACGCCTATCGGATTTGCACCAAAATTACTCCACAGCAAAATTCAACACCCAGCACATGTACTTCCGTGACTTAAATCTCATTTCCCCTCTTTTGTACCTCAGAGCAGGCTGCAAAACATTCACAAGGAGTTTACAAAGCTCCCTCCAACCAGAGTCAGTGCCTCCCATGCATTTGTGATTGCTGCAGCCTTTCCAAAAATGCCAGCCCTGCCCTCGCCTCCGGAGGAAGCAATCTTCAGATAAAGGGCTACTTCATCCCAACCCATCCATTGCTCCCACTCCCATCCCAGGCTTGCGTGACTTGATGGTCAGCCACAATACTCATTTATTTCCATGGCAGAGGAACCTCTTTGTAGCCAGACCTGAAGGTGGGTGGGGAGGAGGCCCTGCGGCTTTGCATGCTGGGAAATTTCTTGGCACACTCAGCTCCCCTTGTTATCTCCTTGGGAGAGATTATGAGCCTCCAGTTCTGGCAGACTTCCCCCTCCCCCTTCTAAGACATATTTCTCTTTGGATCAAAAAGCTGGCCTCACTTGAGACTCAGCTATACAGCTGCAACGAAAACGTTTTAAGTGTGTTTCAAGTGCAATATACAATATGACACTAGGTGGTGATGGTGAGCCTTATGGAAAATTCAATGTGTTTTTAAAAACAGTTTCAGAACTTTTTTTTTTTAATATGTGTGTAGATTCCACCTTGGTTATTCAGGGCATCCATTGCTTGTAAGGAAAGGGCTAGGTGCACAATTGCCACTGGCTTGAGGAGGGAGAAATGGAGACTTGGCACCTGACTGCTGGATCACAAGCTAGAGGAGAGGGCTTCTGAGGCCACAGGTGTGGGAAATCCAATGCAGGAACATCTGTAGCCTTTGCCTAATGCCCCCATTGAGGAAAAAGAGCCCATCGTTCCTATAAATAGTGGGTTTCATTGTCAAATTGTTCTTGCCAACAAAATATTTTTCCCTCATAGCATTAGATTTCGTGGAAATCCTATTATTATTATTATTATTATTATTATTATTATTATTATTTGAATTCATACACCCAGAGGTCTCAGGGTGGTTCACAGAAAAGATCAACATAAAAAACACAATATATATAATCAAAATAAAAACAACAACCCAATAACAAACACACACACCCCCCAAAAAAGAGCCACATTTTAAAAGGGCATAGGATGTCAATCGGATCAACCAAAGGCCTGGTTAAAAAGGAATGTTTTTGCCTGGTGCCTAAAGATGTGTAATGAGAGTTATAAGGAGACCCCTTCACAATTTCCAGCATTCTATAGGAGAAGAGATTTACCGTTATGCCACTCTGGTACAGTAATTGTATTTCAGTTCCAATTTAAAGGCGAATTTACATAATTCCACTTTCTGAAACCATATTGAGAAGGAAAGGGCCGTTATCCTTCAAAATCTGCCCTTCTCTCAAGTTTGCATTGCACGTCCAAAAATACTAGAGTGTGTATAAAATCACATTCATTAGTGAGAATAATGTGCACCACAATGTAACATTGTATTATATTGGGGAAAATTTGCTCTGCAAAGATGGTTAGATTAGGCCCAATTGTGTACAAAAGTGTGGGTATTGGGAGAAATTCACACTAAAGCACTCAGAAGGCCTTTTTTTAAAAAGCGCCGACTGATGTGGAGATGTGGAAAACTGAACTTACAATTGGAAAAGAAAGAGAGAGAGGACATTGTTGGAGGCGCCCATCCCTAGATAAAGCACATAGATTGATGCAAACTCTGCAAACCCCGCCCACTCACCCCCAGCTCTGGGAATACAATCAAGGCCAATAGCTTCTCTTAGCAAAGCCTCCAAACTCAGAAATGAGCCAGGCTTTACCTCTGAGGTGCCTCCCCAAACAGCTGCTTCATACCGAATCAGCCTCTTTGCTCCAAACCCCCTTCCTGTTCTCTCTCTCTCTCTCCCCCCCCCCCCCAGCCTCTGCAGCTGGATTAAGACAGCCTTCTCATTCCTGGTTAATGAGAAACTCCTGTACTTTGTCCCATGAGCTGGAGCGCCAGCCAGCATGCATGTGACTGTGTGGCAGGGCTGGGAGCTTTCGAAAGGGAGAGACGGAGGAGGGAGGGTGAAGCAAGCCTGAATCCACAAGGGGCTCGATCCCAGAGGTTGATCTGAAAACCTGCTTTCTCTGCTGAGGTTTGGCCTCAAAGTATTACAGTGGTACCTTGGGTTACATACGCTTCAGGTTACATATGCTTCAGGTTACAGACTCCGCTAACCCAGAAATAGTACCTCAGGTTAAGAACTTTGCTTCAGGATGAGAACAGAAATCGTGCAGTGGTGGTGGGAGGCCCCAATAGCTAAAGTGGTGCTTCAGGTTAAGAACAGTTTCAGGTTAAGAACGGACCTCCGCAATGAATTACGTACTTAACCCGAGGTATCACTGTACTATATACGCCACCCAGTTATGAAACTGCCTTACTCTGAGTCAGACCATTGGTCCTTCTAGCCCAGTGTTGTCTTCACTGACTGGGAGTGGCTCTCTGGGCTTTCAGACAGGGAGGATTCCCAGCCCCACCTGCAGATGCCGGGGATTGAACCTGGAACCTTCTGCAGGCAAAGCAGGTGTTCTGCCACTGAGCTATGACCTTTCCTTCTGTCCTGACTTTTCCCAGCACCTGTAATGCTGCCAGTTTTGCCAGTTGAGGTGGTTGAGAGGTCATATGTGGAGAAAGTAAGGCAATCCGACAGGTAAAGTGGTCCCAAGTTGTCAAGGGCTTTGTGCACTAATAGCAGCCCATTGAACTTGGCCCACCTGCAAAAGGGCAACCAGTGCAGATCTCTGAGCGCAGGTGTTGTATGCTGACAAGGCCTCGCTCCCATCATTCTGCAGTAACTGCAGCTTCCATGGAAGCGCCTTGCAGTGATCCAGTTTTGAAATAACCAATGCATGAACTGCTGCAGCCAAGCTTTCCCAGCCAGCTCATCTGCAGATTCTGCTGCTACTAATTTTGGGTGCTCGTAAAGCAAAGCCAAAATGGGGAAATACCAAGGAAGTGAGATGGTTGGAAGAAACTTGAGATTATTTCAAAACTGGATGCAAAGAGATGATTAGAGCAGACTCAGGACTCAGCTACATTAGTCAAAAAACAGTGTTTTGAATGTGTTATAAACATGCAACATCAGATGGTGCTGGAGAGCAAAAATAAAATAAAAAATTATTTGCAATTTTCCATAGTGAGATTTTTGTTGTTGTTATAACGATTTAATTTCTGGCTTATTCATAGTGGTTTTTTCCCCTGTGTGTAGATCCACCGTCAGTTACATCTGTCTGAAAAGAAGTCATATTGAAAAGCAGCAGGAGAACATCCCAGCCCACTTTAGGCACAGACATTCAAGCAACGCCATTATGAGCTGTTCCATGAGTACAGTTATCTAAATGCAATCGGCTCATTGGTTAAAACCCAGGAGCAGAATTCATTCAGCCATTTGAAGAACGCCTCCTGACCTTCCCTTTGCAGGCCCCCCATCTCCCCCATCCAGGCAAGATGTGGGGAGTGGGGAAGAGATGAAGCAAGAGGCACCAGAGCTCATTGTAAAACCTTTGTGGGAACTTGTGAAACCGACCCTAAAATGCACAGCTGCATCCCATAAAGGAGGCTGTTAAAAGGCCAGCTTGTCTTGCAAGGACCCGTCTGGGGCTCAACCCATCAGAAAAAGTTGTATGGTTTAGGGTTTCGGTTGACAGCCGACTGATATAATAGTTTAGGGTTTTCCTTGACAGGGAAAAGTTTTTCTACCTCTCTCATAACACCAGAAGCTTGTGGACATCCCATGAAGCCGAATACTGGAAGTTTCAGGGCAGATGAAAGAAAGTGCTTCTTCATGCAACACATAGTTAAACTATGGAACTCTCTCCCACATGAGGCAATGGGGGCCACCAACTTGGATAGCTTTAAAAGAGGATTGGACAAATTCATGGAGGAGAAGGCTATCAACTGCTGCTAGCTAAGATGGCTCGGTTCTGCCTCCACTGTCAGAGGCAGTAATGCTGATGAATACCAGTTCCCAGAAACCACAGTGGGAGAGAGTGCTTGTGAGTTTCCCACAGGCAACTGGTTGGCCACTGTAAGGATGCTGGACTGGATGGGCCATTGGCCTGATCCAGCAGGCTCTCCTTATGTTCTGAGTCTAGGATGAAGATGAGAAGACTCTGGATGGGCCAGGTGGAAGGAAGGAAGAACAGAGGTAGCCCTCTCTTGGGAAACTGAGGCAGAGAACTGACAATGCACGGAGAGGGTTGAATACAGTTTTCTGTTTCATAAAGGACTTTGGAGGGGGGAAATGACTGAAAGAGGAAAATATTATTATTGCAAATCTTGCTGCTATTCCTGGCTGTTGGCCGAGGGGAGGATGGGGAGCGGAGGAGGTTAACCTGGCAGAAGCTGCTTTCCTGCCCCGGCCTTGTGTTTTATCAATCCCTCAACAGGAGCGTTGGCACCAAGGCCGGCGGAACAGTGATGAAGAGCTTTTGCGCTCCTCCGGGTCCAAAACGCCACATCAGCAGGAGCAGGAGGAGCAAGGGGGCCACGAGCCTCCAAGCCGCGTGGTGAATGTAATGAAGAACAGATTGTCTCCTGGCTGGATTCCAGAGCCCTCGCAGGCACAGTGAAGCAAAGTCCTTGGGATTGTGATAGAGATGGAGGGGTGCGGGGACTGGGTGTTATTTAGGGGATGAGTTGGGGAGGGGGAGAAGAGTCAGATATCAAGTTAGACTGGGCCTCAGGCAGAATTGGGGTTGGGAGGGGGCAGGAGCAGTGGAATATATCAGAAGAAGCCAGCGAGGATGAACGATTGCACAGAAACTTGCCTGCAGAGGGTTGCTTTTTTTATATAATCGCTGGCCTGCTGGATTCTTGGCAACCCTCAACACAACTTATAACAGGGATGTGGGGAGGGGGGTAGTGGAATATGGGAACTTAGATCTGTGCTCAGTCAGTAAAGCAAACACTCAGGCCCGGACCTGACTTAGATGGGTCCCACCTCCTTGCAGTGAGTTAGGAATGCAACAACTAGACTAAGGGACTTTCGGCTGGGGACTCTGGCTGAGTACACAGCATATATTTAAAACATTAAAGCACCCACAACCCAGAAAAAATCCTGTGAACTGTAGGCTGTTAATGCACACTTCACCCCAGTCCAGTAGATGCATTTTTGTACACGTTACTTGGCCTGAGAAGAGCATCATGAAATGGCAAAAACACTCGAGGATATGACAGAGGGCTGGTGAGGCTTGTGGCCTGGGGCGCGTTCTGAGGGCCAGATAGTGAGGCCTGGGCACATTAGGCCCCTGGGCCTGAGGTTTCCCATCCCTTGACTAGAAAGACCATTGATGTGATCTACCAAAGTTTCTCCTATGTCCTTGGGTTGATAATACAATGAAGATGGTGATACCAGTTCTCACTAGACTTTAGAGGGCTTACAGTCTTGAAGGGAAGAGGGAAGTGGCAACTGGTAGAGCAGGTGAGGTCAAAAGATGCAGGTAAGGCAAGTGCATTTTGGGAATTGCCTTTCTTGTGTCAGCCATGGACAGCCCTTTGCTCAATTCTGCTCAATATTTCTGGATTCCAGATCTGGGCTGCCTTCATCGTGGCAGTCTCCAAATGCAAGAGGTTCAGCCAAGGCCTCTGAGACATAGAGATCTATATATGAACACCTTCAAATGTTCTTGTGCTGATGGTGATCCCTGTTCCTTTGGAACTTAGAAGCCTGCTTTAATGAAGCCTCTGCTTGGACCTGCCCACTTGATAGGAAAACTCCAGGAATGTTGACTCAGCATAGGCAGAAACGTGGACTGCTGCCTAGGAGACTAATGGGTGAGTGGTTCTTTCCCCTTGGTTCACAAAAGAGCCAGACATGCATCCACCAGTGGCCAGGTCTTCTTCAATGGTTCCAATTTGGCTGATGCCACACAAACTACAGGCTGATTCCTAGGTTGGTTGCCAACAGCACATCCCTGCTGGTGGCTGACCTGTTCTGTTTCAAATAAATGTCCAAGCACTATATTCTAAGCACAATTCAAAGTGTTGGTGCTGACCTTTAAAGCCCTAAACAGCCTCGGCCCAGTATACCTAAAGGAGCATCTCCACCCCCATCGTTCTGCCCGGACACTGAGGTCCAGCGCCGAGAGCCTTCTGGTGGTTCCCTCGTTGCGTGAAGCAAAGTTACAGGGAACCAGGCAGAGGACCTTCTCGGTAGTGGCGCCCACCCTGTGGAATGCCCTCCCATCAAATGTCAAAGAAATAAGCAACTACCGTATTTTTCGCCCCATAGGACGCACCTAGTTTTTTGGGGGGGGGAATAAAGGGGAAAAAATTATTTTTCCCCCCGCCAGGCACGGGGCTGGTGCGGGGGAAGCCTGAGCTGGTGCGGGGAAAGCCTGTATTCGCCCCATAGGACGCACACACATTTCCCCTTCATTTTTGGAGGGGAAAAAGTGCGTCCTATAGGGCGAAAAATACGGTATCTGACTTTTAGAAGACATCTGAAGGCAGCCCAGTTTAGGGAAGTTTTTAATATTTGAGGAATTGTATTTTAATATTTTGTTGGAAACCCCCCAGAGTGGCCTGGGGAAACCCAGCCAGATGGGCAGGGTTTAAATAATAAATTGTTATTATTATTATTATTATTATTATTATTATTAGGCACAGCACCTTGGACAGCTCTGTAGAGGGCTCTGCCTGGAGATCCGATATGAAGAGAGCACAGGTATTGTTTGAGCAGCAGTCAGCCTCAGACAGAGGCAGAAATGGAAGCAGCAGCTCTCTCTGTTACTAGCCCTGCCTTCCGAAACCCTCCCTTCAGAAGCATCTTCATTGAAAGGGGCTCCATCTTCTTCAGCAGGCATTGATCCCAATGGCACAAAGGAGACGATGGTTGCACTAGGTCTTCTGAGCTGTACATGGCGTCAGAGGAGGGCTGTGTGATCTCCTATGGCTGGAGACGTTTTGTCACAACGGGCTCCTCTTGCAGAAGTACTTTTTGTTTCTATCAGTATGTCTGAGGACTGGCCCTGAGCACTGAGGACAATTCCCTCTCCCACTCTGAGCTCCCAGGTTTATCCCTTGAAGAATGGTGATCTGGTGGCAGAACCTTAAACTGAACTCTGGTTGGCACTGCTACAGAACATTAACGTAAGAAGAACTTGCTGAATCAGGCCAATGCCCCATCTAGTCCCACACCCTGTTCCCCTGTTCTTTACAGCCAGCCAGCCAGCCAGATACCTGCAGGAAATCCTCAAGGGGAACCTAAGTGCAACAGCGCTCTCCCCTCCTGCCGTTTCCAGCAACCAGAATTCAGAAGCATTACTGCCTCTAACCATGGAAGTAGAACATAGCCATCATGGCCAGTAGCCAATGGTCCTACACAGAGAGAGAGATTTCTACTGCCTAAGGTGAGCCACTCTTAATAGTTGTCAGCGACTGAGCAGAGGAGGAATGGTGGAGACCGCCTTCCCATCCTGACCCTTCCAGGGAGGAGGAAGAGGAAGACAGTATAGATTTACAACAGGGGTTTGAGGGAGGTTGCAGCTCAGGGTCAGATGAGAGGGAAAGTTGGGAAACCATGGGAGAGCCAGAACAACACCTGGCTGACACGTTATCATTAGAAAGCATTCCAGACCCTCCGTCTCCCAGAACCCGGCGAGCCTTAAAAGTAGGAGTGCAAAGAGCTCAAAGACAGAGGGCACGTAGCAGCACCGGTAGAAGTGACGAATGAGGAAGTGGGAGAGACGGGAGGTGGAGATTTATTTGGGACAACACCATGATCCAAGAGGCTGTGTTCTATAAAGATTGAAATAAAAAAGGACTGTAAGAAACTTGTCTTTATACTTTTCTGGGCAACCAACTGGGAGCCACTGACAGCATTCTGACAATAGTTCCTCCTAGGAGGGCCAGACATGTGTGTTCACTATTATAATGAAGATCACACAAAAGCCAACTTCCTCCCCATCTATAAACATTTGGAAGTTGCTTTCAGTGGTAGATCATATTCCTCTGTCCCCAACTCCAAGGAGATTATAAGCAGCCTTTATCAACTCTGGGACCCAGTGATTCCATGGCAGAGTATCCATTTTGCATGCAGAAGGCCCCAGGTTTGGTTCCCAGCATCTCCAGATAGGAGTGGAAACATCTCCAATCTGAAACCCTGCAGTGCCTCTGCCTGTCGGTGTCAGCAATACTGAGCCAAACAGAGCAAAGGTCTTGTTATGTACTGAAGTTCTCACCCTGGGCCTGCAGGGGGATACTGTAGATAGTTCAGGTCCACATAGGCAAATAAGGGATCGAAAGTGACGTTCAGTGATTGGATAGTTACAGAAAATGGTTACTGTTGCGTTCTAGTGGAGCTCTATATAATCAGGCTGGCTGAACCCTTCAGTTCAGTTCTGTTCTGGCCTGTGAATAAACAAGAGCTGTTTGAAGAATCGCTGTGTCGTCTGATATGTTCACCCACAACTTAACAGGTCTGATTTAGCATAAGCCAGTGTCTTATGTTCCTATGAGTGGTCCTGCTCCATGATTCCCTTTTTCTCCTCCCTGGAAGAGACAAACGAGCTCTCTTCAGGCTCCTGAATGGTCAAAAGACCACCCAGAAATTTTCCAAAAGGAAACTATTTAGAAATATTTCAGTTGCTACACGCAGGCTTAATAAATGGGCATCTGTGAACTAGCTGAATAGCCCCAAGAGTGTCACCGCCACCAGGAATAACAACCAAAGAGCATCCGTAACCAGCAAGGAGCTTGAGCAGATACCAAGAACTGCAAGCAGATCCCATCGCTCACCATCATTAAGAAGCTGCAATCCCCCTTTAGCCAGCTGAAAAGATTTTCTTGGAGTTACACAGTGTGTGCTAGTCTTGGCTGCCAAACTTCGGCTTGCTGATTATATCCTGATGGCTGTTTTGGCCGTGGTGCCTAATAATCCACACCACATTTTATTTTAGAAGAACAAACGGCTCACTCGTAAATCGGTGCTGCCCTCAGCAGGAAACCAGACCCACTCTCCTGAACTGAACTGAAAAGGGTATGACCACATTTATTTGCAGCCTAGCTGATTGTTCAAAACAAAATAAAAGCAGGAGTACTATTGTCAGTGTCAAGAAGGGGCAAGTCATCCCACAAACCCTTATCGTGTGACCACCTTTCAGAATCATTTATAATTAGATTTCACCCCTCTGGTTGAAATATATGGTGTATATCTGTTGCAACCAATTAAAGAGCCTGTGTACAAAGAGGCAGGCCCAAAGCAGAAATAGCTTGCAAAATAAGGGATGTGATAGGAGGAGATAGGATCAATCTGATGACCAAGGCTGTGTATCCTTATCTGGGTGCTCAGCTCCACCCATTCCACAGCTGTGTATACTTCAATCCTCCCACCTTTTGCAACAGCTGCCAACATTTATGGCTTAGGGGTGGAGGCAGAAATGTTGGCTTGGATCCCAAATCAGGCCCCCAGCCCAAATTGGGGGTGAGCCACATCATCTGTATGCCTTCCACCCTTTAGAGCTGGAGATGATTTATGGCCTATAAATCCATTGTGCCTTTGCATTCTCCTCCTTGGTATCCTTCCCCATGCTGCTTCCTTTTCAAAATGTCCCATTTTATAAATCACCTTATTTTTCTATTTACATGGTTCATGACTGCTTCCATTTTGCCTCTCCATTCCTTAGATTACAACGATGGGGGTCTGTTTTCTATTTCCATTGCTTCCCCCTTAGCCTGGATATCATTTTCATAGAATCATAGAATCATAGAGTTGGAAGAGACCACAAGGGCCATCGAGTCCAACCCCCTGCCAAGCAGGAAACACCATCAGAGCACTCCTGACATATGGTTGTCAAGCCTCTGCTTAAAGACCTCCAAAGAAGGAGACTCCACCACACTCCTTGGCAACAAATTCCACTGCCGAACAGCTCTTACTGTCAGGAAGTTCTTCCTAATGTTTAGGTGGAATCTTCTTTCTTGTAGTTTGGATCCATTGCTCCGTGTCCGCTTCTCTGGAGCAGCAGAAAACAACCTTTCTCCCTCCTCTATGTGACATCCTTTTATATATTTGAACATGGCTATCATATCACCCCTTAACCTCCTCTTCTCCAGGCTAAACATGCCCAGCTCCCTTAGCCGTTCCTCATAAGGCATCGTTTCCAGGCCTTTGACCATTTTGGTTGCCCTCCTCTGGACACGTTCCAGTTTGTCAGTGTCCTTCTTGAACTGTGGTGCCCAGAACTGGACACAGTACTCCAGGTGAGGTCTGACCAGAGCAGAATACAGTGGCACTATTACTTCCCTTGATCTAGATGCTATACTCCTATTGATGAGGCCCAGAATTGCATTGGCTTTTTTAGCTGCCGCGTCACACTGTTGGCTCATGTCAAGTTTGTGGTCAACCAAGACTCCTAGATCCTTTTCACATGTACTGCTCTCAAGCCAGGTGTCACCCATCTTGTATTTGTGCCTCTCATTTTTTTTGCCCAAGTGCAATACTTTACATTTCTCCCTGTTAAAATTCATCTTGTTTGTTTTGGCCCAGTTCTCTAATCTGTCAAGGTCGTTTTGAAGTGTGATCCTGTCCTCTGGGGTTTTAGCCACCCCTCCCAGTTTGGTGTCATCTGCAAATTTGATCAGGATGCCCTTGAGTCCATCACCCAAGTCGTTGATAAAGATGTTGACAGAACCCAAGACAGAACCCTGTGGCACCCCACTAGTCACTCTTCTCCAGGATGAAGAGGAACCATTGATGAGCACCCTTTGGGTTCGGTCAGTCAGCCAGTTACAAATCCACTGAGTGGTAGCATAGTCAAGACCGCATTTTACCAGCTTCTTTACAAGAATATCATGGGGCACCTTGTCAAATGCCTTGCTGAAATCAAGGTAGGCTACATCCACTGTGTTCCCTTCATCTACCAGACTTGTAATTCTGTCAAAAAACGAGATCAGGTTAGTCTGACATGACTTATTTTTCAGAAATCCATGCTGACTATTGGTGATCACAGCATTCCTTTCTAGGTGCTCACAGACTGTTTGCTTAATGATCTGCTCCAGAATCTTCCCTGGTATTGATGTCAGGCTGACTGGGCGGTAATTATTTGGGTCCTCTCTTTTCCCCTTTTTGAAAATAGGGACAACATTTGCCCTCCTCCAGTCTGCCGGGACTTCGCCTGTTCTCCAGGAATTCTCAAAGATGACTGCCAGTGGTTCTGAGATCACATCTGCCAGTTCTTTTAATACTCTTGGATGCAGTTCATCTGGCCCTGGAGACTTGAATGCATCTAAACTAGCCAAGTATTCTTGTACTATCTCCTTAGTTATTCTGGGCTGTGTTTCCTCTGCTGAATCATTTTCTCCAAATTCTTCAGGTCGGGCATTGTTTTCTTTATTGGAGAAGACTGAGGCAAAGAAGGCATTGAGGAGTTCAGCCCTTTCTGTGTCCCCTGTTTGCATTTCACCATCTTCTCCTCTGAGTGACCCCACTGTTTCTTTGTTCTTCCTTTTGCTACGAACATACCCATAAAAGCCTTTTTTGTTGCTTTTAACCTCTCTAGCAAGCCTGAGTTCATTCTGTGCTTTAGCTTTTCTGACTTTGTGTCTACACGTGCTGGCTATTTGTTTGAATTCCTCTTTGGTGGTTTCCCCCCTTTTCCATTTTTTGTACACATCCTTTTTTAATCTTAACTCAGTTAAAAGTTCTTTAGATAGCCATTTTGGCTGGACGCACAGCATATTACTTTCCTTAGATTCATATCTCTTTAATTAGATTCGTATTCCTATAGACAACGAGGACTTTGCTAGGATTAATAGGACCATTTTTGCAAGACTCGTCTTGCATTGAAGACATTTGTACCTACCCATTTTTGCTAAAGGTGTGTTGCCTAATATACCAGTTATTCCAATATAGGTAGCACTTGGCAACTCTAAATCTTACCTTTCCACCCAGCTATTACGAAAAGCTTGGGTTCTGGTTTTCCATCATTTGATGTTTAATGTGCATTAAGTAAGCATGTTGATTTCAGCATTATTCCAAACTGATATCTGTGAGTAGAGAATGACCGCTCCCCACATCAAATGGGGGGCACCTTTTGCGTGATCGCGTGCAGCCCCCCTGGACCTATGCGGCACCCGGCATTACAGCTTGGCTTTGCCCCCCCCCCCAGCCAGGCACCTGGAGGTCTCCACCTACCTCTGTCAGTTATCCTATCCCAGCTGGGGAGGCGTTGCCAGGAGACTTGGCCAGGAAGGGGAGGGACCGCCCTGCCCACATAATAGAGGGTGGAAATTACCTGGGAATCCTCAGTCAGCTCCAGAGCTTCTCCCACCCTGCCCTCCCTCAGTTAAGCTTTCTTTTGCAGGTATGCGGGTACTGCTACATCACGGTCGCTGTTGAAGGGCCGGAAAGGAATTTTCCTGCATTGGCAGGTTTCACCTTCCCCGTAGCAAAATGTCACAACTTTGGCGGTTTCAGGTCTTGGGCAGAATCCTTTAGTCTATCTTCTCTAATGGGGGGGGGGCGTGAAGCGGTGACCCATTCCCCCCCATGATGGTGATCCTAGGGTTTCCCATTAAAGGGGTTGTTTGAGAGGAGGCATTGGCCATATACCAAGAGGTTGTCATTGCTCTCCCCTGTGACGGCGGCAAAATGCGGGGTGGGCTCTCTGCTTTCAGAGCCAGCCCAATCCCCACTCATTCTGGATAACCGTGATGTTCCCCAGCTCCCCGGCCGGGGACTGGGAAAGATAAATGCCCAATGCCTAAGCCAAGGTCTCCCTACGTCTGAAGTTTTAATAAAGTTGTGACCAATTTTAATCTCATAACAAATTGTCTTGAGTCATTCTTCCACCCTGGGGTCGCCTTGGGTTGGGGGGACTCCTCCTGTCCACACAATAGAGGAATGGGAATACAATATAAATTTGGGTTTGAATTCCTTTTAAGAGTAGTTTGAGTTAAGACCATATTGTGTGGTTATCTATGCCTTGTTATAACTTCAGCAATGTACAACACAGGTCCAATAAGTCAGATTTTTTAAAAAGGGGGCACTGTAACTTTGACATGCACACTCCTATGCTCAGAAATAATTTTTCCTAAACTCAGTGGGACTTTCTCACAATTATAAGTGTGCTTTGGATTGCAGCCTTATATGAAAAGAGCTAATGACTTGCAATGGTTACTTACTGTACGGAACAAACAAGATTTTTTAATTTGATAAATCATCTTCATTTTAACAGATAAATTAATCTCTCCTTACAGTATTTGCTTCCCCGGGACCTCAATGTTCTCTTACTCATCATTTATTCTGGATCAGTTTGAATGCCTGTGAGCATTCTAAGGCACCATTCATGTGCTGCCTAGAAGTCTACGTATATCAGCCTATTAAACAGATATATTTCTAAAGCCTTCTTTGTTCCTTCCCAAGATGCTTCCTGCCCACCTTAAATGGAATAACCACTTCCTCACTAGGAAGCAATTCTCTGCGGCAGTTCCCTCTGCTGCACTGACTGTAATCGCTCTGGCCTTGCTAAGAATTATGGGAAAGCAGTCAAGGAGAAATGCTTAATCCTTTGCCATTGCTAAACCGTCACTAAATTGGAACCTTTCTGTGAGAGAGAAAAGGTGAGACACACATACTTCAGTTCATCAGAAGATATCACCTCCAGTACAGTCACAGCTTATTTTTACTCCAACTGAGTGAAGTGTCAAATGTTCTTGGCCTCTGTTCATGTAATTGCAACATTTGAAACTTCAAGATGCAGTTCTGAACGGGAAATGTTGTATCATGGAGTAATCTCGTAGCATTTCCTTTTTCATCTAGATATAATCTTGCACCACAGCTTCAGAAAGTGTGTGCGTGTGTGTGTGTGTGCGCACACAGAGAGAGAGTTTCTGTCAAGCTTTGAAAGGATATTTCATTGTTTATGTTATTTCAGCGCGTGCTCGACAGGTATGGGCTCTGTGTATGGATTCAGTCTCTGCAAAAGCAAAGACAAAAATCAGAGAGGGGAAACTGAATCACTTGGCTCTGTGAGTCCATACTGAGAAATTGCTTTGGAAATCTCACATTGGATGCAGCACTGTGACTGATACTTTTTCTGGAATCTAGGTTTTGCAAACAAGAGACCAGCCGTTTGTGACAACATCTGAACTGTCTTTCTGCAATGCAGGGGGTTGGACTAGATGACCCACCAGATCCCTTCTATTATTCTACTGAGGTTTATGAGTGGGTCTAGAATGATTCGCAAAAGTTTGCTCCTGAGGAGTGGTTATTCACAGTGTAAACTGTAATAATCGTAGTCACAATGCACTGTAATAATAATGAGAACTGATTCTGCTAGATTTCCAGGAGTGACTTTTGCGTCATGTGAAAGTTCAATTATAATATGGAAGTTAACAGTTGCTGAAGCATTGGGGAAACAGAATAAATCATGGTGTGAACACAGCCTGTGGGTTGTTGCCCATCCTACCCCTACTCAGAGTTGACCCATTGAAGTTAATGGGAATGACTAACTTAGATAATCATTTGTTTCAGTGGATCTACTTTGAGTTGAACTTAGTTGACTATAATGCTGTATTTGGATGACTTTGTATGATTTTATGATTTTGCTTTTTAAACTTATGCGAATAAAGGGTAGTAGTAGTAATAAATGTGATTACTTCTAATTTCTAGTGTCTATTGTCATAGGCACTTCAATTTGAATTGAAAAAGGAGGGATGCATCACTGTTTCAATGCACTCATTAAATTATAAAACAGGAAATCTGTTTAAAAGTTTCTATTTATCCCAGATGCATTCAAAAGGACCACAGTGAAGTTTTTAAAAAATGAAATAAACTGAAGGCAGTCATTTCCAAAAATGTAAGTGATATAGTTGCCAACTTACTTCTTCTTTCACGGCTCCTGTGTCTCCAGCACACAAGATTTCAACAGACAAAGCTTACTTTGGCATGGAGCTAAGGGACAGTGGAGAAATCCAGTTCAGACTGCATTTAAAGGTGAGCCTACCTGAATTGGTGCTTTCTAAAACAATACGGAGAGTCCTCAAAACTCACACTTCTTTGAATTTTGCAATGCAGTTTGCAGGCCAAGTGGGGTGTACAAAAATGCATATACTTGGGGTGAAGTAAGCATAAAAACGCATGTGTTCATGAAAATAACATACAAAACATCATAATACTGGAGGAAATTGCCTTGCAAAATCTGCATATTAGTTAAATTGCATTTACACGCATGTATATATCCTGCCAACCTAGCAGTACAAAAGCACAAAGTGCAAGTAGATAAATAGGTACCGCTCTAGCGGGAAGGTAAACAGCATTTCCGTGTGCTGCTCTGGTTCGCCAGAAGCGGCTTAGTCATGCTGGCCACATGACCCGGAAGCTGTACGCCGGCTCCCTCAGCCAATCAAGTGAGATGAGCGCCGCAACCCCAGAGTCAGTCACAACTGGACCTTATGGTCAGGGGTCCCGTTTATATATCAGAGGACATTTGCACTAAAATAAGGAGGGGTTTTCTTGAGAACCTTTGTTGTTGTTGTTGTTGTTGTTGTTGTTAATTGATGTGGAAATGTGAAGAACTGATAACTGGGAAAATTAGAGAAACTGAAATGGGCCGATTCATCTATCCCGATCTGGAGTGACTAGCTTTCCTGGTATGTGTTTGCCAAACTGCAGTTTAAAGCACAGGATCCAGGCTGATTCTAAAAAATGACAGTCCTGGGGTAGAACTCTTTGCTTCTGGATCCTGTTCAGGAAGATTGGAAGTGGGGGGGGGGGTCCACCACTGCTACCTACAGATGTGTTATAAATGTGCAAAGCTTTGCCTTCCCAGGATCTCAGGACAGTGTTTGGAATTCGGCCACATCACAAACAAGATTTTTTAAAAACGAGCTATTTATATAACGTACACAATCTGTAGCTTCAAAGGACTTTGGACTCTCAATTTTCTTTTTTCCTTGAGGGTTAACTGCATGCTTTTGGGGAATGCGGGTAGTATGTGCCATCAAATAAGCGGGCACTGGCTTTGGTTATGGGGAGGGGAACAAGAAAGAGACTTTTACCTTAACTTTATACCATTTCTTTGACCCACACAGTACAGGAGGCGGCGGCAGAGGAGGGAAGAGAGAATCTGTTGCAATGCAACAGAAAGCCTGTTGTTTGGTAGTTAGATCCAGATGTGGAGAGTGTTCCCAAATACAATACAGACTCGGGAGGAGCAAGGGAGGGACATGAAACACATTCTCTGCTGCAACAACCCTTAGGTTTAGGAAAGTAGGAACACAGGAAACTGCCTTATAGTAAGTTGGACCATTGGTCCATGTAGTAGTAGTAATATACTTATACTCCACCCACCTGGCTGGGTTTCCCCAGCCACTCTGGGCAGCTCCCAACAGAATACTAAAAACACGATAAAACATCAAACATTAAAAACTTCCCTAAACAGGGCTGCCTTCAGGTGTCTCCTAAAAGTCAAATAGTCGTTTATTTCCTTGACATCTGATGGGAGGGCGTTCCACAGGGCGGGCATCACTACCAAGAAGGCCCTCTGCCTGGTTCCCTGTAGCTTCACTTCTCGCAGTGAGGAAACCGCCAGCAGGCCCTCAGAGCTGGACCTCAGTGTCCGGGCTGAACGATGGGGGTGGAGATGTTCCTTCAGGTATACTGGGCTGAGGCTCAGTATTGCCCACACTGGGAGTGTCTCTCCAGGGTTTCAAAGGCAGGACTCTTTCCAAGCTGTACCTGGAGATGCTGGGGATTGAACTAGGAGCCTCCTTCATACAAAACACTGAGCTATGGCCGTTCAGATTCCTGCAGGCTGATTTGTGATATATGCAGATGACTCGGCCCCTAGAAGGATTAGAGTGGGCAAACTTATGGGGCCCTGCAAAAGTTCCCACCCCAGTATTCATTTATTGGGATATGGGAATCTGTTGAGTGATTGGTACATCTAGCTCAGTATTGTCTGCACAACTGGCAGGACCTCTCAGGGGCTTCTAGGCCTTACCTGGGGATGCCTGATATTCCTAATCTCTGTTCACAGTGTCTCATTATATATATAGGATCAGCTGGGTGTCTAGGGCTGATGGGGGTTGTAGCCCATAACATCTGGAGGGCAGAAGGTTGGCAAAGCCTGGAAATAGGAATGCTTGGCTTGATTTACGTTCTGCTTCCTTGCTTTTGCTGCATCATTTGTGGCCATACATGAGTTCCAAAAAGAGCTGAAAGCAATCTCTCTGGTGCGCTTGCTTCTTACGCATGTCTGAAACATCCCTGTGTGTCAAGGGTCTCATGCAGACTGGTCCCTCAGTATCTACTCAGAACAAGATCCCACTTATCTCTCTGGTGGTCAAATGCCAGGGATGGGCAGGGCCAGAAACAAAAGTGGGTGGAGCAATAGATGCCAATTTAGACAATAGAGACTGCATGGTTGAGGAGAGGGTATAGCCTGAGTAGAGTCCCAAGGGCCACATAGAAAGGTCCAGAGGTCCAGATTTGGCTCCTAGTCCGGAGGTTCCCCGCCTTGCCTTCACCTCAGCTGAATCTCAAATGTGCTGTGTACTAAGCATCTGGTCTGCCGTCACTGAGCTGTGGGCCCCTGCCATTTTCCAGATGCAACTTCCTTCCTTTAATGAAAAATAAATTTGTAACAAAGGGTTCTTGCAGCTCTGATTGCTTCCCGCTGCTTTAACTGTATGTTCCTATCTCTTAAAACGCTTCCATGGAACATCCCCAAGCAGAAAAAAACAACAACTGGAGACTGTATGTCGTTCCTGCATTGACTTTGTGTGGGAAAAGTCGCCAAGAGGAATGAGATTGTTCCACGCCCAGTTAGTGATCAACGTGGCTTCACAGGAACACAGGAAGCTGCCATAAATTGGACAAGGGCATCAGTCCACCTAACTCTGTATTATCAACCCTGACTGGAAGCAGCTTTCCAGGGTTTTACAGACAATTTTTTCCCAGCCCTACCTGGAGATGCCAGGAAATGAATCTGGAACCTCCTTCATGAAGAGCACGTGCTTTCAGCTGTTGCTACAGCCCTTTCCCAAAAGTATACTTTGGCCTTTGCAAGACAGGAGCAAAGGAATTTGCAATGGGTGTTTTGGGTCAGCCAAAGTTTTTTAAGAAACAGTCATTTGAATGAAAGTATTCTGTGAGCTAAAATCAGAACATTGCAAGATTCTTAAAAGACTCAAATCATAGGGGCGGTTGCACAAATTTGTATATGCCAATTCATGTGCAAAGATGCAAATATATGCCCGTTTGCAGAGAGAAAACTGCCCTGTGTGTTTTTAAAGAGAATGGAAATGAGACAGTAGATCTGGAAGCCCAATGCAAAAGGCTCAGTTTGGACAACCCCCAGGACTAGAAAAGTTCTGAACCCAGTACTCCCTAGTCAGGTGTGAGCTGTCCCTTGCCTGAAACCCTGGAAAAATGCTGCCAGTCAGGAGGCGGTACTAAGGTAGATGGACCAATAGTTTGGTTTAACATGAGACAACCTCCTGTGTAGTATTGGACTCTAGGTGGGAAGCTGAGTGGCAACGTGGTGCACAGGAATGCCCTGGTTCTCACTGAACTCAGGAGGGGAAACAGTGAGGTAGATGGAGTACCACCCCTTGCAATTCCACCACCCAAGGTCACCCAGCAGCTGCATGTGGAGGAGCGGGGAAGCGAACCCAGTTCACCAGATTACAACTCTACCACTCTTAACCACTACACCACACTGGCTCAGTGGCCATCCAAGTTTGTGGCAGTCACTGCCGCTTGTGGGGGTAAGTTCCCCAGTTTATGCATTGCATGAAAGAGACATTTTTTCTCTGTCCCACATCTTCCAACATTCAGCCTCATCGAAAGCCCACAAGCTCTTACTATTCTCCATCCATTTTCTCCAAGCCATGTGTAGTTTTATAGACTCCTATCCTATCACCTGCTACTCACCTTATGAATGATGCTGTAAACTTAACATTATAGTTTTGTTTTGTAGCGGGGAAATCCCACCGTATCTTTTTTCAAAAAAGGGGGGGATGAAAGGGAGGCGGACTTTTGGCTGAAGTTTTGCAGGGATGGTCTTGATTAAGGGAAAAAGCCCCCGCTCCCTATAAATCAAGATGATCACAGGAAGCCTGAAACCCACGGTGGCGGCATGTGCGTGCAAGTGCTAAAGTTCGTTCAACTTTTTCTTTCTTTCCACTCCAGTTTTATTGCTTTCGCATTCGCTCTCCTGCTGGGGTGGGGAGCTGCACAGGCGCTCCTGCCCTTTCCAAGGCGGGGGAGGCAGGCAGGGGGCGCATGTCTCTTTAAGGCAGGTCCCACGACGGGTTGTTATGCTGGAGAGTGAAGGAAGTGACGGGGCGATTGAATGAAAAGGAGCAAAAAAAAAAAAAAAAAAAAAAAAAAGGAGGAGAGAGAGAGAAAGAGAGAGAAGTAAGGGGGAGCTTGAAAGGGGAGACAGAGGAAGGAGAGGCGAGGGCCGGCAGCAGGAACAACGGGAGCCGAGGCGAGGGCAGCAGCAGTCAGCATCCGAGCACCCCTGGCAGCCGGGCGGGGCGGAGCGCAGCCGCAAGAGGACTTTCCCAGGAGTAGACCTCCCTCGCCAGCAGCCCATGCGGTGTCCGGCGGAGGGACATCCAGGGGCTCGAGGGGGCGCCAGTGCAGGGGTGTTTTTTTCCCCGGCGAGGGGATAAGGAGACGGCAGGCAGTCAAGCCAGGAGCCTCCGCCAACTCCAGAAGGAAAGTTGCAAACTTTGGGAAAGTTTCTCTCCTTCTTCCCGGACGGGGCGGTGGAGCTGCGGAGAGCGTGATCGGGACTCCGGCCGGGAGGGGGGTCCTTCTTACAGGGTGTTTGGATCAGTCTCTCTTCCCTCGCCCTCAGTACCCCCCACTTTCTGCTGGAGATGCTTTGCCAGGGAGGAGGAGGAGGAGGCTGGCTCCGTTTCTTCTTGACGGCGCTGCTCTGGCCCCAGCCTCTGCCCTGGATGGCCGCTGCGTCGGGGGCCCCGTCGGAGCTGCGAGTCCGCGTCCGGCTCCCCGATGGGCAAGTGACGGAGGAGAGCCTACAGGCGGACAGCGGGGCGGACTGCGTCACCCTGGAGCTCCGCAAGGGCGACGGCACCCTCATCACCCTCACGGCCGACTTCAAACAGGTGCGGGGGCGCACGCGGGGGTCGACAGGGGCACAGGAATTGTGGCTGGGGGGGGGGGCTTTCCCGCCAGGAAAATGTGATGGTCTTTCCTCTAAGGTAAGAGGATGAACGGGAGAACCAACTGGAAAGGATGGGGTTAATAGATACACACCCACACACCCAATATTCTAATAATAATAATTTATTATTTGTACCCCGCCCATCTGGCTGGGCTTCCCCAGCCACTCTGGGCGCTTCCAACAAAGATTAAAAATACATTAAAAGGTCACACATTAAAAACTTCCCTGGCTCATTGGTTAAACTTTTAATCTCCCCCTTCCTCCAATGAGCTGAGGGGAGCATCTATGGTGTGTGCCCCTCCCTCTATTTTATCTTCACAGCAGCCCTTGGAGGTAGGTCAGACTGAAAGAGTGCTAGATATCTGAAGGCCTGAGGGGGGCGGAACTAATTCTAGTCCTCCCGATTTTATCCTGGTGGCCTTCACATCTCTGAGTGTCTTCTTGCCTATAGTGACTGTGGGAGATTCATAAGCTCTGCAAGGATTTGAAGTGGTGGCTCAGTGAACTCTAAGCCTGAGTTTCTACCCACTAGGCTGAGTTGGACTGAGAGCTTTCAGAGGTGAGTGGGAGGTTGTAACCTCCAGGGTAAAGTGCAAGACAAGGGAAAGGAGCCAATCCATTTGGTCGGAAGGTAGTGGGATTGACTTTATACGTGTCTAGAGGGGCCTTTGGCCTCATCCAGGAGGACTCTTCTTACCTTATGTCTTATTTCTGAGAAACAGTGTATAGGGTTTCAGCTTGGAGATTGCTTCAAAGACAGCATCTGCATCTTTGATTTCCCAACCAATGCCTGAGATGCAACGATCACATCTGCTCACATCCTTACAGTGTTCTGGGTTTTTTTTATGGAGTTGGCTCCCAGGCATCAAAGGCTAGTTCATTCATTGCACCTGCACGCAAAAGCCACACGCATCACCCACACGCCCCCCACCCCCCGTGATTTAGCTCACTCTCCCTGCATAAAGAGGGTGGGGACCAGGATTGTAGGAATTGGCCTGACTAGCTTGAGGATATATCTAATATTAAACATAAGTGCCTAGCTGGATCAGGGCAGTGGCCCACCTAGTCCAACATCTGGTTCCCACAGTGACCAATCAGATGCATCATGCAGGACCCAAACACAAGAGAATTCTCCCCTCCTGTGGTTTCCAGCAACTGGTATTCAGAAGCGTTACTGCCTCTGACTGTGAAGGTAGAGCAGAGCCATCACAGCTAGTAACCACTGAAAGCCTTATCTTCTATGAATCTGTCCAATCCTCTTTTAAAGCCATCTAAGTTGGTGGCTATCACTGCCCACTGCAGAAGTGAGTTCCATAGTTTAACTATGTATGGCAAGGTCCTCCCCCCCCCCCCGTCGTGAATCTTCCAACATTCAGCTTCATTGAATTTCAATGAGACAGAAATTAACAGCTATATGACTTTTAGAAGACATCTGAGGGCAGCCCTGTACAGAGAAGTTTGATGTCTTACTGGGTTTTTACAATTTGTTGGAAGCCACCCAGAGTGGCTGGGGCAACCCAGTCAGATGGGTGGAGTACAAATAAAATAATAATAGTAATAGTGTTAGGAGAAAGACAGAAAAACTTTTCTCTTTCTCCATTCTCCATCTCATGCATAACTGTATACACTTGCACGCTGTCACCCTTACTAGATGTTTCTCTAAACTAACAAGTCCCAAATGGTGCAAGCCTTTATTGCAGATTTCCTCGAGGCAGTTGGTTGGCTGTTAGAAACAGAACTTCAGACTGGAAAGACCCTTGGTCTGACCCAGCAAAGTTCTCCTTATGCTCACTGAACTGCAGTGGTAAGGAATCAAGAGATAGCATGCACATGTTTGAACAGAGACTGCATCTTATGGCTTCCATGTGCAACGGGAGCTTTCCAACCCACAGCAGCTGCTTGAAAATGAAGATCAGTCCTGATTGAAAGGCTCCCGCAATGGAGTAATCGCTGTGCGGTCAGTGACACAGCCCCAAACAACTGGCTTGCTTGTGCTCTGGGTGTGGGAGGCGAGGAGCATCTCTCTGTGCCCCAGCCATTGTCCTTTCCTTATTAAGCAGAGGCGTCTGTAGATCCCTGCCTCCCCCCACCCCAGCCCTGAACGGTCCACTGTCTGGAATATGGTCTCTGGTGTATTTTGCAGTGGCCTACATTACGCAGTGGAATGGAGCAGATCAAAGAGACTCCAGCCTGGGAACTCTGGTCACTGATATCTTCTCATGGAGGGAGAAGCTTGCAGGATGAGTGGGAGGGTGGGAGTGTTTATAGAGGATCTTTAACTGTGATTTCTGGCATTAGGTTTTCAGAAAGAGAGGGGAGTGATCCCATGCAGGCCTCCACAAACTGATGCACCATGCAAAAGCCTCTTTTTTGCCTTGTTTGTGGAGGGAGAAATCTCAGATGGGTAGGGTACAAGAAATAAACGTTGTTGTTTGTTGTTGTTATGATGGTTCTGTGCTTTGGAGCAGGCCGACTCTATTGCCTACAAAGTCCAGTAGGCTCTAGAGAACAGCCTCCAAGTTTTCGTGGCAGGGGAGAGTTGGGGGGAACCCAAATTAGGACCAGCGAGTAAACCAAAGCAAGCTGTGGGGGGCTCCCCTCTCCTCCACCACCACACTGTAATCCCAGGTCCGGGTCCTAACTAGATCTGTGTCAGCTTAACACAAGGGATGAGGAATTCACAGGCTGTTGTTCGACTCCAACTCACATCATCCCTGACCCATAGCTGTGCTGGCTGGGGCAGATGGCAGCTGGAGATCCAGAGAGTCACAGAGTCCCCCATCCCTGCCTTAAACAAAACAAGTTAGGAACCAGATATGGAATCTGGAATTGGAGAGGTAGCTGGGAAGGTGCAGTGAGGGAATGAGTCTCTGCCTGGATGGAATATGCATTCAAGGACCTTGCCCCATGTTGTAAAATGGGCATCCCCATCCAGGTGCCTTTTGGACTTCAGACCCCATCATCATCAGCCTGAATAGCTCAGTTGGTTAGAGCATGGTGCTGATAAAGCCAAGGTTGCAAGTTTGATCCCCGAATGGGACAGCTGCATATTCCTGCATTGAAGGCTTGGACTAGATGATCCTCATGGTCCCTTACAATTCTATGATTCCTGCCCATGGGTCATGCAGACAGAGGCTGGTGGGAATTATAGTTCAAAATATGGAGGGTAACTGGGTGGCAAAGACTGTTTTAGACAGTCCTGCTCTAAGAGCAAGGCAGACCAGCTCTGACTCTGTTGTTGTTGTTGTTGTTGCAGCCTTCTAAGTTTCTATCTCTCACATTCAGCTTTTCTTTTTTTTTTTTCATGCATAATTTTTATTAATTTGCATAATGCAAAATACAAAAACAAAATATAAAAGTTCGATTCTCATTTTCACAGGTTTTTAAGTATGACTTCCTTCAACCTTTCCACAAATCATCCGTAATAATCTTTTATAAAAGTTCGCATTTCTTAATTTGTAATGCCATTAATCATTCTAGTTCTTCCATTTCTCTTTAGACAATACTCTTTTCTTTTTACAGAGCTCCTTTAAAGCCCACTAGTGTTATCTGTCCATCACTTAAATTTTCCAGATATTTCGTAAAACTTTCCCAATCCTTAATGAACCTCTGGTCTTTTGAATATCTAATTTTCCCTGTCATCTTATCCATTTCCGCATAATCTAATAGTTTTGCTCTCCATTCCTCAATTGTCGGTAGGCCCTCTGATTTCCAATTTTGAGCTAATAAGACTCTTGCTGCCGTTGTTGCATACTGGAACAGCTTATGATCTTTCTTTTTTATCTCCCTTCCTACCAATCCCAACAGAAAAGCCTCGGGTTTTTTAACAAAAGTATATCTTAGAATTTTCTTCATTTCGTTATATACACTCTCCCAGAACCCTTTAACCTTTTGGCATTCCCACCACATATGGTAGAAGGTCCCCTCCCTTTCCTTGCACTTCCAGCATTTATTACAAGTTCCATACATTTTGGCTAATTTTGCAGGAGTCATATACCATCGGTAAAACATTTTCATTAAATTCTCCTTTAGTGTCACGCAAGCTGTAAACTTGAGATGTTTTTTCCAAAGTTTCTCCCATTCTTCAAAATATATATTATGACCGATATCTCTAGCCCAATATATCATTACCGACTTTACTTCCTCGTCTATTAAATTCCATTCCAATAACTGATTATACATTTTAGACAAAATTTTATAGTTGTTATTCAATATCTCAATCTGGAATCTAGAATCTTTATCAGCATATCCTTTGTCTTTAATATCTTTCCTGAACATTCCGTTTATCTGGAAATAGTGCAGCCAATCATAGACTTTCTCTTTGACCTGTTCGTACGGCTTCATTTTCCACTTTCCTTCTTCTTTCATTAACAGTTGTTCATAGGTAGCCCAATTGTCCCTCATGTTAATCTTTTTAACGCTCATGACTTCTAGTGGCGATAGCCAATGGGGTGTTTTAGGTTCTAACATATCTCTGTTCCTCTCCCATACCACATTCAGCTTTTCTACAGCTTTTCTAGCTAGAATTGTTGAGGACTGAACCTGTGACCTTTCCCATGCAACACACATGCTCTACTGCTGAGCTGTGCCCTTCTCTAATTGTGTTTAACCTCCTTTTAAAAGCATCCTGGGGCTGTGGGTTCCACTGGTTAACAGTGCATTGTGTGAAAGCAATGTCTTTTCAACACCCTGAATCTCCTGCTGTAGCTCTCGCCAAGACATGGTCCTTCACAAAATTAGCCTCTTTAGGTGCCATTGGTCCATTGAGCTTAGTACTGTCTAAACTGACTGAAAGTGGATCTTCAGGGTTTTCAGTCTGAAGATGCTGGGAAGTGGACCTGTGACCTCTGCGCAAACCATGTGCTCTGCCGCAAAAATAAAGCCCTTCTCAGCAAGAGGAAGGTCTGATAAACACAGGGGTGGTAGTTGGAAAGAATGGAAGAATGTGCCTGATTATCGTGTTCTGCTACTTTCTTGTCCTTCCCTGTTGAGGTTCAGTAGGTCCTGCCTTACTGGTTGCAGGATGTCAGCTGAAGTGGTACTGGATGCTGAATTTAACTTCTCCCAAATCTCAGTTTTCATTTTGTTTTCAAAAAAAGGATGTTCCTAGCCCTTATGACTGTGAATATGCTAGAAAATAGGCTGGCAGTGCTTGGTGAATTCAGAAGCCAGAATTCACCAAGCACTGTTGGTTAATTCACCCCTGGGGATTTATTAATAACCTTTAGCACTGTCAAAAATAGCCTAGAATAATGCACATGTTTTTTTCCTTGTTCTGTCATCACAAGAACCCTGCAGATTGTTTAAGTTAAGATTCACCAAAGGTTTCTTGGCCAGCTTAATGATTGAGTGAGATTTGAACCTGGGTCTCACTGGGCAGCCTCGTCTGACACTGTTACTGCAGTACACTGGCTATCCTGGGTCTGGTTTTGCTCTTCCCTATGACTAGCAAAAGAAGAATTACACAATGGGGTAATAAAGAAAAGTCTATTTATGGAAAAGTAGAGCAATCGGGCACATATCTTTAATTTGCATAGAATGAGACAGGCTGGGGAATTTAGCTTTTGATGTCACAAAGTTCAGATTACCAATGTGCAGTGTACCTATGTCATGATGAAAGATCTTTGAGTAAACTGTGGTCCCTTATAGCTTGTCTGCAAGTCCCTCAAATTGTCTGCTGCAAGATAAGTAATAATGGAAAGCCCCAAAGCACCCTCACACAGAGAGGGTTACCTGCTGTGTTCCTGCCATAATTCTTTCCCATCTCTGATATGGCCAGGGTGTTCTGGCCAACTTCTGGTGGGACCTCCTCCCCCACCCACCCCCATTCTTTGTTTGGATTCTTTCAAAGAATGCAGCACCAAGTAGAAATGGCTGTTAACCAGCAAGGCCCTTCAGCTGCCCTTAAGCAAAGGGGTGTGCTGAGAATTAATTAGCACAGGTCAATTATGCCTCGACCATTAGAAGATCTTTAACATGCTGCCTTGCTCTATAACTTTGCATACATGGGTGGACCATGCAGATCTTATTAAAAACAAGTACAGTAGTACCTCGGGTTACATACGCTTCAGGTTACATAGGCTTCAGGTTACAGACTCCGCTAACCCAGAAATATTACCTCAGGTTAAGAACTTTGCTTCAGGATGAGAACAGAAATCATGCTCCGGCAGTGCAGCGGCAGCTGGAGGCCCCATTAGCTAAAGTGGTGCTTCAGGTTAAGAACAGTTTCAGGCTAAGAACGGACCTCCGGAACGAATTAAGTACTTAACCCGAGGTACCACTGTAAATGAGTGAGAGACATGGCTCCTCTGCTTCATTGCAACTCATTGTGTGTATTGTAGATGCAAGCCCCTTGGTGGTGGTGGAGATATATATGGAAATTGTAAAGCCCTTGGGTCTTAGACCTGGCCATTTATTCTTTCTAAAGCACCGTGCACATGAATAGTACACTGTTATTGGTGGTGGTGGTTACAAATGAGGCCTACCACAAAATGTTGCAGCGTCGAGTGCTGCTTTCCCCCATCCTGTTCTCATTTCTCTCCCTAGCAGCACCACTTTTCAGCAGTCAGCTAGCCATCGGTGGCCAATGAGCATGCTCAGCCCTCATTGGGCAGCTCCTCCTTTTAAGATTTCGCTTCTAGTTTTGCAAACTTTGGGATTCCGGTTCCTTGGGATTCCAGTTTCTTGGCTATCTAAGGCTCAGCATTTGGAGAATGGGGTCACTATTGGAATATACGCAATGGGGACTTCACAGAGATAATTTAGTTGTTCTTGTAAGCCCTGGCAATGCATCCAAAAAGACTCTTGTCTTTTATCTTGGGAAAGCAGATCCTTTCCTTGCACTGTATTGGAATCTGCCTTTTGAAGCTTCCTCTGGTTTCACGAGCGATTTGCTAGAAAACCTTGGCATCTTGCTGTTTACACCTCCAGCCTCACTGCGCATATGGAGCTCATTATATGGTTCTCTGGGCCCCCACATTTATCAAGGGTTACAATCTGCGGGCCATGGACCTCTGACCTTTATTCCTTTATCTCCCTGCATTCCCAGATGTGAATGAGATCCCAATGCTCCGGCCAAAATAGATGTAATGCAGGAAACCCATGACGATGTTGTTCCACAGGGGCCATTTTTGAAAATTAATAGAAATCATAGGGACTGGGACTATGGCACAGAAGGAGGAAGGTGTTATACTTTATCTTCTCCCATTCTAAGCTGCTTTGTGCCTGATGGGGAGACAACCTACAGGTCACGTACAATCAGGAGTGCCAGCTTGGCCCTGAGTCCGTGGGTGCCCGAGGCTGTGGGTGCCTGGCTCCTTCACAGGGAATTTTGTGGGTACTCAGGCATGCAGGGCCCCAGAGAGCTGGCACCTATGCATACAGTAGAAACATAGGATGCTGCCTTATACTGAGAAAGACTCATGGTCCATTCAGCCCAGTACAGTCTACACTGACTGGCAGCAGCACTGCAGGGTTTCAGAGCAGGGTTCTCTCCCAGCCCTGCTTGGAGCTGCTGGGTATTGAACCTGGACCTTCTGCATGCAAAGCAGGTGCTCTAACCGCTGAGCTGCGGCCCTTGTATTTAAGATCAAAATATATATGTGTTTGACAATACTAAGATACCGCTAAACATACTTCTGTGGGGAAACGACAAAAAAAAATATTTTTGGAGTGGGGTGAGTTTAATGAGGAAAACAAATTGCATGGGGAAAGCGTTAAATGGCTTTCACATCAGTTTGACCTAGTTCGTTCTTCCTTCCAGTGACTTCTATTCTTTTCTCTTTTTTTATGTGAGCAGAGATTCTTATTGCAAATCTCTTGCACCACATCTCATTTGGCTCTCAGGCTGGGCAGACACCCCCCCCCCCAAGTGTCCCTATTTTCCAGGGACTGTCCCAGATTTACAGAAGCTAACATGGTTTTTTATTTGATCCTGGAATGTCCCACTTTTCCTTAAAGGTAAAGGGACCCCTGACCATTAGGTCCAGTCATGGCCGACTCTGGGGTTGCGGCGCTCATCTCGCTTTATTGGCCGAGGGAGCCAGCGTACAGCTTCTGGGACATGTGACCAGCATGACTAAGCTGCTTCTGGCAAACCAGAGCAATGCACAGAAACACCGTTTAGCTTCCCGCCGGAGCGGTACCTATTATCTACTTGCACTTTGACGTGCTTTCAAACTGCTAGGTTGGCAGGAGCAGGGACCGAGCAACGGGAGCTCACCCCATCGCGGGGATTCGAACAGCCAACCTTCTGATTGGCAAGTCTTAGGCTCTGTGTTTTAACCCACAGTTCCACCCACCACCCACCACCTGCGTCCCAATTTTCCTTAGGATGTCCCTATTTTCATCAGAGAATTGTTGGAGGCTATGCAGTGGCAAAGGACTTTACATCCTCCAGAGCACTGTTGCTGCTTTGTATACTGAGTGGCCTGTAGGGAGGACAGGATCTAGGTCTCCACCCTGTCGATGAACCCCTTCTTTTAGACGCTGAATTTAAGAGCAGCCCTACTGAATCAGACCAATGGCCTGTCAAGTCCAGCATCCTATTCTCACAGCAGCCAACCAGAGGGTTGTAGGAAACCCTCAAGGAAGACCAGAGGACAAGAGCACTCTCTCCTCCTGTGGCTTTTAGCAACTGATATTCAGAAGAATTACTGCGTCCAACCAAGGAGACAGAGCAAAGTCATTATGGCTAGTAGACTTTTTCTCCTCCATGAATCTGTCCAGCCCAGGTTGGGGGCTATCACTGCTTCCTGTGGGACCAATGCCCTAGTTTAACTATGTGTTGCTTGAATAAGTTCTTTCTTTTATCTGCCCTGAATTTTCCAACATTCAGCTTTATTGCACGTCCATGACTTCTAGTCTTACAAGAGACAAAGAAAAACTTCTCTCTCACACTCTCTCTTTTATTAATTTTTATGTTTTGCAATTTAAAATACTCCTTTTACATCCTTAATGACTTCCCTTCTTTTCTTTCCATGGTTCATTTTACATATCATAAATCCCTGCATATTTTACAGAAACTATACCATTCAGTATTCCATTACTGCATCCATCAAAACGTGTTTACACTGTTGAACTTATATTAATGCTGCCAGCGTTTTCAGCTGTACACAATTATTTCCCATATATTCAATAAACATTTTCCAATCTTCTTTAAACGTATATTCTTCTTGTTCTCTTGTTCTGTATGTTATGTTTGCGAGTTGTGCATATTCTGTCAACTCAAGTTGCCATTCTTCTTTAGTTGGGACCTCGCTTGTTTTCCATTTCTGGGACTAACAAAACATAGGCCGCAGTAGTAGCATACATAGAAAAACTTTCCTCTATCCACTTCCTCCATGCCATGCATGGGAGGGGGGGACTTTGATCATGTCACCACTTATTCGCCTTTTAGCTTTGACTCTCTCAGGGATTCTCCTATATTAGATCCAGCCCTTGCCTTTGTGTCAACCTTGCACAAAGATCTGTTCTTAGGCAGAGACAAGGAAAGGGAGGGTCCTTCTGGAAGAAAACCATGTGAGTTCTAGCATTCCCAGATGTTTGTTCTTTCCATTACCCGCCCTTCCATACACAAAGAAATGCTATTGAATTCCACAGCACTGGTGTGGTTGCTCCAGAATCCTCTCTGGATTTGCTTAGCTCAGTGATGGCCAAACTTGGCCCCCCAGCTGTTTTGGGACTACAATTCCCATCATCCCTGACCACTGGTCCTGTTAGCTAGGGATGATGGGAGTTGTAGTCCCAAAACAGCTGGGGGGCCAAGTTTGGCCATCACTGGTTAGCTGAACATGAGTGCCACTGACAGATGCTGGAAATGGGTGGAGGAAGCTGCTGAAGGATGTAGGATGTAGCTCCCACAAGTTCCCACCAACCTAGGTTAGGATTAGACAAATTCATGGAGGAGAAGGCTATCTCTCTACCAGTTATGCTCTGCCTGCCCGGTTGGAAGTTAGTGATGCTTCTGAATGCCAGTTCCTGGAAACCACAGGAGGGGAGAGGTCTCTTGCGCTTGGGTCCTGCTTGCAGAATTCCCATTGGTGCATCTCATTGGGAATAGGATGCTGGACTAGATGGGCCATTGTTCTAATCCATCAGGTTCTTCTCACGTTCTTGGAGAGGTTTTCTGCAAGGGTACCTGAGGGTGGGCATCTGCAGGAAGAAGTTCTAGATTCGGGGAATACTCATTCTGACCCAGGTGGAGAACCCCTTTATCTTCCTGAGGCCTTCATTCTCTTCTGGGCAACAGTTTGAGGGCTGCATGTCCTCCATCCATCCAGGCAGGCAGAAGATGTGATTGGAGTTCAAGGACATATGCCAGCTAGGCAGAAATACTTGGGGAGCAAAGCAGTACCAGCAACGGGCTGTGACCTAGGGAAAGGGAAAGTTCTGAGGGCCAGATGGAGCAGCCTCAGGGGCCAGAGATCCCCCACTTCCTGGTATATGCCACCTTAATGGTTGAGCTGCTCATTCTTCTAAAGTTCTACTGGTTGGCCACTGGAATCCCTTGAGCTGAATCTGGCCCATGGCAGGTTTCCAGTTGGCTTTGGAGTTGTTGCCTGCTGTTTTTTTCTTGGGGTGCAGCCTGGATAAAGCTTCCTCTGTATTCTAAAGGTGGTATCTCTGCTTTTTCCAGCTTTGCGTAGCAGCCTAGCCCAGTCAGTGTAAAGCTCATGCCGATTTCAAAACTGTACTTTGCCCCTTTTATAGCAGCAGAGAGAAGCACTTCAGTCTGGCTGCATACTATTTGAGGAATTGAAAGTGAAAGAATTTCTGCAATCTTTGTGGCTTCCCGCTACTCTTGACCTCAGCTTGCGTTATCTTGGCTTGAAACTCTTCATTCATCCCAAAGGAAGGAACGAGATGCCATCTAAGTGCTGGGAAGTGGGGGAGGGTCTGCAGCTCAAGCAGTGTTTAAAATTCCTAGGTGCTGGGTTAGATTCCAAGGAACCTTTGTGGTGTAAAATTGCTGTGCCCTGGCCTGAGATCAATTCTTGCCATTTGTATAGCAGTTCAGGGTCTTCACCAGGTGTGTGGAGGCTGCACATACTGGTAATCCTTGCAACAGTCCTATAAAGTACAGGTGAACTGAATCCTTTTCGGCTTGAGGGCCACATAACCTTCTGGGTGACCTTCCAAATGTGCACATGCCCCTACTCACTCTCTCTCTCACACACACACACACTCCTCTCGAATCTCTATCCAGGCAAAAAAAGAGGCGTTATTGGAGTTCCAGTGCACATTCCAGGCAGACAGAACCACTCAAGGAGAATGTGAAGCAGGGCTGGTGAGGTTGTGTGGCCTTAGGAGAGAGAGGGTATAGCCTAGGAGGGGCCACGATCTAGGGACAGTCTCTGTATGTTGCAAGTAAGGGCCTCCAGCAGAGGGCATCTTATCAGGAGGTCCCATTCTGCATATTGGTAATTTAGGAACTGAATTCCCTCCCGTTATACCCACCAACATTTCTCCAATGAGAATAGGGACATCCTATTTCATAATAATAATAATAATAATAATAATATTAATATTCTATTATTTCTACCCTGCCCAACTGACTGGGTTGCCCCAGCCACTCTGGGTGACTTCCAACATATATAAACACAAAATTAAACATTAAACATTTTTTATAAGAAACCTTCCCTATACAGGGCTGCCTTCAGATGTCTTCTAAAAGTTGTATAGTTCCTTGTCGTCTTGACTCGGGGGTCGCATAACACCAACATTTCTCTGATGAAAATAGGGACATGCTAAGGAAAAGCGGGACATTCCGAGATTGAATCAGAAACTGGGACGGCTTCTGTAAATCCAGGACTGTACCTGGAAAATAGAGGCACTTGGAGGGCCTGTCACTGGCAGCCACTGTCTCTCCCCTCCTTTTCTGGTGCCTACTGGAGATCATCCTCTTCCAAAAAGCCTTTTAAGTAGAGATCTTTCCCAGTCTGCATCTGCATGGGGATTGTTTTAAAGGTATTTTATTATTTTGTTGCTTGCTGATGACACACCGGGCTACTTAAGAAGGGTGGGTTATGAATCATAATAATAATCATCATAAAGCCTGCATGGTACTTTAAGGTAGCGATGGAAATCCTGTGGCCCTCTAGATGTTGATGGACTATAACTAACACTCATAATCTCTGGAAGGTTATGTATTTATTATTTTTATTCCATTAAATGTATGCACTCTCCTTGGTGGTTAAAAAAAAACAAAACTCTCCTAGAGGTTTATCATGAAAAGCACGCCAATTAAATTATTGGTAAAAACACTAAAAAAACCAAACAAACCAAAACCCAACCATTTTAAAGCATTAAAAAAAAAAAATTAAAAATTGGCATTAAAGTAAAAAACAAACAAACCACCGATTAAAACATACATCAACATTCTATGTATCTTTGTAAGGTAAAGGTAAAGGGATACCTGACCATTAGGTCCAGTCGTGGCTGACTCTGGGGTTGCAGTGCTCATCTCGCTTTACTGGCTGAGGGAGCCGGCGTACAGCTTCCAGGTGGTGTGGCCAGCATGACTAAGCCGCTTCTGGCGAACCAGAGCAGCACATGGAAATGCCGTTTACCTTCCCACCAGAGCGGTACCTATTTATCTACTTGCGCTTGATGTGCTTTCAAACTGCTAGGTTGGCAGGAGCAGGGACCGAGCAATGGGAGCTCACCCCGTCGCGGGGATTCGAACCACTGACCTTCTGATCAGCAAGTCCTAGGCTCTGTGGTTTAAGCCACAGCGCCACCCGTATTCCTTGTATCTTTGTAGGCTTGCCTAAAAAAAATGTTTTTAGCATGTGCCGTAAAGTGTACAGTGAAGATTCCTGTGTGATGTCAATAGGCAGGGAGTTCCAAAGTTTCTAACAACTGTGGAATGGGCGTTATGTGAATGGGGCAGATGGGAACCCAACAACATCTTGGACCCAGGTTCCCCATCTCTGCCTTAAAGCTTGCCTGCTTCTGTGTGAACCTGTTCATTTGCTGAGGTCCTCTTTGCACCATTGCTCTCTGAGAGGGAAAAGAGGCAATTTGGGATGCACAGCGAGGCGGTCCGGAAGTTTCAAGGCAGGTTCTCAGCAGGAATAAACCCGGCGACGTTAAACATTAGCAAATTTATCACAGGTTATTAAAGTATATATTTCCTGCAGGCTGTGTTTGAGGGCAGGCAGGGGCAGAGTTTGGCAGAATATTGCTTTTGTTATCCTGTGGAGCAGCCGTGCAATCGACACAGGGTTAAGCACATCTTTTAAAGTGGGGGGGGGGGAGCTTTCCGTATGGAACATTTTGAGTTCAAATAAACTTGAAACCTGAAAATGGTGTTGTTGCTTCAAGAAGTGGTCCCCTAAGGCAGGGGTCATATCCTGATCCTCCAATGGCTGTGAATTTCTTGGTGTCCTTGTGTCTGAAGCCTGTTATCTCCAGTTTGGGCGTGTGTGAGAGAAAAATTATATCAGATAGGACCTTGTTTACATCTAATGTTAAGCCCAGACCATGAATGAACAAGCATGCAAGACTTTGGAGATAGGATCTCAAGCCATTTTTTCCCTCCTGGGTCATTTTTATGCTGTGCTAAGCCATGGTGTGGCTTTGTTGTGTATTGTCCAAAACCTGTTCCATGGTTTAGCACTCCCAGATCACAGAATCATAGTGTTCAAAGGGCCTCCAAAGATCATTTAGTTCAACCTCTGCAATTCAGGAATCACAGCTAAAAAAATCCCTGATAGATGGCCATCCAACATCTGTTTAAAACTTCCAGTGAAGAAGAGCCCACTGCCTTCTGAGGTAATCTTCAACCACTGTTGAACAGCTCTTGACATCAGGAAGTTCCTCCTAATATTTAGTCAGAATCTGCTCTCTCACAATTTGAATCTGTTGATTTTGGTCCTACCCTCTGGAGCAGGAGAAAACAAACTTGCTCTGTCTTCCATGTGACAGGCTTTCAAATATTTCAAGGAACAGGCTAGGCATACCCAACTCCCTCAACTGTTCCTCATAAGGCTTGGTTTCCAGACAGTTGATTATCTGGTCACCCACCTCTGCACACATTCCAGCTTGTCAATATCCTTCTTAAACTGTGGTGCCCGGAACTATACACAGTACTCAAGGTGTGGTCTGACCAAGGCAGAATAAAGTGGGACTATTACTTCCCTTGATTGGACACTATGCTTCTTTTGATGGAGCCTAGAATAGCCTTAGCCTTCCCCCCTCCCTGCTGTATCACACTGTTGACTCGTTTTTGTTTTTGTTTTAATTAATATTTATTAAAGTTTCAGAAAAAATAAAATCACATTAATAAACAAGAGAAATTTGAAAAGAAAAAAGAAAAATACACAATAGAAAATACAAAATACAAAATACAAAAAGATAAAAAAAGAAAAAAAACAGTTAAAAACAATTCCGTCTTTTCATAACTTCTTTTACATTTACTTGTTTCCCGGACTTCCTCATACCTCCCTCTTTTGTATTCCAATTCCGGTTGTTAATCCAGCAATTTCTTTCCCTCCTTTTTAATCCCAATCCTTAATCTTAATATATTATGACATTAGATTTTTACCTATTTGAAACCAATTTTTCCATTCTTTTAACTTTTTTAATCCTAATCCTTAATCTTAATATATTTATAGCTTTAAAACCTATACCGCTAGAAGCCATTTAACTTCAATCCAACATCATTCTAACATTCATTAATTTTGCAATGTTTCTGTAAATAATTTTTGAATTTCTGCCAATCTTCTTCCACCGACTCTTCTCCCTGGTCACGGATTCTGCCAGTCATTTCCACCAATTCCATGTAGTCCATCATTTTCATCTGCCATTCCTCCAGTGTGGGTAACTCTTGTGTCTTCCAATACTTTGTGATAAGTATTCTTGCTGCTGTTGTAGCATACATAAAGAAAGTTCTATCCTTTTTTAACACCGATTGGCCGACTATGCCCAGGAGAAAGGCCTCTGGTTTCTTCAAGAAGGTATATTTAAATACCTTTTTTAGTTCATTATATATCATCTCCCAAAAAGCCTTAATCTTTGGGCACGTCCACCAAAGGTGAAAAAATGTACCTTCAACACACTGTTGACTCGTGTTAAGTTTGTGATCTACTAAGACCCTCTAGATCCCTTTTAGTGAACTGTTGTCAAGCCAGGTGATCCCCCATCCTATATCTGTGCATCTGGTTCTTCCTGCCTATGTTTAGAATCTTACATTTGTCCTTATTGAAATTCTTTTTGTTAGTTTTGGCCCAGTTCTCCCATCTGTTAAATTCCTTTTGAATCCTGATTCTAGCTTCTGAGGTATTAGCTACTCCTCCAAGTTTGGTATCATCCGCAAATTTGTTGAGCATCGTTTCTAGTCTTTCATCCAAGTCATTTATAAAGACATTGAACAACACTAGGCCTAGGCCAGAACCCTGCAGCATTCCACTTGTCACTTTTTCCCCAGGGTGAAGTTTTATTGGGTTAGGACAGTTAGGGTTGCCATATGCCCTCTTTTTCCAGGACATGTCCTCTTTTTCATGGGTTGTCATAACGATCCACAGTTAAAAGCAGAAGTCGGAAAATGTGTCTTCTTTTCTGCTCTTCAAAATATGGCAACCCTAACAGTCACAAATCCGTCTAACGGCAACAAATGTATTAATTTTTATTTGTTGTTTCATAAAATTTATACACTGCTTGGTTGTTAAAAACAAACAAACAAACAAACCCGCAAAGCGTTTTCCAAAAGATAAAACATTAAAATCAAGAAAAATTCACAACCATACTTTAAAACATACAAAAGTTAAAATACTAAAACAGATTAAAATCACCTCCACTTTCTAAGCATCTGAGTAGGCTTGTCTAAACAGGAATGTTTTTAGCAGGTGCAGAAAAGAGTTCAGTGAAGTTGCTGCTGGAGCTCAATAGGCAGGGAGTTCCAATGTTTTAGGCACTCATTTAGTAGGTTTGGCTATGGCTACATTTCGTGGCTTGCCTGGGAGAGCTAAACCATTAGCCTGCGTTCACAGAACCTGTAAATTATAGGCAGAGCCTCTGCTTTTCGTGCAGAAGTCTCCAGGTTCAATCCCAGGTGGAGTTGGAAGAGATCCCTGCCTGAAACCCTGGAGAGCTGCTGCCAGACAGTGTTGACAGCATTGAGCCAGGTGAATCAACGATCTGCCTCGGTATAACACACCTTCCTGCGTTCTGGCTGCTCTCCTCCATTTCATATCTTGCTCTTTTCACCTCGATTCTCCCCCCCAAAACACACACACACACACACCCCAAGCCTGACTTCTACACTCCAAAGCCTCTCTAGCCCCTCCAACCTTTCTGCTAAGTTTTACAGCCCGAAAAAGAAGCAGGCGCATCCTAAACTGCATGCCGCCCTGATTAGCATACATTCCTAATTTGCACACACAGTTCTGGATAGCAGAAAGTGGAGTACTAGGCTGTTGAACTGCGAGGGCTTTTTTAAAGTGTTCGTTTTAATTAACTACTGGAACTACAAATGTGAAAATGGTGCTCCTTTCGGATAGAACTATGGACCTGCCTTTGCTTTCGGTGTAACGTAATTCGCCACTAAATCCGGAAACATTAGATGGTTAGCTTCTCCAACCCACTCCGCGCTGCTTTTATCACTAGTGCCCCTGAATCGCTTTCCAAAGAAGGATTTCCCAACATTCTCCCTTCGGGAGTCATACTGCGCGAGGAGTCCTTGAGTCCGGAACATATGTGGGGGTGCTGATGTCACGCTGGAACTTGTTGTCTTTGCTGGGAAAGCTTCACGGAAATCCTTGGCCGCGAACCCTGTCCTCCTTTTGCTTGGCCAAGAACTGACTCAGCGCTGAATCACCTGGTGTGTGTTTTTTCTGCAGGAAGGGAGTCGGGAAAGGGACCTCCCTCATTTTGAGGAGAAACCTTTTTTTTTTTTTAAAAAAAAAAAAGGAGTCTTCTGGCACCTTAGCAAATCTTTTGTGGACTGGAGTCCATTTCATTAGCTGCATAACTTTCATCCCAAATCGGCAGTTTGCAGTGCAATCTTAACTAAGTCTACTCGGAAGATGATAGATGATAGATAGATAGATAGATAGATAGATAGATAGATAGATAGACTATTCGCATTAGCCAACAACCATGGCAACATAAAACAAGCAATATATACAAATAAAAGGGCAGCAATGGGTAAAAAGGGCGATCAAATGACCAAGATTACCGTTCAGATAGTGGCCCTTAATCTCATTGCACCCTTGATAAACCTAGCAACCTTTGCTGTTGTCTGTCTACTCGGAAGTAAGTCGGGTGGTATTCAGTGGGGCTTACTCCCAGGAAAGTGGGGTTAGGATTGCAGCTTTGTAATTTGTCTGGGGATGTCAACACATCATATATTTAAAGCATCCTCCCCTCTAAAAAAAGAAAAGAAAAAAGAATTCTGGGAACTGGGGGGGGGGGGCGGTGTTATCGTGGACTTGTAGGCAGGAGTCGATTTGCACAATCTCCCGTTTAAATGCAATCAAAATCTAATTGGCTGCAGCAGAAGTTGGGGGAAGAAGTAGCCAGAAGCGAAGTCTGTGGCTGGAGCCCAGAGCTGCAAGGAGAAAGGAAGCCTCATACAGTGGTACCTCGGGTTACTTACGCTTCAGGTTACATACACTTCAGGTTACAGACTCCGCTAACCCAGAAATAGTGCTTCAGGTTAAGAACTTTGCTTCAGGATGAGAACAGAAATTGTGCTCCGGCAGCGTGGCTGCAGCAAGAGGCCCCATTATCTAAAGTGGTGCTTCAGGTTAAGAACAGTTTCAGGTTAAGAACGGACCTCCGGAACGAATTAAGTACTTAAACCGAGGTACCACTGTACTAGTATGGGAATGTTTGGGCGTAAAGAGCAACACCAGCCCTGTCCTCCCTGAGTCTGGGCCAAGTGAGCCATCAGAGCATGGTTTGTTTAGATAAAGATCTGGCTTTGGGGTTTAACACGCCAGCTTAGAATAATAAAAAGGAAGCTGTTCTGATTTAGCTGATGGGGCGTTTTGAGAGGGAGGCGAGAATAGGGGTGCCTGAGTTGCACAGAGGCCTCCTAGCAGAAGTGAGGAGTCACAGGGAGTCACGGGGAAGAGCATGCAGGAGATGGGGGCGCTGGGTGAAAGCAGGAAGGGCAGAGAGTGCCAGTGCTTTTTTTCCTGCAACTGACACCCTGAAATCAGCTCATCTGGGAGCAGGGTTTGTGTGCCCAAGTGCTTCTGTGCACCTGAAACCCCATCTCTTCCTGTTTGCCATGCAATCGCTTCTTCCATGGAAGAGTTGAATGACACTGGGGGGTGGGGTGGAAAAAGCTTTCCACAGATCAGACGCGGTGACAAATCTGACACAGGGCCAGTTTGTTTGTTTTTGGCTTTCCTGCCTAGCCCTTCCACCAAAGAGCTGGTGGCAGTCTGCATGTTCACCTTTATCCGCACAACAGCCCTGTGAGGTGGACCATTTGCTCTCTTTCAGCCTCGCCTGTAATTGATCAGGGATTTGAATGCAAGCCCAGCTCTCCAACCAGAAGACAGGGAACCTGCAGCCCTTCAGAGGCTGCTGGGCTCACAACTCATGAGTCCCAGCCAGCAAAGCCAGTCATCGGGGTGATGGGGTCCAATGATGTCAGGAGGGCCACAGGTTTGCCATCACTAGCCCACAGAGGCTGTCAGAGGCTCTCCAGCATTTCAGGCAAAGAAAGGTCTTTTGCATTTGCGTTTATATTCCCCTTTTTTCCCTCCAAGCAGCTCATGGTGGAGAACATGGTTCTCCCACTCCTTGTTTAATCCTCACAACAACGCTGTGAGGTATGTCAGGCAGCGCTTGGACAAAGGTCACCCAGTCAGCTTCATGGCTGAATGGGGATTTGAACCTCGCAGATCCTAGTCCCGTCACTCTAACCACTATACCACACTGGCTTTGCAGCCCCACCTGGAGATTCCAGGGACTCAGGAAGAATCATAGCACCATAGAGTTGGAAGGGACCCTGACGATCATCTCGTCCAACCCCCTGCAATGCAGGAATATGCAACTGCTCCATACGAGGATCGAACCTGCAACCTTGGCGAGACTGGCTTCTGGATTATTATTATAATAATAATAATTTATTATTTGTACCCCGCCCATCTGGCTGGGTTTCCCCAGCCACTCTGGGCGGCTTCCATAGAAACCAAAAATACACTAAAATATCACACATTAAAAACTTCCCTGAACAGGGCTGCCTTAAGATGCCTTCTGAATGTCAGGTAGTTGTTTATCGCTTTGACATCTGATGGGAGGGCATTCCACAGGGCGGGCGTCACTACTGAGAAGACCCTCTGCCTGGTTCCCTGTAGCCATAGGGCCATAAACCCATCTAATCCAGCATCCCACTCTAACAGTGGCTAGGCAAATCCCCCTTCTGGAATAGGATTCATTAATGTGTTATGGGGAATGCATCAACATGCTGACCGATGTGGTAGAGAGGGGTTTAGTTTCTCCTCTTTCCCTTTGCGGGTATCTTTCCCCTGGTTCTCCCCTTTTAACCCTTGTTAGCCGTATCCTTTCTCCAAGCCTTCCTCTCCAGTTTAGTGAAGATGCCGTCTGCGACCCTCTCTGAGAGGCCTCCCGACTGCCCTTCCTTTCCACACCAGGCACAGGGGAGAGAGAGCGCTCACAGCCTATAAATCACCTGGCACACAGAGAGAGTAGATAAATATTTAGACTGGCTCAGCGGCGCTGCTGGGTCACCCGCTTGCTGGCGTGACGGGAACGAGAGTTCGCAAGGGCTGGAGAATGATTGGGACTTGCGAGAGAGTGAAGTAGCTGGCCGACGTGGGGCCCGGAGGGAGAACCACAGCTGAAAGCAAATAGGTTTGGGAGCCAAAGAGCCGGAATGTTGTCTGAGTGACTCCTCTCTTTCTGTCGCAAGGGGGGTTTCACATTAGGGAGTTTCAGAGGTCACCCTCTCCACCAGGGAAAGGCTTGTGGACAGTCAGCCCTGACCCCCTCCAGGTTACTCCATTTCATTCCTCCTCCTCCCCCCACTCCAAATATTCAGCCAGGATTCTGGGGCCACTGAGCATGCTGAGTCCTCACTGGGCTGACTACTCCCATTTCTGCCCACCCCCCTCTGATATTTGTACTTCTGCAAAACCGTGAGCTTTTCAGGTGAATGGTCCTATCTCTGCTGCACTAGGAATGGCGCTCATGCTTGGACATTGGAAATAAAGGGAATGAGTGGGTGTCTGTTGTTGTCTGAAAAGCTCTCTCAAAAGGCGGGTGTAGGGAGGAGCCCCTGGGAGTAGAATTGGCAACCTTGCATGTAGGATTGCCACATCTATCAAGCCAGCAGAGCTGCAGTTTGGAGCAGCTTTCTGGGCAGTTTAATATTATTTGGACTGCTCCAGCCCACCCAGCTTGGACATTGCACCCTCCCAGAAAGGAAGGGCCCCCCTAAACACTGAACATAGGGAGCTACCTTACCTGTAGCTCAACATTGCCTACACTGACTGGCAGCAGCTCTCTAGTGTTTTAAGCAGGAGCCTCTCCCGCCCCTACTAGGATTGAACCTGTGACTTTCTGCATGCAAATCCCATCCTTTGCTACTGGGCTGTGGCCTTTCTCTGCAGCACACACTGCCCACACTTTTCTAGGCTTCGCCCTAGAATGCATGACAACTAGAAACATGGAATGGGCTAGCTGCATCCTTCCCCCAAGAGAGCAGGGAAGGAGCCCAAAGAGAAGTACAAGCTTGCAAGAGAAGCTCTGTGTGTGTGTGCTTGGGATCATCTCCTCTTCCCCATTCATCTTCTTCTGTGTTTTAAATGCATCCAGCCAACACCCAACTCAATCCTGGGTCCAGCATGCAGCTGTGCTGTCAGCTGTCTGGTCGTTTCCTGCATTGTCTGGCCGGCCTGTGGTACTCTTGGGAGGGGAAGACGGTGAATCAGCCTTGGAATGTATGCAGGCAGACCCAGAGGTCATCCCAGGGAGAGAGGCTTAGCCAGAGTGGAGCTCAGTTCCTGAGCTCTGGGTCTTAAAAAGGCAGGTGCCTGGAATGCCACACAGATCCAGGGGGGAGAGGAGCTAGGACAGGAGGCCTCACTGTGCTAATTTAGTCTTCCAGGATGAGTCTTCTTGTAGATAAGGGACTTTTTCATCCCGAGAGCCACATTCCCTTCTGGGCAGCCTTCCAAGGGCCACATTCAGTGGTGGGCAGGGCCAGAGGCAGAAGTGGGCGGAACAGCAGATGTAAAGTTGACCTTCCTACAGCAGGCTGGTTTCTACACACACACACACACACACACACAGTGGAGCCAGGTGAAAACACTCAAAGCTACAAACAGATTTTATTTTATTGGAAGCAAGTAGCATGGATATAAGCACTAAACTTGCACTATATTCCACCATATTTTCAGAAGCGGCCTACACTTCATGTGAAATCTCAGTGTGGGACTTAGCTGTTAGGGGACAGTTGTGGAAATGGAATAAACAGTCATGTGAAGTTCCTCTTTACTGCAGGTTTGATTATGTGTGTCACCTCAGTACCACACATTTGATCAGAATTGCAGCCCCAGGTGGAAGGATTTGTTCTGCGATTTATTGGGGATGGCATCAATGTAATTTCAATCACCTGGAAATTTCCCCGTCTATCTCTTCTCTCCCTGCTCCCCCTATCATCTTCCTGTGGTGTGTTTCCAGTTTTGTGGTTCAACAGCTGAGTGTCAGGTAGAAATTCAATAGTGTTTCCTATCTTGGACCTGGGGAAAGTCCCGGGATGGAAACTGGCACAGGAGAGACCAACATTCCCAGCATCCCTAGTTAGGGCTAGGAGAGAATCCTGTCTGAAATCATGGAGAGCTGCTACTAGTCTGTGTAGACAATATTGAGCTAGATGAACCAATGATCTGGCTTGTTGTAAGTCTGCTTCCTGCGTTCTCCTCTTTCTGTTTGCAGATTTGTTGCAGCTCAGACACAGTAAATTCCCATGATGACAACCCATATTCCCTCCCCCTTGTCTTCTCTTGGCTGATGTCCTAGGAGAAACCCTCCTGCAGGCCTGTATTTGGAGCCCTCCCAGTGAACTGTATAGACCCAGTTAATGCCCCTGTTACCTTAAGCAATGCCTGTGTGGAGTCTGAATTCTGCAGGCAGAGTTCAACAGACAACACCCTGGGCTCTGTGTCCAGCAGCAATAAGGTATCTGCACCCTCAGTGAATGGAAGCTTAGACAGATGGTTTACACAACCATGTCAAACTGAAACCAGGAATGTATTTTAACTCTTCCCCCTTTTCTCTTTAGGAGGTGAAGATTTTCCGAGCCCTAATCCTTGGAGAACTGGAGAGGGGCCAGAGTCAATTCCAGGCACTTTGCTTTGTCACAAGGCTCCACCGCAATGAGATCATTCCCAGTGAGTCCATGGCCAAGCTAAGACAGGTGAGAAGATGGAGGGATGGTCATTGGTTCTTGCATTTAGGGTAAAGTGACCCTAAGGCACATGATTCGTCTTTTTGTTCTTTAAATTTACTGGTCCCCTTTTCAGTGGAGCAGGGATCAATGTCCTAGGTGACTTTCAGAAAATAATTGTGACAACTAACCGAGATTTTCAAATGTTTGCATAAAAGGTGCAAGTATTTACCATGTCCAGTGAATTAACTATGCACAACCCATCCTCAGATTCACCCCCTCCCCATTGGATTAGAACAAATTCTGCTGCAGGCCAGTATTAGGAGCCCTACCTGGGCACTGTGTATAGCCCTGTTAAATAAGCCACTTAAGTCAGCACCTCGATGGAACCTGAACACAGGAGTTCATGGTTCATCGCAGCAGGCATTCACCTGCTTGCAAAAGGGGGAAGAGAGAGGATTTTCTTGGTGGATTTCTAGGCCACAAAGCTGCTGTTTCTATAGAAAAGGGTGTGGCATTCGTACGGAGGCCCCGGTCGTCTCACGGACTATTGACCCCTACACCACTAATCCCCTGCCACCAGCCAGGTCCTCCCTGGTAAAATCACTTCAGTCTCAGTCAGCTTTTCAATTAATAAAGAAGAGTGTATTTTATTTCAGACACAAACAAAACTTTTACAGCATTCCAAATGTTGTTGCTCTTTACTTTCTTAGTCTTATTTTCCTCTCTCTATCTCTTTTACCTCCCCACACTCAAGAACCCACTGCCCTAACTGTCTCTCTATTACCAACTGCCTTTCCCAACCAGCCAACCCACGAACTCCAACCAACTGCCCACCAACAACTCCCAAGGAACTCCTCCCAGAACTAGTTTTATAGACCCACTGACTCCACCCCCCGGGTCCTGTCTGTGCAACCTATTTAACTATTTCCCCTCCAGCACTCTCTCATATATGTTAACGTCACAAAAGGCTCTGCTGTGGCTCCCCATTAATCGCACTTCAGAGCCTAACAAACAAGTTGCATGCAATAGAAACCCAACCAGCTGCTTTTGTCAAGTGAAGGCAACTTTGCAAGGAATGGGATTAGGAGTGGAGAAGCAGAAGCAGGGTAATGCCTAACCCTTTCCCCTACATGTCTCCACTCCAGCTTTATCTCCCCAAGCAATTTTTTCTCTTTACAACATCCAAACACGCAGTTGCCCCTCTTGAACACCTGCTTGGAGACCCACGGAGGGAAAACCAGCTGGGGGGGGGGGATTTGGAGCAAAGAAATTGCAGGCAGAAAAAGGGGGTTTTATCCTTTCCCTCCCGCCACCTTTGCAAAGTTGTCTTCCCCACACCCTGTCCCCTGTTGTGTGGTCCCAGTAAACAATAAGTTTGGCTTGTTGTGTGGTGTGAACCAAGGCAAGATTACATCCTTCCACTAATTCTTTTTTTTTTTAATAAATATTTTTTATTAGATTTTCCATTAAAAAAAAAACATTTTTACAAAATTATACATCCATTTTTAACTTAAACCCTTTTTTCCAGAACTTCCCTCAGCTTGTCTGATAATTTCCCGTTTATTTTTTATCCTTGTCTCACATTTCCCAATATTATATTGTGTGGTGTGAACCAAGGCAAGATTACATCCTTCCACTAATTCAGCTATATCTTAACTGAATTTGAATTAACATTGCAAGTGTTTCTAGCAAACAGGAAAGCTTTTGAGTAATTTCCTTAATTTTAGCACTTACTATTTTGGTCAATTTAGTATATTTGTGTTAATGAAGAGGCAGTTAGATTTTTATTTAATAATATGTCTCTTTCCCACCCCCCCCCATCCCAATTGATGAGGCGTGGTTGCCTCATATTTCAGTGCTGCTTTTTAAAATGGTAAACTGCTGTGAGTTTTAGGGGAGCAGACAATGAACTATTTATGCCTGCGTGCTTCTATTCATTTATGGTAGTTAAATACGCAGACCAACCCCCAGCGAAAAACAGCTGTTGGGTTTTAAAATGACATTGGTGATAGCAAAGCTGATGAGACTTTTCCACTGCTTTCTCCCTGGCCAGAAAAATCCACGGACTGTGCGGCAAGCCGAAGAGGTGCGTGCCCTTGAGCATCTCAGCATGGATGTAGCTGTCAACTTCAGCAAAGGGGCTCAGCTCAGCTCCCACATCCACAACGTCTGTGCCGAGGCCAAAGAGGCCATCTACACCCGGGAAGAGGATGTGAAGTTCTGGCTGGAGAAAGGTAGGTGGCGCCGTTCCCATTTGACATCTTCCTTCTGCAGCAGTGACAGTGGAGAATGGCAAGAATAGCTAACGGGTGGCCCTCTCCAGATGTTTCTGGACTCCACCTCCCATGAGCCCCAGCCAGTGTGGCCCACTGATCATGGAAGAAGCATGGGGAACCTGGTTTGAGAAGTCTGATGCAGAAGGTAGCAAGCAAGAAAGGCACCTGGGGAGAATGGGTGGGTTTAGGGCAGGCATGGCCAAACTTGGCCTTCCAGCTGTTTGGGGACTACAATTCCCATCATCTCTGACCACTGGTCCTGTTAGCTAGGGATGATGGGAGTTGTAGTCCCAAAACAGCTGGAGGGCCAAGTTTGGCCATGCCTGGTTTAGGGCATTGGACACCTTTCGATGTTGGAGGCTGGTAAAAACTAGAGGAGCTTTGGTCCGCATTCACACCATACATTTAAAGTGCTATGATACCACCTGAAACATTTGTGGCTTCCCCCAAAGGATTCTGGGAGCTGTAGTTTGTTAAGAGCGCTAAAAGTTGTTAGGAGGCTCCTTATTCCACTCAGAGAGCCACACTTCCCAGAGTGGTTGAACAATCAATCCCTCTTCCTAGGGAACTGTGGGAATGGTAGTTCTGTGAGGTGGACAGGGGGCCTCAACAATTCTCTGTTTTTATTTATATAATTTTTATTAAATTTTCTGTTTTATAATTTAAACTACTCCTTTTACGTCCTTAAGATATCAGTGACTTCCCTTTTTCTCTTTCCATGGTTCATTTTACATATCATAAATCCCTGCATATTTTACAAAAACTGTACTATTCAGTATTCCATTATTGGGTCCCTCAAAACTTGTTTACACTGTAGAATTTATCTTGATGCTGCCAGCATTTTCAGCTGCATGCAATTATTTCCCATATATTCAATAAACATTTGCCAGTCTTCTTTAAATATATGTTCTTCTTCTCTTATTCCAGGGGTCAGCAAACTTTTTCAGCAGGGGGCCAGTCACTGTCCCTTAGAACTTGTGGGGGCCAGACAAAATTTTTGGAGGGTGGGGAAATGAATGAATTCCTATGCCCCACAAATAACCCAGAGATGCATTTTAAATAAAAGCACACATTCTATTCATGTAAAAACACTCTGATTCCCAGGCTGTCCATGGGCCGGATTTAGAAGGCGTTTGAGCCAAGTCTGCCCCCCGGGCCTTAGTTTGCCTACCCATGTTGTATTCTATATGTTAAGTCTGCAAGTTGTGCATATTCTGACAACTTAAGTTGCCATTCTTCTTTAGTTGGGACCTCACTCGTTTTCCAGTTTAGGGCTAACAAAACATGGGCCGCATTAGTAGCATACATAAATAGCCATTTTTGACACCTGGGGCCTCCTAACAATTCTCAGCCCCCTTAACAAACTACAGCTCCTATAATTATTTGGGGGGAGCCATGACTGAGCCAGAGGGATGCGGGTGGCACTGTGGGTTAAACCACAGAGCCTAAGACTTGCTGATCAGAAGGTCGGCGGTTCGAATCCCCGCGACGGGGTGAGCTCCCGTTGCTCGGTCCCTGCTCCTGCCAACCTAGCAGTTCGAAGGCAAATAAAAGTGCAAGTAGATAAATAGGTACTGCTCCGGCGGGAAGGTAAACAGTGTTTCCGTGCGCTGCTCTGGTTCGCCAGAAGTAGCTTAGTCATGCTGGCCACATGACCGGCTCCCTCAGCCAATAAAGCGAGATGAGCGCTGCAACCCCAGAGTCGGTCACGACTGGACCTAATGGTCAGGGGTCCCTTTACCTTTACCTATGACTGAGCCAGGGGCATTGCAGTGCTGTAAACAGCATAAGGCAGCTTCCTAGGTCCCCATGCCAGATCATTTCCAAATCCAGCACAACCATTCTGGTTAAAGCCCTAAAGGAGTGGAGACCCAGGTACCTTGAGAACCACCTCCTCCCTTATGAACCCACCTGAGTGCTTAGGTCCTCGGTGGAGGCCCAGCAATGGCTGAGGTCTCTTAATAACTCTCAGCACCCTTAACAAACGGTGGTTCCCGGGATTCTTTGGGGGAAGCCGTGATTGTTCAAAGAGCTATCGCAGTGCTTGGATGCGGCCTTGGCACGGGAAGTGACTTTCTGTCTTTGTGGCTCTCTTGCAGGCGTGGACGGCTCCATGTTCGAGGTCCTGCCCCAGTCGGCTGACCTTCCCAACTTGCAGCGGTGCCGCCTGTGTGCAGATCGCTGGAGGCCCTGCATCTGCAGCTATGCGCTGAGCATCGAGTGGTACCCCTGCATGCTCAAGTACTGCAAGAGCCGCGACGCTGCTGGGAAGGTCTCCTCCTACAAGTGTGGCATCCGCAGCTGCCAGAAGGGCTACAGCTTTGACTACTACGTGCCGCAGAAGCAGCTGTGCCTTTGGGACGAGGAGACCTAGCAGGGCGCCCAGGCAGCCATTTTGTCCCATCGGTGCTTCCCTTCCACCTCCCTTCATGTGGTTCTGGGTCGCTCTGCCAAGATGGCTGCCTAGGAAAGGAGGAAGGTGTGGGGCCTAGAGGGGAGGTGGGGCACCTGTCAGGACTCCATTTTATGAAGCCTTCGTGTGGGTCTGTCAAACTCCTTTTCTACCCATCTGTGAAATCCCTCAGACTTGGGGATATAGGCCACATTTGACTATGACCTTGCCTAAGAAGATGCTGAGCTGTTGGCACAAGGACGTGCTCTAGGATAGAGCTGGGGTTGTTGAAGCCTCGGGACCAGGCCCATCATGCACCGTTTGACCATTGGCCCTCTTGAATTCTTAAGGTCCTTGACAACCCAGACTGAAATGTGACCCACTACACTCTTTCTGTATCGTCAGGACAATTGAGGGGAAAGGACAGAGGCTCTTTCTTGACAATCTTCCGGAAGGAATATGAGAACAGACGAGTAAGGAGGCTCCTCCAAGCACCACACTTTTATGGGTGTTTAATCTGCCCAGTGGTGGTCATGTGGAGCTTGAACCTGTGGCCTCCATATCGAAGCTCTTGAACTTGAAGAGCGCCCTGAAACTTGCTACCTGGGTCAACCAGCAGAAGGAAACAAGCAGCCACAACAAGATGGCTGTTCTACCTTGAACACGCAATGCTCATGTGACGAGACATCAGAACTGGTGTCTAGGTGTGGTGTTCCTGCCCCCTGCTCCTTTTGCATAGTGATGGCAGGAAGATCGCAGAATAGCAGGATTGACACCAACCTCAGAAACAATGCATCACATCCCCTAAACAGCAGACCCCTGCAGCAACCAGTGCTTGTTATTGGTTTCAGCAGTATGGCTGTACCAGGCTATACCCAGCAGATGCCCCTTGATCAGCTGACTGGCTGAGGTGGAAGAGCATAACTGAGACCTGCCTCTTGACCCCGGTTGGCTGGTTCACTGAAGAGACCTGTCTCTTGTTCCCGATTGTTCCCCCCAAGGAGGAGGAAACACCAACCAGGTTCCAGTTAGACGTACTTACACTCCAACCTTGCTATCATCTGTCTCCCAGTGGCTGAGGATCAGTGGGCAGCTAGGAACCGAAGCAGGAATGAGAAACCTATGGTCGTCTAGCAGGGGCAATAGTCAGCAATGGCTAACAAAATCTGCAGGACAATAGGCTCCCCATCCTTGCAGTATAGGAAAGTAACCCTGAAGATGTCCCAGATGCCTGCAACTCCAGGGTAGCCAGCATGGTTTGGACTCTTAACTCCCATCAGCTCCTGCCAGCATCACCAAAGGTCAGGGATCATAGGTGCTGTAGTGCAGCAGCAGCTGGACTACCTTAGGTGTCGTCCCCCCACATCCTGAGCTAACAGATGCCAATGAGCATTTCACAGGCTTAAGCACTATGGTTCTGTTTTGAGATCCAAAGCCCCTGTTCCTTCCTTTCTTGTTAACAGAAAGCAACGTGCCTGTGCATTTCTACATGATGCAATATCCCCAAAATGTGATAGGATGAATTGATGACAATCCCCAATTTTGAAAGAGACTCTGCTGATCAAGCCAAGGGGAACAAAGTAATATGGGGTGACCACTGTGCAACACTGGTGTCAGAAGTGGCCCAAGCTACAGGAGTATGTGGGCATGCCCAGGCATGAAGGAGAGAGTCTGATTTAGCTGTGATTCCTGCATTGTAGGGGGTTTGGACTGCCAGATGACCCTTGGCATCCCTTCCAACTCTATGATTAAGGCATAGAAACCATCCCTCTATGCTAATGCCTGTCTCTCCAGCTCCTATCTCAGTGGCAGAGCAATCCAAGCCTTAAAGTGCTGGTTACGTGATAGAGGTGGTACTAGGAAATGCACTTGAATGTAGACATTAGACTTGCAGTGAGCTTGACAAAAAGGCTGGTGGTGATGGGTGCAAGTTCCATCCCCATCACTTCCAGGGAAACTGTACCCTGTGACTGCGCCTCAGTTTCCCTTATGTGTAAAATGTAGTGGAGAAAGGGGGAGTGGTGGCAATCATGGAGCAATGTACAAAGTTTAGCAGATTTGTTGCCTAGGATTTTTACATCCCCTTTCCCCAGGAGATGGGTAACAGAAGAGCAGCTTACCAACTGGAACCTTACTGCGCAGGGCAGGGGGTGCCCACCAGTGTCCCTGCATTGGGGGTATGTGGATTATATGCCCCCTGCGTCCCTTCTGACCCTATAGTCCTATGGACAAAATGCTCTTCATTAAGGTCATGCAGTTGGGGTTGATGGGAGCTGGAGTCCAACAGCATCGGTGGAGGGACCACCTTGGTACAACTTGGCTTATGAGGTCTGGGTAGCCCCTTGGTGAACCAGCCTATCAATCAGTTGAGGAAAAATTGTGCACATTCCATTGAGATTTGCAGTAAAATGGCTATTGGTGTACTAACCAACCATGGCAGGATGTAAAGAGGAGACCTGTTTGCTCAAGCCAGAGGCCCATCACACCAGCATCCTTCATCCCATTAATAGCCCCATCCTCCATTACTTTGCCTTCTTCCCCTTTAAAGCCACCGCTGGCACCTTGTGGCAGGGAATTCCACAAGTTTGTGTTCTGTTGTGCGAGCAATGGAGGAGAAACCCCACTTAACCATTGGTGAGGACCCCATAATTTGATCTGCAATGTACTGCCCTGTTTTCTTTATGGCAGGGCTCACATGCTGAATTCAAGAGACCCTCTTTTCCCCCCACCGCAGAGATGCAGTGAAGGGCAGCTTTACCGGCTTGACTTCTGCCTGCCATGCAGCTGCTTAAAGGCACAGGGGTCTTACCCAGGCAGGGGGGGAGAGGAAGGGAGGTCAACCACATTCTGCAACCCTCCCTCCCCTCTTTTTCGTTGCCATCGCCTCCTCCATGCCTCCTTCCACCGCAATGTGCCTTTTTCTCTTCTCAACTCTGGACATTTCAGTCCACAGAAGTTCAAACCTTCAGTGTTTCATTTCAAAGTCATTGTTCTGTGTGTTCTTGAGCCTTTCTCACAGAATTATTTTTGTATGCATCTCTCCCGAGGAGAAGGGGGGGTGATGGGGAAGGGGGGGTCAGAGTTGCTTTAAAAAAAAAAGCCACATGAAGTGAAACAAATGTAAAACTTGAATGGAAAGTATTTTAAAGCAAAGTATTTATCATATGTAAGGTGAATAAACTGATTTCTTTTGTTTGTTTAATGCACTTTCTCCAAGGAGTCTCGCTCTCTCTATGTGCCACTCACATACAGTAACAATTTGTGCTAGAGACAAATCTAACTGGTGCATCTTTTATTTTATTTTATTTTATTATTTTATTTTTGCATGGGAACAACTTGATTAGTCTGCAAAGAATGCCATGATTTTACATGTATGTCTGTACCATATTTCAGATGTGATTCCGCCATATTTTTTTGCCAGCAAAAACATTTTTTGTCTGTTTCTCCCCCCTCCCCACCGCCCATCCCCACACTTTGTGGCTAATTCAAAAGCTAGCTCCACTGCTTTGTGTGATTTTTAGTTGCCCCTAATAAATGTGCTATATTATTGCCCCTATTTAGAGTTTTGCTAATGGATTCAGCACTGCTGGTTGCCTTCTGGGGTGACATATTCAGTAACTCCACTAAGGGGCACTGCACAACCTTGAGATTAAGGGTCTCATGCTGTACCAACTGAGCTATCCCAAATCCTGGGATATGGTGGGACTCCAACTCCCATCAGCTCCAACCTGCAAGGCTAATGGTTAAAGGGCGATGGGCGTTGTAGTCCTGCTCTAGAGCGAAAGAGAGTAAATTGCTAAAATGATTTTAAAAAGAAAAGGAAAAAAGCAGATACCATGTTAGATGCTGGCTCCTGTGTCTGGAGACGTTGGGAGAAAACAACACTGGAGAAAAGCAGTAAATGCCATGCATTGTTCCAAAGTGGTCCACAAGGGAGCGCTGTGTCCCTGTCTTTTCTCATTCCAGCAAGCAGCGAAAGGGAAAGGGTACTAGACAGCTTCAGCATTAGGAGAAAGCAGATAATAAGCCTTCATTAGACTGCGGACATTGCACAGTTCTTTCACTGAGTTTCAAACCGTGTTTGCACATTGTTGTACACGGCAGGGTTTGATGAGTGTCTAAGATGCCTGCTGTACATCCACACCAGTGGGCAGAGTTCGGATGTCTTCATTCAAGCACTTCTCAATTCAGATTGAATCCGGTTTGGGGGAGAAAAGCACCCAAGCACAGTTTTTTGCAAGAAACTACAGGATAGGTGTGGATTGTGGCTAATGTCATGCGTGCACAGCTCCCCAAACCAGTAGGTGGAGCATACTGGATGCAGAGTAAATGGGAATAGATGCACAACCTAAGACTGTTCACACCCTCTCCCTTTGGGTGTTAGGAACTGGTACTGCCCTGGAGAGCTGGGCAGTAGAAATTGGGCAGATTTAAAGCACTTATCTCCTTGGGGGCTGGAGGTACAGACTAGAGGATAATAGGAGTTTTTAAAAGACATGGGTGCCACAATCTTTAGCTGGTAGAGATGGTTCACATGATAATTGCACTGACATGTTCACTGACTGAACATCACTGCAACATCCAGTGATGTGCTGCATGGGGGAACAGGCCAATGGCCCAGCCAAAATATTCTGTGTCTGCTATCATTTTGAACATGGCACTTTTCTAAAGGGTTCACATACAATTATGCCAATTGAAGAGTAGGTGACCCCAAGGCTCACCTAGTCTAATCCCCTGCAATGGAGGAAGCACAGCTAAAGCATCCCTGACAGCAGACTGTCCAACCTCTGTTCAGAAACCTCCAGTGAAAGAGAGTCCACCACCTTCTGAGGTGGTCCATTCCACCGCCGAACAGCTCTTACCAGCAGAAAATTATTCCTAACGTTTAGTAGGGATCTCCTACTAAAACTGCTGACTACAGCCTTCTCCAGAAATTATGCTCAATCGGGTGTGGAGTGGTTTTCCAGTCTGAGGGCCAGTGTGGTGTAGTGGTTAAGAGTGGTAGACTCGTAATCTGGTGAACCAGGTTCGCTTCCCCGCTCCTCCACATGCAGCTGCTGGGCGACCTTGGGCTAGTCACACTTCTCTGAAGTCTCTCAGCCTCACTCACCTCACAGAGTGTTTGTTGTGGGGAAGGAAGGGAAAAGAGAATGTTAGCCGCTTTGAGACTCCTTAGGGTAGTGATAAAGCGGGATAGCAAATCCAAACTCTTCTTCTTCTTCTTCTTCTTCTTCTTCTTCTTCTTCTTCTTCTTCTTCTTCTTCGCAACATGAGAGTGATAGGCAGCACATGAGTCAAAAGTGGCCAAAGCAGCAGATAATACATTTTAACTTAGATCGGTAGGCTGGTTGCTACACACACACAACCAGCTCTCTCTGGCCAGGAGAGAGGAGGTGTGGCTTGGGGAGAGTCTTGAGGGCCAATATCTGGCCCTCGGCCCTGAATTCCCCCACACCTGCTGACGATCCTGCCCCCTGCTTCACACGCATGAAGAGTGGAGATCTGCAACAGGGAAGCATTCACAAGCGGTCTTGTACATGCGAAATCTTCCATGCGACTGGGAACAGCAGAAGCGTGGAGCCTTTGCATGTAAGGCTCTGCATAAGAAAGCTTCCATGGTTGCAGATGTTTGCACAGAAGGTGCTGGTGCCAGACGCCGCTCCCTGATCTCTTGCTGATTGAACTCGTGGGCGTAATTTCTAAAGAGGGCTTATCATGTATCGGAATCAAGGGAAAAGAAATCATATGCCAGGACTTTCCATCGATGAGGCAGCTCTAATTTCCCCTGGATCAGGACCAAGGCTTCTCAGTGGGGGACTCCCTTCCTCCTTTCAGCTTCAAGCTGTCAGTGTCTCCATGCAGAAAACCATTCCAGAGTTGTGCACTTGGGGACCACAGCAGCTCAGTGGGACGCCTTGTTCTCCCTTGCAGATTGAACAGTCAGAGTGGTCTCTGGTATTATGCCTGTCCTCTCTCTCTTCCCACCACCTTTACCAGCTTATGATTCATTTCCAGGTCCAATTCAAAATGCAAAAATGACCTGCTTCCCTCCATATGAATGCTGCTAGCATCCTGCCCTCCTCTTCTGAGACATTGCTCCATCTGTCTCCGCACCATTGGGGCGTGTTTGGTTGGGATCTGGAGCAGGGACTTTTTTGGTTGTGGCACCCCAATTATTAAACCCTCCCTAGAGAGTTTTGGTTGACTCCGAAGAAGACTTCCGGGTTGGCGCCATCGCCGAATGGCGGACTCCCTCCGAGCTCCGGAGGGAGTCTGCTCGGCAGGGGCTGGGTCCTACCGCGCCGGCGACGCGGGGACCCTTAAAAACCACGGGCATGGAGTCCGTGGACATGGGTGACTCGGCTTGCACCATTAGCGCCCTCCCGACTCGTGAAGGAGCCTTTTTAAAGGCTTCGGATCGGGTGCCGGGGAGCGGCGTGGTGCTTTGAGTCTTCTGCTTTCCCTGCCGAGCGCAGCCGCATGCCATTCGACGGAGAGCGCTGACTTCTTCCATTGAAAATTTGGACTATTAACAACAACCCGTGAGTAATTGGGAAACCGGGTTCAAAATTTCGGATTTGGCACGAGCGGGGGCGATTTAAAAAGGAAGTCAATCCCCCCCCCCCCACTGTAAGCATTCCAAAACAAGGACTGGGTAACCAAGGTCCAAAGGGAAGTATACTCCTGATAAAAATCATTAATTTCACGATGGGAAATTATAAGAACTGTGCTGGAGGAGAAGAGTGGAGGGTGAGAAGAAAAATGCAACCCCCCCCCCCTGGGAACCGGAGCGATTCGCGGAGCCTGGTGAAGAGAGACGGAGACTTTGACAGCTGTCAAAGTAGCTGTCAAAGCTGGAGAATATAAAGAGGACTTTGTTATGAGGACTTTGCTGGTTAATTTTGTTACAATTTGCTATAATATGGATATAAACTGTTGGAAAATAAGCAACAATTTGACTTTTGGATTAGAGGATACAAAGTTATTACAATCCCCCTAGAGGGGTTTCGGGACATTACAAGAACGGTCGTAAGTGGAAAAATACTCTGGGATTCGCACAGGACTTGTTATCTTCTGGGAAAGCTGCAAAACTGAAATAGTATTTTGTCTACAGAGGTATTTACATTAAAGGAGACAATAGAATTTTCTATTGAAGAAAGGAAGGGACTGGACGTAAGTTTTTGTTCCTGAATAACAAACCTCTGTAGAGATACCAGATTTCTGAATTAGAAAGTTTTAGCAGCTGAACAGGACAAGAAACCTGAGAAAGTGAGGAATAAGAAGAACAAAGGACTGATTACGACACGGAAAGAACAACGGGAGGAGTGGTAAAGATCAAGGAAATTAAAGGCCTTTGTTAGATTGGACACTTGAAGTTAAATATTATTAAAATTAATAAATTAAAAGAAAACCGGCAAGATGGAATCGGGGAGAAATCTGGTTATGAATTGAGACTTCCAAGCTGATAATGTATAGACTGATGGACATGGGGAATTCAAACCGGGGAAGGAGGGGGGGAGATTTGGAATCCAAAGGCTGTGTAACCATCTTTTGAATTTTTCTATATCTCTTATTTTCTATTTCTTTACATAACTTACGCATGTCATTTTATTTTGATTGGACGTGTTTAAAAAAAGGGAATTCGTGGAAGGAACTGGGGTGGATCTTGGGGAAAATCTTTTTTCTTTTCTTGTTAATGATGTGGGACGGTGGTAAGATTTGTACAATTCAATTTGGATAGTGGGTTAAACAAATTAAGCTTCAAATTGGGAGTGAGAGCTTGTAGAACCAAATTAAGGAAAGGGGAATACAGTCGGGGGGGGAGGGGGGGAGTCCCAGAAAGTAGGCAATGAAAGTAAGGTTTTTAAATATCTTTTTTTCTTTTTCTTTTTTCTTTGTATTTCTATATTTTTGGAAACTTTAATAAATATGATTTAAAAAAAAAAAAGAGAGTTTTGGTTGACTCCTCTTCAGAGTTTAAGGAGGGTGGCAAAGACTTTCAGAATCCCATTGCCTATTTGATCTATCTCAAAATTGTAGGGGAGTGTTGTCATCTTCTCACCTTCCAAAATGGCATTGTAGGCTTTTAAAAGCGGCTCACTCTTGTTTTGCTCCTGTAGAGAGAAATGAAGGAGCCAGCTGCAACGTAGCTCTGGACACTAGATGAACATGTGAACAGTGCATGTGTGAACCTCGTGTACAGAGATATCAAGAAACCAGTGGCGATGCACCTCTGGGAACCAGGTGCAACCCTGTGTATGATGTGTGATATTACCCACTAGATTTCAGCTTTGCAGATTAGGGCAGAAAATGGGGGAAGGAAGGGTGAGAAGTCTGAGCTCTTGTGTTGCTTGCTTTGTTCTTTTGCAAAAAGCGGGGGGGGGGTGTTGATCTCTCTCTCTGTCTCTATCTCTCTCTCCTGAATTTTCCACACTCTTATAATGGACTTTTGGAAGGCATGTCATCATATGTGAGCAGAGCAGCATTTTGTTTTCTTTCCCACTTCTTCTCTGCAGATTTCTTTTTTTGGGGGGGGCAGCATTGTAGATGCCAGGCTGAGAGTTCTTCTCCCTTACCTAAACTCTAGAACAGGGATGGGGGGAGTTGTTGCAGCTCAGATTTCAGAAAGGAAGGTTCACTGTTGATTTGCATAAAGTTTATGCAGATTGACAGCTTTGCATAATTTGCATAAAGCTTGCCTTACTCTTTCGTAATCAGGCTGGCCAGTTTCCCCACCCTGCCAGGCTCACCTGTCTCTCTTAATCCTCCCGGCTGCTAATGGGAGTTGAATATCTGAGGTGGGATGCAGGTGGAGAAATTCAGTTCAGTTTTACTGTGAAAATTTCCTACTTTTCACTTTCCCAAAACAATAGGAGGACCAAAGCACAGTTCTCATTCCAAAATCGCACTGCTTTGAACTTTGGAGTGTTCTTCAGCAAATATGTGCTAGGGGAAAGCAAGCATAAATATGCATTTATTAGTGAAAATAACATAAAAAATGAAAGGCTGGGGCAACCCAGTCATATGGGTGGGGTACACATAATAAATTATTATTATTATTACTTGCAAGAATGTGCATATCAGGAAAAATTGCATGCAGAAATTTGAGTACAGTATTAGGAGAGACAAATAGCTAAATGCTGCTGAATATTTTCAATGACCCTTTTAAAGAAGCAAAATGATGTGGAAATGTTCATTCCTAGCCACAGGTAATGTACTCCTTGTCCAGATAGTTAAGTTTAACTGCCTTTTTGGTGTTGTGCTGGGTCAGCGGAGCCAATCCAAGGATCTCACTAGACCATCCAGATGGTTGCAATATGCATTGCTGGAAAAGGAAATCCATCACCGATAAAAAGGGCAAAAGAAGGGACAGAGCTGCATAAAATTAGCATGTGCTAATGTGTACATAGAGTTGCATACTTAGACATCATTACTATAATTTCAATAGAAATATAATCTGTCTTGCCATTGTTGGGAAGTCTGTGGCCAAGAGACCTGTGGACACATTCAGTCTGGTTCTAACCATGGATTGGCAACCCCAAAGCTTCTCCTCCTCTTCCTTTCAAGCATTTACCGGTACTCTTCACACCAAAGGGTTTAAAGGGCTTAAGGTGGGCATAGCTCAGTGGGAGAGCATCTGATCTGCATGCAGAAGGTCCTACCTGAAGACATCTTCAGGTAGGTCTGGAAGAGGACACCTTCTGAAATCTTGGAGAGACATTGCCCATCAATGTAAAAGGTAAAGGTAAAGGACCCCTGGACAGTTAAGTCCAGTCAAAGGCGACTATGGGGTAGCAGCGCTCATCTCACTTGTAGACCAAGGGAGCGAGCGTTTGTCCACAGACAGTTTTCCAGGTCATATGGCCAGCATGACTAAACCGCTACTGGTGCACGGAGGACTGTGATGAGTGCCAGAGCTCATGGAAACACTGTTTACCTTCCCGCCGCAGCGGTACCTATTTATCTACTTCATAGAATCATAGAATCATAGAGTTGGAAGAGACCACAAGGGCCATCGAGTCCAACCCCCTGCCAAGCAGGAAACACCATCAGAGCACTTGCAATGGCATGCTTTCAAACTGCTAGGTTGGCAGGAGCTGAGAGAGAGCAACGGGAGCTCACCCCATCGCGGGGATTCGAACCACCCACCTTCCGATCCGCAAGCCCAAGAAGCTCAGTGGTTTAGATCAGAGCGCCACCCACAACCAGTGTAGATAATACTGAGCTAGATGGACTAATTGTTTGACTCGGTAGAAGGCATTTCCCTGTGTTCCCAACAGCAACAAATAGCCACAACAACTAAATGGAACCTGCATATACAGAGGAAGAACACCTCTGAACCCCAGGAACATAATTTCTTATTTCGTAGCTTCCAAAGCCATCCAGCTCCAGGCCTGAAGTTCCAATCTTGGGTGTGGCACCAGCATCCCCTTTGTATTAATTACATGCTTCTCCAGAATAAGGAAAGCCCCAAATGGTTTGCCCAACACCTAGTAGGGAAGTCCATTGCACAGCTGTGTCGGCAGACCTACTAGATATGACTGCATTTTGTAAAGAGAGCCTGGGAAACTGAAGTGCTGTGTGGATGTGACCTGGTTGGATGGGCACATGTGCTGGAGAGCGCAAAGAGTCTCGAATAATCCCAGATCCTTCTTCTGCCACTGAGTCTCCCTCTCCGGCTCCTTGGGCAAGTCATGCTACCTCCCAGCCTGCCCCACCCCTCTGGGCCTGAGTTTCTCTGTGTTCATGCAGGTATCACAAGTGCTTATTCATACCCCCCTCTTCTTTCTCCCGTGCCTACTCAGACTAACATCCGCCTGCTCTCCCAGGACTGAAGTTGGGAGTATCATCCTGGTTCACTTTTGGGTCTTTGAAGAAGATCAAAAGCCTGCTTTGGGGGGCTGAGCAGTCAGTCAGGAGAAGCCTTCTTTTCCCTGCTTTCCAACGTGTCCAGACATGAGCCAAGGCTCCCTTTTCCAAGAGGGAAAGAGGCCACCCCTGTTTCCAAAAATCAGATGGGTGAGCTCCAGCACACTTCTTCCCCCTCCCCAGATCTTGCAAGGAGAGATCCTTCTTTGCAGCGTATCCCAAACAGAGTTTGAGGGTGTGTGTGTGTGTGTGTGTGGTCGGAAGGGGGGGAGTTGCCTGCTTTTCCAACCCGCACATAAACACACACACACCTCCATGCTCTCTCCTGCCACACCTCCCTTCTGCCAGTGCTGCAGGGACTCTGCCCAAGTGAGGTTACTAATATGCAAATTGCCTGCTTTGCATGGGCCCCCTGCCAGGTTCCTAGGATGTGTGTGTGTTGTTTTTTAATAATAATATATATAAAAAAACCATCATCCCTGTTGCCCAAGATGAGTAGTGTGAAGGGGGTGCGGTCGCAGCAGGGCAATGTGCTCACCTGCCTCAGTGTGGCAAGAAGCATTGCTGAGCCAGAGGTGCTAGGAGCAGCAGCAGCAGCAGCAGCAGCTGGCAAGAGAGGAGGAAGCAGCAGCAGCAAGGGGGGAATCTTGGAGGAGGGGGCAGAGGGAAGCTGGCAACCCCACGGGCCACCACTTTGGGCGGGGGCTGGCCAGGTTGCGGCAGGTACTTCTCAGCCGGCAGGATGGTGAATCTGGACCCGGGGCACGCAGGTAAGGGCCCTCCGGAGGCGAGGCGGAGAGGGAGCAGGATGGCTCAACTTGTTCTCTTGGAATGGCTGGGGAAGGAGGCTGGCTTCCAAGCTTTACCCTTGAGAAAGCCCCTCGGGGCACCTGGATCCGTCAGTTCCACCCCAAACAGGCTCCTGTTTGCTCTGATCTCTCACTGTTTTGATCTGCACATGCCTGTTTGTGTGTGGGGTGGGGGAATGAGAACAGCAACTGGATCAGGTGAGGCTGGTGGGTTGTGCTGTTAGGAATCAGCTCCGGTGGAACAGGGAGGAGAGAAAGATCAGACTTAGAATGCTACCTTAGCCTAAGCCAGGGAGACCCAGAAGCATCAAAATCTGACAGGCCCTGGAGCTGAGTGTGGCCATCGTGCCCTTTGACCCGAAGGCTCTCTCCCCATCCTTTCTGCTCTAAGGAATGCAGGGGCCGCTGCGGGCGGTAGACTCTGCAAGTTGATGTCTGCACATGCCCGGGAATACTCTCTCCTTCCAAGACTGTCCTCAACTGGCACAGATTAAAAAAATACCGTAGTTCCGGAGCAAAACCTTGGCTCAGAGGCAGCAGCATGCAGTGTGATGATGGCTAGGAAGGCAGACAGAGAAACTTGTAGATTTAAACAGAGGCAGAGGCAGATTTCCTTGTGTCCACACACCCAGCCGGGTTGTTGTCTTTGGCAGCTTCTTGCTGTGTGTGGCTATAGATAAGGAAAGGAAGACTCATCTTTTCTTCTTTTCTTTCCTTTTCTTTTCTTTTGAGCTGATCTTTTTTAAGATACAGTTTTTTTTAAAGCTGATCCCAACCTCCCTGGCCTCCTGGGAAACACTTCATCTCAAATCCAGGAGAGCAGCTGCCATTCAGTGCAGACAGCACTGATCTAGATGGGCCAATGGTCTGGCATGTGTTATGTAGCTTCCCTGTGTACCTAGATAAATTAAAAGCTGGAGGAAGACCTAGTTGAGGACTAGGCAATTCCCCCCCCCCCCAGTCTAACCCAAGCTATGCTTTGAAGCCTGTGGTTGACAACTGAGAGAATGCAAAGCATCAACAGAGCTCCTGAGCCTGTGCTGAGTGCTTTCCCCCTTGTGACAAAGCAATCCATACCAGCTTCCCAGCCTCACAGAGGGAAATCCCACACAACTGGAGTCAGGGGGTGGAGATGTTGTCTTTCGCACTTTTGAATTGAAGGATGGGGAACCAACCTTTGCTGACCTTCTGCTCCCAGATGTTTCAGACCACTCTGGATAATAGAGGAGAGGGGTGTCACGGTGCATAATAAAAGGTGACACAATTTAGATGTGGGACAAGCTGATTCCTGGATTCCCAGCTCAGGGGGTATTCCTACCAATCTCACACTTTAGCCCTGCACATGTGGCACAGTAATCAGCTATCTCATTTCAGAGCTTCAGTGCTGTGTGATGCCAAATCCTCTTGACTGCACATTGTTCAAAGATCCGGGCATCTCCATACGGTTGCAGGCATGCCATACATTTAATGTGCATTTGAAGTACATGGCTTTCTCCCCAGAGGATCCTGGAAACTGTGGTTTCCCTCTCACAGAGGATTCTTTGCGGGGTGGGAACATCATGTGCTTTAAACGTCTGGTGCGCATGTCGCTTAAGAGATATCAGGCATCTGCAGTTGGCTTCATAGCACAGCTGCTTGTGGGCAGCCAGTGGTTTCTCTTTTACACTGAATCCAAAATGGACATTCTCAACCTTGTTTGTCCATTCAGGACACTGACCTGCCGCAGGCTGCTTTCTCGCTGGCAGCACAAGGTCACAGACCTGAGCAGCAGCATCCTGAGCAAAATATTTGAGCGAAAGGCTGAGCATGATGCAACATGCGAGTTGGCCACAATAACACCCGCACCAGATTTCTCAATGTGCTTCACACAGGTCTTCCCAGGCACTGCAACCAGTTCAGAACACAGCTGCGAGGCTGTTAGGAACACATTTCAGCCCTGCTTCCAGGCTTTCTGTTTATTCCCATTCCCAGTTTTAAAGGGCTGGTTTGGGCCTAGAAGCCCTGAACTGCAGCTGCATACCCTCCGACATTTCTCCAATGAAAATAAGGACATCCTAAGGAAAAGCGGGATATTCTGGAATCAAATCAGAAACCGGAACTCCTTCTGTATATTTGGGACTGTCCCTGGAAAATAGGGACACTTGGAAGGCCTGCAGCTGGGCAACTTCTAGTCCTTTAGATTGACTCCAGTTCCCATCATCCCTGACCTTTAGTTATGGTGGCTGATGGGATTTGGAGGGGCAGAGGTTGTCCACTCCTCCTCTTAACACATCATGGGAAGGACTGCATGAACCTGCCCATTAGGCGAGGATTTTGTTATAGTTCATCTTCTGATTCCCCCACCTTCCCAAGAGATGTGGGACAGCCACCATTGACTGGGTCTTATTTGTGGTGGCGTCACATCTCTAGAGCTCCTTCCCCGTGTCTGCCTGCTAAAGCTGTTTTGTTTTAAAGCAGGGGAGGGGGAATTGCGGCCCTCTAGAGGTTCATGTCTTCCCTGACCATTGGTCATGGTGACTGGGAAAGACTGTAGCTCAGGGGTTGAGCATCTGCTTTGCCTGCAGAAGGTTCCAGGTTCAATCCCCAGCATCTCCAGGCAGTGCTGGGAACATCCATGCCTGAAATCTTGGAGAGCCGTTGACAGTCAGTGCAGTACTGACTTGCTATAATGTAGCTTCCTATGTTCCGCATTTGAGTGTCCAAAGAACATCAAGAAGGTCACAGGTTCCCCATTCCTGACTTAAGGTCACCATTGAAATGTTTCATGTTTGGCTGTGGTTTTTATTGCATACTTATATGCCTACGGAGCCGCTGGTTTGCAATAATAAAAATAATACTGAATAGCCTTTGCTAAAGTTTGTTTAGGCTTTCTTTAAGACGAACCCATAGCAACGAGTTGGTTAGAAAAGAAGGAATTCTAGGACTATCTCCGAATCAGCTGAGCTGTCAACACATTAACGGTTCATGAATATATGTGTGTGTTTGTGTAACTCAGGAAGTACAACCTATTTTCCTGCGCTCACAGGTAACTTTCTCTCGGTGGAGATTTCACTTGGCCATGGGCAGCACTCTGAGTTTTGCCTTGCCATGTTCAAAGGAAGGAAGGGCAACTAATTTAGAAACATGAGCTCAAGGGTATGGCATGAAACTGGGAGCGTGCCAGCTGACTAGCATCCATAGAGTTTGGCAGGAAAGATATTAGCTATAAGAGCAGAAGAAGAGCCTGCTGGATCAGGCCAATGGCCCACCTAGTATAGCATCCTGTTCTCACAGTGGCCAACCAGATGCCTGTGGGGAACCCTCAAGCAGACCTGAGCACAACAGCACTCTCCCCTCCGGCAGTTCCCAGCAACCAGAATCCAGAACTCTGACAGTGGAGGTAGAACATAGTCCCCAGGGTTAGTAGCCCTTGATAGCTTTGTCCTCCATGAATTTGTCTCATCCTCTTTGAAAGCCATGCAAGTTGGGGGCCATCACTACTTCCTGGGGGAGTGAATGCCCTATTTTAACCATGTTCCGTATGATGAACTGCTATCTCTTTCATGAATCTTCTAAGCCTTATCACAAACACGGCAGCTGGCCCTCGTGGTGGAGGTGGAGAAGAAGGAGATGTGATCTTGGATATGTGAACATCAGAATCCTACGTGCTGGCAAACATTGCAGTGTTGTGTTTGTGAAAATCCTGCACAACTAAGCTTCCCACGGCACTGTGAAATGCTTCCAGTGGCTTTTGTCTTCCGTACGTTTGTCGTGAAATTATTAAATGGTGGGGAAGCAGAAACTTGAATATTCGGCACTTGTTTATTTAGCCAAGCAACGTAATTTTCAAGATAGCAGCGAGCCCATTGACCACACAAGAGTATCCCTGAAAAGGAGGGTGCTTTAGTTTTATAGCTTAGACATATCCATAGAAGAATCCTTAGACAACTAGTATCATTTGGTGATTAAGTGGTTTGGTATCGATAAGCTGCGAAGTCCCAAGTTTATTCCTGCCACAAGCATCGCCATGTGCTCTTGAGGGAGGCCTCTGAAATTTCACCAAGGTTTTTGCTGTTCTCTGTTAACTTGGTCCTGTTTCTCAACTGGAGCCAGTGCCTTAGGAAACCTCCAATTCATCTGGGGATTTCTTTAAAAAGTAAATGAATCCCAATTAGGTACTGAATTCTGTGTGCCGGTTTAGTTTGCTACAGCTTCCATTCCCCTTATTTAGTTATTTTATCTATCCCATGAGATTTATATACCAATTAGTGGGGGGGGGAGCCTGCATGTACGGAAAAGAAAAATGCTCATAAAATTCAAAACTGAAAACTATCAGGCATGATTATATACATCAAATTATGAGGAAGGGTTGAGGGAGTTGGGTATGTTTGGCTTGGAGAAGACTGAGTGCTGATATGATAGCCATCTTCAAATATCTGAAGGGTTGTCACATGGAGGATGCTGCAAGCTTGTTTTCTGGTGCTCCGGAGGAGAGGACCCAAACTAATGGGTTCAAATTACAAGAAAGAAGATTCCATTTAAACATCAGGGGAAACTTTCTGGTGGTAAGAGCTGCTAAATAGTGGAATGGACTACCTGGGAAGGTGATGGCCTCTCCCTCACTCACTGAAAGTTTTTAAACAGAGCTTGAGTGGCTATTTATCAGGAGCTCTTTAGCATTTCAGGGGGTTGGACTAGGCCACACTTTGGGTGTCTTTCAACTCTGCAATTCTATGATTCTATGAAATTGTTGATTAAACTCAACTATTTAAGTAACAAGCACACGTAATAAAAATGGTATGCCTGGTTAGGCTTTCCTAAAGAAAAAGGATTTTAGGAAGCAAAACAAAGGCACTTGCCTAATATCAATAGGCAAGGAGTTCCAGGGAATTGATTGCTGCCACACTAATTGGTCGATTCCTTTACTTAATTCTTTCAGTGCTCTTGCAGCGTGCTTTGAAAAAACACTGCAAGAAAGCTGGCTTTAATGTAATTTGTACACATAATTGCATAAAGATTCATTTTTGTCAGGTGTCCCCTAATGTGCAGGAACTCATATGACAGTCAGTGGAATGTCATACGAAAAGGTGCAACCACAATCGCATCAAGATAGCAGTCTCCCCCCATGCAGTGTTAGATCAATACAGAGGGAGATGGGAACCTGGAAATAACTTTTTAAGAGGATTAGGCACATTTATGGGGGATAAGGCTATGTTCTACGTGCTGTTGTGCTCAGGTTCTGCATTTGGGCTGTGTGAATAGGATGCTGGACTAGATGGGACTTTGGTCTGATCCTGCAGGGTTCTTACAAATATGAGTGGGAGAGGGCTGCTGCCTTAATGCCCTGCGTGTGAGTTTTCTGGAACCATCTGTTTGGCTTCTGTGGGAAACAGAGGTTGCGGAATGGATGGGTCATTGGCAGGGGTCAACAGCTATGTGGTTCTGGTGTTCTTCATTCAAGATGCTAAAGTGTGCCTGTTCAAATCCAGCATTTGATTTTAGAAATTCTCTTAGATTATGGAGAAGCAGAGTACAGACAGAGGCAAATCCCAAAGAAATCCACTTATCTTTGGGGCTGTTTGTCAAGCCACTGTCTCCCATGGTGGAAAGACACAAAGGCACAGAGTGGTGAATGAGTGGGACCTGCAACAAAATTTTGCAGTGCAGAGTGCTAGTGTTTAGTATGCCTGCCAGCCAGCCAGCTAGCCCTGCCCTCCTCCAGGTCATTCCATTCCATTTTCTCTCCCACTCAACATTTAGCCAGCATTCTGTGGCCAATGTGCATGCTTGGGATGTTGTTTTTTTGGGAGGGGCCCTTCTCATCACACTGAAGATTCCCATCCCCAAATATTTTTGTACTACTTCAACCCAGTTCTATGTGGATGTTTCTATTTCAGCTATATTAGAATCGGCACTCACACCTGAACATCGGAAATAAAGGGAATGATGGGCTTTTTGTTGTTGCCTGAAAAGCTACATTGGAATGTTTTTAAACAAAGTAAAAGAGATTGTTAGCAGAAAATTATTCGATTTTGAGGTTTTTGAGGAGATTTCCAGTGGAAACCATACAAAGGGTTTGACCTCTCAGATATATGAGCTTTCCTTATATTCTGAAACATGCCTTATGGATAATTTAAAACAATTGTAGGAAGATTAACTGGAATTGGAGATTGAGGACTTTTCCTATGTGAATAGTGTGAGGCAAACCACCATTTTGCTCTGCCTTGGCAAGAAACAAGGAACTCATGTTAAAGTGTTCTTTCACCATGCTTTTGGGCTAATGACTAACAATGCAGTAGGTAGCCAGAGAAACCATCGACAGTGCACAGAAATGACAGAAGAAAGCCACCTGCTAATTGGTAACATGAATATCTCACCTTACAGAACTTTATTCCTTCAACTCTCTACTCATTTACCTGTGAATAAATCCCATTGAACTTAATGGGAGTGAGTAGACATGTGTGGGGTCAATTCCAGCTGAGCCAGATTTGACAAAGTTGGTTGGGCATTTAATGTGTTCTGGGGATCGTCAGTAGTTTTGGTACACTTTCAGGTGGGCCCCAAGAGACTGTGATGGAAAGCGTTGCAGGGGGTGAGGGAGTGTTGAACAGCCAGAAGTATTTCCATTTGCTGAAGAGGCAAGTCACTTTTGAGAGATTTTTCTATAAAATTCAAAGTGAAATCCTGCTTTGGTCCTCTTTGGTAGGACAGAAGGCAACAGCAAAAATGTCAAAACCAGCCCCCTTCCCCACCTTCTGCTCTTTGGCTTGTAGCAAATCCTCTGGCTTGAAGGGGCCACTCACTTTCGAGTTTTTTTATGTCAAACTGAAAGGTTGCTTGCCTCTTCTGCAGTGCAGGTAGTGGCAGGCTTTTTTTTTATTATTATTAAAAAAGCCTACTCGCTGCTCCTCTTTAGCTTTGCAGAATCACTTTGTCTTGCAGTCCAACTGAAGCAAGGTTGCTGTGTGGGAATGCTGATGGGCGAAACTTGCTCTGTGTGGTAATGAAACTGACTAGTCTGGCTTGGTTGTGCAAGACATTGAGGGCCAGCTCTTCCCTTTCAAAGGCACTGAAGTTGCCTTAGGAAGAACTTGCATCTCACTTTCCACTTGGGATTTCTCATGCAATGACGGTGCCAGGAGGAATGGGCAGGAGAAGAAAAGGTCCCCCTTCCCACCTCTGGCAAACTGGCTCTGGTGTGTCAAGCCAGCAAACCCCTCTTGGGCCAGACCCACTTCCTAACCTACATTTCCAGCAGTTCAGTTGGCTTATAGCTTCAGGTCTGAAGGTGTTTGCACAGTCGGAATTCCAGGGCGGTTGGCTAGTCTTGCTACACGTGACACCATCCTCCAGTTACCGTAACGAGGCTGTTTGATGTTAGATCCAATTTAATTACATCGGGCAGGTTGGCAAGAGCTCCAGGCATATCCCGATCAGAGATCTGTTCTCTGTACCAGGGCCAGGCCAGGACTGAGAGCAGGTGTTCCTGGGCTGAATGTTCTCCAACTGGGGTTCCTGAAGTTGGCAATAGCTCTGGTGTGTTTAGCACAAGTCTCTGTAGCTCAGTTGGTTAGAGCATGGTGCTGATAACGCCAAGGTCGCAAGTTCGATCCCCACATGGGACAGCTGCATATTTCTGCATTGCAGGGGGTTGGTCTAGGAGCAAGAGGTAGCCTACATGATTCTCCCCTTCTCCATTTTATCACCACAACAACCCTGTGAGGTAGGCTTAGGCTGAGAGGCGGTGAATGGCCTAGGATCGTGCAGTAAGCTTTGTGGCTGAAACAAAGAACTTGAGAAAAATAAATTAAAACATCAGAGGAACTCTTGTGATGGAAAGGCCTCCTGAAATAAGCTGGATTTAACAGGTGCCTGAAACTCAGCAGTGCCAGTGGCTGCCTGACTTCTAGTGGGAGGGAGTTCCACAGAGGTGGACCCACAACTGAAGGCACAACTTCTTGTTTCAGTGATTGACTTGGGACCTACTACGCCTAAGTTATCTACAGCTTTGTACACCAGTATAAGAGTCTTGAACCAGACCCAGTACCTGATGGAAAACCAGTGCTTTCAACCCCGGTGTCATGTTCTGGTGGTAGACAGTTCCTATCACCAGTCTAGCTGCAGCATTCGGTACCAGCTAAAACTTCCAGGCCAGACCCAAGGGCAGCCCCACACAGAGTGCATTGAAGTAGTCCAGTCTTGAGGTTACATTACAACTAGATGAGGCAGCTTCATGGCAAAGGTTCGGTCTGCCAACCACCATTAATGGATAAATGAAACCTTCATCTCCAGAGGAAGTACAGTATAGGAAAATAGAAAGCTCCCTTGTACTGAGTTGAAATGTTGGTCCATCTAGCTCAATAATGACTACATTGACTGGCAGAAGCTCTCCAGTGTTTCAGGCAGGAGTCTCTCCCAGCTGTATCTGGCAATAGGGGGATTGAACCTGGCACTTTCTGGATACAAGGCAGATATGCTACCCCCTGAGCTATTGCCTTCTCCAGTGTTTCAGGCTCTTTTTGTGTTCTTATGTCCTCGATTAAATCATCCCCTGCCTCAGCAGGAGATTTCAAGTGTATATGAGTGTTCTCTGGATCTGGATCTGACTGCCACCATATTGGTGAATGCTTTGTGTACAAGTACCCAGAGCGCAAGGGACATGGGTGGCGCTGTGGGTTAAACCACAGACCCTAGGACTTGCCGATCAGAAGGTCGGTGGTTCGAATCCCCGCTACGGAGTGAGGTCCTGTTGCTTGGCCCCTGCTCCTGCCAACCTAGCAATTCGAAAGCACATCAAAGTGCAAGTAGATAAATAGGTACCGCTCTGGCGGGAAGGCAAACGGCGTTTCCGTGTGCTGCTCTGGTTCACCAGAAGTGACTTAGTCATGCTGGCCACATGACCCAGAAGCTGTACGCTGGCTCCCTCAGCCAATAAAGCGAGATGAGCGCTGCAACCCCAGAGTCGGTCACGACTGGACCTAATGGTCAGGGGTCCCTTTACCTTTACTTACCCAGAGCGCTAATAAGCCAGATACCAAATTCAGGGTTTATTCAATGATATTCATGCTGTTGAGAACTTGCCCCAGGAATCCATGAATTGGCACAGGAACTCCATGCAGTGAGCTACCTAGGAGTGAGTGTGTATGGTGAGGCCCCTAAGCCTTAGAACGGGAATAGTTGTATCTCTGTGTATGACATCAGCCCCTGTGATTGGCAGGCAATATGAAGCCTTTGGACTGGCCAGAACTGGGATAAATACCTCCTCAGAGCCTGGCATCATGACCATTGTTTGTCCACAGTGCAAGACCTTCTACCTATGCATTTCAAGACCCTTGACTAGGGAATCTGGTCTGGATAGCTCCAGGCCTGGATCTGATACATACCCTCCAACATTTCTCCAATGAAAATAGGGATGTCCTACAGAAAAGCGGGACATTCCAGGATCAAATCGGAAACTGGAAAATAGGGATGCTTGGAAGGCTGCCCTTGAAGTCCTCTTGGCCTGCCAAACTGTTCCATGTGAGAAGGCATGAAAAAAGCATTGTCTCGCCCATCCCACAAGTACCGATTTTTAAAAGGGAGGAACTGTAGCTTAGGGATAGAGCATCTGCTTTGCATGCAGAAGGACTCGGTTCAATCCCCAGCATCTCTAGTTAGGGTTGAGAAAAATGGTCCTGCCTGAAACTTTGGAGAGCTGCTGTCAGTCACTGTAGATAATACTGGGCTAGATGGACCAATGGTCCAGCTCAGTAAATGGCAGCTTCCTGTGTTCATCATTTTTAGCAAGATTTGAAGCTGCCACAAGTCATACTCCTCCGGGATGGAGCTTTGATACTTCTTTCAAGCTCCTTTGTCAACCCTTCTCATTTCCTAAACCTTCAGATTATCTTTTGTTATCCTTGGATTGGTTCTCTGCGGTCTTGTAACATGCGGGGGATATGAAAAAACGCTATGTCAATTATCTCCTTCTTGGTATGTTTGACGAGAACAATTACATATCATGGAGTTTTGCCTGATTCCGAGTGATGTCTCTTTAATGGAGAGCTCACCTGGCAAAACCGCAGAGAACAGGCACAGGGCGAGCGAGTGTTATAAATAGTGTTATTAACTGATGCAAATCAGTCTCCTGTTCTCAAAAAAACACACAAAAAACCCTCCAGGGAATTGGCTAGTGGAAGCTTATGCAAATTGTTTCTTACAAAAAAAAAAACTCAACAAAAACCCAGTACTCTTCCAGTTAGGATGCAAAGAGTTAAAAGTGCCCTTCCAAAGCTATCCAGGTTTATTTAAATGTGGGCTTCTTCTTTTCTGCACCTGGTTCTATACCCATTGAGAAGAAAATGTGGGACATACCTGTAGGTAAATGTAAAGGACTCCTGGATGGTTAAGTCCAGTCAAAGGCAACTATGGGGTTGCAGCGTTCATCTCACTTTCAGGCCAAGGGAGCCGCCGTTTGTCCACAGACAGCTTTCCGGGTCATGTGGCCAGCATGACTAAACTGCTTCTAGCACAACAGAACACCATGATGGAAACTGGAGTGTACAGAAATGCTGTTTACCTTCCTGTCACACCAGTACCTATTTATCTACTTGCACTGGTGTGTTTTCGAACTGCTAGGTTGGCAGGAGCTGGGACAGAGCCATGGGAGTTCACTCCGTCACGGGGATTGGCACTCCTGACCTTCTAATCAGCAAGCCCAAGAGGCTCAGTGGTTTAGACCACAGCGCCACCCGCTCCCAATATGTGGGACATATGCTGCATTCACACAGCAGTTCATTCCCTGTCCCCGAAGTTTCCCTAACCATTAATTTTCGTGTTATAGTTGAACTTTCACGTCATGTAAAAGCCACTTGCAGCAAAGTAATGGAATATAGTGAATGTTCAGTACTCATTCCTGTGTTTTTTAATTCCATTTGCAGCCCCCTTAACCAGGAAAATTGAGGGAGTAAAGTGACAAAATCTGGGGTGATATGCAGGGTCTTGAAGTGCATTGGTGTTTTCATGGGGAAGCAGAAGCAGGCATGTGCAGAAAAGACAGAGGAGTAGTGATGTTGTTGAGTGACTTCTGTTACTGTGCTGCACCACCAGTGTGAATGAAATTTAGTACAGTGTGCCAGTTTATCAGTCAAAAAGCCACCGTTCCACAATGCAACAGGTACTGCAGAGTGAAAGGAATGTTAGGAAATAGGATAGAAGTGCCAGCATTATAATCAGGAAAACAAATGCCACATTCCCCGCATCTGAATCCGCCCATATTCTGTGATGGGTCGCAAGCCTCCAAATTCATACATGGTGAACTCTGGTAAATGAAGATCTGGAATCCAGGTCTCTGGCAGCAGGGACAGTAATTTCAAGGGTAAATTGCTTAAAATCATAGTCATGAAGGAAAGACCAATGTCAGATCGAGTGGGGGCAAAATGGTCCCTCTATTGGTCCATCTCAGTATTGTCTACACTGACTGGTAGCAGCTCTCCAGAGTTTCAGTCAAGTGTCTCCTCCAGCCTGTCCTGGAGATGCCAGTGATTGAACCTGAGGCCTTCTGCATTCAAAGCAGATGCTCTAATCACTAAGGTTTGGTCCGCTGAACGATTTGCAGTACCTTAGATATCAGCCGAATGCCTACATTAGGGAGAATCATGCTTCCTGGCTCTTATGCTCAAGGTGCCATCATGGAGCAGTTTTTTTCCTCCTGGGGTTCCCCAGTCTCAAGATGGAAAGCCCATCTGGAAAGGCCTGTTCCTGTTCTCCAGCCTTTGCCATCCATCTTGCCTGACGCTATGATCAGGAAAATGAATGAAGGAGAAGTCTCAAAAGATGAATGAAGGCACAGAAGATGAATGGAGAGGGGAGAGACACAGAAGGGAGGAAGGCACAGCATTGCCCAAGCTTATGAATATTCCTGAGGCTGGATGTGTAGGAATTGGGAATTCAAAAGCTTGGTGGTATATTATTATAATGACACACTCACTGAAGAGGCACAGGTGTGGGGGGTGGGTCATGCTCTGCTATTAAAACCAGCTTGCTTCACATTTTTAGATATCAAGATGAGTGGCGATGTGGCAGATTCCACAGATTCGCAGCATGAAGGCAGTCACATAGAACCTGGTAAGACAGTTTCTCTTTTGCCAGTCCCCTGGGCTTTAGTTCCAGCTCAGGGCATTGGCAGGTGGAGTTCAAAAGGAGAGCAGGGCACATGTTTCTCAGTTCATTAGAGGTGGTTTTGATCCCTGTAATGCCAGTTTAAAGATTCCCGTTGGATATTTCAGTGATATACGGCCCCAACCAAACAGATGAACCAGACAAACCTCTCCCGTTTCCCGCTAAACCTTCCCGCTTGGGCCAAAGTCTCCATGCTGGCCCAGCTCAAAAGCAACCCATCCAGATGATTTGGCTGGTTGCAATATCACCATCTTAACCATCAGAAACCCAGGCAAGGTGAGGTCATCCTGTCATGCTAAAAGTGTGTTAATAAAGCCCAAACAAGAACAAGGAAACCCCTTTGTGGGTTATTAAGGTCAAAGCAGTTTTCGTAATGCAGGGCTGTTTCCTTCCGGATGAATAAGTGCTATTTTCAAAAGGCTTAGGGGGCCTCTGTCTTTTAACACTGAAAACCCACAAGTGGTGTCAGGCCCACAGCTGACTCACACAGAGTGTTTGGCAAAACAGCCTACCAGCCATGATTTTGTCCCTCATCTCCAAGGAAGTATTCTGCTTCTGTTGTCGTTCAGTTTCTTGGGGATCTAGATTTGGAGACTGTTTATACCTCTAAGTATCACACCAGTCAAACGGAAAATCTTTCAAACTAGCGAAACATTTGCTTGCTCTTTGTCCAGAGATGAACTCTAGAACACTTAAGCTCACACTGAAAATGTCACATCAAATTTTGTGCTTTTTTTTCCGTCGGAGCAAAACACAAAAGGTGTGTTTGTATCGCATACTAAGTTTCTGCCAGGTCTAAATCTTAGCACAGGGTGGGAAATCATCTACTCCTGGGCTAGTATATTGGCCCACCGGACTTTTCTATGTCACCTGTGCCTTACCTGAATTGGCACTTCCCATCCCACCTCTCTCTGTTTTTCTTTCTTAGATTTAGGTCCTACTTGCATTATACCTTTAAGAAAGTATCATACCACTTTAAACAGTCATAGCTTCCCCAAAGAATTCTGGGGGGTGCAGTTTGTTAAGGGTGTTTTTGAGAGTTGTTAGGAGTCTCCTATTCACCTCACAGTACTACAATTCCCAGAGCTCCCTAGGAAAAGGGATTGATTGCTAGTCCACTTCGAGAAATAGCTCTGTGAAGGGAATGGAGGTCTCTGTTTCACATGATGATGTCTACTCGTCAGCAAGTCCTTACTCCCAGGTTAAGTGTGTACACAGTTGCCATTGTTGTCCAGGTGTTCGTGAATGAATATTACTATCTGCCTTGAGGGCTCTGTGTGGATAGGAAGGGCAGGGAACAGATTTTTATTTTTATTTTTGCTATCAGTCACATTATCCTGCATCAGAATTGGCAAGACTTCATGGTCACATCATCATATTCAGTGCATGATCTCTAACTGGCACAAAGTGAGGGCATTCAGACATTTTCCCCCTCACTCCAAATTGGCGCTGTTGGCCCTCAGTGAGATTTTCATGGCTATTTAGGACTGCAAAGAATGTGCTGTGTGGCAGTAAAGAAGGTGATACAAGGGAGGGTTTCAAGGGTTACACAATGTGTGTGTGTGTGTGTGTGTTTAAAAAAACACCAGTTTTGGTTTGCACATATGAACAATTTCCACCTGCATGGCTGTAGTGTCCTCCTCATTCCACCCCTGGGATTCTCTGGCAACATCCATGGTGAGGGCTGGGGTGGCACAGCAGGCTCTGTTCACCCTCTGTGTCCCACTCCTCCTGGTGCATGTGCCCCAAGCACCAGCAAACCCTGCTATGCCACTGCTGGGTGCAGAGCTTCAGGGGTGCCACAGGGGGCAGCGCAGCAATGTTTCAGAATGGAAGGCGAGAGGTGGGGGCACTGGATTTTGGCATTACTGAAATTTGAGACACCAGGGTCTGCCACTGGGGCAATCGGTTGCTACTAACCTTAATGGCTCAACTCTGCCTTCATGGTTGGACACAGTAATGCTTCTGAATGCTATTTGCTGGAAGCCACAGGAGGGGAGAGGGCTCTTGGGCTCAGGTCCTGCTTGTGGGTTTCCCACAGGCATCCGGTTGGCCGCTGCAAGAACAGGGTGCTGGCTGAGATGGTAATGCAGCAGGCACTACTGATGTTCTTACCTGAAGCAGACCTGAGGTTTTAACTGGCCGAGATGAGTAGCAGGGAATAGCAGGGCTGTGCAGGAAAGGCAGGCTAGAGCTGAAGCCTGACAATACACTGCAGTCAAGGTTGCGTCCTGGCCTGAACTGTGTGCCGCGAATCTACTCAAGGCACTGCAGGTCGGCCAATGGTGCGGCAGATGTTACTCCAAGCGCCCTGTTTATGCACACAACATCAAATGGGTTGAAAGCCCCAATTTAATTAAATCTCATGCCCCTGGACACACTTCTTGAGTCGCTGCCAAGCGTGTCTTTGAGCTAGCCACTTCCAGAGATATTTCAGCGAGAGGAAATAGAGCCAACAAGGTTTGCAAAATGCCAATTTGACAGACTTTGCGCTCCAGGGTCTGGGAGGTGGTGGAGGTGTTGCACCAACCTAATTGGCTGTTAAATTGGTAAAAAAAAAAAAAAAAAATCCCAGCTTAGATTAGCCTTAGCTTGTAGTTTGCTGGTACATAGCCAAAGTCACTTTGCTTTTTAGAGTCGCGGATTTGCTTTTTGGAGTCACGCAGGGACTTGCTTTTTGGAGTTAGCTTCAATTAGGAGTAAACTGCTCCATCACACTTTATTTTTAAAATAGGAAGAACGGAGGAGGGAGATTGCAAATATGAAAAGGGGTTAAATTAAGTGTCTTCCACTAAGGTAAAAAAACTGGTTCTTCTGTAGCTGTTAAGCAGTATAAGCCATGCAGCCCTGATCTACTTTAACATCTTCTGTTTGAAGGGCCAATACAGGAGGAATTCTGTCTTCAAGGGGGAGGCAATGCGGGGGGAGAGATGTATTGTATTTCGATTGAAATGAGAGTCATCTTTCTAAATTGGCATCTATATATCTAAATCAACACATGCAAATATTTTTGCAAATCTTCATTGTTATTATTTTTTGATGTACGGATCACCTTTTCCATATGCCTCAAGGCTATCTGCAGGCGTCCCATTAAAAACAGCTCAAAATGGTTTTTGAAACAGTACAAAAACAACTTGGGGATAGCTTTAAAAGCAATGCAAAATGAGTGCCCAAGGCAGAGACCTTTTCATCCAGGTCTCTCTTCTCTTCCGTTTTGTGATACTTTTTGTAATTTTTGGTGGTGTGTATGTGTTTGTAGGAAGGGAGGGATGAGAAGATTATAGTAGTTCTTTCTAAATTTGCATCCGTACAAAATTTATGCAACTTGGTGTCTTTTCCCCCTGCCCCCTCTTTTTGTGGTGATTCATTTTCTGGGCTTGGACTATGTGTAAAGAGCCACTGGGGGGGGGGAGCTGTGAATTCAATATAATAACACTGGTCAACAACAAATTTGTTGTCTGCGTTTTTTCAGCTGATTTAGGATGAATCTGATGCGCTGAATCCAAAAATCACATTGGTTTTCCTCAATCAGGTCAAGTTTTTGAGCTATGGCCACATGTCTTTTTTTACGTTTTTGTTCACATGTACGCTTGTGTGGAGCATTTTAGAAGAAGTTGGTGGGGGTAAAATGCCTTGTCAAATAATTGTTTTGATTGGAAATGATTATTTCAATGACAAGAAGTATTCAGGTTCGATAGTTCTGGGTGATTATGTCGAAAAGGGATCAGTTTGAAGTCATAAAACCTTGAAATCTTCCATAAATTGGTCCAGCAAAGCATAAAGTTGGGGAATCAAAACTAAGTTAATGGGGCAGCCGCCCCATGAAGTATCCTGATCTTCAATCAGCACGTCGTCCTGTAGCTCATTGTGATGAAATTCCAGTGCCTATCTTCGGAGAACTTCCTGACATTAGTGACGAAGATGCCTCCAGTGTTGAAGGACATGAAGAAGAAGAAGTGGTTCTTGAAGATGATGCTCCACATCCATTTTCCCAAAAGGAGTTGAATGATCTAGTTCGCGACCTCAGCTTGTCAAAGGACTCTGCCGAACTGTTGGCATCCAGCTTGAAGGAAAAAAACCTCCTCTCTGACAGTGCTCACATCAGCTTCTTGCGCAACAGGCATCAATAGTACCTCCGTTTTTTCTCGGAAGAGAAGGACTTGGTGTATTGTGCAGATATTGCGCAGCTTCTGCTCAAGCTTGGAGTGCCACACTACGAACCCAAAGATTGGAGGCTGTTCATTGACAGCAGCAAGCGATCACTGAAATGTGTTCTGCTACACAACAGCAACCAGTTTGCCTCTATACCCCTGGCTCACTCGAGTACACTGAAGGAGAACTATGAAGCGGTGAAGTATGTGCTGGAGAAAATTGGTTATGATCAGCATAAGTGGTTTATTTGTGTTGACCTGGTGAACTTTTTGTTGGGACAACAGTCTGGCTTCACCAAGTACCCATGTTTTCTGTGCATGTGGGATAGTAGGGACCGTGCTCAGCATTACACAAAGAAGGACTGGCCTGTGTGGGAGGAATTGGTGCCTTGCAAAGAAAGGAACGTCATCAATGACCCTCTGGTGGACAGAGACAGAATACTCTTCCCACCGCTGCACATCAAGCTTGGCTTAATCAAGCAGTTCACCAAGGCTCTGGACAAGGATGGTGACTGCTTCATTTATTTGTGCCAGGCTTTTCCAGGATTGACCATGGAGAAGTTGAAAGCTGGCATCTTTGACGGTCCTCAGATCCGTCAGCTCATCAGAGATCCAGAGTTCGGAAACTCAGTGAACGAAGTGGAACTGGAAGCATGGAAGGCATTTGTTCTGGTAGTGAAGAACTTTCTTGGCAACAATAAGGCCAGAAACTACGCAGAACTTGTCAACAACATGCTGACTGCTTTCAGAAACCCGGGCTGCAACATGAGCGTCAAGATGCACTACCTATTTTCACATATGGACCGGTTTCCTGAGAACCTGGGTTCAATGAGTGACGAGCAGGGGGAGAGATTCCATCAGGACATGAAAGAGATGGAGACCAGGTATCAGGGTCACTGGGATGCAGTCATGATGGCTGACTACTGTTGGACTCTGAAGAGAGACCTCCATGCTGCTGAGCATTCCAGGAGTTCCAAGAAACAGAAGTTCAAGCCCTGAAGTTTGAAAAATGGTGAAGCAACATGCAATTTACGTGTACTTACCTTTATCAATGCCCACCATTCAGTTTACAGAAAACCTGACCTGATGGAGAGAAACGGATGCCATTTCCTGATTCAGCAGTGCAAAAATACCCTAAATCAGTTGTAGAAATCTAGACAACATTCAAAAAGTAAAAAATTGTTGCCCAGTGTAATCATTCCTAAATTTGCACCTATGCCTATAAATTAGTCTGTGCAAATTTGTGCCCCTTTCCCTCCTCTTTTTAGCGATACCTTTTCCTTTTCTTCACTAGAGGTGTTTTACAAAAGTTCCACTTAATGGAAAGATCAGATGAATTCTGAAAAAAAGCAGAAAGATAAAAACGGGCCAATTTATTGGGTAGGGGAACATGCCACACATTCCTGGTTTTAGTCCTTTGAAACAGACTCAGAGGCAGCTTCCATGAATCCCCATACTAAACGACCAAGCTGGGTGTAGGGTCTGGGGTGTGAAGATGGACTGTGCTCTGCAGGGCATGTGAAGAGTGCAGTTCCCTTGTGAAATAACCACACCTGCTGGCTCCACTCATGGAGCTAAACTTCACGTTTGAAGCTTAGCATTCCCAAGAAGCTTACTCTGTTTCTCTTTCAACAAAATTAACTTATCCAGAGGATCAAAGGGCTAAGTTGAGGACCAGACATCATTTTTATTGTGACTTCATCAACACTGGTATGCATGGTTCTACATGATCTTGCTTTCAAAACTGTTTACAGCTGCAAGCATTTCAGGGCAGGCATCCTCCATTTCCAACCAGTGCATGTCTCACAACTTCCAGTTGAAGTTTTGTAATTTTCCTGGAAACATAAGAAGAGCCTGCTGGATCAGGCCAGTGGTGGATCAGGTCCAGCATCAAAGTGGCCAAGTAGATGCCTATGGGAAGCCTGCACTCAAGAATTGAACGCAACAGCACTCTGCCCACCTGTGATTCCCAACAACTGTTATTCAGAGGTGGATCATGGTCATCATAGCTAGTATCTCTTGATGGCTTTCTCCTCCTTGAATTTGGCAGGTCCTCTTTTAAAGCCATCCAAGTTTATGGCCATCACTGTCTCCTGTAGAAGCGAATTCTATGATTTAACTACGAATGTGAAGAATTACTTTCTTTTCTGCAGTGGCTCTCCGTTTGTGGCTTGCTCTCCCCAGGGAAGTTTGTCTGGCACCTTCATTATACATCTTTAGGTGCCAGGCAAAAAAACACATTCATCTTTCACCAGGCCTTTGGCTGATTAATATTCTACAGCCTTTCAAATGTGTTTGGGGGTGCTATTGTTTTGTTGTTTTTGTTTTCGCTACTTATTTGTGGTTTTTATCTTGTGCTCTTATCTTCTGGCCCACCTTGAGATCTTTTGATGAACGGAAATATATAAATCTAATAAATCTAATAACCCACAAGCGGCCTGGTTGCATGTTCATGAGTTTTAGTGTTGTGAAAGAGGGAGAGAGGGAGAAACCACTATCCACATTCATACCACAAATGTTCTGAGTAGTGGTGTCGGCAGCAGTATTGCAGCTTTTGTTGCGCTATAGTGCAAGAATACCACCCCCCACTCAAAATGGCAATAATGCAGGAAGCACTGCAGAGCATCTAATAAAACAGAATGATGTGTGACTCTTCTTGCATAAATCTGCCCCTAATGTACTAAGGCTGCATTCAAGGCATGCTGCAGAATACACCCACAATAAACCCCCGGCTATCTGGAGGGACGCGGGTGGCGCTGTGGGTTAAACCACAGAGCCTAGGACTTGCCGATCAGAAGGTTGGCAGTTCGAATCCCCACGACGGGATGAGCTCCCGTTGCTCGGTCCCTGCTCCTGCCAACCTAGCAGTTTGAAAGCATGAAGTACAAGTAGATAAATAGGTACCCCTCCGGCAGGAAGGTAAACGGTGTTTCCGTGCGCTGCTCTGGTTCACCAGAAGCAGCTTAGTCATGCTGGCCACATGACCCAGAAGCTGTATGCCGGCTCCCTTGGCCAATAAAGTGAGATGAGCGCTGCAACCCCAGAGTCGGTCACGACTTTTATCTGGAGGGACACTTCCTGTATGTAACTGAAATTCTGCTATTTCCAGCCCCATAAGACCCCTCCCCCTTTACCACCTGGCTAGCTCTGAGTCCTTTGGACTACAGCTCCCATGGGAAGGCAGCAGGTTGGTGAAGACTGCCTTAGATAATGAGAGAAAGTTGGGAAATGAGCAGGTCCCTTGAAGCTTGCATCCAAAGCCTCTACTGCGTGGATCTCTGTGGTGGGATAGGGCATATTGTGCTGTTTCTCCCCCCACTCCCACCCTTCTCTGGAAGGCAACATCAGGGAGTGGAGCTCCTGAGGTTGTTGCTTGTCTTCAGCTGTGCCCTGTTTCCCTGTGAACCTTGTACAACCCAAAACCTGGTTTCAACAGGCCTGGGAAAGCAGGAATTAGCTCTCAGCTATTTCACCAATTGTTTTTTATTGATACTGGAAAGGAAGATGGGGGATTGCTATGCATTTTATTCCCTTTCTGCTGAGAAGGGCTACCCTGTATCCTGAAAACCTCTTCTCTCCCCCTCCCATCTCTCTCTCTCCCATCGACTGCCCCAGAAAAGCCAGGACATCCTGTTTTTCCCACACGGGCACGGCAACAATTTTGGGCACCTTGCTCTCGTGCAATTTCAGGCCACAATCTCACCCTGAAAAAAAATGTTTTTTCCAGATCTGCAATCTCACATAGAGCCCCAAAACACACCTTTTTTTGGCGCGGTGCCCCCCTAAACTGTTTTTCAGGTCAACAATCTCATATGGCACCCCAAAACTCACATTTTGGGGGGTGTCCATTCAGGAGATCCTGCTTCATCCCTTTTGAGGAGACCCTGATCGTCAAGCCCCTCCCTATCTGACATGCCAAAAGCTAGTAGGCTGAGGATTCTGTCTCTGTGGCAACCTTTGGCACTATCTGCCTCTGATCAATTGCAACAACACAGTTCCTTGCCAAGAGGAGTGACTTCTCTTTGATATGGGACGTGATGTGGGGAGGGGGAGAGAAAGTCCTCTCTTATTTTAGTTTAAACCATAAACCAGGCAAGGAGGGAGCATTTCAAACACACCTGCCACAATAACGAAATGACTGCAGGGCATTGGGAGCTTTTTCCCTCTCCACCACTGGGCAGGTGGGGAGCTGTTGCAATATGCCATAGAGCAGATTTGGGCAAATTTCAGCTGCTGGGCATTTTGGGGAAAGTGAACTTGTGTTTGTGCTGCAGCTGATGGTAGTGAAACTGACTGGTACTGCCCAGCTCTTGACAGGCTGTGGTCCGTAGAATATTTTGCCTGGAAACAGAAGCCTAGTTCTCACTAATGTCAAGTAGTGCAGGTTGGTCATTTTACACCGGGGTGAATGGACTCCAATTTTTTAAAAACGTAATGATTATTTTAGCTCTGAGGATGTCAGGGACATCTTGTGGCCCTCTGATTCTTTCTGCCAGGCCCTCAGGACTCAACACAGGTCACACTGTATGCCAAATTCATGCCTCCTTTGTCCCTCTCTGGGCACCTATGTGTGGGTGTTTGCTAGCAATGTTCAGATATAATATTGTTCCAACCAAGCAGGGTTTGTGGGAATGTATGTTATTTATTACCAGGGACAAACCCCGTTTATGATCCTGGAAAATCACTGTCCTTATTTATTCCTCTTTGTCGGAGGAGTCTTGATAGTATTTTAAGGCCAATTGCTACCATTGTCATTACTCAGGGCTCAGCTCCCTCCTCAGTTTCTCTGGAAGATAAATGGGGAATAGTGGTGTCAGGAAAAGCAAGAGTCCAGCTAAATCAGGCCAATAGCCCATCTAGTCCAGCAACCTATTCTCACAGTGGCCAACCAGATGCCCCAATGGGAAACCTACAAACAGAACATTCTCCTCCACTGTGGTTTCCAGCCAGTGATATTCAGAAGTATTACAGCCTCTGGTCAGGGCTTATTCCTGCTCTTTCCAGACAGTGGTCCATGATTTAATGCTCCGTATCTGAGTGTGGGATGTGGGTGGTGCTGTGGGTTAAACCACAGAGCCTAGGACTTGCCAATCAGAAGGTCAGTGGTTCGAATCCCCATGAAGGGGTGAGCTCCCGTTACCCGGTCCCAGCTCCTGCCAACCTAGCAGTTTGAAAGCACGTCAAAGTGCATATAGATAAATAGGTACTGCTCTGGTGGGAAGGTAAACAGCATTTCCATGCGCTGGTTCGCCAGAAGCAGCTTAGTCATGCTGGCCACATGACCCGGAAGCTGTCTGCAGACAAACGCCAGCTCCCTCGGCCAGTAAAGCGAGATGAGCGCCGTAACCCCAGAGTCGGTCACGACTGGACCTAATGGTCAGGGGTCCCTTTACCTTTACCTTTATCTGAGTGTGGGGGTGGGGGTCTGCCCCAAACTTTCCCCACAAAAACCCTTTCTTTAAAGATGAATTGGAGCAAACGACAATTCGGATTTTCCGCAGATTGACATTTGCTCCGATTGAACTTTAAAGAGCGGGTTTTCACAGGGAAAGCTCCAGAGCAAAAAAAAAAAAAAGGATGCTCAGACACAAAGTTTTAAATTGTGGACTATGCTTAGAAAGTGCAAATGAAAGGTCAGTACTGATTGGCCCTCACCATGGAGACGGAATGTAGGTGTCATGGCTTTTAGCCATGGATAGGCATATCCTCCATGATTTTGTTGGGTCTTCTTTTAAAGGCATCCAAGCTGATTGCCATCACGTCCTATAGATGTTGTGTCTTGTGTTGCCTTTTGTAAAAGTGCATGTACATTTGTGAACATTAACCCTAAGTCAGTGTATAGTGGACTTTTTTATAGAGATCATATATATATATATATTCCTTACCAAACAGTATTACAAAAGTAAATATAAACATAGATTACCCGCCTCCCCCCATGAACAGTGTTTCAAATTACATTTCTGTAAATCACAATGTATCAAGTAGCATTAAAAATGTTTAGCATAATATTCACTCTGCTACAATGCATAATAATTTTTTTTTATTTGCATTGCTCATTGTTTTCTATGACCAAAGCAAATGACTCCATTAATTAGATCCACATTCACACGATTCTTAATTCACCTATCCCTTCTTCAGTTAATCCGGTCTTCCCTTTACAAAGACCAAACCATTATATATATAGTTGGGACATATAAACTAGATTCCCAGCTATTTATGAAATCAACAAACAAATCTCAGCCTGCCAAAAACTTGTCTATCTTTCATTGCCCTTTCAAACCCTGTAGCTGCTGGGGTCTCATTTGGACAGTTTGACAAGCCACCATAGGAACAGCATTTTTGCTTGTTTTGTTGTATACCTAAGATGAAAAAAGAACAGATGTCCTCCTGGTTTTACAACTGGTGGGATGCAGGCATTTTTCAGCATCGCTGAATACAGCATCTGGAAAGCAAAAAGCACAGCCTTCAGCAATGCATGTGTTGATTCTAGCATTTCACAGACAACACCGAGGAGATGCACTTGTAACATCTCATCCCAAGGATCACTACATAAGTTCTTTCTGGCATCCACAATCACATCAAGGGTGCTTTGCAGCCAAAGGAATGCACACAGCAGATAGGGTTTGTTGTCAAAGATAACACTCCATGAAGCAGTTGCAGCAACAGGGGACCACTCCCCCTCCACCAGTTTATGTACCTAGTGGTACCTAGTGGTACATAAACACCTATATTGGCTCCCAGTATGTTTCCGAGCACAATTCAAAGTGTTGGTGCTGACATTTAAAGCCCTAAACAGCCTCAGTCCAGTATATCTGAAGGAGCATCTCCACCCCCATCATTCTGCCCGGACATTGAGGTCCAGCGCCGAGGGCCTTCTGGCGGTTCCCCCACTGCAAGAAGCCAAGTTACAGGGAACCAGGCAGAGGGCCTTCTCGGTAGTGGCACCCACCCTGTGGAACGCCCTCCCACCAGATGTCAAAGAGAACAACAACTACCAGACTTTTAGAAGACATCTGAAGGCAGCCCTGTTTAGGGAAGCTTTTGATGTTTGATGCATTACTGTATTTTAATATTTTGTTGGAAGCTGCCCAGAGTGGCTGGGGAAGCCCAGCCAGATGGGTGGGGTATTAATAATATATATTATTATTATTATTATTATTATTATTATTATTATTATTATTATTATACCTCCCCCTCCCCCCCCCTCGACAGGCTGGGCACACAAAACTGGAGACTGTGCCTGCATGGAAACTTTCTCTGCTCATCCCTTTTCAATTCCCTCCAAGTTTGGGGAGACAGTAGTGCAGAAGAAGATAGGGAAACACCTGGCCCTTCACTTGCCTGACCTGCCTCTTCCCCCTCTTCTTCTGACCCATCTTGTATCCCACCCTCCAACTCTAAACCTTCCCCTTCCTCTCATTCTTGCCTCCTGGCTGCCACAGGGCCCCACAGACCCCTGCCACACTCTCCCGAGTCAGACTCCAGCAGGCATTGGCTTGTAACTGCCTTCTTCAGTGTTGCAGGGGAGTACGGAATTTTCTTTTTTATGTGATGATGTTCGATGATTCTAAAACACAATTGAAAAAATATATTGATATATGCCTAGTGCCCCTTTTTAATACCACAAATGTTGTGGTTTGGTTGCTTTTTATCCTGTGTTTGCTGTGCTGCAGCCCCTCTGGACAGCAATAATGTGGGAGCATTGGGGAAGCACCGTGGAACAAACTAAAGCAGAAGGAATCCACCACAAATGCATGGTTATCGTGTAAAGAGCAGAATATGCCAGCAACAACACACCAGGCTGGAGGAAATGCAACAACAGGGAACACACAGGGCTTAACCTAAGTTCCTCTTGTCCTGCTGCTTTTCCCCAGGGAAAACAGTTCTTTAGTGCTCAATCAGAGAAAACGGCAATTTGGGTTTCCCCCGGAATACCATTTATTCTGAGCTATCATTAAAGAGCAGGTTTTCCCAGGGCAAGGGGAGGGGCGTCCTTATTTTCATCAGAGAAATGTTGGCGGGGACATTTTTATTTTCATCAGATAAATGTTGGAGGGTATGTCAGACCTGTGCTTTCTAGGCATGGCAAAAGTGGAAGTGTGGACAAGTCCACAGTCCGTAACTTAAGGCGTCCATTTTGTTACTGGTCTAGCTGATGGCCGACTCGGGTTGGTGTGGAAGTTTTGGTCAGTTGGGACTTAGCTGCCATGAGGAAGGTAGTTGGGATCTGACGTTTGGAGGAGTCAGGGGGGGGGGGAATTGTTCTGGATGATGTTTTTCCGCTGCACAAGAAATACAAGAAATACAAACCCCTTCATTTTATTTCTTCTTGAGTTCTACCCTTTTTTATCCAGTAAAGTTTTATCGATTTCTGTTTAATATCTCTCTCTTTCTCTCCCCCCTTACCCACACAAAATGATGGGGAATGTTAGCTTTTGCTCACACAAGCCTCCCCACCACCAAACACACATAGCCTTAGGCTTTGAGCAATAAGGAACCACCAGAACACCCCCACTCCACACAAACTATTTCAAGAAAACTTTCTGGGTGGGTTCCAAACTTCTGCATTAAAAACAAACAAGCAAAGCTTGGGGGGAGAAAAGCGGGGAGAGAAGGCTTCCAGTGAACAAGTTTTGGAGCAGTCGGTTGCTATGGAGATGTGGGGCCAGCAGAAATTTGCATAAGGTTGTTGATTTCCATAATGGAGCTCTGGGTAAAGCAGGGGTGGAAATTTCCATATGCCCAGTGCCCCTTGAAGGCAGTTGGGATGCAGGATTGAAGAGAAGGAATATTTGAATTTCAAATGAGGGTGATTACACGACTACATCCTGGGATGGAAAAAGGACAAAGGTGGGGCGGGGTGGAGGGAACAAGAGTGGAAAGCTAAGGTAACAAACGCTTCAAAAAAAACCACCAAAAAAACCCTACACAGAATGCCCAGAATATATAGTCAGAAATCATATGGTACGTTAGGCCTTGGAACATAGGAGGCAACTAAAATATGTGAAGGGGCTGCCCCCCCCCCCCAGGTTGATGGACATTGCCATTCAAATGGTGTGTGTGACATTCTGGGATCAATTCAGAAGCTTCTGTAATTCTGGGAATGTCCCGTTAAAATAGGGACGCTTGGAGGGTATGTGACAATTTTCACATCGAGCTTATCTATATAGATTATTTTTTTTTCCTAATTCATATCTCAGTCTTGATGAGAAGTGAGGTTTTTTACCCCAAGTTCCACTAAAAATATGAACAATTCTCTGATGTTGTTTGCATTATTATACATGTAATATTATATGCCTGCCATATGCATATACGCTCCAAGTTTCTGGAAGCAACCAGCGCATAAACAGATATATACAACAATGCATATAACTGTATAAAAATGTAGATATTAATATAAGCTTAAGCTGCAGGCATATGGGGCTTGACTCTTTTAAATGTATTGCACATATGTAAATTTTGCATATAATCATTTGATATTTTTTTTTAATTAAAGATAAAAGCAGCAAGTGACTCAGACGGGAGCAAACTTTGATTACATCACAACCAACAAATTCCATGTATGAATTCCTTTGAAACGGGTTCCTCTCCCATCCCTAGTGTGTGTGTGTGTGTGTGTGTGTGTGTGTGTGTGTGTGTAAGACAGAGGGGGGACTTGGAAGGAGCTGTAGATTATTCTCCTGATTTAACAGCAGATTTACATGTTCACAGGTAGAATCTCTCAGTTTGCAACCTGACAACCCCAGTTAAGCTGGAAGCTGTGCGCGCAGGTAAACGATTGTGTGAGAGCTTTAGCGTGTGTCAAACTGCCCAATGGGGACACATTCACCTTTGCCCGCTAACCCTTGTTATTTAGGCAACTCTGTGGCAGAAGCAGAAAGCTGAAGCAAAGGCATGCAGCATGCCAAAGATACCTGCAGCACACTGATCCGGGTGCCTTTAACAATGAGCCAAGCCTCATGCCACAGGGTAAGGCCAGTGGTGAGGCTTCCTTTGAGCCTGGAAGAGAAATCTTTATTGGCACCAAATACAGTGGTAGCTCAGGTCCTGAGAGCGCGGCCACATGCACTCCTCACCAAGCTGGGCACTGCCAGCCGAAATATTGCAGAACCGGTGTCCTCCCCAAAACATATTTTGATCGGTGCTTTTATAGCGAGGAAAAGAACATTAAATCACTTTTATCTTCTGCTCTGCCTTCCCTCCCGATGCAATTAAGAGGCACTACTCATTTGTTGTGGCTTTGACTCTGGTGGACTTTTACAGCTGTTTAGGGTGCTTGTGCGAGCGCCGAGCATCAGGTGACATGCAATAAGCGCTCTTTGTTCTTGTGGGGCAAAGCAAGTGAGAACAGGTGTGCAGCTGCAGGGCTAATTTGCCCTGCGCCTTGCTGGAATGTAACCCGCAAACGCTGTTTTCGACCGTGATTCTGCTAGTCCTCAACGGCCGCTACAGCGGGTTAAGTGCGCTTCTCAGCCCGTAAAGCTGCAAAGGCAATTACATTATTACAATTAGTGGGGACAATACAATATGGCTTTCTGTGTTCCTATGCATTTCCTTTGCTTCCATGCCCTGTCTATAGGCTTCCCATAGAAAAAAGAGAGCAACATAGGAAGCTGCCTTAGAGCAAGTCGCACTATTGCTCCATCTACCTCAGTATTGCCTACACGGACTGGCAGCAGCTCTTTAGGATTTCAGGCAGAGGTCTCTCCCAGGGGTACCTGGAGATGCCATTGAGGATCAAACCTGGGAACCCCCTTCACTGAGCTGCCACCCTCCTCCACAGCATTAAACTGCTCACTGTCATATGTAGCATGTGGGGCTATACTGTTATTTATGGATGCATTTTTAGCCTGCCCTTCAGATATTTTCTTCAGGCGGCTACAAATGTTTTACTAGATGGACGTTTGGTTAACAAGCACACCAGTTATCTAGTTCTGCTACTGAGAGGGCTTCAGTTTTTGCTGCTTTCCTTTTAACCAGCTGCTTTTTAATGTATTTTCCCCATCATCGGTTGTCCAACCCAGCCCTGCAGCAGCAGGCAGGCAGGTGTGGCTTCCCAGCTATCGGAGAGCGTGTGTGGCATTTTGCTGGGGCCTGGGGGCCCATCGCTCAAGGAATTCCATGGAACACCACTCCTAGTCCTCAACCTCCAGCAGTGCCATCCATATTCATTCCAATAATCATAATGTGTGCAGAACCAATTTTCTGAGCTTCGCTTCTCCCATCCATATGTGAGATGGGCCCCCTGCTATGGATTTCCTCTTCTTTATGGCACTTCTACTGGCACAATGGTGCCATATTTTGACTCCAAGATCATTGGTGCCTTTAAAAAAGTCCCCCCATCAACATTATTCCTCATTACTTCTTCAGCTGCATGGGATATAATTGTTAAATGCTCCATACGTCAGAATGAATTTCCCGGGACCATTTCTGGCTACCCATTCACAAAGATTTAGCTTCACACTATTCACACATATTTTAAATTAGCAGTTAAGGTTTTAGCCTATATATTTCAACTGTTTTACACCTGTACTATTTATTCTTTAGTTAATAGAGTTTAATTTTAATCTATTTATATTTGCATGGTCTCTGTTTCTGTACAGTGGTACCTCAGGTTAAGTACTTTATTCATTCTGGAGGTCCGTACTTAACCTGAAACTGTTCTTAACCTGAAGCACCACTTTAGCTAATGGGGCCTCCTGCTGCCACCGCGCCGCCAGAGCACGATTTCTGTTCTCATCCTGAAGCAAAGTTCTTAACCTGAAGCACTATTTCTGGGTTAGCGGAGTCTGTAACCTGAAGCGTATGTAACCTGAAGTGTATGTAACCTGAGGTACCACTGTATATGTCTGTATTTTTGGTCTGTGACCATAATAAATCAGTTCATTCACTCAGCTTCACGCTAGAGATCTCGCTCCACCCTGGTCTTCTCCTCCTCAAGGTCCCTACAGTTCTGCAGAACAGCTCCCCAATGCCATATTCTTGCCATTATTCAGTACCTCTCAGTCTTGCAAACTGCTTTTCCTGGCTACTTTGTGCTACACATGTACAATTATCTCCACTTGGGAAATGCTTTAATCCAAGCTGTTGCATTGTGAGATACTCTTGGGAATTATATTGCAGAGTTGGAAAAGGTGCAGAAAAGGACGTCCAGAATGATATAGCAGATGGAGGGAAGGTTGTTGGAATGGCGACTCTTTCAGTTTAGAGAAAAGGTGAGTCCGTGGTCATAGAATCATAGAATTGTAGAGTTGGAAGGCAACTTAAGGTACAGGAATGCAGGAATATTCAGCTTTCCCATACGAGGATCAAACCTGCAGCCTTGGCATAACCAACACCACGCTTCAACCAACTGAACTAGAAGTTTGTAAAATTGCACACAACATGGTGAAAGTGGATAGAGAAAAAGGTTTCTCCCTCATTAACTCTTGAATTTGTGGGCATCCAACGTAGCTGCATATAGGAGAATTCAGGACAGAGGAAAGAAAGGACATCTTCATGCAGTTAATAGTTAAACTGTGGAACTCACTTCCACAGGAGGCAACGATGGCCAGCAACCTGGATGGTTTTAAAAGAAGATTGGGCAAATTGATGGAGAAGGCTAGCAACAGCTACTAGTCGTGATGGCTAGGCTCTGAATTCACAATGGAGGTAGCAGTGCTTTCTGGAAACCTGTTGCTTGAAACCACAAGAAGGGAGAGGGCTCTTGTGCTTGGGCCCTGCGTGTGACTTTCCTACAGGCCCATAGCTGTCAACTTTTCCCTTTTCTTGCAAGGAATCCTATTCGGAATAAGGGAATTTCCCTTTAAAAAAAGGAAAACGTTGACAGCTATGGGAGGCATGTGGTTGACTCTTCTTATGTTATAAGAGGTAGCTGTGTTCCACTAACCCTGGTTCTGCAAATGACTTAGAGAAGGGGATTTCACTTAGGTCAGGTGGGGAAGGATTGAGCAATATAAATACCTTTTTCCCCAGCACCATGGCTGTACCAAAGGATGGGGAACCTTTAGCCCTGTTGGACTCCCATCATTCCTGACTATTGGCCATGCTGACTGGGACTGGGGTGGATGGACCCATGAAAGTCCGATCCACACCATCTTTTCATGGGAAAAGAAACAAGTCCTTCCTCTCCTGTTTCAGTGCAGATTTTAAAGGAATAATTGGAATACTGCAATGTTCTGTTTGTGGGGCTACCCTTGGGGTAAGCCTGGAGGCTGGTGGGGGCAAGCTGTTGCTTGTGGGATTTGCACTAGCTGCTAATTTGCTACCACGGCAAGTTCTAGGTGTTGGTACCAACATATCAGATGGTTCAGGGCCAGGTTGCTTGAGAGCCCACCATATTATAACACCTTGTAGATTGCAGTGATCTATAGGAGAGTCTCTTCTACAAGTGCCAAAGATTGCAGAAGTCCTCTCTGCAGAAGTCCTTTCAGTGCTTAGTGGGGCTGCCCCTGTTCTGTGCAACAAGATCTCTGCTGACACTTTATGGAAACGGTTGAAGACATTTTTATTCCCACAGGCCTTCCCACCTGGATAAGTGGGTCTCTCCCATGAGTGTCCCCTGGTTAGGGTTTTGGTCTTGCTTTAAAGGCACTTGCCATCATCATTGTTTTAATTGTTTGCAATTACCTTATGTGTAAAATTGCCTTATGGCAGTGGTTTGGAAGGTGCTAAATAAATTAATTGTAGTAATAATAATAACCCTTAAAGAAACACCGAGGTGAAGGACTTGTTGCTGCTATTTTTAAAGTACTTGCCAGGCAACCTGAACACTATACACATGTCTCTATTTGGTGAAGCTCCAAAATGGCTCATCCAGCCCCTCAGCAGTCTCAACATGCTACTTTCAATCTAGATTGATCCTAGATTAAGGTTGCCAGATGTCCCCGTTTCCCAGGGACAGTCCCTGGATTTACAAATCAGTCCCCTGACAAAATCCATTGAAGTTGAAAAGTGTTCCCGGATTCATTGATAAAAATCTGGTAACCTTATTTTAGATCCTACTGTCCAGAAGGGTGGGTGGGTGGGTGGGTGAAACCCCTCCCCTTGGTTAGGTTATTGCACCTATCTCTTACCACACCTGCCCCAGATCAAGGAAAAAGGAACTGGTGATTGTGCACCCACCCACAGCATATGCTGTTGGGCTGGTATGGATACAACACACACACACACACACACACACACACACACACCGGTTAGGACTGCCTCCATTTGCCACCACAGGTGCAAGATGTTCGTGGCCAGTGTGGGGAGAAACCAAGGAAATGAACACAGGAGATTGGTATTGGGTTGAATTAGGTCACAGTTTTATTGTTACAGATGCAAGTAGGCTTGGCTAAGGCATTGGGCATGTATCCAGCACCAAGCAGCCTGCGTGATGCCTGATAGGAACTCTGTGGGGTCAACTCTGTGCTGCAGACTCGCCCCCGACATGGATTTGAGTGCCACAACCTGGCACAAGCTGCCATTGGGAGAGGTGTTTTGACCTATTGGTCCTCCTGGAAGCCATTAGCCCATAGGGACTAAAGATCCAGCCCAATGCCTTATCTTCCAAAATTGTGATAGTTGCTATGAAGTAGGTGAAAACCTGCAAGCCAGCCAATTTGCTTACAGGAGAAAATTCCCCTCTGGTCCTGAATATGACAGCCAAGTAAACCCTAGCAAGATCCTTATGCCAACTTGCCTGTTCTCCCGTTGAGAGGGCCCCTAGCAGACTGGGTGGGTGGATAAAAAATCTCTTGACAGTCAGCAAAGAAGGCAGATTGCACATGGTCACCCTCTTAAATATGGAAGGGGCAGCAGGGCCCTGCCCCCCTGCCCCCTGCCCTGATTGGCCTTGCAGGCAAGGTCGGCCCCAGATGTGTGCCCAGCATGGCTGAAGGAGGGTGGTGCCAAGTGGCAATTCCATCCCCTGGCCACGTGGAGGATGGTTCCCCGCCAGGAACCAGCTGCAGCTGTGCTGTGCCATAAATGCTGCCCTCTCCCCATTCCCCAGGTGAGTGGGCACTGCCTTCAAAGGCAACACACTGTAAAGTAGAATCAATCAGCAATGAGCTTTTATTTTCAAAATGAAACTAGTTTGCGAAAATGCACTTTATCAGGGATATAAAGCGGGGACAGTCCAAATTGTGTGTGGGCTCAGTAGAAAGAGCAAGATCTCAGTGTGCATTGAACACAGAATATAAAGTTGTGTGTGTGTGTGTGCACTTTCTGAAACAACCCACAGACCAAAATGCAGCCAGGCTTTGAAATTCACATTTCTGAATTTTGCATTGCCATTCTCCAGCCAAGTAACTTGTACAGAAATGCAGTGAAATGTGCATATGGATGCATGCATTAGTGAACATACAAAAATGCAATATGTTTTGCTGGAAATTGCTTTACAAATGAAATGTGTATGTTAGCCAAAAATGCATACGAAAATGTGTATACTAGGAGAAATTTGCACCAAAATGCCCTTGAATTTTCATGAAGACTTCTTATAACTAACTAACTAAATGTGGAAATGATAGTAACTGGAAAAATGAAACACTGAAATGGACAGATTCACCCAATCCTTCCATTGGCCATGCTGACTGGGGCTGATGGGCATCCAGTGACAAAGTTTCCCCATCTTCTAGGTTGGAGTAAGCAAAAACAAAATGCAAGAACTTAGGAGACAGGATCACAGATCTCCAACATCACAACTTTCCTTTTTCACTGTGATGGCCCTTGACTTTCCTCTGTGCAGATAAGCTCTGCTGACCGGTTCAGCTTGCCTTTCCTGCTTTTTTTATCTCCCTCCTCTCCCTCCTTCAGCTTCTGCCACTGATTCTGGTCTTCTCTCTGCCACTGACCTTCCCAGCTCACTAAGCCCTGTTACCATTTCAGCTTCCGACACCTCCTCTTCCCAGTCTGGTCCCTCTTCTCCCTCACCGTTGTCCCACCACCAATCCCCTCTGAGCTCTGAGCCCTATTTCCTTGGGGGTTCCCCAGCTAGGTTCCTCCCACCATTCCTCTGCATCCAACCAGTCCATGATAGTAGACATGGTTTGAATTTGAATCTATTATTTCAGTCACAGACCAGTTCCAGCCCACATACAATATCAAGGAAGTCATAAAACACGGTAGGGGTACATTTGAATTTGCAATTAGGTATAACAGGGACACTACAGTTAAAAATATATGTAAATTAAAACTTAGTCACTAACATATAACCTGAAATTATCATTTAGGGCCTTAATCATTAGATATACGATATACGATATACGATATATGATATACGATATACGATATACGATATACGATATACGATATCTTTATTGTCATTGTCCCATGCAGAACAATGAAATTGAAAAACTACATAAAACTACATAAAACATTCAAAAAACCCTAAAAACTCTGAAACCCCATTTTAAAATACACTATACTATAGAGACCCCTTATGCTGCGTTTAGAACCAGAATTGCATTTGCGTAGAAACTGTTTCTCAGGCGGCTAGTCCTGGCCTTTATAACCCTATACCTTCTTCCAGAAGGCAGAAGCTGAAAGCGATCATTTCCGGGGTGCGTACTATCCTGCGCTATCTCTGCTGCTTTCTTATGGCACCTGGCAGCATAGATTTGATCTAAGGTGGGAAGAGTGCACCCAATTATTCTCTCTGCAGTCTTTACAACCCTGGATAGCATTGTTTTTTCCCTGGTATTATGATAGCACAGCTTGTTCCCTAAGTTTTATGGCAAACACACAGAATTTGGCTACCCTTAAATCAGTTCCCTGTAGCCTCAGTGATAGTGGCAGACCACTTAAATGCTAGAATTGGCCAGTTTGATGATGCTTTATATGCTCACTTCCATGAATCACCACCCATCTTAGAGGAAGCCCATTCTATACCAATCAGGCACTTAAAAGATAGTAGGCATGGTTAGGATTGTGCTATGAATCAACACTTTCCAGCACTTGCAGTCGGTTCATTTTATTCACTAGACAGGGAAGAAAACAGAGATCACACTCAATAAGGGTTATGGGGGGGGGACCTGTGACCCTTCAGTTGTTGCTGGCCCACAATCCCAGGCCACTGGCCATGCTGCCTGGGGCTGATGAGAGCCGTATTGTGAAACACCCAGAGGGTATCAGGTTGAGGGAAGGCTGATCGAAAGTAGCCGCCCTCACCATCTTGCAAGGCTCATCAATATCCCAGAGTTGGGATTGCGACATAAGTAGGAGGTGGCGTGTATGTTGTCTGTTTGAAAGAGAGTTGATTGATTTATCGTCTGATTTGCTAGTGATATTGAGTGATAAACACACACGCACAAAATCTCACCGTTTTAATAAAAATAAAAAGTCTGAAGTTCCATCGGGAACTGTTGAGCTGCTCCACTCTCTCTCTCTCCTTCCTCCTCTCCAGGGAAACCTCCCCAGGCAAAGTCGCAGAGCTGGTGCCAAGGCTATGCAAAGCAGACTCATGCCTGGCTGGTGCCAGGCCAGCAAGGGAGGGAAGCAAGCTCCTCTCCCAGCATCTATTGCTGGGATCCAGCCCTGCTCATTGCACACACCACCCTTGGCATGTGCACACCAAGCTGGGGAGTGGGGTGGATCCAGTTAGGTAGGAAAACTGGGAGCGCTCTCTCCAAAAATCCTTAGCTGACCCCTCTTCCCTGGGCATAATCCAGTAGGAACGTCTCTTGCACAAACTCTGTCGAAATGGTTCTGTTTAGATGGGACTTGCATTCAGGAAGTGTACAGAAGAAGGATTGTCCCCATGGACTTCTCAAAATGCTTATTGTTGTTTAGTTGTTTAGTCGTGTCCAACTCTTTGTGACCCCATGGACCAGAGCACGCCAGGCACTCCTGTCTTCCACTGCCTCCCGCAGTTTGGTCAAACTCATGCTGGTAGCTTCGAGAACACTGTCCAACCATCTCATCCTCTGTCCCCTTCTCCTTGTGCCCTTCATCTTTCCCAACATCAGGGTCTTTACCAGGGAGTCTTCTCTTCTCATGAGGTGGCCAAAGTATTGGAGCCTCAGCTTCAGGATCTGTCCTTCCAGTGAGCACTCAGGGCTGATTTCCTTAAGAATGGAGAGATTTGATCTTCTTGCAGTCCATGGGACTCTCAAGAGTCTCCTCCAGCACCAAAATTCAAAAGCATCCATTCTTTGGCGATCAGCCTTCTTTATGGTCCAGCTCAAGTGAGCTTACTTTTAAGTAAATCCCACTGAGGTCTGTGGGACTTGGTTATGAGGCAACATGCTTAGGACGGCAGAAAAAATTGTCTTGAGCCAAGGTGCAAAGGAGAAATTAAGAACTGGCCATGGTAGGATCATGGCTCAGTGATAGATCACATGCTTTGCATGCAGAAGGTCTTGGGTTCGATCCCTGGCTTCTCCAAGTAGGGTTGAGCAGGACTCTGAAGAGCTGCTACCAGTCAGTGCAGACAGTACTGAACTAGATAGGCCATTGGCCTGACTCTGGAATAAGGAAGCTTCATGTTTTTCTAACTGCTCTGTTTGTTTGACTCAGTATTCAGTTTCCAAAAAATAGCTTTTAGGCAGGTTATTTGAGACTGAAACTTATATTCCAGGCATGGAGGGAACAGCCTTCCACTGTATATTGATCCCTCCTGGTATTCAAAGGCATAATGCCTCCTAACACAGAAGATCCATTTAGCTCCTTAGGAACTCAATGCACATTAGCACTCAAATGACCAATACACAGATTTATTTATGTCTTTAATTCTCTGCAAATTTAGACTTGAGTGTTGGCACTACTTTCCCTGCTGTCATGCTGGTACAATTAATTTAGCAGATTTTTTTTAATTAACTGCCAAATTAGGTCTCTCTCATACAAACACACATCATGCAGCTGTTTAAGAGGATTAATCATTTCTGCATCTGGCATTTTGGTCCAGATTTGGCCTGGCTTTCTCGGAACCCCGGGGGGCATTGAGCTGAGCTAGAAATGACGAGAGATTCTCACCGAATGCAAATATTATCCTGGCGTTTATACCCATCTGGTAGCCTGGAGTCAGGCAAGACTGGACATTTCATGAAGCTTCTTGCTTTTCGCATCTCACAACAGAGGTGGGAGATTGCCTCAGCTGTAGGTGCTGGTTCAAAAATGAACGCAGTGCTTAGAAGCATTCTAGGTACACATGTTTCCCTTGGGAAATCTTTGTTTTAGCTTAAAAGGAAAGCGGTGTTCTGCCCAAGACCCCAAATAAACTCTGTGGTGGTCCAAAAATAACTTTCTGCAGGGGCCAGTCAATTCCAAGAGCCCAGATACCTCAACACATGGAGAAAAAAGGATGGAAATATAGACTAGAATTAGTTAGTTTCACCTCTTTCCCTTCTGCAAGCTATGTCTTTCCATTTTGTCATTGTTGTTGACAAATGACAAGTGATCAAATCAGTTTTCTTGAGGGATGATGGGGGACAGCATCTCAGGCCCTACAACTTAGAGTAGCTTCCCATAAAGTTCTGTTGCTTCAGATTGTGTTTCCCACTCCCCTACTCTGTTTTCAGCTGGGATTTAATCACACCTGCAAATTCAGGTTGCACAGTTTTAGTTGTTTGGGAGGTCTTGAGCAAGAAGCACGCCAGGTTGGACAGTTTGTGATAAGGAAAGGGATGGGGAAATGCCCTGGGAAGTATAGACAACGTTTGATGCAACGTCATCTAACCTCTCGACAAACAAATCGGAAGGAATGCTAATTGAAACAAGACCCATCATCTAATCTCCCTGAAAACAAATCAAGGTGCATGCTCAGTAAACAGGTCACCTGGATGCACCCTGGGCTGACAATTCGGGGGCCAGGCAACATTCTTCTGGAGTGGGCAGGTGTGGTCAAGCCGTTTCTGGCACCTGTCATAAGATCTGGCAATGGCCACTAATTTAGAAGACTTTTCGAAAGGGGGTCAGACCAAAAATTCATGGGAAATGGATCATTCAATGGCTACTAGTCATGATGGCATCACCCAAGTTCAGAGGGCTATTGTCTTTGGTTGCTGCTTCTGGGCTCCTCACACGCATCCATTTGGTCACTGGAAGAAGCAGGATGCTGAGCTAAATGGACCTTTAGTCTAATCAGTCTTCTTGCATTCTTAAGTTCTCCCACACAAACTCAGCTGGAAAGAATAGAAGTGGTGGGGTTGCTTTTGGATGTTTCGGTTGTTTCAACATTTGTGTGTTTGTTGCCCTGGGCTCCTTTGGGAGAAAAGGCACAATAAGTAACAGTAACAGTAGTAGTCATAGTGATTGTTGTTGTTGTTGTTTATTAAGCTACCCTTCACCTTATGGTTCCGGAGCAGATTATAACATTACAACATAATATTGAGAAGCAACTCCAAAATTACAGAAATAAGGTTATCAATAACAACAATTTTTAAATTTAATTTCAATAGCACCCTTCATCCAAGGATCGCAGGGCAGTCTACAAAATAAAAATGCAAAAAACAAAGAATGTAGTAGCAAATGAAAACAACAAACCCACACAGAAACAAATTCTTTATTAAATTAATAAGACAACCAAATGCAGGTTGTAACCAAACAGAAATACGCGAGCAAAAAAGAATCATACATCACAATGAAAATTTGATCTACGCAATAAATAAAACAGAGCAACAACCACAACTGCAGCTCCCCCCACCCCCGCCCGCCCATTTCAATGAACGCTGAGCTTTGTGTCCTTTGCCCTCAAATGTGCCTTTTGGGTTTGCGATCTGAATTACGGCAGGATCTCATCTGCTTCTTTGAGATGTCTGCCCCCTTCCAAAGCTTTCTCGTTTCTGTCTGGGTGCTGCTCCCCGTCACCACCACTATTCAAACAGCAGCAGGAGTGATACACACTCATTTCCAGCAACACATCTGGGGGGAAACCACAGGGACATAAAGGGAGCACCGTGCAATGTTTTGCCCCTGCATTACCAGTGCAGGACGGGACACATCACCCACGTAGGGTTAAGCAAAGTTCTTCTGAGTGCATAACTATATGTCTGCTCCCTTCGCTTCCATCATGGTCCATGATAGAGTTCATGGTATGTACATGTGCATGCATTTGTTCCCTATATTCGTACTCTGCCTTATCAGTTAAGATCCTGCTGAGGCAGCTTCAGGCACGGTACCAGTTTTCCTTGGCATTTCAAAACGCTAGCAGGTGTGCCATGCCTCTTGGGGCATGCTGGGCCTCTGGGCGCAGCTCTGCGTGTGCAGCACTGGCCGCTGTTTGTTTGGGATCAGTGATCCTCCCTGGAGACATTTGTGTACTTCCATGCATATGCAGCATATATGCAGCATATTCATAGGTCTATTGCTCCTGTAGTCAATGGCATGTTTCTTTAACAGCTTGTTCACCTGGTTTTCTACCCATTGTTTTCTGCAAGGGCTCGTGCCCTGATAATCCAGCAAGATGTTAATGGGAGTGCACCCTAGTCGGATCCCATTCATCTCAATACACTACTTACCCAGAAGCACATTCCCAGTCAATTGCACCAATGCTTTTTGCAATCTGCGGTATGTTTCTACCATAGTAGGAGAATGCACATTTCTGCATGCAGGAAGGTCTCAGGTTCTACCAATGGCACATCCAGGAGACAGGAAAGGTTACTAGTCACAGCAGACAATACTGCACTAGAGCCATAAGTAGTCTGAAGAGGTCTATGGCAGCTTCCCATTGATGTTGTTTGTCAATGCAAAGTTTTGTTTACACAGTTGTTTTCAAAATGCTATCTGCCGGATTCAGTGAGTTGTGCAAAAGGCAGCTGTAAAAGCACCCTGATCGTAATCTTGCAGCCTCCCACCTTTTTTTCACCCTCCTCACCTTGTCTCCACTACCTTGCCCTGCTTGTTGGGTTTTGCTTGTTGAGTCTTGTCCTGGATCGATCTGATGGGGGCAGTGGCAGAGAGTTTTGGTATGCAGGTATTGGGGAAGGGCTGTTGAGTCACCCAGGGACTAGAATATTCTGCAGACCAACAAAGGGACAACTTGGTTCAGACCTTTGCCACCATCAGCTCCTGAGTCCATCGACAGGTGCTTCTGCTCCTTTCCACTGAAGCAGCCTTTTCCAAAACAGTGCCCTCCAGATGTTTGGAACTCTATTTTGCATCAGCTCTGTCTTATGGGAGATGTAGTCCAAAACATCCAGAGGGCAACATTTTGCAGAAGACTGCTCTGAAGGTTAGAGCCTGGAGTTTGAGTTGGGTCACCAACAGCAAGGCACCAGAGCAAACTGCCACAAAGACCATCCCACCTATTTAATACTGTGTACCTTTTTGTGGATTTGAATTGATCAAGTTAAGTTAATCAATCTCCTTTATTGGCATAGAAAAAGTGCATCGTATATATGGATCAGAACACAACACAGTTAATGAAACATAGTAGCAGGTAAAAGGTAAAGGTAAAGGGACCCCTGACCATTAGGTCCAGTCTTGGCCGACTCTGGGGTTGCGGCGCTCATTTTGCTTTATTGGCCGAGGGATCCGGCGTACAGCTTCCGGGTCATGTGGCCAGCATGACTAAGCCACTTCTGGTGAACCAGAGCAGCACACGGAAACGCCGTTTACCTTCCCACCGGAGCAGTACCTATTTATCTACTTGCACTTTGATGTGTTTTTGAACTGCTAGGTTGGCAGGAGCAGGGACCGAGCAACAGGAGCTCACCCCGTCGTGGGGATTCAAACCACCAGCCTTCTGATTGGCAAGTCCTAGGCTCTGTGGTTTAACCCACAGCGCCACCTGTGTCCCATAGTAGCAGGTACTTTAGGATAAAACTGTCCGGACATCGTGATGTATTAAATGGCTCTTAGGACCTCTGGTGACGTAGTTTCATAACCAATGGCATCTCCAGGAGACTGGTTTCTCTTCAGATCGTATTGATCATATATTGGAAGCCAAACTTGGCTGAAAACCAGGATATGAATAAATGAAAATACATTAATGAAAACATGGTCTAGTACACACGAGACTTGAAACTTTGTTCTGTGTGAGGCAGGTGCAGCCCAGATTTTCACCTAATCTCCTTCCCTCTGTCATGTTATTATTATTATTTTTATTCTGGGGTTTTCAAAGCATTGCTCATGTTGTCTAAGGCTGTTGGGAAGTAGAGCCCAACAACAACTGGACAGGACTGGCCTGCAAGAATGATGTGGACTAACATTTTATACTGCTCTGATGATGTGGGGGAGGTTTGCTTATACTTCTCTCAGTGCGCTATTCAGATTTTTAGCCATTTCTTAATTTTAATGTCATTTGAGTGCATTGAATGGTTAATTGCCATAAGTGTCACTGAGTGCCATTTCTGGGATGCAAAACCATACTATGAATATCAATAAATTAGATCATGTTTTCTCACTGAGGCTGGAGCAGTGAGTAGGGTGTTGGGTTCTGTCCTTTGGCAAGCCAGATTCACACCCCTCCTTCTCCTTAAAACCCATTTGGGCAAGTCCTTCGACAGCCGCTATCACCTCAGTGGAACTTACATAGCAGGTTTGTTGCATCAGTCCTTGAGATAAGAGTCATGGAGCATTTTGTTCCCCAGAGTGTTCTGCCAAAGGGATAAATAGTAATTAGTTTGGCATCTCCCGGTTAGGATGACCCATTTCATGTGTGAGAATGAGATTTCTTCAAAGATGATAAAAGGCAGAGGCGGATTTAGGGCAGTGCAAGCTCTACAGGGGCACTGGACATGCAGTCAAGGTGGGCACCTTCTCAAAGCCCGATAAGTGCTTGCCCAGTTTCCAGAAGAGGGCATGGGGACTCATGCCTCCTTCTCAAAGCTGGGCAAGTGCATACCAGGTTTTGGGAAGGAGAAGGGAGGGCTCCAGGACTCTGCCAGAGCCTTATGGCTCATTCCCAAAGCCTGGTGCCTCACACAGGGTGGCATATTAACAAGGTCAACCCTTGTAACGGGCCTCTGAAGATCTTGAGCTGGAGGCTGGTGCATTGGAGCAATGGGGTACTGTTCCCACCAACCTCAGCACCCCTTTTGTGGGAGATGTACAGAAAACTGTAACAAGGCATATTCTTGCTAGTTAGCATGTGAAAGGGTTAAAACCATAGAGTCGTATTGCTGACAGACAGACTCAGACCATATAAATGTGATTGGTAGAGAAGGCTCTGTGTGATGTCATTTCCCCTCCTCTACTGGGAGGAAGAAGCAAATAAATATTTCCTTTTCCTCCTCTCTCTTCAGCCAACCAGGCCTCTTCTTACTCCAGCATCAGGCACATGCCTGAAGCTGTTTTTGCTGTAAACACAAGTATTTGACCTGTATTTACTCTTAATGCTGCTGCTGCTAAGATGAATGCTTGACTGTGAGCAAAGTATATGTTTTAAACTTACTTTTCAGTATTCAGTATTCAAAAGGGGGAGATCAGCCCAATGACAAAGTCTTGTGCTTTCATTTAAATTGCCTAAAATGGGACTTAAGCTCTGCTCAGCCTTGTGCAAGTGCAAGTGTTAAGTTGATCCTTTTTGTATGTTAACCCACACATGGGGGCCTGTAGAGGGATAAAATATAGTTAATATAATCCCTCAACTACCTAATAAAACCCACCACCACCTGCCTGCCTTCTTACTTGCAACGAGTCCAAGGGGAGGCCCTGCCTGTCAGCTTCCTCTTCCTCGATCTCACTGTTGCCCTTTTACAGCTCAGCAGGGAGGAAGATAAGGCTGAAATGAGAATTAGAGTTGGCTCTGTCTGTTGTTAGCTCTGGTGCCACCATCTGTTGGCCTCCCTGCCTTCCACCCTACCAGTTCTGATGGGCACCAGACACCACTGCACCTCAATGGCAGGAGGAAAAATGAGATGGGTCACCCTGCCACGGCTATGCCACCAGCCACGTTGGATCCACCAAGCTCTCACCAGAAATATCTCTGACATCTCACTGGAAATGGACACCCATGTCAGTGCTACTGCTTCTTCAGTGGAGGTGACAGGATGGGCAGAGCACCCATATGGTTGTCAGCTTGGGGGCTTGTGCTGCCCAAAGTGGCTGCTTCACCCTGCCTCATGAGAGGGGGGGCAGGCAGCCCTGCACAGCCCTAAAAGCTTTTTTCTGGAGGTGGGTTTTTAATAATAATAATAATAATAATAATAATAATAATAATAATAATAGCAATCAAACAAACAAGCAAATAGATAAATAAATGAGGTGCTTTAGATACCCAAGTCCTGAGCTGTGGCAGGTTTTAGTAGATAAATGCAGCCTTTAGCTGAGAACCTGCACACTTGTTCTTTTGTTAAAGTAACAGTCTTGACTAATCTTACACTCTCTCTCAATTTCTCCCTCCCTCCCTTTTCATTTCATTTACAGGAAATGAACGAAATGGACTGGATTTCAGCAGACAGGTAAATGCCCTTTGTGCAGATGCATAGTGCCACATAGGCTTTGTTGATATTTTGTTTTTTCATGTGACCCAAATCTCAAAGGAGCATGGAAGAGAGGCGAGATGTTAATTGTGTGCTTTACATCTGAATTAGTACCTGTTGTCTATGTTCACAATACAGGCTTAAAATGCATTGCAGGTGTTGGACTCAATGGCCGTTGGGGGATCACTTGCAACTCTGTTATTCTGTTATTCTATTAAATGGATCAAGGTATAGTGTGAATGTGGCCTTAGGCTTGATGGCATCCAAAGACCCTTCCAGCTCTTCAATCCCACGATTCCAAGCTTTCCACCCACAGAGAGTGAATGCCGGCCAAGCTTCGCTTCGCCATGTCTGGAGGGTAAACTAAATTGATCCCAATCTCAGATTTTTTCCACCTGAGCATCTTTCAAGACGTGAGCAAGTTCATCAGACAGGAGTCTGGCTGGGATTCATCATCAATGAAGCTTTTGTTAACTTTCCTTCGGGTTGCCATCTCGGCATGTATCAATGCGTTGACTCATGCACAACTCGGAGATAAGCGGCTGTTTATTAGGAAACACACCTGCAAATGGCCATGACGCGTTTGACAGATGTTGTTAACAGGAAAGCATCTGCAGAGATACTCTTGATAAAGCCCAGGGCTAAAGTAAACCAGCAGAAGACCCATATGATTTATCTGTTGATGGGATGTGCCATTTCAGACTGCAGGTGGGGGTTGGATGTTTCAGTAGTCCCTCCCAATTTTCCTTATAGATACAAAACCAGTATGCCAGTGAGGTCTTTCTAGGAGAGTGCTCCAGTGTCAAGGGTTAAGTCAAAGCCCAGTTATTATTTCTGCAGCAGGGTCCTCTTTCTAGCACCTTAGAGCTGTCCAATCAGCATGAAGGGGGAGCTTTGGGGCCACTTTTCACTCTTTGTACTGATTGGAGCCAATCAAGGTGAAAGGAGATGAGTCAGCCACTGAGGATCGACTCCTAGGGTCACTCTGGAGAAGGTACGTGGGAGAAACACTGGGGAGGAGTTGTTCTGTATGCTCCAAAGCAAAGTATTTAAGAACACTAAATAGACATCAGTTTCAAGAGAATGGTGTGCAAGTTCTGTTACGTATACTTCACAGAAAACATAACTTAAGTCACTACCTGCTAAAGCTATCCCAGAATATTCAACTCGCTGCTGGTACTGGCAAGACCTTCGAAATGTATGAAGGCATGAGGAAAGCCTTTGGATGAACAGTCAGGAAAACTGCACTGCTAGAAACCTTGTCTGGAGAGATCAACACAGACAACAGCAAGCAGTTGAAGCAATGAACAAAGGACTATCAAGAACTGTACTAGTGGGAAAACGTGGTCACTGACACAGCAGCTAGCAGCGTCCAGACTCTGCATGTCTGGGAAAGCTGGATGTCCCTCCTTCCCTTGATGAGAACACCAGCAACTCCTAGGCACTTGGTAAAGACCAATATGTTTGTTTGTTTTTAAATGATATTTATTGAAAAATTTTTAGAATTACAAAAGAGAACAAAGCAGAAAAAGAGAAAGAAGAAACAAAGAAAAAACAAACCACATCAAACAATACAAATTCAAAAAACAAAAATACACCACAAACACTCAAAAACAAATCCATCATTCTCAAATCCTCAACTGTCATTACCTTCTTTCTTTGACCTCCTCCTCCTCCCTTTTTTTGTATCCTAATTATTAATTGTCGCAGCAAATCCTTTCCATATTTCATAATATTCTGTCATTTCATTACCTTAATCTATTTTAATCTTATCTTACTATAAAGAACCTTAAAGCTTAAAACTTAAATCTTATTTTTACCAACTTCTCATAACCATAATATTCTTACATAATTCTTTAAACATTTTTGCTAAAGCCAAATAATTTCGTTCCAACATTTTTCTAACATTCATCAATTTTATAAAACAATCCTAGTAGTAAAAAAAAGAAATAAAAACAATCCAATCTTCATCCAGCGTCCCTTCCTCCTGGTCCCGGGTTTTGTCAGTCCTTTTTATCCCATCGACCTAGCGCATTAACCTGGCAACCTTGTATCCGAGGCCCTTAAGTCCCTTCCATGTCCCTTCCGTGGCTCTTCTTCATATTTATAGCTGTATTTTCCTTTGTCTCCTGCTCCTTTCACTCGTGGGAACTCCAGCTTAACAATGTTTTTGACCCTTCTCAACAGATCAGCCCCTTTTCCATAGTCCACACTAAACTCCATGTGGTATTTAAGAACATGTTTCAAAATCCTTCCAAAATTAGGAGCCCCCACAACCCCAAACATCTCACGGCCCATTGCCAGACTTGAAAAGTCCAAACATCCCTGCATAGGGGGGTCTATCCAAGCCCCCATTTCCAAACTAGACCAAACTTTATCTTTCTAAATCTGGCTTTTTCCAAGTTCATTTGTCAAATCCAAAAGCTCATGTTCCTGCTGGGCCGCAGCTCCCTCCATCTCTGCCGCCCAGTGGTAAAGACCAATATGAAGGTCTACCAGGCTTGCGTATTGAGAGGGGAGCAACTTATACCTGCCAGAAACAATGCCTCAATGCCTTCCATATGTGCAGGAAGATTTGAGGCATCACATGGCAGGACAGACTCTCAAACAAAGATAAGCTCTCCCAAGCTGACATTCCCAGCATGTTCATACTTCTGTCTCAGCAACTTCTATGCTGGCTTGGTCATGTCCACATGGCACACATGTCCAAGATGGCAGGATCCCCAAGGACATGCTCTGCAGGGAGCTGGCTTCGGGCACCAGGCCCATTGGCAGACCAACTCTACATTACGATGTCTGACAGCATTAACCTCAATATGGGAATCCCTTTCAGATGACTGTGCTGCCTGGAGACAGGCAGTCAGGTCGTACATCCACAGCAGTGACTAAAGGAGGAATGATCACTGGGAGGAGTGCAGAGAGATGAAACACCATGGTGCATCTGAATCAGCACAACTGGCCGCTTTCATCTGCCCCAGCTGCAACCAAATATGTCTCTCCTGTGTTGGTCTGTACAGCCACAGTAGGCACTGTAATTCTCCAATAGTTTGACTTTACCCCTGAAGGCACACTCTTCCATTGTTTGCTGAGACAGACAGATGCCAACCGCAATGTAGAAATTGGAAAAACAAAGACTGGGGATAATGTGGAACTGAAATGGACAGATTTCATAGAATCACAGAATTGTAACGTTGAAAAGGACCACAAGGGTCATTTAGTTCAGTCCTTCCTTACCTGAGTGATTCTACATCAGGGACATTGTTTAGGGTTGCCATACGTTCAGAATTTCCTGGACATACCTGGAATACTGCTGTGGGAATCAGTGTCCAGGAGTAAATCAGCAAAATATCCAGGAAAATCCATCTGTACGGCAACCTATGAGGTTGCTGCTGATTTTCTTTAAAACTAGCTCAAAAAGTCTTCTCTGCTTTTTTTTTTGCGATTTTGCCAAAAAAGCTCAACAGCTTTGGACAAAACTTTTTGAAATATGGCATTGTTAGAAATTTTAGAAATTCTAGCGTTGTTAGAAATTTTAAATGGCAGCTCATAACTACCGTACTTACTGCTGCTGCTGGCAGCCCCCTCAAATCTGGCAGGGGGTATCCTGCGGGGTGGGGTGGGGGCACTGAGATGCCTGATCCAGGAGAGTCATTGGGGGAGAAAGTGAAAGATCTTTTTTTGTTCTTGCTCTCCCCCCACAATGCCATAACCAGGGATTATCCAATGAAGCAGATTGTCAGTGGATTCAGGACACACTGAAAAAACCACACTAGTTCATCCAAGATGTATTATTTATTTGCAGAAACTGTGGCTATTGCCATGGCCTTAGAGAACCTTTGAAGCAGATTAGAGAAATTAGCACGCACACAAAAGGTTTGGCCTGCCAATGGCTACCATTGGCAGTGATGGCTATATGGAGTCCTTGTGCTGAGACGCAGCGTACCCATGAATACCTCTTGTTTCGGGGAAACAACAGAGGATGGCCCTGCCTTTGTGTCTGGTTTCCTGGAGGTCTTTGACTGGCTACTGTGAGAAAAGGATGCTGTATTTGATGAGCCTTTTTATTTATTTATTTATTTATTCATTCATTCATTCATTCATTCATTCATTCATTCATTTATTCATTCCATTTCCACCCCACCTTTTCCTCTGAGGAGCTCATGGTGGCATATATGGTTCTCCTCTTCCTGGTTTAATCCCTACAACAACCCTGTAAGGTAGGTTAGGCTGAGAGGTGTTGCAATGTCGTTTGTGAGCCTGTTTTCCATCATGGCATGTTCTGGGAAGGAAGTGTAAAGGGTGGCGGAAGGGCTGAGATCACCCTCGTTCTGCAAGCAGAGAGGAGGAAATCTAGCAAGCGGTTGCCTGACACCTCGCTCTTCCGCATTGTCAGTCCTGGGACTGATTTGCAGATAGAAAGAGAGGCAGATCTGTCATTTGTCACAAAGGTTGAAAGGAAGCACCAATTTTCTGGGAGGTTCTTCCCAGCAGTCCTAAGAAGATGGTGAAGAATTTGCATGCTGTAGAACCAAAATAAAGGTGTGGCCATGGGAGGAGAGGGGGGGCAGGCCACTGCAGGTATCTGCTGCAACAGATGTAAACAAGTAGCAGTGCATTCTCTCCAGATGAAGGTGGTATAGATGTAAATGGGGAGATGAGTTTTCTGAGTGTGGGAGCAGCCCATCAGGGCAGGGAACCAGGTGCTCAGCAAACAGGTCTCGCTGTGTGAATGCTTTATTTTTATTTTTATTATTTTAATATAGTCTGAAACTCCCTGGGGGTTTGCTCCATTTGCCTTAGGCTGTTTTCATTTTGTGGAGCTGGGGCTAAGAACCAGGCCGCTTATGCCAGAGAGTCATCCTGCGTTGTGCCAAATACGTTCTCTGATGCTGCTTGCCAGCTGCTTCCCTGCAATTCCAGGGTTTGGCTGGGGCCATGGGTGGCCTCAGCTGGGACCAAATTGAGAGCAGGACATCTCCAGGCATCTGGGCTGGACTGTGGGTTTGAGGTGAACCAAGAGCTAGCAGTCAGGGCAGAAGTGTGTGTCAGAGCTGAAACAAAAGGCAGGACTGAGCAGCAAGCCAGAAATCAGGACCGAGGGATACAAAAGCATCCCAGAGCTCAGGAAACCTTCTTACAGTCTTTACTGTCTGTTAGAATCCAGTTGTCAGTCAGGTTATTCCAAGCCCTGAGGGTACTACACTGTGTAGGCAGGTGCTGTAACCTTCAGTTTGGTGGCTCATCACACATAAAACAGTTACACAGAGAACCAAAGTGTTTTGGTCCAAACTTTGCTCCCCAGCCAGAGTTCCCCCCTGTAGTCAGTTGCTGGCACAGTGCAGTTTGAGAGGGAGAGTAGAGTTTTGTGGAGGAGAAACTAAACAAGATGGCTCTGCTCTAGACAGCATCTTAAAAAGCAGAGACATCACCTTGCCAACAAAGGTCCATATAGTTAAAGCCATGGTTTTCCCAGAAGTGATGTATGGAAGTGAGAGCTGGACCATAAAGAAGGCTGGTCACTGAAGAATTGATGCTTTTGAATTATGGTGCTGGAGGAGACTCTTGAGAGTCCCATGGACTGCAGGAAGATCAAACCTATCCATTCTTAAGGAAATCAGCCCTGAGTGCTCACTGGAAGGACAGATCGTGAAGCTGAGGCTCCAATACTTTGGCCACCTCATGAGAAGAGAAGACTCCCTGGAAAAGACCCTGATGTTGGGAAAGATTGAGGGCACAAGGAGAAGGGGATGACAGAGAACGAGATGGTTGGACTGTGTTCTCGAAGCTACGAACATGAGTTTGACCAAACTGCGGGAGGCAGTGGAAGACAGGAGTGCCTGGCGTGCTCTGGTCCATGGGGTCACAACTAAACAACAACAAATGCTTCTGAATAACTTCAGAAGGGGAGAGTGCTTCTGCATTTGGGTCCTCCTTGCAGGTTTCCTAAGGCATCTCATTGGCCACTGTGAGAACAGTGATGTCTGCAAGGTTGGCAGAGCTTGCGCTGTCAACACTGGAACCGCACAATGTTGAACAGAAAAAATTACAGCGCAATGCCTCCTTTGAGCAAGATGATGTGCTTGCTGCAGTTCTGCAAGAGAAAATGTCCACAGTCTGGTCATTGGCACTGAGTTACATTTCCTGGAAATCTCTGCTTCTTTCTCTCTCTTTTTTAAGACCAGGTTTCTAGCCCTCAGGACAGAAAATGTATGAGTGAAAGGGCAAGAGCAAAGAATGCCTGCCGAAAGCTAGGGAAAACAGAGAGATGGCTGGATAAGATTATAAGTGGCTGGAAGCTTCAGTGCCCCAGTAGCTCCTAGCTCTTCCCCAAGGCCAGCAAAACCAGCATATGTTATGCAAAATAGATAAAAATGCAGAACAAATGCATGCAAATTTGTGTCCTTTAAAGGAGATTAGGCATATCGTGGACATCTTTCAGCAGCTGTTAGTCATGATGAGGTCTGGATGGAGCTGACATGCTCAGAGATAGTGTACTTGGGAATAAAAAAGAAAAGAAAAAGAAAAGAAAAAGAAAAGAGAAAAAAAGGGGGGAAGGAAAAAACAAAACAAAAAACCCAACAGCTTCTTCTGTGCTTCCAAAGGCATCTGATGGGTCACCATGGAAAGCAGGAAGCTGGACTGGACTGACTCTCCTTTAGATCCAGCAGGGCTTTTATAAAGTTGCATTCTCAAACGATGCAAATCGGTTACAGTTCCATTAGTTACACCGGTTGCAGAATCCTCTCCTCCTGTCCTGTCGCAATCCCTTGGCGCAGAATTTGAATAGACAGCAGGTTAGGTGATCAGGGTGCCCTGACTTCTTTCTCTGGCTGAGCCAAAAGTGAAGGCCTTCCAAAAAACAGGCTTTGTAAGGCAGAGCTGATACCATTCCTGTCTCCTGACATGCATTTCCCAGCCTCCACCGCAAGGCCGTTCTCACTCCTTTGAACCCCTTTGAAGGTGCTAAGTACTAAGCTTGTGTGCATTTAATTAATCTTCTCCAATACGAGCCAGCTGTGAGCCAACCGATTTTTAATTTGGTGAGCTCTGGGCTTGTTGCCCTCAAGGGTTTTTTTGAGGCTTGTTTGCTTTTTGTCATCTTCTGTTGTGTTCCGTTGGCTGCTGCATCAGATCTCCCTCTTGTTTCTTTCTGCCTGGTCCCAGTTTCACTCTGCCCTTCCAGGGCCTCATCTCATATGAACATCAGATGAGCCCTGATCCATCAGGCCAATGGCCTACCTATTCCAGAATCTTCTTTCCCACAGTAGCCAATCTGATCGCTTCCAGGAGCTCAGAGAAAGGGTAGGAAGGCAACAGACTTCCCTTACTGTTTGCTCATAAGAGCACAGCTGCAGCAGGCCAGAAGCTCATCTGCCCCAGTGTCCTGTTCTGCCAACTGGAAGCTCCAATGGGAAGCCCTTGGAAAGGACATTCATCCCACCCATAGGGTTGCCAGCTCAAGAACATCCAAGACCCTGACATTTCAGAGCCCACATCTGAGACCTAGTGTTGGCCCTGGTGATGGCACAAGGGGCAGGCCCCAGTGGTGTCCTTAAACATGACACATCCAGTATGTCAAAGAATCATAGAGCTGGAAGGTACCCCAAGGCTCATGCAATGCAGGAATCACAGCTAAGGAACCCCTGACAGGTCGCCATCCAAACTCTGCTTGAAAACCTCCAATGAAGGAGACTCCACCACCTTCCAGGGTAGTCCATTCCACTGTCTGGCAGCTCTTACTGTCAGAAAGTTCTTCCAGGTGTTTAGTCAGAATCTCCTTTCTTGCCATTTGAATCCCTTGGTTCAGGTTCTATCCTCTCGAGCAATAGAAAACAAACTTGCTCCACCTTCCATGTGACAACCCTTGAGATATTTGAAGATGGCCATCGTATCACCTCTCAGTCTTCTCTTCTCCAGGGGAAACAGACCCAACTCCCCCAACCATTCCTCATAAGGCTTGGTTTCTAGACCCTCAATAATCTTGGTTGCCCCTCTTCTGCGCACATTCTAGCTTGTCAATATCCTTCTTAAACTGTGGTGCCCAGTTTATTCAAATTAAAAAAACACACCTCAATGTCTAAAAAATGAGCAAATGCATAATTGGTTGCAAATTAAGTTAGAAACCTTACCTAAAGGGGATGTTCCCAGGTCCAGGGGAAGTGAGGGGACCATAACTTCTTACCTGCTTAGGGAAGCTGGGTATGGTAGATGCTCTTGCCCACCTGCAGATTCATCACTAGCCGTGATGACTATGCTTTCTTGGCAGGTGTCAGCTAAAAAAGAAAAGGGCCACAAAGTCCTGCTGGCTACATTATCTAACTAATCTAAATCCAGTTTGATGGTGTCACTGTACTACATAGCCAGTTCATATTGGCTGTGTGACAACATCACAAAGCCAACTCAGAGTGAGGGCAGCATTTCATGGGCTTATTCTGAGTAGAACATCATTTTCAGACTGCTCTGCAGGTCCTCTGAATTATCACCAAAACTGGGTGAGGCGAACTGGGTCATTTCACCTTAGCCTCAGTTTTTAACGGTTGTTGGGCTACGGGAGAAACAAGTTGCCTTTCTCAGTAACGTAGTTAGGGGGGGGCGGTCTGCACTGGACGGCAGCTTCCAGAGGGCTGTCCAACCACAGGTTGGTGTATGGCTTGCAGGGTGCCATCATCAGTGGGCCACCCTTAAGTGGGCCCAGCATTGCCAGAAAAAGCAGCATGGGGGGTGGCTCACCCCTGCCCCCTTGGGCGACTTGCTCCCACCCCCATGGGTGGCTACGCTGCTGGCCTTTCTTACTCCTGATCTTTTTGTTTTTGTTTATGTTTTTGTTTTACCATCTGGTCGGTTGTGCATGTCAATACATGCAGGGATGGTACTTGAAAAGCTATTATTATTGGCGAGCAATGGTCATTATATTACATCTCTACATAGGATGGCTTTTCTGGGGTTCGGGGGGCACAAAAGGTGGGAAGGTTATGTGTCCACATAAGAATCTGCAATCCCCACCTTGCCAGAGTTCCCCAGCGTGACTTTGATCAAGTGGCTTGGACATTGCATCTCTTAAGTCGTGCCAAATTGCCCTTCCGTTCTCTGAGCAGCTGCATAAGATGAGCCTCCTAGATCAGGACAGTGGCCCAGTACAGTGGTACCTCGGGTTAAGAACTGAATTCATTCTGGAGGTCCGTTCTTAACCTGAAACTGTTCTTAACCTGAAGCACCACTTTAGCTAATGGGGCCTCCAGCTGCTGCCGAGCGATTTCTGTTCTCATCCTGAAGCAAACCTGAGGTACTATTTCTGGGTTAGCGGAGTCTGTAACCTGAAGCGTCTGTAACCCAAGGTACCACTGTATTCCATTCTCACAGTGGCTGACCAGATAGATGCCTAGGGGAACCTGCAAGTTGGACATGAGCCCAACATCACTCTGCTCACCTGCCATTCCCGGTGACTGCCATTCAGGGGCACGATGCAGGAGGCATGACAGTGGAGGTAGAATGTAGACATCATGGCAAGATAGAAATGATGTTTGCAGAAACCCATGAATAACTGATGGGAGCAGGTTGGGTTCCATGTTTCTTCCCACCCCCCAGAAAAGCAGGATAAATTTTATCCCAAAGAGGCAATGTTGTGTGCATGGTTGAATTGTGTTGTAGATTCCAATCCATGCTGTGAACATGAAGGATCTAGATTTATTTAGGCTGTTGCACAGAGTGCAGGCTAGGGACAGAAGAGATGATTTGATTCAAATTTGTTTTTTTGTATTTTGAAATTTTATTTGCAATATTGATATTACATACATACAAAAAGGAATACGGTTATACAAATAATACAAATTACCTTAACAAACATGTACCAAAAAATGAATAATAAAAAGAAAAACGCAAAAAATAAAAGGGGGGAGAGAGAGAAAATAAAAATATCGAGAGAGAAGAAAAAAGATTGACTTCCTTCAACTGCTATACAATTCCTATAATCTCATATCTTTGGTTGTCTGTCACCATTTTAAACTTTGTGGAGAGACAATTTGTTTACCTGTGGAGTTTTTAACCTGGACTAAGCCAATCATAATTTGGGGAACCTACCTTCTTCATATAACTTATAAAGATGAAACTAACAGAAATAGTAAGAAATAAATGAAGTGGGGGAAAATCAGGAGAGGTTTGATTCAAATTTAAAGGGGAACTTCCCTCATTCACACTTTGCAAAAGCAGTATGCAAAACGAAACACAGCCATCCTTCAAAACTTATACTTCTCTGAGTTTTGCAATGCTGTTCTCCAGCCTAGCGATATGTACAAAAATGCATATAGTAAGGTAAAGTGTGCAGAAAAAATCCATATAAGTCATCGAAATTATATTAGGGGGAAATGCCTTACCCCTCAAAAAAAGTGTTTATTAGGGAAAATTGCATAAAAGCATATGTATATTTGGAGCAATTTGCACTAAAACACTGGTGGGTTTTCAAGACAAACGGTTGCAGCTGTGTGTGTTTTTAAAAAAGAAAACTGATGTAGAAATTTGGAGAGCTGAACTTTAGACTGTTGTTGGCATTCGTCTGTCTTGGGAGACAATGGAAGAGTGCGTCTTCAGGGATAAAGTCAAACTGTTGGAGAGTTACAGCACCTGCTATGGCTATAGAGACTGATACAGGAAGTACATGTTCTATATTTCTGGTGGGACAGATGACGTCATCTTGGTTTTGCTGCTACAGGTGTACCGTATGACAGTGAAAAATTCAGAGAAACCAAAATTTACTGAGTCACACATCCTTAGCCCTGGGAAAGGATAGTTTGAGGGCCTACCAGTTGCCAAATCAACTTTATCTAGTTCTTTGTTATTAATCTGCAGCTGAACAAGCATATCAGATATTTGCTGGATGCTAATATTATTGCTCACTTGCTCTGCCTGGTCAGTTCCCATATGTGGGCGTAAGACTGAATATCCCATTGAACCAGAAGTGGGAGTTTTTTAATGGCATGTGATTAGGCTGGCTAGCATGAGTCATCTCAAGATATATTTTTTCCCCTTGTCAACAAACCCCTTTCCCTAAGAGTGTTTGCTTTCTGCTTGTGGTGCATGAATTTCTGGAATGTGCAAGCTGATCAGAAGCTCATCTTCTTCTCTGGTTTATCTTGGCATTTTGAATGAGAATTGGAATATGAAGCACCTGGCTGCTGGAACAGCCCTAGTAATGTGTACCAAAATGCATATACTAGGGTAAAATGTGCACAAAATTGCATATACAGTCATACATTGGCTTGAAGTTGCTTCAGGTTGAGTGCTTTTGGTTTGCACTTCACGGCGACTGGGAAGTAACGGAATGTGTTACTTCTGGCTTTCGTCGCTCACGCATGCACAGACGGTCAAAATGACATCACACGCATGCACGGAAGCAGCGAATCGCCACGTGCAGGCACAGATGCAGGTTGCGTTTGCTTCTGGATGCAAATGGGGCTCCAGAACGGATCCTGTTAGTATCCAGAGGTACCACTGTAAATCATGAAAAGAACATGTAAAACAAATTCTATTAAGGGGAAATACCTGACCAAAAGGGACGCAGGTGGCGCTGTGGGTTAAACCACAGAGCCTAGGACTTGCTGATCAGAAGGTCGGCGGTTCGAATCCCTGTGACGGGGTGAGCTCCCGTTGCTCCATCCCTGCTCCTGCCGACTTAGCAGTTTGAAAGCACGTCAAAGTGAAAGTAGATAAATAGGTAGTGCTCCAGTGGGAAGGTAAACAGCGTTTCCGTGCACTACTCTGGTTCACCAGAAGCGGCTTAGTCATGCTGACCACATGACCCGGAAGCTGTACGCCGGCTCCCTCAGCCAATAAAGCGAGATGAGCGTCGCAACCCCAGAGTCGGTCACGACTGGCCCTAAGGATCAGGGGTCCCTTTACCTTTACCTGACCAAAAATGTGTATATTAGGGGAAATCTAACCCAGCATCCTGCTCTCAAAGTGGCTAACAAAAGACCTCTCCTGGGAAGCCCACAAGCAAGAGGTGAACCCAACAGCCCTCTCCCCACTTGTGATGCCCAGCAACCAACATTCAGAGGCATGCAGCCTCTGAAGTAGCAAGGAGGGGTTGCTGAGTGTGCCATGTGGCCCAGATCCCACAAATGGAGTGTGGGAGCTCTCCAGCAAACAGCCTAAGGCTGTGGGGTGGAGGGAGGCCGCAAAATAGCCGTTGCCATCTCCAAGAACTTTTGGGGAGAATTTCGTCAGTCCTTAAGACATTAAGCAAGAGGAGCTGGCCTCCTGTTTATGAGAAAGACTTGTAAGTGAGACATTCGAGTTGGTTTGACAGGGCCAGAGGCACCTGACTATCTCCTCCCGCATCTCTGTCCCTCCCACCGGAGCCCTGCTGATGTGCTGTTATTCATTCATCTCGTTCCTGTGGGGCTCAGCCTCAGCACTGCTGTGTCTGCAGGATGTCTTCATGAAGCAGCTTTGTGCCAAAAGTTTATAGATCAGTTACAAAACAGAGGGTTGTTTTTTTTTCTTCTTCTCGTGATCATTATTAGACGTAATCATCCTCCTATCCTTTCCTTTGCCCTTATAGGTAAGGGAAAAGCTGGAGCGAGTAATTACAGGCAGGTTGGGAGATGTTCCTTCTTCCTCACTCTCCTGTCTTGTGAAATGTTTATGAAACACCTCCAAACGGGTTATGCAAGTGAGCTTTGATCATTTTCCATCACCCACCATTTGTTGTTCAAGTTTTGTTTTGTTTTTGTTTAGTTGGGTTTTTTTCTCTCATCAGCCTTGAAACGAGATACCCATCGATCATGTGCCAAGGTGACCCCGGAAACTGGATTAGGCTTCTGCAGGGCAACCAAACATGTGATCTGCTGTTGCCCGTTCATTTCCCACAAAGGCCAGGTCACCTGTTGGGTTATAGATCCCAAAGTCAGATCTTTTAACAGGTGCTTTTGGGTCTGCATACATGCAGGAGAATAATATTGGGGATGAAACTGACAAACAGGCAGCGCTTCTTTCAGATGCAGATGATGGATTCCAGATTTGAATCCACACAAAAAAGAGCTCCCTGCAAGCAGAAATCCAGCATAACAAAAAGAAAGGTTGTGATTAGCTGTGATCCCTGCATTGCAGGGGGTCGGACGAGATTAGCCTTTGGGTCCCTTTCAACTGTACAGTTCTATGCTTCTGTGATTCTAGGTTTTATCCGAGCAGCATACTCATTGTGCTGATTTTCTACAGGCAATGAGTTTTGGGCATCCAAAAACATGCACTCTGAAGCCCATTCTGCCAATTTGCTGCATTTGTTTCTTAGGTTTGTGTTCCTCCATTCCTCAAAGGACTGCAACTAACTAGCTCTTCTCTCTCCTCAATTTTTTTTTCCTTTGTAACAACCCTGGTGAGGTAGGTTAGGCTGAGAGACAGTGATTCACCCAGTTAGCTTTGCAGCTGTGGGGAGTGAATTTGAACCTGGTTCTTCCAAGTACTGGTCTAACTGCTGTACCACACTAGCTCTGTACTTAGAAACAGGATGAGGGGGCTAGAAAGGAGGAGCACATTTTTGGATGCTCCTTTTTATAAAAATCTTCCTCCAAGTAAAAACAAAACAATGCACATCTCAGACAATATTGTTATGAATTTGTGGGGTGTCTGGACTCCCCCCTTCTAATTTCTGGATGCCAGACACTATGGTACTGGTCTTCCCATGTCCAAGCCAGCCTGAATGTCCGAGTCCTTTAAGCAAACAAAGACAGGACGGAAGCCACCAATAAGGCAAAGAATGCAGAGCCCTGTCCTGAGCTGAGAGATAGCTGGCAGGAGATAAAAGATAGAATTGCAGGAGGGAGGGGCAGAACTGGGGTGGGTGGTGTTGCAAGTTGAAGGAGAGTTGGTTGCATCTGGCAAATTGTTTACAGGATGGAAAAAGGAGGGCCAGAGCACCATGGGGGCTGGCAGTGTTGCATCCAACATTGCAGCTATGAGAGAGACAGAACCCACTTTCAGTAAAATGCTTGGAACTCCTCCAGAGTTAAGGTTGCATTTCTGTGTAAATAAACCATATATCATAAAGACACCACAGTCTCTGCTTTGCTTTATTTCCAAAGGAAAACACGAATCCTGTAACCCCTGGAATCCCTCACAGAGCTGTACTCTGTGTTTCTGATCTGCCACTCAGTAAGACCAACTTGTTAAAACCCATCTGGCTTTGGAAAAAGTTTGCTTCCTGCACCTGCACATATTACTTCCTTTTAAATGATTTATAGATCTCCAGTTTGTCAGTGGGGGTGAATCTATTGACTACAAAGGCTGGGAATATTCTTTTTTACTAAGTTATCATTTTAAAGTTGCTTTGCATATTGATTTGCAACCATCCATCAGCACTGAGGACTCCAGTCCTGACAATGTTCTCCAGACTGAATAGAGGTGTCTAGTTAAAAAGCGAAAATGACAGAAAAAGGAACCACAGTAAAGTAAACCCACAGGGGTTTTCAACCAGCGTGCCATGACACCCTGGGGTGCCTTGAATGGTGGTGAGGGGTGCTGTGGGCAACACTGGCCTCTGTCTACCAACCCTTGCTGTTGGGAATGGACAGGCAAGTAGGAGGCCAGGCAGGCAGGCAGGCAGGCAGGCGCTGCACTAGCTTTTTTTGTGCTTGTGGTGTGCAAAGCTTGTCTGGGCGCAGAGTGCCCAGAGCTGAAGGGGAGTCTTTCCGCCATGCAGGCCTGGCAGCTCTGCGACTGCTGCGACTGCTGCTTCCCAAGGTAAGGTCTGGCCTCACGTTCACCTTTGGCCAGTCTCCACTGGGCCACTAAGGCTGGGGGCATCCTCTTCCCAGGACCTTGTGGGGCAGTGTGAGGAGGCACCTCTCTCTGGGGCAGGGGGCACGCAGCTCAGAGACTGGGGTAGCAGCGGTGGCTGCCTGGAGGACTCCCAAGGAGAGGAGGCTGAGGGAACACTCCACAAGGGAGGGTGTTCAAAAAAGGGTGAGAGGCTGCCAGCTCTGCAGGCAAGGGGTGAAATCACTGGGCTCCTGAGCCACACAGGGGTGCCACAGAAAGAATGCAGTTGGTTAAGGAGCCAGGGACTCAAAAAGGTTGATAACCTATGGCCTACCAGAATATATAGGCAGGAGGCATCTTAGCAGATGAACAGAGGTAATCTTGAATGTACTTCATGATATAGTAATCCCAGCCTCTGGCAAGATTGTAAGTGGGTGGGTGGATTCTGAAATTTGAAAATATCTGACGCTTCATCCTTTCTCATTTCTGAGAGCTTCTTTTTAAGAAACAACTTAGCCCAAGGTAACCGGCAAGAAGACATCCTATCGGTTTACAGAATCTAAGATGAGGGGTTATCCAGTGCAATGAAACAAAAATGGGAGAAAATTAACAACAATTAACACCCGAGTCAAAGATTCCCAAACAGATTAGCCGACATCAAGCAACTGTAAAGGTTTTTTTATGGAAAGGGAAATGAAAAGAGAGGCAATTAGCTTAATAGCAACCCAAATTTTCATAATATTTTCTGTGGTTAATAAGCACAACTTGAGCAATGAGCTTGCAAAGTGCAAATTTTGCTTTCCAATGCGGGTAACAAGCTCCTGTAAATGATTCTGGCTTAGTTCACCTAAAACCAACCCCTCTGAGATGGGTCAGTTTAAAAACATGAGCCAAAGTTTTGCTACACGCCAAGCAGATATTCTTAAAACCACAACTCTGTAACTTGCACAATGGATCTTTCCTCCGTATATGCACCTCACTGCCCCTTCCCAAATATCCCCATAAGTGTTGGGGGTGCAGAGCAGGAAGAGGTGATGGGGGGTGTAAATTCTTACACTTAGCACTGCATTGAATACATTCAGATGTTAAAGGCAAAAGAGCCTTTTCCAGGGCAGGAAGCAGTGCCCCTGTTAGCAACAGACTTATCCTCTTGCAGAAAATACTGGCGCGTGAGATTGGCACTGTAGGAAAAAGAACCTTCTCCTGTTCCTGTTCACCTTGGTTTATTTGACTTTGGTGTTAAGTCAGACAAAGCCCTGGGAAGCTTAACAAGATCTGGAGCTTTGTCTCAGTAATCTGCATATGAATTTTCTTCTAGATCTGCATAGGCAACTTGAATATTAAGAAGTAGTGGGAAGATCAGCTCTGGATCCAGCCTTTTGTGGTTTGGTTGCATTTCTCATTGATAATAACTGGCAGCGATCAGCAAGACTTGGAAGGAAGGCAGGAGAAAACCTCTAGAAACCAGCAGCAACTAGGAACGGGTGGTGGTGTTTTCAATCATGTTTGCATTTTAAAAAGAAATTACCTAATTCTCGAATGTGCATGCAAACTGAAACACAGCTATCCTCCAAAATGCACACGTTTCCAAATTTTGCAATGCATTTCTCCAACCAATGTGTACAGAAAAAATGTACATTAGGGGAAAGGATGCATAAAAAGTGTTGCATATGTTAGTGGAAATCGCGTATGGAAAATTCATTCTAGTAGGAGAAATGATGACATTACAGTGGTACCTCGGGTTACATACGCTTCAGCTTACATACACTTCAGGTTACAGACTCCGCTAACCCAGAAATAGTACCTTGGGTTAAGAACTTTGCTTCAGGATGAGAACAGAAATCGTGCTCCGGTAGCCCACCGGCAGCGGGAGGCCCTATTAGCTAAAGTGGTGCTTCGGGTTAAGAACAGTTTCAGGTTAAGTACGGACCTCCGGAACGAATTAAGTACTTAACCCGAGGTACCACTGTACTACAAAACTGCATGTCAAAAGGTGTTTTTAGCACTAAAATTCAGAGAACTTTTCATGGCGATAAAATAAAAAACTTCGGAATGCTGCAGGAATGCAGAGATCTGAAATCAGTTGTTGGGGAAATGAGAAGCTGAAACTGACAGGATCTGTTTCTCAGGTTGGCGGGTTCTGTTTTGCTATTTTAAGCCTGCCAGTTTATCACGAAAATTCTGAGAACAAGGGAGGGCGATGCTAAGCTGAAAAGAAATGAAACAGCCCAAACTGGCAACCAGCTTGCAATACCAACCCTACCTCATGTTCTCATGATGTTCGTAGCTAGGTTGCAAGGGACACACCCCTTTTGGCTTGGACCGCTTCCAAACACTTCTGTTTTGGCAGCCGCTAAAAAATTGATCTCAGTTTGGAAATAACTTGCGTTTCTTCTGCACCCGGTGCCGACTGGGACCGTCCTGTTCATGGGCAACCGAGGGTATCATTCCAGTAGCTGACATACTTCTCCCTAAACCTGGTGACTGGTTTGGATTTGCCCTGGAGAGTTGGCTTTAGACAAGAACACATGAAGCCTTGGGTGTTCTTTTGGATCTTCAGGAGCGGTGGCTACAAAGGAGGGCCTGACATGCTTTTCTGAGTTTGGTTTCGAGCTCAGAAGGGACAAAGGGGTGAAAGGTATAACCTTTTTGCTTTTCCTTAGACTGCTGGGGGATCCTAATTGTCATTTGAAACATGGTCCAGATTGTTGGTGACTAGGGAAAGAGGGTGGCAGACAAAGGATCATGACTTATCCTTTGAAATGCACAACAACAGAGCACTGGGCAGAAGGGGTTGCAATAGCACCCTTGCTTTGACTGCAGAATAAGGGGGAAATATTCTCAGTCTTGTGGGTTGGTGGTGTAGTTCTCTCTGAAGACTCTCACATCCACTGTAAAAAGGAGAGGTGACTTGGTGCACTTTCCCCTTTTATAATCTTTTACCCTTGGGCATTAAGATGCTTTTTTATAAATGTATGTATCTTCTTTTGCGAATAAAAAATGTGTTAATGGGGAGGAAATTGCATTAAAAAGCTGGTGAATTTCTCCCTTTAAAAAAAGAATCACAAATTTCTGCAATATGCAGAGAACTAAATTGAAAATGAGAAGGTGAGAGTAGCAAAATTGACAGAGCCTTTCATGCCTAGGTGGGAATCAGCAAAAACTAGATGCCTGTCTTGTACAAGCAAAAGTCTCTTCTGCTTCTACGAAGCCAAACATTTCCACCTGTTCCAAGGTGGCTATCAAAGATTTAAAACAATACAAGATGGGAAAGTTACATATGTATTGTTTTTCAGGTAAAAGGTGATATTTAGAGGCACCTTCAAGGGTTTTCATCCTCAAGGTTCCTTTGTGGCTCTGAACTAACTTTACAGAGGACAGGGCAAAGTTGCTTCTTTTCTTTATGTTTCAATTAACTGAAGCCCGTCAAATGTTTCAAGGACAGAATTGTAGATGCATTTGATGTTTCTGGTTTTACAGTTACTATGACCTTGGACAAATCAGCTCCTTGCTTAGTAAGACAGATGCACAGGCTGCAGGATGGTGGTAGATTGTCCTTGATTAATGACAGCATGGAAAGAAAGTGTTGATAAAACAGAAACAGAGAAGTAAAAGGAAATAGGACAACCAGTAGGAAAATGTTAATTTATTTCCTAGCCAAATATTTTGTTCACGTAACCAGAGGGATCATTTTAGTTGTGTTTTAATGGCAATCATTATCTGCTCTCTCTTACACTCATCCAATTTGTTAATTCCTACTTACTTATTTTCTGCCTCTTTCATTCTTTCCCTTCTATTCATTTTGGCCAAAAGTTTATAACTTGACAAGAGCTTAAATTGAATATATTGCCTGACACCACAGGGAAAGTTTCTACAAACTATAAGCTGCCTTTTCAGATGAAAACTAAACTACTTTCAAATTTGGCTCTAGATCGGAACAGTTTACCTGGAGAAATCATGCATTAAAGGAGCCCAAAATATTCTCGGACCTCCTCATACCTCCCTTCTTTGTATTCTAATTCAATTTGTTGGTTCAGCAAATCCTTACCATTAATCTTTTACCCAATTGTTAACCTTTTTTTTCCATGTCTCTTAAAGCATTACAGCTAAAAACCTCTTAGTTTCTATCCAACATCCTTCTAAAGTTCCTTAATTTTGCAATATTTCTGTAAATAGTCCTTAAATTTCTTCCAGTCTTCTTTCACCGACTCTTCTCCCTGGTCTCGGATTCTGCCAGTCATTTCCGCCAATTCCATGTAGTCAATCACCTTCATCTGCCATTCTTCCAAAGTGGGTAGATCTTGTGTCTTCCAATACTTTGCGATAAGTATTCTTGCTGCTGTTGTAGCATACATGAAAAAGGTTCTGTCCTTCTTTGGCACCAGTTGGCCGACAATGCCCAAGAGAAAGGCCTCTGGTTTCTTCAGAAAGGTATATTTAAATACCTTTTTCAGTTCATTATATATCATTTCCCAGAAAGCCTTAATCTTTGGGCACGTCCACCAAAGGTGAAAGAATGTACCTTCAGTTTCTTTACATTTCCAACATTTATTATCGGGCAAATGATAAATTTTTGCAAGCTTGACTGGGGTCATGTACCACCTGTATATCATTTTCATAATATTCTCTCTTAAGGCATTACATGCCGTAAATTTCATACCTGTGGTCCATAACTGTTCCCAGTCAGCGAACATAATATTATGTCCAACATCTTGTGCCCATTTAATCATAGCAGATTTCACCGTTTCATCCTGAGTATTCCATTTCAACAGCAAGTTATACATTCTTGACAAATTTTTAGTTTTGGGTTCTAACAATTCTGTTTCTAATTTTGACTTTTCCACTTGGAAGCCTATTTTCTTATCCAAATTATATGCCTCCATTATCTGATAGTAGTGGAGCCAATCTCTCACTTTATTTTTTAATTTTTCAAAACTCTGCAATCTCAATTTATCTCCTTCTTGCTCCAAAATTTCCCCCTACTTACTTATTTTCTGCCTCTTTCATTCTTTCCCTTCTATTCATTTTGGCCAAAAGTTTATAACTTGACAAGAGCTTAAATTGAATATATTGCCTGACACCACAGGGAAAGTTTCTACAAACTATAAGCTGCCTTTTCAGATGAAAACTAAACTGCTTTCAAATTTGGCTCTAGATCGGAACAGTTTACCTGGAGAAATCATGCATTAAAGGAGCCCAAAATATTCTCAAGAGATTGAACGCATCTCGTTTTAATCCGATTGTAGCCAACGGTGTTTGCAGTGTGCCTAATGTAAATATATTAACTCACCAAGCAATCCAAACCCTTCATGATTTATTTCATTCAGATTTGTCAGGAGTGTATGCAAACTAAAATAAAATCCTTTTACAATCTGGGTGGCTTTTTAAAAGGGTGTTAGACAACTTTCAAGAACATAATTTTATTAATAGCTGACAGCTAAATGGAACCTCCATGTTCATATGAAATCTACCTCTGTAGACCAGCTGCTGGGGGCAATAAGAGATAATAAGCATGCATTTTCCACTGGTGGCTGTAAAAATATATATGATGGATTAAATGATGGACCTTTGGTAAAACCCACCGTTTCCTTTTCTTCGTTCTATTTTCTAAAACCACCACTTTGCTAATTTCTTGGACGCTTTAAGTTTCCCTTCTATAAAAAGTCCAAGATACTAACAACATGACTTGCATGAGACTGTGAAAATTCAAGAAATAGTAAGACAGCAAATGTTTGACAAGTTGATCCATTCATTCTTCTTGTTGCCTTCCCTTTGTTCAGTTCACTCAAAATATGCTATTCTTGCCTTAACTGTTCTATGGGGGGGGGGGGAATCCAAGCTTTTTGAAAAACAAAGGTGGCGAATGTGGGAACGAATGATGGGCTCAGGGCACATTTTTAAAATTCCCCCAAAAAAATTGTAGCAATCACAAGTGGACAAAAGCAAACAGGGGGGTTGGGGTGCTGATCTGCGGCTTGTGAAACTGTACTGTTGTGTGTGTGTGTGTGTGTGTGTGTGTTTTAGTTTTTAATTTTTTGCTTTGGGCAAACCTTTTGCGGTTCCAGTTTCACTCTGTTCTCTTGCCAGGTGAGTAAACGATGATTAGTCACTATAATCATCAAAGACTGAGGGCAACCTGGTAGGATGCCTGGGCTCTGATGTTCGTTGTGCAAATCCTCTGAGAAATACCTTTTGGGGTGTTTCTTTCCTTTCCTGCTCTAATCCTCCATCCAAAGCCTGACAACTGCCAGTTACTGCTCAAAATCTACTGGGAACTCTCCTGTTTATGTTTTGGCCTTTTCCCTTTTCTTCATCACCTTGATACTGCCTTGATACCAGTTTGCCTCGTTCAGTGTTGTCCACACCGGCAGGCAGCAGTTCTCCAGGGTTTTAGGCAGGAGACCTTTCCAGACCTGCCTGGAGACGCTGGGTATCAAAGTCAGGAACTTCTGCATGTAAAGCAGATGCTTTTGGCCCTTCCAGTGTCATTTGTGTGGCACTGGTACACATTCCCTCCAACATTTCTCTGATGAAAATAGGGACGTCCTATTCCATAATAAAAATAAAATAATAATAATAATAATAATAATAATAATAATAATAATAATAATAATTTTAAAAAACAAATTATACCTCACCCATCTAACTGGGTTGCCCCAGCCACTCTGGGCGACTTGAAACATATAGAAAAACATAATAAAACATTAAATATTTAAAAACTTCCCTATACAAGGCTGCCTGCAGATGCCTTCTAAAGGTTGTATAGTTGCCTATGTCCTTGGCTTGAGGGTTGCATAACTCGATACCCTCCATAATTTCTCCAGTGTAAATAGGGACTTCCTAAGGGAAAGCGGGGGGATGCGGGTGGCACTGTGGGTTAAACCACAGAGCTAGGGCTTGCTGATCAGAAGGTCGGCGGTTCGAATCCCCACGACGGGGTGAGCTCCCGTTGCTCAGTCCCTGCTCCTGCCAACCTAGCAGTTCGAAAGCACGTCAAAGTGCAAGTAGATAAATAGGTACCGCTTCGGCAGGAAGGTAAACGGTGTTTCCGTGCACTGCTCTGGTTCGCCAGAAGCGGCTTAGTCATGCTGGCCACATGACCTGGAAGCTGTATGCCGGCTCCCTCGGCAAATAAAGCGAGATGAGCACCGCAACCCCAGAGTTGGTCACGATTGGACCTAATGTTCAGGGGTCCCTTTACCTTTAAGGGAAAGCGGGACATTCCAGGATTAAATCAGAAACCAGGACAGTTTCTGTAAACCTGGAAAATGAGTGCATTTGGAGGGACTGAGTATATGCTAGCTTCCAGCTGTCACTGACTTGAACTAACTAAACCAGAGAAGAGGCAGGAAGAAAATAAAGCCTGAGAGGTGGTGAAACGTTTTACCAACAAAGGGAAAGAATCAGTGAGGGATGATTAGGCTTCCTTTCTGCCAATCATGGCCCCCCCGCCCCCCACGTTCAAGTAGCTTATAGTAACTGTTGTTTTATGCCCAGCACTGCCAACCAAGTTCAGTTTGCCTTAGCTTTGGCAGTCAAACACTTGGGTGTTTCCTGGCACATTATCAAAAGGGCCAACTAAGTTACAGATCCTTCCTCACCCAAAATGCACTTCTGGGAGCAGAGCTCTCTCTGTGTCAGCTACATTGATTGAAAAGCTCGTCATGGTGTGTGCCAGCCCATTCACGTGCAGGGTCCCTCTGCCAGTTGGCACAGCAGGTCAGCCTTGTGCCCTTGCCAGGCCGTTTCTGGTAAGGGGGCCCTAAGGCAAGAGCAGGTTGCGGGTGGGGGGAATCGACACGGAACTAACTATGGAAATCACTGCCATAGACTGGTTGCAGGCTTGCAAATATTAAGTCTGCAATTCCATGCCATCTGACTTGGGAGCGACGAAGAGTCTTGCACAGCACCTGAAATACTAAAAGATTTCTCACGGCATTAGGAATACCGTGCACAGATCTGGTTGCCTCCTCTTCTAAAAAAAAAGAAGGATATTGCCGAGTTGGGAAAGTGTCAGAAAGGAGTAAATGAAATCATCAAGCAGGTGGAACAATTCCCCCATGAGGAAAAGTATCAGCATATGAGGCTTTAAAAATTAGAGAAAAGGCAACTAACATGTGACATGATAGAAGTTTGTAAAATTATCCATGGCATTGAGAAAGTAGGTAGAGAGGGGGGAATCCCCTGTCTCATAACCCTTTTTTTTAAAAAAAAAAATTGTAATCATTTTTTCAATACAAACAACAACCGCAAAAGACACATACAACAAAAACCATAGTAACACTAATAACACAATTTGACAATTCAGATTTGAATACACTGATATACCTATGACAACACCTTTTAAACAATATTTTCCCACCTCTCTCTCCTCCCGCTACTTCCCACCACTATCTGCCTTATCACTTAAATATTCCTTCCAGATTTCTTCATATTTACCCAGTCTTAATTTGCGTCGACATGCAATTCGTTTGTATGGATCTAATCTGTCCATATTATCAATCCATGTGCTCAATGGAATCTTTTTGTGGCTCTTCCAATTCATCAAAACAGGGTTTTTTGCTTCTAAGATAGCACGGAACATCCATTTTCTTTTACCCCTTGTAATCTCCCACGTTTCCGGAATATAATTTAGAATTAAATTCAATTCCCCTAAATAACAATTTATTTTGATTACTCTTGCTATAAATATCCTCACCTCGCACCAAAATGATCTTATCATTGGGCAGTTAATCATCATATGTACTAAGTTCGCATTTTTACTCCCACATCTCCAGCAGTTGTCTGCACTTGTTATTTTCTTCTGTTATTGTTTTTCTGGAGTCCAGTGGATTGAATATTATTTTCTGTTGAATAAGTCGTAGTCTTAGATCCATAGAAGCTATTTCTGTTGATTTTCTACTTGACTCCCATATATCATTTGTTTTCTGTACCCCTAACTCTTCATTCCATTTTTGTCTATCATATTCTAAATCATATTTCTTCCTATTGAATAGGGTTTTATATAGTGCAAGTGCAGAGTTTTTTGTTTTTGTTGCAGAGATTAAATCTTGTAGCAGCATGGGTGTTTCCGATGCTGCTATAGCGTCAGGGCCAAACTGCCTTTCCAACATATGTTTCAATTGGATGTGTTGCCATTGTGTTTCACTGGTTAATCCATACTTTACTTGCAAAGTCTTATATTCCACAAATTTGTAATTTTCATCAATTAATTGATTCAATGTAAAAATACCTTTTTTATGCAATTTTGCCAAATTATTACTTGATTTCCAATTTTTTAATTTTGAGTTGACCCATATTGCCTCATAACACTTGAATTTGCTTACATCCAATGAAGCTGAATGTTGGGAAATTCAAGACAGATAAAATGATAGAATCTTAGAGTTGGAAGGGACCCCAATGTTCACCTGGTCCAACCCCCTGCAATGCAAGAATCTCAACTGAAGCATCCATGACAGATGGCCATCCAACTAAAAGAAAGTACCTTATTTTCCAGTGTATAAGATGAGGATTTTTTATTTTAAAATTATGTTTAAAATCGGGGGTTGTCTTATATATGGATAATGCAGTGTGGGGATGGGCGATTGGTTGCTGCCGCAAGCAGGAGATTGTCATCAGCAACGCGTGATATTGTCTGCGTTTGTCTACGCAATCCTCCCCCCAAAAAGCTTAACTCCTGGCAATCTCCCCCCACCCCATTTTCTTAATTTAGAGTCCCCAAATATAGGGAGCATCTTATACATGGGGGGGGGTGTTATACACAGAAAAATACGGTAATTCTTCACACAGCTCATATGACCACCACCTTGGCTGATTTTAATAGTAGACTGGACAAAATCACGGAGGAAAGGTCTATCTATGGCTGCTAGTCAGGGTGGCTGTGCTCTTCCTCCACATTCGGAGGGGGAAATGCTTCTCAATACCAGTTGCTGGAAGCCACAGAAGGGGAGAGGGTTCTTGTGCACAAGTGCTACTTTTGGGTTTCCTGCAAAAGGAAAAGGTGGCCGCTGTGAGAAAAGGATGCTGGACTAGATGGGCCATTGGCCTGATCCAGAAGACTCCTCTTAGGTCCTTGTGTTCTTATTATGGTGTCAGTTTTCCTTTCCATAACTTGCTTTTTTTCTTTCACTATCTACTTTCTCAGTGTCTTTTGATTCCCTTGACCATGGTATCCTTCTGGAGTGGCTGTCTGAGTTAGGGGTGGGTGGCATGTCTTTGCAATGTTTCTGGTCATACTTCGATGGTCATTTCCAGAGGGTGATGCCTGGGGAGTGCTCCTCTTTTTCCATATATATATATAGATATAGATACACACACACACACACACACACACACACACACAGTGGTACCGCAGGTTACAGATGCCTCAGGTTACAGATGCTTCAGGTTACAGACTCTGCTAACCCAGAAATAGTACCTCAGGTTAAGAACTTTGCTTCAGGATGAGAACAGAAATCGCACGGCGGCAGCGGGAGGCCCCATTAGCTAAAGTGGTACCTCAGGTTAAGAACAGTTTCAGGTTAAGAACAGACCTCCAGAACGAATTAAGTTCTTAACTCAAGGTACCACTGTAGTCACAATACAAGAAAAACAACAAACTCTTCCACAAGAGATAAAGAAAAGAAAGAAACTAAAGAAAGAAGAGACAGAAGAAGAAACTACAAAATCCTCTCTCTCCACTATTTCTTATCTTTCATCCCCTACAGAGGAAGGTGTGCCCTCCCAGCTCTCACCTGGGCTCACCCTTCTCTTCTCACCCACTGAGATCTCCCCTTACCTGCCTCTCACACAGGGTCCTCAAACTGTTCTTCCGCTTGGGGAATGCTCTTTGGCCCTGTGGAGCCTTCAACATGGGGTTTCTCAGAGTTCAGCTTTAACCTCTGTGCCATTTAACATCTCATGAAACCATTGAGTGTGGTTATCTGGAGTTTTGGGGTACGTTGCCAGCAATATGCTGATGACACACCGCTCAACTTCTCCTTTACAAATGTGGGGGTGGATGTGCTGGTCCATGGTCTTGTCTTAGTAATGGACTGGGTAAGAGTCAACAAATGGAGGCTCAATCCAAATAAGGCTGAGGCACTGCTAGTGGGTGGTTCCCTAGACTGGATGGATGAGAGGTTGCCTGTTCTTGATGGGGTTAGAATATGTCTGAAGAAGCGGGTACATAGCTTTGGAGTACTTCTGGACCCTTTGCTGTTGCTTGAGACTTAGGTGGCTTTGGTGGTATGGAGTGTCTTCCATCAGCTTCGGCTGGTGGCCCAGCTGCCCCCTATCTGGACAGGGATAGCCTAATTTCTGTCATTTAAATTAAAAGACGGCTGCTTCTTGGGAGAAAAGCGGTGACAAACCTAGACAGCATCTTTAAAAGCAGAGACATCACCTTGCCAACAAAGGTCCGTATAGTTAAAGCTATGGTTTTCCCAGTAGTGATGTATGGAAGTGAGAGCTGGACCATAAAGAAGGCTGATCGCCGAAGAATTGATGTTTTCAAATTATGGTGCTGGAGGAGACTCTTGAGAGTCCCATGGACTGCAAGAAGATCAAACCTATCCATTCTTAAGGAAATCAGCCCTGAGTGCTCACTGGAAGGACAGATCCTGAAGCTGAGGCTCCAATACTTTGGCCACCTCATGAGAAGAAAAGACTTCCTAGAAAAGACCCTGATGTTGGGAAAGATGGAGGGCACAAGGAGAGGGGAACAACAGAGGACAAGATGGTTGGACGGTGTTCTCAAAGCTACGAACATGAGTTTGACCAAACTGCGGGAGGCAGTGGAAGACAGGAGTGCCTGGCGTGCTCTGGTCCATGGGGTCATGAAGAGTCGGACACGACTAAACAACCAAACAACAACAACAACAACATGCTCTGGCAGCCTTTAGGTTAGATTGCTGCAACATGCTATACATAGGGCTGCCTCTGAAGACAGTTCAGAAACTTCAACAGGTGCAGAATTCAGCAACCAGGTTGCTCACCAGGGCATAGTACACCATTCCTGTCTCTACTGCACGGGCTGCTAATGAGTTTACAGGCCCAATTCAAAGTGCTGATTTTGACCTATACAGCTTTAAATGACTCAGGACCTCCTATATGAACTGACCTAGACCCTGCAATCATCATCGGAGGCACTTCTTCATGTGCCTCCTCCACCAGAGGTCAACAGGGTAGCAAAAAGAAAACAGGCCTTTTCTGTGGTGGCTCCCCGTTTGTGGAATGCTCTCCCCAGCGGGGCTTACCTGACACTTGAAGTACATATCTTCAGGCACCAGGTGAAAATGTTTCTGTTTAACCAGGCATTCGGCCCTAAGATCTATGGGTACAGGGCAGTACACAAATTTAGATAATCTTCAAAACATTATCTCAATGTCAATGTGGTTGTTGGAGCAGACAAATTCCTTCATTGGTCTCCCAGAAATGTTTCCATTCTTTGTGTACAGAAGTTGGTGTTTGACATTCCGGGGACCTCAAACAGGGTTATGTGTTGGGGAGGCTCCTTTGACTATAAGAAACTGAGCCTTTTGTGTCATCAGCCCAAACCTGTGGAATGCTCTGCCACTAGAAATTCGGCAGGTGGCTTCTGTGCCAAGTCTTAAACATCTGCTGAAAACTTTTCTATTTCAGTAGTCTTGCGCAGGCATGCACTTTTCCATAATCCTTAGTGGTGACCCATCCCAATTTCTTAAAAAAAAAAAAAAAGATAATGGTATGTAAATATTTTTTATAACTAATAAATAAATAAATTCTACAGCAAGCCAACTGAAGCCACGAGGGGTACAGACTCCCTGAATTCTGCACCCAAACCTGCCTCCCCCAGCCTTCCCTCTCCTCCTGCCAGCTTCGTGATCTTGGCAAGGGTTTTGCAACAATGCTATCTTTTACCCTTTTACGCAGATTAAGACGGAGGACCTCGGTGACTCTTTGCAAACCGCCATTCCCTCCAGATCAAGCCACCTGGTACAAGGGCCCTCGATGATGCCTGGAGGGCAAATTGCTGGGGTAAGAGACTTTCAGTGATTCATACGGACAAGTGTTGATCAAAAGCAGTTGTAGACCAAGCGAAGAATTCCCATATGGGGTGTGGCCTTAAGGCACTTGATGCACCACCAAATGCTGAAGCTAAGCAGGTTGAGGTCTGGTCAGTGCTTGGATGGGTGACCATCTGTGACTTTGTGGAGCTGCAGGTTTTGAATAAATCAACTATAAACAGTACTGGCCACATGATCCTATTAAGAAGAAAGGCTACAACATTTATGGCTTTTAGTTTAGGGTTAGGAAAGATAATCGGAGTGAGGGGGTCATGGTAGAGGCGTGGTGTAGAGAAAGTGGATGCAGAGAAGGTTCTCTGACTCCTGAACCCAAGGTTATCCAATAAAACTGAATGGCTGGAGATTCAGGACAGACAAAGGGAAGTGCTTCTTCTCCGTGTGTGTAATTAATCTGAGGAACTCAGTGCCACAAGATGCGGTGGTGGCCACCAGCTCAGATGGATTCAAAAGGGAATTAAGCAAAGTCATAGAGGAGGGGAGGTCTGTCAACAGCTGTTATCACGGTGGAACCTCCATGTTCAGGGGCAAGGTATCTCTAATAGCAGTTGCTGGAGACAGCAGAGGAAGAAGAGAGCTATTGCTTCCAAGCCCTGTTTGTGAACTTCCCAGAGGCAGAGCTCCTGTCTGGACCCTGTGAGAGGGTCTTTTAACATTCTGATGAGTCTACCTTCTCCTGCTCATTTTAAATATCCAAGAGGTTGTTCTACATTTGTGAGAGGGGGAAGCATTCAAAACACCTGAAGTCTTTGGTCTCGGTCTAGCCACAGATTGTGGGCTTTGGCCCTCAAGTGCCGAGTCATCAACCAATGAGAAACCGGATGACATATTTGTGCATGCTTGGACAGTCGTATATTTTGGGGGAAAGCAAGGAGGGGAGAGCAACCATGGTAGTGATGCACATGGAGAGGGGTGGGCAATGGAGCATATGCAGAACTGGGTGAAAAGGTCCCACTGACTGCGACTTTGGCTCTTACTTTCCTCCAGGATATGAGTTCTCTTCACACGTTACAACAGCTCGTGCAGGTTCCAGGCCACATGCAATCCGTCCCCCTTTTCCTCCTTTCTCAGGGCCCAGCAGGACAACAAGGTAAGGAGGACATTCATCTAAGTATATATGTGGAAGCTGCAACAAAATGTTGCAGCATGAAGTGCTTTTGTTCTGGATACTCCATTTTATTCTCCATTCTCTCCCGCCTCCCCCCTGTTCCCCCTTTCATCCCCCTTTCAATAATCAGTCAGCATTCCCTAGCCACTGATCACGCCGACTCCTTTCCTTATATGAACGGTTTAACAGGATTTATAAACTGCTTTATCATCTGTAACCTCTAAGCAGTTTACTCGGACTAGAAAATTCATTAAGGATTCACTACTCATTAATCATAGTCATTAAGAAATGCTGATAACAAGCAAATGTTAAAAGCAAGTTAACCTAAGACGAATCAAAATACATGTAAAATCAGCACTCATTAGAAATTGACAAAATTAATAGAAGCTCATGTTATCATTACACGTTAAAATTGCAAGCCTGGGTAGGATTCTCTAAACAAACAAACAAAGTCATTATGTAAAGTTAAAGGGACCCCTGACCATTAGGTCCAGTCGTGGCCAACTCTGAGGTTGCGGCACTCATCTCACTTTATTGGCCAAGGGAGCCAGCGTACAGCTTCCGGGTCATGTGGCCAGCATGACTAAGCCGCTTCTGGTGAACCAGAGCAGCGCACAGAATCGCTGTTTACCTTCCCGCCAGAGGAAGGCATTTATCTATTTATCTACTTGCACTTTGACGTGCTTTCGAACCGCTAGGTTGGCAGGAGCAGGGAGTGAGCAACAGGAGCTCACCCCATCGCGGGGATTCAAACCACTGACCTTCTGATCGGCAAGTCCTAGGCTCTGTGGTTTAACCCACAGCGCCACCCGCATCCCTAACAAAGTCATTAGCAGGTGTCAAAAGGAATGCCGTGCAGATGTTTCAAGCATATTGATATATTTGGGGCAGGGTTGCCATACACCCAGAATTTCCTGGAACTTTCCTCAGAATACTGCAGTCAGAAGCAGTGTCAAGGAGGAAACTGGCAAAAATGTCCAGAAAAATCTGGATGTATGGCAACCCATGTGTCTGGATTTTCAATTTTTGAAAGACAGAATAGTTTTGGAGGCTTTTCACCCTAAATTTATATAACAGCATAAGCAGAGCCTGCTGGATCAGGCCAATGGCCCATCTTGTCCAGCATCCTGTTCTCACAGTGGCCAACCAGAAGCCCCAATGGGAAACCCGCAATCAGGTTTCCTTTCCTCTCCTGCAGTTTCCATCAGCTGGTATTCAGAATCATCATTGCCTCCAACTGCATAGGCAGAGCATAGCCATCATGACTGGTAGCCACCAAAAGCCCTCTCCTCTAGGAATTTGCTCTATCTCCTTTTAAAGTCGCCCAAGTTGGTGGTCATCCCTGCCTCCTGTCGGAGTGAGGTCCACAGATTTACTAGACAAACTCCTTCTCTCCCTACCCTCTTTCTCCTGCTGAGTAACTCTTCCTCAGCTGGTTAAACCTCCTATCCCTTCTGATCCCCTTGGTGATTGGCCCCATGGAGGCAGGGGAGGCAATTCAGTCAGAATTGGGGGAGGGAAGGTGTAAAACAAGCATCCCCCCCATTGCGCTGCCTCCACCAAGGGAAAGGAGGAGAGGTAAACACGCAGTTTAACCCAAGCCCAGGCCGAGCCCACCTCCCCGACAGCTAGCACACTAAAAGCAAGCCAGAGCCCAAAGGTAAGCCCACTGGAAAAGACCTTGCTTCCTTCTATTTTCAATTTTTGAGGGAAAAGAAAAGAAAAAGGCACTTTTTTGTATTTTTAAGGGATTTTTTTTTTTAAAGGGAAGGAAGAAGGGAAAACATTTTTTCTTAATTTTAATTTTTAATTGTTTTTTAAAAAGAATTTCCTTTCTTTTTTTGAAAAAAATAATAATATTTTTATATTACTATTTTCATCTCCATCTATTTTTTAATACATAAATTTCCCCCTTTCCCCCCCCCCATAGATTTTAACCTTCTTTAAAACAAAAACAAGCATCCCCAAACTCGGCCCTCCACATGTTTTGGGACTACAACTCCCATCATCCCTAGCTAACAGGACCGGTGTTCAGGGATGATGGGAATTGTAGTCCCAAAACATCTGGAGGACCGAGTTTCGGGGTGCCTGGTGTAGAATGTCCCTGTCCCTGCATTCCCTCTTGTGCTGCTCAGCTAACTGGGTAACACCTGAACATGGGTTTAAACAGAGCTGGCCTGCAGAGAAAAGAGGAATAGTGGGGTATAAATTTGATGAAGAGATCGATAGATAAATATTATTTGCTTCTTGGCTGATCAGTGGAGGCATGTTGTGAGCCATGCAAGAGGAGGGAGGGAGCCAGAAGCATCTCAAGAAGTGAAAACTACACACTTCTGAACAAGAAATAGGGGGGGAAAGGGCTCATGTTTCTAGGAGACTATGGATGCTGACCGGAAAATGTGCATACTGTCCAGAGAATGTCCAAAATGCAGTCACGATATGTACATTCCCCAAAGTCTGATGGGGATTGGGCAAAATGGACGGAGGATGTACAAATTTCAGCCACTATGTGTGCACCATTCTGCATGAATCTGTCCTGCCTCACAACCAACACATGCAGACAGAGACCCTTGTTTAATTTTTGTCTTGGTTTTATGGTTTTAGTGTTTTTTGTAAACTGAATTTTTGTTTCTGTTTTGTTTTTTACAATCGAGCGGCACATAAATTGTATGAAATAAGTAAATGAAAGTAAGTAACAGATAGATCTTTATTTGTACGCAAGCTCTCCCCGCCGCCACTGCTGTTGAATGAACTGAGGTGCTCCCCATCCTTAGGCCTATGACCTGCCATCCCGCAGCTAGCAGGCAAAGCCATTTGGCTAATTTTTGTCTGCCTCATTTAGATCCTATCTCCCTGGATGTTGCAAAGGCATTAAAACGTCTCCGCCAGCGCCGTCTGGTAGGGTTCTGCAAGACCCACTTGCAGTGGCGTGCGTCTTTTAATTACATTTGCATGCGTGTCTCTAATTTGCAAGGTGCCTAGTCGCAGATGAAACAATGACCAACCCCTACCCTGTGGGATCTGACAGGTCTTTGTTTTCCTTTCTGCTACTCCGGAGACACACGGGAGTAAAAGGGTGAAGCAATGATTCCGCTGAAGTAGTGAAACAGCTGCAAAGAGCTGGGATTACGCAGCCAGTGACTGGGAGCAGGAAATTAGGAGGGTTACAGTGATGAACTCCTGCGGTGACTCAGTTCTCAGTAACATACCGTAAGTGGAGCACTCCCTCGCCTCAGTGGCTACTTTCAGCAATGGGTGAACTCAGCAACCTGCACCGAAAACCAACCTGGCTCCATTTCCTCACACCCCTTAAGACATGACTATCTCACACACCTCTGATTTAGTTTCTCTGCTCTCCTCACAGTTGCACTTCTTCCTAAAATCACAGAAATGTAGAGTTGAATGGAACACCAAAGGTCATCTAGCCCAAGCCACTGCAACTATTATTATTATTATTATTATTATTATTATTATTATTACTACTACTACTACTACTGTGGTACCTCTGGTTACGTACTTAATTCGTTCTGGAGGTCTGCTCTTAACCTGAAACTGTTCTTAACCTGAAGCACCACTTTAGCTAATGGGGCCTCCTGCTGCCGCTGCACCACTGGAGCACGATTTCTGTTCTCATCCTGAAGCAAAGTTCTTAACCCGAGGTACTATTTCTGGGTTAGCAGAGTCTGTAATCTGGAGCATATGTAACCCGAGGTACCACTGTATTATTATTATTTCTATTTTATTTATATGCTGCCCATCTGACTGGGCTGCCCCAGCCACTCTGGGCAGCTCCCAACAAAATATTAAAAACACAATAAAACATCAACCATTAAAAACTTCCCTGACCAGGGGAGCCTTCAAATAGTTGTTTAACTGTTTGACATCTGAAGGGAGGTTGTTCCACAGGGCGGGCGCCACTATCGAAAAGGCCCTCTGCCTAGTTCCTTGTAATTTCATGTCCCTCAGTGAGGGAACCACCAGAAGGCCCTCAGAGCTGGACCTCAGTGTCTGAGCTGGATGATGGGGGTGAAGCCACTTCTTCAGATATACAGGGCTGAGACCGTTTAGCGCTTTAAAGGTTAGCACCAACACTTTGCAATTGCAATGTAGGACTTGCTGCTAAAAAAATATTGTCAGATGACCACCCAACCTCTGTTGAGAAACCTCCAATGAAGGAGAGTCCACCATCTTCCTCTCTGACAGGAGCTCGTTCCTCAGCTTTTGCTAAAGGCTGCCACCAGCCTATGTCCGCACCAAATATTGTGCAGCTAGTAGAGACGAGCTTTCTTTCATCTGCCTTTCCATATGCACAGGGGAACCAAAAGAATTGCATCCACTATGATGGGTAAAAAAGAAACCTATTGTACCTTTTACAATGCTGCCGGCTAACCCACAGATCTGGAGCTGGCCTCACAAGAACATACCAAGCAGTGACAAAAAGACAATCTTCTGAGGAGGCAAAGAGAATGCCTCACTGGTCATCAGATTGAATATTTGGGTGGAAGGGGAGCCAATAACCCCCTTCAGCTATTCAGGTGGGAGTCCTGTGAATGCAGATAGTTCCACCTAACAGAGTCAGCTTGAGGACATTTCCCCCACCATAGGCAGTGATGGTCACCAACTGGATGGTTTTCGATGAGGATTTGACCAATTCACAGAGGAGAGGGTTATCAATGGCTACCAGTCATGACGGCTATGAAATACCTCCACATATTGAGGCAGCAATTCTTCCAAAATACTAGTTGCCGGAAACCACAGGGGGAGGGGAGAGGGCTCTTGTGCTCGAATCTCGCTTGCGGGTTTCGCACAAGCATCTGGCTGGCCACTGCAAGAACAGGATACTGCTCCCAGGGGGCCACTGGCTCTTCTTATGTTCTGATGCATGTGCCTGCATGCAGCAGCTACCCTTGGACGCAAAAATATTGACTACACCTGTTGTTCAAAGGGCAACAGCCGGGCTGAAATATTGGAGGAAGGGGAAGGACAAGTGATGGTTGAAGTAGCGGAGGCTGCTTCTTTAGGGGGAATGGGGCAGTGCCCCACTAACCTCAGCCCATCTCCAACCAGCCACCATTTGCTCTGCCTGCCAGCTTTCTCCCCCTCTTCCTTAGTCTCCGTGTTGCCCATGTACAACTCTGCAGGGAGGATACTGGAATTAGTCACTGGCTCTGGCGCCACCTACTGGTTGCCTCCCTGCCTTCCACCCTACCAGCTCCAATGGGGCCCAGCCACTACCGAAAGCAAGATTTCATTTCTTGGTGTGTATGTCTGTCATGCAAATTGCAGAGTGGGGAGAAACCAGGCTCACGCCGCAGTTGAAAATCTGCCACAACAGTCTTCCTTCCCCCCCCCCCCAACACCCACAGCCTGTCTTCACCCTGGTGCTAAGATGTCATCCTGTCTAGTGGCGTTAAGGCCCAGTTTGGAAATCCATGCTAGGAAAGAAGGGCAGCTGCCAATTTGTCTGTTTGAGGGCACGTCATTAATCTCATGCGCATCTCATTTCTGGTGACATTGCACCATATTGTGGAAGACGCTCTCATTTTGGAAAGGTTATATTATCCCTAGGTGGCCTTAGGCAAGCTCCTATTTCACAGCCTCAGCCACGCGTCTGCAAAATGGGAATTATACTGCTGAGCTGGCTTGCCCTCCTGTGTTGTTGTAAGGATTACAACAGGATGTCTGCAAGGTGCTCTGAGCACTCAAAGGCAAGGATAGACAAAGTGGAGCCCTCCTAAGTGTTGCTAGACTACAGCTCCCATCAGCCTGAGCCAGCAAGGCCCAATGGTCAGGGCTAGTGGGAGTTATAGTTCAGCATCATCTGAAGGTATGTATGGAGGAGAAGTTTGATTCTCTTTGCCTTTATAAGCAAACTGCGCTAAAGTGCACTTTCTGAAGCAATACACAAATGGAAACACAAGCATCCTTCAAAGTTTGCTGTCCTCCGGACTTTGCAGTGCACTTCTCCAGCTGCATAATATGAACAAAAACGCATATACTGGGGTACTGTGTTCATCGAAATGTACCGTATTTTTTGCTCTATAAGACTCACTTTTTCCCTCCTAAAAAGTAAGGGGAAATGTGTGTGCGTCTTATGGAGCGAATGCAGGCTGCGCAGCTATCCCAGAAGCCAGAACAGCAAGAGGAATGGCTGCTTTCGCTGCGCAGCGATCCCTCTTGCTGTTCTGGCTTCTGAGACTCAGAATATTTTTTTTCTTGTTTTCCTCCTCCAAAAACTAGGTGCGTCTTGTGGTCTGGTGCGTCTTATAGAGCGAAAAATACAGTATATTGGTAACAATAGCCTTCGAAAATGCCTTGTATTGGGGAAAACTGCATACCAAAGTGGGTATATTTAAGAAAGATCCACACTCAAATCCATATTTCTCCCCAGGTTTCCAAGATTCCCAGTCCAACCTGGAGATGGCAGGGATTGAACCTGCGTGCAAAGCAGATGCTTTAGCAGTGAGCCAAAGCTCTTCCCCATCCTTATTCTCAGGGGTGGCACTCCCCATTTCACTCGCCACTGGCACCGCACCACCCTTACCTGTCTTGCCCACTGGTGCCCACAAAGCGCCAGCAGCCGCGGCCAACTTCCAGTGAGATTTTGCAAGATCTCACCGAAGTCTTGTGAGATCTCGTGCAACAGGGCCAGCAGCAGAGGCCACTGGCAAACAGTAGAGGTGAGGCAGGCACCTCTTCTAGGGCTTCTGTTGCTTAAGGCAGACTCCTCACCAGTGCCAGACTTACGTATAAGCTAAACAAGCTATAGCTTAGGGCCCCACTCTCTTGGGGGCCCCCCAAAAAAATAAAGAAAAAAACAACCTGGATGTACATTTCCAAAATATAAGATTAAAAAAAAATTAAAAAAACCTACATACAGCAACAGTGTTTTGTGTAGTGTAGGCTCCTATCTGTTATGTGCAAATGGCTTTAGATACCTATTATGAATTACCATATAGCATATATTCAACACAAAAAAACAGTGACAATTTGTTGTTGACAAAGGACAGCTGGACATATAAAGGGCCCCATTACCTTCAGTAGCTTAGGGCCTCATCAAACCTAAATCCAGCCCTGCTCCTCACCCTTCTTCCTCAGTGGACCGGGCCTTCTTCTTCCTTCCATCCTGAAAATCATTAGGCAGAGACAAAGTTTCTCACACTCCCCCCCCCTTTCTCTTCCAGCTCTGCAACCAAATCTCCTCTCCTTTCCTCAGCAGCAGAGTGGGATCCTCCTTCCCCAACATGGGCACAGCTTGACGTCTCAGGTAATGGCCACTTGGCAGGGTGTTTAGCTCATGGAAATCATAGAGTTGTAGAGTTGGAAGGGACCATGAGGATCATCTAGTCCAACCCCCTGCAATGCAGGAATATCTTTTGATTGGATTAATTTGGTTCAGTTAACTCAGCTGAATTAAATTCACTATTGAGCCGAAGCCAGTATTCTCAGATATTCAAAACATCCAACATAGAAACTGAAATTTTGAATGTGCCATCTGATCTTAAAATTCAGCTGCTTTGGGGGTCACTTTGCCAGACATCAGATGTACATCAGCTGCTGGCTGTCAACATCATTAGCCACATTGCCAAATATGAAAACTGTTGCATGACAGCTACACATATTGTCACATACTAGATCCCAGTGCATGTCAGCTTTTAAATTCCACTGCCTACTGTAAGATATGGTGAAATACTATATCCTATTGTATGTCAACTCTCAGATCCTGACAAATCAAATGTCAAGAATTGAAAATCAAACATATGATATCAAATAACAGATTTGTATGATCTGTATTGTTCTATTGGTACTGTTGCTGTGGGGTTTGTAATGACCTTTGGCTAGAACAATAAACTTATATTGATTGACTGAATAGCAGATTTCAAGCATTCAGCAAATATTTGAGCATTTGGGGAATGTTTGAAGAACTTTCAGTGCCTAAAGAGAAACTGATGTGCTGTTTTGCAAACAAATTAATTTCAGCTCTAATTCAGTGTCTAGCTAGGAACCCCAAAGGTCAGTAGGAGCACTCCTTGAAATCTGGTGCAGAATTATCTCTGGACAATCCCAAAGTGCTCAAATAAATGGCTGAATTTTCAGTACTATATATACAGTATATGAAGTCCCCCTTGGCCACAATCTTAACACTAAATTTCCTGGAGAACTGAATTTGGAACCAGATGGAAATATTCCATTGGGAAGGACCGTGGGAATTTGACTCCACAGTTGTGCTCACATTGAGCCAAGTCCAACACAAAGGAAGGGAGGAGGGTGGAAAGGACTCTTTCCTACCCACAGTCAAATTTGGTTTAATCTGAGCAAGTTCTCTTTTCCGCTATTCCTTGGGATGATGAGAGCTCCCTGTGGCTGTTTACTGAAATGTTCCACAAAGCTTAGGGCTGTGGAACATAGTTTGGTCACCCCTGGGCTACTCAGCCTAAAGGCAGCACGCATAGAATCCTAGAGCCGGAAGAGGCCTCTGAAGTCATCTCATCCAACCTCCTGATCAAAGTAGGAAAGCCACTATGATAGGATCCCTGATAGGTAGCCAACCAGCCTCTGCCTATGAGGACAGGTTACGGTTTTCCCACAGGCATCTGGTTGGCCCCTCTGAGAACAGGAATGCTAGACTAGATGCCACTGGCCTCATCCAACAGACTCTTCTTATGTTCTTATGCTTTAAAACTTCTAATGAAAAGAGGGAGGCAGAATCACAAGCAAAGTACCTGAAAACTGAAGAGGAAGCAGGATTTGGAAAGGCCTATCAACCACCACTGCCGCCGCCAACAGAAAGCATCCAGTCCCATAGTGTCTGATCCTGGGATACTCCCTCTACCACCAGGAGACACCTACAATGATGGATGAGAGGAAACTGTCTCCATAACACCCAGGCCTCTTATGTCATCTTCAGATGTGTGGGTTTCTGCTCATCCTAAATTATATGAACAATCTTGCTGGATCAGCCCAGTCAGCCCTCTAGGCCACACAGAGTGTAATTAGGAATAAAAACAACTAAATTTGATTAGTCATTGTTGCAATGAATGTAGGATAAGAAAATCCCTGCTTACAGCCGGTTGGAGGATCATATATTTGAGTCTTCCCCCTTGTATAAGTCTTCCTTCGTGGAGGAAACTAGCACATCAGGGCAAGGGCATTTATCATCCTTGCATGCTAGATTTCTAACTACGAGAAATGTTTTCCCCACATTTGTAGGATTCCCCCACCACCACCTAACCAGCAATCTGAACTGGTATAGTCCCAACAGGAAGGGTAATACCCTACGATTATTCTGGATGTGTCTTGATTGGCTCTCAGGGCACACCCATACTATACATTTAAAGCACATTTGACACACATTTAAAGCACATGGACTCCCTCAAAGAATCCTGGGAACTGGAGTTTACAGAGCCACAATTCCTAGCATCTTTAAGAAACTACATTTCCCAGAATTCTTTGGGGAAAGCCATGGCTGTTTAAAGTGGTAGGATTCTACTTTAAATTTATAGTGAGGCCTTAGTTTCCAATGGGTATTTTATTGTGTTGACCAATGTGTTGTTCATATTGATGGTTTTCTATGGGGTTATTTTGGCAAATAATTTATATTGCACCAGCCACTTTGGACACTTTAACTGAGAGGCTGGATGCAAATGTCTATAGCCCACACAAAAAAAACACAATTTGGTGAGGGTGGAAGTGGAGTCATAGAATTGTAGAGTTGGAAGGGACCCCGAGAGTCATGTAGTCCAACCCCTTGTAATGTAAGAATCTCAGGGTCAGCATTTGCCCCCAACATCAGCAGACAAATGACACCACCGCTACTACTATCTGCCCTAAGCCCCCGTTGTTTTCATTTTTTCTGGCCCAGTGCTCTGGGGAGAGCAGCCATTTTAATTTCCCACAATACCCCTGGTGTAGCAGCGCTATGGGACAATGCAGGGAATCAAAATGGTAGCCCCCTACTATCCAACGCTCCTTCTGGCCACTATCTCTGGCCGGTGAATTACCAGGGTTGTGCAGTCAAACCGGCAGCACATCCCATGACGTTTTTGATGTTTTGTGAACATGTCATCTGACCTGTAGCTTAGACCCTTTTAAACATCTTTCCTGGGGAGTGCTTTTGTAGGGTGTTCCCCCCCCCCCAGTAATGATGGCACAATGTGTCTGTTTTAACAGGCGGTGGGACGTCCTGGGCACCCCGGATCGTCATTGGAGCCCCACCTGGAAGTCCCTCAGCACTTACAAGTGAGCAAACACTTGCCATCCTCAGTGGCAACGGACGAAGCCAATGATCTAGAGGAGCTGGAAAAATTTGCCAAAACTTTCAAACAGAGGAGAATCAAACTTGGGTTCACTCAGGTGAGGACTGTCTCCTTCAAACTGTAAAGGCTTGTCTCCTTGCCTGTGCCTTCAGACCTTCAGCTGATGTTCTTCTTTGAGAACCTTCACCGGGGAAGGTATTTCATGCAGCAGAGAGGGGCAGGGCCTCCTCTGTGGTAGTGCCCCACTGTGGAATGCCCTCTTGGTATGGTTGGACCAGAGCTCCGATCATCCCTGACCACTGGCCAGATCTGATGGAAGTTAGAGTCCAACAACACCCATCCCTGCCATAGAAGAACAACGAGTGCTGATACTTTAATCCTGACTGTCTGGTTAAATCCTTTGCCAAGGCTTTTTGAACGGTGGTTATGCCTCCTTGTTTTAACTCAGAACTTGTGGCCCTCCAAGTGTTTTGAGGCTGCAACTTCTATCATCTCTAGCCATTGGGCATGCTGGCTGGGGCTAAAGGGAGCTGGAATCCAGAAACTTCTGGTTCTCTACCACTCCTCCAAAACCTGTTCAATGTTGGGGGAAGGTGTTTCAATAAGAAGATCCTGGTCTTTTTCTTATCATTGTGCTATCAGTAGTAGTATTCATAAGTTGGGTATGATTAGATCATGGGTAGGAAAACTAAGGCCCGGGGGCCAGATCCAGCCCAATCGCCTTCTAAATCCAGCCCTCGGATGGTCTGGGAATCAGCGTGTTTTTACACGAGTAGAATGTGCCCTTTTATTTAAAATGCATCTCTGAGTTATTTGTGGGGCATAGGAATTCATTCATCCCCCCCCCCCCAAATATAGTCTGAGGGACAGTGGACCGGCCCTGCTGATCCCTGGATTAGATGGTTGTTGTCATTTTGTTAAATGTATTAACCTGCCCTTCACCAGCGGGTCCCAGGGCAATTTACAACAACTTAAAATTCAGAATTAAAAACAGTTTGCAATTGCAGGAATAGGGCAGGCTGAAAACACACATCTCAGGTGTCAAAGAAGGACATCTTCAGCATTTGCGGAAAGCTACTTAGCAAAGATGCCAGACCCGCTTCTGTGAGGAGAGAGCTCCCCAACTGCGGAACTGCCCCAGGGTTGGACTAGATGGTGCTTTGGGTCCCTTGCAGCTGTACAAGTCTATGATTGCTCTCTGGTGCCTTTTCCCTTTCCTGACCTCTTCTGCCTCCTGCAGGGCGATGTGGGGCTGGCCATGGGGAAGCTCTATGGGAATGACTTCAGCCAAACCACCATTTCCCGCTTTGAGGCCCTCAATCTGAGCTTCAAGAATATGTGCAAGCTGAAACCACTGCTGGAGAAGTGGCTGAGCGATGCAGGTAGGCCGGTGTTTCAGTTCATCTTCCGCAAGCCGGCATTTGGATGAGCTCCCATTTCTCGCAGGTTCGCTTAAAGAAAAAAAGAAGAAAAAGATCTTTCCTGGTCTTGATAGCTTTACTGTTTCAGCATGGGTTGAGGGGTGGAGAGCTGTTTCTCCTCCCCTCTCAGATTTTCAATTTCTGGCAGAATTGTAGGGTACAAATTGATGCTGTGCTTGTTTTTCTGAAGGAAACAGGATCCCTCATGGATCATACAGCATTGTCCCACTAGGGGGCAATAGAGGGTGTGATAGTCTCCCAAGACGAAGAGAGAATAAAGTAGGATCCAACCAGAAAATTGCAAAGTAAGACACCAGCTTACAAGTTCAACAGAACTCTGCTTCAGTTTGGATGTGAAGCAGAACAAAAACAGAAAGAGGGGTGTCTGAATTTTTTTTATATAGCCCACCTTTTCTCCAAAGAGTGCAAGGTGGTGTATATACTTCTCCCCCCTCTTTATTTTATCCTCACAACAGCCCTGTGAGGTAGGCTAGGCTGAGAGGCAGTGACTGGCCCAAGATCACCCACTAAGCTTCCTGGCTGAGTGGAGATTTGAACCCAGGTTTCCTGGGTCCTAGTCCGACACTCTAACCACTACACCACACTCATGTCTCTGTGGGGCATGGTGGGAACCTCAGCCCAACCTTTGGTAACTGTCTTGTGGCTGGTGCTTATGGGAGTTGCAGTCCAAGATATCTGGAGGCCACCAGATTGGGGGAGGAGACCTGAGATCAGAGCTTGGGAACCTGTGACTAGATGCTTTGGACTCCAGTTCCTAGCAGCATCAGCCAGTAAAGCAAATTGTCAGTTTTCTGCCATAATCCTTGCACACATCAATATATCGGCTTTGAATTAAATAGTTTGCCTATCTCCTTGCTCCATAGAAGCTTCCCCTTTGGACTCTTCCGTGAGCACACCCAGTTCCTACCCATCTGTGAGCGAGATGTTTGGTCGCAAGAGAAAGAAACGCACCAGCATCGAGACCAACATTCGCTCCACTCTGGAGAAACGGTTCCAAGACGTAAGAGAAACAATCCACTTTTAGCCGTCGAGCATAATATGGGGAGGTATATAAGGCTGGAGGTTTGACAGGGCAAGTGATGAGAAGCAAGAAGGGATGTCTTCCATCACTTCACCTCACTAGTCCTTCTAGGTTTTCCTCCATCCTAAAATAGTGTTATAAGATTGGAGGGTCAGTCTAGATGACATCCATGGATTCCTTCCAGGCCTGTGATCCTGTACACAGTGAGGTTAAGAATCTAATAGGGGAGACTGCTGAACAAACCAAACCAGTTCCTTTTTGTCAAGGTAATTGTTAAGGCTAGCCACTTAAGTACTTCCATTTGCATGTCCAAAGAGGTTGCTCTGTTGCCATAGAGACAAATGGGTGGGCATTTTCCCACCTCACCTTGCTGGATGCCATGTCAGCCTAGGAGAGAGAACAAAGGGAAAAGGGGTGCTGTGTGAGAGACAGGTTTTTTTGCTGATGCTGGAAGCTGGAGACCCAGAGGCTGGACCCAAAGATGTGGCATTCGGCTTCCCTAGAATCCTAAAAGGAACACAAGTTCTGATGTAAATGCTGTGAGGCCCTTCATCCTATGTTCAGGTCGTCTACATGTGTAAATAAATCCATATTTCCTAAAGATACCACAGTCTCCATAGACCTTCACTCCCAGGAAACTGAACCCTGGGAAAGTGTAGGAGCCCCTGGAGTCTCTCAGCGCACAGAGATGAGGTGCTTGCAACACTACATGATCTAGGGCTGTGTGCAGGATTCGACTGGTCCAAGTCCTGAACTAAATTGAGCTGATTTGGGGGAGTGGAGGATTCAGACGTCCCCAGATCACTGCAGGTTGAGCCATCCAGTGATCTGTGAGCTGTAGCATGATGACAGTCTTACCTTGCTATGTATATAGGAAGAAATAAAGTGTCCCTTACCGCTGTGGATGGTGTTGCTTATCTCAGCCTTTTTCTCTTCAGAACCCCAAGCCCAGCTCAGAGGAGATCTCCATGATTGCAGAACAGTTGTCCATGGAGAAGGAAGTGGTTCGGGTTTGGTTCTGCAACCGGCGCCAGAAAGAGAAGCGCATCAGCTGCCCGATGCCCTCCCCTATCAAATCACCCCTCTACAACTCCAGACTGGTAAGAGCTCCTTCGCCAAAGGGGACTGGCCACCAGTGGGCATTGCTAGATAGTTAAAGAACTTGAGGCAGAAGCCCATAATGCACATTTCTTGCAAACTGGCTTGTGCTAATTTATACACAGTTTTAAAAGGTAAAGGACCCCTGACAGTTAAGTCTAGTCGCAGACGACTCTGGGGTTACAGTGTGCATCTCACTTTAGAGGCCAAGGGAGCCGGCATTTGTCCACAGACAGTTTTTCCGGGTCATGTGGCCAGCATGACTAAACAGCTTCTGGCTCAACGGAACACCGAAACCAGAGCAGCGCATGGAAACACTGTTTACCTTCCTGCCGGAGCGGTACCTATTTATCTACTTGCACTTTTGGCACGCTTTCGAACTGCTAGTTTGGCAGGAGCTGGGACCGAGCAGCAGGACCTCACCTCGCTGTGGGGATTTGAACCGCCGACCTTCTGATAGGCAAGCCCAAGAGGCTCAGTGGTTTAGACCACAGCACCACCCATGTCTCGCTTATACACAGATACCCCTGGGCAAATTTAGGTGGTGGAGCTCTCACTTTGTGCCCAGGAATTGTTGTTGTACCCAGTGCTAGTCCTACTGGCAGTGGCCCACTGAAGTTAATGAACATGACTAACTTAGATTCATTACATATACTCCAACATTTTCTGTCCCAAATCCAGGAAACACACACCCATCATGCTGCCCCTGCCTCCACCCCTCACCCACCTAGGCTGCCTTGACACACCAGCACCACCCACAAGCATGCCCAGGCTGACTCAGCCACCCACCACCTTACCTTTGCCAGCTCACTGCTGCTGCCACTGCAAGGCCAAGGCTGCCCTCTCCCCCACCAAGGCACTTTGGTGCATCCCTTTGAGACAGCCAGCACAGCTTCCCAGAGGGGTGCGTCCCTGGCAATGTCAAAGCGATCTCAGAAGGTGCTCTGTTGCCCGTCATTCCAGCATCCAAATCTCAGCTTCTGGGATGTCCCAGTTAAAGCGGGACAGTTGGGGGGTATGTCATTAACTAACTTGGGTCCAGTCTGAGGGGAACATAGTTGTCTCCAACTCAAAGTTTGCTGTTTCTTATTTGGAGCTGTGTTCCAAAACACCTGGATTGAGGAAAGCTGTTATAAACCAAGCTGACCTGTCCTTTCTCTCACAGAAGCTGGACTATCCGCATCCCATTGTCCCTGGCATGTCCTGTTACAAAGACCTCAGGCAGCAAATGTCAGCTTGGAGAGCCTGCAAGAACAGGCAGTGCTAAGCTGGATAGATTTGATGTCTGAATGGTGAAAAGCCACTTGTTTATACATAATAGTCAGGAGTATCACACAAAGACTGTGCTTTGAACATCATGTTCCATGTCGCCAACAGTGTGGTCCTGGTGTATCAGAGCCAACAGAGCACCTCTCCCTTTTGCAAACTGCTTTGCAGGTGCCTGGTGCGTAGCTCCACGCAGCTGCTACCTGCCTCTCGTTCTTTCTTCGAAAGCAATTTGAATTGCACATGCACCTACATGAAGGAATGAGTGGAAGTGGGTTGTGTGAATGGCCAGAGAGTTGTTGCTGTTGGCAGGAGCTGGATTCTGTGTGGTCCTCACCTTACACTGGGCGAAGCGTTAGTGTATAAACACACTTTGAAGTGGAATGCAGCTGTTGCTTGGGTAGAGCATGCCAGCTCCTTCTAAAGGAATGGCTTGCCGTAGGGGATCGACGCAGGAGAGCCAGGACAATATAATGGCTCATGATGAGTTGTCAGCCACAAGGGCCTTGCTTCAAGTTTCTTGGCAGCCCTCAGTAAACTGCCATCTCCCCACACAGAGGCAGTATGGGAATAACAGGCATGGCCTACCTTGCAAGATTGTTGTAAGTGTTACTGAGATGGGGTACAGGTAAAAAGCTTAAAAGCTCTGTTAGAAATGCTGCGTGGAAAAAGGCTGGGATCCAACTGAAACTGTGACGGAGAGTCTCAGTCGCCGAAATGTCAGCCAGCTTCCTGAGATGCTATCGCTCCAAATTAACAAGGCCCCCAGCAAATGGAGAGAGCACCTTTTCCCTGATTCACCAGGACTGACTCAGAGAGGAGAGCACCCTCTGAAGATGACTCATTCACACAGCTTCCTGCAAGGCAGCTGCTTCTACCACAGCACAGAGTGCTCTCAGGCTGTCTACGTTTTCGGGTGGGATCCTCTCCTGTGTCAGCAAATCCACGTTGTGCAATCGTTGTCAACGGGGAGCTCTTGCGCAACAAATACACCTCTCCCTGCCCCGACCCCCCTCAACATAGACTTTTTGCTTTGAGATATATAAAAAATTAAATAAATAATGTCCAGTAGCACCTAGAGACCAAATAAGTTTGTTCTTGTTATAAGCTTTCGTGTGCATGCACACTTCTTCAGATATACTTCATCAGACCAACACGGTTCCCTACCTGAATCTTTTTGCTTTGAGGAAAGGGATGGGGAAATTCACTAGACAGTGTGGGACAGAACGCTTGCCTGGACACAACATCCTCTAATCTCCCCTACAACAAATCAGAAGGCTCCTGAAATAGGCAGTGTCATCTCATCTCCCTGTAAACCAATCACAATTAATGCTTTTTTTTATTAAAAAAAATAAATTAATTAAAAAGGTCATCTGGAAGCACCTATCATCTCCAGCTGCTGAACCATTTGAGCAAATTGTCATCCAAGTCCAGCAGCAAATGTAGAGTTGGAAAGGACCTTTGCCAAACTTTTATTAGGCATTACAAGTATCGGCCATGATAAAACTTCCATATATAAAATTTAAAAACATGTACAAATAAACAGCCATGTAAAATATGTAATAACGAGGATTTTCATTGGAGTTTCTTCCTGCTAAATAAAAAGGAGGCACGGCTAAGTACCACCTGCATTATACATTTAAAGCAGCATCACATTTGTTTGAGAATCTATACAACTGTGTAACATGCAGAAAACAGCATTTTTAGAGAAATCAAAGACTGGAACTGAGGGAAGTTGGGTGGTGGGGGTGGGTAAATTCTGTGGGGGGAGGGAGGGGGAGGAAAAATGGGATAAGGATGATATGTTTCTGGATAATATGTTTTGTTTTAATTTTGAATAAAAAAAGTTATTAAAAAAATAAATTAAATAAAGCAGCATCACATTTCTATCACAGACTTACATCTCCCAGAGTTCCCTGTGAAGAGGGATTGCTTGTTAAACCACTCTGGTAATTGCAGCTCTTTGAGGAGAGCAGGGGTCTCCCAATGACTCTTACCCTTAAGAAACGACATTTCCAAGGATTCTTTGGTGGGGGGAGCCACAGTCTATATTTTGACGTATTTCCTTTAAAACAGCTCAAAATTTATTTATTTTAGATTTTGAGTCCAGATTTCCAACCCTGTTTAAATGTACAGTGTAAATGATGCCAAAAATGAGCTTCTCATTGAACGATTTGAGGCTCCTATAGCACAGCATCTAGGTGACTGCTTATTTGTGTATGTTTTTCTAAGCACCAGCCATACGACTTGCAGTGGACAAACCAACCAAGGCCAATCTTTTAACCCGTCACCCCAAATGATCCTCTTTTGCTTGCTTTTCTCTTCCAGGTCTCTACCTCAGGATCCTTGGGTCCCCTCTCTGTCACTCCTGTTCACAGCACCATGCATGGGGCAGGTATGTGGGGGTTTCCCCCCCCCAGGAGAATGTTTCTCTGTTTCTGTTTTTTCCTTCCATGATTCAGCCCCTCTGATCTGCTTCTCTAGGTGGGATGGGGTTGGGGAGGGAACATGGAACCAGCCTGTCTTTTGCCTCAGGCCTTTGGCGCCTCAGGTCCTCTGCACAGCTCAGACCTTGCCTAGGGGCACAGGACGAGGAACGCATATATATCGGCTTGAAGCAACCCTGCCAAATCTTTGGCCGCAGGCTTTCCATTGATACTGTAATGGGCAGTTGGGCTGTGAAAGCCCAACAGGGTAAAATGGAAGGGTGTGATGACAGACAGGCCAGAGGGCAGGTTCTGGAGCAGACAGACAAGGAGGTAGGGAGGTGAGATGAGGAAATCTGCATCATTACTCCACTGGACAAGCTGCTCAGACTGAGGAGCTGGGAATCATAGAATCATAGAGTTATCTACTCCAGCTCCCTGCAATGCAGGAATCTCAACTAAAGCATCCATGGCAGGTGGCCATTCAACCTCTGCTTAAAAAACCTCCAGTGAAGGAGAACTGACAACCTGCAGAGGGAGTCTGTTCCACTGTCAAACAACTCTTACTGTCAAGGAGAGGACCGTAACTCAGTGCCAAAGCAACTGCTTTGCATGCAGAAGGTCCCAGGTTCCATCCTTATCATCTCCAGGTTGGAAAGGGGAAAGACCCTTTGTCTGAAACCCTGGAGAGAGGCTGCCAGTCAGTGTAGACTCCTAATAATAATAATAATAATAATAATAATTTATTTATACCCCGCCCAACTGGCTGGGTTTCTCCAGCCACTCTGGGCGGCTTCCAAAAAAACACTAAAATACAATAACCTATTAAACATTAAAGCTTCCCTAAACAGGGCTGCCTTCAGATGTCTTCTAAAAGTTTGGTAGTTATTTTTCTTTTTGACATCTGATGGGAGTGTTCCACAGGGCGGGTGTCACTACCGAGAAGGCCCTCTGCCTGGTTCCCTGTAACTTGGCTTCTCACAGTGAGGGAACCGCCAGAAGGCCCTCAGCGCTGGACCTCAGTGTCCAGGCAGAACGATGGAGGTGGAGACGCTCCTTCAGGTATACTGGACCAAGGCCGTTTGGGGCTTTAAAGGTCAGCACCAACACTTTGAATTGTGCTCGGAAACATACTGGGAGCCAGTGTAGGTCTTTCAAGACTGATGTTATATGGTCTCGCCGGCCACGGAGTCCTCCACACCCGCCCGCCTCCTGTCCCCCCAAAACAGCACTTCTGTCTTGTCAGGATTTAACCTCAATCTGTTAGATCCAATGTTGCTGAACTACAATCCCCATCAGCCCCAGCAAGCACTGCCAATGGCGATGGGAGTTGCAGTTCCACAACATCTGGCAAGCCAAAAATTCATCATGCTGGTGCAGACAGCACTGAACTTCAGGGACCAATGGTCTGGCTTGGCCAAAGCAAGCTTCCTACGTTCCTATGGCATGGCTTAGAGCAACTGTTATATAGAGCCGGCCAGGCCCCTGTTGGATCTACAGGTCAGCTGATCTGGCTGGTCCGAAAAACTGCAGTACCATCTCTGGCCATTGTAGAGGTGGCGCCGCAGCACAGCAGAGGCAGGTCTGAGAATTCCTTCCTTTGCCCGGTGGCACAAAGAGTAAGATGTCCAAGTCCCTGTTTCAACGCAGCCACCAACCACCAGCACCATACCTGTTTGACTTCTTGCTTACATCCAAACCAGGGTGGGGGGCAAGGGGACACTAGCTCTCAGCTTCCACCGCCGTAATCTCTGTGTTGCCACAGTGGAACTCGGCTGAGAGGAAGATGGGAGCAGGAGGGTGGGGGAATGAAGTTAGAATTAGTTGAATCTGCCTGTCCTTGGCTCTGCTCCCACCAACCATGTCCCAAATCATTCATTTCTTGGAGGAATTAGAAAACATTCCTGTTTACCCAGGCAATGCTTTAATCTGTTTTATACGTTTGTTGTTGTTTTTAGTTTTTTAGCTATATGCCACCCTGGGGTCCTGCCCATTTGGCTGGGTTTCCCCAGCCACTCTGGGTGACTCCCAACAGAATTAATAATGATAATACTAAAAAAGCAATAAAACACCAGACATTAAAAACTTCCCTAAACAAGGCTGCCTTCAGATGTCTTCTAAAAATCAGATAGTTGTTTATTTCCTTGACATCTGATGGGTGGGCATTCCACAGGGCGGGTGCCACTACCAAGAATTAATTTTTTATTATTATTATTATTATTATTATTATTATTAGTCCCGATGGACATCAACCACCACTGAATGGAGGGCCTAGGAAAGAAGGGTCAGAACAGTGAATAAGTGAAATGGGGAGAGGAACCAGGAACAAATGCACTGTTAAGCTGCTAAAGAAATCACAACTATTTGCATGCACCGGAACAACTGAAGGGTTTTTCTTTAAGAATAATTTTCTCTCTCGCACAGTGACATCATCATGCTCTCCGGGGAACTCCAGCCGGCCCTCGTCTCCTGGCACAGGACTCCATGCCAGCAGCCCCGGCATGTCCCAGAGCAACTCCAAAGCAGCCATCAACTCCTCCAGCTTCAACTCTTCTGGGTAAGGCTATGACGGGGGGAGCAGGCTGCAGTTAAAAGAATAATTGAATTGTAGAGTTGGAAGGGACCAGCAGGGTCATCTAGTCCAGGCCCCTGCAATGCAGGAATCTCAGAGTTTCCCCTGGGATCATGAGAATAAAAGGATGGTGAAGAAAGCCAGGAGGCAGGAGAGAGCAGGATATGATGCAGAGTCACCTGAGCATACTGAAAATCCCAATCTGGCCAGGTGTGACTGTGAGTTTTCCCCAGGTGCTGAATTTCCACTCCTGGGAAACTGTTGCTTTAAGGCTTGCAGGAAAATGAGCAGCTGCTCTTGGAAAAGTTCACAGTTGCAGAACTGCACCTGAAGTCAGACAAGGATGCCCACTGGAGATGTAATAGGTTGCTTTCATACTAGCCCCCGTGCTCTGGAATTGCTATGCTTTGAGTAACCACTTTTTACAGAGAATTTGGAAAGTGTCCTTGTCAGCTCGCTGCAGTCCGTTGTTTTCTGTGTTCACCTCCTGTAACTTTTCAGACGTGATTAGCGATTTAAAAAATACTAAAACAGCAAAAACCTGATAAGTGCAGACTTTGGGGGGGGGCACTGTGCCCTTAATTGAAAACTTCCTGTGTGCTAGTTCAGCCTGTTTTATTGCTTTGGGTGGGTAGTAATTAATTACCCCTTAATTTCTTATTAGGTAGTCAGTTGCTGGTCCCTGGTGGAAGGGGGTTAAATAATCATTCCCTTGCTGATGCTGATGCTTCCTTTTATAGTGAAATAAAAGACTCTTTTGCAGCCTTTAAGAATTATACATACACACAAAAAAAAAATCCGTACGAAAAAATTTCATAATGTCTTGCCTTGAGGGCAAATTTAGAATTGGAAAAATGGCACATGGTGAAACAGTTGGTACAGATCCACACCATATGTTTAAAGCACATATAATCCACATTTAAAGCAAATGGCTACCCTAAGAATCCTGGGAATTAGTGCTTGAGTTTGCCTTTTCTTCTCCCTTTTCCCTCCCCCTCCCCTTTCCTTTTCTGTCATATCTTTATATTTAGGGTTGACATATGGCCTCTTTTTCCAGGACACGTCCTCTTTTTCATGGGCAGAGTTGTCACAGCGATCCATAGTTTAAAAGTAGAAGTCGGCACAAATGTGTCCTCTTTTTTGCTCTTCAAGACATGGCAAAATATGTAATACATAACCACCCCTCCAAAGAATCATGGGAACTTGGACTTGTAGCTCTGTGAGCAGTTAAGCAATAGTTTTCTCAGGTTTCTCTGGGGGAGGGTGTGTTTTAAAATGTTCTTTATAAGAATGGTGTGGTTGTTAGCTTAGTTCAGAGCTTTCCAAACTGTGTGTCGCGACACGTTAGTGTGTCAGCTACATGTGTCTTGCGAACGCTCCCTACGCTCCTCCTAGGGCTGTAAAGGGGTTCGTTTAACCTCTGGCTTGCTAGTAAAAATGAATGAATGTGTCGCAAAATGATACATTTGTAAAAAGTGTGTCACCAACATGAAAAGTCTGGAAAGCTCTGTCTTATTTCCTTGCCAACACCATCGCTCGCCCCTGTCTGAATTCTCACCATAGGAACAGACAAGAGATCTGATCGTGCATGCCCTGAAAGTTTGGCCCTTTGTAATACATTTAGGTTTTTATAGTCTTTTTTTTTTTTTTTGCTCTTTCTCATTAAATTAACAATCAATCATACATAAATAAGCATAAAAATGTGCACCTCACCACCAAGACCATTCCATTATAACTCTCCAGCCTCCCAGAATTTTGACACCTCTTGCGATGGTTTGACCCCTTTCTGTTTTAACAATACAAATTCTATGAATACCCTCCATATCCCTTCAAAATCATTTCTCCTACATATTCCCCATCTTACCTTCAAGGCACATGTTAATTTATCATTGATAGCTATATCCCAAAACTCTTCATACCATTCTTCCGTTTTATATTCTGTTTGCCCCTTCCACTCCTAGCTATAATAATTCACGCAGCTGTCAACAAATAGCCTGTGAACCTTCCACCCCATCATAAACTGATAATAATGCTACCTATGGACTTTTGGTCAGCTTTAACCCCGTGATTTCTGTTATCTCCTTAAACACCCTTTGCCAAAAAAAAAAAAATTGTACATATTTACACCCCCAACACGTGTGAACATAATTCCCTGTTTCCTGGCATCCCCTCCAACATAACACACATCTAGTTTTTATAGACATGCACTCTATCTCTCTCTCTCTCTGCAGAGAAAACAGTTTCTAAAGCCTTGCCTTTGTGTCTTTTTTGTTCTGTTTATCCTTTTGAGCAGATCCTGGTACCGATGGAACCAGCCCACCTACCTCCACTGAAGCCCCATTCCCCAAAGAGCAGCCAACTCCACCTTCTTCTTCTCTGCAGAAAAAGAAAAGGAGCCTGAACTTTTGCGCTATGGACCCGCTTCTTAGGGAACAGTGGCTCAGTCAAATGCACGGCCCACATGCCACAACCGGTCTCCCTTCAACCTCACTTGATGGCAGCAACTCTGCAAGCAGAACTGTCAAAGAGACTAAAACGGTGACACGTGGCAACGGTGCGTGCGCATGGCATAAGCCCTGCGCATCATGTCGTCCTCAGGCGCTTCTGCATCCGGTTGCCTAAGCCTTTTGCTCTGTAACTGATGCCTGGCGATCTTCGGCGGGGAAGCGGTTCTGTCTTCTCTCTCTAGTTTGTAAATGCTTTTTGTTGGGAGGCAACTGTGAAGACGCATCCATTCTCCATCTAAACCGAAAGATGCATCCGCGGAGATCCCTGCCCCCTAAGCAAAGCCAAGGCTGCCAAATTAGATTTCCTGAAGGTTTCAATCTGGGTTGGCACTTTCAGTGTCCTGCAGGTGGTGCTCTGGAGCAAGGTAGCTGTGCTTGGATTGCCTGTGAGTGATGCATTCGCTCAAAATTGTGGGAACGTTTAGGTGATCTGGATGCATGCAGGTTTTGATCCCCAGACTCTTTGTGCTGGGGACCTGGGGACCCCATAGCTTCTGGGGAGCAAGATAGACATGGAATTGACATGCATCTAATTGTTCAAGAGTGAGGGCCGACCCTATCGTTGGGCAGAGTGAGGTTGTACACATGTAGTTAGTCTCCATTGTACCCCCTAAGCTAACCAGCTGCCCTCAGCTGCAATGGAGGGTGATTGCTCCTTTGCTGACATTGAAGCAAAACACAGCTACCGATCTGGTTGGCTTCAGTGAATGACATGGGGGCCTGCATCACAGGTAGCAAAATATCTTAGGCCAGCCTTGGATGGTATATTCACCAAATGGGCACTTTTTCACCCAACTTGCCTATCTATAGACACTTGCTCCTCCAATATTTGGGAGGTTGTGCTTTAGAATTGCCAATGCCTGTGATAGGTGTGTTAATTTAAAAAAAATAAAAAATTAAAAGGTCTATCACGAGGATCTCTGATTAAACAAGTCAGGCATTTTTCCCCACACATGGTAGTTCAAGCTGTACCTTGAAAAGTCCAGATTTGCCCAGGTGTCTACTGGACAAATGCCTGATGAGTTAATACATTTCATCTTCGCAAACTTAAAAATCTCAAGCATTTTTGAAACCATTTTACAAGTTCTTTTTAAAAATAAAATAAGCACACATATCTAGTCATGTAGACACCTCCCTTTTTTTCATTCAAGTGAAACATTTTGGTGGGGAAGATTGACTGGACAAAACTGCTTGTGAGCCGGTCTAAGTCAATTCTACCACTCCCTTGATCTGAATGTGACTAGGAGGGGCAACAGTAAATAGAAAACACGGAAATAGGTTGAATAGCCTCTAACCCCTGGAGTTTGGCTCCACACACTTACATGCTAAGTTGCTGGGGTGGGGAAGAAATTTTATTCAGTTTGCATCCAGAGGCAAACCTACCTACCTAAATGTTCCAAAATGATGCACAAACTAAAGAACAGCCATCCTTCAAAATTCTCAGTTTCCAAATTTTGCAGGGGAGTTCTCCAGCCAAGCAATGTGTAGAGATTAGGGCAAAGCATGCATAAAAATGCATGACCTACAACCTACAAAAATGCATTTTATTAGGAGAGATTGCTTTGCCAAAATGTGCCGGTTAGGAGAATTTTGCACTAAAAAAGTGGTGAATTTTCACAATGACTTTTTAAAAAAGAAAAAGAAAATCACAAACCAATGTCAACATAGGGAGACCTTAACCTTTGGGTTGGAAAAACAAGAAAGTGACAGAAAGTGAAACTGACAGACCTGCTCGTTCCTCACTAGCCATGCAAATCGAATCTTCGTTTCCCCTGTTTCGCTCAGTTTGTACAATTCCCAAGCTACCAGGACCGGGCCAGAGGTGCTGGTGGTAGCAATAAAAAGGATGAGTCATTTCTTTTACCCCCGATACTAAATAATTGTGTGGCATATGGGAGGGAGGAGGTCAGCAAAAGTCTATTCCTGGGAAAAGAGGCTGCCTAGGGTCCCATATTCAGAGCAACTGGAAAAGCAACTGGGTGGAGGCAGCCTTTGGGTTGGAAAAAGTTTGGAGGGGAAAGGATGAAGCAGCCTTTCCCCCTTCAGTCACACTCACCACCTCCCCCAGCTACTTTCCATTAAATGTGCACACAGAGACGGTGATGCACATCTGCTATGTAATGAGTAGCTTGGAAAAAGCCTCTGAAACTAGCTGATCTGGAAGATTCCTCTTCTAGAGCAAGTTCTGTTTATTCACAACATATTTGCTGCTTAGACCAGCGACCGGGAACCTCGGATCTGGAGGGGGGGTTAACCAGGCCTATCAGGATTCTCTCCCCACCCCACCCCCCAGGTCACGTGCCTTCCCACCCCTCGCCAAGCCTGCTTTGCACACTCCTTAGATGTTTTCACCTGACCGGAATGTGTCCTTGGAGTCTCCCAATGCCTTTTTGCTTTCCTGGAGAGGCAGGGGAATGTGTGATCGTGTGCAGAAACTAGCCTGCTTGTACAAAGGTAAAAATTGCATTCGTTTCTCCAACCCACTTTTGTCTCCTGCCCCGCCCACTTCTGGCAAGTGGCCCCCACCCAGCGGGAAATGTGGCCCTCAGGCTGAATAAGCTGCCCAACTCCTGCCTTAGACAATTGCCCCTCTTGCACTGTAGATCTTTTTTTGCCATCACATTGATGGCAAGGAATGAATATAAAACTATTACCACTTTGATGGCTCCAAGCCCGTTAGAACTGTACTCCTCTGTTCTTTTATGTTTTGGGTTTTGTTTGTTTTTTAATTATTGTTATTAACAGTCTGTCCATTGGGTTTTTATATTAGCTTCCAGGCAAAAGAAACTTTGTCTAACACCGTGATTGCAATTGTGATGTTTGTTTAAGGGGGGGGGAGGTATTTTCTGTATTGTAAATAGTTTCTCTTCCGCCACCCTACATCTTCTGTGTCTTCCACTTTTCTCTCTTTGGGAGAACAGTTTGTATAACTCAGGTGTGATTTTTGAAGATTTTGTGTCTCTTTTTATGTGTGTGTGTGTGTGTGTGTTTGTGCATTGTTTTGATTTCATTAAAATTCCTTTTAAATGCTGGGAACCTCCTTATCAGATCAATGCAGAAAGTTGCATTTCTTTACAGAACGAGGCTGTTTATCTGTTATCTAGTTAAAGCCCATGACTTCCCCCCCCCCAAAGAATCCTGGGAGCTGTAGTGCTCAGAATGGTAGCCCTGTGAGGAATAAACTTCAGTTCCCAAGATCCTTTGCGATAAGCCATGATTACTAAAGTGATATAAATACAGTGGTACCTCAGGTTACATACTCTTCAGGTTACATATGCTTCAGGTTACAGACTCTGCTAACCCAGAAATAGTGCTTAAGGTTAAGAACTTTGCTTCAGGATGAGAACAGAAATCGTGCTCCGGCGGCGCGGCAGCAGCAGGAGGCCCCATTAGCTAAAGTGGTGCTTCAGGTTAAGAACAGTTTCAGGTTAAGTACGGACCTCCGGAAAGAATTAAGTACTTAACCCGAGGTACCACTGTAGGCTTTACAGGCAACCTTGTTTCAATGTCACCTCAATGACTTTTATTTAGGGAGGAAGGTGGCTTCCAAACTGGTCTTCGGTGGGTGGGTGGGCAAGACTGAATAAATCAGTGGTCTTACTACAGGCTGACCATTCCTCCCTCCAACCCATACGTCGAGCAATCAGAGAACACGTGTTGGCATAACTTTCCCAGACTCTCTCGCTCTTCTTAGAGGACTAGCTGTTGCAGATCAGGATTCTGCAACTGTCTGGAATTCCAGCACAGTTCCTGGATCTGGCATTTGGCGAGCAGAGGCAGGGACGCTTCTGAATGCCAGTTGCCGGAGGCCAAAGAGGGTGAGAGTGCTCTTGTATCCGAATCCTGCTTCTAGGTTTCCCACAGGCATCTGTGAGAACAGGATGCTGGATCTTCTTATGTGGCATGCCTGCACACCTGCAAATCATTTCCCCCCAGATCTCATGGATGATGCATATGATAATGTGATTAATGTAAAATGTGCAGTCGTTGCTCCACCCACTTTTGCCTGTGGCCCCACCCACCACTAGAATGTGGCTCCCAAAAGATTACTCTGAAGGAAATGCTTCCCATAGGCTGAGAAAGTCTCCCCATCCCTGCTCTGGAAGGCAACCAGTACTTTAAACTCCACTACCCAGAATTGGGTGATGACATGCAACGTAACCACCAATCTTGTGACAAAGAGTGTCCTGACTGTTGATCGTCAGGCAACCTGCTGCTTTCCTCGACATAAGCCGAATGGTTTTCCAGTGCTGTCATTCTCATATGTAGGTGTCATGGAGGCGAAAAGTGATCGCTCCTCAGGTGATTGCATCTGGCTCTGTGCCATCCAGGGATAATTAATCCCTCGTCAATCCATAATTATGGGACATACATGAACAATTAAACCCATGTTGATTTCCATTGGGATTTGCGGGCGCCTAAATGTGTCAAATGTGAATAACCTGAGAAGTGTGTCAATACTGGACCCCCCACAAGAATATCGAGTGCAACATTCAGCATCTCAAGAAACTCAGTTTTCAATTGATGTTTTTAAAAGTGTCTCGTCCTTAAGGCTATGGGGGGGGGGGAGTGAGCATATGTCCAATGCCTGGTGAGCTATCGGGCAAAAAGCAGGGCAGGAGTAGCTTCTCTATAGGAACTCCTGTGCACCTCTGCTCTAGGAGGCAAAGTCTTTTCTTAAGCAAAAGGTATAGGTAAAGGGACCCCTGACCATTAGGTCCAGTCATGGCCAACTCTGGGGTTGCAGCGCTCATCTCGCTTTATTGGCCGAGGGAGCCGGCGTACAGCTTCCGGGTCATGTGGCCAGCATGACTAAGAAGCTTCTGGCGAACCAGAGCAGCGCACGGAAACGCCGTTTACCTTCCCACCGGAGCGGTACCTATTTATCTACTTGCACTTTGATGTGCTTTCAAACTGCTAGGTTGGCAGGAGTTTCTTAAGCAAAGGACGCCCTATAAGATGTGGAGACTAGGCTCAAAAGATGAAAGTCACCACTGTCTTATATGGCTTTGGTTAGGTTAATTTGTGGTCTGTCAATCACTGTTAGTGATGTTAGCTCAGCGAAACCTCCATGTCCAAAGGCAATCTACCTTGGGATACCAGCTACAGGGGAACTAACGGCACAGGGTGGATATTATCTTCACCCCCAAACTTCTGTGAGCCTCTCAGGAGTATCATCTAGCTGGCTGCTTCTGAGCCGAACGCTTGGCTAGATGGGCCTTTGGTATGGTCTTACATTTATTTGGTGACAGCGACAATATCAGGGCAGAGGCTCTTCTTATTCCAGCAAAGGACTGCAGCACCAGGATGGCAGCCAGGTGAAGGGAGTTCTAGTCTAAAACATCTGGAGGGCAACAGGTTCAAGAAGGTGGCACAGGATGTTTTCCATAGCCATCAGCACCGTAAATAATGGCTTGAGATGCTGTCAGCCTATCAAGTCACTATGATAGGCATCCCTTCTATGTGGTTTGCTCATCTTCTGCTCATCTTACAAGGGAGATGGCACTCGGTTGTTGTTGTTCTCCTCCCATATCTTGGATCCTGTTACACGGCAACTCCACCCTAATGGCAACTCCACCCAGCAGTTGGTGCTTAATGATACAGACAGTGCCAGAACGTGGGCAATGACCTCTACAGCTAGTTATTTGGGGCACGTAGCATGTTGGGTTTAGGCAACAGGTTTCATGGGATGCTATACAGTCATTGTTGTTGTTTAGTCTTTTAGTTGTGTCCGACTCTTCGTGACCCCATGGACCAGAGCACGCCAGGCACTCCTGTCTTCCACTGCCCCCCGCAGTTTGGTCAAACTCATGCTGGTAGCTTCGAAAACACTGTCCAACCATCTTGTCCTCTGTCGTCCCTTTCTCCTTGTGCCCTCCATCTTTCCCAGGATCAGGGTCTTTTCCAGGGAGTCTTCTCTTCTCATGAGGTGGCCAAAGTATTGGAGCCTCAGCTTCACAATCTGTCCTGCTTTCTCCCCATCCACTAGTAAATTAAACAAAACGAAACCTCTGAAGCAGCTGTCACTCCATATTTAGGAGGTTAAATGCATAATCATAAAGAGAAGATGGGGGGGGGTGAGCTTGACAGTTACTTTTCTGGATAGGAATAAAGTTAGTTTGTATTTCATCACCCAAGACGGGATGACCTAACTTCTGTTGTCTCTGTTCAGGGGTGGCCACCGAAGAAGGTTTGGAAACTTCAGCTGGTGCAGAATTCAGCAGCCGTTTGAGGGTCACTGTTAAAGTTCTAGTCCTCATTGTTATGGGTGAAATCTTGAAATCATGTTGGCAGTGTGTGCTAACATGCTCAGGACTAGTAAGCAATTGCAACCACCACCAAGGATATTATATTTTAATAATAGTAATAATAATAATAATAATAATAATAATAATAATAACAATAATAATAATAATAATTTATTATTTCTACCCCGCCTATCTGGCTGGGTTTCTCCAGCCACTCTGGGTGGCTCCCAACATCATCATCATCATCATCATCATCATAAATAATATATCAAACTTTAAAAACTTCCCTAAACAGGGCTGCCTGCAGATGTCTTCTAAAAGTCAGATAGTTGTTTATTTCCTTGACATCTGAAGGAAGGGTATTCCAGAGGGCAGGCGCCACTACCGAGAAGGCTCTCTGCCTGGTTCCCTGCAACCTCACTTCTCGCAGGGAGGGAACCACCAGAAAGGATTTCAGCTGAATTTCAGTGTCCGGGCTGAACAATGGGGGTGGAGATGCTCCTTCAGGTATACTGGGCCGAGGCTGTTTAGGGTTTTAAAGGTCAGCACCAACACTTTGAATTGTGCTAGGAAATGTACTGGGAGCCAATGTAGATCTTTCAGGATGGTTTGGGCAAAAGCATTCCTCTTTTCCCAGTGTTTTTGTTTGTTGCTATGTTGTGTGTATCCATGGAGGGCTATAGAAATTTTAAGAACAATGACAACTCAGCACAGATGGATGGAGGAAGCTTGTCCTTCCCTCCATAAAGGCAAGTTTGGACTAGAAATCAGAAATGTGCTGTTGCACTCAGGTCTCGCTTGTGGGCTTCCTACTTGGGAACCTGGTCAACCCCTGTGAGAACAAGATACTGGACTTTGGTCTGTTGCAGCAACTAGGCTCTTCTTATGTAGGACTCCTGACAACTCTAGAGGCAGGTGGTGTGGCTTGTGATTCTTCCTTTTTTGTGGGGGGAAGAGTTCAGAGCAGGGGGTAGCTCTGAGGGGCAGCAAGAGCTCCCCCCCCCCAAAAAAATGCTCCCCTCTCTCATAACACTAGAATGTATTCGCATCCAACGAAGCTAAATGTTGGCAGATTTGGGATAGGTAAAAGAAAGTACTCATGCTGGTAGCTTTGAGAACACTGTCCAACCATCTCGTCCTGTGTCATCCCTTTCTCCTTGTGCCCTCAATCTTCCCAACAACAGGGTCTTTTCCAGTGAGTCTTCTCTTCTCATGAGGTGGCCAAAGTATTGAAGCTACCAGCATGAGTTTGACCAAACTGCGGGAGGCAGTGGAAGACAGGAGTGCCTGGCATGCTCTGGTCCATGGGGTCACAAAGAGTCGGACACGACTAAACGACTAAACAACAACAAAAGAAAGAAAGTACTTCTCCACGCAGCACAGAGTTAACCTATGGAACTCACTCCCACAGGAGGCACTATTAGTCACCAAAGTGGCTGGTTTTAAAAGAGGATTAGACACATTCATGGAGGCTGTCAATGGTTACTAGCTATGATGGCTATGCTCTGCTTCCGCCTTCAGAGACTGTTCTGAAAACCACTTGTTCAAAACCACAAGAGGGGAGAGTGTTCTGGTGTTCAGGTCCAGGGGCAGACCTTATATGAAACTAATGAAGCTTAAGATTCAGGGACCCTAATCCCAGAGTGGCCCCAGAAGTGACTTTAATCCACATTGCTTATTTTAAAAAAATGGGTCTAGTACTGTAGAAGCAATCTGAGTCACACAGCTCAAATCGATTAACTTTTTGTCAAAAACTCAGCAGTACAAATGTTATAACGTAAACAACCCCCTTGAAGAAGATAACAGTGGTTACCCAGATCTCATTGCTGGTTAATAATAATAATAATAATAATAATAATAATAATAATAATAATATGCCACCCATCTGACTGGGTTGCCCCAGCCACTCTGGGCAGCTTCAAACAAATTAAAATATCAAACACAGTAAATCATCAAACATTAAAAACTTCCCTATACAGTCGTGCCTTAGCAGTCGAATGTTTTGGCTCCCAAACACCGCAAACCTGGAAATGAGTGTTCCGGTTTGTGAACATTCTTTTGGAAGCCAAACATCCGGCAGTGCTTCCATGGTTTTGGATTGGCTGCAGGAAGCTCCTTAACAATTGTTAAGGGGTTCCCATAACTGTTCAAGCTTTGGGGCCCTAAAAATTTAGGTTCACCACTGCTCATGTCCTAAGGGGTTTTCCCCAAGCATCTGGGCACTCACTGTGAGAACAGGTAAAAAAGGTAAAGGTAAAGAACCCCTGGGTGGTTAAGTCCAGTCAAAGGCAACTATGGGGTTGCGGTGCTCATTTCACTTTCAGGCTGAGGGAGCTGGCATTTGTCCACAGACAGCTTTCTTGGTCATGTGGCCAGCAGGACTAAACCACTTCTGGTGCAACGGAACACCGTGACAGAAGCCAGAGAGCACAGAAACGCTGTTTACCTTCCCACCACAGTGATACCTATTTATCTACTTATACTGGTGTACTTTCGAACTGCTGGGTTGGCATGCGCAGGACAGAGCAACAGGAGCTCAATCCGTCGCAGGGATTTGAACCGCTGACCTTCCGATCAGCAAGCACAAAGGGCTCAGTGGTTTAGACCACATGGCATGCCGTTCCTTCTGAGAACAGGATGCTGGGCTAGATGGGCCACTGGCTGATGCAGAAGGCTCATCTCCTGTTCTTATGTGGCCCCATTCTGGCACTGGATATGTAGCCATTGTGACTAGTAGCCACTGACAGCCACCTTCCCATTGGGACACCATCTGATCTGGGGCCACACCTGCAAAGCATAAGCAAAACAATTTGGTAAGTGTAATGACCCTAATCTCATTCCAGAGAGCCCAGAGAGGAGGAGGAGGAGGAGAAGGAGGACTCTTCTCTTCCTAACAGTCAATTGTTCTCACCAGCCAGCACTTTTTCACTCAGGTCCGTCTGAAGTATAATCACAAAAGAATCTGGTTTTACTTGCCCAACAACAGACGTAGTAAACCTGTCATAAAAAGGAAATGTGAAGGACCAGCAGTCATCATAAGCCAACCTGCCCTCAACTGGAAGGTTATAAGAGACTTGGGAGTCCAGTGACTCATAATGCACATGGGGGAATTGGCCTCCATGCTACTGGGACCAGGAAGTTAAAACTGCTTCCTGAGTTTCTCTGCGAGCCCTTTGAGACAAATACAGTCCTTCATTCAGCAAGAAGTTACAGAGGAGGCCACTGGCTGTTTGCTGGACTGCTGGTGGAGTCACAGCCATTCCTGTTTCAAGGAACTTGTTTGTGAGTACCTGGTGGGAATCGTGCCCCTGTAACTTTCGTTTTGCTTGTAGGGGTGGTGAACTCACCAGGGGCTAAGTAGCAGAAGGAGGTGAGGAAAAGAGTAGGGGAAAAAATACCTGGAAAACACACGGACTATATGGAGCTGTCTGCTAGCTCTTTGATCTTCATGTCCTACCAGAGATTGGTCTTACTTATGTGTAAACGTTTTTATATTCCACCTTCTCACAAGGCATCAGGGCACCACACAGCAAAATTACTGGGTTTTTCTTGTTTTTGTTTTGTATTTTGTGTTTTATCATGTGTTTTTATCTTGTGAACTGCCCTGATACCTATGGGTATAGGCCGGTATACAAATTTTAGTGAGGATTATGATGATGGTGATGATGGTGATAAGCTTTTAAGCTGACTGTCTACTCAAGATCATTTTAAACAAGTGTGTAGGCCTGTTGGCATTAAACAGTCTTCAACAGAGACCTGGAAGTCAAAAGTGAGGGTGCCTGTCATATCTCTGCTGCTAGAAACTTAGGGGACCAGAACCATTAAGGTTGTGTACACATTACTGGCCTAAAACGCAGCTGGGTCATTCTTTTTCTCTATTTGGAATAAAGCTGATTTGAGGGGGAAACACATCAAAATGCAGCATTTCCTAAGAAATGAAAGGATACATAGAGGAAGGGCTTTTTTTCAGTCGGAGCTCACCGGAGCTCAGTTCTGGCACCACTTAGGTGGGCGCCATTGCCATTCTAAGAGAACGAGAGAGAAGTTCATGGTGAGCTCTGGCACCTCTTTCTCTAGAAAACTAACAACAACAATAATAATAACAATTTTTATTTATACCCCACCCTCCCCAGCCAAGGCTGGGCTCAGGGCGGCTAACAAGCAATAATAAAAACAAATTGAATGAATACAACTTAAAAACAAAATTAAAATACAACATTAAAACAGGGTAGATGTGGATTGTGCCTAACGTCGTGTTTACACTGCATCCCAAACCAGCACCCAAACCCCTTTCCCAGCCCAAATTTGACAACTGTGATTACGAGGGTGAGCCACTAGATGGTGTTTCTTGCAACTCCATCCATTTTGAAATTGTCAATGAGCAGAAGGCTCACTTGATTCCCCGGTTGGGGTCTTGTTTCCTTTGCTTATTCAGTTTTGCGCCAGGGTTGCAGTCCTCCCCATGCTCCACCCACAGCTTTGTCAACTGCTGTAGAAAACTCAGATAAAGGAAAATGCCTTTCTGTAAAAGAGTAAAAAGAAAAAGAAAAGTAAATAACCCCTGGATGGTTAATTCCAGTCAAATTAGACTATGGGGTGTGGCACTCCTCTCTGCTTTCAGATGTCAAGGGAGCCAGCATTTGTCCACAGACAGCTTTTCCAGGTCATGTGGCTAGCATGACTAAATCACTTCCAGCTCACAGGACTCCATTATGAGTGCCAGAGTGCATGGAAACGACGTTTACCTTCCCACCACAGCAGTACCTGTTTATCTACTTGCACTGGTATGCTTTTGACTACTAGGTTGGCAAGAGCTGGGACGGGGAGCTCACTCCGCCGAGTGGATAGCGGATTCGAACTGATAACTTTACAACTGGCAAGCCCAAGAAACTCAGTGGTTTACACCATGGTGCCACCCACGTACCCATTAAAAGAGTAATGGATAGGGCTGATCGCCTTGATAATGTTCGCAGTATAGGCTCTGAGTTTGCGTTTGTGTAACCCTGGTTAAAGGTGATGAATGATGACACCAAGCAGCTGTTGGGGAGGGGAAGCAGAAGCTGGATTTCATTTGCCCAGTTTCTCCCTCTTTCTCCAAACAACTCCAGGGAACTTTTACTCATATTCTAATAGTGATTGTGCACAGGAAGTCAAGTCCTGGGGAAATATGCAAGGAGTCCATCCTCTTGTCTTTCTTCAGCTGACCAAAAATCATGAAGGGATGTTTTTAAGTGGTTGACCTAATTAAGTAACCACTTGCATGGCCGTCCCTTTACATATTGAAACAGGCCATTGTTTTGTGGAACCTGTATAGCAAGTTTCCCTTAAGCAAGAGAGCAGTTGGGATTTCTTAAAGCACAGCAGGTGCCCCCTGCCCCATACCCTACTTAAAGGGAAGAAGTCCACCTTTAAGATTTCCACTGCATTTTTGAAACAAATAATGCACCAGGCAGGGCTATGTAGAAACAGGGTCAGCCAGCCCAAGAGACAGTCTGAAGCAGCTGCCTCAAGCGGCAGAATCCCACGAGGCAGTGCCCCCATGGAAACCCCACCTCACCTGCCACTGGAGATCTTACGGAAATCCACTGCCGCTGCACAACTCTGGTAAGCCGAGCTTCCACTGAGAAGGGGCAGCGCCTTCTCATTTTGCCTCAGGCAGCGAAGCAGGACAGGCTGCCCCTGTTTGTGTGTCTCCAGAAAAAGGCAACATTTGGTCCTGGAGGCAGTAATCAACATCTTGAGAATCTCTGCTTTAAAAACTCAGGGCAAGTTTCTAGCCCTTACGGCTGAGTCAGAATGCGTCAAAGTGCATGGTCAACTTGGGCTGAAATCTGGACGTGGCAAGGTTGACTCAACATTTCCAGCAATCAGGGGACAGAGATCAGTGTCCTGAGGAACTACTATCCCCTAACAAAATCAGAATTGTGCAAAATAATATGAATCACATGATAAGATGAATGGAAGCGTATTTACATAGCTTCTGTTAATTTGCATAATTCACACAGCTCTCAGAATTCAGGTTATTTGGTGTGGAATTTTTGGGCAATGTGGGCCATCTGCTCACACAAGGCGCTGATATGACTGGGATGAACTCTGTGTTTTTCCTGCCTGAGCTCTACATTCTTTTGCTTGCACAAATGACCAGGGTTTGTTTCACAGGGCCAGTGACTTTCCAGATTTTAAAGCTAGGCTTTAAAAATAAAATAAAGGCAGAATAAAGTTTAACCATGCCAAAGCCTGCAGCTAGGGATGCCACAAATATCTGTGATTTTCCACGCCCACCATCATAGCTGCTTATTTGCTATTGCAAATACAGTGTCCTGAACAGGCAATGGCAGGTTTCAGCATTCAGAATATTATTGTTGCAATCATAGGAATGTCTGAAACTACTGTGTACCAAATCAATCCATCTAGCTCAATATTATCTGCATCGACAGGCAGTAGCTTCCCAGGGTTTCCCCCCAGGCAGGGGTCTCTCCCAGCCCTCCCTGGAGATGCCAGGGATTGAATCTGAGACCTTCTGCAGGCAAAGCAGATGCCCTACCACTGAGCTACAGCCCTTCCCTAAAGACATAAGAACATAGGAAGCTGCCTTATATACTGAGTCAAGCTATTGGTCAATCCCAAAATTTGCAAGTTCGTCCGAGGTCACAATCGGAAATCATGCAAGCCAATATGCTTGGTATTCACTGTCATTGTTCTTGGTCTCTGAACTTTACACAAATAATTATTTTCTGCACTGCTTCTGACATTTCCCCCATCAATTGAAATTAATCTTGAAATTAATTACAGTGGTACCTCGGGTTACATACGCTTCAGGTTACAGACTCTGCTAACTCAGAAATAGTACCTCGGGTTAAGAACTTTGCTTCAGGATGAGAACAGAAATCGTGCTCCAGCGGCACGGCAGCAGCAGGAGGCCCCATTAACTAAAGTGGTACTTCAGGTTAAGAACAGTTTCAGGTTAAGTACGGACCTCCGGAATGAATTAAGTACTTAACCCAAGGTACCACTGTACATAAGTTTCAACAATGGCAGATAGTGAGATACGTAATGTTGATTCTAGCAGAAGCCGAACTGTAGCAGAGTGGAAACAGCGCTGATTGCAATGAAACCGCAACGGGACAGAAGTCATCAGCTCCTTAAGTCCCCAGTTGTAACTGACTTAATCCATACCTTTCTCTCCCCACTCTTTTTTGGCTACAAGATTATGATCGTCATCATTCTGCAAGTGATCTGCAGCCTTGTGGTCTGGCTGTCGCTCTATGGCGGCTTCTTGTACCGGAACAAGCATCGCAGCCCCGAATGGAGCTGCCGGCTGGTCACCCTTTTGCATGGGCTAATTGTCACCTTCTTCTCCGGCTACATCGCTTTGATTGACGGACCCTGGCCTTTGACTCATGCAGGTACGCAGAGATGATTCATCCTCAAGGGGGTTGGCAGAGGTAATGGGGTCAAATGTGGGTGAAGTTGCTCTGCTCACCCACCATGGCTAAATCTCTGCCTGCTGTGCCATCCCCATCCCCAAAGCACAGCTCCGCTGTGACATTATTCATCCACCCACCCACCCATTCATTTCATTTACAGCTCATCTTTCCTCCAAGGAGCTCAAAGTGGCATACACAGTTCTCCACCTCTGCATTTTATCCTCACAACAACCCTTTGAGTGGTATGTTAGGCTGAGAGACTGTGACTGGCCCAAGAACGGCCTGTGAGCTTCATGGATGAGCAGGAATGAAGGAATGAAGGAATGAATGATTGAATAAATGATCTCCTGGGTCCTAGTCCAACCCTCTAACCACTACACCATTGGCTGAGAGTATGATTTGCAGCCCTGATTGCTCCTAGAGATCTGAATGCCTAGAAAAAAAACATCCCAGGAAAAATAGGGTGGAGAATTCCATTTCCCTGCCATTTTTCCAGTTTCTCCCCCAACTTCTTTTATTATGAACTTAGAGAAAATTGGGGTATGGGGCATTTTTTTAATTTGGTTTTTCTGCGGGGGGGGGTAGGAGGCGGATTCCAGACATTCACATCTCTATTGTTCACTGAGTACAAATAATGCCATGTAGCACTTATATAAAGCGCTTTGGGGTGTTCAAAGAGCTTCACTTGTAACTTGTACAGTGACCCCGAAAGGTAGGTCTGTATCATCATCCTCATTTTATATCCAGGAGAAGCTGAGCTGCAGTTCAGTGCTGGAGCATCTGCTATGCACAGAAATGGCCCCAGATTTAATCCCCAGTGGCATCACTGGGTAGGGCTGGGAATGTGCCCCTGCCCAGGACCCTGGAGACAATACTGAGCCACATGGATGAACAGTCTGACTCGGAATAAGTCATTCTCTGCATTGAGAGCAGTGGCTTGGCTAAGACATTCCAACTAGCATCTTCCTGTTTTGTAGCTCAGACCCTTGACTCCCATTTGTCCTTGCTTCCCCTAACCCAGGTTCCCACCATTCTGATCTCCACCTGATGTCTTATTCCTGCACTTTATCGTCTACTCCCGGCTCCATCCACTTCGCCGCTTCCATTCCAGCCTCGCCTTCCATCCAGCTCACTTGAGTCTTCTTGCCTCGCTCCTCTACCCTGCCATAATTGTTCTTTCCTCTGGTAGACATAAACTTCCCAGTTTTGCCCTTCTGTCCCGGATCAGCCGATTGAAGGAGAACAGGAGACCACATTCCTAGACAACAGCTTTCTGCAACCTGGTAGCCTCCTCCAGCTCATTTGGGCTATAACTCCCATCAGCACCAGCCAGCGTGACTGTGCCAACTTGGACTGGTGAGAGTTGTAGTCCAAAACATCTGGAAGGCCCCTGGTCGTGGAGAGCTGATGGCCTGGGAGGAAACTTCATTGAACTTGCTGGGCCTTACTTCTGAGTAGAAGTGCCAAAGACTGGCCTGTAAATTCTGCAAAATGAACAAATGCATTACCCCATTTATAGTTGCAGATTGAGGCATTCCCACCCACCCACCCCCTGAAGAATTTCTACAACTTCCTACAACTCTCAGCTCTTGTTGCTGAGTTTTTATCTACCTCTTCTTCTTTTTAACAGCAAGATTCTAGTCCTTTTGAAATGATGTTTGAAATTATATAAATAACGTCTCCATAGAATGTGGGTTTGATCAGTGCAGATGTTTTCCCCTTATTTGTTTCAAGCAGAGAGTCCATGTTGCTGGATAGGGTCCATTATTTCATCCTCTGTGCCCACAGTGATTCTCTACACTCCCTTACACAGCTAAAAATGTACACTGGATTTATTTTGAACTATGACTTGCTAGCGCTCATCTTCAGAACTTGTCACAAGTGCTAGAATATGGGAGCAAATGAAAAGGAAAGTACCTCTGGCCATGTGCAGAGGGTCCCATCTTAGCACTGAGCCCCTCCACTTCTCTGAATATCTGGGAAAAGGGGGTCAGAGTTTCTAGGTTGGAAACCTTGATATACAGGTAAACTGTAACCTTCTAACATCTTCCTTTAAAAACAAAACATTATTATGCCCCTGCTTTTACTTTTTCAGTCATTCATTGCACTTTATACATTAATTGCATGTCATTCCCAATCTCTCTGTTTTTCGCTCACAATAATCCTATGAGGTAGGTCAGACTGAGTGATAATGACTGACCCAAGATTGAGCTAAGCAGGGATCTGAATGTGGGTCTCTGCCGAAATCCAGCAAACTGCTTGCTACCCTGCAAGGCCACTGGTTATGCAGATTGATTACCATAATGCCTGCATTGTCTGGGAACAAATCAGACTTGCTCTGTAATGACGTCACAATCTCTGCAATTTCCGAAGCGTGGGTCCTGATGGCAGTTCCTAAGATGCCTCAGGAAAGGTCAGCTGTTATCTGAGACCTCCAGTTTATTTTTGCTGGAGGTTCAGTGGCCAAAAAAAGGGTGAATTGCTAGCCTCAGAAATTATTATTATTATTAAGACCGACAGACAGACAGAAAGACTGATAGGTAGATAATAAGCAAGTACAACAGTGCCCAAGAACCTTATGCAGTATTATACCCCCATTGTTCAGCCAAGACACTGAGGTCCAGCTCCGAGGGCCTTCTGGCAGTTCCCTCACTGCGAGAAGTGAAACTACAAGAAACCAGGCAGAGGGCCTTCTGGGTAGTGGCACCCGTCCTGTGGAACACCCTCCCATCAGATGTCAAGGAAATAAACAACTATCTGACTTTTAGAAGACATCTGAAGGCAGCCCTGTTTAGGGAAGTTTTAAAAGTTTGATTTATTATTATTATTATTATTATTATTATTATTATTATTCTGTTGGGAGCCACCCAGAGTGGCTGGAGAAACCCAGCCAGATGGGCAGGATATAAATAACAAATTATTATTATTAGTAGTAGTAGTAGTAGTAGTAGTAGTATATAGATATAATATCCTTGGTGGTGGTTGCAATTACTTATTAGTCCTGAGCATGTTAGTGCACACTGCCAACATGATTTCAAGCTTTCACCCATAACAATGAGGACTAGAACTTTAACAGTGACCCCCCAAATGGTGGTGCTTCCGGTACCCTGCTGTCAAATGACCCACCATCTTTTGCCACTTTCCTTCTTTGCCCTTGCCTTTCGCTCCTCTGTTTCCCTTGGAACAAATTCACGCCTGCCACTCTGAATGTCATCTCCCCTTGCTGTGTCCTCGCAAGCCCTTGCTTGCATTTAGTTCAGCTCCTGATCGCCAGGATTAGGTCTTTATAACTGTTTCACAAGGCACCTGTCGTCCTTGTGGGAGTATCTAAAAATTCCTCAGAGCAGGCTCTTACTCTAAGCCATTTGGCCGAATGACATCTGAGCTACTGACACCAGCTGCAAATCCCTTTTTCTCCACTTGTGTAATTACTGCTGGGGTGATCAGGGGGCCCAGGGCACCATCTGGGCAAAGGCACAAAATGGGCATCAAATATACTACAGTGGTACCTCAGAAGTCGAACAGAATCTGTTCTGGAAGTCCATTCAGCTTCCAAGACATTTGGAAACCAAGGTGCGGCTTCTGATTGGCTGCAGGAAGTTCCTGCAGCCAATCAGAAGCCGTGGAAGCCCCGTCGGACGTTCGAGTTCCAAAGAACGTTCACAAACCAGAACACTCACTTCCAGGGTTGCCGCGTTCGGGAGCCAAAACGTTTGACTCGCAAGGCATTTGGGATCCACGGTACGACTGTATTGTATAATAATGTTAACTGTGTTGATTTTTGAGTGTAGCATAACCAGGCATGCTTTTGTAGCTGATGAAAAACCAGACATCAGCTTATTCCAAGGCTTAGTATGAGCAGCAGGCCAAGCCAGAAGGGCAATGATGCAGGTTCTTATTAGTTTCTGCCTACGGTGCAATGCTGAAAGCTGCCAAGGCTGTAGTGGAGAATTAAATGAAGGGCGTGCAGCATCAGGAGCACCAGCAGACTTCCTGCAGAAGAGCTTCCAGGCAGGAGCAGTCTATCTGAGTAATGAGAATTCTCAGTTTCAGTGGCCTTGAAAACCCACAGCCATTTTTTATTTGCCCCAATGCCACTTCACAGGAACTTAGGAAACTGCCTCCCACATATCTTTTGGTCCATCCTGTATTGTCTATTCTGATTGGCAGCAGCTCTCCAAGAATTCAGACTCAGGGGTCTCTCTCAGCCTGACCTGGAGATGCCACTGAATTATGACTTTCCCCCCAGAGCATGTGGGAGAGAAGCTATTAAAAACTGGGAAGTTGTTCTGGGAATAGTTATGGAGCATCTCACAGAACCAAGGCTTGAGTTTTGCATGCATGCAACACACACACACACACACACACACACACACACACTTCAAAACCAGATTTCCTGTTTTAGAATCTGACCTTTGGATGCATAAACATGCTATTTGATATCATTCCCAAATACTCTTTTCAGGGAAAGTTTCTCTTTTGAGAACTTGCTCAAATTTTGGTGATGGAGAGGACTGAGTTCAAAAAAGCAGGGGAATAGGTCTGGGACATCAAATGGCAAAAGCATTGGATTTTCAGTGTGTAAAATGTGTTTTTTGTTACAGTCGTACCTCAGAAGTTGAACAGAATTTGTTCCAGAAATCTGTTCAACTTCCAAAATGTCCAGAAACCAAAGCTCGGCTTCTGATTGGCTGTAGGAAGCTCCTGCAGCCAATCAGAAGCCACGGAAGCCTGTCGGCCGTTTGGCTTCCAAAGAACGTTCGCAAACCGGAACACTTACTTCTGGGTTTGCAGCGTTTGGGAGGCAAAATGTCTGAGTACCAAGGTACAACTGTATTTTAAAGAGCAGTTTTGAAACCTATAAGGTGCAAGGGTCATCATTTCAAGCAACATTAGATTTGCACCCTATGGTCCCTTCCAACTCTGCAATTCTGAGATTCTAGGATGGCAAACTCAGTCAACCCTTTTCTCCTCATCTTTCCAGGCTACCCCAACACGGCTCTCCAGGTCTGCCTGATGTGCTTGTCGCTGGGATACTTCCTCTTCGACTTGAGCTGGTGCATTTATTTCCAGAGCGAGGGCAACCTGATGCTCTCCCACCACATGCTCAGTGTCAGCGGCCTGGCTTTCGTGCTGATGATTGGCAAGTCTGCCACTGAGATCAATGCCGTCGTCTTTGTGAGCGAGATCACCAACCCTCTGCTGCAGCTACGCTGGTTCCTACGGGAGATGGGGAGCTATCACAACCTCCTCGGGGATGTGGTGGATTACCTTTTCGTATTTCTCTTCCTGGGGCTGCGCATCGCCGGCGGAGCATGGATTGTACAGTCGGTGATGACTTCGCCCAACACCATCTGGATGCTGAGGGGTGGCGTCCTGGCCATGTATGTGGTGTCCTGGGCATTTATGCTGGATATCCTCAGTTTTGCCAGGAGGAAAACAACGAAGAAATATTTTGCTTGGAAGAATGAAAAAATGAAAGGAAAGTTTCCCAAGGAAAACGGACATCTGCCGAAATGCTGACTTTGACTTCCCAGTGGGCTGTTGTGCAATAATCGAGCAATAAGCAAACGGAACCTGGATAGCTCAGTTGGTTAGAGCGTGGTGCCCATAACGCCAAGGTTGCAGGTTCGATCCCCGTATGGGACAGCTGCATTGCAGGGGATTGGACTAAATGACGCTTGGGGGCCCACCCAACTCTACAATTCTATGCTCTTATGAAGTAGGAAGCATCTTTGATGGACAGGAAACTGTCAAGGTGCTTCACATAAGAAAAACTGGATTGGGAGGAACCAAGGAACTGCTGACCTCCAGAGCTCGTTCCAAAGATGAGGGATCTTTGGGGCCAGACATGAATCATGGTTGGAAAGATGGCTGGATATTCACCTCGAAGGAAACCGGGCAGAAAATGCCAGTGCTGGAGGAAGGACTAAACCACAAAGCCTGCAGGCAAGTGGAGGCTGGCCTGTAGGGGAAACAGGGCATTCCTCAATCTGACCTCAGCCAGCCCCCACATGTCCTGCCTTTTTTCTTGCAACCAGTGCAGGAGCTGGCACTGGCTGTGGGTTCTTCCTCCATAGTCTCACTGGTGCCTTTGCAGAACTTATCAAAGAAGAAGATGGAGACAAAACCTGAATTACCTCTGCCTCTTACTGGCTTCAACTCTGCCTGTCATTGACCTCCACGCCAAGGATGGTTGCAGACTCTCTGAAGCAAGGATCTGGCTTCTTCTAGCTGCTCCACACTGCCAAAGCCCATCCAGCTGGATTTCACAGTCTACAACTTCCTTTAGATTGAGATACTGGAGGGTTCTCCCTGGCTCCACCAACAAGATCTCCATACATGCTCCAAGGCTATGGATCCTGACTGCCATGCAAGCCTCTGACAGTCTCTTGACTCGGCGGCCTAGGCTATCTCAAGAGGAAATGGCAGGCATCAAATCTTGGACTACCTTGCAGTGGTTTAACATGGGTTGCCAGCACCAGGGGGCATGTGGAAGGGTGGGAGGGAGGGAAACGGATGGAATACATATGTTCATTCAACTACATAACAGTGTCCACGTCACCTAAGAGATTGCAGCTACAGACTTAAGAAAAGAAGAGTTGTTCCATTGTCTGGAGAGGTCACTTCCTGGTTCAACAGAGCCCAACGAAGGAAGTATGCAGCTGTACTGAGGCAGCACTGGGTGTTAAAATTTTGCGCTCCTAACAATTTTGCACCCGAGGCAACAGCCCCGTGGTCCTCCCATGCTATGCCACTGCTATTGTGCTTGCTCTTGGCAATCAGACTGGGTTTTTTAAAGCCTGCCAGCTTGATTACCAGAGATTTACCAGGAATCTTTAGCTGTGATCTATGCTAGAATGGACGAGGCCAGCATTGAAGCAGGAATAATTTGAAATTTGCCTGCATCTGAAAAAATGCCCATTTGCAGCTGAACTTATTTCCAAACCCAGAAGCAGCCCTTCCCTTCCCCTTGAAGCAGATATTCCCTTATTGTAGTGCATTCAAAGTGGCCATGGCAGATGTTTTCTCTTGGCAATACAAACCTAAGAGCTGTGGCAATTGTACAGACTCCTTGCTCCCGTTCCTAAACAGGCATCAGCATGGGGTCGGAAGACTGCTCCAGCTGTCACAAGTGTTATTTTTTGCACTGCAGTTAAAAGCTGCTGCTGCTCCCTCCCTGCAATGTCAAGGCAAACGCTGGTGCTTCTCATCACGGAAGTCGCTCGGGAATCTCCAAGCAATGATTTTCAGAAAGAACAGATAAAGAGGTTACAGGTTGCCCTGTCGGTTTCCACATGGTGCTTTTCACAGGAAGGGTTTTTATACTGTGCCGTGTCCTGAATCTGCCATCCAGAACTCTCTCCGGTGCTCAGGGGGATAATTTGTGCTAATCTTCCTGTGCTCCAGAAAACTGCCCTTGATCTCCCAGGGGCGGCGGCGTCTCTCTGGCTACACAGGAGACTTGCCTGCAGCTCAGACTTCGGTGCGGCTGTGAAGCCTACTCACTTCTCAAGAAGTTGCCGAATGCCTGCTTTGGGTTTATGAAATGGGGACACACACACACTTGAAAAGCTGCTGGCATTTCCCCTTGACTCCGGCAGTCTAAGTGTGTGTATGCACACATACGCATTCATGTGTGTATAGAGAGAAGGCAAAAAGTTGCAGTCTTATAACAACTTAGCTGTAAGTGGAGATGAGGGATAAATCCAATTCTGATTGCAACAATATGTCAGCCAAATCACAGCCATCCTTCGAAATTTGGACTTGTCTGAATTTTGCAATGTAGCCTAGCTATGTAAACTATACCACCCCCCAAAAAATGAATATACTGGGATAAAGCGTGCATCAAAACGCATCTACTGGTGAAAATAGCATACAGCATTGAACTATGTCAGGGGAAGTGGTATTGCAAAAATGTGTCAATTAGGCAAAATTGCATGCAAAAGTTTGAATATTCGAAGAACTCTGCACTAAAAATGCTGCCGAATTTTCGTGATTACTTTTTTTTAATGTAAGCTGATATGGAAATGTAGAGGACTGAACTTAGGAATGGAAAAATGAGAATCTGCAACTGACATATTTGCCCATCCCTACTAATGAGTAAGCTCTACTGAACTGAATATGGGACTTCCTTCTGCATAGACATTATAGAATTGTGTCGTAAGGAAATATCTACCTTGCCCTACAGGAGATTTACAGCACAAGGATATGCACGTCTACACAAAGTAAACACCACCTAGTTTAATGGGACTTACTCCTAAGTGAGCAGGAACAGGATCGCAGCCATAAACTGCATTAATCATCATATTTATGTGCTTATTTGATTACCTCCTACCCCCCCCCCCCCATTTGACACCACCATCAATAAACCATTTGGGTACAGTGATGAGATCTCATATACTGAAAAGTCTTCAAATTGTTGATTCAGACAGGCCATAAGGTTGAATCAACACTTGAATTCTTCAAAAAAAATAAAATCAAGAGAAACTATACCACTAGTCAAACCCAACAAACACATATACCACCACCAAATCATCCCAAAGGAAATATACTTAGGTGTAATGCTGAAAGCTGCTTGGCTGCCTCGTAGCTAACCTAAAAAATAAATGGCAGCTTATATAGAATGCGACAACTCCCAGTCATGAGAACAGAGGACAATCTCAGCTTTCTTGAGTCCTGTCTTCCACCTCTTAGCTCCAGCAGAGCTGGATCTGATTCCTGGCTGGTGTGTTAGTTACAAGCAACTATATAAGAAAACGTTCCCCAGCCGGGGAGGGTTGGCCTCTAGATGTTCTGGACTACAATTCCCATCAGCCACAGGATCATCATACAGCCATGTTGGCTGATAGGAATTGCCGTCTTGAAATCTGGACAGCACCAAGTTGGAGAAGGCTGATACAGTATCTCCATTTTTATCCAACAACCAAATTTTTCATCTTGTCCCAAATATCCCATTCAAGCGAATGAGTCTTCAGCTCAGTTTCACCATGTGGATAGCAGTAGTACTTGCCGACAATAGAAAATTATTTGGGGGGCGGGGAATCAGAACACTTTGTCTTGGACAATCCTGTAAAGCCAGTATTATAATTCCCAAATTGCAGGTGGAGACTGAGAGGGCAATGTGGAGACTGAGAGAGACCCAAAAATGTCCATGGGGGGTGGGGCTTTCCTAGTTCATCGCTCTTGAGCTGTGATTCTGAGCACACTTCCATGGGATAAAACAAGCTAAGGAGCTGACCGAAATGTGACCTTCTTCATTGAGAGCAGTGTCTCTCGCGCAATGTACAAATCAATGTTCTTTTTTTTGTATTTATTTATTTATTTTCGGGGGAAAATAAAATTTATTGGATTTTTACATGCAATAATAAATGAGCAGTGCAATGCCTCCACCCCCCAAGCCTAATACAGAGATCAAGTTGTACATTGACATGAGCAATTCTTATCGATTCATGTCAGTTATTCAAATGCCCGGTATCGTTATGTCTCAGGGACAGGACAAACATTGTTTTATCTGTTACAGGCAGTTGTTCCCCAGGAAAAATACTGCTTTGGAGAGTGCATCTTTAAGACTTAGTTTCATCTGTGTATTGAATAAATGGCCACGCTACTGCATAAAATTTGTCCGGTATTTATTACCGGGAGCATGGCGATAGAACTCCCTCCTAGCTGAAATCAGAGACGCCTTCTCTCTCTCGAGCTTCAGATCTTGCCTTTTCAGTAGACATTTTAAGGATTTGTTTCCCTCATTTTTATGATTAAGTCTAACTGATTTTAACCTTCGTATGCTTTTCGTCATTTTTGTGTACTCCGCTGATAGAGACGTCAGCAATTAAGCAGTATGTAACGACCTCCAATCAATGAATCAATCCCTTTTGAGTAATCAGTTATTTCTCAGCAATAGCCCATGAAAGGTGCTTCATAGAATTGTAGAGTTGGAAGGGACCACGAGAGTCATCTAGTCCAACCCCCTGCAATGCAGGGATCTTTTGCCCAATGCAGGACTCGAACCCACAACCCTTAGTCCTCATATCAGCATTTAGGCCTTTGAAGAGGGACAGTGAAAACAACTGGGGTGAGATATCTATGGTCCCTTGAATTGTTTTGGGTACTTCGGGGGACACCAGTCCGCCAAATGCCTTTAATAATGCTAAAAAATGCATTTATTGATCTTTTTCTGCTTAAAGCCATTTTACAAATGATGGCTGCTCACTTGAAGCAGTCTCCTCCTATACATGGCTACTCAGGTGTATGTTAGTCACGCAGAATTCCGTGGGAGTTGCTCCCAGTTAACATTTTATTTATCTGTTTCATTTGGGAGCATTTAATAAGCATTGCACAATGTGAAAACCAAAACAGTATCATTAAAACACCAGCAAAACTGTAGTATAAAAGCAGAGGGAAACAAGTAAAATAGGATTTCTAAGACATAAAACGGGGTCCTTGATCTCCCCACCCCCAATAATTCTTTACTGAAACTTTTCCATCATACAATACAATAAAACACAAACTAATCTATATAAAAACAAAAAAGAGTGAAGTAAATGCAAAGCCCTCTCTCAAAGGTATATCTTAATCCTTGTCTCACCTGGAAGCTTCCCTTCCTTCTCCCAACCTCCCACCCTGGGAGATCTTCTCTTCCCAGCCTCTCATACAGGGTCCTTGATCTTACAGGTCAAGGAAAGCCTAGGTGAAAAGAGAAGTCTTTACAAGACCAGTTGCTGGAGACCGCAGGAGGGAAGAGTGCTCTTGTGTTCGAATCCTATAGGTATCCTATAGGTATCTGGTTGGCCACTGTGAGAACACGATGCCAGACTAGGTGAACTAGGTACAGCAGGGCTCTTCTTAAGACATCTGAAACCACTGATGGTTGCAGCCTCACCTGTACAGCCTCACAGTGCAGGGGCAAGTGAATAATAATAATAATCATAATAAGAATCATAATAATCATAATAATAATTTATTTATATCTTGCCCTCCCCAGCCAGAGCTGGGCTTAGGGTGGCTAACACCAGTAAAATTACAACAACAACAACAACAACAACAACAACAACAACAACAACAACAAAACCAATTTAAAATACAGGTTAAAATACAATTTAAAATGCAGCTTCATTTTAATAGTAGCCCATAGATCAAAACCATAAGGGGACGGAAACATAAGGGTCAGACTGAGTCCAAACCAAAGGCCAGGCGGAACAGCTCTGTCTTGCAGGACCTGCGGAAAGATGTCAAGTCCCCCAGGGCCCTAGTCTCTTGTGACAGAGCGTTCCACCAAGTTGGGGCCAGTACTGAAAAGGCCCTGGCCCTAGTTGAGACCAACCTAACCACCTTGCGACTTGGGACATCCAAGGTGTTGCCATTTGTGGACCTTAAGGTCCTCCGCGGGGCATACCAGGAGAGGCGGTCCCGTAGGTACATGCACATTTTGAGATCACACAGCTATTAGATTTGACAGTGTGTGGGGTCGTGAGCAGAATACAGCTGACCCTTCATGTCTGTACTGACGGGCAGTGAATGTGCTTAGATGTGCAGCCTCGAGAGGTGCTTCACACTTTTTAAAAGAATGTTCCTTGCTGCTTCTGCTCAGCTTACTTTCCTCGCGCTGAGTTCCACATGGAGCTCTGTTGCCCACCAGAACCCGACAGAAAACAGGACTGAACTCCTTGCTGATGCATGGGAAGCTCAGTGTGAATTGCTCACTGTCTCTCGCCCCCATGGGTTGGCTTTGACAGGTGGATGGGCTGCCCAGCTGTCAATCACCTGACTTTATTATTGTGTCATATGATTGGCATGCAGGCGGCAGTGTTCGAAACTCCCATTGTTCTAGATGCATTTTGAGACAGGGAATTTCATTAGTGTGAGCAGTTTCCAAGCTCTGGGCGCAGTACTGCACCTATGATTTTCGATTAAAACTACTGAGTGGAAGGAAAGGAGGACTTTTTTCTGCCTCCTCACTTCCAGCTACTCTCTGAAGACTGGAAAAGAGGCCCTCTTAAGAGTATTAGGGGGTGGGCAGGGGAAGGACAAGACCATGTGAAAAACGAACATAATGTTTTAGCTGCAGTTCATTCATTTTCAGCTTTGTATTTTTGTTATAAAAAAGAGCGCCTAGACAGTCTGTTATTGCGCCCATAACCTAGGGTCAAAGTTGGCGTGCGGGGTGTGGGAGGAGATAAATATTTTGTGGGGAAATGCCATATCTGGAAATTAGTGAGGAAGAGGGAGAAAGGCCCAAATCACTCCCCTGCTCCAAACGGCAAAGAGTGATATTTCTTGCAGCAAGCAATTAGCCATCCACTAAGTAGGTCCCTGCTCCTGCCAACCTAGCAGTTCGAAAGCACGTCAAAGTGCAAGTAGATAAATAGGTACCGCTCTGGCGGGAAGGTAAACGGCGTTTCCATGCGCTGCTCTGGTTCGCCAGAAGCGGCTTAGTCATGCTGGCCACATGACCCAGAAGCTGTACACCGGCTCCCTCGGCCAATAAAGCAAGATGAGCGCTGCGATCCCAGAGTCGGTCACGACTGAACCTAATGGTCAGGGGTCCCTTTACCTTTACCTTTAAGTATGTAAATCTGCAAATACAGAGGCAGGTCAAATTTTAGTGATTTGTCATGATTCATGGGTGGCTTAAACAACAGGAAGTCCTTGATGATATGTCTTAAGGGCATTAATTGACAGCAAAGTAAACAAAAACAACAACAACAATAATAATAATAATAATTTTTATTTATACCCCGCCCTCCCCAGCTCAGAGCTGCTTACAAGCAATAATAAAAACAAGTTGAATGATTACAACTTAAAAACAAAATTAAAATACAACATTCAAATATTGAAACATTAAAATATTAAAATGTAGCCTCATCGCAGGAGGAGAAGGAAAGGAAAAAAGAAAGAGCGGGAGGGAATCAAATTGGCTCCAAGCCAAATGCCAGGCAGAACAACTCTGTCTTACAGGCCCTGCGGAAAGAAATCAGATCCTGCAGGGCCCTGGTCTCATGAGGCAGAGCGTTCCACCAGGCCGGAGCCAGAGTTGAAAAGGCCCTGGCTCTGGTTGAAGCTAATCTAACTTCCTTAGGGCCCGGGACCACTAGGGTGTTGCTATTTATGGACCTTGAGGCTCTCCGTGGGGCATACTGGGAGAGGCGGTCCCGTAGGTACGAGGGTCCTAGGCCGCGAAGGGCTTTAAAGGTCAAAAGCAGCACCTTAAATCTGACCCTGTACTCTACAGGGTGCCAGTGCAGTTTGAAAAGCACTGGGTGAATATGCTCCCATGGCAGAGACCCCGTGAGGAGCCTCGCTGCAGCATTCTGTACCCGCTGGAGTTTCTGGGTCAGCTTCAAGGGCAGCCCCGCATAGAGCGAATTACAGTAGTCAAGCCTGGAGATGACCGTCGCATGGATCACTGTGGCCAGGTCGGGGCAGGAAAAGTAAGGGACCAATAGAGGTACTCTTAAAATCGAAGGCAATTAGGGGTTCACAAAACTGGAATGGCAAAACTAGCAACAGCAACGACAATCCAAGGTTACCACTGTTGCAAAGGCTGTGAGTAAACACAGTGTTTATCGCTAGTTAAGCTACATGAGGGGACTTCACTTTTGTTGTAGGATATAATATGTATCTCCTAAGAGGAGTGCCTGGCGTGCTCTGGTCCATGGGGTCACGAAGAGGCGGACACGACTAAACGACTAAACAACAACAGGAAGAGGAGTGCTGCTATTCAGGATTTCAGCCACACACACACACACACACACACACACACACATCCCGCTTTCCCCCCAATCAACCAACACTGTCAGGAAAGGCTCAAGTGGAAGAAAGCGATGCTTGTTTGCTTTGTTGGATGTACAAAACAATCATGCACAAAATGGCTTGCTTTATTTGTGTTCAGAAGGGCAACTGGTCATGTCAAAGTTATGCATGACTGGGCCGTCAGGACTGGAGAGATCATCATCCGACCTGACTCACGGTGTGATAATTACTAGACTAGGCAGAGCCATAACACAAACATATAATCAACACTCGCCTTTTAATGAAAGCATAGAATTCAGAGGTCCATGGAACCAAAATGTTGTGTTTGATCGAAGAGCCTTCTGGGGCCATCAGCCCAGAAAGGTCCTCCCCACCTCAATTACCCTGTACCTTTGTTCCTAAATGACTTGCTGTGGGCTGGCTGGATGGGAAAAAGCTGCTTCATACAGCGTCAGAAGATTTTTCTACCTACCTATCCGCTTTTCTACCAGTATTTTCTACTCTGTAGGTGGAAAATGTGGCATGGCAGTGTGGGAGAGAAACACTTGTAGGCTGCATACACACTATAACTATAACTTTAAATTTATTTACTTATTTATTTAATTTATATCCCACCTTTCCCCCAGAAAGCATACATGGCTTTTCCTGTCTCCCCACTTTATCATCACAACAACCCTGTGAGGTAGGTTAGGTGAAGAGACAGTGACAGGCCCAAGGTCACCTAGTGAGCTTCACAGCTGACTGGGGATTTGAACCCTGGTCTCCCAGATCCTAGTCTGGCACTCTAACCACTACGCCACACTGACGTATCTGTTGGTCCACCCCTGGTGGCTGGTGCTGATGGGAGTTGTAGTCCGAGAGTTCTGGGTGACACCAGATTGGGGAAGGATGCCTGAGGTCAAAACTTGGGAACTTGTGACCCTCCTGATGTTTTGGACTCCAATTCCCATCAGCCTCAGCCAAAAAGGCAAATTGTCAGGGATGATGGGAGCTGCAGTCCAGCAACATCAGAAAGTCCACAGATTCCCCACTCCTGTTCCCAGGTTCTATCTAAGCCAAGCATAGGCAAACTCTGGTCCTCCAGATGTTTTGGACTACAATTCCCATCATTCCTAGCTAACAGGACCAGCAGTCAGGGATGATGGGAATTGTAGTCCCAAACATCTGGAGGGCCGGAGTTTGCCTATGACTGATCTAAACCAATACTCCAACCATGAAACCACTTAAGCACCTTCAACACACTTTCGCTCAAAGGATTCGGGGCACTGTAGTATGCAAGTAGTGGTTCTCAACCTGTGGGTCCTCAGAAGTTGTTGGACTACAACTCCCATCATCCCTGAGCTCTGGCCTTGCTAGCTAGAGGTGATAGGAGTTGTAGTTCAGCAACATCTGGGGACCCACAGGTTGAGAAAGGCTGCGTGTAAGCGGTAAAGCACAGTGCTCAGAATTCTTTGAGGGGAAGAATGTGCTTTAAAGGTGTGGTACTTGTAGTCTGTACCTAGCCGTAGTCATTGATCTCCTTCTCCTCCATGAATTTCTCAGTGAGCCTGAAACAACCCGCTGTCAAAATGACGTTTTCAGCACAAGACGAAGGCGCAGCCTGGACGGCGCTTCCGCCCCCTATCCCACCCCACCTGCTGGAAACCTTCCTTAACGTATGTGCAAAGTCCCTCCTTGCTTAGGGAGGATTGGGTAAGTCTTTCGAAGGGGTCACGTCCTGCTCACCTGAGTGATCACCTGCACTACAGATTTTACTTGTTCCTCGCCGGGGCTCTCTGTTCCTGGAAGACCTGGCAAGAGGCACGGAAGCGTCTCTCTACACCTCCCGCCTACTGAATTATTGATAATCAGACACCCGCTCATTTTCTTTCTTAACACATGCGCACCGACCAATTCCGATCACGCCAGGAAACGGGTGGGGTGGGTGTGTTCCCAGTTAAGATCTGCTAAGAGTAAACCGCTTGAAATGAATGAATCTAAGTGGCTCATGTCCATTGACTTCAAGGGCCTACTCTGAGCAGGACTGACATTGGTTGACTGACATCTGACAACCCTGACAACCAGGGTTGGGCGCTCTTGTGGGGTTGACGCTCAGTTCGTTTGGAAGCGACCTTCGGCGAGAGTTTGCCGCTCGCCACCTTCCATCCTTTTTCTTCCCCTTCTCTCTCCTCCTTCCCCCGAATACGCCGAGGGGGTGGGCTGCTTCAGGCTCTCCCCTCCTTCCCGGGCCGGCCCCTTGTCCCCACCCTGTCCTCGGCGCTGCGATCTCTCCTCCCCACCAGCAGGTGACCCTAAGCCGGCTCCTCTCCGCCTCCCTCCCTGCCTGCCTTTCTGCCGCCGCCGTCGTTGCCGCCTCCGGCTCGGCAATCATCGTAACGCGGAGACGCCTCGCCTGCCCGGGGGGCGGAGGAGCCGCGGGAGGGGGAGCGGCGCGGTAGCCCCGACGGCGCTCCGGGCCAGGTAACCTCTCCAAGGAGCGCGCGGGGGCTCCCCAAAGCGGGCGCACGAGCCTGCTGGGCTCTGCAGGGCGGGAGAAGGTCTTTGGGGCCGGAGGGGAGAGACGGGGCCAGATTCCCAGGCTGGGGACCTCCTGTTGCGCTCCATCGAGGCGGCGGAAGCCTCTTTAAGGGAGGGCGCGGAGAGCGCGCGCGGCGCTTCCCAGACATTAAGACGGGATTCCCAACGGGGTTTTAACCCCGGATCTTCTTTGCAACGCCAGGGATGCCTCGGCCCTGAAGACGGACGAGGCATCCAATAAGAGAAGCTCGAAGCACGTGCAAAGGGTCTCGCGCCTCCTCCCCACGGATCTGGAGGAAAGGGGGAAAGGAAGGGACTTAAGAGCTCAGCTGCGAGGAGCTCGGTTTCCCTTTAAGAAATTGCTGAAATGAAAAGCCCCCCCCCCCCCCGAACCTGTTGCACCTCCACTGAAATGGCTCAGGTAGGAGGTGGTGTGGCGAGAAATCTCACCTTCCCGATTTTAGGCAGCATTTGCTGATCCAAAGGCTGTAAGTGGGGAAGAAAGGCTTTTTCTTTTAGTTTTCCCTTCCCAACCTCGCTTACCTCTCCAAGTATTTTTACCCATCACCTGTAATTTCTTCTCCCATTTTCATTTCACGCTTAACTTGTACTTTAACTGCGCTCCCCAAACTGCCAGTTACTTTCACCCCTCCTTTTACATTTTATTCTTCCTCCCATAACAGTTTTCCCTTCTTCCCCTCCTCCTTTCTATTTCGAATTTATCTGTTGTCATTCCAATAATAAAAATACTAATAATATACAGTGGTACTTCTGTTTAAGAACAGCCCTGTTTATGAGCTATTTGGTATAAGAATTCCACAAAACCAGAAGTAGTGTTCCGGTTAGCAAACTTTACCTTGGTCTATGAATGGAAGTGTGGAAGACTGGCGTGTTCTGGTCCATGGGGTCACGAAGAGTCAGACACGACTAAACAACAACATGAATGGAAGTCAAAAGGTGGAAGGGTGGCGGGAAGCCTCATTAGGGAAAGCGTGCCTCAGTTTAAGAACAGCTTTGGTTTAAGAATGGACTTCCAGAACGGATTAAGTTCATAAACCGAGGTGCCACTGTATGTATATTTAACAATACTAACCTTTGATTTCAATTTGTAATTTCCTTCTACACTTCTGCTGGCCCTGCAGAGGAGAGAGAGCTTTATTCTTTTCTCCCTTCTGAATTTCTCTGTCTCCCATTCAACAACTTAGTCCATTGCAAGAGGCTATGGTGAGGCTAGGGGTTGGGGCAGGCAAGTGAGGAGGCACTGGGCAAGCTGTGGCATGTGAAAGTGCCCCCCCCCCAAGCTCACTGGTAGGTCTCAGTCCACTATCTAAGAAACACTGCTAGTGGAAACAGATACAACTGGTTAACCCTCCTTTTAAAAACCTAGTAAGTTTCCCGTCCTCACAGAAGCTGCACAGTGTGCGATCAGAATAGACGACACCTTGCCTTACACAAGCCTGCCTGCCTTTCTGCCGCCGCTGGGCTAATTTCTAACTAGCAGAGGATTAAAAAACAACAACAAAGGATACAGAGTACTGCTTAACACTTAGTGAAAAGTTATTGGAAATAAATAATTTGTGGAAATAAATAATTGGAAATAACTTGACCAGCATTTCAGGCTCTTTGTGCTTTGCTAACCTTGGGGTTTTCCCAGAGAATGCTGGCACCCCCATTTCTCAAAAGCTTCCCTTGCCTCTTTTTGACAACACCCATCACCCAAGATTGCTATTAGAAGCAGTGTTATAGAAACTAAGATATGGCCCCCTCGAACCTAGGTTCAAATGAACCTGGGTTATGGTCACCACAATGGAATGTCTATTCACCAGGTGGCTGGACTAGATGAGCACTGGGGTCTCTTCCAATGCTACAGCTTTATGATTCTGTGATTTTAACTACATTGCTTGACTGTAGCTTGCTCTTACAATTCACTTGCCCCAGTATGCAAGAAGGAAAAAAACACACAGTGGAAATGGAACTAACCATGGACTAAGGCAGAGGTTTTTGAACAGTGGTTGTCAACCTGGCACCCAGAAATCACAGCTGGATCCAAACCAGTAGCAAAATGCTCCTGGCACCTGGCTAATTTCTAACTAGCAGGAGCGATTGGTTGCAAGTGATCCCGCATCTTGTGAGGGGCTGGGGGGTGTTTCTGGTTAGTTGCAAGAACTGAGGGATTTAACTTCATCCTCTTCTTTCTCCCCTCTATCCCAACACAGGATGGTGGCTACCATGGTCCTCCGGGTGGCCTTCAGCCTGATTGGCTGGTTCTCCCTCTACACATGGTCTTGCCATTGGTTCAAAGGCCGCACCTACGAGTGGAGCTGCAGGCTGGTCACTCTGACTCACGGGGTCCTTGCCACTTGCCTCTCCGGCTACATCAGCTTCATCGATGGCCCGTGGCCTATGTCTTACCCAGGTACGCTGCAACCGCCTCACCTTAGATCGGAAGTTGGCTCCACACAGGCTGAAAAACAATGGGGGGACAGCGACAGCAAAGTAGACATAAGGGACTATTGGAAATGGAATTGAAAATAGCTCAGGTGGTTCAGGGTTCAGCGCGATGTGCACGTGTGCAGTCGCGCACATGTAGCACGTGCCTAAAACGGTCACTGCCTGAGCAGGTATTCTCCCCACTCGACTTGTGTGCAACTATGTACACATGCAGCACAGGGAAATAAATAAATAAATAAATAAATAAATAAATAAATTCCTACTCAGAAATGGCAGGAGTTGGAGAGTCCTTATGGCTCATGCGGAGACCCCCCCCTGGAGCCCAAAGAGGATATCACTGAGGGTGGAGGAAGCCCTGCAGAGACTGGAGATGTAGCAAGTCTTTGTTTAGGCTGCTCAGCCTCCCTGCCTAACAGCTGATGTGCAGGGTAGCACAGCAGTGGCCTGTTTCCCGCACATCCTCCAGTCTGCTGCCAGCCCCAGAGCTTCAGTTCTAGTTGTGGGTATTTTTGGATACAGCATTTTAAATTTTTTTTTGCAAGTGGCAGAGATGGTGTTTAAAGGGTGCTCCCCACATTATGCGATTTCATTTACGTGCATGGCGGGCCGGAACATAACCCCAGTATAAGTGGGGGTGGGTGGGACGCCTGTGTTGTATAAACTTAGAAAGCTGTATAATCTTAGAAGGCTGTGAGTATCATGAAGACTTCTGAATTTGCCACTACACTACTGGCTAGATGAACCAATAGCCCGGCTTAATATAAAACAGCTTCTTACAAGCTGGATGCAGTCTGACCTAGGGGTGGGTGATATCTGGTTTTCAGCATCGTGATATACCAATACAGAACTACCTTGGTTCTCGAACTCAATCCGTTCTGGAAGTCTGTTCAACTTTAAAACGTTTGCAAAGCAAGGCATAACTTCTGATTGGCTGCTTGGCCCCAGAAACAATGCTGACATTCGGCTTCCAAAAAACGTTTGCAAACTGGAACACTTCTGGGTTTGCGGCATTTGGGAACCGATTTGTTTGTCAACTAAGCCATTCGGGAACCAAGGTGCCACTGTATATCACAGCATCTGAAATAAGGATGGCCCTATGTAGAGGCACAGGGGACGCGGGTTGCGCTGTGGGTTAAACCACAGAGCCTAGGACTTGCCAATCAGAAGGTCGGCAGTTCAAATCCCCGTGACTGGGTGAGCTCCTGTTGCTCAGTCCCAGCTCCTGCCAACCTAGCAGTTCGAAAGCATGTCAAAGTGCAAGTAGATAAATAGGTACCGCTCCAGCGGGAAGGTAAATGGCGTTTCCGTGCACTGCTCTGGTTCGCCAGAAGCGGCTTAGTCATGCTGTCCACATGACCCGGAAGCTGTACGCCGGCTCCCTCGGCCAATAAAGCTAGATGAGCACCGCAACCCCAGAGTCGGTCACGACTGGACCTAATGGTCAGGGGTCCCTTTACCTTTTTATGTAGAAGCATTGGCTGGCTTCATGGTTTTCCCCACATTGTGATTTTTGCGTAGCACACATACACACATACACCATGTTTCACAATACATTGCCAGGTCAAAAATTATGAAACTGATATAAGGATGTGGACTTCAAACCGGTTTTGGATGATATATTGATCGCCCAGCCTTAGTCTGACCTTCTTTTTGACTTTCCTTTCAGGGTCACCTAACACCACCCTGCAGGTCCATGCGCTCTGCATGAGCTTGGGTTATTTCCTCTTCGACCTTGGTTGGTGTGTCTACTTCCAGGCAGAAGGGGCTCTGATGCTGGCCCATCACACCGTCAGCATCCTGGGCATCACCGTCTCCCTCGCCCTGGGCGAGTCGGCCGCGGAGGTCAACGGGGTCATCTTTGGCAGCGAGATCACCAACCCGCTGCTGCAGGCCCGTTGGTTCCTCCGGGAGAAGGGGCTCTACCACACTCTTACGGGGGACGTGGTGGACTTCTTCTTTGTGGTGCTCTTCACAGGAGTGAGGATCGGGGTCGGGGCGTGGCTGATGTACTGCGTGTTGATGTCGCCCAAGCCCAAGTGGTTCATCAAGGTCGGCGGGGTGATCATGTACACCGTGTCTTGGGTCTTCATGATCAGCATCTGCCGGTTCGCCCGGAGGAAGAGCATGAAGAAGTACCATGCCTGGAGGAGCCGGTGGAGCAAAGAGATGAACTTGAACACCAACGGGCACCTGAAGGACCATTGACACCCAATCTGGGTCCGTGTTTCATGATCTGGTTAGCATGGGGCAGGGGGAAGTTTCCAAAGGTCTGGTTCACAAGGCCATGTGTTCAAGACAGGTCACATTGGAAATGAATACCCCGGGCTGCCTAGTAGATATGTAGAGTGCTGGATTAAGACTGGGGAGACCCCAGTTCCAAGACCTCCTTAGCCACGAAGCTCACTGGGTGACCTTCGCCAGCCACTTTCCTCTAAGCCCAACATACCTCACAGGGATTTTATGAGGAAAATAGGATAACTCCTGCCCTCGGTGTTTTGGAGGAAGGGCGGGATACAATCATGATCAGTTGATAGACCCATGTCATGCTGGAGTAGGCTGGAATAGGTGTCAACTCCAGGGAAATTCGCACTATGGAAACACTGGCATATTGTGCTGCAGATGAGGTGCATTCAATGAGACGAAAACACTTGTGTACAACACAAAACCTGTTTGCACTCCCAAGGCTGTGAGCGCTTGGAATGCAATAACCACAACCTCCTCCAGCAACATCACTACTGTACATGAGAGCAAAGAATGCTCTTTTTATCTTGAGTGGGATCATTGGCCCATGTCTAGACTGTACACTAACTGGCAGCTGATCCCTAGTTTTTTCAGGCAAGCAATGTTCCAGTCCCAACCCTATCTAGAGATGCCAGGGGACTTGCTAAGCAGCACCAGTTCATTTTTATGACTCATTTCCCCAACATACCATTCAGGGATCAGGATAGCTTGTCGTTCATAGCATCCAAAGACTCCAGGTAGAGAGCCAGTGTGGTGTAGTGGTTAAGAGCGGTAGTCTCGTAATCTGGGGAACCGGGTTCGCGTCTCCGCTCCTCCACATGCAGCTGCTGGGTGACCTTGGGCCAGTCACACTTCTTTGAAGTCTCTCAGCCCCACTCACCTCACAGAGTGTTTGTTGTGGGGGAGGAAGGGAAAGGAGAATGTTAGCCGCTTTGAGACTCCTGAAGGGGAGTGAAAGGCGGGATATCAAATCCAAACTCTTCTTCTTCTTCTTCATCCAAAGACTCAGAGAAGTGGCACAGGAAGAGAAAGATTCCCATTGCTGCCACTTTTTGAATGTGTGATATGATGCTGAATCGGAACAAAGATTCACCCAGCCAGTATTTGTTTCTGACAGGAAAGCCAGATGTCAAGCATGAAGGTGGCAGCAGCCCTTCCATTCTGCCACCACTATGAGCCAATATTCGGGGGTATTCCGCCTCTGAACATGGCAGTTTCACTTAGCAATCATACTTAAAGGGATGTTTCCACTTTCTCTGAAGACCAGGCTTGAAAATGGAAGGTTGGGATATATCAACCCATCTTGTGGTAGAAACCAGGTAGACAAAATCATCTACCACATTCTGCCCCAGCTGCAACAAATCCTGTCTCTCCAGTATCATTCTCTACAGCCACAGCAGGTGCTGTACCTCTCCAGTGGTTTGACTTCACTCTTAAAGGCGCACCCCTCCATTGTCTCCCGAGACAGATGGATGCCAACCATCCACCCATCTTCTTAAACCACACACAAACTTGTCTTTCAGGAATCGTTGCTCCAGTACACCTGGGACTTCCCTGAACAGTAAATCGATGTTACGTTGCCCAGTGTTAATGAAACCATTGATTATTGTTGGTTTGAAGATAATGCCTGAAAGCACATTTTAGAATTCAGGGGGGAGAGGGAGCTAATCCTTAAAGTAGTTCTTGTTTTCTGATAGCTTGCTATTTTCTCTTAGGCACACTCTTCTGTATTTTGAGTGCTAGTAAGCGGAAGAACTAAAATCAGTGTTATGGCACTGTTGGGGTGAGAGATGTTTGGGTTTGGCTCCCCCACAGTCAGTGCTGAGGTTCTCTTGTTCAGCCAGAGCTGCAACAAAAGTCCTATTGGTATATTTGGGACCATCTGAACAGTCTCATGCTCGCGGGGCTGGACTGAAAGTTTGTATGTATAGTTTCTAGCTGTTTCCTGCTGGGCTGTGTGGTCTGGATGTTGGTATAGTGAGTCAAAAGTCCCAGGTAGGCATTATATGCCAGGGTTGAAGTATAGAAGAACCTGACAGCTTTCATAATATGAGCTACAATGTGGCTGGGATTTATTTTTATACGTACCTGGGATACTGGTTAAGCTGGCCCTAGGAGTTTGAACAAACTGATTCCCTCCCTACCCCTTGGGGTTGTGGAGGAAGAAGATGTTGTCTCTTGCTCTTATGCCTCAGGAACATAGGAAACTGCCTTGTAATGGGTCAGAACTTGGGTTCCTGTAACTCAATACTGTCTACACTGATTGGCAGTGGCTCTCCAGTGTTCAGGCACGGGTCACTCGCAGACCCGCAGAAGCCAGAGATTGAACCTGGAACCTTCTGCATGCAAGGCTGATGTACTACTGAGCAATGGTCCTCTCCATTGTGTGTGTGTTTTATAAAAAATACATACCACTGTTCATAAAATCAGAGTAGTTTACAGGCGGCCATTTTGCATGGGGGCGTTTCCGTTCCCAGCCTCCGTGTCCATTGGCTGAGTGTGCATAAGTATGCCCCACCCCTGTTCTGTCCTCTTCCGGGTCCAAAAGGACCTGTGTGTCGACAATCGCACATCAATTAGACACGCCTAAAATGATTGCTGCCTGTACAACACTCAATACATGAATCCATACAATAAAAACCATATAGAAAATTTTGAACTCAGAAATCAGCTCTCTGTTATGGAAAGGTGGATTCTTAATTTCCTTCATAAGCCTTGCAGAGTAGTTTTCAGCAGGTGTTTAGAAGATGACAGATGACAGTAGGTGATTGCTGAATCTCCATTGACAGAGTACAGTGATACCTCGGGTTACATACACTTCAGGTTACATATGCTTCAGGTTACAGACTCCTCTAACCCAGAAATAGTGCTTCAGGTTAAGAACTTTGCTTCAGGATGAGAACAGAAATCGCGCAGCAGCGGTGCGGCAGCAGCAGGAAGCCTCATTAGCTAAAGTGGTGCTTCAGGTTAAGAACAGTTTCAGGTTAAGAACGGACCTCCGGAACGAATTAAGTAGTTAACCCGAGGTACCACTGTATTCCACAAGACTGAACCGACGGCACTAAAAGCTAGGTTCCTTGTTGCTCTCAAAGGATCCTCACCAACTAGAGGAACAACTGGTGATGCTCTTGCAGATAACCCCTGTGATCAATCTGGGGTATAAGGATTCAGGGTGTCCCTAAGGTCCCTCGGACCTAAGTTGTTCAAGGCCTTGTAAATTAATAAAAGGGCCTTAAACCTGGCTTGGTACTAGATGGACAGCCAGTGCAGGTGTTTTAACAATGCTGCCTCCATCAGCAGTCTGGCTGCCCTATTCTGCACCAGCTGCAGCTTCTGAGCCAAGGGCAGCCCCACCAAAAGCACATTGCAGTAATCCAGCCTTGATGTTGTGCTTGGGCAGCATGCCTGCCATTCTTCGCTGGATTTTGGAATCTATATGGCTTTGATAATATAATAGAGCACATAATATATATCCTCTGAGGATAAATCTGGTAGCTTCTGCTTCCTAAATTTTTTTTTTTTAAAGAAGCAAGTTCCTTAGTCTGGGTTGTTGTGGACTTGTCCATTCACTAGTTTATCATTGTGGCGGAAAGCTGGGGAACAGGGGCTACTTAGCATCTCAGCTTCAATCCTTGGCACCTCTAGATAGGACCGGGAGAGTCAATAATGACCTGGGTGGACCAAGGAAGTTTCCTTTGTTCCTAGGTTTGGGAGCCCTGGACTACCGATTAATAATGTCCCTGCAGGGATCTCTATAATGGCACTGATGCTGCTGGGCCTAATTTTATATATGTACACGAGACTCTTCCTCTTTTGCGTGGTCAGTGGGATCTCTGTGCATTAGAGGCGTGCAGGATGGAGACCGACTTGTGCAAGAAAGAAAGCTGAGCTGAGTGCTTAACTTGGCATAATCGCCTTATCCACTGGATAAGGAAGGTCACTCAAGCCACCCTGATGCTTTGGAGCGGCATCTGTGATGTACAGGAGCAACCGCTTCCTTGATAAGGTAGTCCAAGTATGGGCAGGTGCAAGAAACCAATCTTGCAAAAATCAGGGAAGCTGCATTCGCTGCCATTGTTCTCTGAAGGGCAGGCAGGCTCCAAATACAACACAGGGGTGTAGCCACGTGTCACAATAACCAAATCTAGGATTAATGGGAGCTGAAACGTATGCGATCAACAGGCTCATATCATAAAAAGGGGCTTAGCAATTCCACCAATAACCAGGGCTCTGGACCCTAGAAGAATATGATCAAACACTAAATGATTATATATGCAAATAAATGATCAGCCAGATACAGGCTTAGCACTGTTTAATTAAACATTCCTGTTTCTTCCTTCCTCGATAGCAATTCTTGAGGCTTCAAATGAATGCTGGGAACCAAACCAAGGCAACAGTTTTAAGAGCAATCAAGGTGGAAGGAGTTTGGTGTATGAAAGATAGTTTTGTTTTGTTTCTAAAGTAAACTTAAGCCCCACATAGAAATGAAGAGTTGCAAGTGGGATCAGCAACAAAATGTTACAGTGCAGAATGTTCCTGTTCAGGTTGCCAGCCATGCCCTTTTTCATTATATTCCATTCCATACCTGCCCTTGCAGTTTTCTGTCCCTCCCCATCACAATAGGTAACCAGCATTCTGTGGGTATTAAACATTCTCCGTCTTCATTGGGCTGTTCTTGTTTCCCCTCTAAGCACTTTTTGTACTTCTCCCATGTCTTCAGATATCTCTAACTTGTCTGTGGATGGTGCTGTTTTGGCTACATAGGGACCTACACTCAGAAAAATGAGTTTTCCATTACTATATAAGAAGAATATAGGATCACCCAGATAAGAGTTGATCAGGTGTTAGATACAGCAGTTCCCCTTTAATGTTTCTGGATTTGATTATTGCTCTGTTTTGGGGGCCACAGCTCCCATCATCCCTGACCATTGGTCATGGTGGCTGGGGCTGATGCACTCCAACAGCATGGGGGGGGCACAGGTTCCCCATTCCTTCTCTGTAAGTAACATTTCCAAGTCAGAGTGACCATCAGAATTAAAATGTTTCAAAGGAGGTTGATTGAGCTTCTTTGCCAAGATTGCTGATGTGTGATTCCTCCAAAACCCATTTGTGAAAGTCTGTTCTTGTGCTTGCATTAAGTAACGTAGATTACATTGTTAGACATGCGGGTGACATTCTATTTAACAAATAGGTCTTATCGCTTGTTCTGCTTTTTAAATATTTTTGCAAGGTAAGTGCAGGTGACTGGGTTCACCTGTCTGTGACTAGCATTTCAGAGAGAAGGCTGGATTCAAACACTACCTTGACATGCTAGATTTCCACAGGCAAAGACGTTTCTTTGATATGGAAGAGTGTTCAAATATTTGATCTCCCACTGCTTCCAGCACCTGCATGCCTTGTGTGTCATGCCTTGATATTGTATCTCGGCTCCTACTGACTCATGAAAGGCTCTAGAATTAAGGATGGGTCTCCTTTTAAAGGGATGTGCAATGCTTAAAATAATTTGTGATTTCACTATTCAAGATGTCCTGACTCCAAGTGCGTACAAAGGACAGCATAAAAATACTAGCATAAAAGCAGCATGTTTTCATAGAATCATAGAGTTGGAAGAGACCACAAGGGCCATCGAGTCCAAACCCCTGCCAAGCAGGAAACACCATCAGAGCACTCCTGACATATGGTTGTCAAGCCTCTGCTTAAAGACCTCCAAAGAAGGAGACTCCACCACACTCCTTGGCAGCAAATTCCACTGTCGAACAGCTCTTACTGTCAGGAAGTTCTTCCTAATGTTTAGGTGGAATCTTCTTTCTTGTAGTTTGGATCCATTGCTCCGTGTCCGCTTCTCTGGAGCAGCAGAAAACAACCTTTCTCCCTCCTCTATGTGACATCCTTTTATATATTTGAACATGGCTATCATATCACCCCTTAACCTCCTCTTCTCCAGGCTAAACATGCCCAGCTCCCTTAGCCGTTCCTCATAAGGCATCGTTTCCAGGCCTTTGACCATTTTGGTTGTCTGCCTCTGGACACGTTCCAGTTTGTCAGTGTCCTTCTTAAACTGTGGTGCCCAGAACTGGATTACTGTGTAATAATTTAATGTTCCACCAGTGATGGGTGTAGCAACTTTGTATTATATTTTATAAAAATAAAAGAGATTTTATGTATAAAAGGCTTGCCATAAAATGTGCATTCCTCTCCTTTTTCCTCAGGGACACAGATGAAATGGAAACTCAGTCAAGTTACTCTGTTCAAACTTCCTGGGGAGGCTGTTCCGTAGATGAGGTGCTACTACCAAAAAGGCTCTGTCCTTAGAAGACACCTATCTAATTTCACTTAGCATGGGTGGCTGGAGGACCTTAAGGGTCAGTTAAGCATATGCAGGAGGGAGCATTCCTTCAGGAAACATGGTGCCCAGTGGGGTACTGGTCCCAGTTTGGCAAGAGGAATAGGAGGTAGGGTGGGACTTCCTCTGGATCAGACTCCCCATGTGCAAACTGGGTGTTGATGACTGAACACACACAGATCACCCAGTCTTGCTCCCATAACCAGCACCCTGTGTTGTAGAATTGGTGTTGTTATTGTTTAGTTGCTTAGTCGTGTCCTACTCTTCGTGACCCCATGGACCAGAAAACGCCAGGCACTCCTGTCTTCCACTGTCTCCCACAGTTTGGTCAAACTCATGTTGGTAGCTTTGAGAACACTATCCAACCTCTGTCGTCCCCTTCTCCTTGTGCCCTCAATCTTTCCCAACATCAGGGTCTTTTCCAGGGAGTCTTCTCTTTTCATAAGGTGGCCAAAGTATTGGAGCCTCAGCTGTATAATTGGTAGGATGCAGTAGGTGGTTATACGTACTTTTAAAAACTCACATTCCGCCATAAATTAACTTCCACCAATCTTCCTTTTTGCCCCTCTCCCCTTTTGACAGGGTCCTTTGCATAGCTTTATCTTGTTTATATACTTCCAGGCTGTAAAGTTCAGAGCTTTTTTCTGAGCGGTTAAGAAACAGAGCTTCAGGTCTGGGCCATCTCATGGAAAGCCAGCACCGTAAGCAAATCTGTTCCTTGGATCCAGAGATGAGAGGAGAACGTTTAAAAGTCTCATGAAAGCTCCAAACATGCTTAGGCAGCTCCTAGCTTCTGAATTGCTTGGTTTGGAGTTGGGGTGAAAGGCTGAAGAAAGCTTTCATTTCCAAAGAACTCCTCCTTCAAACGCCTAAACATTTTTCAGCAGACGTTTTTCATTTCTTTAAACCGTGCCACTTTGATCTTTTCCGCCCAGACTGAAACAGATGTTTTGTCTCTCTCTGTGTGTGTATCTGTGTGTGTGTAAGAGATTGGGAGAGACTGCTCATTGGAATTAATCTGCTGGATAATGATCATTTGTGGGGATCCATGGTGACATCTGGGTAGGACTTTGGGGCAAATGTCCAGGGACCCACTCAGCAGAATTAGCAGGGTGGATCCCAAACGCATTAAGGATTGCTTGCCACATTTTAAAGAAAAGTTGTGCACATTACTATCTAAAGGAGGAGGCAGCCCGACGCACCATTAATCCCAGAGTCTAAAAACTGATGGGTACAGGAATAATTTGGCTTGTGGGTCTTCCCCTATTTTGGGAGTTGGTGAGGAACTGGCAAAATTTTGCACTCTTAAGCTTGATGCCATTACCAGATATTGCAATGTTGTGAACTGCTTTGAGATCTACGGATCTATTAATAATAATAGAGTTCCACAGGTTAATTATGTGAAACAAGAAGAAGTACCTCTTTTGTCTGTCCAGAATCTACAGCCCAGTGGGTGACTTCAAGGTCTACTTTCCTCAGCATTTGGAATATTTGTGAATATTCCATGGTATCACAGCAATGTAGAAAATTTGGGTGGAAGGCTAGGAGAGCCTCTGTGTGTTTATATATTACAGTGGTACCTCGGGTTAAGTACTTAATTCGTTCCGGAGGTCCGTTCTTAACCTGAAACTGTTCTTAACCTGAAGCACCACTTTAGCTAATGGGGCCTCCTGCTGCTGCCGCGCCGCCGGAGCACGATTTCTGTTCTCATCCTGAAGCAAAGTTCTTAACCTGAAGCACTATTTCTGGGTTAGCTGAGTCTGTAACCTGAAGTGTATGTAACCTGAAGCATATGTAACCTGAGGTACCACTATATGTAGGTTGCCAGCTCAGCCTAGTGCTGTGAATTAAGGAGAACTCCATTTTTGGCAGCCATTGCTTAACCATGATAGATTTCCTGCATTACAGAATGAAAAAAGGGAGGCTGCCAATGGATTTTCTGGCAAGCTGAAATAAATGGACAAACCTCCCTTCCCAAACAGTTCCTGCTTCAGCCTATCAAGATGCTTTTCCCTGGAGGTGCTAGATTCAGAGAGATGCTGAAAAACTCAATAAAAAGAACTTTTGAATTCCTTTTATCCTAAGTCGGTTCCAATCCATTTATCAGGCTGTGTGTGTTGAATACTGCATTGTAGTTCTGCTATTCTTCTCTCCCTTGTCAATAAATTGAGTCTCCCCCCCCCCATACATTTTGTTAAGCATACAAGGATTAGTTCCACCACCCCACCCCACCCCCAATCATGCACTCCCTTTGTGTCTAAAACTACTAAAGCCCAAACTGTTTCCAAGAGTTGGTTGTTTTGGCACACTCTTTCATTTTAAAATGCATCTCCCGTTGATTCACTGCCCTCTATCCATGAAATATACTTGGAGTCGAGAGTGGATTTCATGCTCTTTATTCAGCTCATAGTGGTGAGGAGGAATGGAAGTTCCCCCAGAATGTCTGCTTTATATACATTATTTACACAATGGGCCCCACATGATTGGCTAATTCTGGGATTCTCCTGTAGGCCAATCAGGTTGCGGATTCACTTCCACCTGGAGCTGGATTGGGTGGCTCCTGTGGACCAATCAGACTGCTGCATTCTGGATCCTATTGCTCTAGGACCAATCAGACTGCTGCATTCTGAATCCTATTGTTCTAGGACCAATCAGACTGCTGCGTTCTGGATCCTATTCAACTCAGTACATAACAATCCAGATAACCATAATAATATAATTTATTCGTTTGCTCATCTATCTATCTGTCTTTACAAGGCAGCAATGAGGGATTTCCTCCCAATGCAAACAGCACACCTAGAGGAGAGATTTTCCTCCAACCACAGCAGGGCACGAAATTGAGGGTTGATTTTCCACTCCACACCTGCTGTGATCTTGGTAATAATCACCCTTGTGACCCAGTCGCTGCGGTGGGAAACTTTTGGGGGAGCACATGTCAGTGGTGGATGGAACCAGATAAAAAAGTGTTGCCATATTTCCCCCCCCCCCCCCCAAAAAAGTTATGGGACTTTTTTTGGATTTTTCATTTATTTTTAAATACCTCCCTTGCCATACGCCTGGTTTTTCTCGGACATTTTGCTGATTTTGCGAAAATCCACCCAGACGTCATTATGCTGCCCGATTCTAGGACATGTCTGGGAAAATCTGGATGTATGGCACTCCTAACATTGTGTAGAGCAATGCTTGTGATCCTTATCTTTGCAGAGCACTTAGGCTATAGTGTGCTGCTGTGCAGAGGTTTTTGAGGGGCACAAGGATTTATCTATTTTATTTTAATTTTATTTTATTTATTGAATTTATACACCGCCCTCTACCTGCAAGTCTCAGGGCAGTTCACAGGATAAAATCAGAAAATAAGAGCACAAAGTACATAATCAAAATCAAAACAACAACCCAATTCTTCTTATTTTTTGGTGATCACTTGTAGCTAAGGAGGATTGTCTTCCATGAACACGGTCTTAACAGTGACTGTGGAGGCCAATTCTAGATCCACACGTCCTTCCGCAGTGGGGACATAGGTTTCCAGGCGGGAGTTGATCATGGTGAGGGTTTGCCAAATGTGCCTTCCTCTTAGCTTGTTTCTCCCTTTCATCCTGAGTTTGAGTGTCTTCAAAGTCCACAACACCTTTGGTAAAGGCTGTTTTCCAATTGGAGCGCTCGCAGGCCAGTGTTTCCCAATTGTTAGTGTTTATACTACATTTTTTAAAAAAATTGCCTTGCAAGAGTCTTTAAACTTCTTTTGTTGACCACCAGCATTATGCTTTCCATTTTAAAGTTTGTACTAGAGTAGTTGCTTTGGAAGGCGATAATCAGGCATCCAAACAATATGACCGGTCCAACAATGCTGATGTTGAAGAATCATTACTTCAACACTCATGATCTTTGCTTCTTCCAGTACACTGGCATTAGTTCTCCAGTCTTCCCAAGTGATATGTAAATTTTTTTCCAGAGAAACCATTGTTGGAATCTTTAGAGCAGTTGGAGATGATGTTTATAAGTGGTCCATGTTTCACAGTAAGGTTGGTAGTGCAATAGCTTTGTAAACAAGCATGTTGGTTTTCCTGCAAATGTCCCAGTCCTCAAACACTCTGCACTTCAATCAGGAGAAAGCTGCACTCACTAAGCTCAAGCAATGCTAGATTTCGGCATCAGTGTTGGCCCTTGTGGAAAGGTAACTGCCCAGGTAGGAGAAGTGATTGACACTTTCCAACACTACATCATTGAGTTGGATTTGTGGCACTGCAGAGGGGTTGTTTTGTGCTTGTTGGTGCAGCACTTTGTTTTTTGGATGCTGAGCGATAGGCCAAGCTTTCTGTAGGCTTCTGTGAAGATATTTAGGATGGTTTGGAGGTCATCCTCTGAGTGTGCACATACTACATTGTCATCAGCATACTGAAGCTCTATGATGGAAGTTATGGTAACCTTATTCTTTGCTTTCAGCCTACTCAAGTTAAAGAGCTTTCCATCTGTTCAGTATATGATTTCTACCCTAGTGGGGAGTTTCCCTTCGACAATATGTAGGATCATGGCAAAGAAAATAATAAATAGAGTTGGGGCAATAACACAACCTTGTTTAACGCCTATTCACACTGTGATTGGTTCACTTTGAGAGCCATTGTTATCTGTGGTTGTTGCTGTCATATTATCATGGAGGAGCCGAAGGATGTTCACAAATTTATCTAGGCAGCTGATTTTCAGAAGGACAGTCCACAGAGCATTATGATTTACAGTGTTGAAGGCCTTAGTCAGGTCGATAAACGCTTTATACAGAGATTGGTTTTGCTCTCTACATTTTTCTTGAAGCTGTTGAGCCGTAAAAGCATGTCCACTGTCCCCCTAGATGGTCAAAAACCATTTTGGGATTCAGGAAAGGTAGCCTCAGATATAGTTAGGAGATGGTTTGCTAAGATCCTTGCAAGAATTTTGCAGGCTGCAGCAAATAAAGAGATGCCTAGTATTTTCCGCAGTCCATTCTATCACCTTTTTTTTAAAAAAAAAAAAAAAAAAGGTTGATAATTTTGGCATCCCTTAATTCTGCTGGGATCTCCTCTCTCTCCGAGATTTTCAATGAGCTTGTGAAGTTGTTGTGTAAGTTCAGTTCTACCCACTTTGAAGACTTCCCCACACCAACACATTTTAAAAGGGCATAGGATGTCAATCAAATCAACCAAAGGCCTGCTTAAAGAGGAATGTTTTTGCCTGGCACCTAAACGTGTATAACAGGGGGTCAGCAAACTTTTTCAGCAGGGGGCCAGTCCACTGTCCCTCAGACCTTGTGGGGGGGCCAGACTATATTTTTTTTCGGGGGGGGGGGGGAATGAACGAATTCCTATGCCCCACAAATAACCCAGAGATGCATTTTAAATAAAATGACACATTCTACTCATGTAAAAATACACTGATTCCTAGACCATCCACGGGCTGGATTTAGAAGGCAATTGGGTTGGATCTGGCCCCTGGGCCTTAGTTTGCCTACCCATAGTGTATAATGAAGGCACCTGACGAACCTCCCTGGGGAAAGCTGGGAAGGCCTAGGAAGGGGGTTGGGAAGAGTTCTGAGGGCCAGATACCGAGGCCCCAAGTGCAGCATTTGCCCCTGGGCCTGAAGCTTCTCACTCTTGCTCTACAGTCTACTCTGTGCTATTCAAAGTAGAGGCAAACAGGGACTGGCCTCTGTTTTTCATCTGCTATGCAGTACTAAGATCTTCCAGTAGATGGCAACATGTTGTAGAATGTGCCCAGTCACTTCTGGCTCTCTTCGGAGGTGGGCAAATTGCACCCAACCGTTCTGCACAACTCTATTTTTATGCTTCCTGGCGGTTCAGTATGCAAAACTGCTTGCTGTGTGCACTATTAAACAGGATTTCTTTCTTTCTAATTTTACCTTAAGCTTTGCAGTTATGGTTTCCACCGTTTAACTCCAAGGGAACAGAGGTAGATGAGCCAAAACAATGCTCAATGATGGCCACTTGCCCAGATCGTTCACCTGGGCTACCATCTGGTACACTAGCCCAGGCATAGAAGCATCATTGATTTTTTAAAAGGGTGACTTCCAGAACTCTCTGCCTATCAAGATTTTCTACTTGAATCATTAACATTTCCTCTGTTGGGTAAGCTGGAGGACTGTACTTCAGGGCTGGCACACTCATGAGGCAAGGTGAGGCGACTGCCTCAGGTGGCAGGATCTGCAGGGGCAGCAGACCCAACCTCCAAGGAATACATCAAGTGCACTGGAATATCTGCACAGTGTTGGATTAAGACATGCTGAGGCCCTAAACCATGACAGCGTTCACACTATACCTTTAGAGCACATTCAAGACACAATCTTTTTCTCAAAGAACTCTGGGCACTGTCGTTGGTTAAAGGTAGTTGGGAACTATCACTGTTTGAATTCTTTGGGGGAAAGAATGGGCTTGGAATGTGCTTTTCAGGTATAGTGTGTACATAGCCTGTCAGCTTTAAGAAGCTCCACAGCATTAAGGGAAGGGGAAAGTCTATAAACACAGTATGCAGGGCCGGATTTAGGTGTGATGAGGCCCTAAGCTACTGAAGGTAGTGGGGCCCTTTATGTCCAGCTGTCCTTTGTCAACAACAAATTGTTACTGTTTTTTGTGTGTTGAATATATGCTATATGGTTATTTATGGACCTAATAGGTATCTAAACCCATTTGCCACTGTTGCTGTATGTATTTTTAATTTTATTTGTTTTTTATCTTATATTTTGGAAATGTACATCCAGTTTTGTTTTTTTAAAAAAAATGGGGGCCCCCAAGAGAGTGGGGCCCTAAGCTATAGCTTGTTTAGTTTATACGTAAATCCGGCACTGACAATATGACAAATAATTGCCCAGACATTTAGTATCTTTTTATCACATCAAACAATAAGGTCTGTTTTAGAGCCTGTTTTCCCTGTTTCCTTTATTATGTAAAACACAAAATTAAGTGGTTTTTTGTTTTTTTGTTTAGTATTTAGAAGCACTTCATAATCAGAGGCCCTAAGCTGTAGCCTACTTCGTTTGTGTGTTAATCTGCCACTGAATCTGCACCCAACTCAGAGAATTAACTGTGAGGGAAATGAAACGGTACACAGGGCTGAACCCTGGTGAAGGAAAACTTGAGCAACTTACCTTAACAGCATTTTAATACAGCAAAAACTGGGACAACATGGGGACAGAGATTGAACAAAGCTGGGTACCAGAAAATAGGGACACTTGTATACTATGATACCAATGATAAATGCAAAATAACTAGTATAGATCCCACAAACCTGAAGACTGCCCACTCCTGCACAGGTAGCAGGCAGGTTTCTACAAGATTGAGGCCACATTCACACCATACATTCAAAGCAGTATCCTACTGCTTTCAATAGTTATGGCTTCCCTCAAAGGATTCTGGGAACTGCCGTTTGTTAAGGGTGCTGAGAGTTGCTAAGAGACCCCCTGTTGCCCTCCCAGAGTGGTTTAACAATCAATCTCTCTTCCCAGGGAACTCTGGGAATTATAGTTCTGTAAGGGGAATAAGGATCTCCTAACTACTCTCAGCACTCTTAACAAACTACAGCTCCCAGAATTCTTTGGAGGAAGCCAGGACTGTTGAAAATGGTGTCGTGGTGCTTTGCAAACCATAGTGCAATGGTGTGACTGTGACCTGAATGGCAAAAATGGCTACCTGCTGGAATCAAGGGTGCCACAAGCGGCTTAGCAGGGTGGGAAAGGGACAACATGCACTTAATATTAATGGGGCTAGTTGAGTTGGTAGAGTATGAGGCTCTTAATCTCAGAGTCGTGGGTGAAAGATTCCTGCACTGCAGGGAGTTGGACTAGATGATCCCCACAGTCCTTTCCAACTCTACAGTTCCATGACTCCATGGCAAAATCTAGAGACATATAAAAAAATTGTGAAAAATATGTTTTGAAAAATACATTGGATTTGCCATAGCTCACCATCGCCATCTAGTGTCACATTTGTATCATGTACTTTACAACACACTTAAAAATTTTATTTGCAGCTGTATAGCTGATTCTATGAACTGGCTTTAGTCCATGGATGGGATAACCCTGAGCAATGTGCTTAGTCCAGGAACATTTTTTTTTATTGGTAGCATACCCTCCAACATTTCTCTGATGAAAACAGGGACGTCCAATTCCATAATAATAATAATAATTAACAATTTTACTATTTATACCCTGTCCATCTGACTGGGTTGTTCCAATCACTCTGGGTGGTTTCCAACATATATAAAAACATAATAAAACATTTTAAAAACTTCTCTATACAGGGCTGCCTTCAGATGGCTCAGGGGTTGGATAACTCCATACCCTCCTACAATTCTCTTATGAAAATAGGGACATCCTAAGGAAAAGCGGGACATTCTAGGATCAAATCAGAAACTGGGACGACTTCTATAAATTTGGGGTGGTCCCTGGAAAATAGGGACACTTGGAGGGTCTGCGGTAGCAAACTGAGCTCACAGTTGTTCCGCACAAAAATGGGACTACAATAGGCCAGGAGAGTTAGTTTTCAGTTACTAAGTTTGGGCTGGTGCTGGAAGCTGGAGACACAGAAGCTTGCCTTGCTTTGTCCTGGATCCAAGGCTATGAGCTTGGAGCTTCTCTGGAAACCTAATGGGGAAGAAATATCTGTTGGGGTGTTAGTGTTGCGAACCCCTCTATCTGTTCGAAATTAGCCAGGTGCCAGGCACTTTTTGCACCTGGCTATTGGCCACGTGACGTGGGTGGAGCCTAGGACTTGCCGATCAGAAGGTCGGCGGTTCGAATCCCTGCGACGGGGTGAGCTCCCATTGCTCGGTCCCTGCACCTGCCAACCTAGCAGTTTGAAAGCACTTAAAAGTGCAAGTAGATAAATAGGTACCGCTCCAGCAGGAAGGTAAACAGCGTTTCCGTGCGCTGCTCTGGTTCGCCAGAAGCAGCTTAGTCATGCTGGCCACATGACCCGGAAGCTGTACGCCGGCTCCCTCGGCCAGTAAAGCAAGATGAGGGCCGCAACCCCAGAGTCGGCCACGACTGGACCTAATGGTCAGGGGTCCCTTTACCTTTTATTGGCCACGTGCAACCAAGTGAAGATGCCCGGGCACCAGGATGGCGCCTGACATCTCCACCATCTGGCTAGCAAGCGCACAGCATCATCATCATAATTTTTGCTGCCATGCTATGGCACGAGTCAGATTTTAACTGGAGCTGACAATATACACAATTCATCTTCAGCTTTGTAACCTTGTAAAAGGCGGGGAAAAGGTGCCTAAACATTCTGTTAGTGCACCTGTGACCTAGGATGAAGAGGCCATATGACAAATAGCTTTTCTATATCAGTTTCTAACACTGTCAAGGTGTATACATGTGTAATAAAACCAAATCTCTTAAAGACATCACAGTCTCCACTGGTCTTCATTCCAAGGGAAATGAACCCTGCATAAGCACTGCAGCCCATAGGGTCCCCTACGACTTGGAGGTTGGCATGCATGCAACAACATTTTAATGCACGTAACAGCACAGTGCTACTTTAGAGTTCAGTGGGGTTTACTCCTAAGCAAGTTATGGTAAGCAAACCCATAAGGCTGTGTACACACTATAACCATTAAAGTTATGGTAATAAAAGCCATAATAAGGCTGTGTGCACACTATACCTTTAAAATTATGGTAAGGAAAACTGTAATAAGGCTGTGTACACACCATACCCTTGAAGCACATCTGAAAGACATTATTTCCCACCCTGCTCAAAGAATTCTGGGCACTGTAGTTTGCTAAGAGTTGCTGGGAATTCTAACTCTGCCAGAAGCAGACTACAGTGCTCAGAATTCTTTGAAGGAAATAATGTCCTTCAGATGTGCTTCAAAGCCGCCCCAAAGCTCACCTAATTCAGCATCCTGTTCTCCCAGTGGCAAGCTTGCAAGCAGGGCTGGAGTGCAAGAGCCCTCTCCCCTCCTGTGGTTTTCAGCAACTGGTATTCAGAAGTATTACGGCCTCCAGTCATGGCAGATAGTAGCCACTGAAAGGCAAATGCCTGGAGAATAAGTCCTGTCTGAAAGCCATCCAAGCTGGCGACCATCAATGTCTCCTGTGGGAGTGAGTTCCATAGTTTAACCATGCATTGTGTGAAGAAGTACAGTGGTACCTTGGGTTACAGATGCTTCAGGTTACAGACTCCGCTAACCCAGAAATAGTACCTCGGGTTAAGAACTTTGCTTCAGGATGAGAACAGAAATTGTGTGGTGGCGGCGCAGCGGCAGGCCCCATTAGCTACAGTGGTGCTTCAGCTTAAGAACAGTTTCAGGTTAAGAATGGACCTCCAGAACGAATTAAGTTCTTAACCAGAGGTACCACTGTACTTTATCTGCCCTCAATCTTCCAATATGCAGCTTCATTGGATGCCAACGAGTGACAGAACAGCACCCAAACTTCCAAACTTAGCATCAGGCAAAACAAAAGAACTTGGGAGTGCAGGTGGGTCACAAAAAAAGAGGAATAAGTCGGCTGCTGTTTAATCCTGGGATGCGAGACTGCGTTTTGAAAAGTTCACACCACCCATTTCAAGCATCTTCAAGTGCACATTTAAAGCACATGGCTTCTCCCTAAGAATGCTTGGAATTGCAGTTTTGTTAGGGCGCTGGCAACGATAGCTCTGAGAAGGGAAACCATGGTTCTCGGGATTACTTGGTGGAAAAGTCATGTGCTTCAAATGGATACCTATTGCTGGTGCTCTGCCCGAATAAGTCACCTTCTCGTGACATGAGGGACGTGAGCGACGGCAACGGCAGGAGGGCCAAAGGAAGATCTGCTAGGTGTGGCCTCGAACGGACTCCTTTCCTTCTCTCTCACTCCTCCCTCACCCACTGCGGAGGCGGCGCGCTGTGTTGGGTCGAAGAGCCGCGACGACGGAGATTCCAAAACGACGTGTGACGCGTCCCGGCGGAAGGATTCGAGGAATGGAGCGCCGGGAGAAGGAGGAGGAGGAGGAGACGAAGAGCGAGGCGGCTCCCTGAAGTGAATCGCTGTGTGTGTGTTGGTGGGGGGAAGAATGCATTAAAGAAGTGGCGAGGGGAGGGGGGAAGAGGAGGAGGGGGAACAAAATAGTCCCGGAACCGCCGGAAGAGGCCGAACGGAGCCGAGTGGAGTCGAACCTGGGCCTGCCCCAGCGAAGCCGGCGGGGAACGTCGGCCTGAGGAGAATCTAGCCCGAGCGAGCGAGCGCCGGCGGGAGCGGCGAAGCCGAGTCGGGCCCTCAGACGGCGGCGAGAGGAGGAGGAGACGCGGCCTGTGGAAAGGAGCCCACATTTCTTCCCCTCCCGCTCCGCTTTCTCCCCCTCACATTCCGGACTTGGCGGCGGGAAGGAGGCTCTCCGGGAACGGCTGTTGTTTTAATCTTCTTGTTCTTCTACTCCTCGTCCCAGCCGTCGACGGGAGAGGCTCGGGTGGGTTGCCTCCACCGGCGAAGCTTCGGTGGCGAAGCGGGCCCCCAAACAGGACTCGAACCGGAGTCAAGCCGGTTCGACGCGGAGGGGCGAAAAGAAGTCGTCTCATCTCTCCTCACACCCCCCACCCCGCGGCCGCCGCAACTGCTGCTACGACGACTTCGGGGCGTCGCGTCCGAGCTCCCCACCCCCACCCCGGACCCATCGACGAACTTAGTCCTGTCAGGAAGAAGATGATGCTCTTCGGGGCCTAGAAGAAGAGAGAGAGAGGCGGAGATAGAGGGAAAGGGCGGGGGGCGCGTCGAGAGAGGACCCCCCACCCCCGGCCTGGCTCGTGTGTGTTTTCATACTCCCAACCCCCACCAAAGTAGGGAATATTATGCACCCTTCCCTGAGGGGAGGCTCCGAGGGGCGACCTCAGTTCATGCAAGACTAATTTTCTCTCTCCCTTTAATCAGCCCCAGAGCCTAATTTGGGGCTGGGGTGCGTGTAGATCTCATTTCCCCACCCCTTCTTAGAGGAGGGGGGCTGGTTTACTCTGCTGTTTTTTTGCCCTCCTAAAAGGCAGAGTTTCTCTTTACCCAAGGGAGAAAGAGGAGGTTCTGCCCAGTTCTTCATAGAAGGGCTAAGGGGGTTTCCTGTCTTCCTAACATCCCCCACCCCCCCTTGGTGGAAACAGCTCAAAAGTGGGACACCCCTACCAGCTTTTCTTGACAATCCTATAGAGAAAGGTCAGCAGGGCCATAAGGGCTAGTGCTGCAAAAGGGGTTTCCCCGCCCCCCTCAGAAAGGAAAATAAAATCAAATGCAGGAGAGAAGTGCCACCCCACACAGTCCCATAGAAGGTCATCAAAGGGTTCTTCAGTTTAGAAAGTGGTGAAGCCCAGAGAAATAACTTTCAGCAGTGGGGAATTGACCCCAAAGAGTATTAGATGAAGCGTTCCTGCCCTCCCATGGGGTAGTAAGGGTGGGAGGAGGCTAGTTGCTCCCCCACAAGGTTCCCTCACCCCTTTCTTTGGACAGGGATTGCTACGCTATTTGACTTCTTGTTGGTTTGCTGTGGCCTAATGACTTGAGAAGAGTTCTGGAACTGTGATGCCTGGACACGAGGCTTGGGAATAACTTGAAGCAGATGTGTCTGTGTCTGACAGTTACCATCTTGAGGCAACGGCAGGATTTTCAGAGGATTGAATCATGACTTTGAAGGCCTTCTCCCATACTACTTGGAGGATTTGGGGCAGAAAAGGTGCTTTGTGGCTTTTCCTGAGCGTACTCTGATATGGATCTTTTGGGCAATCGTGAAGAACTGCATTGCTGTTGTTTTTAACTGACTTCACTAGTACTTCTCTGGAGCAAAGCTGGTGTGTGTACTGTATGGGAAATTGACAGTAATGTACTTAAATTATAACTAGTACAATGCAGATTGGCTAAAAAGTCGTCTCCTTGCCAAGGGCTCCAATGAGTGGCACACAGTCTGCAATCACGGACAGGTCAGTATGAATAGTGTTTCTGTGCACCTTCTACATTGGCAGCTTGGAGTTTGGTCGCATTTTAAGTTTTAATATTGCAACAGTGGGAAAGGTGCAAAGGTTGACAGCCTTGAGTAAATGAGGTTGGAATTTACTTTTTGAGTTGGCAAGCCCAGCTTTGATCTGATGATGATCAAACCATCTGGGTTAGGTTCTAAATGGATTCAGATAATAGGGTTTTCAAGGCTGCTAGTCACTTGGTCCAGATGTGCGTTCTGGTATACTGTCGTAATAGGGTTACTTCTTGAAAGTACGGTATTTCCTAACTTCAGTGAAGGGGCTGTATAGACGATTGCTCCATCTTGGGGGTGCAGATGTTTAGTGGGCAGGTCATTTTGAGTGGAGCTGGAACACACTACGTAATAACCTAACCTATTTCCCAGTTGGCACGGTGGCATTCTTCAGTCTCATAGTTCCTGGCACCCACTGTATTTATTTGGAGCATTGTATTGAGTTTGGACTTATATTTTGTTCTTCAAAATGGGATGCTGAAGTGTCTGCCTTTACAGTAGATCTGCTGTAGTTGGCACATGGAAGCCTGTGCTTTCCCCTCTTCCTCTCCTCCTTCCCCTCTGACTCATGTTGCTTTCCCTCGCTTCTCTTTGCATCCTATTAAACTGCAACCCCACCCCATTTCCTCCCAGCATTTGGTACTTAATGATACTGACAGTTCTAGAACCTAGGATATGCCCTCTTCATCTGCAGGGAAGTCCTGGTTATCTGGGACATGCAGTATGTTGAGTTTAGATAAGAGGTTTCATCTTGTGTTTTTATTATTAAAGTCTGCTTCCTCCTCATTAAGTACTAAATTAAAAAACAAAACATTGGAAGCAGCCATCACTTCGTATTTTGGAGTTTGGATGCATAATCATAAAGAAAAGGATGCGGGGAATGAACTTGACAGCTGCTTTTTCTTTGGCAAGTATCTGTTACTCTTCTGGATAGGAATAGTGTTAGTTTGTACTTCATCACCCAATAACATAGGCATTACAAGAAGTGAAGTTTGGTCCAAATGTTTGGCCTTGTGACTGCTGCAGCAGTCCTGAAGAGTTTATTTTGTAGATGAGTCATGGAGTCAACAGGCACATAATCCAGCTCTGTTGATTATCTCAGACAATTTTCTGGGTTCCAGAGCTGGCTACAGAACTGCTAAACATGCTGCTTATTTATGCTTCTAAAATGTTGAACCTTTTCTTTAAAAGCAGCAGCAGACTCAGTTTAAATGCATAATTGGATTTTGAATGCATTTTCTTGTTTGAATCATTCTTCCAGAAAAATGGGAAGAATGCTTTGGATTTTCTTGTACAGAGCATGTTCTCCAAGCTCTAATTATCTTCCTACAAATCTTTTTCGAGCTTAAAAAATAAGAGTGTAAGTGTTTTGTTTCGGTAGCTTACTGGAAGTTCTATTAGGCCATTCATTTATTTCATGTTATCAAACAGGTTTTAGTCAGCTAGTAACAGATCTGAATAGCAGAAAAATAGGCTGCAGGTGAGCAGTTATAGTGGAGATGGTTGGTATTCTTTTTATAAAAATTGACATGTTGTCTTTTTATATTCCTTGTCTTTTTAATGTACACATTCAACTTACAGTATTAGCAACTACTTGCTAATGGTGGTGAAAGCTAGCTTTCTGTCTTCAGCCTAGGTGTGCTGTATGACAGGAATCTTAGACTTTTTATGCCACCCTGCTTGACCTCTGTTCTTGAGCAACTTCTTTTCTAATGGTGATAAGGTAATTGTTTTCACATTCCGACATTCACTTTCCTAAGCTTTGACTCTGAACATGATGCTGCATGAATATATGTCTGCTCAGTAGTTTCCTCTGCTCAGAAAACACCAGATAAATAATGACTTGGGGACTGTCCTATGCTTTATTTTGGTAGGAGACAGATAAATGATTCTCTCCCCCCAGCTTTTTTGTTATTATTTAAGAAAAAGAAATGAACAGTTCTGTTATTCCTTAAAGTCAGCTTCAAGCATAGTGCTTCGCAATGTTGTTTACTTGCAATGTATCCAACCTGGCCTTGGTTTGTCATGGACATCAGTCTTCACTCATAAGCTGATTTTTTACCAATTACTCTTGAAGTTCTAGAGATGAACTGGTGAGAAAGGGCTAATTCCCCCATGTCTTGCTTATGGACCTCCTATAAGAACCTGGTTGGCCACTGTGGAAAAAGGATCCTGGAATAGATGGACTTTTGGCCTGAACTAGGAGGACTCATTCTCTTTGAAATTTATTTCTTACATAGTGCTAATTTCTTCAGTCTGTGTTGGATTAAGCAGGATATAGTTTTTCTCTCTGCTTTTTTTAAAAAAAGAGGTTATGCTTGCAGGACAGGTTGCAGATCAAGGTCTAGATCTGTATGTCAACAGTAACTTTTATTTCCTATTGGCTTCAGATCTGATTACCAGTGTTGATGCTCTTGTGAGCAGAACTGAACCTGCCCATTCTTCTACTTGCAGCTTTTCTAGTTAATCTCATTTATGATGGTGATTTTTGCCTTATAATGATCATGCTTCCTATATGCTAAGATCATCCAAAGAGACTTTGCTTAGGTCAGTTTTTTTTGTGTGTGTATATATGTGAAGCCGGGTAATCAGGACTTTCATTGAAGTAACACTTTTTTCAGAATTCTGGCTCTAGGACTAGTTTTGTCATTATCTTCTGGAAAGTAGTTAAGAGTAAGACATTTTTATTTCAGCAATATATTGGAAGGTGAAACCAATGCAATTTAGTCAAGTTGGAAATTAAACTACCCACAGGTTGTTTTTTTAATATATAGCTTTATGGCTCTTTTTAAAAAATGTTTTGTTTTGATTAACTGAAATATTGTTGTTAAATCTTTGTGTTAATATTTATATAATTTAGCTGCCTCAAGGGCCTTCTTAAAACTGCAGTATATGGCAGGGTTTGAAAAACATGTGTGTGTGTGTATCTATATCTATATATATATCTATCTCCACCTAACAGTAGGGAGACTCATGGCAAATCTGTTCTCTTTGCCCTTTTATTTTATATATAGTAAAGAAACTTGGGGGTAGGGGTTGAACTGTTTAGAATGTGTTTTGGAACTGACTGCTTCACATTTTCAGTTTTCAAATACTGTATCTGCTTAGAGCTTAGTAATTATTTTTTATCACAATGTATCTTCCGTCCATATACTGAACTATATTATTCCTCTGTTTTGTTCATCTTCCGTCCATATACTGAACTATTTTATTCCTCTGTTTTGTTCATCTTTGTAGTATGTTTCTTTAAAGGGAGCTTAACATCTCTCCTTATCTCTTTAAATGTTACAGAAGACTATTCTGTAGTTTAAATCTTTCATTGAAATTTAATCTTACTGTATCATGAGTTATATTTAACAAATTTTGTTTATCCTGTCCCTCAAGAGTGTGGAATCAGCACACCTATTACCCTCAGTGAATATCACTGTAATCTTTTCTTACTCATGCACAAAACTTGCTCCTTTTTAATTTTTTCACCTTTTTTAAAAAGTCATACCAAATAAATGTGAAGTCTTAATGACTTCTGGCGCCATTCTTGGTTTCCACTGAGTTAACACTCAACATACAGATTTTCATGGCCATTGTCTTTGCAGTTACATAACAAAGATAGAAAACAATATTTTTGGTCTCTGCTGTCTGAAAGCAGGCAAGCGTTGGCTTTGAACATCCTATGTTTTGCCATTTGTGGCAGGCGATACATGGCTGAGTGGGATAAAGTGTGTTTTTTCTTCATTGCTGAGCAATTTGAAAACGTTTAAGATGATCATGATGACTCGAATGCATTGTGTTGCAACAACATAGAAACGTCTGGATGTGCCTGCTTCCCTTTTTTGTCAATCTAATTAACTGCATTTATTTTCATAAATAATGTTTGAAGCTACGAACATGAGTTTGACCAAGCTGCAGGAGGCAGTGGAAGACAGGAGTGCCTGGCGTGCTCTGGTCCATGGGGTCACAAAGAGTCGGACACGACTAAATGACTAAACAACAACAATTTTCATATAGCATTGCCAGTCATTGTCTCACACATTGTGTGCATTTTTTGTGTGTCCTTAGAAGGTAGTGTGTCCTATGTTTAGCAATCGATATCTTTTCTTCCAGCATGTTTTTGTTAAAGTGAATTCTTATAATAGCATCTAAAATCCCTGCTACCATGAGTGAAATAAGTGTTTGTGGAGAATTTACACAATTACTTAAACAAGATTTCTTAATTGTTGTTTTCCTTCACCACTAGATGCTAAAATTGACTCTTTCTAATTTGCCTCGTATTTCAGCGTATGCCTGCATAATAATAGTGACATCTAAATGGGTGGAAAATAAGAATTGTTCTGCTAAGCACAACCATTTTCTGTGAAATTCTTATCCTTTGTTGCAGTTGCTTAACTGAAAAGTTGTAGGTATATAAAAGTTGTGCATACTTCTCATTTTGCTAATTTGTAGTGCTCAGACATTTAAACTATATTTGTAGCAGTCTTTTAGCCAAACATTTCCAGTCATCAGGTTATCTTTCTTTTTTTTTAACTTGTGTTGCTTATCACTGTAAAGTACCTATTCCCAGGTTATCTGGAAACACATTAAATGATGGTATATACATCAGAATATAAAGAAAGATATTCTGTTTCAGTGTGCAGTGATAATTCAGACTGTTAGTGGCACTGATTTTCTCTGAGAAGAGACAAGCTATGCCTTTTTGTCCTCCCACCTAGAACATTCTTATGCTGCTTTTTTAAGCACCACAGCCCACTGTGTCAAACGGCAAGCTGGGTTTTTGATCCATTGTCAGAAAGGGGTCTAAATACTGACATTTCAAGAGGCAACCTCTCGCGCTTCCCAGACAGAGGGTCTGGCCAGTTCTGTTCCAACATTTGTGTCAAACAGTACAGAATGTGAGTATTTCATTAATGAGATACTCCCTTTCCCTCAGCGGAAGCTGGAAGTGAAGCAACCAGTTGTTCCACCCATGAAATGATACAAATGATACAAACTGCACTAGCTGGTATGACCATATACTTAGTCTGAGCTTTCCTTTAGTTATTATTTTCCCCCTTCAAGTTGGAAATTTTGATCATTATTGTTGGTTAGAACTAGACAGTTTCTTCAGGCTTTTATTCTATCTCTAGCCAAAATTGGAGCTTGCTTTTCTGGTTTTGAAGAAAGCTGTGGGTGCCAAGGTAATTGCTTGGGTGGAGGCGGGATACTGCTGGCCAAATGCATGTAATCCTTTGGTTGCACTGAACTTACTATGACATAAATTAGTAATGCTAAAAGGTTCAAGGCGGTAATGGATACCAAGTTATTTTCATTCCATCCAGTACATCATATTTAAATCCTGCCAAAGTCTGAAAGAAGCCAATTAGGAGTACCTTATATTTCAAATTGGATAATAGTCAGAATGGGGATAAATGAGAACTTCACAATGACGGCCAATACACTGGAGGGACAAATATTTCTACCATTTCTTGTACGTTAGAGCTGTTTCATTTCATCAGAATTCAGTGAAAGCCTGTGGTGTTGCATGCAGGATTCTCTTAAGTGTGACTATTGATTCATATTGATTTATACACCAACTAACAACCTTGCATAGACAGTCAAACTTAGTCAAACTTCAATTCCTTTCTATATTTTGATCATCAAAATTTGCTGTGGATCTGATGTTAAAACCAACTAGATGGGCAGTGGTGATTCCTTTGTTTAAACTGTGAGACACACTTTTTGTATAATCAAACCTATAGCTGGTACTGCATGGGTATATATATATGTGAATGCTGCACTAAAAAGTATTGATGCTTTATATGCGCCATATTTTAACAACCTGAAGCGTATGTAACCCGAGGTACCACTGTACTAGAAGAACTCAATGGGATACCATTTTCTAATGCAACCAAGGTGCTGGTTTTAACCTTTAAAGCAGTGCAGTGGGGCAGCCAGTTGGTGTCTTCCAGATACAGTATTGTGGACTCCAGCTTCCATTATTCTTGGCCATTAACTGCATAGCCATAGACTAAGACTGATGGAAGTTGGAATCTACAGCATCTGCAGGGCACCACACAAAGGAAGCATTCCCTCTTGCTTTGTGAGGAATTGTGTGTGTGTAAACAGACAAGCAATTACGCATTTGTCACTTGTTTTGGAATAATGAGCTCTGGTTAAGGAAGGTGAAGATGCAAAGTTAAAAACAAAGCCCCACAACAAAATCTTTAATATATTGCTTAATGTTATAAAAGAAGAAATGAAATTTATATGACGGCACCCTTTTTAGAATTCAACATTTCCTTAGTGTATGTTATGAATCCAAAGATACAGCAAATGAAGATGGGAAATGGAAGTCTCTCTGATCTTAAGACATGCTTATTTTATTTTGCTTCCTTAGGGAACATCTAGTAAGTTTCTGGCACTATGTAAATAAATGAAATTTGTTCCAAAACATTTTAACTCTTGAGCCACATGCATCTACCCTTTACTTGGTGCCATTTTCAGAGACACTTCATTTATATATTGTTAGTGAACTCAGTTCTAGAGATGTGTGTGTGTTTTAATTAATTTGTAGCCTACCTGATCTCAGAGGTTCTGGAGAAAAAGATGGGCCACTTTACAATCCTGATTTCTGGCCAGCAGAAACATGTATTGCATATGTTTAGAAATTAGAAAGGTAAGCAGCTACCATTTCTTGGCAAACACTTGCATATTTCCTATCCCAATGCTTGATTGGACTTTCCACTCCCCCAATCTGTAGCTTTGTGTTCTGTAGAGCAACAAGAACTTCTACAATTAACTCAAAGCAGTAAATAAGCATAGAAATGCTTCCCAATGGATGGAATAGTTGTGTAAACATTTCAAATTCCCAATCTGTGCAGTTCATTCAAGTTCATACCTTGTTTCTGTGTATTTAATTTGCGTAAATCATAGAATCATAGAGTTGGAAGAGACCACAAGGGCCATCGAGTCCAACCCCCTGCCAAGCAGGAAACATCATCATCATGTTTGTCAGGTGCCCTTCAGCTACTGATGGCCAAAGTATTGCTGTCTCTGTTAGAAACACATTGTCCTCTTTAGGATTGCAACAGGATATACTTACTGACTCGGGAGATGCACTTTAAGCTTCTAAACTTGTTTAAACAGCTCAGTGAAATTATGGCTTCTCTGTTAATGATCTCATTGGGGGATGTAGCATGAAGTGCAAGGTGTGAATTAACCAGAAGGGCCTCTCGGTGTGGATAAAGAAATGGCATGTATAAACTGCCAAAGGGAGAACTGCCTATCTTTCTGCCTGTACTCACATGAATGAGGTGTGGCTTTACAAGGGCAGCGCACTTGGAACAGTTTGTTGCACTCCTGAACTAAATGTGTGATGCAAATAAATTTGACTTATTCAAGCAGTTTTTATTGTAGCAATGTGTCCTGGTCTGGCCAAATAGTTCCTGTTTGTGTAGGAAACTGATCTCAGACCCTCTCTATTCATAGTCTTGGTTTATCATGTCACATGGCATAGTGTTTGGATAGCTTCCAATGTTGAAAAATTAAAGCTGATGGTAATCTTTGAGCAGTTTAGGCATGTTTTTTGTGGAATTTCGAATGAGCCAGTATTCGAAGGTGCCTGGAGGAAGTGTTATTGGAATCTGGAGGCATGAAGAAGGGTCATTTGATTTTTGGCACCAGATGCAGGCAAAGGAGGGGGGATACAAGTTTGGAGAGACTATATATAAAAATGGAAAGAAATTGCAGGATTGCAAATTCATTCATGTTTGGCTGTCAAAATTAAAACAAGCAGTAGGTCTTGGGAGCATACAGATTTCTTTATACTCTGGTTGTGGTGCTAGGGACCAATTTATGCTCCCTGCATGTAGAAAAATAACGCCAGAGAGAAGGATTTGGCATATCTTTTTCACTGGTGCATATTCATTTTCTGTACATGAGTATACAATATACAAGCGCTCCCACTGCAACTGAAGTGGTACTTTACCACTTGATGCTACTGATTCTATAAATTGCCACTCCATTTATTATAGCTATTATGCACATTTTATCCTATTCAAGATTCTTTGTATATGAGAGGGAGAGGAAGACTGAGGATGGGTATCATAAGCTTATTCAAAGTATTTATTTGCTGCTGTTTAGATATTTACCCACTCATTTACGCTCTGTTTTTGCAAGGTAGGATACTGATGCTACCAGAAACTTGGAAAGGGTGATATTAGCCATTAACAATCCAACTGCATACAAGAAGTGATGAATAAGATACAGAAGGCTACAGAACTTGTAAATAGTCAGAAATAAGGATTATTATTATTATTGATTAAATTTGTATACTTTCCTTTACCTGCAGAATGGCTTCAGCTGCAGAATTTTTATGGCTTTTCTGTCTGGGTGATGTCATTGATCACTATAGTACAGCTGAATAGGAACAGAATAGTAAACCTCAAGTTTGTATTACAGGACAGTGGGTGGAAGAGAGATGGAGCTATCTTCATATTGGAAAGTGCTATATAACATTTTGAGTCAATTTGATTTGTCACATAAAATGAACAATAATAGATCCATAAAATGAAGTGTTAAAGGGAATTGATCTGCCTACTTCCTGGAAGTAAGCATGAATTCTGGGATAGAGGACAAAGGAATCTCCTTGGATCTTATCACTGATAGCTGCACATTTCAAACTGGGGACCCACTGTAAGCTTCTGGGGGAAAAAAGCTGTGGTTTGCCTTCTGCTGTGGTTTTTTGTGGTTTCAAAAGCGGAAGTGGCTCTTGTGGGTAATGATCTGATCACATTTTGTACCACATGTGTTATTTCTGTTTCTATTGGCTGGTTGAGAAACCATTACCCCAGGGTGGCTTTTATAGACTTGAGATGTTTTTCAGCCCATGTAGAATTGATGCATTAAAGTATCCAGAGTTTTGTCAGTGAAGCTGAATTTGTTGCTGAAGTCATATACGCTACAATTAAATGTCACAGTAGACATGAGAGTGCTTGGATGAGATATAGAAAGTCGTGTAGGGTTCTGGCATAAAAGGAAAATGTTTTATTGTTGCCTTGTTGTAACAGCAGCAAAGGGTACCGTATTTTTCGCTCTATAACACGCACCTGACCATAACACGCACATCATTTTTAGAGGAGGAAAACAAGGGAAAAAACATTCTGAATGAAACAGTGGATGTATCATTTTTGTGCTTCATGCTGTGGCCACAGACATGTGATCTGATGGTGAATTTGGGGTGACCCAATGCAAAGATCCTGAGGATCCATGTGGATCCATGCTTTGTAACCACGTTTTTGCACCATTGCAGCCCCAGGCAACAGTGGGTGCGTGATTTTTTTGGTGCAGGCTGTAGCTATGGACATGCTATGTGATCTGATGGTGAATTTGGGGTGACCCAATGCAAAGATCCTGAGAATCCATGTGGATCCATGCTTTGTAACCACATTTTTGCACCATTGCAGCCCCAGGCAACAGTGGGTGTGTGATTTTGGGGGTGCAGGCTGTAGCCATGGACATGCTATGTGATCTGATGGTGAATTTGGGGTGACCCAATGCAAAGATCCTGAGGATCCATGTGGATCCATGCTTTGTAACCACATTTTTGCACCATTGCAGCCCCAGGCAACAGTGTGTGCGTGATTTTTGGGGGGCAGGCTGTAGCTATGGACATGCTATGTGATCTGATGGTGAATTTGGGCTGACCCAATGCAAAGATCCTGAGGATCCATGTGGATCCATGCTTTTAAACCACATTTTTGCACCATTGCAGCCCCAGGCAACAGTGGGTGCGTGATTTTGGGGGGGCAGGCTGTAACTATGGACATGCTATGTGATCTGATGGTGAATTTGGGCTGACCCAATGCAAAGATCCTGAGGATCCATGTGGATCCATGTTTTTAACCACATTTTTGCACCATTGCAGCCCCAGGCAACAGTGGGTGCGTGATTTTTGGGGGGCAGGCTGTAGCTATGGACATGCTATGTGATCTGATGGTGAATTTGGGCTGACCCAATGCAAAGATCTTGAGGATCCATGTGGATCCATGCTTTGTAACCACATTTTAAGTGGGGAGGGAAGGAAAAACACAGAAGGGACAAGGAGCACGAGAGGGGTGTGCAGAGAAGCAGCTGGCTAAGAATGCAGGTGAGGGGTATAACGGGAGGGAGGAAAGGAAGGCAAAAGTTTCTCCCCACCCCCCCACCCAAGCCAGCCAGCGCTCGCTCTCTCTCTCTCTCTCCCACCTGCATGTTTTCCGGCTGGAGCACGGAGAGGAATTAGAAGGAAGGACGCTCTGCTTTCCCCTCTTCTTGCCTGGAGGGGAGGGGCTTTCCCTGCTCTTTGTTCCATTTGAGCAAACACAGCAACGAAACAGAGGGGGTGGGCAGTAAGACCCTGAGGCAGAATGCAGGAAAGCAGCCGCTTCCTCTTTTCAGGTTTCCCTTCTCCGAGACGCGCGATTTGATTTTTGCCTCGCACCAGTCGGCTCCAGGGACCACACATTTGCTCAATAACACGCACAGACATTTCCCCTTCCTTTTTAGGAGAAAAAATCTGCGTGTTATAGAGAGAAAAATACGGTAAGTTAACAAAATATTGAGATTGCAACCTTTACATCTTTACAATATAACATGGAGGTATAAATGCCTCTGTATACACATAAAATTACTTTAGTGTGGAAGCCAATGCTCTGGTGTGAACACTGATTTTTAGGAACATATTATAAGAGCTGTCCCCTCCCTCACCCCTATGTGGTGTAAGCCTTATTTGCCATAAGAAAATTTTGTCTTGGTTTACCTGTTTCAGGGGCTACCATATCCCTTGCAAGTTACTCTCCTGCACTCCATTCCCTGCTTTTATTGTTGGGGATAACAAGCATTTTATAGTGGTACCTCGGATTAAGAACTTAATTCGTTCTGGAGGTCCATTCTTAACATGAAACTGTTCTTAACCTGAAGCACCACTTTAGCTTATGGGGCCTCCAGCTGCCGCCGCACCGCTGCTGCGCAATTTCTGTTCTAAAGTGGTCTTCAGGTTAAGAAGTATTTAAGTGGTACTATTTCTGGGTTATCGGAGTCTGTAACCTGAAGCGTATGTAACCTGAAGCATATATAACCTGAGGTACTACTGTACTTGTAGCAAGATCTTATTTCCATGGAACTCTCAGAAAATCTTGTGCAGTAGAGGAGTAATAACAGTTTTTGCCTGGCTTTGAAAACAAGTTCACAAAAGTTATTAGCCCATTTTAAATTTGTTTTTATTAGGTGGCCCATACTCTTTGTGACACTGAGTAGCCTTCTGAAAACATCAAGAAAAATATCTCCCAAGTTTTAGCTATAGATAATAAGTTCTAAGAAGAGTTTGGATTTGATATCCCGCTTTATCACTACCTGAAGGAGTCTCAAAGCGGCTAACATTCTCTTTTCCCTTCCTCCCCCACAACAAACACTTTGTGAGGTGAGTGGGGCTGAGAGACTTCAGAGAACTGGCCCAAGGTCACCCAGCAGCTGCATGTGGAGGAGCCGAGACATGAACCCGGTTCCCCAGATTACAAGTCCACCGCTCTTCAACATTCTCTCATACTTGAGGGTTATCAGTTAATAAGGAAACATACCTACTTGATGATTTTCCTATATGGTGTTTCACATTCCCTGAAATTCTATGTGCTCTTTGGGAAAATCAGAAAATAATATCTCAACTTTTGGGGATAGGAAGCTGGCAAAATATAGAGGAGCTTCCAGCTGTGGTGACTCAGCTCTCCCATTGAGTGTGGAAAGCTTTTTCAAGCTGTTTGGCCTTTCTGCAGGCTGACATCCTTTAGCAGTTTTGCTTAGTGGGTAGGTGTTGAGCAAAGGTGCAGAAATAGATATGATGTGAAAATGTCCCTTCTAGAAGTGTTCCTTATTCACTAATAAAATAGTAGATAATTAAGCTTTGAGGATGAAAACTAACCTTGCAACAAGTTGCTGTGAGTCACAAGCAGTTTGATGTTCTCTGCTGTATTCTGGAATGCAGCCAGTTGACAAGAATCCCATTTTTTACATCAATTGTTCCATAGCTGCTGGAAGTTCTTTGTTTATTTACTCCTTTGACAAGAACATCAGGATGACTGAGACATACTTCTAAAATCTTCCCTCTCCCTATCATTTGTTTGCATTGCAGGGAAATGGTTCCTTCTGATCTGCACTGTGTTTCCTGAGATACTGAAACGGTGCTTAGTCTCCAGGCCAGCTGCTGATTGAATTGTACTGGAAGTTCGTAGAAGCTTACATCAATGTAAAAACATGCCTTTTGCCTGCCTGTCCTGGCAGTGTAGAGTAGGCAGCTTTTGTAGAAACCCTTCTTGCTTCATCTTAGTATTGAGGATTTATTCTGAATTCCATTACTGAACGAGGTAGATTTCTTATTTAAATCACCACTTGGATCAAATTAATCAGAAATAAGCAAGCAAGAAAAACAGCAAAGCTAGCTGTTAGTGAGGTAAAATGACCAGAGAGACGACTGGGCTTCTGGTGTTTGTCGTCAAAGCAGGACTGTTCTTTTCAGGGATTTTCCTAGGTAGAAGTCTGCTCCCTATTTGTTGTAAAGGCCACTAATGGGACCAATAGTTAGTCATTTTCATTTTGCTGGGAGATGCATAGTGACAGAATCTGTGTATAGTAATACCATTGGCAGCTGGAATTTCCCAGAGTTGGTTGTATGTCTGTATCAATCCATATACTGGATTGTGTGTGCCTGAGTGCACATTGGGATGGTGGTGGTATTGTTGTAACTGTTAAGCAGATTGGTAGGGGAAGCTGGAGATAATGGTAATGTACAGTTTCTTTGTCTTGTTGAGCTCTCTCAGGGACGCTGCACTGACTTGGTCTTTTGAAGAGAATTGTGTTGCATTAGTAGTTTCCTTACATTTTTTTCTTTGCCAAACATTGATCATGTGCAAAATGCATAATAGACCAAAAGACCCTTTGGTTACCATCTCATGGGTGAAGAAAAGGTTTCATCAGTATGTGAACAATTATTTATGTTGAACTAAATTGACATGTCGGTAATAATCATTCTTCTCTCCTTTTGAAATAATTTAATGTTTGGTATTTTGATTAAAATTATTTAAAAATTCAAATCTGTGCTGAACAGATCTTACCTACAAAATATTTCTCCAGATCTGAATTAACTGGTTCTGAATACTTACTGTTGTGGATTTTGATGACAGTTCATTTAAGATTAACAGTGTGGATTGCACTCACAATTAAAAAATGCTTTGGATTTTCCCCATTAGTACTGGGTGTTTTTTTAAAAAACAATTCTATCTATATATGGGTATATATGTCTCCTGTTTTTCAAGATGCAAATCCTTCCAAGGTGGCTGAAATGGTAACCTTAAATAACACTTTTAGAAAACACAATAAACAGTATTAACAGTACGGTATAAAGTAATGAGAATCCTTCACACAGGACAGGTGGTGGTTGGAAGGCCCAGAGAGATAGTCCTGCTAGAGCAGATTCTTAGGTGGTCTTGTCCTCCTTCTCCTGTGTTGTTGTTGTTTAGTCGTTTTGTCGTGTCCGACTCTTCGTGACCCCATGGACCAGAGCACGCCAGGCACTCCTGTCTTCCACTGCCTCCTGCAGTTTGGTCAGACTCATGTTTGTAGCTTTGAGAACAGTGTCCAACCATCTTGTCCTCTGTCGTGCCCTTCTCCTTGTGCCCTCAATCTTTCCCAACATCAGGATCTTTTCCAGGGAGTCTTCTCTTCTCATGAGGTGGCCAAAGTATTGGAGCCTCAGCTTCACGATCTGTCCTTCCAGTGAGCACTCAGGGCTGATTTCCTTAAGAATGGATACGTTTGATCTTCTTGCAGTCCATGGGACTCTCAAGAGTCTCCTCCAGCACCATAATTCAAAAGCATCAATTCTTCAGCGATCAGCCTTCTTTATGGTCCAGCTCTCACCTCCTGTAGATCAGTATAGTCATATATTTATAACATACATACAAGTACGTTATAGGAAAGTGGAAATTTATAATTGATCAGTATATGTTCAAGATGAGAACACTGCAGGCATTGGGGATATTGAGGAGACGACTGTGTAAATGACTATTTATTCAGGTATTGTTTGGTCTAAATCAGCAGTATGTCAGGCTGATTCGGTTATTGGTAGAAATGCATGACTTTTCTCCCCAGGCTCACATGAGAGTGACTTGGAAACTAAGCCAAGCGAGCTTCACTCCGTTTTCTTTATGGAAGAGTTACCCTGTGGAGGAGAGCTTCAGCTATGGGAAAAATAAGAAGAGGGAGATGTGTTCTTTTTCTCTTCCTCCCTTTTCTTTCTTTCTTTCTTCCTTTCCAGTAAGTGGAGGAAGGCAGACCCTGGTGGACCTTGCAAAACCTATTGCAGAGGTGGATTTAGGGCAGTGTGACTGGTTCCCCTGCACAGGGTGCCGAGCTGAGAGAGTACCTTCCTGCCTCCTTCCCAAAGCCTAGTAAGTGCTGGGCTTTGGGAAGGAGATGTGAGGACTCTGCAAGGTCCTAGAATCTTCCTTACTCTTTCTTACGAAGAAAGCATAGTTAGCGCTTGCCCAGCTTTTGGAAGGAGATGGGAGGGCTCTAGGACCCTGTCAGAGCCTCATGCCTCCTTCCCAAAGCCTGGTGCCTTGCTTAGCCAGCTTTGGGAAGGGGGTGTGTTGGCTGGGGGTGGGGAGCAAATGTTGGCCTCGCACAGGACACCATATTACCAGTGTCCGTGCCTGGCGGTGGGTGCCAGGACCTGTCTTCCTGTTGTGTTCCAGCTGCACTAGAAAGGGTACAAGGGCACAGGGATTGATTCTCCCTATTTTCACAGCTTTTTGTCCTTGCTACTGTTGCCAGATGCCTTTTTTTTAAAGGGTTGGGAGGGGCTCTAGTCTGGACTAGAGAAGGACTAGAATACAGTGGTACCTCGGGTTACATACGCTTCAGGTTACATACTCCGCTAACCTAGAAATAGTGCTTCAGGTTAAGAACTTTGCTTCAGGATAAGAACAGAAATTGGGCTCCGGCGGCGTGGTGGCAGCAGGAGGCCCCATTAGCTAAAGTGGTGCTTCAGGTTAAGAACAGTTGCAGGTTAAGTATGGACCTCCGGAACAAATTAAGTACTTAACCCGAGGTACCACTGTAGTCCATAGATAGAATTTTAAAGAATATTTTCAATTTTCCTTTCTGTAAACTGCTTAGAGGTTGTTTTAATTGAGTAAGTGTTATGCACGTTTTGTTAAGTAGGGTAGTGCAGATGCACAGCCCATCTTTGACTGCAACAGTATAATCTGTTTTAGAAATCTCCAGGAGAGGGGAAACATTCACAGATTCATAAACTGGTTGCTGATTTGAAGATCAACATGGTGGCTTAAAAAAAAGTTTCACAATTTTTCTACACATGGCCTCATTTAGTAAGGTGAATGTTCACATGGTGATCTACGGTGTGTAGTTAACACTTTTCAGCTCTTCACATCAAAAGAATTCCAAGAATTAATTTTTAAATTATAACTAGCCGATCAGAGTTCAGTGGCAGAGAATAGCTGAATTTTCATTGTTTATCCTCTGGACTATGCAGGTTCTTGGTTCCATTATTAGGTAAGCAATCAGACTAAATTCAAGAGTCTCTGTGAAAATGTATTTAAAAGAAAAAATGGAGTAATGACAAAAAGTTAACCACTATGATTGTTCAAACTCCCCCCCCCCCCATTTGCAAAGCATTGTTTTGAGTAGCAGTGCATGTTACTGTTAAACATAAATTTGGGAGGTGACACCAGAAGGCCTGGAAAAAAAGACTATTGATCATTTATTGGCTTGGAGGGGAAGGGAGTGAAATTATCAGTGTGGAAAAAAGTCAATAGCTTTATCAGTGACAAAGAAAAAAAAAAGATTAATGTGTGACGAGTGGGAATCAGAAGGTCTGTTGTGAGCCTCATACACTTTCTGGGCTTAAATTTGCTCATTGGTCTCCAGCATTGAGATTTGAGCATCTGAAGTTGTTTTAGGCAATGGATCTCTGTGTTTTCAGAGGCTGGGAGAATGAAAATAGGTACCGTTGTTTTTTATTCTGTATCCATCCTATTGCTTTCTGATATTGGGTGTGTGCAGTTCTAGACTTGTAAGTACCCAGATGTATAGATTTCAAATAGATTTAGGCATGTAAGTCCATATAGTAGTGACCTGCAGTGTTCTGGGCTGGTGCTGAAGATAGCATGGGATTGCCTGTGGGACTTCTAAAATGTTTTTTGCCAGTGCAGATATCCCCTGCCAATTGTTCCAGAATTATTGGTAAGTACTGAATGAATAAATACAAGTACCTTGATCTAGGTAGGTGCAATAGATGATTTAATTCCTGCCATTATAATCATCTTGCAACTTGTTATTTTTTATATACACTGTTGTTGCCTTAATAGTTAGCTCTTTTTTTGTAGTTTTTAAGTGGTACTCACAAAAAGCCTGTACTGGAATTGCCTCTAAGATTCATCATGTTATTCGAGCTGCTGCCTTTTTTCTTTCTTTCTTATATCTGAAGTTTCTCTCTATTAATACTATACAGAGATCATGAACAACATATGATGTGTACATTCTCAGGTGGTTTAATAAATGAAAAAGAAAACCATAGCACTGTATGATAATTTGAAGTGAATGTCAGAATGCTTCAAGTAGCAAGCACAGCATGGTTTTATAATGTGCTGCAGTCTAGACTGGATTAACATCATTTAGTTCAATATTCAAACTTGAAAATTGCTGAGAGTCTAAGTGGGCCGCTTAATAAACTTTTCCTCACTTTTACTAATCGAAGCATATACATTGTGTATATAATAATAGAAAAAAACTTCAACTCTGGCTTCTTGCAGCACAACTGGTGTTTTAATTGTAAAATTAGTAGATTTTAATATGAAAATCAAAGGCTCTAAGCCAGGGCCTTAGCAGCCTGTTTGATAATTTGGCCTTGTGACATTGTATGGAAACAACTTGACATGAAGGACTGAAAGCACTGTAACACCATGCTTCCCAGCCTCGTTCTAACCTGCTTATTCAGGAAGATACTATGGTCAGTGGTATTGATTTCCCAAGCATCTCTTGATGGTGTTCAGCAGGGTCACATTCATTTCATTACCAGACACAACCAAAAGGAAGTTTGGAATTGTTCTAACTTAGGGGTAGCTTACGTTGTACCTTCCAGATTTTTTGGACTACAACTCTACTGGCTTGGGTTGATGGAAATTATAGTCCAAAATATTTGGTAGCCATCCAGTTGGCTACCCCAGTTCTAAATAATCCGCTCCAAACATGAATACTAAGGTGATTCATGTTTATTGCTCCCATCAATGTCAAAAGACCCATAGATTCAAATTCTGAACTTTTTTTACATTGAGCATTATGGGTTTTGAAAGCTTGCATGAATTAAAAGAAACTGTTCAACTTTTTCACGTGTTCATTTATTCTGTGAAAGATGTTTCTTTTTTTTAATGCAGAAGATGGAGGAATCTGAGGCTAGTGAGAAGCAAGAGAAGTTGGAGGCTGTGTTGTATAAAATACCTTGCCATTGCTTGGTAGACACCTAGCTTGGCCAAAATATATCTTAAGATGCTCTGCATTCTACAACATTTGAAATTACTCTTCTCAAATGAAATGTGAGAGTTTCTAGTTTAGTAATCTAGACTGATGTAGTAGCAGTTCTCTCGTGAGTTTTGCAGATTCTCTCCCCTCCTCCAATTTTATTTTAAAAAACTGGAGAAAATTGAGAGGCAGAGAAACTCCCCTAACCCCCCCCCCAAACACACACACACACACACACACACACACACACACACACAGCCTTCTTGCCTTTACTCTTAAGATGCAGGAAGTGGCTGATATGAACATCTATATATTTTCTCTTCTTGCTAGCCCTTTCCACCTCAGTCTGTTGGACTGATTGCTGATGTTTAGACTCTTATTCTTAAACTTTTATTCAAGTGTTACTGCTGACACCTTGTCTTGGTCTGATGTGTTGAGATGCTGAACTTATCCAAGACTGCTTGACAATCTGTGGCTGTGCATACTGTTGAACTGATACAAATCTTTGCAGAAGGGAAACCAGAGACTTTTTAGTGTGACCCAGGATTGTAGTCACTGCACTTCATCTTCCATTGGTGATAAAGCTTCCGTTCCTCGGGGACTCCTCCATATCCGCTGTGTAGAGCTCTGGGAAGCTGCTCATTTCCCATGCCTGGCTCCTTATTTGGGGTAAAGGTCTGTGAATTCTGCGTAAATATTTACCATATCTTGTTCTGAGCAGCAGGAGAGCTTCTTGTGTTGTTTTTTCAAGAAGCTCCAATTTGCTTGGTTTGTTCTTGCATGGGATCATGCCTCTAGTAATCTAAAACAGGAAGGAGTTCCTTTATTAGCAAACAGTGTGTGAAGAAAAGCAAAGGCCAAATTGAAAATGAAAAGACCTTATAACAGAAATAGCAGAAAGATAAGCAAGGTATAAGTCTGATTTTTAATGATATTTCCCAAGATGAGAAGTTGATTTAACTTATGTCCCCTAAGACCAGTGCTTTTAGTATAGTGGAACCTTTTCTTTGGAATGCATTCCCAATTCAGTGTTTGTCAGACAGACACCTACAGTATAGCACTTAAATACCTGTGTAGAACTAATCTTTTCACCCTTACTTTCCCTGAGGGCATGATTCAGTTATGTTTTAACCTGATCTACTGATCAGGGACACGGGTGGCACTGTAGGTTAAACCACAGAGCCTAGGGCTTGCCAATCAGAAGGTCGGCGGTTTGAATCCTTGCGACGAAGTGAGCTCCCGTTCCTTGGTCCCCGCTCCTGCCAATCTAGCAGTTTGAAAGCACATAAAAGTGCAAGTAGAGAAATAGGTACTGCTCCGGCGGAAAGGTAAATGGCATTTCTGTGCGCTGCTCTGGTTCGCCAGAAGCTGCTTAGTCATGCTGGCTCCCTTGGCCAATAAAGTGAGATGAGCGCCGCAACCCCAGAGTCATCTGTGGCTGGACCAAATGGTCAGGGGTCCCTTTACCTTTACCTTTACTGATTAGCTATGTATTTTGTAAATGTAATTTTATTGTTTATTTTATCCTGTTTGCCATGATAATCATTTTTTAATGTTGGTGGTATATAAATATTTGCTGAATAAATATTCCAGGAAAGCAGTCTTATTTTAAGGCAACTTATGCTGCATGAAAGAAGAGGCATTTAAAGAATTTAAGCCACTTACACACTTCTTTTGATCTGACAATCCATATGTAATCTATTTTTAACTTGCTAAATTGCAAATGTATACCAAATAAAATACAGCCTTTTCCCTCTGAGGAAAGTATCATAAAACACAAAACAATGCTATCTTTGTCATGTATGTTTTCCCTGTCAGTATTTTCCTCTTAATAGGCCTACCTTTCCTCTTTCTTAGCTCTGTGAACAATTTTTTTTTTTAATGATCATATATCTGCAATGTTTCTCCTTACAGTGTGGTAAATGTCTTTGTTCTTTTACTTGTGCTGAAAATCACATTCTCACAATGCCTTACAGAGCTGTTGCAACCTTCATGTACCCCACCCCCCACCCCCGGTGAAATGGCTGTATTCATTCATGCAGTTTTTTCTGTTTGTTCGGTTTTTAGTCACTGCGGCTATTATGCATGCTCATAAGTATTTATTATTCAAAATGTATGGAGGTGCCAGGGATTGAGCATGGGGCCCTGTGAATGCAACGCATGTGCTGTACCACTGAATCACAGCTCTTCTGATATATGTTGATAGCAGGTATAGTAGGGTCAGCATTTCATAGGATCTGAAACTGCAGTAATGAATCTGTAAAATCTTTTAAAATAACTTGTCACTGGGATTGTTTATTCCCAGCTAATGATGATTTGATGGTTCAGTTAGTAAATGGGAGTGGTGTTTTGAGAGCTTTTCACTTTGCTGAAGGATATTTTTAAAAGCACTGCTTCCTTTACACCTTTCTGCATTATAACCTTGCACAAATCATGACAATTGGAACATTAACCTAAAATAACAATAATCGTAAAAAACCCAACAACAACAAATCAGTTAATACCAATGGTTTAACAGAGAGCTTGATGATGAATGAGTGTCTAGGTGGGCTTTTTATTTGATTTGTCCTTTAATGCTGACTTTGATGTTTTAATTACTTGCCATATTGCCTCTTTCTCTGGCTTTAAATTGTTTTAGTTGTTTGGTGGTGCATTTTTGAGGATGTTAGCTACCTTGGACATTATTAAGGCAAGATATCATTTATCTTAATACATAATAAATATGGATTTTTTTACATCACCAAAAATCTTGACACACTAATACTGGCAAGAGTTCCATTTAATCCTCAGATTGAACAAAAGTAAGTAACATTATACCTGTTTACAGCTAAGGGAACTGGAGCGATCTAGTTACTCAGTACATGAGAGTTAAAAGAATGAGGAACAGAATTGGTTTAATTTTTTGTTCCTCATCACAGTATCTGTGTCATATATGGGAATATGCATGAAGTATGGACAGTTGAAAGTTCTAGGAATGAGGAAGTTTTAACCTCCTGTCAGCCTTGTGCTGAGGATACCACTTAATGAAGTCCTCAAAGGCAGCCTGATAGAGGCTTAGTGAGAGAGGCTGTGGCCCAGGGCATCTGGCTTACAACTGAACTGTCATTTAAACCCAAGTTTCCTAGATCAGATTTCCAGCACTATATAAAAAAGTCATGTTGGTTATACAGAGAGATGTCTGCATTTTCAGTGTATCCAGGGCAGTGTTGGAGCAGTAGCTGAGCAAGTGAGCTGGACATTTAAGCAGCCCGGTATAGAGCTTTTAATCCAGTAAGGGTCCAGAGGAGACAGATACATATTAAGACTGTTAGTCTCTCCTCTTCCTGGTCATCTGCTTGGTGTTTGAGGCTGGTTCTTCTCTCCCCTCTGAAGTAAACTGTTTTTCCTGAGGAAAACTGTTTTTCCTGAAGTAAACTGTTTTTCCTGAGGCGGCCCTGGTGACAGAGCGTTTGAGCAGCCAAATGGTCACTTGTATGGTGACTCTGGACAGCCCACGAGGTCCACTCGGGCAAAAGGGGAGAATCAGGGATCAAGGCAGGGCTTGCGATGTTGCCATTGGTGTAGTGGGGGCAGTAGGGCCACCAATGAAGTGGGGGAGCTTCAGGCTGTCTTCTGACTTCAGGTTCCTCTGGGTTCTCAGTTGCACTGTGGTTCTCTATGAGGTCTCAAGACAATCTCAGAAAAAAAATTTCCTCGGGGTCTGGGCAGTGTCAGGTCTTGGCACCATGGTAACTGGACAAAATTTGGACTCTTTGGCTTAACACCTACTTTTTTGACCAAATCCTAGGAGTCTGCATCAAACTCCTATGTAGCATAGTAAATGTTTCTAATTTTGCATGTGAGGGGTTTTTTTTTTTTTTGAGGAATTTTTGCTAAACTCTTCAGTCTTTTATCTTGGTTGAGACTCGTACGTTGTCTGTAATGTGGAAATCAATGACTTTGCTGTATTTCATCGCAACAGTTGTTTTGTTTTTTTAAATCTTATATTGATCCAGACTGCAGATGATGTGATGCCTGTCTTGTAAGCTACAGGAAAAATGTAAAGAAACGCTACAGCTTCCTTTTCAGACTTGTTATTCCACGCAGTTCTCTGGTTTCCAACCCTGGTAATGTGAGAATGAAGTGATATCACAGACAGTAGATTATTTTAGGGGAAATTCTTGAGGATTCCCCCCTACTACTACCACCTTTGTGTTTTCTATCTGTTGTATTTAGCTGCATGGATGCTTGTTAACAGAGCTTCAGCCATCATGTTGCCTGAGGCATGGTTAGTGCCTTGGGAAGATTTACATTAATCAAACACAAACAGACAGTGTAGCGTGAAGAAATTTCTCTCCCGCCAGCACTGCTCACAATCCTAATTATGTTTATTGGGGCAGAAAAAGAAAACAGCCCTTCCATCCTTGCCCTCCTTCCCCTGGGCTGAATTGGTTATGTCTCCGGAAGAGCAGTGAGCTGACTGCTCTCTGCACTGACCTGCTGACCTCCATTCTCCCTTGTGGGAGGAAGGGATAGGATTCCTGAATGTTGGTGCTATTTTTATAGTTGCCAGGTGTAAACTTCTGGAAGTCCTTGCAGGATTAGAACTCTAATGAGCAAATGAATTCTACATACAGAAGTGTTCTGGACTGGCGCACCACATAAAAGTTGCCAACATGTCTATATGAGAGAGAAGTGCCAAAGAAAGACAGGATTTAGAACCAGTAAAACCATCTAGTTGAACAAAAAGTAGAATTGGAAGTGTGGCCAAAATTGACCAGGCAGTAAAGGGCAGGGATTGGACAGTGAGCTGGACTGGTAGGCAAGCTAGGAGATTTATTGGTATAGTTACGTAGGGGAGTCCTAAAAAGAGTGGACCAAAGGTGGTCTTGCAAACAGAATAAACCCCTTGATTGGTGGAAAATCTGCACATTTAGGGTTTTTTGGGGAAGGTGCAACTTCTTGGTACCGAGGGTGTGGATTCAAGGCATTTTTTCTCCCTTGCCCCTCATTCCTCCAAGGTGCACTTCTCTGCTTAAAGCAGTGAGAGTCAAGATTGCCTTGGGTGGGGGATCTCTAGTACTTGGCTTTGTCTTCTAGTTGCCGTTCTTACTCCTACACAGTTACAAGCTCACCAGGCATCATTTTTAACTACATGCACCCTTTTTTGAGCAAGGGCATAGCTCAGTAGCACAGCAGCTGCTGTATACATAAGATCTCAAATTCAATCCCCAGCATATCCAGCTACAGATGAAAATGCTGTGTCTGTAAATGTGGAGAGCCACTGCCAGTTAGTGTAGGTAGGAAGTATGAGCTAGCTCAGGGGTTGTCAACCTGCTTGCTACCGCCCACTAGTGGGCTTTTCAGGATTCTAGGTGGGCGGTAGGGGGTTCTATGGCACAAGCTGAATCCTCTTTACATCAAGCACTGGTGGGCAGTAAGGAAATTTTACCATCAAGAAACATTCATTAGTGGGCGGTAGGTATAAAAAGGTTGACTATCCCTGAGCTAGATGAACCAGTGATCTGACTTTGCACAGGACAGCCTGTGTGTTCCTATGTTTACATTGGGAAGCAAAGTAATTTGCTGGCAGACCTAAAGAAATGATGGCAGTTAGATATTAAATTGTAATATATAGATACAATTTATTCTATGAAGAGATTAGAATAAACCTATATAGTGAGATGTGAACACCACAAAAAAGAACTATGACACAATTTGTGGCTGTAGTATCAGTGATTTTTTTTACTCCCCTCACACTGCTATTGTAATTATATTTTTAAATATATATTTTTTTGGTCTCTAAGATAGCTAAACACTCAGACCTAAGCTGTCCTTCCTCCTACTGGCTGAAGTCCTTTCCCGAAGATGTACGTAGATGCTGTTTTCTTCCTCTCCATTAGCAGTCTTCACTGAGATAATAGCTAGGAGGGAGGTATGAAGAAACTCCACCTCTTTTTGCCTATCCCAAGTGGACTGACCAAATGCATTTTCAAGAGTATCAGATGAGCATTTTTAAGGAGCCACCAAAATCAGATGGGCTGGCTGGGTTTCTTAAGCAATTTGACCTTCATCAGAAATAGTATTGCTGGCTAATTTCTCTGGTCCCTTTCAATCCAGGTAATCTCTGTAAGTCTTTGTTTCCTTGTTCTGATGTGTGATGTGGGAAGAGGGATAGAAAACAGCTTTTCTTGGTGCAGAATAATAAAAGGTGAAACATTCTTCTTTATGGAAAACAATGTTTTAACAGAGAAGAGAATATTGTACACAACTGTGTTGTGTTTTGTGGTCTAGCTCCTACTTTTAAAAAAGCATATTTCAAAAAATCTGAGCTCAGCCTCGGTTTGAGAACAAAGGTTTGACAGCCAGGAAAAATGTCTCTCACAGAAGAGGCAGACAGCAACACTGTCTCCGCTATGCAGAATCCTCAGCTGAATCCTTATGCTACTTTGCTGGAACCTCTCAACCTGCTTTTGTGATTTACCTGTAGGTTAATCTGTTTCATATTCATTTAGTAGTTACTGTTAGCTGTATGCTAGATCATCTCTTATCTCTGTAGTAGTCCTGAATATAGCATATCTCATTCTTATTCTTACCAGAAAAAAGCAAAAAGACTGCTTTTTAACCAAGGGATGTAAATTGATAGGAGTAAATGCTAAGGAGCTGTATTTATTTTCCCTCAATTTTTACGTTCTATGGTTCATTTAATAAATTTGACATATGCTTCCAAAGCAGACCAATAGATTTTTGTCATAAGACACTCAAAAGCACAACTGCTGACAGGATCTCTGTGCTGAATTACTATTGCTTTTTTAAAAAATAGGATGAGGGAGTTAAATTGGTAGTTTGTTTTCTGCAGAACATTGCTGAATAACAAACAGAAAGCATTCTGAAGATTCGGTTGTATTATCAGCAATACACCATGTGTGGTGAAGCGGCTGTGTGGGTTTCTGACAGCACGGAGAGTGTTATGGTATCCATCATGCCTATTAATGCATGGATGTTAGATTAGATGTGATGGGCGGAGGATGTTGTGAAACCATTTCCTTGAGGGGAAACTGCTTCAAAGGAAGCAGTATTTTTTCATAGGAGGCAGTGTTCCAGTTACTCCTGTTCTAGGGCACAGCTGTGTAAAAAGGGATGTGCTTGACTAGACAAGGCATTGTGAGCTTTCACCTTTCTCTGAACTTAGTGAGAATTGACAACTCTTTGTGCTGAATAGAATTGGACATTTTAGTTTTCAGAGCTGGTTTTGTCAGCAACGGTTCAGCAGAAATATATGGAAGGGAAGGCTTTGGATTACAGTATTTGCATGTCTTTCGTCTAACCCTAGTGATCTCTCTGTCTCTCAGTCTCAGTCTCTTCTTTAAATGGGCAAGTTTTGTGAAGGTGATCCAGGACAGATGGAGAAGGGTTGAAGCTTAGTGGTAGGGCACATGTTTTCCATGCAGTTCAGTCCTTGGCATCTTGAGGTAGGAGTGGGTGCGACTCTTGACAGAAAATCTGAATAGCCATTGCCACTTAGTGTAGACAACACTTTGATTTAATGTTTTGCATGTTCCTAGATAATATGCAAATGTAGAATAGTGTTCCTGTTCATACTGTACTTCTATTAAATATCTTGCAGTATCGTTCTGCTTTTATTTTTGAAACAGGTGTGCCTCATCTATTCTCTATAAAAAAATCTTCCTCAAAACCGAATGCTTTGTGGAATATGCATGATGAGTTGTGTAGGGTGGAATTTATACCAGGTTTGGAGTATCCTGATTCCAAACTTCTCCCAGTATGCTTAAATTAAGGGATGACTTCATTCATTTTAATTCCCATTGGTAGTGTCAGACGACGGCTGTATTTCTGTGCAGTGAAAATATGGTCTTTAGAAACCTTTGAAATGGGAAAATTTGGTGTCACGGCACTTAACAATACTGTCTTGTGAGTACCTTGCCAAATGTAAACTAGTTTTGTTCCACAGGTTCAGTGGGCCTAAAACACTTATAGTGTCTTAGATGTAGAATGAACTGCCCCATGGGAAGTACAGTATTCAGGGCTGGAAATGTTTGATTGTAAAACACCCTTCTTTCTAAACAGGCATAATTTCTGCAGCAGCTAAAACCAATCTGCAAGGCTCTGCTCTGGCTGCAGCTACAGAGCAGCACAATGACCACATTGAGAGTAGCTGGGGAAGCCCTCCTTCCTTGCTGGCTCTGTAAATGCAGCTCTTTCTCTGTGAAAAGCCCTGACATCAGCTATTGGAAAAAATCAGAGGACTTGTGTCATGGAACAGTGCTGAGGAACTTGCTTGAGCAGGGTCTGAATGGCTGGACTGTGGCTGAAACTTAAGTAGCAAGACTTTTACACTTCCACCCCCTCTATCTTCAGCCTTTCTCTAACCCTCTTGCTGAGACAGATATTAATCTATATGCTTGAAGCCTGGCTTGGAACAAGAGCAGCACTGTACTTTGTTGCTGGCAATATATGTAAAATAAAAATGCACCTTGCTGTTTGAGGCTGATGAGAAGCTTTGGAATCTCTTAAGTGTTTGAGTGGGTTGCAGAGGAATTGGGTGGGAATGTGAGAAGCAGACTTTGAACACAGCATCCAGGGTTGCACCATGGTGGCTCTGGCTTTTAGTTTTTCCTGAAGTGGCACAGTCTCATCATGGGATGCACATGTAGGGCAGAAACAGTAGCCTGATGCATTGATTTCCCAATCGAGCTTAAAGCCCATACTTAGATTTAGTGGGCACAGCAATCTCTTAAAACAATTGGCTACTCTTAACTGCCACAGGGCAGTTGCATCAACAAATTAAAATACAATGAAAACAATTTCATTAAATTATTTTTCACTTCCGTATGAATCCCAACTGTGTGAGATCAGCTATTAAATCTTTACCCCACCCCTCCTCTGAAAGCCTGCAAAAAGCAATGTTTATTAACCTGTTTTCTGAAAAATATATATAATGAAGAGGCTGGGTACATCTAAGTGGGGAGGAAGTTGCACAGATGTGGAACCACCACAAAAAATGTCTTTTTCTAGGGGCCTGTACTATGTACTTTGTACTGTGCAGGGACCACTAGGTCAGTCTCTTCTGCAGATCCAAAGGCACAGGCAGGTTATATGGAAACAGGTATTCTCTTAGATATTTGGGCCCAGGCTTTTAAGGGATTTATGCAAGTGTAAGCACCTTGAATTGGACCCAGAACACAATTGGCAACCAACAGAGCTGCTGTAAAATGTGGTTTATGTGTGTTTGACCTGCTGTCACCATCATGATCCTAGCTGCCGCATATTGGCATCCTTGCATTTTCTGGATTGTTTCCATGGGCAACCCCATGTACAGTGGTACCTTGGGTTAAGTAGTTAATTCGTTCTGGAGGTCTGTTCTTAACCTGAAACTGTTCTTAACCTGAAGCACCACTTTAGGTAATGGGGCCTCCTGCTGCCGCCGCCGGAGCATGATTTCTGTTCTCATCCTGAGGCAAACTTCTTAACCCGAGGTACTATTTCTGGGTTAGCAGAGTCTGTAACCTGAAGCGTATGTAACCCGAGGTACCACTGTACTGCATATTACAGCAGTTCAACCTGGAGTTTACCAGAGCATGGTGACTAGCCAGGCTGTTCTGTGCAGAAATTTTCACTGTAGCATAGAGTTGGAAAAAATATTATGAACTGGTTGGTTGTCTGCCTGTTGCCATAGTATCTAGTTGTTTATTTTAAAAACTAAGTCACATTGGCCACATGTCTCTTGGTATTCAAATTAAAAATGAATAGTACATACAAAAAAATTCTTAACACATTTACTGTATTTATATTTAGACATGCCTACCACTGAATTTGATAACACTGTGAAATGTGAAATTGGATGTTATAACTTGCCTCAAGTTCTGAGTTCCTTAAATCATGAAGCTTTAATGTTATTGCATTGAAGGTGGAGACTAGAAGTGTTTGTAGAACAGCCAGAAATCTAAAGCAAATAATACCGTGCATCATTTTCTCATGAGTCACTTTTTGGCTGTGTCTGCTGTCCTATTCTTCTACTAAAAATGTTTTTGTTGGTTTATGTACATGAAATTTGGGAGCAACTCTGGCAGTGTATATCAGCTGGTCATTCTCCTAGGCCAGAGCTTTTCAAACTTGTCATGTTGGTGACACAATTTTTTAACATGCATCATTTTGTGACACATTAAATCAGTTTTACTAGCAAACCAGAGGTTGAACTAACCCATTTCCAGCCCTGGGAGGAGAGCAGGGAGCGTTCACTTGACACACCTACACACTGCAGCCGACACACTAATGTGTCGCGACATAATTTGGAAAGCTCTGTCCTACGCTGACAGGTTTTCTCCAGTCTGTGTCATATAAATCCTGTTATCATCATTGGAACTGTAGTATAGCGGTTTCTTTAAGAACTGTGTTTCTCTCACCTAAAACCAAAGCAATGCTTTAGTGAGAGCAAGAAGTATGAAACGGACTAGCTGCTTTATATGTAGTATCTGGAGAAATAGCAGAGGTGTAATCACTGGATGTGAATGTAAATCTAAAAAACCTCAAACCTAAATTGAATCTCATCGCTGTAGTTTGCACCAGTACTATACACAGTTCTGCCTGAATCATCCATATGGGGTTGATATATTAGTAAAAATGATTGTCTTCAGCAGACTTGCATGTGCTGTGAATGTTATATAAGTGGACTGAGAAGAAGAAACTCTTTGCATAACTAAATCTTTCTATTTTGTTTAACGGACATATTAAAATCATATTTGATTTAATATGCGTTGTTCTATGCTTTGTGGAATATCTCAGAGATTACTGAATTATCCTTTTTAAGGAAGGTGGTCAGAGTCTAGCTTGACTATTTTCATTAAGTGAGCACTAAATAAATGAATTTTATACTGGAAGGAATACATGAGACGTTATTAGATTCTACTTTTCAGTGAATGAGCCGGATATGTGAAGGATTGTGTGAGGTTACCCTGTGATCATGACTTGCTGGCTGCCCTGCCTCCATATCCCTTCTGTCTCTCTCTCTCTCTCTCTCTCTCTCTCTCTCTCTCTCTGTGTGTGTGTGTGTGTGTGTGTGTAGAACGAGAGACTGGGAAAGCTGGCCTGCAGCCCAGGAGCTTCCGGGAATCTATCACAGAATCCCTTTGGAACAGTTCTCCCCTTGACATATGCAACATTGTTTGGTGACTGGCATTCTCATGTAAGAAAGACTGAGGCTATGGGAGATAAGCTTGGAGTTTATTCTCCCAGAACTGCATTTTGGAGTGTTTACGCCCTCAGGCTTCTGAACAAATCTGCCCTGGTTAACGGCAGATGCTTTGCTGCAACATGGGGGTGGGGATATTATAGAGAAATGTCAACGGTTTAAAACAGCTGCTTCGCTGTGCAGTAATGTTGTATAGCTTGAGCCACCTTTATGAAGGTAGATGTATATAGAATGAAGTGAGTTGCCCTACAGATTTACTTGGTGTGCAACAAGTACTTACACACCTTTCTAACTGGTGTTTTTAATAGTAGCAGTCAAAATATGTAGTTGCTAAAAGTAATTAGGCCAAACTCTGTGAGGTTACTTTGAGGTTTGTGTGTGGAGAGAAGCAACAAAGGAATGATAGAGCTATGCTAGAATTCTTATTCGTGTGATTCTTAAATGTCTTAACTATTCTAAACTAATTTTTATTTTTATTTTTATATTTCAGGTTTCCCCTCAAAAAACCTACAAGGTGAGTGTTTGAGAATTTGACTACCTACATACTACCTGCAATATTCTCTTCATAATCAAGATAATATTGGCAGACTACCATACTTGCGCAGACAAGTGAGCTCTTGGATCCAGCTTGGTGCTTGTGTGTGCCTAAGAGTTCCAAGGGTTATTTACGTATCAGAGATGGATCTGCAACTGCATGAAGTTGGCTTTTCTTAGGCACACATTGCCTCCCTACATACAGGCAACTCCCCATTTTTGTGCAATCTACTTGCACGTGACCGTGCACACACATGATGTTGGGGACCTGGAAATGGGGAGCATCCTAGAGAGTCCTAGTGACTTGCAAGAAGACCCTCACCAGAACCTGAAGAGGATGTTCTATTTGGTCTCCTTGTGAGCTGGAAGCACAGCAGGGATTTATTGAGGTTGCTAAGCCTTCCCACCTAACAGCTGATATGTGGGGTAGCACAGTGGCCGCTACTGTTTCCCTGCACATTAGCTGAGGAAGCCCCGCTGCCCCTCTGGTTTGTGCAGGGGTGTGTGTCTCTGCATGAGCTGGAGGGGCAGCAGCGCTTTGTTGAGCTGTTAGGTGGAAATGTTGAATAGCCTCAACAGATCCCCACTGCCCCTCCAGCTTGCCAGGAGACCTTCCCTGGAGCCCAAAAAGGACATCCTCTTTGGGCTCGGGGGGGGGGGGGGAAGGGTCTCCTCACAAGCTACTAGGATTCTCCAGGGTGTTCCCCATTTTATGCACATTTCACCGATCTGTGTGGAAGCACGGAACGTACCCCCAGCATAAATGGAGAGTTGGTTGTAAAAATAATGTGGAAAGTCCAGCACTTGTTAGTGTAGGGCTAGGAATCAGAGTTTTTCCATGCAGAAAACTTCGGCACAAAATTGACACCCTCCACCACCCCGCCCCAGTTTATCTTCAGGTTTGTGTCTCCTGTAACTTCTTGCACTGGAAGGCAGGAATTAGGCACGTCTTCCCTGTCTCTTCAGGTGCTGTAGAACAAAATGGCTGAGATTACCATAGCTGTGACCATTTACAGAAGACAAACTTGAAGGTAAATAGCGTATGGTCAACTTCATACCCTCAGTTGGGTATTGCAACTTCACAGCCTGCAAAGTTAGGATAGCTTCAGCTCAGCTTTATATAAAACCTTTAATTTTTTAAAATGATATTCTCTGCAGATTTAGGCAGCAGAATAGAAGTAGCAGCAAAATTTTACTCCTTTACTAGATACATGTGAGGAGATGTACAGATTTCTTAAATTCTGCAGGGTCATTTGGTGTTTATGATTTTATAGTATCTGTTGTCTTGGTTGATCCTCCATCTTTGCTTCTTTTTGTTTTGCTTCAGACATGGCAGCATTCTGAGCAGAGAGTCTCCAGCAGACAAGAAGCAGAAGGTTGAACGCTGCGTCAGTGCCCAGGACTTCGACCCTACAGGTAGATTCCTCATAGCCTCCCACACAACTCATTGCTTCACAACAAAGAGCTTTTAGAGTGAAAAAGTGACCTAACTTTTTTCCTGGTGTAACATTAAGAAGCTATTGCTGCCTTTCTTTTTCACAGTGATTGCATAATTTTAGATATCCCCTTTTCACAAGTTGAATTCCCCAATGTTATTAACTGTTGTGTTCTTCAGTTATGTAGATAATGACTCCAGTAGTGATAGCTGGGGTGAGTGGTGGTGGCGGAATCTTTGGCCAAAGCAAATATGATGGACTTCTGTTGTTACCTGTTCTGTTTGATTTGATTTCTTTTATTTTAAGCCTATTTGGAGAGAAAGGGCTATTGGTGGAGCACACATATTCTGGTGGAAGAGGTGTTTTGAAACCTTGGAACCAAGCTATTTGAACTATGTGTTGGATCTCCAAACATTTCTGTTTTTGAATAAGTCTTCTGTGGCTGCATTTTTTTAATTGGACCAGTGGTCTCCTCCAGCACTCCTTCTATACTCAAAATTGTGGTTGCGTTTTGGAAACACTAGAAGATCCAGTTGCACATCCTGTGTCATTTATCCCTAAGGGTTTAGGAAACAATTATTTAAAGCAGCTGCAGCCCGTAACTATGCAGGTGCCAGTCTTGCTGATTTGGCACAACTGCAAGCTGCATGGGGATTATGCTGATCTGCGTGCATATTTCTGCAATGCAAAGGAGCAGACCATATGACTAGCAGTCATCGCCAAAATGGGTATTACTGAGGGTTTTGTTGTACAAAATCCTGCACAACTTTGCATCTCTTTTCCCACTTCACCTATTTTTAGGACAACATTATTAAACCACCACTATTGGGGGACCTCCCTTTGGTAGGTTTTATAGCTATTTTTTAATAATCTAAAGCTGACTGTAGCACATTACTGGTCTAGATAAATTATTGGTTACACTTAAGGCTATTCTTTGTCTGTGGAGCGAATTTTAAACATCACATGGCTTTGTGACCTGAAGAACTTCCTTTCAGTCTCCTGAGTGAAGTTGTACTTTCTCATTTTGTATTTTTATAAACTTTTAACTGGACATGGCTATTCACTTTCTTTCTTTTTCCCTATACTTGTAGACCATCTATGTTGCATTCAGAGTCTATTGCTGTCTTGGAAATTAGTCTGCATGTGGAGGTTCCACCCACCCCAACCTACTAACCCAGTGACTGCTGTGTGCTCCTAACTGTATGACTGGCTTGCGGGTGAGCCTCTTGGCCCCATGTGTTGTGTTGCTTCTTGTCTGTGCACCATACTGTTTAGCCTGTTATTTCCTCAAATCATGCAGCAGGTAAGAGGTGACTCTGAAGGTTGCAGAATGTGATATGCAAAGATAGGTCAATCAGGTATTTATACTACATCTTCATGCTGGCTGGGTTCAAGCATGTTGGGCTTGAATTTTGGAGAGCAGGATTCATTGTCTAGTTAAGCTGTGGTCTATGCTGGGTTGCTATAATTGTAAATATAATCATTATCTATTTATATAATAACTTATTTCCCCTTTTGTAAAACTGAAACAGTTGTAACCTATTTCACTGTTTACGAGGGTGAGTGGAAATAGAAATATCTATCCATTACTTCATTTGCCCTGCTTAAAACTACTTATTTGTCACAGGAAGGACGTACTGCCCATTTTTATGTTACAAGTTCATCCCATTTCTAAGAGTGAGGGCTGGTACCAGTTCTTTTTTATGAAAGTGTAAATTTTCATCCACAACATTCTGATCGTAGGTGTTCAGGATTCTTTCACCTTTGTATCCTAAGTTGTAGTGATGATCTGTTCCGACTGCCATGAAACATTATGTGATTCTAACTTAAATAGGGAACTTGGGTAGCAGGGCTGGAACAAAAATATTTCACAGACAGTTAGATTCAAAACTTGATGCCATTCCCCAGAGTGGTGGGAGCAGCCCATTTATTATATGGTGTTTTTATAGAGTAGGGCCTGGATGTTGATCATATTAAATACAATTCAGTAGTTGATATAGAAAAGAGAGAGCTGGATTGTGTTAACATTTTCCTCCTTACAAGAACCTTACAGTGTGATGTTACCTGTATTGTTCAAACCTCTGGTATTCACATTCTGATTTCAAAATGTTATCACCTCTGTGTTGCTCATACCTTGTTTGTGTTTTGCATGCATTAACCCAATTATACAAATCATTCTGACTTATGAATTTTTTTTCATGTTGGTCTCCATATTTCCTATATCTTTTTCTCCTGCTTTCGTGCAGATAGCTCCTCCAGGAAGACAAAGTGTAGCTCGGAGGAGAGTAGATCCGAGACGTATGGTAAGCTGAAGCAGCCACTGCAGCCTTGTGCCTTTGTTCAGTGTGCTCTGTGCTGTTGTTCTGTGTGCCCAAGGCCTCTGCCCTTTACCTGCCATGCATGGCTTATTCTGCAGCAGGGAAAAGGACTGAGCTTTTTAATGTGGCTGCTGTGTGCAAGCTTTTGGCAGATGGACACTAACTCGCGTAGTAAAAGCCAGATGTCTTTTATTTTGTCATCCATTTCCTAATAGGAATCCTTTTTAGGGGTTGGAATATTTAGGAATCAGTGTCAGCTAATAGCAGCTTAGGGATGCGGGTGGTGCTGTGGTCTAAACCACTGAGTCTTGGGCTTGCCGATCAAAAGGTCGATGGTTTGAATCACTGCAACGGGGTGAGCTCCTGTTGTTCGGTCCCAGCTCCTGCCAACCTAGCAGTTCGAAAGCACCCCAAAAAGTGCAAGTAGATTAATAGGTACTGCTCCAGCGGGAAGGTAAACTGCATCTCTGTGCGCTGCTCTGGTGTTGGTGTTCCGTTGCGCCAGAAGCGGCTTAGTCATGCTGGCCACATGACCCGGATAAACTGTCTGCGGAGCGGAAAAGCACTGGCTCCCTCGGCCTGTAAAGCGAGATGAGCACTGCAACCCCAAAGTCATTCGTGACTGGACTTAACTGTCAGGGGTCCCTTTACCTTTACCTAATAGCAGCTTAAAGGTTTGTGAATAGGTTGAGTTACAGACCATACAGGCTATGGTACTGATATGGATGTATTTGCATTTTGTTTGAAGGAAATTACAGTCATTTCACTTTTCAACTGTTTGGGCATCTCTTGCTGAATTTTCCTTAGAGAAATGGATATCCTTACCATACCTAAGATTGACAGCTAATTGCATAGAACCATTAGAACAGCATGGGTAGTTTTGTAACTGAAAATATTAAAACTTCAGTTAACCTTATAATAGGCATGCTCCACATCAGGTATAATTTCTACCCCTTAATTTCTGTTCTGCTACTTGTCTTGTGAATGATCAGACCTTTTAGAAATGGGTAAATCCAAAACTGTTAAGATTCTTTAATATCAGGGTTCCTACCGCTTTCCTTGCCTAGATTCCACCACCTCCTTATATGTATGTTGGCACAAAACCTTCTGATAATGATCTCAACTTGAACTCAGTATAATCACTTGTTACCCTGTGTCACTGTTGTTTTTTTAGCACTTGAGTTCTTTTCAAAACCATTTCTTTCTAGATAAGTTGTTTCAGTTTCAAGCTTTAATGTACTTTGGAAGAAATCTCATGCTTTCTCTAGAAAAACAACAAATTAAAGGGTCCAATCTTGTTATGATTTATGTACTGGTTTGCTGAACTAATTGTTCCCTGCTGCAGAATCGTCCTCATCAGTTTTGCTATGCTGAACTGCTCTGTAGGATGGAATGGACAGTGAGGCATGGTTTTTGCTATCTTTTTCCAAACTATGCATATGCAAACTCTCCACAGCTAATTCATTCTTGTGTGGTTCCTTAAAAAGGAATTTAAGTAGCAGCCATAGTGGTAGCTGCTGAACCCTCTAAAGCAGTGGTTCCCAGTTTGCTATGTACTGTGGACATTTTTTCAAAATCCAAGCCAAGGACCCCATACTTTTGAAAATTCTGATGTCTCTATGGTAGTTTTTGTTATGTGAATGACACCACAGACCCCTTGGGTAGATTGTGCAGACCCCCTGGGTTCACAGACCCCCATTTGGAAACTACTGCTCTAAAGCAACCTTGGCCAACCTGGTGCCCTCCAGAGTTTTGGACTGCAATTTGCGTTGGCCTTATCCAACATGGCACTAACAAATAGCTTGTACTTCTCTTTGAAATACTGTAGAAGAGCTGACTATATTGATGTAATCCCCTTTGGGAGAGGGGTTCCCCCTCCCCTGCAGCTATTTGCATATCCTTCTGCTATGTACAAAAAGTAGGAATAACAATATTGCTACCTTAGAGGTCAGAAGAAATCCCAGTGCTAGTTGTATTGAATACTGGTCTAAGTATCATTCAAAACTTCAGTAGTGGAAACTTTCCACTGCCATTAGTTTTTCTGTGAAGTAACCAATTAATCTGTCTTGATTACAGGAAATGTGTTGTGTGCCTTTTGGGATCCATCTTAAATTTTGTTTCCCCTGCCTTTACTGTGTGCCTTGGCTTTTCATGAATGTATAGTGAAACATGGTTTCCTAACCCAAGCCTTTCTGCTTCCTCTCATACTTCCTTCAGAAACTTTGTCTTTGGTTAGGATTTATCTGTGTGGTTCCCATTCCTTTCCTTTATTTCGCTGTGCTGGCTCTCTTCCTCCCCTCCCCCATCTTCCTACTGGTGGTGTAATTTGTGTGGAAAAGTTTGCAATATTTGTTTTGGATGGGGTTAAGCTATTTAAGAGCCTGCAAGTGGAGAATGCTATGCTTTATACGACTGCAGCCTCTTTTGCTTGCCTTTGGATATTACTGAGGAAATGCCTTGAACAGGTAAAATTGATTAGAGGTGTTGCAGTTACCCTTTTAAGGTGAGAGCTGTTGAGATGCCTGTTTTGAATGAGAGATAAGTTCACAATCCTTGATTGCTTGTGAAATGAGATATAACATAAAACATAAACAGGGACTGTGTTTTTAAACTTCTGGATAATACAAGATGTGTTTTGCATTCTACTTTTTAAATATCGTAAGTTTCTCATATATTCCGCTGATAAAAACTAAACATTTTTTTTTTTTCTGTTTTGGAGAAATAGCTCCATAGCAGAGTTTGGTACCTTCACATTGAATCTCTGTGTTGTGGTGACTATTGCTGTGGTCTGTTTCTCAATACCTGTAATTTCAGACATTTAAGAGGTTCAAGGAATGAGTATTGAAATCAGGTTCTTTGCATAAATTGTAGTTTTTGTTCCAGGAAAGCTTAGCCGCCTCATGTTCATGGCAGATAATTTGGGGGTTGAGGATGACTCAGTTAGACTTTGTTGACCCTCCCCTCAACAATTTTCTTTATTCAGCTTTATGAATTTTTGCAAAACATTTGTATTATATAAAACTAAATCTGAGATTCTTAGTCCTAAAATCTTTTTCTATTTTTTTTGGGGGGGGGGATAGGGAGCTTACATGTCTATATTTTATAATGCCATTTTTTCTGTGGCCTAAATGGATGCTAAAGGAGTCTATATATATATATATATATATATATATATATATAGTATTGCCCCTTTCCCTCATTTTATGCCTTCTACGACCTTGCAGTTGTAGCAAGAACAAGGAGCAAAAATGATCATGGATACTGCCAGCTGTGCTACATCCATAACAATAACTCGAGCATACTAACAGCAGGGCTGACTGCTCAATGCCCATGAACTGATGATAGCTGTGGCTAAAGTGGGGAATGGAGTGGCAGAATAGGTGAATTTTGTACCAGATACCATATGTAAAGGAGCACTATGTTGTTGTTTTTTTTAAAAAAATTACTGTGTCATCATTGGAAGAGAAGTTTAAGCAAATGCGCACAGGGTATGGATCTGTCTGACCTCTGCAATGGAATGTTAAGACTTGTAATTGGGAAGAGTTTTACTAGGAAAGTAAAAACCAAAAATCTTTCATGCAATTTTTGAATGAAGTGGCATGTCCTGTAAATCCTGCACTTTCCTTCCCTTTGGCATTGTATTTTGAAATGAGACTTAGAGATACTTAATCATATTAAAGAATTGGAGATGAGGAGAAGAAAGTGGTGTCTTGTGCCATAAATGCAGGATACCATCTCTCTTCCAGTTGTGTCCTGGGAAACTTCACATATTACCTTGGCGGTGTGGTTGGACCAATAACTCAAACCACATCAGCATGCCTCAAGGCAATTGCCTCTTAGGTAAAACAATGCATAAGTTTGAAGCTTTTTTTTATAATCCTCAGAATTTTTGTGGGAGGCTTTTTTTGCATTATCAGAATCGGACCAAACCTCATGGATGCCACTTCGCTCACCTGTATGGTGAGGTCCCTATACTGTTTGCTTCCTAGAGTAATGACAATAGCTTAATAGATGTTTGAAGCAAGTCCTATAACTATTGTATGTATGTATGTATGTATGTATGAATAAATAAATAAATAAAGTTGAGCACTGGAAAAATGGAATTGATTGAGTTCTACAAGTAGTGTGTGAGCTATTGCTACTGTAATAATAAGCTCAGAATGCTTGACATATTTCTACTGAAATAATTAGTTCAGAATGCTGTAATACTGTTGAGTTGTTGCTTCTGTACAGGGCTATGCTTTTGGTTTTGCTTCTTCTCACCTATCCCATGTGTCATACAGATAGCCCGTTGTACTGATAGAAATGCTGGTATTCATTTACTGAACGCTTGAATTTTGATTTATTGTTACATGATTCTTATGTCAAGCCAGTTGGCCAATTACCTGAAACAGAATTTTACCTCAGGATTTTTATTCCCCCAACCCCCGCTGCAAGGAAAAAGCTGGACTAATGGCCTGACTTGGTTATAGGGCTGCATGTACTGCATGTACATGTAGGTTATAGGCCTACATGTACTGCAGCATTTAAAAGACAAGCAACAAATATCCAAGGAAAAAGCAATCTGTAAAAACAGTACTTAAAAAAAATTTATAATTTTCATTTATATACATTACAATTATTCAACAAACATTCTAACATTTCAAACTTTGACTCCCTTCCCCCTCTTTTTGTGGTTCTTTGCATTTATTTTCATCATTTCCTGCATATCTTAACTTACTCTTTTATTCATCTGTCCTCATAAATATCTCATATACATTTTTGAAACTGCAGGTTGTAAAAACAATATTTAAGAGAAGTTGGGAAGATGAATAAAGGATTTTCTACAAGGCAAAGCTTTAATGTTGCTTGCTACTTGCTTGTGCAATCTACTTTTGATTGGAAAGCAATGGCAAACTCTCAGCTGATTCTGATAAATCTGGATTGCATCCAGTATGATTAAAGTTTTATACTGAACTTCAGATGTATAACCAGAAAGATAAAAATCTGTGTGCCTAGAGAATGTGTTGCTAGCCCATTCATTTACTTCCATGGAATTCCTAATCACCTATGGAGATCAGGTGAATCGTGAAATACAATACTATATTCAGTGCCACCACTTGACAGACATTCATTCTGGCCTTCATTTGTCAAACTGTTTGGCAGAAGGCGGTTTTTAAAACTGGTTTGCTATGAGGCCAGTAGCCTGTGTTTCCTATTGGCTAGAGAAGAGGGGAACCTCTTCCCACCCTCTGCAATCAGCCTAGAAATGGAGACTAATTACAGATAGGCAAGTCAATGAGTTCTGTGGCTTTGTTTAAAAGGTTAATTTTACATTACAGCTTTTAATACTTTACCTGGCTATTTGTGTTTAAAAAAGGTACGCTTTTAGTGTGTAGTCTGTTCAGCCCATCTGAATATCTGGAGTATATCCATTCTGCTTTTCTCCAGATGTTGTGAATTGCAGATCCCATCAGCCTAAACCAGCATGGCCAACAGTCAAGGTTGTTGAGAGTCGTCCCCTCCATATGTTTTGGACTACCATTCCCACTGCGTATCAAATTTGGTAGCTTTTTGGTGGCCATTTCCCTGATATTGGGATGCTCTCCTGGAAATGTACAAACCTGAGGATGGTGAGCCTGTGCACAGCTTTAGCAAGGGATGCAGTTTTAGAAAACATTGGAAAGAGAACAAGTGTGCAGAATCATTAAGTAGCCCGTTAACTTGGAAATGCAGGAAAAAACAGCATAAATGTAAGAAACCGCAGAAACAGGGGAAGGGAGTCAAAATATGATGTGGAATAATTCAAATTTATGTTTTGTGTTTGTTGTAAAATGAAAAGTATAATTTATTTATTTTCATAAAAAGAATCATTAAGTAGCCCTGTTCTCTAAAGCTTGTTGTTAGCTGACAATGTGGCTGATGTGCCAGTGTATTTTACCTTTCTTTACTATACCTCTGTGTCATGCGATCAATGTTGTAAGCATGGCCAACCTGCTGTAGTAATTACCTTGCTTATGACCTGCTCTCCCATTGTTGGTTCTTTCCTCCTTCCATGTCCACCCTGCAGCTTCCCTTTTGCACACATTCTGTAGGTTGCAATTATCGCTTACCAAAATGAGGTTCTGGCTTGATGCCTATATTGTGTCTCTTTCATTTTTCCCCTATGCAGGTCTTGTCCAACGTTGTGTTATTATCCAGCGGGATGAAAATGGATTTGGGCTGACCGTCAGTGGAGACAATCCTGTCTTTGTGCAGTCCGTCAAAGAAGGTGACGATGCTTGTTCAGGGCAATTCCATGTATTACAGTTGTAGTGAATACATGTGTGTCTGCTTGTACCAGGCATAGGCAAACTCTGGCCTTCCAGATGTTTGGGACTACAATTCCCACCATCCCTGACCACTGGTCCTGTTAGCTAGGGATGATGGGAATTGTAGTCTCAAACATCTGGAGGGCCAGAGTTTGCCTATGCCTGGCTTTTACCTTGTACTGTGAAACATGTATATGCAAGCTTCCATTGACCCTTGTTATTAGTAGTTTAGTTTTGTAGCATACAGGTAAAATGAACATGATTGTTTTGTTTCACATTACAGGTGTGCAAATAGGTCAAATATTGTAATGTGTATCCACTAAAATTCTAACATGCAAAAGGGCACTAAGTTTTCATATGAATTTTTGTGTTTGAGGAACAATACCCATGTAGAAAATAGCATTCTGTGTATTTCGATTGTGAATCTTGTATATATATATATATTTTAAAAGGACAAGCATAGAAAAAGAGGATGTTCCACATTTGACATTCAGTACATAGAATTTGTATTTGGGTATTCTGCCAAGTATATAAATCTCCTATGAAGTGATCATAAGTATGCTAGAGACAAAAATACAGTCCAGTAGTTAGTCTGTAGTCGATAGAGGCCTACATGAGGATAAAGCCTTGCTTTATTGCATATTGGGAGACTAGTGCAACTCTAGAGACTGAATTGAAAGAAGTGCTTTATTGTCTTTGCTATGAAGGAAACTAATTAGTTATGGCTCTACTTGCAACCAATCACATCAGTTTCCTAGAATATATAGGCTCTTGGAATGGTAGGTTGCAAAGGTCTTCCTTCTGTAAGGCAGAATAAAGACTTGGATGCAGCTGCATGGTAACCTCCCACATTGTATATTTTGGCCCAAAACAGAAGCAGGTAGGGAGGTAGGTAGACAAGTGGACTGTCCTTTTCTTCCTTATGAAATCCAGCAAAGCAGGTTTTGTGGCTCATGCTGGTGATGGTCTGGCATGGTCTGCGGTAGGGGACAACATGTGCCATTGGAATAGCATACATCAGGCATGTCCAAAGTCTACTTTGGGGGCCTAATCCATCCCTCCAGTTGTTTAAATCCAGCCCCTGTGGCAGTTTATTTCCTGGGGTAAAATCCTAAAAAAACCTCAACAACTCCAGTCATAAACTCCAACCCTTTAAAAAGCTCAACAACTTTGGTTGGCCCATTGGTTGGCCCTCATGGCGCTTCACGTCATCAAATCTGGCCCTCTTTGAAAGAAGTTTCGACACCACTGGCATACATAGTCTTTACAGAAAGGAAAGGTGTGTTTGGCTTGGACACTAAAGTAGAAGAACACTGGGAACAAAAATGTGTTGAGTTCTAAATGGCTGATTTTTCCCTTTAGATGGAGCAGCCATGCGGGCTGGGGTTCAAACTGGTGACCGAATTATTAAGGTGAGAACATTTAGTGTCATTAGAAGAGTAAATTGCTGCTGGAGAGTGACAAGAATGCTTCCGTGGTCATCATCACAGTGTTTTGCCAAAATCTACCTCCCAGGAACATTTGAGACACTGTGTGTTTTTCTATATTTAGAATTGGCAATGAGCAAGAGGTATTTTTTTGCCAGATGCTTTTTTTTTTGCACAGCACTCTAGTTTTATAACCTTGCTTTATAAGCTGATGTACATTGCACAAGGCTTCAATTTCATGTCTACAAAAAGGTCTTTAAGCATAGAGTTGGTGTTTGTATGTGTGTGTAGAGGAGGGCAGAGCCAGAATTCACTTCAGTTTCTCATACAGTCCATCAAAATCACAAGCAAGTTTGGATTTGGATTTGATATCCCACTTTATCACTACCCAAAGGAGTCTCAAAGCGGCCAACAATCTCCTTTCCCTTCCTCCCCCACAACAAACACTCTTTGAGGTGAGTGGGGCTGAGAGACTTCAAAGAAGTGTGACTAGCCCAGGGTCACCCAGCAGCTGCATGTGGAGGAGCGGAGACGCGAACCCGGTTCCCCAGATTATGAGTCTACCGCTCATAACCACTACACCACACTGGCTAAGTGAATATTTGGCTCTAAAACAATCTAAGAGTATGACTCCAAAGGTTTTATCTGTTGTTAAATTGTATGTCTGATGCCTGTGATGAAAATCTTCTACTGTTTTAGTTCGATATTTCAGGGCATTCTTGTCTATCATGCTGTTGGAGCATAGTTCTTGTTAAAAGGCATGAAGGAAGTGAAATCAGTTTAGCTTTGTAGCATGGAAGACCCATGTCATGTACAATTGAAAACGCAAATTAACACAGCTATTACCTCTTCCTAGGTGAATGGGACTCTGGTAACTCACTCAAACCATTTGGAGGTGGTGAAGCTGATAAAGTGTGAGTAAATTAAGGACAAACTGCTATTGTTCTCCCTGGGCTGAATCATGGAGGTTGAACTGTCTGAGTTGAGCCAGGGGACAGTTTGTAATGGGATTCTAGCCATGATACTGCTCTATTACTGTCTGAAGGCATTGGGGTGCATTTCAGGATCATAGTATTAAATGGAATCTGGCATAATTTGGAAAACTATGAACCTGTGGGTATGTAGCTTGAGACCTGCGGGTATAGGGCGGTATAAAAATGTTAATATATAATAATAAATAATTTTTTAAAACTCTCACAGTCTATGAGACAGTTAAGGCTATTTGACTAGCTGGTGACTTCCGCTGCTTGTTTTGTTAAAAGCTAGGGAAAAAGTTGCTTATCTGACAGTCCTTCACATTTAATTCTTCATCTTGTCAACATTATTCAGTTGATATTAAACCTGTGCTTGTCATGCTTAGTTGTCTTGATTCTCTGCACTATAGCTGAAGCAGGTGGAATGATCATATGACCAACTTCTTTAAACAGGGATTATGTGGCCCAGGACAACTCTGTGCTTCCTCGGCTCCTGTGGTACTGCACACATTGTTTGGTGCTCCAGTGCCATAAGTATACATGTGGTGGGTGCTTGAGAAAACAGAAGGAATCTGCTTCCTCTTGTTGCACCTTTTCTAATGTACACAATACCCTGACAAGCATCACACTTTAGGTCGATACTTAATGGCTAAAGTGGGTTTTGCTTGCTTGCATGTGTTCTCTCAGTTGGTAGTCTTGGCAGATATCTTAGCGTGAGAAGTTTGTTTTCTGGATGGATACAAGATGGTCACAAGACCAAAAATAAATGGCATTTTGTCCTTTCTCTGCAGCGGGCTCCTATGTAGCACTCACTGTGCAAGGGCGCCCACCTGGGTCGCCCCAGATTCCACTGGCTGATTCTGAGATGGATCCAGTAGCATTTGGACATATGTCTCCCATCATGACATCTCCACACTCGCCTGGAACATCTGGAAACACAGAGAGAATTACCAGCCCAGTGTTGATGGGGGTAAGATCTAGCAGGTTTGGGGAGAAGTGGGTTAGACTATGTGGTATGAAAATGTCCTTTGTCCTGCCCCAACCACTCTAATGGTAATAAAGTCTTAAGTCCTGAGATGCATCTGATTAGTCTGCTACAATATATATTTCTCTGCCTAGCCATATTGCCACAGAACTCAAATAGTTGTATTTATATGGAGGCATGAGAAAGAGGCAGAATTGGGATAGCAGTGGGTGGCACTGCTGTTGATCTGTTATGCTGCTGCTTGAAATAGTATTTTATCCAGCCCATCTGTCATCCATAAATTTGATTCTCTGCTGAAGGCAAGGAGAGAGGATCACATGATAATGAAAATGCAACAAACATGTCCCTGCTAAGAAATAAAATTAGCCCAGTGATTGTGTTGTCTTAAATACAAAAATAAGTATGGATAACTTATAATGTGTTTTAACATACTAACATACTGTGAGCAATTTAGAATACTTTGTAGAAGATCTATTTGAGAACAGTTGAACTTGCCTTGTAATTATGTTTTGCCTTCTCTTCTTATCAGGAGGAAAATAATATTGTTCATAGCCAAAAGGTGGAGATTTTGAGGAAGATGCTTCAGAAGGAGCAGGAGAGGCTACAGGTACCAAAGAGGAATCTTTTGGAGAGAAAAAAGAATGCAGCTTCCTAAATTGGCCATTTAACCTGGTTTAACATCTAAATCCCAAGCACAATGCATGAATGATTGTACATTTGAAAGCTCTAAGATTAAGTCTGCATTGAATGTTTCTCAGGCAGGCATCTTCATGTTACCTTAGAGCAGGGGTCAGCAACCTAAGGCCCATGGGCCAAAAGCAGCCCACAGGGTCGTTTAATGGGCCCATGAGCCGCCCCCGAACCGAGCTGCCTGCTTGGTGAGTCCCTGCACGCTGTGCTAAACTGGAACAGCACGGCTTGGGGACTCGCTTCTGCGGTGCTGAAAATCACATCGACACAGACGCCGGAAATTGCGGGGGCATGCGCACACACGATCCGGTCCACAGGGGGATCTCCACTTGAGTGAACTGCTCCAGGCAAGGTAAACCTTGCTGACTCCTTCCTTAGAGAAACAAAAAGTCACAGAACCTCTGGAAGTGAATATTAGTGCAGTTTACTATTCTTAGGCAATGTTTCGAGTTAATTTATTTTTAGATTTGGGAGGCACATTGCCTCCTGATCCCAGCCATTGCATTAACTTGAATCATTGGTTGCTAATATGGAGGGAAATGGGACAAATGGCTATAGAAACCTGTATAGAGTTGTTTTTAGTCTTCAGTGTAATTGCAGAACTATGTGTGTATAAATCCAGTTTTTAGTAATTTTATATCTGGCACATTCTTGTATACTACAGAGCACTTCACCAATTCAAACTAATTTATCTTTACAAGGCTGAGGAGTCCTTGTCTGTGGCCTCCCAGTGACCTTCAGCCCTTTTTGTCTCCGACATTCTCTCACTGAACTGATTGCATTAGTAGGAATAGTATTTATTTATTTTTATTTCTTACAATTTAACATTCAATATTAAAACGCAGTGTAAAACAAATTACAGTCACAAGAATAAGGTGGGTGCTGAAAACGTGCCTTAAATAGTATTTGAAACTTGGCCTGTAAATAAAACCAGGGAATAATGATGGAATGATTCTCCAAATCTTTAAATTGTTTTAGTTCTTGCAAGAAGATTACAGCCGCACTCCCACTCCAAAACTGCTCAAGGAGATCCAGGAAGCCAAGAAGCACATCCCTCAGCTGCAGGAACAGTTGTCCAAGGCAACAGGCTCCATTCAGGTAATGGGAATGCTTGCAGTCTTGATCAGACTATCCTAGAAGGGAATGTTGTGTGGGAGGAGGAAACTGTTCCCAGCTCTGTCTGTGCCGGTTTGCACAAGCTTGCAGTGTTCTCTGAGTGCAGTAAATTAAAGTACACACAAGTTAAAGCTTGGTCTCATTTCTGATTGAGCTCATAGAAACTGATGATTGATGAGGAGATCATTATGCAGAGGATTTAAAGCCTTTTTATGAGTAATTACATGCATACCTTGTTCAAATGGTTTAGTAGGGTTAAATATAGCTGTATGCAGATGCCTGGCCCTTTTTTAATGTTTTGGGGAGCCCTTAAATTAGAGGCCAAGATGTGTTTTACATAGTTCTCATCAGGGACCTGCAAAATTTTACATGTCCCTCTTCTGATATAGCTCACTCTTTTAAAATTTTTGTTAAAGCATCACTATGTGGGGTGCTTGGTGTTTCTTACCCCTGTCTGTCTATTTACAGGATGGAGTTTTATCTTCCAAGTCTGTGGCAGAGTCATTGCAGATCAGCGAGGTAGAGACTGAGAGCGGGGATGGGCTGAACAAAGGAGACTGCAGTTTTGGTGATGGCTCCCAGTTAAATAGTGACACAGCTGAGGTGAGCACTTTGCTTGAAGCAACATGTGACTTGATTAGTGAGGTTTGTCTCAGCCAGTATCTTGTATTTGGAAGGCAACCAATCCTCTTCTGATAGAAGCAAGTGAAACCCAGTTTGAAAGAGTTATGGTAGTTTTAGTGTGCATGTCACTTGACATCTCCCTTAAAAATTGCTGTTTCTATCCTGTTTCTCCTGCCTTCCTTCAAAGAGTACCAGGTGGCTTTATGTGCAAAAAAAATCTTCTGAGGTGGGTTTGACTGACTTAGTGACTTGACCAAGATGACCCTGTGAGCCTCCTGGCCTAGCAGGAATTTGAACCCACCTTTTCAAGCCCAGTTTTGATCTCACAAATAATTCCTGCTTCTGTATTCTTCCTGTTGCCTCTCCTACCTTTCAGATGCTTAAGCTGTTAGTCTGCATACTTAGAAAGAAAGGTGTGAGGACAGAATCCAATGTTGTGTGGAAGCCTGCCGTGTGAGTCTTCATTGGCAGCCTGGAGAAGGAGTGCCATATTTTTCAAGCCCGGGGTTTCCTGGCACACACCCAGTTGCTGTGCAGAGAACAGCAATGCTGGCCTCTCTTAGAGAACCAAGGGGAATAACAGTACCTTTCAGAACATGTTAGAAGCCATTTTGTGGTTAGAATGACTCAAACTTTTAGGGGCAATTTGCCATTAAAGGGAAGGGGCAGGAGCTTGATTCCTACCACAGACATCTCAGTCCCTTTCCAACTGTTTTTTGTGTGTGAATTGAAATATTTGGGTAGGGCTCAGGGCAACCTAAACCATTGCATACTAGCCTAGGTTAATATATCTCCAGGTTTAAAGCAAGAGAACTAACTGATATTTTCTCTTTTGGGTAGTGGCTGTCTTACGTCACCTCACTCCCCTCCCCTCCATCACCTAATTTTTTAAATAGTGACTTTTAAAAATCTGTGACACCATTGTAAACTTGATAGTTTTAATTACTGGCATATGTTTATGAATGGTGCCGCACAGATGTGAACACTAGATTCCTAACCTGGCAGAAGCAAGTACTTTGAAGCTGTATACTTGGAATGCTTTCAGACAGGAGTTTTTTGTGGAGTTGCTGCTAAATTGCTGCTGTTTGTACACCCAGTCCCACCCCCAGCATTCTTACAATGCCACCATCACAGTACAACCCCCTTTAAGCTTCATTCCAGATTTCCCTTTTCTGCAGAGAATCTGATAAGCAAAAATAGCCCTAATCATCCGCAGTCATTGCTGCTGTGGAAGTTCATTAGTGCATTGCGGGGGCAGTGGATTGCTTGCCACGTTTGTGGAATTTCAGTGGGTGGTCTCTTACCACCACACCTCTCTTTCATTTTTTTCCTCACCTGAGCAGAACAGAGTGATTTTTTTCCTGACACCCCACTGCCAAGCAAAATACACTTATTACGATTGATTGCTGCATGCTGTGAAGGCGCACAGCAACCCATTTTGAATGAGCTATTCCCTCAAGATCTCCATGCTGTAAATGTACAGGATTGTCTCTGAGGCAGCAATCAAAGTACATACACCAGACTTTAACAAATGCAGAGGTTTTTACATTATTTTTGTAAATGAATTATTATACATGCATACAAATAGGACAATACTTGATATACACACAAATACACTTTTCATGTTAGGCTATACGTACATTATTCTGCCATGATTTTCTTTATTAAAAGAAAGTGTATATGTTACAAATAGGAAATGCTATTTATATGACTTCTACAAAGTTCATAAGCAGGAAGTAATTGGTGGGGGGGGGGGGAGTCTAAAGCTTATAATTCTGTTGATTGCTATTAAGTGACGTTTTGGTAGCCTTTGGTATCACTGGGCATTTTCAGGTTGAATGAATGAAGACCCAATTTAGGCCCATAATCCAGTTTTAAAAATGACTGCAATTTGGAATTTATCAGAAATGGAGGCTCTTCTCTTTACTCTAAGAAAGTAGTTGAACAGTTATTTACCTAAACTTTCAAGTAAGTGTGTGTGCATGTGCATGCACACCATTTTAGTAAATATAATTTTGAGAGAAAAATGAGGATTTAATAAAAAGTAGGATGGGGATCCTAGGCATAAAAAACCCAAAACCACAGCATATCTTTCCTCCAAAGGAGGCAAAATTCTTAGAGAGATTTGCATAAAATTTCTTGTAGGCTTCTCATGGTTAAGATGAAGTATTAGCATTGTATAAACAATTACAGTTAAATAGTGGATCATTTGGCCACTTTGATTATCTTTTTAATACTGAGGTGCATTTTCTGCCACAATCCTATACTTGCTGGGAATAAGTCCAGCAAAACTAGGTGGATCTTACATCTTGGTAGACTTGTGCAAGATTGTGTTGCCAGCTGGGTTTTTTTGAAAACAGTTTTTAAAAAGAGGAGCAAGCCAGAAATGTCTAAAATTAAGTTTGTTTCTCTTTCATGTCCCAATGAGATTTTAAGGCCAAATGATTTTGAGATAACAGTATCTCGGGGAGGATACTATACCATTCTTTAACATCCTCAGTATTCTGCGTTAACAAGTTCTGCTTTATTGCAGAAGAATATAGAACTTGGTTACTCATATACACTATATGATGATGGTGGTGCCCATTAATGTTGTTTTAGCTCTAATGTATACTTTACAAGTGTATGATTGCAGGAGTCATGGGATTGTCCTTTCTTGTTTGTTCTCATTTTTTGATACTGCAAGCGCTGCAAAGAAAACTTTCTCTCTTTGTTCTTCCTAGAGTCCCCGGGGTGGCCTGAAGGAACGAATCTATCTGGATGAGAGCCCAGAGAAGAGTGAGACACAAGATACTGTGAGTGTATGATAAAGATTTTGGGTGTATGAGGTGTTAGGGGAGGGGTAGTATCTCTAGTGTGGGATATGTATGGCTCCTTCTGGGGTTGTTTGTCCACCTTTGGTTCCCACCCTGTACTCAGCTCTCACCAGTGGCTCCTAGAAACTGTCAGTATCTGACAGTGGCCACACCCTGGGAAACTGCTATGACTGGCCAGCTAAATCAGGTGAGGGTAGCTGATGGGTCTCAAACCCTCAGTGAGTTAGGAACTTCTGTTACATGCAAAGACAGGCAATGGTGGATTGAGTGGATGAGACCAATAGTGGGTCCAACAGTCAAGAAGGTTTTTGCATGTGCTGTAGAAGGAAGTGAGGGGCAGGTGGGGCTCATCAACTTGGGAAAGTAGCCTTTCTAGGAGAAGGAAAAGTCTTATCCTAAACCTCTGCTGCCTTGTGGGATATATTCAAGAGAAGAAAAGGCTGAGGAGTAAACCCTACGCAAATCCGGAGCAGAGTCCCTAAGCCGGTTGGATGGCACCTTGGTTGCCTCCTTCTGGCAGCTCCTGCAACAGGACTGGTGCCAGATGTATTGCTCTGCTTTCCTTTGGACCATATTAGTGATGACAGGAGAGAGGTCTTGTCATCTGGGCAGCCCAGGACCTCCATACACACTACCGAAGCTTGACCCCAAGGAGATCCCTTTGGTGTTGCTAATGCAGTGGTTTGACTTCACCCCTGGAGGTGCACTGCATTGCCTCTCAAGACAGAGGAATGGCAACAACAACCACAGCAACCATGAAGATTTAGATAGCAACTTTTGGTATAGCCTTACTGTCAAGAGTCCCTGTTATTCTTATATTTTCCTTACTCTTTAGATGTGAATTGGTTCCAGTCTTTTCAGATGACACTTTAATCTTGAATTCATTTTTTGTAGAAATTCATCTTTATAGAAATCAAGGCTGTTGAGAAATTTGTGTTAAGAAACAAGAGATTTCATTCATTTATTTTATTGTCTTTTATTGAATGCTTCCTAATGTGCCAGCCAGGATTTTGTATTTATCAGAGCAACTCTCTTGTTGTAATCAATTGAGAATTGCCACTCAACGCAAGGCTGAAGGGAGGGGCTAATAGGTCTGTGCCAGAGCACAGGCAGACATTCCTAGGTTCAGTCCTCAGCATTTTCAGTTAAAAGGATATGAGAAAGCGGGGCTTCCTCATGAGAGCAGCTGCCAGTTCATTGATAGTGCTGGGTTAGATAGATTAATGGTCGGACTCAGCTATTGGTTTGTGCATTGAACAGCAGCTATGGGCCCATGTGGATGTCTTCTGTGTACTTAGTTAGAAGGATTACATAACACTGGGCAACAATTTTTTACTTTTTGAATGTTGTCTTGATTTCTACAACTGATTTAGGGTATTTTTGCACTGCTGAATCAGGAAATGGCATCCGTTTCTCTCCATCAGGTCAGGTTTTTGTGCTATGTTGATTTGAAAAAAATCAGATCTTGTGACAAAATCGATTACATTTTTGTGGCATTATCAGCTGATTTTTGACAACACATATCATCCTAAATATGTTTTTAAGAGAAAAAAATGTTTTTCCAACAATATATATTGATTACCTGATAGAAACATCGATTACTGTAAACTGAATGGTGGACATTGATAAAGGTAAGTACACGTAAATTGCATGTTGCTTCGCCATTTTTCAAACTTCAGGGCTTGAACTTCCGTTTCTTGGAACTCCTGGAATGCTCAGTGGCAGGGAGGTCTCTCTTCAGAGTCCAACAGTAGTCAGCCATCATGACTGCGTCCCAGCGACCCTAATACCTGGTCTCCATCTCTTTCATGTCCTGATGGAATCTCTCCCCCTGCTTGTCACTCATTGAACCCAGGTTCTCAGGAAACCGGTCCATATGTGAAAATAGGTAGTGCATCTTGACGCTCATGTTGCAGCCCGGGTTTCTGAAAGCAGTCAGCATGTTGTTGACAAGTTCTGCGTAGTTTCTGGCCTTATTGTTGCCAAGAAAGTTCTTCACTACCAGAACAAATGCCTTCCACGCTTCCAGTTCCACTTCGTTCATTGAGTTTCTGAACTCTGGATCTCTGATGAGCTGACGGATCTGAGGTCCGTCAAAGATGCCAGCTTTCAACTTCTCCATGGTCAGTCCTGGAAAAGCCTGGCACAAATAAGTGAAGCAGTCACCATCCTTGTCCAGAGCCTTGGTGAACTGCTTGATTAAGCCGAGCTTGATGTGCAGCGGTGGGAAGAGTATTCTGTCTCTGTCCACCAGAGGGTTGTTGATGACGTTCCTTTTTCTGCAAGGCACCAATTCCTCCCGCACAGGCCAGTCCTTCTTCGTGTAATGCTGAGCACGGTCCCTACTATCCCACATGCACAGAAAACATGGGTACTTGGTGAAGCCAGACTGTTGTCCCAACAAAAAGTTCACCATCTTCAGGTCAACACAAATAAACCACTTATGCTGATCATAACCAATTTTCTCCAGCACATACTTCACCCCTTCATAGTTCTTCTTCAGTGTACTCGAGTGAGCCAGGGGTTTTGATCCCCCAACTTTATGCTTTGCCGCACCAATTTATGGAAGATTTCGAGGTTTTATGACTTCAAACTGATCCCTTTTCGACATAAACACCCAGAACTATCGGACCTGAATACTTCTTGTCATTAAAATAATCATTTCCAATCAAAACAATTATTCGACATGGCATTTTACCCCCACCAACTTCTTCTAAAATGCTCCACACAAGCGTACATGTGAACAAAAACGTAAAAAAATGACATGTGGCCATAGCTCAAAAACTTGACCTGATTGAGCAAAACCAATGTGATTTTTGGATTCAGCGCATCAGATTTGTCCTAAATCAGCTGAAAAAACGCAGACAACAAATTTGTTGTTGACCAGTGTAATTTAATGAGCAAGGATTGCAGCATGTGGGTTTGAAGTGTTTTGTCCTTTTCTTTGAGTGCCCTTGAACTTGAGGGGCAAACTCTAGCAGTGCTTGGGTTAGTTCTGCCTTGCCATTAAGGAAGATAATTTGTGTTTTCCCTCTATGTTTATACCCCACTTTTTTTACTGCAATCCGCAGAGTGGTTGACAACATTTTATAAACATACTACTCATTCATTTATATCGCAACCATTTATATAGTGCTTAACAACATAGTATCTAAGCAATGGTATAAGGCTACAAAAGAGATACTATATAGCTGAAACCAGTTAAAATTAGACAAACTTGGATTACTTGAAATACTCACTGAAATAAAAATAAACAATAACAAAAGTTCTTCATCAAACACCAGAAGTTCAGCAGTGAGGGGGTCTGATCTGAGCCAGGATGGAGTTACTGAGCTGGTAGATAGATGTTGGCTGGTAGCACATTGAAGTCATAGGCCACTAACAGTGACATCTCCAAAGACTTTTGTGATTGGGCAAGGATGTAAGGCATATCATTGCATCAAGAACAGCTCACTTAAAATGAAAACAAATCCTGCAAACAACCAGCTCTGCTGAAGCAAGAATTAGCATGTTCTGTTCTGATCTGTTGGGCAGTTGATGTAAGATACCCTATTAGTTTGAGAGGAGTCAGTCCAGGTGGAACAGAAGCAGGATCCTGATGATGTCTTGATCTCTCACATATATTTCCCGTATATTCCACTGTAGTTCTTTACAATGGTCTATAATTCTCCATGTACCACATATACAGTGCTTGCTACACGTATAAATATGGGTAATGGCTCAAATACCTTTTTTTGAGGATAAATTATACAGAACGTCATTTTCCATAACTGTGCTACATAATTCTGACTGCTGAATTTCAGTGCGGTGTAATTTTAGAAAGACCCTTGCAGCATACATGATGTGGATAAATTAAGTAGTGTTATTATAACAAACAAACATCACCGGTTCTTGTTTTTATCCTAAACTAATCAGCTGAATAAAAATACTAAACAGAACGCCCTTGTTTTATCCACATTCGTCAAAAAAGCAGTTCCTTGGATTATTATTTGTTTCTTCCTTTGTCAATGCTAGGACTCTCAATCCAGTATTGGAAGTCCCTCCAGTCGTATTGCACCTCCAATCATAGGAGCAGAAGATGACGACTTTGATGGTGAACAGGAACAGGTGAATTTTTAACTGTTCTCTTGTTATTGTAAAAGACTGGTTGTGGTGTGATTGCTTCCCTATGGCTAAGTGACAGGTTTGTTCATGCAGGATTTTGTTTTGGTGGTGGTAGGAGCCCCTCTTGGGAAAATTCTATTAAACTTGTTAGAGGATTCATTGAAAGGCTGACCTCAGCCAGCAGTAATCGATTGGGATTTTTTTGTTTTAAAAGATATAGGGTGGGAGCCATTTTTTCTATCCTAATTTGTAAATATGCTTAATTTAGTGGCTTTACTGAATTTTCTAGTCCTGGTACAGAAGAGGGGTGGGACTTGGGGTCGTCATTTCTAACCCTGCTTCCCTTCTGTAGGATAGTGGCTTTTGATTTTCCCGGTCATCAGGACCTTGATAATAATAATAATAAAAATGTAATAATTGCTTTGCAGAACCTACCAGTTATAATGGTCTACACCTTTAGAATGAAACTGGCAGTAAAGCAAAATAATCCTTTGCCCTGTTGGAGAGTGCCTTAGACGGAGGAGGATATTCCCCCCCCCCTTTTTTTTTTGTCCTGGCTGCTTTAGTTCCTGAAATTATATATTTGGATGTTTCCACTGTTGATATTTATTGATTTCAACTGTTTTATGTATAATGTGAACCACATTAATATTTGTAATCATATGAATGAAAATTAGCATTTACATTAAAATAAATAAATAAGCCCATCTCTTCGAAAGTATTTTGACTGACTGGAGATTTATAAGGAGATTAAATGTGTGTGTTTAGAAACTGTGTTAAAATGCAGGGTGGTGTGGAAGGAAAAGGAAGCAAGCTTATGCCAAGTTTTTCTGAATCAACAAAATGAGGGAGGGAGGAGGCAGATATCTTGGAGATGTTGGTTCTGATATTGTCTCATCTGTATGTACAGATCAATGGGCAGTGCAGCTGTTTCCAGAATATAGAGCTGTTGAAATCTCGCCCTGCTCACCTGTCTGTCTTCCTGCATCATGTCGTGTCCCAGTTTGACCCTGCTTCATTGGTAAGATGCCATTCTAGATGTTGTTTCATGTTGTGAATCTAATGGATTTTGAATTTCTATTTAACCTATTTCCATGCAGTCATAGCCTTTTGGGTTCAGGAAGAAAAACCCTTATTTATTTCCAGATTTTAAATTTAGTTCAGAAATGAAGTTAATGCTCAAAGCAACTCGGCTCCTGGTGTTGGTCTTGTGTTTCTCGAAGGAAATTGTAACTCCTTTAGACTGTCCTTTTAAAAAATCCTTTTCTTTCCTCATAGCTTTGCTATCTTTTTGCGGACCTGTACAAACAAACAAACTCCAAAGAGACTCGGCGTGTCTTTAGTGAGTTTAACCAGTTCTTCTTGGATCGAGCTGCAGTAAGTTCCAAAGCACGCATACCATTCTTCCTATATGTATTACTAATTGCAACTAATTTTGCTTTACTGATCTTTGATTTGATGGTCTCAGGGAGCAAGTTTTAACTTTAAATCATCATAATTGCTCTGTAACCAAATGTTCACATTGAGGCAGAATAGGCAGAGTCCCTTACATTTCCAAGGCAGATTAATTTTTAGATGTAGTTCTTAGACCAACTAATTAATTTTTAGATGTGGATCTTTGCTCAGCTTACATTTCACATTAAACCAAAGTTTAAAACACACTATGGTTTACTGTAAACAAGTTTCCACGGTGCTCCCCCTCTTCTCCTGCAGCTGCCATGCCACAGATGAAATGTGTCGGAATCTGGCTTGTTGTTTATTTGGAAAATGCAGACCTTGGTTTGTTTGGTCTGCAGCCCAGCAGCAGTAGAAGGGAAGGCACATCACAATAACAGCTTATTCCATCACAATAACAGCTTATTCACATTAAACCATAGTTTAAGGTGAATTTAAAACTAATGTGACACGTGAACCAGTTCATAACAGTCTTGATCAAGGGACCCAACACAGTAAAAGGTTGTATGCCTCATGCTTTGTGTGTGTGTGTGTGTGTGTGTGTGTGCGCGCGCGTGCATGCATGCATGTACACACCCTGAGATGATGTGCAGTCGGAGGACATCTCTGAGGATGTGAAGGTGCCTAGACTGATTGATTGATTTTACTTGTACCTTTTTATTGTTGCAGAATTTGAAAGTCCCAGTCCCAGAAGAAATTTCTGCAGATCTAGGTAAGATTATTTTAAATCTTGCATTGAGAATGCTTTCTGATAAGCACCTATACTGAAGGGGTTTTGTGTCCTCACAAGACTCCCTGTGATATCACAGAGCTGAATTTAGGAGACAGAAAGAAATTGCATTGGTGTTTATGTAATGCAGACCTGCTGTGGGCTGCTAAATCCTTTGGTAACTGGGCAGGAAGATAATCCATGCTGCAGGACCTAAGAAAAAAAAATATCACAGAGAAGTCTTTCATTCTGAGTGAAACAGATTGACATTTCTTCCTTTTACCTGCAGAAAAGAGAAGGCTAGACTTGATTCCTGAAGAATTGCACCGCCACTATATTCAAACTATGCAAGATAAAGTTTTTCCTGAAGTCCAGAGGCACCTTGAAGATTTTAGGTATATATTGATTCTGTGTGGCTTTCTGCTGGCTTCAAAGAGTAATTTTGCATCTTCTTTCTGACCTTCTGGCATGGTCCCAGTATGGGATGACTAGAGCATAGGCCAAAGCATTGAAGCCTTTTGGAGAGGGTTTGGCTTCTGCCCTTTTACAGCAGCAGAAGTAGCAGTAGGAAGGGTTGCGGCCTCAGCCTTTCCTGTTTAGCTCTCTTCTCAGCTGCCCTGCCAAGCAGCTGACCTCCATAGAGTCAGTCCTTCCTGGGAAGAGAAAATCTCTGCTTTTCAGTGAAATGGACCACTGTAAAATTATTATTATTATTTTAAAAATAGTCCTCTTCAAAATTCAGAACTTCTTTTTGCCGAGATAAATTCTCTGTGTGGGAAACTTCCAGAGTCCAAGAAACTCATTTCTGTGACATTAAAGAAAGATAGGCAGTTATTGTTGCTGTTTCATGAGCAGGTCTTCTAGCCTGGTATTAATATTCTGTGCATGCCTGATAGGGAAACCAACTGGCTGGCACAGGCATAGCAACTGACTTCACAGTGACCCAGCAGTTCCTGTGCTCAGCATAGATTGTTTAAACCAGTACTTGCTGGTCACTGTGTGTAAAAATCAGTGCTTCATGTTAAGGTTGCTGCACTGCAAGCTTACAACTTTGAAGTACTTGTTAGCTTCACCTTCTGCAGTGTGAAGTACAGTCTGTTGGAAGCAGATTGCTCAAGGGTACAAGCTTGATAGTGGCATGACTGGCTACGATGCCCCGAGGGCACATGTTAGCTGCCCTGAGTGATGGGTGTACATTTCTTCAGTTCTGCTTCCCAGTAATTTCATTCAGGCTGCTGTTCCCCTTTGTATTCAGACAGAAACGCAGCATGGGGCTGACCATGGCAGAAGGAGAGCTAGCCAAGCTGGATGCAGAACGTTTTCGTGACCGGAGCACACTAGAGAAGGAGAGAGCATGTGCAGAGCAGATCATTACCAAAATTGAAGAAGTGCTGTAAGTGTGCGTGTGTTGGATGTGGTATCTCTGGCTCCCATAAGCAGAGAAGGGAATTTGATGACGATGTCTGTCACAGCTGCATTTCGTTGTAATAAGGCTCATCTCTAGTCCTAACCAGGACTCAGTTTTTCAAAGGACCTACAGAACCTCAAAAAGAATTCCATTCTGTAAAAGTTTGGTCTGATAGGTAATTCAGAATTTGTCAGGCAGAATTAGAGAGAACAGGCTGATGATGCGACTGCTAATTGGCTTCTTCTGCCACTTTCCTTTGCAGGATGACGTCTCAACCCATTGAAGAAGAGAAGAGGTAAGCAAATAGTTTCGTAGCTGTTGTTTTTAGTAGTGCCTTTGTCCCAGTCCTGCTCAGTGTTGTCTGTGTCGTGACCAGGTGGAGAGAGCCCTCTGCTGGCTGTGTGGGCATATTTAACTTCTAAGTTCTAAGCAGTACACAGTAAACTCAGTACTGTAAGTGCTATGACTCCTATCTTTCTGTAGCGTGAAAAGCTCCCCACCACTTTGTTTCTTTTTACTTTCTGGAGCGTGCACACCGCCAACCAACTGGGAGGCTGCATGCACTCCCTAGCTGCTTGGCAGTGTGTGGAACGGTGTGCCTGCCTCCTAGCTGGTTGGCAGTGCGCACACTCTCATGGTGCTTGGCGATGGGGGAGAGCGGTGTGCCCGTCTCCCAGCTATTTGGTGGTGTGCACGCTGCCTAGCTGGTTGGCCTGTGCATGCTTCCCCCCCCCCACCGCCAACCAGCTGGGAGGTGGGCACGACACTCCCCTCAACCAGTGTGGTGTAGTGGTTAAGAGCGGTAGTCTCGTAATCTGGGGAACCGGGTTCGCGTCTCCGCTCCTCCACATGCAGCTGCTGGGTGACCTTGGGCTAGTCACACTTCTTTGAAGTCTCTCAGCCCCACTCACCTCACAGAGTGTTTGTTGTGGGGGAGGAAGGGAAAGGAGAGTGTTAGCCGTTTTGAGACTCCTTAAAGGGAGTGAAAGGCGGGATATCAAATCCAAACTCTTCTTCTTCTTCTTCTTCTTTTTCTTCTTCTTCTTCTTCTTCTTCTTCTTCTTCTTCTTCTTCTTCTTCTTCCGCCAAGTAGTTAGGGAGCACTCGCCACCAACTTGCTGGGAGGCAGGCGTGCTGCTCCCCCCACCCCCACCGCCAAGCAGCTTTCAGCAGCATATGGTAAAAAGTCACGAATATAAGCCACACCTTAACTTTTCAGGGCCTTAAATTGGAAAAAAAAGTGTGGCTTATATTTGGGGCAATACGGTAGTAGTCATCAGGCTTGTTATTTCTTTACAAGCAGAATAGATATGCTGGCCATTAATAAGGGTATCAGTGTGTTGTGCAGAAGCAGTACAAACTGATTCTCCAATGCCAGGCAAGTCATTAAGTAAAGAGAAAACAATTTGCTACTTTCTCATTTCCCCATTGCTTAATTCTAGCAACCTGATACTACTTTTTATGTGGCTTAAATATATTTTATATTTCTGTTTGACCTTACCTACAGTTCAAGCATACAATATGTGGTTCTCACCTACATGAAACATCTTGGTGTGAGAGTCAAAGAGCCCCGGGGGCTAGATCAGAAGCGACGGATTGGGTTCCTCCCAAAAATAAAGGTAATAGTGGCACATCTTTGGTTAGAATTTCTATCCAACTAAGTTTGGCGGGCAGACAGACTAATGAAAAACAGTAGTTGACCTAAATAGCACCTTGGTCTTAACTGTTACTAAATACTTCCGCTATCTCCTAGAGCATACTTCATTAGAAGCTACTTGCGCTTCTTGATTGGCAATATAGGATCTAATTGAGAACACAGAAATCCTCTTTAGCCTGCAAAGGCATTTTGCCTCACTGGAAATCAGTTGCACAGTGGAAAATAATTCTGAACTAACAAGGATGTTGCAAGACAATTCACCTGTGTCCATGGTTCCGAACATCTAATGAAAATTTCTTTTTAACTGGGTTCATGTGGGAAGGCTGCCTCAATGAATGCTCTCTTTGACTTCCTTTCAACAACAGCAGAGTATAAAGAAAGAGAAGGAAGGAGATGAAAAGAAGAGGAGAGTCTTCCCCAATATTCTGGGACCCCCAAGGAGGCCAAGCCGCCATGACAGCTATGCAAGTATGTAAGATGAAGAAATATATTATTTTTCTAGCATCCTGACTGAATTGTCCCAAAGCTGAGCATTGCTAGTGTGGGGTGGATTATTTGAGTGAAAACACAATCTCTCTGCAGCTGATTACCTCTTGTCTATCCAGTAGGCAGAGCCATGGAAATGCAAAAGCAGCGCCATCCGAAGCACTTATCCACACCTTCCTCCGTCAGTCCAGAGCCACAAGATTCAGTCAAGATGCGCCAGAGTGGGTCCAGCGATGGCACAGATGCAGCCTACCCACCTGCTAACCTCATGTCTCCACAAGCTGCTGGAACTTTTCTTTCCCAGGAAGGGAGCAAGGACAGTGAAACAGGTGAAAAGAAAATAAGATTAAAAACTATGTGCTTTATGCTCTCCTCCCAGATTCAAGAAAACGAATGTTAAACTGCCACCAGAATTTCACCAACATGTAGGCTGCAGTCCTTTTGGGGTTGCTGTAGGTCCCTAACTGCTGAAGACTCAGTTACTTCTTGCTTGGTGATGGCGGTGCAGAGAAATGAGGTGGAGACACAAAGTAATTCTTGAAATGGATGTGATTGATCAAAGTATGAGAGAGAAAACCCTTATTTTATTTTTTTAGGGTCGAAGCAAGTTGGAGAAACTCCATCGTCTAGTGACTCTCTGGATGGTACGCCTCGTACACCTAATACCGTCTTTGATTTCCCATCTCCACCACTTGACCATTTGCAGGAAGAGGAAGGAGAGTTTGACAGGCAAGTCTTAGCTTTGAGGATAAGTCATCATTGCCCAGCCTTTGTTCTGGGTGTGGGTGAGAGGAAAATGGGGCACCAATCTACGTAGAAATCTAGAAAGGCAATGGTGTTCTAAATTTCTAACCTGTTCTCTCACTCTACATGTAGCATAACACACTCCTAGATGGTATGGAACCTTTATGCGCAACCTAGAACTTTTGTTTTAGACCATGCTATAAGATTTGTGACTGACTGCCTTGCTCCATCAATCAATGTTTGATAAATAATTATTTCCCTTCTAGGTTAGCAGAATCAGGAACACCAAAATCTTTCCGCAAGTGAGTACAAATGTGAAAGCAGATTTTGTCAGTGACACCTAAATTAGGCAGAGTTCACTAGAATAAATATCTGCTTGTGCTGCCTTCAGGTTAGGGAGGGCTTCAGGTGTTTAGAGGTGTTTTTAATATTCTGTTGGGAGCTGCCCAGAGTGGCTGGGGAAACCCAGCCAGATGGGTGGGGTATAATTTTATTTTATTTTATATATATATATATATTTATTATTATTATTATTATTATTATTATTATTATTATTATTATTCAGATTCAAATACATTAATATAAAGTTCTGTTTGGATACCTAGGCACAATGCAGGACTGCTTGATATAAGGATAAAGTGTCAATAAAAAAATGCTGCTTGAAAACTTGCAGATTTTAATACCGGAATGTTTTCAGGAAAGACATTTCCACCCCTTTGCATTGATCTACAATGTTACTTTAGTTAAAACACTTAGTTTCTGGCTACAGCTTTTATCTGCAGAGGGCATCTACACATTCCATTTCTCTAACCACAAGACAGGCTTTTTGATCAAGTCTCTGGGGTGTTTTATTATTAGCTTACATTTCTTATTCTTCCCATCCCACAAAGTCCGTTCCTAAAATTAAAATATTTCACTGGAACTTCTCTTCTCACAGGATGGACAGTGTGGGTGCTGTGGATAATCAGAGTGAAGATGAGCTCTTTGATTTTGACATGGAGACAGACCCACCCAACTGGCAGCAGCTTGTGAGCCGTGAGGTGCTGCTTGGCCTGAAACCCTCTGAGATTAAACGGCAGGAAGTGATTAATGGTAATTTTTTATTTTGCATTGATCAGATTTACTTTAGATTGTCCAACCCTCCACATGCCAGTACCACCTCTGTCTTCATCAGATTGCTCTGAGTAGGAATTGATCTTTTTCACAAACTTCAGCTTTAGAAATCCAGGTACACAGATGTTGAAGGACGGATGGAGGCTATCCTGGTTCAGCTTCTAAGGTCAGGATCTAGCCGAGATAGATTGAAAGGTGGTGGAACAGCTCAAAGGGCAGCCTGAAGGCTTTTCAGACTTCTACAAAAGGCAGTCTAATATTTTTGAAAGGCATGATCTGAACATAAATCCAGAGCTTTCTGGAATATTTCTTAATCTCAGTGCATGCAAATCTATAGACTTTTTATCCAGAAGGAGCTAATACACTACTTGGGACCAAATGCAATCATTAACACATCTTTTTTGCATATTCAGTTTTACCTCTTGGGAGCCCTCAAAAACAAGCAGAGTTTCCCCATAGATTTAAGCTGCTGACTATGCAAGATGATCTGTTCTCTGAAATTGCCTAAATCTGATTCTCCAGCTCCAGATTTTAAACTGTTTAATTTCTTCCCATCCTTTTCGGTTTTTCCATGCAACCATTTCACCTCTCTTGTCTCTTTATTTCTAGAGTTATTTTACACTGAGCGTGCTCATGTCCGAACACTGAAGGTTCTTGATCAGGTCTTCTATCAGCGTGTGTCCCGTGAAGGGATCTTGCCTCACTCTGACTTGCGGAAAATATTTTCAAATGTGGAAGATATCCTCCAGCTCCATGGTGAGTGAGGGCATCTAACTGCTTTCAACCCTGCTTTAAAACAGTAGTGGCAATATGCACAGGCTCCTAATGTGGTTGTGTTGAAGTAAGAGCAACCCTGAGGTAACAGACGACTGTGTGCAACTTACCCAACAGGGAGACCTTACAGAACAGTAATTGGATATGCAATATTTACAAAATACTGTTCTTGGGTTTCCAATGATCTATAATATCTGAATCCTTTCTTTCTTGATACGAAGCTCCATAAGTTTCTGGTGTGCATTTGGCTTTCTCACACAAGCAAGGACTTTTGACTCACCTCACATGGAAGGGGCAGCACAGTGAGGGTTAACTCTGAACTGATTGGCCAATGTTTGCCTAAACATGGAAGATCTTTATTGCTCTCAAGCACATCAGGCATCATTGGATTGTAGCAATTGCATGAATAGTTTGAAATTGGTTGGTAATTTCCTCTTTCTTCTTTTTCTTGGTTATTTAGCTGGATTGAATGAGCAGATGAAAGCAGTGAGGAAAAGGAATGAAACGTCAGTTATTGATCAAATTGGAGAGGACTTGTTAACTTGGGTAAACTGAATTCTGTTTGTCCCCCCCCCCCCCCTTTCCTTCTGAAAACTGAAATGTTTTGAGAAACCAAAGATTGAAGTAGCAAATAGAGCCACAGGTCAACATTGGCAATTTGTCTAGTCTGAGAACCCATTATCAGGAATTCTTCATTTCTAAAAGAATAGCATTGATCTGGGGGAGTCAAGTTGTGCAAGATGAAGGGAGTTCAGTATGGTGTACATGTTTCATTTCTCTTACAGTGTATCCATCTATCTGAGCACTTCTTTTATTCAATTAACAATAAATGAATGAGTCATTTAGCTTAAAGGTGACCTACAAAACGGGGGAGGACTTGTTTATCTCTCTAAAAGTTGTCTGTGAAGTTCAGATAGCATAAAACTTGGATGTGATACTGGAAATGAACCACTGTAGAAATGTTCAAGTTATAAATTACTTCATCAGTTTTGTGGATTAACCCCCCTTTTATTCCAAGAAGAATCAAGCACTTATATGGCTTATTAAAACTATTGTCAGGCTACATTCCTGAGACAAGACTTTTATCATAGAAATCCTAGGTAGACATGTACTAGTAATGGCATTCAGCAAGCTATAGTTACCCTAACCCCACCATGATAACCACCCAAAAATAAGTGGCACCCATATCTACTTGGCATTAATTTACTTTCTATATCACTATTTATTGAGTTTTACATGGGCCAGTCTTCACAGGAATCCAAAACTTAAACCATAACATGAATTCCTTCTTCCAATTTTTTATTTGAAAAGACGGGCCAATGGTGAGAACTGGGAATAGGGGCCATAGGAGGCTGTTCTTCTGAGGTACTACTCAGCCCTATTTTGGATACATTTTTGACAACATCTCCTTTGTTAACAGAATAACAGGGCATGCTAGTCTTTATGTTATTATATGACCTTTCTTGCTTTGTGCTTTGCTACATTTGGTTCCCTTGGTTTCTTGTCTCAGTTCAGTGGAGCAGGGGAGGAGAAAATGAAACAAGCCACTGGCACTTTCTGTAGCAACCAGCCCTTTGCTCTGGAGGTGATCAAGTCACGGCAGAAAAAGGACTCTCGCTTCCAGACTTTTGTCCAGGTAATTTTGTTTGGTATAAATCTAGCTTATACCTGCTAGAGGACCGGTACACGTTGTAGATTAGGAAAAACCAATGTGGATTTTTAAATTTTTTTTTTTTTTACTACCATCTTTGGTAGAAGAATCTTAATCCTAAATGCTGCGTGGAATACACCAATCTCCCATTTCAGACCAAATGGGAGTTGGTCTATATAGTACAGTGAACTAGAAGATATCCAAGACATTCCTTTGGTGAGCTCAGCAAGTCAGAGGCTGTGTTTAGGGAAGCTTTTAATGTTTAATAGGTTATTGTATTTTAGTGTTTTGTTGGAAGCCACCCAGAGTGGCTGGGGTGACCCAGCCAGATCGGCGGGGTATAAATAATAAATTACTATTATTATTATTACCCAGCTTGCACTGCTCCACGTCAAGTGCATGAGATGGCATGACCCCTTTAGATGGACTTGAAGACTGTCCACACATCTAGTCTGCAGGCAGTTAAGTTCTCAGTTCCCAAAGTAGGACTTCACAAGAAGCTCTTAGAAGTGTGAAATGTTAGTTATCTTAAACTAGAGTAAGCGCAGCACTCCTTGTTGAGCAATGAGGGGAGATGTGGTGGGGTTTATGCCATCCATTACTGAGGAAAAGCCTTTTCACATTGGTTGGAATGTCTGGCAATTTGGAAGCAGTGGGAGTTCTGAAAAACGTGTTGTGCATTTTCTCCATGGCACTAAAGACTTAAGATGGCTCCTCTTTAAGTCGGTGACTGAGATTGATTGCCGATGATATCAGGTCCATATGAAGTAATGAGGGAAGGAAGCCACCACCAGTTTTTGTGATGAGCCTTTCCTCTATATAATTGCCCAGTACAACAGGGCTGTGTTGTCTGTCTGATAAATCTTAGCGTTCCTTGACTTGTATTTAATTGCCAAAAATGTGAGCCAGCAAGACATTTATATGATGAATAGACAGTACACATTCAGGTAATTATGGCCTTAATAAAAATGACAAATGCTGTTATTATGCTGTTTAAATTTAGGATGCTGAGAGCAATCCACTCTGTCGCCGACTGCAGCTGAAAGATATAATTCCCACTGAGATGCAGAGGCTGACCAAATATCCCCTTCTGCTGGATAACATTGCAAAGTACACAGGTACCATATAGCTCTTTCAATTAGTGAGTGGTTGGGACTTCAGCAGTTGCAAAAGAACAATTTGGGTTTCAAAAGGAACCTGACAACCATGACTCACTCTATTCAGTACCGTCAGTCCCTGCCCCTAACGTATTGCCACGTTTCCTCTTTCAAGTGTCAAATGTCTTTCTCTGAATTGGGGAGGTAAACTACTTTCCCTTGGTCAATAAAAATGTAATGCAAAAATTATTAAATTCTGCTGAAATAATTGTAAAGCATCCCTGTGAGTTTACTCGGGATGGAACAACTATGAGTGCTTTGTTTTGTCATTGCTGTTGCTGCCTTTCTATATTCTTAATTGCTGTAGCATGCATGCAACAGAACCTTGCTAAATTTTGGTTAAAAGTGCATCTGTGTAATACTATGTAATACTTTTATGGGGGCTCATCAATCTGTAAAGGTAGCCCATCTTAGGAAAAGGAAAACTGATCCTAAACCTCTGCTACATTGCAGCTATACTTATTCATGAGAGAGGCTTCAGAACTTAACATTTGACTTCACCCCCAGAGACGCACTCCTTTTCTCATGTCAATAACAGATGATGTGTGTTGTTCACAGCTTGTCCTAATAGCAGAGTTGAGATTCTTGAGAGTGAGCTATACAGTATACAGCTCTCACTTGACGCCAACAATGTACATGATGTGTGCTAATGATATGTTAGGAAATACAGCAGTGACTTTTTGTCACACTTCTAGATCTTTTAAGTTGTAACATGAGAAGGAGGCATAGTAATCAGAGAATATTATATACACACTCAGCATAATGCTCTCTTTTTTGTATTGCTAATTGAGTCAAGTAGAATGTGACAGCTTCTACATATACGTTTGTGTGCTATTCTCTGGAGACAACTGTCTTGATCCCTGTTTCATTTCTAGAACAACCTGGGGAGAAAGAGAAAGTGAAGAAAGCAGCAGATCACTGTCGGCAGATCCTCAATTATGTGAACCAAGCTGTCAAAGAAGCAGAAAATAAGCAGGTGAGATGAAGGGGGAGGTCCATGGGTCTGGGTCTGGAGAAGATAAGACGGAGGGGTGCTGCCGTGGTGTGTAATATCCATAGCAAGAGGATGGAGACAACATATGTGCAACTGTCCTCCTAAAGGGATCCCAATTTGATATCAAGTGCTGTTGCCTGGATGCAGCCATTAAGTCACGCCAATGTAATTGGCTTAATTTTCTCTTTCATGTATAGCATTTGGAAGACTACCAGCGCCGTCTTGATTTGTCCTACTTGAAGCAGTTGGAGGGCCCTATGCTGGATGAATTCAGAGTGAGTGGAAACATTGTGAGACGAGCCCTGTCAATTTCATCAGCTTTTAATATATTCTTAGATCCTTTTGCCACCAGCTCCACCTCCAATGTCACCACATACAATATTTGTAGCCTATGGAATGTACTGGTGGTGGTGCTTGCATCTTGCATGAAGCTGCATATTCCCTGGAGTTATTACTTACTATTGTTTTTCTCCTGTAAAGTCTTTAGACTTTCAGCTTCTTGCTGCTCCTCATTTTGTAAGCTCTATTAGACTTCTATATTTTATTTTATTTTATTTATTTATTTATTATTAAATTTCTAACCCACCTTTCTTTCCAAAGGAGCATAGAGTTTTTGTGTTAGCTGACAATAATTGGTTTTTGACATTTATTACCTGCCCAATATGGAATCTCTTAGTGAAGAGTAGGGAAGGGGATGATTTAATATCAGTCAATGCTACAAGGCCCACCAGTAGTTTGCAAGTTAAAACACAGAGATCTGTTTGCTATGCATTGTATTGACAAAAATGAAGGCATGAAGTTTCATCTGATCAAGTGCCTTTTTCTAACCCATAAAAGACCAGCAGCACTTTAATGAATTAAGTAACTTTTAAGCCAGTCAGCTGACTTGCACTGTGGGATATACATGTGCAGGCATGCACATGCACCAAGCCTGCCGTTATAAAAATTCCTATAAGTATTCTCCAGGAATATGTTTCTTTAATTGTGCATTTCTAAGAATCTCGGAATTACTTAGGTTCATGCATGTCATGAAATTCAGAGTCTATCATTCAGTAGCTTGTAATACCATGAAGTTTAAAATTCTACCAGAAAAGTACTACAAACTGTAAACTGATATAAAAAATTCAAGGTGATCATGAAATGTTAGGTTTGTGATGGCAGTGCTTGAAAGGTCAGAAAGGAAGGGCTCATAAAAATTCTATTTTACATGCATAACGTCTCAGTATTGGAAACTTTCAGGTGCGTTACAGGCATTGAGAACTTACATGACCTTGCAAGTACCTATATATTTGTAACCCCTGTTGGTTCATTTTCGTGCTTTTGATTTATAGTCTGTCATATTCATAGGACCAAGGGTGGGCTATGGAAGTTTGGTGAATCAGCAGTTTAATTTGCAGATTTGTGATATGAGGAAAGATGATAGGGCCCCCAAATAGATGGTTCTACTGACTGTCCTTTGTTTGTTATGAAAATGACTAGAGCAGAGCCTTGGGTTCATTGTCCTTCCCTCCCCTGTTTGGGCATAAAGGGAGAAGATTAGAAACTTATACTTCTAGTTTATGGCAAACCATAGTTTGCTGCATATACTGCTAGTTTATGACAAACCATAGTTTGCTGCATGTGGCCAGAAGAACAAATTATGGTTTTCCATAAGCTAGAAGCAAAAGCTCCCTTCTTGTAATGTAGTGGAAGGAGGAAATGTGGAAGCCCAGTGGTTACAACTGCTTCTGTAACTGAAAGTCATGGTTTGTCATTTTTGGTGAATGGAGCCTTTGTACAGACTAAGGAAACCTTTCCACTCCAGTCGTTACACTAGAATTTGATAGGTAGGCATAGGAATTCTAAACGTTAACTATCTGATATCAAAATATTCAAGAAGTCCTGCATCTGGCAAAGTGAACTCTAGCTCATGAAGGCTCTTGTTACAATTTATCTGAATAGTCTTTGAGGTGCCCCAGGGTTTTGAGTTGCTTGGGGCTATACTTAAGGTGAAATTGGCCCCTCCAGCCTTTTAATTGGGTACTGCCTTTCATTTTCACGCTATTAATGTTCAACTGTCATAGAAAGATTTCCACTATGGAGTCCTCCAGTCAGTATTGGTGAACCTCCTGTGAATGGTGCTTTTTTGCTCTGTATTATGTTGACAGAATTTGGATTTAACCAAGAAGAAGATGATCCATGAAGGGCCTCTGACGTGGAAGGTGAATCGGGACAAGACAATTGGTAATCCTGTATATCATGTTGACAGGCTTTTTGTGAGATTTTTAAGTAGAAGGGGAAAATTAGGAGGTGCACCTGCACAAGTTAGCTACTAACAATAATGTATGTAGGGTTCTTTGAAGCTGATTAAGCTATTTCTGGGCATTTTGGAATGGGTTGGAGGATCATTAAGATTATGCAAGGACACAGCAGTGATATGCAAGATGATTCAATCCCCTTTGTAATTCCAAGGTGAATTATTTGCATGCCTTGCTGAGAGAGCACACTGCTGATTATTGTCTCTGCGTGGGTTTGCCGTCTATGTGCCACAGAGAGTGATCAGTAACCCATTCCTGACTGCCCTTATAACCCACTGCAGATCTCTACACGCTGCTGTTGGAGGATATTCTGGTGCTTTTACAGAAGCAAGATGATAGACTGGTGCTGAGATGTCACAGCAAGATCCTGGCTTCTGCTGCAGAGTGCAAGCATATATTCAGCCCTGTCATCAAACTGAATACGGTGCTGGTTCGCCAGGTGGCCACAGGTTAGTGCAGCTCCGAGGGCCAGATGGTGGCAGAAGAAAGATGGTTTCAGGAAGATAGCCATTGCTCAGGTGGAAAAAATGAGTCTACACTGAACTAGAGCTGCAGATCTGATTACAGTCTGCTTATGCATCCTTGTAACTGGATCAAGCCTGAACGGCACAGGGAAATTGTATGAGAACGTTTCCCCCCTCTCCGTGTTCCCCACAATCAGTGCCTTGAAGCAAGGTTGTGTCTGTTGGGATGAGCCTAATGTTATCTCATTCTGCTTTTGAAACTTTGCCAAAGTATGCCTGCCTAAGCTTGGAACAACTTTGCTGTTAGCTACATCTACTGTGTTGTATCATTTAGGTAGCTCCGACATTTACTTCCCAAAGCACTCCTTTAGTTTTCTGTCCTCACAGTAATGATGTGAGTAGGTCACTGGTATTCCCTGTTTATTATTTTCCAAGGCCACATAATGAATCCATGGTAAATATCAGACTTGAAGCTCATTCTTCCAGGTGCAAGCCCAACTTTCTGTCCAGTTTACCATACTTTCTAGAAACTTGACACCCCTGGGTCCTAGATTTGTTTGTTAATTGCATTAATTTACGATGCATGACTGCAACTTATATGTGCTTATTGTTGTTCATCAGTTGGTTTAGAGTGTGTCTGCTTTGTTCATACCGGGAGGAACAGTCTCTGTTCAAATGTATTGTTTCAGACAGTATGGCCAGACAATACTATGGTGTTATTGTTTTTGTTGGAAATAACATAACTGGATTAAACACCAGTGTGCACTCAGTGTATAACCACCCTGCAGATTTGAACAGAGCAGACACTCCAGTAATATTTCTTCTTGGGAATTCAAGAAGTCAATATAGGGAGCAGTAACATTGCTTTGCCATCAATTTTTGAGCACTAGAAATGAAATCCCATCCTGTATTCATGCAGTTCTTTGTGTGAGTTCTCCTCCCCAGCCCTAGCTACAGTACATGCCTCCTGATTTCTATGTAAAACAAAACAAGACAAGATGCCATCAGATTTAACTTGTTCTGTATTTCCCCCCAGATAACAAAGCCTTCTTTGTCATCTCCATGTCAGAGAATGGAGCCCAGATATATGAATTGGTGGCACAGACGGTTTCTGAAAAGACTGTGTAAGTGAGCTTGGCAGTCATCGCCAATGCAGTGTGCTTATCATTTTCTAAGGAGGGAGATAAATCTTGTGTTCCAGATCTATGAAGCAGCTTCCCACTCAAAGTAGTATAGTTGTTTTTAGAATTCCTGATTTCCCCCTCTTTACAGCCTCTGGGTTAATGCTCTAAACTCCTCTCCAGCTAGGAAGAATGGGGCATATACTTAGAGGGATTCAACTGGTCTACAGCTTTGGAGCCTACATAGCTTAACCATCTGTAGAGCTGGCCTTGGTTGTAAGCTTAAGTCAGCAACACCTCCAAACCTAGATGGTTGAATACCTTGTATCTGGTTACATTTAGTAATGATTCAAATAGAGAGATATGATGCTTGCTTTCAGTGAGATATAATGTTGGACAACCTGTTTCTTTTTTCCTAAAATAAATGAGCTAGTATAAATGCCATCTTCTTGCTTTGTGGTCTTCTAGGACTTCTGTCTCAATTGACTCAAAAGCAGGGTGCAGGGTACAATCTTCAAGCTAGAAGTCTTGATGAAACTGCCCAATTTGCTGTTTCTGCTGCATTTTGTGCCCTGCAGTAAATTATGCAAGGTTAAAAGGAACAGCTTTTTTCTGGGCAAAAGTGGTCTAGGCTGCTTATAGAAATTTTGAAGTCTTGGCATGTCCCCACCTTTTCTTTAAAACTGCTACAGCTAAGAGAGAGAAGGGAGACTCTTAGAAAATTTGTCAGTTTCAGGGAGTTGGCAGTGATCCAAACCTCTTGCTGTTTGTTTTAATAGTCCTCAAGTCTTGTATAGCAGAAAATTGTCATTTCCTCTTTCTGCATGGTGTTTTAATTAAGAGTTTGTTTAGAAGTTCAGGGATTCCAGAAGTGACTATGCCATACTGATTTAAATACATACATACATGCATACTATCTTAAGACAGGGGGAAATTGAGGGCATCTCATAAATTTTGCTCCTCGTCTTTGGTAATTCCCTGGTCGTTGTTTGCTTTGTTGTTGTTTCATTGTTTCAGTGAATTATATACTGTCTGCTTATTTTACTGTAATCTTCTCAGAAGAATCCATTATATTACAGTACAATTTTACAAGATCATATTTATATGCATTTAAAAAGCCTAACTCTGTTATTATCAAATATATTTCCTGAAGCAAATTTAAGTAGCTGAAATCACCACCATGTGTTGAATGCTATGTCAATTATGTTCCATCCGCCTAACAGTACCATACAATGCAGCCTATAATGTGGTTGGGGTGGGTGAGTGGGAGGTTGCTGCCAGTTTCTCTAATTGAATACTTTCTCATACTTTCTGTTTCTGAACTCACCTCTATGTAGCATGAGAGATGATAGCTCGGCTGTTATTTACAAGGCTCCTTTCTCCTGACTCAAATCCTGTTTTCACAGAGGACTGCTCTTTCAGCCACTAATTAACACCTTTGAAGCATATCCCAAAGGTGGAGGGGGAACTAACATTGCAGAACAGTTATGTCAACAGGCCACAGCTTTGCTTTCAGAATTTTCTTTCCCATGTTACTTGTTTTATTATTATTTCTTTGATTTTTATCTTGCCCTTCCTCCCGGGCAAGCCCAGGGCAGCAGAAGCAGCAATGGCAAAACATTACAAAAAACAAAACCCTACTACTAAACACAATTTAAAAACATTTGTAAAAACATTCTTAACCAGTGATCTCATGGGTGCCAAGAACAGTGTGTTTCAGCTGCCAAATGTTTGGGCAAAGAGGAATATTTTAAATTTTCTCCTGAAAGTCAGTAATGAAGGAAACAGACACATCTCACTAGGGAGGGCATTCTACAAGTGGGGAACTGCTGCTAATAAGTTCCTCTCAGGGGTCACTGCCAACTGAGTAACCCACCAACAAAGCCTCGCATGCTGATCATTTGGTCCAAAATGATGGTTAGTACTTTCCCCAATATTTTAGGTATTTTGCAGTGTTCAAAACTCCCATTGTTCTAGGCACGTTTTGCAACAGGGAATTTCATTAATGTGAGTAGTTTCTGTGCTCTGGGTGCAGTACTGCACCTAAGATTTCAGATTAAAACTGCCACTGCTGGAAGAAAAGGAGGACCTTTTTCAGTCTCCTGACTTCCAGCCACTCTCTGAAGACTGGAGAAGGGACCATCACAAGAATATTAAGGGGGCGGGCAGGAGAAGTATGGCTTTTTTAATTTATTTTTTTTGCAGTCTTCAGATGAGGACTAGACCATGTGAAAAATGAACATAAGATTTTAGCTGCAGCTCATTCATTTTCAGCTTTGTATTCTTGTTATAAAAAAGTGTGCCTAGACACTCTGTTGCAGTGGCCATAATCTAAGTTTAAGGTGCCATTTAGCTCCTAGCTTTCATATCTCAGTTTCTAACATTGGTACTTTGGTCCCCAGCCATTTAGGGATTTATATGCTAGGAATAACATATTGAATTTGGCCCAGTAGCTCACTTGCAGCCAGTGCAGAATTCATCCATCAGGCTACCCACTTACCAGCCTAGTAGCTGCATTCTAAACTTGCTGCTCCCATTGGATTGTCTTCAAGGGCAGCACCACACATAGCTGTTTACTGTAGTCCAAGTGGGAAGGCACCAGAGAATGGACAACGGAGGGCAAGTTATCCAGATCTAGGGAAAGCTGCAGCTGGCAAATATGTCTAAGCTTTCCTAGCCACAGAATGCACTTGAGTGACAAATGAAAAGTTGGAATCCAGGGCTACTGCCAGGCTATGAAGCTCTTCCTTCAGGGGAAGTGCATCTTCTCTCAGGACAGGTTGTACACCTAATTCCCAGACACAGGAACCACCCACCTACATCACATCCATCTTACCAGAATTCAGCCTCAGTTTATAAGCCTCCACCCAGCCATTCACTACCTTCAGACCCTGGTCCAACACCTGCACAGCCTCTCCTGATTCAGATGGGATGGAAGAGATAGAGCTGTGTGTCATCAGCATACCAATCGCATTGTGCTTCAAATCCCCAGATGACAACTTTCAGTGGTTTCATATAGATGCTAAATAGCATAGAACACAGAATGGAACCATGTGGATTCCCACAGCCCAAAAGCCATGAAGCCAAGCAACAATCTCCTAGTACCACTTTCTTGTAGTGACCCTGCATAAAGGAGTGGTAGAACCACTATAATGAAGTACCTCCAACTCCTGCCTCCCTGAGTCATTCCAGACGAATACAACGAGCAGCAGCATCAAAAACTGTCGAGCTGCCAAGGAGACCAGCAGGGTTGCACTCCCCCATCTCTCCTGATAGAGGTCATACAGGTTATGCCAGAGATTAAAATTATTCATGCAAGTGGCCCAAATGGGCCTTTTGTGTTGCATGTCTTGGGATGTGCCTTGAATTTCTTTCCCTAATTGATAATGTTTCTTCCCACTCAATAGTTAATCCTGAATGGCATATTTAGCGGTTGCTCTTGCACACTAGACATATTTGGTGACTGTAACAGAGGATTTAGAGTTTAAATGGCATCTTCTGCAGCATCTTCCTGTGCACACTGCAAATGTTTTGAAAAGGCATGAGGAGCATTAATTATAAATTTGAAAAGTTTTCTGCAGAAAGAGAAATCTGCAAGTCTGTCTTTCCTACAGGCAATGTGCAATTAAAATGACTTCTTCTGTGTACCTAAAGATCTCAGCAGCCTGACACGTTTTGTCTGTGTGTTTTTGTTCACCTACTTGGAATCTCAAATGGGCTATTAAGTTCTAAGTGCAGGAGTTAGAGGTGTATGTTTGGGGATAGTTTCTGCAGTGATTCTCTGCATATTTAATAGGTTGCAATGTTTTCTGGTGTTCAGCATAAACGCTTTATTCATCAGTTGCCAAATAATCTGACTAGTTTTTCTTAGTAAAATGTTACATTGCTGGAAGTAGTTTGCATTTTCCAAGCAGACTGCACATTATGGAGCTTTTCTTTAGCTAGCGTGGAAGCAGTGGTTGTTAGTTTCTTAGCAGATTATTTTTTTAAAAAAATGTAAATGGGATGCTGAAGGTGGGACAGAACAACTTATTTCTCCTTTGCCAGGGGTTGCCTTTCCTGACTTCTCTTAACCTCTTTCTTTCTTTCTTTCTTTCTTTCTTTTTCTTTCTCCCATTGCTGCATTTGTACATTTCTTAGGGCTTTGGTGTTTGGTTTCTGGGTATCCACTGATAGATGTGGCAGGATCAGTTAGTTTTTATGCATTTTTTGTCATTGCACATACCTTAAACATTTAGGGAAACCAGAATAGCTACATGCTGTGCTTTGTCACCAATTTCCCCCTTTTCAGTGCTTTGCTGCTGGGATTTCTCACATCAGCTTCCCTCCCTGCTCTGGGTCCCTTCAGCCCTCATCCAGTAGCCACTTTTTTCTTTTTGATGACTGAGTACATGTACAGCAAAGCACCATGTGCTTCAGCAATAAAGAATTTCCTTTCGTGGGTTTGTGTGATTGTGATGGAGACCTTGTGCAATCTTAGCTACCTGGCCATTGCAGAGACAAGGCTTCTTGTTTTTAAGCTGTTTTTCCCTCTCTCCATACTGAACAGTCATTTATTGCTTCTGCTCACACAGCGACCCTAAGAGAAGGAAATAAATGTATGCAAGGAACTGGCAAAGGTAAATTTAAGCCGACGGGGGCAAACTGAAATGATAGGTTAAAAGAGTTGTGAGCAGCACTGAAACCTCTTTTCCCTGTGTATTAGAAAGATGTGAGGAAGAGCTGCAGGAAGAATCAGTTAGCAGTTTTGCTAAAACTCGGCACACTTCTTTTTCTTGGGCATCATGTTTTACACTAGTTCTTTTTTTACTTATCTACAGGTGGCAGGACCTCATAGCACGGATGGCAGGAACAGTGAAAGTTGGACGAGGTAGAAGCGTAATTCCATTTCCGCCGTCTGGGCCATGCGAGTAAGTTGTGTGTTTGCTTGTGTACATACACACAGGCACACACACTCTGGTTTTAGTATTGCTTTTCAAACTCCATACATTATAACTGGGTAGGCTCTAGAAGAAAGAAAGAAAGAAAGAAAGAAAGAAAGAAAGAAAGAAAGAAAGAAAGAAAGAAAGAAAGAAAAAGAAAGAAAGAAAGAAAGAAGTTGTGGATGGTGATACCACTTTTTATGTGGTTGATTTGTTTTCTCTCTTTGGTTTGCAGGGAAGATCATGAGGAGGAAGACCAGCAGAAATTAAAGGAAGAACAAGCTACTCCTGATAGCAGCATGCAGAGTCCAGGTAAAAGTTACATGCTTGGTACTGGGTCCCACCACTGTGGCGTGCGTTACCTTTATACCGTTAATGGTTTATGGCAAATCCAAGGTTTTCTTTATTGTGAATTGTGTTTCAAGTGTTAGATGTGCACATGGCACAAAAGTCACTTTTGAGCCATGGTCCATTTATTCCTTCCAGGTTTGTGTCTCTTAATAGCCCAATGTACTGTATCTATTTATACTTTACTGTCTTTTGTCCCCATCTCCAGGACTAGAAGCATGCATGCATTTAGCATGTTTAATAGCAATGTTTGTATTTTGTTATAGCCTTCCTAAAGCTATAGGCTAAGAGAGATAGAAATTTAAATAAAGTATTTTAAGCAGTTTTGAGTTTGCATTGATTTTGGTGGTTTGTTTGTTAGATAAAGATATGGGACTGGAGTCTCCTCTGATGACGAAGGTTCAGTCTCCTTCAGCAGCAATGTCTGAGAAGCTGGAAGAGGAGGAGCTCCTGGAGGCAGACAGGCAGTTTGGAGAAAAACCAGCAGCAGAGTTGCTGATCAAAGAGGCCTCTGAGCACTACAGTCACACAAGTCCAGAGCACTTGTTCCAAAGTTCAGAAGAGCGATGGGCATTGGATGCACTAAGAAATTGTAAGTAGCTGAGGATGTGTGGGGCCCAAGAGTAAGTGAATGGTGGATTTGATGGTACTCAACTGCTGTCCATTGCCTCTTGAGCTAAATGAGCATCATCTACCCTTTTTAGGAGAGAGAGAGCCAAATATGACAGAAAAGAGCTAGGTGCTGGCTGATTATGTGTTTTGGTAAAATACCTTTTAAAATGAAATGGCTCTTTGGTACCATCATTAGGTTGGTGAATTGGTGGTATAATATAATATAATATAATATAATATAATATAATATAATATAAACAAATATTATATTATATTATTATATTATATTATATTATATTATATTATATTATATTATATTATATTATTATTACAGTTTGTCTTACAGCATGTCTAAAAACATAATGAAAACATCAAGCGTTAAAAACCTGATACTGGGCTGCCTTCAGATCTCTTCTAAAAGTTGTGTAATTCTTTATCTCCTTGACATCTGAAGGGAGGGCATTCCACAGGGAGCGTGCTCCCTGTTAAAAAAACTTTGTATGTTTTAAAAGCACCAGGTAATTTTCTCCACTTCCTAGATTGCCAGTTGGTCAAGATATACACACACAGGGATAAATGATGGGTTGATAAAATATTTTGCCTACTCAACCATGCCTTATGTCTTTGAGAGGTGTCAGGAAGGTGAGGCTCAACCACCAAAATGTGCTTTCTGATAAAACCAGGCCTAGAGCATGAGAACAAATGAAAGGCAAGGGATATGGCTGCTGTGCTCCAGGTGTCTCAGAAAAGTACCACTCTACCTAGGCTGGGAAATGGGATGAGATTTGTGGAGGAGCTGGCAGCTGTTGCCTTGACATAGAGATGCACATGGCTGCATTCAGATAACATGCCAGTCTTTAGATTATTGTCTCCTGACATGTCTTATATCTTTCACCTTCTCTAAAAAGAGAAAAGGAGCTGGCTGCTGAGTTCGTGCCTTCTCAGGAGCACCCGTCTTTAACGTATCATTTATGTGCAAAGGTTAATTTCAGTCGCAGGAGATGACCTGCAAGATCTGTGATGATTTTATGTTCCTTTTCAGTGGGCTTATTGAAGAAATTGCTAATGGAGCAGCTGGGCATGTCTGAAAAGGAGTCTCCCGAAGGCTGGCAGCGTTTTGCCAGGCATAGGACAGTTTGTCAGAGGACCCAAGTGGAGAGTTGTGTCCAGAGAGGACTACAGTACTCGGACAATGACAAGACATCCCTTTCTGGGGCCAGTAGGACACCCTCTGGCATGGGAACAAATAATTTTGGACCTTGTTGCAGTCATCGGACTTCAAGTGAATTCATGCAACCAGGGGACACTGTGTCAAACAGCAGTCAGTTAATGGACCCTTTGAGCACAAACCCAGATACCCCAACCACCGAGCCTGAAGTGATAGGTTCTGAGGATGGTGGAGAGCACTTTTTTGATGCTCGTGAAGCCCACAGCGATGAGAACCAATCAGAGGGTGAAGTGGCGGAAAGGAAGGAGGAAGAAGAGGTGCAGTTGCGGATCTCAGGTGAATAAATCCCGCAGATATGTAAGGCTGAAATGAAATATTGCTATAATTTGGGCAGAGCTCTTAAGACGTCAGTTCTGATGGCACATATCATTGTGAAGGAAGATGTGTGCATCCACTGTATCTCACTGGTTGTGAGAATGCATATAACCTTAACCTAAAAACCCTGTGGGAAGATACCTCCCAGTACATCAATTCTTTTTTGGGGGGGTGGCAGGGGGCCCACATCATCAACCATTCAAGGACTGGAAGAAATTTGTAAGGTGGCAAGTGTGTGAGCACCTCTACCTACCTTCACAAAACTTAAAATGATGTGTTCTTGGCTGCAAATACTGACTTTGGCAGAAGAATTCTGCAGAGGGTTCATATTCACAAATCCAGGTTCGTGTCAGGAGCCACAGGAGAGATGGGGTAACTTTCTTACTATGAATTCCTGTTTCACCACAGTTTAACCCAAAGCACCTGAGATTAGGGAGAAGAACCTCCAGAGAGGTTTGAGTCCAGTCACGTACTGAATGCATCTTGACATTTTTTGCTAAGGTTACACCAATTTCTTACTTGCATGGCATGCACAGGTGTTAGGGGCAGGCACATACAGTATTGTTGCTGCCATCTTAGATGAGCTGCTCTTATCTGGAAGCATTAGTGTTAAGATGTTGTCTTCACAGGAAATTATTTGATCCTTGACGGATATGGCACAGTACAGGAGAGCTCCACAGATGAGGAGGTAACTTCGCTGGTTCTACAGTGCACTGCAGGCAACAGCACAATGGACTCTGCCCACCAACCACCACCATCTCTGCAAGACACCCGGACAGACGGAGGAAGTTTGGCATTTGCAGAGGAATTAATGGCCTCCCACTGGGAAGCTGCTAAGGAATCCTGCTCAGGTGTACTAAGGCCTCCCTTCTCTGTGGAGTCTTGTGCCCTGATAATGCATTACATCCAGAAGATAGAAGCCAACCTTGAACACTTAAAGGTACAGTGTGTTCTTGTGTAAATTTGGCTGCATTTCTTTTTTCTAAAAAACATGTAGAAAGTGGGGAATTGGGAACAAAAAGGCTTCCTGGGGAACAAGGCATGCTGAGGATTTGTATTTGTTTTATTTTCTTCACTGATTTTCACTGTAGCTTTTCAAATTGAGATTGGTGGTGAATTTTGTTCCATGACCAGGAGAGTTCAGTTCAGTTGAATTTTTCAAAGGGAAAGAAATGAAAACCTTAAGGTAATCCTGGAGAAAGAGAAGGCTTCATGTGGGGACTGTGAATGAAGGGAAAGAGTGATTTTAGGATCCAGTATTGTGAGGTATCATTCAAAATCTCAGGCAGCAAGGAGGCGGGGGTTGGAGCAGAAAATCTAGAGGCTAAGATCAGTTTCCATTTACTGAAACGAGTGTGTCAAAAGCCACAGTTTCAGGTGAGAACTTCTCTGTATCTTAGAGGCTCAAAGAGAGACAGGGACACTTTAGATCTAAAGTTAACAAGCTAGGGATTTGGCCACAGTGAAATGAAAGTACAGGAATCAAAGTAGGGGAAAAGATGTGAAGACAATGCAGCACCTTGGGAAGAAGGGCTGGTTGTTACATGACGGAACCAGGACTAGGGCAGTGCTGTCAGAGGCAGGCCAGTTCCTTACAACCAACTGGATGGCTCTTGCAACTTTTTATTTTTTTTTTTAAAGCAATTTATTAGGTTTTACAATAAAAATAAACATAATAAACAATATAACATTGATCTTAACATATTTTCACATTTTCTTTGGACTTCCTCACATCTCCCGCTCCCACTTTCATCGTTATAACATTTTGTCAGCAATTTATCATCTTATTTAAATTCTTATATCCCTTCTATATTTCATAATCTTATAATTCTCAGAAGGAGCTAAATTTCACAGTCTTACTTATTTTCTTAAAAACTTCTAAATTTAGTGGTGCTCAGTTATTTTGATCTAGCATCTTATTTAGCATTCACTCAAATTACAATACTTTTGTAAATAGTTCTTAAATTTCTTCCAGTCCTCCTCAATCCTCTCTTCTCCCAGGTCACGGATTCTGCCGGTCATTTCAGCCAGTTCCATGTAGTCTATCAGTTGTATCTGCCATTCTTCCAGTGTGGGTAGATCTTGAGTTTTCCAATGTTTTGCGAGAAGTATCCTTGCTGCTGTTGTTGCATACATAAAAAATGTCTGGTCCTTCTTTGCCACCCCTTGGCCGACAATACCCAAAAGGAAAGCCTCTGGTTTCTTAGTGAAGGTATATTTAAATACCTTTTTCAGTTCATTATAAATCATTTCCCAGAACGCCTTCACTTTAGGGCAAGTCCACCAGAGGTGGAAGAACGTTCCCTCACACTCTTTGCATTTCCAACACTTATTATCAGACAGGTGGTAAATTTTGGCAAGTTTGACTGGGGTCATATACCATCTATAAATCATTTTCATTACATTTTCTTTCAGAGCGTTACATGCAGTAAATTTCAATCCATTACTCCACAACCTCTCCCAGTCCTCAAACATGATATTATGCCCAATGTCCTGTGCCCACCTTATCATAGCCGATTTAACCGTTTCGTCTTGTGTATTCCATTTCAACAGCAAGTTATACATCCTTGAAAGTACCTTAATCTTTGGTTCTAGCAATTCTGTTTCTAATTTCGATTTCTCCACCTGGAACCCTAGTTTCTTATCATTTTTAAAAACTTCTTTAATCTGAGCGTAATGTAACCAATCTCGCACTTTGTCTTTCATTTTCTCCAAACTCTGCAATTTCCAATTGTCTCCATCCTTTTCTAGTATTTCCCAATATTTTGGCCATTTAGCCTCCATATTGGGTCTTTTTCGGGCCTTGGCTTCCAAAGGTGAAAGCCACCTTGGTGTTTTATTTTCCAGCAAGTCTTTATATTTTGTCCAGACATTAAACAATGATTTTCTGACAATATGGTTCTTAAAGGCCTTATTTGCTTTAACCTTGTCATACCATAAATATGCATGCCATCCAAAGGCATTGTTAAACCCTTCCAAATCTAACACATCAGTGTCTTCAAGAAGTAGCCAGTCTTTTAGCCAGCAGAACGCTGCGGCTTCATAGTACAACTTTAAGTCTGGCAGGGCAAAGCCCCCTCTTTGTTTTGCATCGGTTAATATCTTAAACTTAATTCTGGGCTTTTTGCCCTGCCAGACAAACTTAGAAATGTCTCTCTGCCACTTCTGAAAGCACTCCGTTTTGTCCAAAACCTGAAGTGTTTGAAATAAAAACAACATCCTTGGCAATACATTCATCTTGATAGCAGCAATTCGGCCTAACAAAGAAAGTTTCAATTTTGACCAACTATCTAAGTCTCTCTTAATTTCTACCCAGCATTTTTCATAATTATCCGGCTCTTGCAACTTTTTAACAGTCCTAAGAAACCAAAGAGTATTGTGCATCATGTAAATCTTTCTTTGTAAATCGCATTGATTTTTTTAAATAATCAAGCGGTGTACACATATTATGAAATAAATAAAATAAGGGTTTAAGGGCTTATTCTCTACAATCTGTTTTTTTATCCTGGCACCAACCTGAATAAAGACAAAACATTGCAAGATAGAGTCCAGTGATGAGAGAATTCAGCCTTTGCTTCATCAGACTTAGGCTTGGCTTCCTGCTGCACCACAGATGGATAAGGTGGAGCAATTAATATGTTTCATTTTTCCAGACACATGATTGCTCCTGTGAGTGATGCCATGGGCTTAGGATGTACATCTGTATTTATAAGTCAGACTTCCTTCCTTGTCAGCTTTGCACTGTGGCTCAAAGATACTCTGCTCACAGATTACTAGGAATGTGGTCCTTCTGAATAAGACAGGAACTTTCATGGAGCGTGAGGTGGACATGTGAAAATGCAACATGGGATTTGACTTGAGAGTCTTCCTGTGTCTCTTCTCCATCTGGGAAATGTGCTCAGTGACTTTTCACCTTCAAGATGCTAGAAAGTGCAGAGTTTTGCTAGCACAGTAATGATTGTGTGAGAGTTGCTTCAGGAAGATATACAGAAGGCAAACAGGCCAGTGCCAAAGAGCTGCTAAATTGGGATGAGTGGTGTTCCTATGGTGTAAAAATGGCATTTCTCTCTTCTGAGGCATTGCCCTTCTGTCCTTGATGGGCTGCTGTTTTCAGCTGCTGCCAAACCTGCAAGACCTTTTCCATATCTGGAGAGAAAACAAGTAATAGCTTGAAAGAATAGGAGAGGTTCTCTCATCACTGGAGTTCTCAGTGATAGAGGACTGAATCTGTTCCAGAACTTGGCATGGACACAGTTTCAGTGAGTCTGATCTGATTGCCTGTCTGCAAGTGAGCCACAGATCAAATGTGTGTTGGGTTGTATCTTCCAGGAAGTGGAGGAGAACTATGCTACTCTTCTTCAACAAAGGCTGGCTGGAACAGCCCCCACAGATGAGCACTCAGGTATGCCTTCCCCATTCCCTGGGCACCTTCTAAACAGAAACACAAGGGGAAACAGTTGTTAATCTTTCTTGCAAAAGTTTTTAGAGCTTTCACTGCAGCTCATGAATTTTCAGGAAAAGTTGCTGGCTATAAAACATTCTAATTCAATACCTGGGTTTGCTGACATTGTGCACCTTTCTCTTAGTGGATTGTTTGGTATAGGAGGTGCTCCCTTCCTTGCTGCTCAGCACTCAGTCCACTAATAATGTGATAGTTCTAAGGGCCCAACAGAAGATCTGCTGATAGCTTATTTCAGAGTTATTTTTCCATGTTCCAATGGTCATAATTTACAAGCTGACCTGCCCCACCCAGTGTAATATGTTCATTCTTATGACATTTTTGTAGCCTCCTATTTGTAGATAGGAGATCTCTTAAGAAGCGTACAATTCTATAGGCACTTTTACCCCTCTCCTCTATTAGCGTTAGTTAATACAGTGGATGTATCTTCCATCTCAACACCTCATGTTCTTTTTGCAGCCTCAGGGAGCAGACAAATGGAAATAATTGTTTGTGTTTTGTCTTTGGCTCACATATAACTGTTTAGTGCAGAGATGCATCTCCGTAAAGCACCAGAGCAGGGATTGTGCACCTGCGATAGAAACACCTGTGCATAAGATCATAGTTCTCGGCTGCTACTTTATAATACTGTGTTCTACTTCTTTCTTTCTTTCTTTTTAGATAAAAGTTAGTCAAGCTTCTCGGAGGTTGGATGGAAGCATCAGCCTCGCATTGGCACCTGTCGGCTTCTGCCTGGACTCTTGCAGCATGAGGGCTCTTTCCGTGGACCATCTATGTGCAGCAGAGTGGGAACTGGGGGGGTTGGGGTGGAGGATGGTTTCCTTTTAGGCCTCTGCACTAGCTTGTCAGGGAGAGGTGGTGATTTTTTTTCTCCTCCTTTGCTACCAGTAATTCTTTTTGATTCCAAACAAGAGGAAAGAGAGGAACAAAAAGAAGAAACCAAATGTATAAAGCTTTGGGTGTAGGATATATAAAAATGTATTTAGACATATACAAAAAAAAAAATCAATGTATTTATTTGACTTCATTCCATGTACTGAAAGCACACTTTAATTTGTATTTTATTAGGCCCCAACATCCCTATGCTCCTGGACCCACATTCAGGGCTGCTTGTGTGTGAGAGCGTGTCTTGACTTTTCACTGGATTGGATTCTGCCAGCAACCAGTCCACTGCTCAAAAGAGCTTCGCCTGCAATGGTCCCCCGCCCCCTGTGCAGTGACGGTATGCCATGCTGTACACAACCAGGCACTTGGAAAGGTTGGCAGCCTTTGGGCTATCCTTGCAATGGCATGTAGTGCTTTGACAAGGAGATGAAAGGCTTGGGATTTTTACCTTGGCTTTGAATTCCCTCTGAAAGCAGTGAGGTGGGGCAAAGAATGTGCCTGCTAAGTCACTCCTGGTTTGAGCATCTTCTACCACTGGAGTTAGCCACAGGTACTTCTGAGTAAAATCCCAGGTATGTTCGACACCCAGAGGTGTGCTTTGTTGGCCATTGCATGTGGAGGGAGAATGGGATTGGTTTGGGGTGGTGGGGTTTTGTTTTGTTTTTTGCACTGTTTGTGCCAAAGTGCTCTGAAATCACACTGGTTAGCTCAGAAGCCTCCATGGGAGCAGCTCTGCAGTATTTTTCCTAATAGGAATTCTGACATCCTTGTGTTTTGAAACTGAACCCTGTCTAAAAATGGAAATTGAAGGCTCACAGCACATACGTAAAAACACTGGACATTCCAGACTGGTTACCGGAAGTGGTACAAGGCTGGGTGCTACCTCCATGAGACAGACTGTTCAGGATGCAGCTTCTTCCTTTCATTGCAAGTGGCTGGTCTCCCCCCCCCCCCCAGGTTCCCAAATCCTGGCCTTTTTGGGGGGGGGGGGGCAACTCAGATCTAAATGTGCCGAACTCTAGAAATCCCCGTAACTTGTGTTCCTCATGTTGAATGTGCTGCGAAGTGTGGAGAATTTTTCTTTTTCTTTTGTTTTCTCCCCCTCCTTCCAGCGTGAAGGTCATACTGCCTGCTCCATTAACACAGAGACACATTTTCCCTGTAGCTATAATGGCAGAGAATCAAAACGCTTGTTATTTCCCAGTCATGCGAAACACAAACCTCTTCTTCCCTTAGCAGGCGGAATAGTAGTACTAAAAATGGGCAGGCTGTGCAAGGACAAATTTTAAAAACCTCCCCTTCCCTCCAACCGCCAACATTTTGAAACCATGAACTGATGTCTGTCAAGAGGGGAGATAAGATTTTCCAGAAGCAAGCTGTACGGATTGCCATCCCTCTTCAGTGGCAGAAAGTACCCCAAAACCAAAGGGTCTCCTTCCATATCTGCACGATCTTCCTTTTATCAGTGCCGTTCTGAGTGCCTCGTGGATCTGCTTGTTCCCATTTCATAACTGCTTGATTCTATAATTTCACATTGTTTTCCATGTAAAACTTCTATTTTGCCACCTCTTGGCATTAGGAAAACTAGGTGTGCCTGAGTATGGAAGATAAACATGGACCTTTTCAGATTTTAAATAGCCCCTCTTTTTTACCTCTTAGCTATGTAACATCATGCTAGCAACACTTTTACATTCCCTTTCCACAGCCCATGTCTAGGACGATCAAGAAATCACACTCACAACATGGACTTCTCCCTAGCATGAGTAGCTTTTGAGCAGTGGAGAGTTCAGATTTCCACTGCAGATTGTTGTTGCCGGTCTCTTCGCTGCATTCTGTGGCAGGAGTCCCAAGATTATTGTCTGCTGTAGCACTTCTACTATAGATTTGACCTGCAGAGGTGTCTGGCAATATATTGCTTCAGCATATTTACAATATGCCTCTGGGTCAGGTTGCCAAAATCTCCTGAGGATCAACCTGAGAAAGGAGGGCATGCAAGGCAAATGCAGGCTTTGTGGCAAAGCCTGAAGAGTTCTTAGCCATCCTTAGAGGATGTGACCATCTCTTTCCCCCCACCCTGGGAAGTGAAACAGTACTGTGCTCCTGTCCTTTTGGAGGTGTTTGGTTTTGTGTGTTTCCCAGGCTTGTTCTTATGCCATATTATGCAATCTCCTGTTAAGGGCATTATTCAGCTTATAAGAAAGAGAAGGTGGTGAGAAATGGGGATTGTCCATTGCTCCCAACACAGTATCCTAAAATCACTGGGGATGTCTTAACTCCCTAGCATGTCTACTGTACAACAGACCCCAGGCACAGATCCATTTTTGTGAAGAGGGTCAACACTAAAATGCACTTTGCGGGGATTCCCATTGGTTTTGGGTGTGTGTGGTCCCCCCCCCCTTTTTTAAATGTACTAGAATAGCCATGAAAAATTCCAACCAAAGAATCCTTTCCTGTCCTTCATGTCTGGCTGTGAACATTCCTTTCTTTAGACTGGACAGTAGTATGGCACAGCCTTTTCTCTCTCCTTTCCTCCTCCCTTGCAAAATGAAAAACAAAACAAAACCACAGGCTGAAAAAAGAAGTAATGGAATATTTCATGGATAAGATAACATTATGTTGGCTCCACTGTACTTTTTTGTGTTTAACCTGGATTTATAGAACAAGATTATTGCAGGGGGTGGGGGATTCAAAAGGCAAAGGCCTTGATCCTGATGTCAACTTCCTGCACAGCCTGCTTTTGCATCATTTGGACCTGGTCTACACATGAAGCAGAATGAGTGGGTACAATTCCAAGAGTGGTAGACTGGACTGTTTGTTCATTTCTTTGGGTTTATTTTTTTCCTTCTGGGCTGTCTGAGAGCACAAGCAGTGGAAAGCCTTAGATGAAAGTTGGGATTTCTTTATATAGCACTCAAATTTTCCAGTAAAAACAGAAGGGCCAAAGCAGTCGTCTCTGTTTGCAGTGCTTTTGCTTTTATCTGCTTTTAGTAACATTAACTCCAATTCTTGTGATAAATCAACTCTTAACTGCCACATCTGAGGGCCTGGTAGACAGTTTCTCTCCCCCTCCCCACCGTGTGTTGATATTTTTAATGTTTTCTCCAAGGCACTATCTATGCCTGTACCTTGTTGAGTTTATTTTTTAAAACTTGCAGACCATTCTTTCTTTGCACTGTAGGTGGGTGGAATATTGTAAAATATGGTCCCCGGTCCAATTTGGCACTTTGCCTGCAGCAATATAGATGATGATGATGATGATGATGATGATGAAGAGTTTGGATTTGATATCCCGCCTTTCACTCCCTTTAAGGAGTCTCAAAGCGGCCAACATTCTCCTTTCCCTTCCTCCCCCTCAACAAACACTCTGTGAGGTGAGTGGGGCTGAGAGACTTCAGAGAAGTGTGACTAGCCCAAGGTCACCCAGCAGCGGCATGTGGAGGAGCGGAGACGCAAACCTGGTTCACCAGATTACGAGTCTACCGCTCTTAACCACTACACCACACTGGCTCTCTTAGTTGGGAAGCAATCACTCTGATTACAGTGCAGTTAATAATTTGGCTTTTAATAATTTGCAGTTAATAACTTGTAAAGATATAAACTGAAACTGTGTCTTTTCGCTCATTGTGACAAGCAAGATGGTATTCTTGCCTTGGACTTCAGCAAGAAGATACATTCACATATTCATTTTTTAAAACACTTTCTGACAGAGTTGAGAATGATTTGTGAGCAGTGGGATAGATAAATAATCCTTTGGTCCCTGGGAAGGAGCAGGAGGGCTACTCACATCCCAGGGCTCTGCTTCTTCATCCTCCCCTCATTCTGCTTGGTGTGTAGATCAAACATCACTGTGTAAATGCCTGTAGTAAGGGAGGAGGAAACAGTACTGAGTCTTCTGTGCAGAGTTTTTAGCACGGCGGTCCTGGGCCCAGTCGCCTGGTTTGACGCTGCCACCTGCTGTTAACCTACCATTTAAACATGCAAGGAATGGGGTTGCTAGGTGGCACTTGCGGACATCGGGCATACAGTACTTGTGTGACCAATTCCTGGAGTGGGGGTGGGCAGAGGTAATTCCTGGGCAATAGGGACCCTTGATTCTTGACAACCAAAGCTTGAGAACAGCTGTGGCCCTGGCTTCTTGGACTCTTCCATGGTTGTCTAAGCATAAATGTTCCAACTTGATAGAAAGCTCTTTTTGAGGTAGAGGAAGTTGTTGGTGTTTGCTCTTTGTGTTGTTCTCATCTGGAATATTGGTGCATCTTGCATCTGATGGATGGATTTGACCCCCTGCTGTCCCCATTTCAAAGAGATCCTTCAGTCCTCCTCCTCCCTCCGTCCCCAGATGCCAGCTGATAAGCCAATGGTCTCCAAAAGGCATACTGCAGCCAGAACACTACACTGCTCTTTAAGAATTAAAAAACAAAACAAAAAAAGAGTTGTTTCGAAACTTCCTTCCTACTAAAAATGTATTTTATTTGTTCACTATACAATCATGTACTCCTTTTAACCGGTTTTACTTTTAAGGAACACAGGAACAATCTGGAATTTGAAAAGCAAAATGCAAAAAAAAGAAAAAAAGAAATCCTCTTAATACCTTGTATTTTTAACTGATCATGTTTGAATGTTTAAGAAAAAAAGAATTTATTGTTCTAATTATCCAGATGTATTGTATGTTTGTAAAATAGCTCTTATTAATTAGCTGATAAGGTGGTATGTTTCTGGAACAAAATATTGCTCATTTTAAAAAAGAGGTTTTGTTGGGTTTGTTTGTTTTTTTGGAATCTGGGAAATAGAAAATTAAAGCATTCAAATGCCAGTAAATAAGCTTAAAGGAACCCAAACATTTGACTATGGTATTTTGTTGAATCCAGCAGATTCAAGTTCACATTCCTGGAGTAGACTAATAGCCTGGTGGACCAGTGATCCTGTCTGTCTGCACTGATTTGGCAATTCCATGATAAAGAACCTCCCTTTCTGACATCTGAGGCTATCAGATCTATTCTCAGCTTATAGAGAGCACGCAACAGTCACAAAAGAATGCAACATTTCTGACTTGTCTTTTGCTTCTCAGGCACAGAACACTCCGCCCCAGCAAACAGAGGACTCTTCTGCCAGTTCCATGAGATTCAGTGTAATCCTTCAAACTAGGAGAGTTTCAGCACAAAACTGTTCATGCTGAACTGTATAAGTGATCCTTTTTCTAAAGATCCCGGGGCAGTGTACAACATTAAAAACATAGTTTACTATTGCTACTCCTAAGAGTAATAATAATAGTAATCATAATAATAATAAACATTCACAGAAAAATAATCACAATTATCTCTTGCTTTGAGAAGGGAGCATGAAAACCCTAGTTGAAATGTCAGAGGAGAAAGCTGGATAGGGTCTTTATTGGCTCTGAATTTTTCACTTCTGGCTATTGTTGCATATTTAATTGTCCCCCCCCCCCCCCCATCTTCCCCTTCCATGACTTGAGTTCAAATCTGACTGAATAAAGTGCCACATGTTTCATGGCCAGCATCTGTGCCATGCATTGTGCCTGTCCCCCCGACAAACGGTAGTTTAAAGTTCTTGTGCCTAGTTTATCCTCTTCCCTCCAACTATGGATTTATATATTTCTGTTTTGTGGATTGCTTGCCTCTACACCCAAATCTCTGGGACTGTTGAAGGAATTGAAACCTTCCTGCTTTTCCCAGCCGCCACACAACATCCATACAAAACTCTGCTATTTACTTGCATTGTAATTGCTAATTGGAGCTCAGTTATGCTTTTCTAGCGATGCGTTTTTCTGGATTCTGTTGTCTTGGGAGATTGTGCACTGCATTTTTCTCCTGACTACACAGTTGTAACGACATTTTACTTAAGATAAACTGATGCAGGTGCTGCCATCTGGGTTTTCCTGAAGCCGGGCTTCCTAAACTAAGACAGGATTGCTTTGAAGATAAGCTTAACTCGTTAATTTGGAGGTTATCTTGTCACAGGGTGACCTTGCTTCCTATGGCACAGGGTGACCTTGCTTCCTATTCAGGGCCCCTCCCTGGATGCTCAGGAAAGAGGAAATATGGTGGTGGGGAGTCCATGGATTGTATCGAATACTTCAAATGGATTTGTATTTTTTCTCTATTAAGACTCAGCTTGGCTAGTGCTCAGACAGTGGGGCATTGGCTAGTGAAGAGTGTGCACTGCAGATACACTTTTGGTGGTGCAGCTTCCATAAGAAAAAGCAAACACTTGAGAAGTTTGGACAAGGACTAAAGAGCAGAGGGGTAGGAGGGAATGGGGAAGATAGCTTGGTTCTGAAAATCATGCACGTGTTAGGAAGCTGGATGGGCAGGAAAGCTGGGAGATAGAAGAAGTGAAAGATGACTTCTCAAAAAGCAGTGAACTGAGAAGCGAGACCCGCAGGGGAAAATTGCATTTGGACGGCTGGAATAATACTTGGGATTCTAAACAGTTTATGCTCAGTACCTTTTAAAGGGCAACTTGTATTCTCAAAGCTTTGCAAAAGCCATTCTTTGTAACATTCTCCGACCCAGCTATATCAGTTTCAAAACTGGTAATTTGTAATGCAGTTAAAAGAGCACAGGTGAGGAGCTATATTTCTCTGTTTTCCCATATTCCCAGCATTATTTCGTGTTATGCAGAGTACAGATATCTCTATCTTCTCATGCTTGAGATGCTGAAAAATAAATTGCTTTATTGGATTTTGTCCTTAGTATAAGGGCACACTGGGAAGGTCCAATAACTTGTTACATTGCCTTAGAAGCAGATAATTTCAAGATAGCTGTCATTCATGGCGGCTAGTGCATAGCTGTCAAGTGTCCCTTATTTGAAGGGACAGTCCCTTATTCCAGCGCCATGTCCCGCTGCTTTCCCTTATTGATGGATGTCCCTTAAATGTCCCTTAAATGATGTTCCTTAAATTTCAAAGGAAGCAGCTCCTCTCCCTCCCTCCCTGCCTGCCAGGGAGGCTCCAACTGTGTTGCTTGGCTGTGTTGCTCACCCAATAAGAAGTCTAAGAACGACTGGGGGGTGGAGCTTGCATGCCTTGTGTGTGGCTAGTTAATGCAAGCTGAGGAGGTTTTTGAATGCTGGATGCCATTTTGTTGCACGTGCTGCTGCAAACTTTGCAGTGCAAAGCTAGGCTGGGGAGCCATCTTAAGTTGAGGCTGCATAGGCCTTGTGGTGCATGTGATTCAGATTCTCTTCAGTTGAACCTCTGGTTACAAAGTTGGTTGGACAGTGTTCTTGAAGCTACCAGCATGAGTTTGACCAGACTGCAGGAGGACAGGAAGACTTGAGTGCCTGGAACAGGTGAGGCTGCAGGTCCCTTATTTTGGCTGCTGGTCCCTTATTTTCAAATCTGTAAGTTGACAGCTATGGACTAGTGAGTTTTCTGGGCCAGTCTTGCTGCCAGTGAAACCATATGCTTCCAACTTTATAAAGAAATTGACAGCATTTTTTAAAATGTTGAGGGCCTGTCTGCAGTTTCCCAGAATGACAAATGACTTTCCTTAAATATTAATGATAGTTACTCAGCAGTAAATGCAGGCTGGTGCTTGATAGGGGATAGAGCAGGCTGCTCTGAGTTGATTTTTCTTTTCTCTTTTTATTACGTTTTCATTTTTTCAGTTATTTGTTTATTTGTTTAGGTAAGTGGATGCCTCATTGAAGAAACAGATCCAGCTTTGAGTGTCCTAAATTTTTAAAATGCTAATAAATAGTTATACAAACTGTCCAAATGAATAAAGAACAGAGGGAGGGGAGGCATCCACAACTCTTCATTTTTATGTTGGCAGACTTGTGGCTTCAGCAGTGAATAGAAAACAGAGGAGACTGGTAAATACTTACTGAGTTACTCAGTTATTTTAATTTTTTAATTTATTTGGTTTCTTACCCTGCCCTTCACCGTAAGGTCCCAGGGTGATTTACAGAGACTTAAAATTCAATATTAGAAGCATTGTGAAATAAATTGCCTTTTCAGAGATACGGTAGATCTTGAAAACATGTGTTTCCACTACAGATGGCCAGGGTACAGAGGTGTGTTTTCAGAATACAATGAAAAGTATGGGTTGTATCTAATGTCTCCTCAGAGTTGAGCCATTGAAACTGGTGGACCTAGGTTAGGCGTGCCTAATGATTTCAGTGGGCCTATTCTGAGTAGAACTAGGAGACGATCCTATAGAATCAAGGTGCCATGCACACCTCTGTGAAAAGGGAATTCCACATTGTAGGAACTGCCACAGGGAATGTGGTCTCCTGGATCACCACCGCCCCAAACTCCTGAGGGTGGTGGACCTACCAAGAGTTTTCGTGTTGGCAAGCTTCTCAGGTCCTTCAGACTCACTGGTCCAGACCCATTTTTGCTCTGGAACCGGCAACCTCCAGCAGCACAGTTGCGCTGTCGCATGAAGTTCCATTGTACGTAACAAAACTTGCACACCATTCTCTTGAAACTGGAGGACTTTGTGTTTTCATTGTTCTTAAATGCTTGGTTTTGGAGCACACAGAACAACTCCATCTCAGTGTTCTTCTCGCACACTTTCTGCAGAGTGATCCTAAGTGCCAATCTTCAGTGGCTGACTAACCTCCTTTCACTCTGACTGGCTCCAATCCGCACAAAAGGTGAGAAGACTTCCCAGTGGCTCAAAAGCTTCTCTTTTGTGCTGACTGGGCAGCTCTTAAGATACTGGAGACAAGGACCCTGTCGCAGAAAGAGTAATGGGCCTTTGACCCACCCACTCACTGTGAGATATTTGCAATGCAATCAAACCAACAATGCATGTTTGATAGATAGGCACATGATATGACAGGGGTAGGCAACCTAAGACCCGGGGGCCTGATGTGGCCCAATCGCCTTCTCAATACAGCCCGCGGACGGTCCAGGAATCAGCGTGTTTTTACATGAGTAGAATGTGTCCTTTTATCTAAAATGCATCTCTGGGTTATTTGTGGGGCATAGGAATTCGTTCATATATTTTTTTTCAAAATATAGTCCGGCCCCCACATGGTCTGAGGGACCTTGGACTGGCCCACGGCTGAAAATGGTTGCTGACCCCTGTGATAGGAGCTGAAGCTCAAAAGAGTTTTCTTGTTAAATTTGCTAGAGAGAACTCTTGAGAGCCATTCCCACTGTGTCCTGTATCCATACATATAATCGCATCACCTGGCTGAGCCCTTCCTCTGACATTTGACCTCATTCCAGCAATGTGAGAACACCTGCATGTCTGAGCTCCAAACCCAGGCTACATTTTAAGCTAGAGTATGCCTTTGTAACTGGATTGCCGTTTTAAGCCTGCCTGAACAAAGTTGCTGCATCTGTTACTTTTCAACAAGTATTCTGAGTGAGTAAATGCTATTTTTTACCTTTTAAGAATTGCGTGGAGGAAGGGGGGGAAATGCCAGGAGAAGCCACTCTGCCTTAATGCTTTGGATTACTTACCCTAAAAGGCTAAAACTAGCTTGCCTTTTAAGCTGCACTCTGCTGAACTCACAAACGTGGGGAAGGAAGGGTAATATCTAATATATCCTCTCCTAGCATCTATACACATCCCTACACCCACTGCCCCCACACCTGAACCACTACACAATTACCATTGTAGCATTTCTGAGCCATGGAGAAATCAAGTGTTAAAATAAGCCAGCAAATGGGCACAAGGCCAGTTTTGAAGTTCTTACCTCTTCCATTTCCAAATGATCTTGAAATGCCCAGAGAGTCCCTTTTTGGAGACCTGTGAAATACCATGCCTGGTCCTACTCCTGACCTGTACCTAATGGAGCCGGGCTTTGTCGTTGGCCTCTTGTACTGCATCATTAAAACGAAGCAATAAACAGTCTGTCTCCCTCTCTTCCAGCCCAAAAGCTTCTGTTTAGCTCTCCTCCCCTCCAGCCCCAAGCAGCTGGGATTTTTACAGCTGCAAATCATCAGCCATGCTTTCGGATATATAAAACACTCCTAAAACCTCTCCAATGGCTTCTCTTTTTTTGCTAGTTTGTTTGTTTCCAGATGCCTGCAGTTTATTCAGTATAAAGTATTTCTCCTCTCCACATCCTCATCAATGTTTTAAGCAAATATCAACAAGGAAGTTAAACAGGTCTCCCTGGAGCAGGGTGCAAATCTACATTTCTGTCAGCTGCTGGGATGGCTATCAGATAATTCATATCTGAGTGTGTTTTTCGGGTCAGTGCTAAGAAAGATGGGCAGTATCTTTCCTTTCACTAACATATCTTTTGCTTGCCAAAAGCGTTGTCTATTTGTCAAAACTACATGCATACAAAAATGTCTTTACATTATGAATAATTAGCACTAAAAAGTTGATGAATTTTCATGAGGATTTATTATTATTATTAATTGCACAGTGCTTCAGAAATGTGAACAACTTAATTTAAGTTTGGAAAAATGAGAAACTGGGAGAACCAGAAGTGTCAGATTCATTCATCCCTGCCTATAACTCAAATGAAGCACATGCAGCCCAAACAGCTGCACATTCTTTCCCTGTTTGCCCCTTCATCTCTTGTTCCCCCTGTGCCAAATTTTAGATTGGAGGCTCCTCTGGGCAGGGACCTGTGCTCTTGTACTTTGAAAAGTGCTAAGCACACTGATGCCACTATCTAAATAAAATTGCAGTAATCCTAAATTGTATGCTGCACATGAAAATGCTCCAGTTTTCAAGAACAGCTGAATAGCTCAGCTGGTTGAGCATGAGACTCATAATCTCAGGATTGTGGGTTTGAGCCCCAGGTTGGGTGAAAAATTCCTGCATTGCAGGGGGTTGGACTAGATGATCCTTAGGGTCCCTTCCAACTCTACAATTCTATGGAAAGGTTAAGGTCCTCCTCTGCATTTCAACAAATTGGGTTGTGTGTGAAAACTGTATCAGGCTAACTAACTCAAGGCTGCAAGCAGTATAAATTATACTAATTCTTGCCTACTGCATAATTTAGCTCCTGCTGAACATGAGGAATGGACATAGAGTTATAGGCACCAAATAATGCTTGTCTCCAGCACAATGGAAATATTCATAAACCATCTTGGACAAAATCCTATTGCAAGTGAACTTTTCATGGCACAATTTACACAGACGTAGACGCGGGTGGCGCTTTGGGTTAAACCACAGAGCCTAGGACTTGCTGATCAGAAGGTCGGTGGTTCAGATCCCCGCGACGGGGTGAGCTCCCGTTGCTCAGTCCTTGCTCCTGCCAACCTAGCAGTTTGAAAGCACGTCAAAGTGCAAGTAGATAAATAGGTACTACTCCGGTGGGAAAGTAAATGGCGTTTCCGTGCACTGCTCTGGTTCGCCAGAAGCGGCTTAGTCATGCTGGCCACATGACCCGGAAGCTGTACGCCGGCTCCCTTGGCCAATAAAGCGAGATGAGCACCGCAACCCCAGAGTCGGTCACGACTGGACCTAATGGTCAGGGGTCCCTTTACCTTTACCTTTTAAACTGATAGCATTGTCTAGGGGTCGGCAAGGTTTACCTTGTCTGGGCTGGTTCACTCCAGCAGAGATCCCTCTGTGGGCCGGATTGCACGTGCATGATTTCTGGTGTCTGCATCTGTGCAGGTGCATATTCCGGCATCTGCACATGTGCAGACTCGATTTCCTGTGCCACGGAAGCGAGTCCCGGTGCTGCACTGGTTTAGTGCAGTGCTTGGGGACTCACCGAGCGTGCGGCTTGGTTCGGGGGCGGCTTGTGGGCCAGTCAAATGGCCCCGGGGGCCACTTGTGGTCCATGGGCATTAGGTTGCTGACCCCTGGCGTAGTCCATCTATTCTAGAGCATCATCAACTGCACAATGTACCCCAGTTTCAGCCAGCTACTGTTTACAACTTTCTTTCTACAAACAAAAAGCACCCAGGACATCCACTATCCCAATAAATTTATTGGTTCTGCCATTTTAGGCTGCTTTTTTGTCCCAACTAAGGTAGCATCTTAAGGTAAACAAACAAACAAACAAACAAATCCCAACTGAAGCTTGTCTAGGGAAGCAGATGGAAGGACCTGAATAGAGTTTTCTTTCTAAAAATGAATAAGAGCTCTGGACTTAAAATATCAGAAGAGAAATCTCTTGATTTTTGCCATTTTGGGGTGATTTTTTTTGTTCCAGTCAAATGAAAATGTTTTTAGAAGGGGGGGTCTCACATTCTCTCCCCCCCTTCAAAAAAAAAACACCTGATACGAGAAAGCAGACTTAAAAGACATCACATGCATGGATTTGTTTGGGGAGGTTTCACTTTAAATCAGATTTTGGTTTAGGGAAGTACAATACCCGCCCCCCCCAAAAATGTGCAAGTTTTTCTTTGTGCCTGTTAAATTCTCCAGCTTCTGATATGTTACTTCAGGTTTCACCCCCCTTCAAACCCCTTTTTCGCACTTAATACATTGAAAGCTGATGCCGAACTCTGCATCCCACCCAAATTTTGTGCTTCCACAGAGCTGTAAAATGCCTTTTTGTAAACTGTTTTTGCTTTGTTTCTCTGTACATTTGTTCGCACACACACGCACTTCCAATTTCTTGTGTGCATTTCAAAGAGGCTTTTAAAAATGACAGTTTTTATTTCTTCTCATTACATAAACGAGGCAGACAGAAGTAAACATCTTTTGATGAGAGTAATTACAAGGCCTCCAGCACCAAAATCAGAAAGATTTGTACAGATGTCAGCTGGAGGGGGGGGGAGATACATTGCAGCCAGCCATCTGAACAAAGTAAGTGTGTGTGTGTGTGTGTGTGTGTGTGTGTGAGTGTGTGTGTGAGAGAGAGAGAGAGAGAGAGAGAGAGAGAGAGAGAAACTTTGCCTGGACTCTTATGGATCTTCAAACTGTGTTAAAAGCCTGGAGCCTAGACTGCTGATTTCCTCTGTGATTTTAGGTAGTCCCTTAATAGCTCCGTATCAATTTCTTGGCTGTAGGTGGGAGATGTTAAAGTTTAATCACCTTGTTCTCTCCCTCCCCACCCCCCTGTGCAGAGGTGGTAAATTGTTCCTAGACTGTACAACTTCAGGTTGTAGGCATGAGAGTCCCACAGTCACACAAATCTAAAAGCACTCCCCATACATAGGAAAGGAGCCTCTTGCACTGATAGGAAAATAGGGTTGTCACCTTTGGTTGGGCAAAATACGGGACAGGTCGGGGTGGGTGGGGATTGGGCACACACACTCTCATGACACCAAATCCTCTCCCACTTTGTGGGGGGGGGGGTTTCCTTGCATTTGGCTTCCCGCCTCCCTCACCACCCTGGTCCCACTCTTCCCCTCAACTCAAGTTAACGGAAGAGGGGCCAGGGATAGATGGTCAGTCCTCATGGGCAGCTTGAGCCACAACGCCAGGCTCTTGCCCAGGGGTCAGCAAACTTTTTCAGCAGGGGGCCGGTCCACTATCCCTCAGACCTTGTGTGGGGCCAGACTATTTTTTTTTGGGGGGGGGGATGAACAAATTCCTATGCCCCATAAATAACCCAGAGATGCATTTTAAATAAAAGCACACATTCTACTTATGTAAAAACACCAGGCAGGCTCCACAAATAACCCAGAGGGCCAGAATGAGAAGGCGATGGGCCGGATCCGGCCCCCGGGCCTTGGTTTGCCTACCCATGCTCTTGCCCATGCTGGTGCTGGAAGAGACTTGAGGAAAGAGGATGAGGAGGGAGGAGGCCTCCAGCAAGGGAGAATCTGACATCCCTCTACTTAGTTAATTTCATTGTCCCAATTTTTTATATTGCTACGTTTCTGAAATTTACCCTTCTATAACTTAAGACTGTTAGACCTAGTCTTGCTTTCTGGAGTAGCAAACAACAACTCTTTGCTCTCTTCTCCGCGATAGCCCTGCAGGCAGAAAGCTAGCATGTAAGGATGGGACACTGTATTCTGCTGTTTTCATTGTGAAATGAGCTTTTAATATCTTTGTATAACGAAATAGGGAGCAACGTTAGAGTAGGGGAAAGAGGCTGTTCAGAAAGCTGGAGGTGTCCCACTTTATCTGTCTTAACCCAAACACAGACCCTTCCAAGCAAGCTGAGTTGCCCCTCAACTTCCCAACACCCTTTCGGATTTGTTTTCTTGTTATTTTATTTGATTGGCTATATTTCTGCAACCCTCAGGGTTTTTCAGAGCATGCTGATACCATGGCTAAATATGCAATGACACTCAACTCTGAACTTTAGAAATAGAGGGAACAATTTTTTAAATAAAAATCTGTCTGATTTCTTTAGGTGTACTTTTAAAAGTAACTTTAAAAAAAAGTCCAATTGATTAATCTGTTAAATATCACAACACTAGAAATAATGAGTTATGTTAACATCCAGATTAGCTAGCAAGGGCCCCAAACAGAGCTGAGTTCTAGTGCTGGTTTGGGAGATTAAAAGCCCCCCCCCCCAAACACCTCTCCTTTGATAACCATGAAAAAGAAAAGTGTACAAGCTCACAGTGCTTTGTACCATCCCAGACTTGCCTATTTTTGCCATGGTTTACGACTCTGTCTTCTGTAAAAGAGGGACAGTCAACACGGTGCTCATCAGGCATTAAGGTAGAGATAAAGGGCCATTAGGTCCAGTCATGGATGACTCTGGGGTTGCGGTGCTCATCTTGCTTTATTGGCTGAGGGAGCCGGCGTGCAGCTTCTGGGTCATGTGGCCAGCATGACTAAGCCACTTCTGGCAAACCAGAGCAGCGCACGGAAATGCCGTTTACCTTCCCGCCGGACTTGCACTTTGACGTGCTTTCGAACTGCTAGGTTGGCAGGAGCAGGGACCAAGCAACGGGAGCTCACACCGTTGTGGGGATTCGAACCGCCAACCTTCTGATCGGCAAGTCCTAGGCTCTGTGGTTTAACCCACAGAGCTACAATTTCCATCATCCCTGACATTGGCTAGGGTAAGCAAAGCTGATAGGAGTCACAGAATCATAGAATCTTAGAGTTGGAAGGGACCCCAAGGGACATCTAGTCCAAACCCCCTGCAATGCAAGAATCTCAGCTAAAGCATCCATGACAGATGGCCATCCAACCTCTGCTTAAAAATCTCCATGGACAGAGAGTCTTGGTCTAACAAAATCTGGAGTCCACCACATTGGCTTTTCTTGCCGCAAAACCTGAATGATCTTTCCTTTTTGCTCCCTGCCCTGCAGTGGAAACCACGAAGGCATTTCCCTAAAAAGGTGTGTGTGTTTGGTCCTTCTAATTCATCCAAGCTTGCTAGCGCCACTCCAAGAAATACTCATAATTAGGCAGTAGGAGGTGGGCGGGGGAATGAGAGAGAATGGTTTACAATGCCTATTATGTACTTCACTGCACCACAATTGTTCCCTCAAATCTGTTCCTGCCTATAAAAGCATGCCATTTGGATATGCTAGCAAGAAATCGCCATGAACATTGGTGGGCAGGCAGGGAAGAAAGATTCCAAAAGGCCATTGCTGCAGCTTGTATACAGTTAGGTATCAATTCACACGGATGCATTATCCTGGCCCATGTTTCTCCATTTGCCTTCTCTACCGAAGCCTCACTGAAGTAAGAGAGGGCAATTTGCCGGCACTGTGTTTTTAAATAGGTGTGCAGATTACCAAAATAGGTGCCTTTCCATTTCCTTTTGAGACATGGGAGGGAGTGGGAAAACTTGCATGCTATCTGGGTTCCCACTCTCAGACACAGTACTTAGATTCCCACCTTGATTATTCCCAAAGGCTTTATTCCAGAAATTCAGGCCTCTATTGGTCTCATGAGATATATCAAATGTGAGGCAGGGGGAGTAGCCCAATATACATAGATGGAAAGGAGAGGCCATTTGAATGTTTTCTCCTTTTTTTTCATCTCAGTAGCATGCTGTGAGTTCTACAGTGCATTTGTTTTCGAAATAAAAAATAATAATAATAATTTAAAACATTTCTACCCCTTTTTTCATCTCAGTAGCATGCTGCAAGTTCTACAGTGCATTTGTTTGTTTTCCAAATTAAAATAAAATAATTTAAAAGATTTGTACCCCGCTGTTCATAGCAATTCCAAGAGGGACTTACTCCAAGCCAGGGAAGCAGAGCCAGCCCTGCCATTAGCCATAGTTAGGCAGCCACCTTGGATGGCAGATGCTAAGGTGGCTTGCAGGGGAAGGACCATAGCATGTTGCTAGACCACCTGTGTTGCATGCTTAAGGTTCCACATGCAAGCCCCGGTATTTCCAAGCAGAGCTAGGTTCGTACCTGGTTCAAAATCCTGGAGAGCTGCTGCCAGCCAGTGGAGACAGTACCAAGCTTAATGGAGCAGTGGTCTGACTTAACATGATGAGACACCTTCCTAGGACCCTCATCTCCTTGCTTGCCTGCTGCCTGAGGGTACCGTGGAGGATACTGTCCCATCGCCACCCCCATCATCCAGCCAGGACACTGAGGTCCAGCATTGAGGGCCTTCTGGCGGTTCCCTCGCTGCGAGAAGTGAGGTTACAGGGAACCAGGCAGAGGGCCTTCTCGGTAGTGGCGCCTGCCCTGTGGAATGCCCTCCCAGCAGATGTCAAGGCAATAAACAATTATTTTACTTTTAAAAGACAACTGAAGGCGGCCCTGTTTAGGGAAGTTTTTAATGTCTGATGCTGTATTATTTCTAATATTCAGTTGGAAGCCGCCCAGAGTGGTTGGGGAAATCCAGCCAGATGGGCAGGGTATAAATAAATCATCATCATCATCACCACCACCACCAGTATTGAAGAAATGCAGAATTTATTTTATTGCCCTTCATCTGAGGATCACAGCACATCCAAATTGCCTGGGTGCAGGATGATAATTCCACATATCTATAGATACAGACTAAAACACCTTAACTGTAAGGAGATGATTAGTGTGCCTGGAAGCTAATAGCTGCATACCAATACATTGTTGGGTGCAAATATGGGAAGTGTGTTTTGAAAGAAGCCATTCACTGGAGCTGTTGCTACAAGGACAGAACTGGGGCAAGGACAGATGCTCTGAAGCTGCTCCTATCCCTGTTTCCCGTGGATCTTCTGAGAAACATTTGTGTTTCTGCAGCAGAAGCAAGAGTCCTTCTCGCACCTCCCTTTTTTCTCTTGTGTCTCTGGAGGCTGCTGCCACGTCTTCCTGGCAGGAGGGAGCTCACGTAGTAACACAGCTCATTTCTGTTAATGCAGGAGTCCGGTTAATTGAAGGTTTAAAAGCTTTACTTTTCTCGCTGTTAAAATTGAGAGAGACTACAATAGCCTGTGGCAGTGCTCCAAAGCACTATATCTTTCAGAGGCATACAGAAAGCTGGACTTAACCAAAGGGAGGGGAAAGCCTCCGTTGGAAAGGCCCACATCATCGCCACATCTTCTGACAAGTAAATCACGGGTTGCTGGGATCTGGCAAGTAATAGCTACAGTCAATGAATTAGCTAGTCACTTCTAATGAGTTGCCCCTTTTTTTGTAAATCTCCATTGCCTTTAATAGCAACAACCTGGCTAGCATCAATTCAACAGATGAAGCTCTGCCTATCTCTGCATCTTCAGGTCAGGGGAAGGATGCACTAGAACCCGCCCACCTAATTGTAAATCATTGTGAGCAAGCTCAACCTGGATAGCTCAGTTGGTTAAAGCACAGTGGTGATATTGCCAAGGTTGCAGGTTCAATCCCTGTATGAGACAGCTGCATTTTGGAGATCTAGAGCAGGGGCCCCATAGAACATCCCCCAGCAGTGGCTTCAAGAAACATGGAAGAAGTCCCTGGAACAAAATTCGGATCAGTGGCCCCCTTTTTTGCTTGTTTGTTTATTTCAGGTTTGTGAGCAAAGAGGAAGGGGTTACAATGTGAGGAGCAAGAATGCAATATACATACCAGCAATTATTCCATGGACTATTTGATAACCAAACATATGCTGATTTGAAATATTGAGGTTCTTTATTCGATTACAAATGGCTGTTTTCAAAATGTGCTGGGTACAGCTGGGCAGCTTGCAGATTTGTATATGAAGCTTTAATCGAAAGACAGGGCTTGCTGATTCCATAAATTGGTTTTACGCACGTAATGTAACCTATTATTATTTTAATGAATAACAGCATAATTCTATATATTCAGTGAAGCTTACTCCCAGGTAGGTGGGCATCAAACTGAGGCTGCAATCCGTGTATATGAGTACAATTAAAAATATAAGTTTTTATTGTCTTCTTCCTTTGATTTTCTATTATTTTGGCCTGCTTTAACTGCTGCACTTTTATTGACTGAGCTGGAATGTGTTATTACTATGTCATGTTGAATTTTGTAGACCACACTTGCGTGAGCACACACTGTTCCCCCCCGCCCCTGCCTCCAAGTTGGTGAATATATTCTCCTTCTCAGATCAATCTATCATCTATATCTATCTATCTATCTATCTATCATCTATCTATCTATCTATCTATCTATCTATCTATCTATCTATCTCTATCATCTATCTATCCAGATCTGGACCTTCTGTGTTTTGCTGCTTTGTTTTTATGAATGGGAAAAAACACAAATATTCAAAACCGAGAGAGATTTAGAAAGAAAGAATAAACATTTATGATTGAAAACTCTCAAGGAACCGCTTTTGAACTGTGTTAAAATACTGCGCTTATAACATTGACAAACGTTTTATATTTCATCTCACCCCACCCTGGCACTTACTGCTCCAAAATAATAAATGTACCAAATGTCTTCTGAAAAAGCCACCACATTCTTGCAGCCTTTTCCAATCTGCTGTCCTCCAGATGTTGCTGAGCCACAGCTCCCAACATCCCTGACCACTGGCCAAGCCAGCTAGAGCTGATGGGAGCCCTGCCACATCTGGAGTGAACCAAGCTGGTGAAGGCTGCATTATTGTGACCTGCCGGTCCTTTTAAGACTGCGGATGTTTTTGATACTGCCCTTCATACATTGGATTTTCCTGCCATGGTATAAAATTGATGGCAGCATTGGGAGTGGGTGTCTCATTTCCTGGTGACTAAAACCTGTGCTCTTAATAGCAGCAAGATCTATGGTCACACGAAGCCTTTCGTGCCACTTACATCCATGTCAGGAGACGCATCTTCCTGGAAGCTAAATTTCTTGGGGTCAGAGTACTGAGAATGGCTGGTACAGAAAGTGGCAAGAGGAAGGGGGCCCATCATGAATTCCACAAGCATCACTTTTAGTTCCCCTTTAAGGTGCACTGCCATGTATTTGGGGCAGGAAAAGCTCCCTGGCTATAGTACACAGGTGCCTAACCTGTGACCCTCCAGCTGTTGTCAGAATGCTGGACTCCTAACAGCTCAGGCCAGTACAGCTAATGACCAGATGTGATGGGAGTTGTAGTCCAAAACAGCAGAGTTGGGCACCAACTTGGGGAAAGCTGAGCAACACTCTCTAGGGCAGGCATAGGCAAACTTGGACCTCCAGATGTTTTGGGACTACAACTCCCATCATCCTTGACCACTGGTCCTGTTAGCTAGGGATGATGGCAGTTGTAGTCCCAAAACATCTGGAGGGCCGAGTTTGCCTATGCCTGCTCCTGGGTGTCTCACATCCCTCTGTGGATATCTGGCATGCTGTGGCAAGTTCACAGTCATCTTATATGTGGAGAACCGACTTTGATTTGCCACAGCTGATGCCCTTTCCGGCTGCTGGCACAAAATGTGTGTACTGTAGTTGCTCACCAACATCTTTAACTACAACCCAGCAGCTGTGGTATTTTAGACGTGGCACAAAGCCAGATAGACACACTTTCCCCATTAAAGCAGCAAGATATTCTTTCAGTATTATAAATATAAGAAAGGTAAAAAAAACCCTGACTCGCTGACTAAAGTCTTACTTAGGTTTGCCTTTAGTCCCTCTTCCCCAGACAAATTTTACCACCAGGTACTGCAGTTTTCAATTGGTTTCCTTTCAGCCAGGGTTACAGACGGTTTTCGCTCTGGTTAGCTCCGTAAGCTGCTTGCTGAATTCTCCTCGCTGCTCAATACCTTTATCTGGCCTCACTGCTAATCCTTGGCTTAAGCCTGTGGTTTGGGTGTTTTGGAGCAAGCTACACAACCAGGTTTCCCCTAGCCTCAAATAGCCTCTTCCTCATCTTCTGCCAGCCTCTGTCTTCGTCTTCTTCGTCCTTGTCTTCCCCTCCAAATTGTAGAATAGGCCTATTCATGTTTCAGGCAGACTACCCTTCAGCCAATCAGATTTGAGTGGAATAGGAGTCTCCCCTCTGCAGACCACTTTCCCCACTCAATGTATGACCAAGAATTTCTACCTAGTCAGCCAATCAGAAGTGTAATTTTACAATCCCCTCTCATTATCTAAAAGAACCCAGTTCCCCACCATTAGAGGATATTAGTATTACACATTTAACCCTTTACATGACTCCACATATATTGCCTCTAAACAAAATCCTGTTCCATTAAACACCTTTTCTTAATGCATGCACACAGGTGATCTCTTTACATTTGCACATAGATTTTGCATGCACAACACCTGAATTTCCAATGAGCTTAAAACAAGTTGTGCCATCTTAACCATCTGCTCTTTTTTTATAGAAGTCGTTTTCTAAATGAATATAGGTCTCCAAGGCTTTAGCAGGTCACAGGGGGACGGGGGCGGTAAGCATGCTAAATTATACTCTTTGGGTGTTTAGATGCAGAGATATCCATGGCACACAAACTGGCCAGAATTACCGTATTTTTCTCTCCATAACACTCACTTTTTTTCTCCTAGAAAGTAAGGGGAAATGTCTGTGCGTGTTATGGAGCGAATGCCTACGGATGGCGGGGCGATCTGCTGCAGTCGTGAGCAGAGGATCCACGGTTCCCCTTCCTTCTCTCTTCCGTGGCTCGCTTTGAAACAGCAAAGCGGGAGAGGAGCCGCTTACACAGGTGTAAGCGGCTCCTGTCTGGTTGGCTGCTTTAAATCAACCATGCTCTCTGTCCCTCTCTCCTCCCCACTCAGCTCGCTAAATAGCAACAAAGCTTTTCAGTGAGCCGAGCCGGGGAGGAGGGAGAGAAGCAGAGCCTGCTTGTTTTAAAGGAGCAAAGCGGGAGAGGAGAGGAGCCTTCTTCCCTTATACCCCTCTTCTGCATTATTAGCAGCATCCCTCTCCACACACCCCACGTGTGCTCCTTGTCCCTTGAGTGCTTTTCCTTCCCTCCCCACTTAAAACGTGGTTACAAAGCACGGATCCACATGGATCCTCAGGAATTTTGCACTGGGTCACCCCAAATTCACCATCAGATCACATAGCATGTCCATGGCTACAGCATGCACCAAAAAACACACACGCACCCACTGTTTCATGGGGCCGCAATGGCGCAAAAACGTGGTTACAAAGCATGGATCCACATGGATCCTCAGGATTTTTGCATTGGGCTACCCCAAACTCACCGCCAGATCACATGTCTGTGGCCACAGCATGAACCACAAAAATCATACATCCACTGTTTCGTTTAGAATATTTTTTTTCTTGTTTTCCTCCTCTAAAAACTACGTGCGTGTTATGGTCAGGTGCGTGTTATAGAGCGAAAAATACGGTACAGTCTTTAATTGGCTTTATACAGAAGAAGAGAAGAGTTTGGATTTGATATCCTGCTTTATCACTACCCGAAGGAGTCTCAAAGGAGGAGGAGGAGGAGGAGGAGGAGGAGGAGGAGAAGAAGAAGGAGAGTTTGGATTTGATATCCCACTTTATCACTACCCGAAGGAGTCTCAAAGTGGCTAACATTCTCCTTTCCCTTCCTCCCCCACAACAAACACTCTGTGAGGTGAGTGGGGCTGAGAGACTTCAGAGAAGCGTGACTAGCCCAAGGTCACCCAGCAGCTGCATGTGGTGGAGCGGTGACATGAATCCAGTTCCCCAGATTACGAATCTACCGCTCTTAACCACTACACCACACTGGCTCTCTGAGCCTGACATCACTAACTGCTGTACATCAACAGCTAGAAAGTGTACAGATTTGCAGTAGACGTAATGGCCTATGTGCACACATTTCCTAATTGGGTAGATGGAGTAATGTTCGTATGTCATTAGGGTGACAGAGAAATTCCCTCTCCTAGACAACTAGGGATCAGCAGGAACAATGTCCTCCTGTGAGACTATGTAAAGAGTGGAAATCAATGTGCAAAACCCTAGTACCATTCAACCACTTTGGTCTGCAGAATGGGCACTGTGCAGGTGCCACACAATACCTATTTTGCATCTCTAAGAAATCAGTCTTTTAGTGTGCAACACTTTAGAACTCTTTGCCTAGTACCCATCTTCACTGTACAGTGGTACCTCGGGTTACGTACGCTTCAGGTTACATACGCTTCAGGTTACAGACTCCACTAACCCAGAAATAGTACCTCGGGTTAAGAACTTTGCTTCAGGATGAGAACAGAAATCACACACAGCAGCAGCAGGAGGCTCCATTAGCTAAAGTGGTGCTTCAGGTTAAGAACAGTTTCAGGTTAAGAACGGACCTCCGGAACGAATTAAGTACATAACCAGAGGTACCACTGTACCCCTGCCAAGAATGGTTTTTGTTTGTTCAAGCCTACCCAGATATATAGAATGCTGAGCTGTATTTTGATCTGCTTTTAGCTCATTGTTGATTTTCATTATTTTTTTTGAACATTTAAAATAGTTTTTAGCTGCTTTTATTAACAGTGTTGTTGTTTTAGTCTTTCTGTACATGGCTTTGAGGTTTTGCTTTGTTGTTGTTTTTTACAATCAAGTCACATATAAATTTTATAAATGAATAAAAGAATACCTGGTCTTTCTAAGCCAGGGCTAAGCAACCTGTGGCCCTCCAGATATTGCTGCACAACAACTCCCATCACCCCTGACCTTTTGGCAATGCTGGATGTAGCAGATGAAAGTTGGAGTCCAGCAACATCTGTGGGGCCACATGTCCCCCCCCTCAAGGTGTTTCCCCATCTTCATCCAGGGCCGGCCTACTCATGAGGTGACCACCTCAGGAGGCAGGAGCCACAGATCCCCATGTAGATCTTTTTTTCCATCCTTGTATATCTTCATCCATTCTTCCCTGCTGGTGAGGAGAGGTGCTCTTTTGCGATTCACCTTGGGTACCAAATTGTCTTGGGCTGGCCCTGCCTGCATCCCATTCCATCCTTCAGCATCCTTAGAAGAACTTTCCTTCTGACCAGCAGGGGGCACCCGCAGGCTGCTCATCTTCCCCATATTTCCTGGAGGGGTGACCGAACGCTGGATGCAGCTGGGGGTTCGGATGCCTCTCTTACTGGTTTCCCTCCCAAGGTGCTGCTATGTCCACAATGGGGGTGGGGTGGGGGGGTGTCACGAGGTGGAATCTCCTCTCCTTCACAATGAATAACAGAAGAAATAGCTCGTTTCCCCCGTTTCACAACTGACCTCTTCAAATTTCAATTCCTTCCCTCTCCCTGTCGCTTTCCTTGGCAGGGCCTTACTTCCCACCCCCAACCATAGCACTTTTAAGTGCCGCACAAGAGGCAGAAATTCGGCAGGACATTTTCTCCACCACTCCATCATGCTGTATGAAAGCTACACTGGCTGCATTTTTGCTCCGCATGTCATGTTCCCCCGTAAAGACACAGAAATCCTTTAAAAAGCGTGGCAGCCCTATAGGAACGCAGGCACCTCTTACTATATCGTTTCCCACGTCCCTCCCTCTGCTGCATCCCCATAACATTTCTGGGAAGAGGCCTTGGGATTAATCCCTCTCTTTTACCGTGTAGCGTTTTAAGGCAAAGACACCAACACTCTCGAATCTCAACGCCTCCGCTTTGCTCCTCTTCTGTCCATTACTGCTTCCACTCTGCCCCCTTTCCTCCCATCACGGTTGCCACATTTCCTCGCCGCTCCGGCTCCTCTGCTTATCACAACAGCCAGAAGCTTAGAAGGATGCTCCTCTCTCCTTTTATCTCCCTCGTTCTGTGTGAGGCTGCAAGACAAATCCCAGAAGCCAGGGACACTCAACAAAGGTGTGGGCTTCATCCTGCATTGGGTGCCTACGCCTCCCCAAAAAATATTTCCCATCTTCTGCTAGCAACCTTATTGGCAGCTGACTTGTTTCACCCCAGTAATAGTCCCATGACATGTCTAATAAAACACACACACATTATTTCGATTCCGCAAATCTCTTTATCCACCCCAGCCCATCGCCCCCAATATTAAGGGTTTGCCCCCTATCTCTCACTGCGAACACCCTCTTGTTCCCCATATATCTCCCCCCAATTGGTATCTCTCTGCAGAAAGATCCTCTTATCTCTCTGCATTACACCCCAATAATATTACTGGGCCCTGTGCTCCAGAAGTTATTGTGATTAAGGTTGTGCTGATCTTTCTAAAGATGTTTGCAGCAGCGGTGGCTGGTGTCCACTGAGGCCTCTGGGGCGGAAGGCAGAGCGCCCAACAGTAGGTGGAACCAGATCTAGTGACAGGCAAGAGACAGAGCCAATGGCAGGCAGAGGCAACTAGTTCTTGCTTTGCAGCCACTCGCCTCCTTGCTGAGCTCTACAAGGCGCAAGACCGCAGCTGTGTGTAAACTCTGCTTTCCTCTGCGCCCAGTGCGCTCCCACCGCTGGTTTGGGATCCGGTGTGTGCCACAATCCGTATGTATCCTGTCTCTGTCCTAGCGGTTTTTAAAAAGATAAACTACTGCATTTCGATGGGCATTTCCCCTGCCTATGCCACCCTCCATCCAAGTTGAGAAAAACACACAACCTCGCTGAGTTTTAAGCCGGTGACATGCACACAACCAGGGAGTTAGGAGGAGGAGGAACTGGCAACCCGGGCCACCCCCAGGACTGGCTGGAAGTGAAAAGGCTGGCAGGTGGGAGTCGGCTAACAGCAGACTGGGGTGGGGTGGGGCGGTGCCCCATATGCCCCACCATGCAAGCTTCCACTGGTTTGCCCTGCTTCCATCCTGTTATTATTCGCCCCCCTTTTACTGATCTCAGTTTGACATCATTACGCATTTCGTCTGGCAACCGAACACACGATGTCATAATTCGAACGTGCTGTTTTGCTTTGGGTGCCTAATTTTATTTTAGAAATCTGGCACCATATTTCTAACCATACACATAAACACTTGCACCCTAACCGCTCTCTCTCTCCCCGCCACGTTCGAACACCCCGCACCCGGGATTTTTCTGGCACCTTGCGCTTCCTCCGCTCGCCACCCGGGGGCGCCCTTAGGCGCGTTCTCTCCCGGTGCTCCTTGGACGCGGTTTCGCCGCCGCCGCCGGATCGCAGCGCGTCGCTTCTGCGAGCCCCAGCAGCTGCAACAAGCCGCCTCATCTCCCCGGCTGCAGCGAGTGCGTGTGTCGGGGGAAGCAAAACCTGAGCCGGCCAGCCTGCAGATCCCAGCCCGGGAGAGCCACTCAGGTAGGAGAAGCCTGCACTGCTGCTGCTAGAAGCGCCCCGCCTCCGGTTCAGCTGCAGCCCGGCGCCCGCCGAGCTCGGCTTCCCCCCTGGCCAGAGAGAGAGCCGCGGCAATCGCTTCTCTCTGGACCCGCCGCAAGCGGAGCCAACCGGGCAGAGCCTGCTGCGCTTCCATCTAGCACCTCCAGGGGTAACAAGAGGGTGGTTGGGTTGGGGTGGGGGGTGGCTTGGCTCCTTTCGCTCCCCGAGCCCTCTTATCCTCGGACTCCTGGGTCCTATCTATTCAAGAGAGAGACTCCCTCTCCCCAATCCGGGATGCTTCCCCCCTCCCCCTTAAGGAAGGATGCCACAGGACCCCTTTTCCCTCTGAGAGGTCTAAACCGTGCCGTCCTTTCTTAGGGGAAGCCTGGAAGGCGCCGACGAGCTCTCATCTTCCAGGACTCCTAGGGACCCGGGCTTGGGGGGGGTAGCCCCATCTTTTCCGGGGCGCCCTCTGCAATCCAGGACTCTACCGCCGCTCCTCTCCTCCCCGCCCCATGCGCCCAGATAAGGATGGCAGTTGGTCCTCAGTTTCCTAAACTTAGTTCCTCCCGACCCATCTCGGGGTGCCCTTCACCGTCTTGGGCTCCCGTGCCCCCCAGGAATAAGGGGCCGTGCTCTCCTTCTATGCCTCTGGTCGGTTTCAGTGGGCGACTCCAATTCCTTCCCTCTCCCCCTTTTCATTGGTCCTTGCCCTTCCTCCTTGGCCAGAATGCCCACTTGGCTATATTGGGTCCCAGTCTCCTTTTTGGGGAGCGAAGATGATTTCCCCCCATTCCTCTCTCTCCCCCCGCATTGTGACACCCCTTTTCTGATTCCCATCAAACTCTGCCTCCATGCTTCTGGGGGCTCAGGTCCCCAGAAGAGCTTCCGTGCTGCTGGTGATTAAATCTCCTCATCGGCAGGGAGCGAGGAACTCAACATCACACTTGTGTGTGTATCCACAAAATGGTTGTGTAGCGTGGTGGCTGGCGGAGGCGGCGGCGGGGGGGGGGGGAGAGAACTCCAGAGACCGTATGCGTGGAGGTTGCTGTGATCCTCTGTTTTGAAAGGCTGGGGAGGCGAAGAGGCAGCTGAGGAACGCCAAGGGTGGGTCTCTGGAGTGTATAAAATGACTAAGATCGTTCTTTGTGTGCGTGAGAGAGAAAGTGAGATAATACACCTGTTTGTAAGGGGAAATGGAATAGGCACCGTGGATTGTTGTTACTTCCTAGAGGGGGAGAAAGTGCTGAAAGGGGAAAGTAGTTGCCTGGCGTGGAAAGTAAAATGTGGGGAGGGAGAGAAGAAGGAAGGAAGGAAGGAAGGAAGGAAGGGAAGGGGGTGTTGAGACGATGCAGTGGGTATCAATGCTTGGGAGGGGTAGGTGTTTGGGAGCGATGGCTGGTGCAAGAGGGTGGAAGGGGGGCAGTGGGGAGGTGTTTTTTTGGGGGGAACGAGTGATGGATACCTTGAAGGAACAGGATGGAGCACAGTGGTGGCAGGTGGGTGGAGAAGGAGATGTCAGCCTGGAAGATGGATGGGCAGCTTAAGGGAGGAGGGATGGATGGATTGCTTAGATAAGTTATGTTCAATTTCTCAAAACATGCCTTAAATGACTTCTAAGCATTTTGTTCTTGGGGGCGGAGGTGGGGGAGTTGATGAGATCTCCCAGATCCCTGGGAGCCATTTCCTGCTCCTGCAAAGATGCTTTCAAGAGCAGGCCTTCTATTGGGGGGGGGGGGGAGAAATGTCACCTTGTCCTCATTCAGGCTTCGGAGGAGAGGCTGGCTGAATGGGAGACGGGGGCATTTTTTCTCACTGAACCATAGTGTTGTCTGCGCAGATGCGTAGCCCATTCATCATTTGAATCATGTTGCATTTTTCTGTTTACCGTTTGCAAATGCCGCCGTTGTCACTGCATCTGTTAGTTCCTCAAGATGCTAAGCTTGGGTCTTCTGTCTTGACTGGAAAGAAACCGGGGCCTTGTTTGCCAGGGTCAAAGAGAATAGTGGCTCCCTGGGTAGCTCAAATAGTGAGGTTATTGCTTCAAAGTATGCATTTCTTTTCACAAAGTTGTCTTGCAATATGTAACTAGGATGGGCAGAAAGGCAACATTCAGTCTGGATGGGACAGTTGTGGTGGCAAGGTGCAATCAAAACTCAGAAGAGTGCATGGGCAGTTGTTTTAGTACTCTCAGATGGTCCAATGTGTCCTTTTCATTCAGAAAGAATTAGGCATGAGTATGAAACCCAAGTTATTGCATTGCTGGGAGGCTTAGTAAGGGCAGCAGCCTAGATGGATGAGTTACACAGCTTCTTATTGGCTTGCAGCCTAACACAGTCAAGCACATCAGATGCCGAACATTGTTGGGGAGGAAGGAGCACAAAATCTGAATCACAACTCTCTCCTTTTGTTACTAGCTGCTGCTCAAAGGAGTAAGTGCTTCCCAAACTAGTAATTTTGGAGCATGTCTCCCCCTCACCCCGAAGTCCTGCCTGACTTGTGTATAGAAATGACTAGTGATGCTAGACACTTGCAAATCACCTGGGAACATGATTTTGCATAGACTAGGAAACAGAATTAAGCTGGGAATCAACTGGGTGTAAATAGTTGTGTTTTTTTTAATCAATGAATGCCCTGTTCTGTGTATATGTGATATGTTATCAGAGCCTGTTGGTACAATCAGAACAGAAACATCCCTGGTGGCTTTCCAGGGCTGAGCTGATGATGGTAGAACTAATGCCCAAAACTGGGGTCCAGTTTCACTGGGATAATCCCAAATAATGTTACCTATCTATCTATATATCAGGGATGCAGGTGGCTCTGTGGGTTAAACCACAGAGCCTAGGGCTTGCTGATCAGAAGGTCGGCGGTTCGAATCCCCACAATGGGGTGAGCTCCCATTGCTTGGTCCCTGCTCCTGCCAACCTAGCAGTTCGAAAGCACCTCAAAGTGCAAGTAGATAAATAGGTACCACTCTGGCGGGAAGGTAAATGAAGGTTTCCGTGCGCTGCTCTGGTTCGCCAGAAGCGGCTTAGTCATGCTGGCCACATGACCCAGAAGCAGTACACCGGCTCCCTCGGCCAATAAAGCGAGATGAGCGCCACAACCCCAGAGTCGGTCACAACTGGACCTAATGGTCAAGGGTCCCTTTACCTTTATCTATATATTGTTTTTTCTCCAAAAAGCTCAAGGTATGGTTCTCTACTCCCTTCCCATTTTAGCCTCACAACAACCCTGTGAGGTAGGCTAGGCTGGGGAAGAGTAACTGGCCCAGTTGCCTAGTGAGGATCACCTGGAGGGGCGGGATGCAAGAGAGAGAAAAGACCTTTTAATTGTTTTTGTTTCAGAAGGGGCTTGAAGTGCCCAGTGGGTTCTGAGAAGACTTCTATCCCTCTTTGGGGGTTGAACCAGCGCTGGATCTTAGGGTTCTCACATTTCTCTGGCCCCAATCCACCTCTCATGTTCCATTCTAAATCATAGTTGTGCCACCCCAGGCAGCGCCCCTGAGACTCCACACCCAGTGCAGCTGAATTGGTCCTTTTCCCCTAAATCTCCCCCTGTTTGATTTCAGCACTAGTTTCTTTGCTCAGGGGCTTCAGTCTCCTACCTGGAATTTTTGAGCATCCCTTACCACATTGACTGGGCACTGCATGGTCAATCTTTGCCTGAGTGACAAGGAGGGGACAACAGGCTGGTCCTCTGCCCGGATCGACGACCCACCTCCGGTATGCCTTGCCCATCAACCTGTCCCTGCCCATGGCCAATCACATGCCCCTGGGAAGAACTCCACATTCAGGCCAGGAAGGGGAGGACCATTCCATCCTCTGCTTTGTATGCACAACATCTGGAACTAGCTCACAGGTAGACAGCTCCTGAATGCAGAGGCTCCATTAGCCATTGTGAACAGTAAAGGTCTAGTCCCCCATGAACAATTTGTATAGAGAGTTTCAGGTGTTCAAAGTGCTTTCACGCACCTATAAATAAATCGCCACAACGGTCCTGGGAGGCGTCCCTAAGGCCAAGTAGAGAGCTGAGATTTGAATTGAGAGCCTCTGTGCAAACAGAAACCTGTTCCCCAGTTGATTCTTTGCTGCAAATACTTTGTACTTCCTCCTCATCCATCGGCTTTATTGTTTTCTCAAACTGGGCAGCAGGATTTGTCCTTCAAGGTTGCAACCCTTGGGAAAGTTAATCTCCTATGCACACGTTACACAGCTGAGCCTTTGTTTGATTCCCACTCTTTTCTTCAGTTCCTGCGGAGAAGGTAGTTCAGTTGCCAGCCGGAAACCTGGAGCTGCCTCCCAGCTGTTGGCAGGAGATGGCAGGCGTTTGCCCGCTGCCTCTCTCAGCTGCGAAATGATGGTCTGAGACCGGCATCTGAATGCAACTTTCCGGGGTGAAGCCCTGGCGAGTGGCACCTGGGATCAAAAGATGCTCAGAAGAGGTGTTCTGTGTTGCCATGTGCATGGTAGTAAAAATAGATTGTGTAGAAGAGAAATGGGTGGGGTGGAGAACCACAGGAGGCTGTCTAAGACAAAGGCAGACCGTTGGTCCATCTAACTCTGTAGGGTTAACACTGTCTGGCAGCAGTCTCTCTCAGCTCTCTCAAGATGCTGGGGATTGAATGGAGACCTTCTGCATGCAAAGCTGATGTTCTTCCTATAAACTACAACCCTTCCCTTAAGCTATGGGAAACTGCCTAAACAATCCTAATACTTAATGACACATGATGTCTAAAAGACTGGTGAAAAGATCTATCTAAGTTATCTGGAGAGGGAAGAAATCTAGGATAAAACAGAAGGTTCTCATTGATACGAAAGACAGAGGATGTTTTGCACTCCCAGATTTGGAATTGTATTTTGAAGCTGCGTGCCTGTGTTGGATAAAAGACTGGATATTGCTAGAAAATACACAGTTGCTAGATTTGCAGGGTCATGATGTCAAACATGCCTGGAACACCTGTATTTGGTATGGCAAAGCAGGAATATGTAAAAGCTTCGCCAACCATGTCATTAGAAAAAACTTAATTAAGATATGGAAAAAATACAAACATTTATTAGAAAACAAAACACCCAGGTGGTTATCCCCAATAGAAATTGAAGCAAGGAAAAAATAATAATATGAGTGATAACTGGGGGTACCTATAATGAATTGTTAGACTTTTCAGAAGGAGAGCCAAAAATCAGAAAAATTGAAGAGATTAAAGAATATGTATCAGATTGGTTAAAATATCATCAAATCAATTCAAAATTGAAGCTAGATAAGAAATTGGGATTTGCAGAAAAACCATCACAATTTGAAAAAGAAATACTATGATCCAGAGCTAAAATTTTATCTAAAATGTATAGGATTAGGAAATGAAAAAAGAATTTGTAAAATCATCTATGATCAAATGGGCACAAGATGTGGGTCATAATATTGATTTAAACCGGTGGGAGCATTTGTGTAAAACAAATTTAAAATTCACTGCTAGTTACACGTTAAAAGAGAACTTTTTAAAAAATGTTCCACAGGCGGTAAAGTTAAAGGGACCCCTGACCATTAGGTCCAGTCATGACCGACTCTGGGGTTGCGGCGCTCATCTCGCTTTATTGGCCGAGGGAGCCGGCGTACAGCTTCCGGGTCATGTGGCCAGCATGACTAAGCTGCTTCTGGCGAACCAGAGCAGCGCACGGAAACGGCGTTTACCACTTGACTCCAAATAAACCAGCTAAAATGTTTAGATCTAAAAGTGCCCTTTGTTGGTAATATAAAGAAGCAATTGGCAGATTCATGGTGGCCTTGCAGAATAATAAAAGCATTCTGGGAGATGGTTTATAATGGACTTTAGAAAATGTTTAAAAGGACGTTTCCTAAAAACCCAGAAGCTTTCCTTCTGGGAATAATAACAACAGAAATCCCCCATATTCACACTACATTATGGATGTATGTGACTGCAGCAGCCCCAACTCTACTAGCCCAAAAGAGAACAGATGGAGTACCATCAAGAGAAGAACGACACTTTAAAATATTAGAATATATAGAACTTGACAGCATGACAAATAGATTAAGAAATAAAGATAATAAAAATTTAAAAGAAGGCTGGACATTATGCATAGATTACATATATGGAAAAAATATTCCAACAAGAAAATAAGTGTAATAGACTGAAAAAATGCTCAGCAGTAGAGTGACAAAGTGGGATAAGGTATGGTAATGAAAACAATTTAGTCGAGTAAGAAAACACAGTTTGAAAAGAAATCAGATGGGAAACCAGGGAAAGAGTGGAAGGGGAGTTAAAGTCAAGGTATTTAAGAGTAGAGGAACAAATTATGTTACAAATATTACTCATATACATTATGTGTTGTATTTAAGTATTATTATTATTATTATTATTACCTTGTGTTTGACTGCAACACAGTATGCATTGATCATATGATTAACATAAAAGCCAAAAGAAGGAGAAGATATGGAAAACTGCTTTATACTGAGGCAGGCCATTCTCCCATCTAACTCAGTATTGTCTACACTGACTGGCAGCAGCTCTCCAGGGTTTCAGGTAGCTGAGCTGGGTGCCCTCTGTTCAGACCTAATTCATAGACTTACTGAATTGTAGAGTTGGAAGGGACCCTGAGGGTCATCTAGACCAACCCCCTCCAATGCAGGAATGTCAACACACGGGTCCCCATCCATTTTGAAACCATACGAGACACTGCAAATGTGCTATCCTGTTTTATTGCTGTACCACTAGGAGGACCAATTGTGTGCCAAAATCTCTTGCTCTTGCCACCCACTTTTCACACTGCTAGTAACAGCAGTGCACTGGCCAGCCTCGGAGGGTTGTGGTAAATAGATAGCTATCGTGGGATCACAGAGGTGAAAGGGCACACCAAAGGTCATCTGGTCCAACCCTTTGCCATCCCCGATAGGTAACTTGTTAGGGAGTCTGGTGTGGCATCTGCTCCACTTGCGCCATTAGGAATCTCTTCCATTTCTTCTTTGTTTATTCACCACTTAGATATCCCACCTTTTCCTTCAGCTCAAGGTGACGTCAAAGGCTTACCCTTCCCCATTTAACCCCCACAACAACTCTGGGAGGTAGGTTCAGCTGTGACAGGCAGTGACTGGCCCAAGGTCACCCAGTGCATTTCATGGCTGAGGTGGGATTTGAACCCTGGTCTCCCAGGTCTTAATAATAATAATAATAATAATACCCCATCCATCTGGCTGAGTTTCCTCAGCCACTCTGGGAGGCTCCTAATCAAATATTTAAAACAATACAGCATTAAATATGAAAAACTTCCCTAAACAGGGCTGCCTTCAGATGTCTTTTAAAAGTAGGATGGTTGCTTGACATCTGATGGGAGGGGGTTTCACAGTGCAGGCGCCACTACCGAAAAGGCCCTCTGCCTGGTTCCCTGTAACTTGGCTTCTCGCAGTGAGGGAACAGCCAGAAGGCCCTTGGGGCTGGATCTCAGTGTCTGGGCAGAACGGGCAGTCCCTGTTAGAGTGTCTTGGTCAGACACTCTAACCACTACACCACACTGGCTTCCTGACCCTCAGTCAGAATCTCCTTTCCTGTAATTTGAACTTGTCAGTTCAGGTCTGGTGCAACAGAGGAGACTTTTGCTCCATCATCTGCGTGACAGTCCATCAGAAAGGTGAAGATGGCTCTCATATTGCCTCTTAACCATCTAGTGTCCAGACTAAACATACTCAGCTCTTTCAGCCTTTCGTTATAGATCTCTAGGCATCTCACAACCTTTGAGAGCCAGTGTGGTGTAGTGGTTAAGAGCGGTAGACTCGTAATCTGGTGAACCGGGTTCACTTCTCCGCTCCTCCACATGCAGCTACTGGGTGTCCTAGTCACACTTCTCTGAAGTCTCTCAGCCCCACTCACCTCACAGAGCGTTTGTTGTGGGGGAGGAAGGGAAAGGAGATTGTTAGCTGCCTTGAGACTCCTTAGGGCAGTGATAAAGCGGGATGCCAAATCCGAACTCTTCTCCAAACTCTTCTTTGTTGCTCTTCTCTGAATATATTCTAATTTGTCCCCAAGTACCCAGAACAGGGACACAGGTGGCGCTGTGGGTTAAAGCACAGAGCCTAGGACTTGCCGATCAGAAGGTCGGCGGTTCGAATCCCTGTGACGGGGTGAGCTCCCGTTGCTCGGTCCCTGCTCCTGCCAACCTAGCAGTTCGAAAGCACGTCAAAGTGCAAGTAGATAAATAGGTACCGCTCCGGCAGGAAGGTAAAGGGCGTTTCCGTGCGCTGCTCTGGTTCACCAGAAGCGGCTTAGTCATGCTGGCCACATGTCCCAGAAGCTGTACGCCAGCTCCCTCGGCCAATAAAGTGAGATGAGCGCTGCAACCCCAGAGTCGTCCGCGACTGGACCTAATGGTCAGGGGTCTCTTTACTTCTTTACCCAGGACAGAATGCAGAACTAGCTTATACTGACTCAAACTGTTGATCCATCCAGCTCAATATTTCCTGCTCTGCCTGGCAGCAGCTCTTCAGGGTTTTAGGCAGGGTCTGCCCTAGCCCTACCTGGAGATGCCGGGGATTGAACCAGGGGTTTTCTGCATACAAAGCAGGTATCTTGAGGTACGGCCCCTCCACAGAACTCCAGGTGAGGACTGACTAAAGCAGAATAAACTGGTACCCTTGCTCCTCGTGTTCTCATCGTCCCTCAGGGTCCCTTCCAAGTCTATAATTCTGTAATTCAAAAATTCTAAGTTCTGGCCTCTATAGTTCTGTTGATGCTGCCTAGTAATGCATTAGCCTTTTGGGGATGACTCATCCTTGGAAAAGGTCTATATTTGCTTAGTGATATGAGTATAATGGCACCAAAGTTTCCCCCGTCCAGATCAAAATTCCAGTCCGCCCCAGATGACATAATCTAGAATAAATATGTCTGTTCTGGTCCTGTTTTCCCTATTACTCATCCCTTTGCATTTCAGCCTTGCTCTCAAAACAAATGAATTTAGATTGAATGTTAACAATTGTGCCATCTTGAAGGCTGAGAAGAATCCCAATGTCACCCGGACCCTAGCTGGATTAATAATAATAATAATAATGTCACCCATATGACTGGGTTACACCAGCCACTCTAGGCAGCTTCCAACAAATTAAAACACAGTAAGATGTCAAACAGGGATGCAGGTGGCGCTGTGGGTTAAACCACAGAGTCTAGGACTTGCTGATCAGAAGGTTGGCGGTTTGAATCCCCGCGACGGGGTGAGAGCCCGTTGCTTGGTCCCTGCTCCTGCCAACCTAGCAGTTTGAAAGCACGTCAAAGTGCAAATAGATAAATAGGTACCACTCTGGCGGGAAGGTAAACGGCGTTTCCGTGCGCTGCTCTGGTTTGCCAGAAGCGGCTTAGTCATGCTGGCCACATGACCCGGAAGTTGTACGCCGGCTGCCTTGACCAATAAAGCGAGATGAGCACCGCAACCCCAGAGTCAGTCACAACTGGACCTAATGGTCAGGGGTCCCTTTACCTTTACCTTTAAGATGTCAAACATTAAAATATTTCCAGTACAGGGCTGCCTTCAGATGTCTTCTAAAAGTCAGTTGTTTATGTCATTGACATCTGATGGGAGAGCATTCCACTGGGCGGGCACAGCCTTTGGACCCAAATAGATCCTTGGCAAACCTGTCCAGGATGGCAGGGTAGACAATATGGGGCCCCCCGTTATATGCTGTTGGACCACAGCTCCCTTCATCCCTCAGCATTGGCCCTGCTGGCTGGGGCTGATGGGAGTTGGAGCCCAACAGCATCTGAAAAGCACCGTGTCTTGGTGGAAAAGTAAGGGCTTTCAGTTGGCCAGGAAAGTACTCGGGAGACAAGACTCCCACAATTTCTTGCAATGTAAGAAACTTGGCTAAAAGTGGATAGTTTTGCTTTTTTTAAAAAAAATGAAATGAATTAAGCATATTTGCATATATTTAATTAGCTCTTTCCTTCTGCTTCCATGATTTTATGGCTCTTGTGCAACTGATAAAATATTTTTTGGCAAGGGAACGGAATGACAGAAAAGGGCAGGGAGGTGTCCGCAAGTTCCTCTTCTGAGTGAATAAACTTGGAGCATTTTTAAAACCTGTGTTTAAAAACAAAACGGAACCTTGTCACTTCCCTCCCTGGGTCACCTGGGTTGCATCCAGTGCTTGCCATACGCAAGAGTAGACCAGTTAAAATTAATAGAAATTATTTAGGCTGGGGGTGGGGAGGCAAGGTAGAGGGCTGTAACTTTACAAAGGTGAAATATAGTTGTTGGCGCTACCTCTGCTGTTAACAGAGCAATGGATAGTCTGACTCAGGGATGATGGGAGCTGCTGTTCAAGGACATATGTGGGACCACAATTTGCCCACCTCCCAATTCAATCTCTTTGGTTGAAGCGATTTTATCCTGCTAAATTTGGATTTCCAATCAGGGCCATAGCTAGGGGTGGTGAGGTGGGCCCCCACCAGGGGCGCAGGTGATGCCCCCCCCTGCAAAATCAGCTTTAAAATGTCTAATAATAACAATAATGATAATAATAATTTATTTATATCCTGCCCATCTGGCTGGGTTTCCCCAGCCACTCTGGGAGGCTTCCAACAAAGATTAAAAAATACATTAAAACATCAGCCATTAAAAACTTCCCTAAACAGGGCTGCCTTCAGATGTCTTCTAAACATCAGGTAGTTGTTTATCTCTTTGGCATCTGATGGGAGGGTGTTCCACAGGGTGGGCGCCACTACCAAGAAGGCCCTCTGCCTGGTTCCCTGTAACTTGGCTTCTCGCAGTGAGGGAACCGCCAGAAGGCCCTCAGCGCTGGATCTCAGTGTCCAGACAGAATGATGGGGGGTGGAGACACTCCTTCAGGTATACTGGGCCAAGTATTATTGCCTCATAAAAAATGGTTTTAAATAGAGGGTGAATTGAATGGGTGGGGGTGGGGGTTGGAGGAGAGGCAGAAAGAAGAACTAATTTACCCATGACTAGGGGGCGCAATCTGGATGGTTCTGCCAGGGGCGCAAGATCACCTAGCTACGGCTCTGTTTCCAACCCATCTCTTCACCCCCCAGCCCCAAACTCGCAGCTGCCAAGAGGAATTCCCAAGGTTTCTGTTCATGTTCACTTGCTATAAGTTCCTTGAACTCTTGAAGGATAAAAGAAAGGAGGTCTCTTGCTTTTTCTTGGCCTGTCAGTGGCTATTGAAAAATCTCAGGGCAGTTTGCAGAAAAGATGGCCTTTCTTGGTCTGATCCAGCAGACCAAAGTTTGGTCTGTTCTTAAAGAAACCTGGAGAAAACTCACCAAACTGGGCCTTCGGCAACCATGTCACTAGTGGCAATTCAACTGGTGCAGACTTTTTTGGCTGGAAAAGCAAAGCATCACCTGTTGGACTTGTGCCTCTCTCATGCAGCTGCTAACTGGCACAGATAAGCCTTGCCGCAATAAAACGTGGCCCACATAGGAAGCTGTCTTATACAGAACCAGGACAATGGTCCATGTAGTGCAGTATTGTCTACACTGATTGGCAGCACTCTCTTCAAGTTTTCAGACAGGGGTCTCTCCCAGTCCGAACTGGAGGTGCTGAGTTCCAGCACATTTGCTTAAGCCGGGGGCCTTCTGCATGCAAGGCAGATACTCTACCATTGAACTGCAGCCCTTCCCTACAAATTAGATCTCAACAACTCCATACGTCATTAATAAAATCCTGTTTCTTTCTTCCCTCCAACCTGCCTCTGAAATGCCATGTTGACCCTTGGTCCACAACTCTCTTCCCAGTCCTTCACTCCCTGTTTGGAGAGATCAGAGGCAAGTTTTAAAGAAGATTGAAAGCCCCTCCTAAAATAACAAGCCGCAGGCTGGAATCTGATTGACGTGATTCACGGGCTTCTTGTGCGGAGGGAGGAACAAGAGAGAGATGCTGCTGGATGAGCAAATGGGATTTATGCCTCAAGTTCTCCCTCTTCTGTATCACCCATAAACAGTATTTGTGGCTGGGAGGAAATTCTATTGCCCCAGCTTGCAGGCATGGTGTGAAGGCCATGGTAGAAAGTGTTGGTCTGCTGGCTTGTGAAGTGGCAAGACTTTTAGGTGGGCTCTGTGAGCCAGCCTGGTGCTTTCCAGGGAAGATGGGAAAGCCTCTTCATAGTGCTGTGTCCCCTTTTCCCCTCACCCACCACCTGTCCAAGTTGGTCTGTGATGGGGGCATGGGCAGAATAGTTCCCTGTCCCCGGGGGTAGGCTCCGAAACAGAGGTGGCAAAACTGTGGCCCTCTAGATAAGAATCTCCAGCATGCCCAAGCCAAAACCCAATAGGCGTTGTCATAGAATCATATAATTGTAGAGTTGGAAAAGTTTCCAAGGATCATCTAGTCCAATGCAGGAATCTCAGCTAAAGTACCCCTGACAGATGACCATCCAACAGCTGCTTAAAAACCTCCAAGGATGAAGAGTCCACCACCTCCAGAGGGAGACCGGTCCACTACTGAACTGTTCTTACTGTCAGAAAGTTCTTCCTGATGTTCAGTCAGAATCTCCTTTCTTGTATCTTGAAGCCATTGGTTCAGGTCCTACCCTCCAGAGCAGGAGAAAACAAGCTTGCTCCTGCTCCACCTTCCATGTGACAGCCCTTGTAATATTTAAAGATGGCTATTATATCTCCTTTCAGTCTCCTCTTTTCCAAGCTAAACATACCTAGCTCCTTCAACCGTTCCTCATCAGGCTTGGTTTCCAGACCCTTGATCATCTTGGTCACCCTCCTCTGCACATGTTCCAGTTTGCGTTCCACTTAAGTTGCAGATTGCACTCCCAGGCAAGTCATCTGACCTGCATGAGATCATGGTCCCCCCAAAAGTGTTTTTTTTGGGGGGTGAGATTGCAATGTCCCAAATAGCCACCATGCTGTTGCGCAAGAAAATGGGATGTCCCAGTTTTCCTGGGACAGTTGAGGGATGTGCCGGATGTTTTGGGCTACAATTCCCATCATCCATGACTCTTAGCTCTGCTTGCTGGGGCTGATGGGAGTTGGAGTACTGCGACATTTGGAGGACCACAGATTCCTCACTCCTGTTCTGAAACAAAGAGCTTATCTGTTCTTTGAGTTTTGGACTGGTGAGACCACTGGAGGAAGGGGAGAACAGACAGCTTATTGTCTATCGTGACGTAAGTGACCTGGAAGGGTGTTTCCTCATGTTGATGAAACGTAAGGGATGAAGGAAGGGCTTGAAAGCATGGAAGCAGAGTCAGTGCAAAGTGATGGAGGCGCCCAAGTCCTGGAAAGGAGTAAATACATGTTTGGAATTAGTGCTAAAGGCTTAAGCAAAGAGGATAATTTAATGGGAGTGGAAATCAATAAGGGAGGACGGACGGTTTAAAATTTAGGGGAAAGCGCCACCAGGCTAGCAGTTAATAATAGAGTTTAAATAATATGGGTGGCTATTGAACGAGATGCTGAAACTGGCTGAGTCGCTATGGGCTAGATCCTGGCCTTGCACTTGCAGCTTTGTTTGACCCAGTTAAGCCATTTCTTGCGGTTTGGTTCTCTGGACTGTTCATACTGTGATTTCCAGTTCACCAAAGCGGATTCTTAATGCAAAAGGAAGACTTACAGGTTCTCTTGCAAGGGTGTTCCCGTGCGGCAGACGAGACCATGGAGTCCAATTTATTTGGTTATAAATCCTGCCTAATGAAAATATTATCCTAATTGTGGGAGTTCAGCAAGGGGCTCTGGACCATGCCTAAGGAAGCTGGCGCCTTACGAGATTATTAGAGGAGTTGCAAAATCTGCTTGCTTATAATGACCCTCTTTTAACTGCCCTGATATTAACTTGCTCTATGGTACGCTGGGCATGGATTGAAGGAGCAATTTATGGCATTAATAAGAGCTTCTCTTTTTTTTAGGAGGGCTTTTCTTTGGTGCCTACTGAGCAGTTGGTAGCTCTAGATTTAGTGGTCTGGAAAAAAGTGAGATAGGCTGCATGCAGAGCAGAAATGCTGGGCTAAAACAGTTGCAAGAACTGCTGGGGGACAGGCCAGCTAAGTCTGTCAGCCCAAAGCAACTCATGGCGGTTGCAGAGTATAGGGACTACGAGCTTTTATGATGCTCCTGTTGGATGTGCAGCAGCTGGGGTCATTCGGAATGTAACACAAGGGTTAATTCTGGAAGGGTTAAAGTTAACTAGGCAAGAGGGTGAGTGGGTGGAGATGTTGCTTAGCAACCTGGCAGAGTGGAATGATCTTAACTGAGGCAACATGTGTGTGCTGGACCCGGGGGGGGGGGGGTTACTGAGAGGCGTTGTCAGAGTCCGGTCCTGGGTCGAGGGCCTGGAGACTGTCCACCAAGGGCGAAGCGGGGTCCAAAGCAGGAAGCTGGGCGTGGTCAGGAACTCCAGAAGAACAGGTCTGGGTGCTGGCAGAAACAGGTTTCCAACGACGTTGCTCCCGCAACCTGGGACCGGGCTGTCTGGCCTTTATCTTCTCTTAGGCCAGGGGCGGTCCCGGCCCACAGGTGACCCACCTCTCCTGGCCTTAAGGCAAGCACTCCTCCTGAGAGAATCCAGTTCCCTCCACCTCTCTGCCCTGAGCCTCTGCAGCTCAGGAGAGGCTGGAGGGTTACTGGACCCAGGGGGAGGCTCACCTTCCCCTGACAGGGCTGGCAGAGGCGCACCTGTAGGCAATGGGTCCTCAATCACCTCCGGAGCCAGAGTGGATTCACCTGGTGCCTGCTCCTGAGGATCCGGCACAGGTGCAGGCGCTTCAGATTCAAGGCCCTGCCCCGGCTCAGCCGGCCCTGGAGGCGGAGACTCCTGTGCAGGCTGGGATTCCTCTGGTTCAGCCTCTGAATCAGACTCCCAGGCCATCACAATGTGCTCTGATTGGTTGTGTAGTCTGGAGGGAGTTTTCTTCTGTGTGCTAGGTTGAATGTCTCCCTGCTGCATACAAGGCTTGGACTAAGAGAGACAAAAACCTCTCTGTTCCTTTCTCCTCAAATTAGACACTCCCCCCCCCCCCCCAGTTCAGGAAAGCATCATCAGGATGTTTTCCCCATGGACTCGATTTGTGTCAACCTAAGTTGCCTAACAGCTCCAAGGAGGCTTGTATGAGCATCCTGTGAGTATCCCATGAACATCACTCATGACGTAGCTCAGTGATGGCCAAACTTGGCCCTCCAGCTGATTTGGGACTACAGCTCCCATCAACCCAAGCTAACAGGACCAATGGTCAGGAATGATGGGAATTGTAGTCCTAAAACAGCTGGAGTGTCACTGGATGGGATGGGGTGGGCAGACTCCATGCCAACTTTAGACCTCACATCAGTGCTAAACACCTTCTTCATTTTGACAGTGAGCCTCAAATGCTGGGTGAATTGCAGCATGATCTGGATCCTGCATTTGGTTGGCTGGGCTTGTAGCTGCATGAGAGCTTCTGGAGTTGACACAGGCAAGCCAGTCTGTGCAGAAAACACGCTCCTAAAGCCACGGTGACCCATTAGTGGCATTGCAGCCGTGGTTAGAGCAGCGCGTGCCTGCCGCTACCCATTTGCGAAAAAAGCATCTTGAGAGATCCGATGCACATGGCGAGGCAGTAAAGTCAATGTACGATCTTGTTTATAAGCAATTGATTAACTGATGCACCATTTCAGTCTAGGGTGCTATGCTGAAGGCATTTAATGAGGAGGACTCTGGGCTCCCCACCCCTTTCCCTCACCTCAACAACCAGCATGAATCATGTATTATCTGGAATGTCTCTGTAAAATGCATTACCCAAATCGAGAGACTTATGTGGATGGTTTATGACCATCGGGCTGGTGCTGAACACTCTTTGGTAGGAGATGGCTCCAATTAAAGTTTGATTAAAAATCTGCATTTTGGAAGTCTGATTAATGCGTCAGTGGATCAATGGTGCCAGGGAGATGGTTAATGCTCGCAGCTTTATTAGTCATGTTGCCTCAAATGGAAAGGTTAATTTTAATTAGGTGCCGAAAGAGGGGTTCCTGGTGATCTGCGAGTGACTTTGTGTAGGACTCTAATACTTATTTGTTTAATGTATATGTATACCCCAAATTTCTCCTAGTGCAGGGCCCAAGGCAGCTCAGAGTATAAATTAAAACACATACAAATAAAAACACACAATAAATGTGATTTTTTAAAAAAAAAAAATTAAAAATTAAATACGCCAATTAAATTATTAAATTCTGAGAGTAAGAGCTGTTTGACAGGGGAACAGACTGCCTTGGGAAGTGGTGGGCTCTGCTTGGCAGGCAGTAAACAACACTGGATGGCTGTCTGTCAGGGATGCTGTGTGGCTGCATCCTCCACTGCAGATTGTGCACCGAGCAAAGAGGTGGATTGGATGACCTCCAAGATCCCTTCTGATTCAGTGATTCTGCAGAGACAGCTCTTTGCCATGATGTGAGCTTCCTGTTTTATAAGGGAAGAGGTTATTTTCATAGTTGGAATTGTCCTTAATGTTGCCTTTTGTGGATGCCATATATTCTGGCGCATGTGCGTGTAAGCGTGTGCGCGCACAGACACCAAAATTCAAACAGTGCGCAGCTTGCTGTTTCACAAACTGTAGCCTGCCAGGGTATATTTTGATCAGTTGATAACAGATTGTAGGACAAGTCTGTTTTCCTCTTATATCTTTACCCTGACGAGCAAACACTATCCTAGCTTCTAAATCAGCGGAAGACAGGCAATTGCGAGAGTAAATGGATGCAGCTTACTGGAGGTGGAGAAGACTCTTCAGCAATGTGTAATGGGGTGTGTGCTGGGCAATGATCCGTGGTATGAAAATTGGGGTGTTTCAAGCATGTCCCTGTTCTCAGCTGTGAAATGTTGGAACAGTCCGGTGTATTATTGCTGGCTTAGATCCTGTAGTACAATTAGGTAATTTCAGACTCTGGTCTTACGGGGTCCTCTCCCTTTAGATGGTAATGGGTAATCAGTTTCTCATTTTTTGGGAGGGGCCACTAGGGGCGCATCAGAAGATGGCTGACAATAACATCTCTCCGACCCACACGAGGTAATTTGGAGGCTGTGATGGGAGTAAATAGCCTCCCTACCCCCCCAGGATTGTGGGGGGGGGGACTGCCCTTGCCTGCTGTGCCCTATACCACCCCCAAATTTGTGGGGATGGGGGCACTAGGCACAATGCCCTCCTGTGGGATTTTGGCGCTCCTGGATGCCGTCTCTGATCCGCGCCACTAGCTGCAAGAACTTCAAAAGAAACAATTTGGATGAAGCGAATGCACATATTTCAAGGAAGGAGGGGGAGTAAAGACTGCTAACAGAAGAGATCTCTGATAAAACAAGACGAGTCAGAGGAACAAGTATAAATCATGAGAAGATACGCCAAAACTCGGTATGGCAAAGGGACTGATGGGGGAGGGGAAAAAAAACTTTCCTTTCTTTCCTTTATGTGATTAAACAAGAATCCCCCCCCCCCCTCACAAGTCAGAAATGTCGTTTTAAGGACTTAAGCTGTGGATTTAAGGCTGTGTGGAGATAAACTTTCGAACTAAAGCATGTTTTGAGAAGAGCGTGGAATGTATAAGGGCTTTGGAATGACGCAGTTAAAAATGCCGTCGCCATATTGGGAAGTTCTGTTGGAGGACTTAAGTCTGGGAGGAGAAATAGAGAAATAGAGCTGTTTTTATATTGTGGGTGAAACTCCTCAGAGGGACTTAAGAACGACAGTTCTGTAATTAAAGATGGAAAGAGCGATGTTATCTATGAAGGCGATGATATATGGCAACCATCTCGATTTAAGGATTGGAAGAACGGAAAAATTCACACAGGATTATTAATGGTGTTTATCAGCTTAAGGAGACTATCAGAAGAGATCATAAAGAAAAAAGAGAAAATATATGAACAAGATATGATGTGGAAACAGCAAGATAGAATTATGAACTTTGTTTGGACTGATTTGGACATTAACGCAGTAGCAAGAAGATGATCAGAATCCCCCTTCGGATCTTGAAATATGGGTCCCCTCAACAAAATTTAAAATTCGGCTTTGTAATTCGGAATTTATGTGATTTGATTTGAGTTGATTTGATTGGCCTGTTAATAAAAATTATTTAAACAGTTTCTCATTTTTTGTTCTCTATATGTCCGCAAGTGAATGTGTGTCATTTTTTTTTTAAGTAATGAAAAATTATCAGCATTTTAGGGTGGAATTTCCCCAATATACACATTGGGGTTTTTTTTGGGGGGGGGGTTGCAAAGCCATTTCCCCTAATATGCATTTTGCAAGCTATTTTAATAAATTTATGCATTTTATTGACATTTTACCCTCATATATGTACATGTTACAGTGGTACCTCAGGCTACAAACACCTCGGGTTACAAACACTTCAGGTTACAGACTCCGCTTACCCGAAAGTAGTAAAGGTAAAGGGCCCTGACCATTAGGTCCAGTTGTGGCCGACTCTGGGGTTGCGGCGCTCATCTCGCTTTATTGGCCGAAGGAGCCAGCGTACAGCTTCTGGGTCATGTGGCCAGCATGACTAAGCCGCTTCTGGCAAACCAGAGCAGTGCACGGAATCGCCGTTGACCTTCCTGCCGGAGTGGTACCTAGTTATCTACTTGCATTTTGACCTGCTTTTGAACTGCTAGGTTGGCAGGAGCAGGGACCAGGCAACAGGAGCTCACCCCATCGCGGGGATTTGAACCGCCGACCTTCTGATCGGGTTAAAAACTTTGCCCCAGGATGAGAACAGAAATCACGTGGTGGCAGCGCAGCAGCAGTGGGAGGCCCCATTAGCTAAAGTGGTACTTCAGGTTAAGAACAGACTTCCGGAATGAATTAAGTTCATAACTAGAGGTACCACTGTACTTAGCTGGAGAACTGCATTGCAAAATTCAGAGAAGCGAGAACTTCACATATTAGAGTCATAGAATCATAGAATTGGAAGGGACCCTGAGCATCATCTAGTCCAACCCTCTGCAATGCAGCTGCAACCTTGGTGTTATCAACACCACGCTCTAACCAACTGAGCTGGTTTGGGAAAGTGTGAATTTGGTGGGTTTGGACAACCTCAGAAGACGGAGGAGGTCTTTAAACAGAGGTTGGATAGCCATCTGTCAGGAATTCTTTAGCTGCAGTTCCTGCATTGCAGGGGTTGGTCTCGCTGCCCCCCTGGGTCCTATCCAACCCTACAATTCTCCGATTTGTTGTGAGTTATACCTCTGTGTTGTAATGCACTCTCCACCGGCACCTGGCAATGAAGAAACACTGTGATTGATTGTAATACCACAGAGACCCTTCTGTTCCACTGGAAAAAATGTAGATGATGGGTAATTATTTTTTTAATAATGTGTTTGGTACATAACATGGATGTGTGTGTGTTTTTGGAATGAGGAGAAACTATCTTGCCCGGAGACTGAAGCTTGTTGGCTCAGTCCAAATTCCCTAATAAAAAATGCATTCTTCCTTTGTTCCTTTAAGCGCTGTAGCAAAGAGAGAAAGAGATGCAATGTACCAGATGGATTTAAGCATACTGGGAGATTTTGTGGCAACCAGGCGCACGGAGCTTTAAGTGTTATAAATGTGCAAAGTAATGCACACTGGCAAATTTAGTTGTGAATTTCCTCAAGTGACTGAGGGCAGACTGCGAGGCCCTTGGGAGAGACTTTTGAGCGCTGTCATCGGGAGAAAGCCTGGCTGTGCGTGGCTTCTGTTTGAAAAGTGCAAGGCAAGTGGGGAAAGATGCCTAAAACAATACAAGGAAGCCTGCCTCTGCTCTGACTTGGCAATAGAAGGGCTAGCTGGAGACATGAGCGGTGTTTGCTGAAAAGTACGTTGTGTCTAGGGACGCGGGTGGCGCTGTGGGTTAAACCACAGAGCCTAGGACTTGCCGATCAGAAGGTCAGCGGTTTGAATCCCCGTGATGGGGTGAGCTCCCGTTGCTCGGTCTCTGCTCCTGCCCACCTAGCAGTTCGAAAGCACGTCAAAGTGCAAGTAGATAAATAGGTACCGCTCTGGAGGGAAGGTAAACGGCGTTTCCGTGTGCTGCTCTGGTTTGCCAGAAGCGGCTTAGTCATGTTGGCCACATGACCCGGAAGCTGTAAGCCGGCTCCCTCATCCAATAAAGTGAGATGAGCGCCGCAACCCCAGAGTCGGTCACAACTGGACCTAATGGTCAGCGGTCCCTTTACCTTTACCTTTAAATTGGGTCTAAGGATGGGTGGATCATAGCGAGCCCGAAAATGATCCCGGGGCAAAAACCCATTGTGACGTTAACATATGAGAGTGCTGGAGGTGAAATAGTTAAACAGTTTACCCAGTCAGAACCCGGGGGGGGGGGGTGGAGTCAGTGGGACTATAAAACCAGCTCTGGGAGAGGCGAAGGGAGGAGTTCGTTGGGAGTTGGGTGGTTGGTTGGAGTGGGAGTGAATTGGGATAGAGTCTTTGGGTAGGTTGAGTTAGTGTAGCGAAATAAGCTGAGTCAGGAACAGTTAGGAGCTAGGAAGACAAGTAAATATCTGAGAGGTGGTTTAGTGAGTGAGAGCAGGTAGCAGAAGTTATAGGTCAGGCAGCCCATGATTGTAATTGACTGATACCTTTTATGAAACCACACACTTGTTAAACTGCAATAAATAAACAGAAGTTTATGTTCCAATTTAACCCTGACTGGACTCAGTATTGTCCCAGGTAGGGCCTGGGTGGTGGCAGCCAGAAATAAACAGGTGGCACAGGGATCAATAGACGGTGAAACATCCAGGGACCCCGTGTGATCGCCACACCCGTGTTCTTACACCCCGATCTCTGAGTGGTGAGAGAATCCAGGGGTACCAGGTGCTTATCCAGGTTTTGTTTCCTTGGGATGAAGGTCAGCGGATACTGCCGTGTGTTAAGAATATATGGTTTTATTTGCACACATATACAATCTGAACAAAAGATAGAGGGGCTCACAGCATTAGCACCCCAACTGTTCTTGCTTCTCCATTAGTCACAGCTTTGGTTCCAGCACAGATTAAGCATGTCTCTGTGTCTCCAGCTTCCAGCCTTTTCCCAGCTCGGCTTTCGCACACGACTCTGGCTATTGATAGCAGAGCGGTTCATGGCATGCAACTCAGTACAATTGAAAATTCACATGCAGAGAATATTAAAACCACTCTAAATTTTTGTGGCCGCTATAATGCAGCCTGCAAACGGAGCTGGCAAACACCTTGGGTGAACAGACCAGCCCTTGAGCAGGTGCTGGGAACTCCTTGGAGTTGATGCCTGCCTTCTTTCCAGGAGGAGAGGAGATTCCATAAGGCAGGCACCACCGCGAAGAAGTCCCTCCCCTCTATACCATGCTTTGCCAACCTGGTGCCCCCCAGATGACCCAGACCACAACTCAGCTTTGCAATTTGTTGTCATGCTGTATTTTAAATTGTTGTTGCCAACAACAATAACAACAACAACACTGTATTGGAGAAAGGTTGCACTTCAGTGGTGGAACATATGCTTTTCAAGCAGAATGCCCCAGGTTCAATCCGCAGTATCTCCAGATACAACTCTGGCTTGAAATTCTGGATTGCTGATCCCAGCCAGTGCTGATAATACTGAGCTCAATGGGCCCGTGGGTTTAACTCACCGTAAGGCAGCTCCCTGTGTTCCTATGAATGGGAGATCAGAGGGATGAAACAGAGTCTGTTTTTCTGCCTGATTGAAAAATCCTCCTATCTGATCCCAGGCAGGTGATGTGAGAGAGTTATAATATTTATTCTGACCATCCTCTTGCAAGCAGGGGACTGCATAATGTAATTCCTGGCTTGTGTCTCAAGCAAGAGCCAGCCAATGCTGCAGGCAGAGTGGGACGGGTGTTTGGGGGGGCAGGTTTGAGAGGGCGATCTGCAATTCAACCTGTATCTCACTTCTTCAAAGTCTCTTTTACATCTTTCAGGAGGTGCGGGGAGGGGGGCAGGCGGGCGATCAGCCAGATACATATTTTCCTTTCCCTCCACCCCATTGTGCATTTGGTTAGCTCAGCATCAAACACGGCTGCGGGGAAATAAAGTGAATGGCTGCGTTGTCTAGGTTTTCGTTTCATATTTATGCCTCTGAACACACAAGGAATATTTAGCATACTGGCAAAGGCTAGGACGGAGACAAACGTGCGTGGTGTGTGCATAAGGAGGGAAGGGAGTCGAATTTTTGCTTGCAAAATATTTGGGGGATTTAGAGAAAAAAAGATAACCCAGTTATATATGCTTTTTTATTTATAGGTGTGCGTGGAATGCACACCAGGGTCATGTTTTGAACTTAGCAAAATAATGTTTAACATTGCTAAATGTGTTTAAGGATACTTCTAGATGGGAGTTTATTGTGGACAAGTCAGATCTGAACAGCCAGTTTGTGATAGGAAGGCCCACACCTGAAAGCACCGATCAAGCAAGCAAGCAAGCAAACAAACAAACAAACAAACAAACAGGTTTTCTTTCTAAAAACTAAAATTTAAAAGCAGCCTTTCCAATTTTCTGGATTTAAATGTTGAAATTTACAGACATTTTAGCTGAAATAGGAGCTAACTCCAAGGTCTCTTCAGCTCCCCCAATAAAATATTTGAGGGGGCTGCCGCCCCCTGTTGATGGGCATTGCCATTCAAATGGTGTGTGTGTGTGCGTGCTGCATCTTGTGATCAATTATGTGGGGCAGGGCTTACTCCCCCCCCCCCCGTTAGCTGAAATGTCATTACAGCTTTGGTATGGGGGGGTGGTAGGGGAAAGAACTGGCAGAGTGAGAACTAACAAAGAACTCTGAATCTGCACCAGAGATTTCCTTCAATGTTGAGTGGGTGGGTTGTTGTTGTTTTGGCAGACATTGGATGGGAAAGCTACAAGACATCAGCCTATGGGTTGGGCGAACAATCATGAAACATGCCAGGCTTCCACGATGGGTCTGTTGTATAACTCAGGGAGTAGAGCTTTGCAGGATCTGGGTAAAGTACTTGTGGACTCTGGACCTGCGCATGTGGTCACAGTGGCAGGAAATCGAGCAAAATCCCAGAAGCTTGCACTTGAGCCAAGCAGGTGGGCTTGTTTGGCATGGGATGGAGATCTGTCCCAACTAGACAACCACACGCACAAAGAGAGATGGTGAAAATGGTATCTGTGGGACAACACGTGGTTAGATCTAGGGAATCAAATTGTGAGGACATGGGAGGGTCAGGTTAGTAAGTGGCAAGAGGCAAGTCAGCTAGAACCTCTTGAGATATAAAGCACCCCATACCTGAAAACTGGTCCTGTACTATGGTTAGTGCCCTGCATTTTGTAATCCACTTTGGAGCAAAGGCTGATTTGGGGGTGAAAATAATGAAAGTAAATCCCACAAAGTGAAGAGCCGGGCAGTGAGGAAAGTAAGCTGTGGAGTCAGGGAACAAACTGGGCTCCTTCTAAGATGGTTTTGATCAGGAGTCTGGATATATAAGCTATCATCCAAGCTAAGGTGGTGGTGATCACAGATGAGACCTCCTAGACAGTGGTGCCCTGGTTGTCCAACACTCAGATGGCAGCTATCCATTCATCTTTTAGGCACTAGTTAAAGCCAATCTTTTTCTCCCAAGCTTTTGATTAATAGGATTTGCTGCTTTACCCCTGTGCTTGTTTTTACCGAACATTAACTGTGATACTTTTAACGTCTGCTTGAGGTTAAAAACCACTAACATCACAAATATTGGGTATTAAGCTGTGCTGTCAGATATTAAAATATATTTTCCCAGGGTTTTTTTTTAATGCAATTGCTGCATTGCTGTTCTATTTTTTGTTAGTTGTGAAGGTTTTTTTTCTCCTTCTCCTTCTCCTTCTGCTTCTGCTTGTTTTTGTTTTTTAATGTATTATGTATATGATGTTAATGTAATCTGCCCCTGGGAGTGGGCAACAGATATCTTAAACGAAAATTAAAAAAACAACTGCTGCCAGATTAGATTGTTTCTCTTGTGGCAAAGGTTGCACTGGGTGCAGAGAAAGGGCAAATTTGTCGCTAAGGTTGCTACAGAAAACTCTGACCATTTTGGACCCTGTATAAAAAACAAACAAACAAACAAACAAACCCTGTAATCTAGAAAGGCATACCAGCCAATGCTGTCATTGACCTTGCTAGGGTGAACAAGGAAAGGGTATAGAGAATCTTCAAACTTCCTAGATATTTCTCCCTGTGAAGAATGTGTTTGTATAGACATGGGCTGTGCAATAGCCATTGCCTGCTTTCAAGTTGGTAGCGCCCTCCCATCCCCCAGCCATGAAGGTAAGAAGAAGAAGAGTTTGGATTTGATATCCCGCTTTATCACTACCCTAAGGAGTCTCAAAGTGGCTAACATTCTCCTTTCCCTTCCTTCTCCACAACAAACACTCTGTGAGGTGAGTGGGGCTGAGAGACTTCAGAGAAGTGACTAGCCCAAGGTCACCCAGCAGCTGCATGTGGAGGAGCGGGGAAGCAAACCCGGTTCACCAGATTACGAGTCCACTGCTCTTAACCACTACACCACACTGGCGTACAGAGGGCACAGAACGTTCACAAACATATTCATTGCTGAGAAGGGAGGGCTGCAAATGAAGGCTGCTGAACAGTCAAATATCAGTTTCACTTTAGGGACATGGGAAGAGTGCTGTGGATTCACAGACTTGGAGATGCTGAAAATGTAGATTGCACACCACAGGCAAGCAAGGCCAGGCATTGGAGATGCGCAGGGATGGCAGATTGACGGGATAACCTCCTCCCAGCTATGTGTTTCTGTCCTGCATGTGGCATTCACCACCCATTTTGCAGTGAGGAGCCATCCATGTTTTGCTTTGTTTTTCTTACCGCCATGTCTTCGTTGCTCAGCTTTGACAGTCCAGCTCCTTTGTACCTGAAGTGGTCAGCCTTCTGCAACCTAGTCTCCTCCAGATGTTTCTGACTACAGTTCCCATCAGCTGGGCTGGCTGGGCTGATGAGAACTGTAGTCCAAAGCATACAGAGGGCACCAGATTGGGGAAGGCTGATTGATACCATTAAGAGGCAATCAGCCTGAAACTTTGCAGGAAGGAAGCAAAGAACTTCACATACATCTTAATGCCAGGAAAGGACTATGGTGAAGAGGGTTGGAGTGTGAAGCTATCTAGGGAGCTGAATTTCACACATTTACTTGTGTTTTGGAGCATTTGTACCTCACTCTACAGCCAAAAAAGCACACAGTGTCTTATATACAGTCAAGCAAAAAAAGACAGCCCCTGCCTGTGGGTTTACAATCTTCTTTAAAAGAGAACAGGAAAAAACCCCCCACGGCATACAAGGAAAAGGGGACAGGGAGGGAAGAGGAAAAGAATGCAGCTCAGACACCAATTCTTAAACAGTTGCTCTTATGACAAGCTGGCACAGTACAGGGGTGGGAGATACCTGATGGAGCTGGTCTTTCCCATTTTTGCCGGTGATGTAATTGCTACCACCAAGTTGCAGTCAAGGGAGAGAAAGTCTGATGGAGGTGGTCTGTTCACACATGAACTCAAAATCCCCAGCCAGGTTTTTGGGTGCAGCTCTCTGGTCTTTCATATTTCTGGCTCTCACAGCCCTTGCTGCAACAAGAGTAGATCCAAACAGGTGACCTGGAGACGGCTTAGAAACTTATTGCCTTTATTGCTTTGAACACTCAGCTGTTTATGAAATACATGTGGGGTTTTCATGCTTGCTATGCTGCAGTTAAATAAATCTTTCTGCTCTGGGGTGTGTGTGTGTGTAAAAGGCTTTTCAACAAACTAAACGAAGTGTGTAACCGTTATTTGCCAAAAAATGTGGTTCCTAGTCCGTAAGTATTTCCTCCCTATTATTTTGAAAGAGTGTTTAATTAACACGCTGGACTTTCCAATTTCATGGCATTAGAATTCACAGCTGGGCCTTTAATGCCGGGTGTCCACAGGGTGACATTTCCCAGCTCGCTAAAAGTATGTTTCTTTATTATGATAATCCCTTGAGTCTCAATAAGTTCAGAGGAGAGTTGGAGATAGAAAACCGGTGCTTAAGAACTGGACTGAAATGTAGTGTCTTGAATTCTTGCAGAATCATCCAGAGTGGTAGCACAGATAAGCTTCAATCCTAACCCTGCTTATTTGGGAGTACAGTGGTACCTCGGGTTACAAACACTTCGGGTTACAGACTCCGCTAACCCGGAAGTAGTACCTCAGGTTAAGAACTTTACCTCAGGATGAGAACAGAAATCATGCGGCGGCGGCGGCAGCAGCAGCGGGAGGCCCCATTAGCTAAAGTGGTGCTTCAGGTTAAGAACAGTTTCAGGTTAAGAATGGACCTCCGGAACGAATTAAGTTCGTAACCAGAGGTACCACTGTAAACCCCACTGAATTCAGCAGGACTTACTTCTGAGTAGACATAGAGAGGATTGCATTGCTGGTATTTGGCAGCAGAAAAGAACAAGGAGTTTTGTGGCCCCTTGAAGGCTGACAAACGTATTATGACTCATGTCTTCACGGATGACCACATCTTCAGATGCACCAAGTGTGTTATCCTGTGTTAGAAGTACTGTATATCTATGCAAATAGTTTGGTGGTGGTCTATTAAACAGTGTCTGAGATGCCATGCGTCGGAGTACAGAACAAGGGTGTCTCTGGATCTTAAATTGAGGCTCATACAACCAAAAAAATAAAAATAAAAAATACTTAGAATATACTGGACCCCCATTAAAAGGTAAAGGGACCCCTGACCATTAGGTCCAGTTGTGACTGACTCCGGGGTTGCGGTGCTCATCTCGCTTTATTGGCCGAGGGAGCTGGCGTACAGCTTCCGGGTCATGTGGCCAGCATGAACCAGAGCAGCACACGGAAACGCCGTTTACCTTCCCGCTGGAGCGGTACCTATTTATCTACTTGCACTTTGACATGCTTTCGAACTGCTAGGTTGGCAGGAACAGGGACCGAGCAACGGGAGCTCACCCTGTTGCGGGGATTCGAACCGCCGGCCTTCTGATCTGCAAGTCCTAGGCTCTGTGGTTTAACCCACAGCGCCACCCATGTCCCTCTCGGACCCCCATTAGGTTTGTTTAAAAAAGGGCTATCTAAGGTATCTAACTGTTGCAGATACAATAGAGATAAAACTTCTGTACAACATATGTTTTGTTTTGTTGTCCTGTATCAAAAGATTTTTGGCAGAAGGTAACTGAAACCATCAACAGAACTGTACGGAACAACCTTACATTTACAGAGCAAAATATCCTCTTGAATTATATACTCAGCACATGGAACCTTACAAAAGGACAATACGAGTGGACTCTCCATGCCTTTACCACAGCAAAAAAGACTGATACTGATGAATTGGAAAAATAAAAATGTGGCTCCTTTCTATGATTGGATTGAAGACTTATACAAACTTGCAACATATGAACAACTTGCTTATAAACCGAGACTTGCCATGGACAAATTCAATGATATTTGGAATCCATTCTTACAAATACTGTAATAGGTTAAGATTTGGTGAGGTGCAATAACAACCTTGGAAAATATACAGTTTTGGGTTTTCCCCCTCCCCCCTTTGTTTTCCCTTCTACACGGGTTTTGTTTCTCTTTTTCTCTTTCTTGTTTGCGTCTCACCATGTTTGGTGCACATACAGATATAGTTATGTACATTTTGGACTAATAATAATAGTAATATAGAACAACCTCTCAGGACATCCTGTGGCCATCCCAGAGAATATAAGCTTCAAAAGGAAACTACAACTTAAAATTGCTGAATTGCAACATATCAAGAGGTTCAAAGCTATCTCATTTGAACTGAACAAAGGAATTTGAGCAAAATTATAAGTGTTAATTGGCTACCAATGCCAACTTTTATGTTTTGCCAACAACTTTTTGGTTTGTTTGTTTGGTACTCCCCAGTGTTGATGACTTGATTACGTACTGTGTGTCGTTTTCTACATTTTCATTTCCCTCTGACTTCACTGTCTGCAATCCCCACAAAAGCTCTCTCTTTCTGTGTGCGTATCTTGAGATAGCAGTACATGCATCTGATGAAATTATTATGACATAATAGAGTATTTATTTATTTATTTATTTATTTATTTATTTATTTATTTACGGCTATTAGCCCATAAAGTATGTACAAACATAAAAGCACAGAGGCATAAAGACCGATATATTCGGCACCAGAAGGTGAACACCATGATACAGGGGTGGGTCATTGAGCAGAGCCAGATAACAGCTTGGGGCCCGGAGAGCTCCAAGGGACGGATCCCAGAAAAAGGAAAACTGAAGACGAGATCCGACATGCACTCTCTTCAAAACTGTCCGATTAGTTTTTGATGTTGTTCTTTTTGGTGGTTTTTGTGTGTGAGATAACCGCATTCAGGAATCTCGCCACCTGCAGAGTTACAGAAGGATCTGTATCCTGCAAAAGTAGTGCGGCATGTGACTCAGCAGGCCTGCCAACCAAGCGCAGTAAAGCAGGACCCAGGAATTTAGTCCTGGCTATGCTATGTAGGGGACAGTTGAACATTATATGTGGGAGAGAATCAACAGTTTTCCCGTCACACACGCATAGCGGAGACACCAAACCCTTGGAAAATCTGTGGCTCAGCAGGTTCGATGGAAGGACATTGAACCTTGCACGAATAAATGCAAGTCGGTGTGGTACAGATGAAAGAGATGACATGTATGATGGAAGGCCAAGTGGTGGGGTTATTCCGTGATACCTGGGGGAGCAGACACCCCCACCCCCGGCGAGGTTGTGTTGATTTTCAATGTCTGCTAATCTTTGCTCAATAAGTCTTTTGGCTGAGCGTAAGTTCATCTTTAAGGAGTCCGCTGGGGAAATTCCGATGCTCAGAAGTTTGGCATGGATTTTTCCTACCCACGGATTGACAAAGTCGTCCCGCCAGAGGCACTGAAAAAGGTAATGGTCGGGAAGCCTATGCCAGCTGGACAGCCAATAACCAAAGACTCGCTTCCAGATGACAGTCTCCAATGATGCAATCCTTAACTCCAGACGTATGGCTGCGTTGCTCACACACATGGGGAGTTTCAGGAGGCGACGGAGAAACTGATTCTGCAATGTCCCCAACGATGTTAAATTGGACCCTGGGGCCCAGAGCGGGGCAGCATAACAGAGGGTGGAAACCACTTTTGCATGGTACACCTTCAATGCAGAAGGGATGTGGGAGGCTCCGTCGGCCGCAAAAAATTGGAGTAGAGTATAAAGTATTGTTTTCCCTTTGTTTAGTAGATACTGTATCTGTGGCTTCCAGCTTAGGTTGTAGTGAAAAAAGACTCCCAGGTATTTAAATTTGAAAACCTGTTCTAATTGGACTCCATCTAACTTCCAGCTGTAAGTTTTCCGAGACCTGGTAAAGACCAGGACTTTAGATTTCCCATAATTAATTGTCAGATGGTTGAGTTTGCAATAAGCCGCAAAAATCTTTAGAGCTCTGCATAAACCGACTCTAGAGTAGGAAAGGATCGCTGCATCGTCGGCATATAGGAGCAGAGGGCAGCGAAAATCAGCTAGGCGGGGGGCATGAATGTTGGCTTGAGACTCATTCAGAAAGAGCTTCATATCGCTAATAAACAAGTTGAAGAGGAGTGGGGCCAAAATGCAGCCTTGGCGCACACCTCTATTTATTGGGACCTCGTTGGATAGGTTTCCCGCCGGTGTGAGTCTCACTCTAGCCGACGACCCATGGTGTAATTGGGTTATAAGCCATAACAGCCTTCTATCTATGCCCCATCTCTCTAATTTCTTCCATAGACAGTTTCTTGGGATACTGTCGAAGGTGGCCTTTAGGTCTATGAAAGCGACACATAGGCGCCCCCGACTCGGGGCAGAATATTTTCTGGCAAGATGATACATGATTACCATATGGTCAGTGGTCGAATAATTGTTCCTAAAGCCCGCTTGCTCGTGGCCAATCAAATTTGAGTCGTTTGCCCAATGGGACAGCTTAGACAGCAAAAATTTTGCATAGATTTTCCCGATGATAGACAAAAGGCTGATGTTCCGATAGTTCTCCGGGTCAGCAGGGGGACCCTTTTTATGGACTGGCACGATCACGGCCTCCTTCCATGACCTAGGGATAAGCCCCGTAGAATTAATTGCATCAAAGACTTTGGCCAGGATTTCAGCCCACCACCTCGGTTGCGCAACAATAGCCTCAGCAGGGACTAAATCCGGCCCGGGGGCTTTGCCCGTTTTCAGATCTAATATCAAGTCCATTATCAGGTCTGGGTCGGTAGAGGGCCACAAAGGTAGATGGTCGGCTCAGAATTCAGTAGATGAGTTGGATTCCTCTGCCAAGGAGAAATATTTACTCAAGAATTGTTCCCATGTGGGCGCAGGGATAATCGTCAGTGGGTACTTCCTTCCTCTTTTGTTTATCAAAGCCCAAAATTCCTGTGGTCTGCGGGATCTAGAGGCCGCAATCAAGGCTCGCCAACGCTTTAGATACCACTCACGTTTGGCCAGCTTTAAAGTCTGTTTGTATGCTCTTTTGGCTTGTAAATAGGAGGATGGTAATAGACATAATAGAGTTATTAGTCTTCCAGGTGCCACAAACCCATTTTTGTTTTTATTTAATTTGATTATACATTTCTTTCTCTATCAGTCTAGTCAACCAGAGAAACGCAGCAATTGAAACTCACCCTAAATTCTCCAGGCTATTTCTTTTATGCAACAAACCAGCACAAAAACCTATTGGGGGTGGGTGGGTGGGAAGTTGTTCTAGTGTGTTAGATAATTAATCCACATTTTTGAGAATTTCCTGAAGACACACTTGCAGCAAACCCATTGAGCTGGTGCTTAACCAGTCAATAATCCCTGTATTTAATTGTCCTTGAGAATGTATTTTCATAATGTGTATGGCACATCGTCCCCAAATCTGCATATCTTCTGTTTTTAACATGTCACAGCTCACACATTTTCTATGATGGATTATTCCCAACAATGGGTGAAAAATTCAGAGGCGTTTGCTTTCAACTAATAATGATAAGGTTGGAAATGGGCGGATGATCCAAAGGGAGTAAAGATATGGATCCCAGTGTTTTCAAACTCCAGAGATATTGTTGCAGTTAAATCCTCGCTTGCCTCCAGACTGTCAGTATTTTATGGGAAGGATTGAAATGCATGCTGTAAATTTAGGTTTGTGCAATTAAAGTGGATGTAAGTCTCTTGGCACAACAAATCTATCTATCTGTCTATCTATCTAATCTATCATCTCCAGTGCTTTTTTCTGGGGCGATGCTGGGGTACACATACCCCAAACATTTTGTGAATCTAAGTTTGGCCTCACTGAGGGGCGGTATTTCAGTATGAGTAGGAAAATGAGAGTACCCCTAAACATTTTTTAAGAGCAAAAGCACTGTATATATCCCCAACGTGCAAGCAAATCTGGATGAAGGCTCCTTGTTTTATAACCTCCCCACAAACAAATCTGAACAAATGCTTGGTATAATGACCAGACATAATCTGAACTCTGTGTAAGCTCATCAGAGCAAGTGCTCATCTGGTCACATGGAGAAGCTCCTTGACAGAACTACATTTGCAACTTGAGAAATAATCAAGATAAGAGAAAGTTATGTTCCAAAAAGTAATATTTTATTTATTTATTTTATTTCTATATTGCCTTTCATCCAAAGATCACAAGAACAAACAAAAACAATATCCACACACACACACACCCTGCAGTTTAAAAGGCCATAGACAGTTTAATAGATTTGTTTTTCTAGAAAAAAGGCACTGCTTCTAGCTCAAATCACTCCAAACTCTCTGCTTTCCTCACCTCTGGCTTTGATTTCCCAACTCATTTGTCCTGCCGCACCCATTTGCTGTTTCGCACAGAGCCACTTCCTTTGTTCCCCTTAATGGTTAGCTTGGATGTTCCAGGAATTAGAGGGGGGCCCAGGCATTCAGCCTAATCCCTCCCCAAAAGCTCAAAACACGATATACAGTCATACCATGGGTTGAATATGCTTCAGGTTGAGCATTTTCAGGTTACGCTCCACCGCGACCCGGAAGTAACGGAATGCGTTACTTCTGGGTTTCACTGCTCGCACAAGCGCAGACCCTCAAAATGATGTCACACACATGGGCGGAAGCAGCGAATCGCGACCTGCGCATGCGCAGATGTGGTTTGCGTTCGCTTCTGGATGTGAACAGGGCTCCGGAACGGATCCCGTTCACATCCAGAGGTACCACTGTATAAGTGAACTGGGAGAAAATAAATTCTTCTAGTAAATTCAGGGTCAGTTGAACTTAACTAGGCATGTTACTTCCTCTCAAAATCTTTTCCTCTTCCCTTTCCTGTCCCCTTTTCCTTGTGTGTCGTGGTTTTTGTTTTAGATTGTAAGCCTGTGGACAGGAGCTGTTTTGCTTTAATGGATTATAAGACGTTCTGTGCATCTTTTTGGCTGAAGAGTGGGGCACCAAATGCTCTAAACAATAAATAAATAAATGATCAACAAATCAGGCTGGGAGGTGGGTATGTGGTTCTTAGCCATTTGGGTGGGAAAGGGAGCTGCATTCATGTGAAGCTAGCACTGTCTGTCACTTCCAAGCCATTCCTCCTGGATTTGCAAAGGAGCAGATTTTCCTCCGATAATCGTACGACTCCATCGTTTGCTCTCTCTTTGCAGAGTTCTGAAGGATGTAGAAAGGTGGCCTGAACTCTGCAGGGGGAGCGGGGAGTAGAAAGAGATGAAAAGGCAGTATAGAGAGAGCTGTGTGGGTGAATCGCTACACTCCGTATGCTCCCATAAAAAATGAGAATAAAGTTCTGAGAACTTAAGAGCCAGTCAGTGGCCCACCTAGTCCAGCTTCCTGTTCTCATAGTGGCCAACCAGATGCCTGTGGAAAATCCTCAAGGAAAGGGTGGTCCAATGTGTGGCCAGAGGTGGCGGCGCATGCAGCACTGAGGCCTTTTGGCAGCCCTCAGCAACATCCACACTCAAGTCTTTGTGCTGTCTGCCCAAAGCCAGAGAAGTGCTGGGATTTGGGAAGGAGGCTTGAGGGCTCTGAGAGGGTCCTAGAATCCTCCTTCCTCCTTCCCAAAGTTAGGGATGTGGGTGGCGCTGTGGTCTAAACTACTGAGCCTCTTGGGCTTGCAAATCAGAAGGTCGCTGGTTCGAGTCCCCACGACAGAGTGAGCTCCCATTGCTCTGCCCCAGCTCCTGCCAACCTAGCAGTTTGAAAGCACGCCAGTGCAAGTAGATAAATAGGTACCGCTGTGGCAGGAAAGTAAACAGCGTTTCCATGTGCTCTGGCTTCCGTCAGTGTCCTGTTGTGCCAGAAGCAGTTTAGTCACGATGGCCACATGACCCGGAAAGCTATCTGTGGACAAACGGCGGCTCCCTTGGCCTGAAAGACAGATGAGCAGCGCAACCCCATAGTCACCTTTGAGTGGACTTAACCGTCCAGGGGTCCTTTACCTTTTTACCTTTCCCCCCAAAGTTAGAACTTTCACAGCTTTGGGAAGGAGATGAGAGGGCTCTAGGAACCGACCAGAGCCTTAAATATCCTTCCCAAAGCTTGGCACCTCCTCCCTGGCATCCTATTCTGCTACAGTACTCTTTTGGGTGCCTTTTCCATGTCTGACAGTCTCTTGCCTTCTGACAGTCTGCTGCCTCCTCCCTATCTAGGCTGGATCTCACTCCCACAGGAGGCAGGGATGGCTGCCAACTTGGATGGCTTTAAAAGAGGCTTAACCCTTTCCTCCATGAATTTGTCTGTTGATGGCTACTAGCCCTGATGGCTGTGCTTTGCCCCCCACAGTTGGAGGCAGCGATGCTTTTGAATCCCAGTTGCTGGAAACTGCAGGAGGGGAGAGTGCTGCTCTTGTGCTCCAAGTCCTGCTTGTGGATTTCCCATGCTGGGCAACTGGTTGGCCACTGTTGGACCAGGATGCTGGATGGGATAGGCCATTGGCCTGATCCAGCAGGCTCTTCTTATGTTCCAACAGATCATTTTGTCCGTGCAGAAGAGGATCAAGAGCTGGAGAAGAGGGAGGGTCGAGGGAGTTGAGTATGTTTAGTCTGCAGAAGACGAGATTTGATAGGCACCTTCAGATATCTGAAGGGCTGTCACGTGGAAGATGGAGCAAGCTTGTTTTCTCCTGCCCTGGAGGGTAGGACGTGATCCAGTGGATTACAAGAAAGGAGATTCTGACTAAGCATCAGGAAGAGCTTTCTGGCAGCGAGAGCTGTTCAGCATTGGAGCAGACTCCCACAAGAGGTGGTGGGTTCTCCTTCGTCAGAGGTTTTTAAGCAGAGGTTGGATGCCATGAATGCTTTAGTAGAGATTCCTGCATTGTAGGGGGTTGGACTAGATGACCCTGGGGGTGCCTTCCAGTACTACAGTTCTGTGACTCTATGCAGGTAGAACTATTCCGCAGCATCGTCTCTCCATTAGGCTCTGCGACCTCTCACCCTATAATGACATTGATGGCTCAGTAATTGCCGGTCTCCCCTGTCCTCCTCCACCTTCCTCTCTGTGTTTCTCATTTCCTGGGTCGATAACTTGACTTGTGTTTTGTCAACTAATGAAAGAGGACAAGATTACCATTTGCCGAAGAGGTGGGGGGAGCATTTTGCTCGAGTTAATAATATTATAACTGTTAATTAGGCCCTTTATTGATTGACCACTGTGCCTTTTTGATTTCTTGCCTCAAACTCGGGAGTGGATTTGCTGTCCCTGGTGACCCGATCCGAGAGTTTGGGTGCCACTTGTGCTGCCGTCTCCTACACACCAGGTGTTCACCACTGTTGCCAAAATCTCATTCTCTGTGCAAAGCCAACTTGTCTAGGAGAAGAAGAAGAAAAAAACCCACACAGGCTAGAAGCAAGCCTAGCTCAAGAATCTCTCACAGCATCCTCCTGATTTGGAGGAAGTGTCACTCATTTTCTCTGCAAGGCAGCAACAAAGAAACACAGAAAGTTGCCCTTTATTGGGTCAGACCATTGGTCCATCTAGCTCAGTACTGTCTTCACGGACGGGCAGCAGCTCTTCAGGCAGGGGGTCTCTTCCAGCCCCCTCAGGGATTGAATGTTCCAGACCCCTGGGATTGAACGTGGGGCATTCTGCATGCAGAGCAGGTGCTCTACCACTGAGCTACAGCGGGGACAAAGGTCTGGGGTGGAAGAGGAATTCTGTTCTTCCTTCCTCCAAATTAAAATAGCAGCCCCTTTTCGTAAGTACATAAGAAGGGCCTGCTGGATCAGGCCAGTAGCCCATCTAACTCCCAGCATCCTGTTCTCACAGTGGCCAACCAGATGCCTGTGGGAAACCCACCAGCATGACCTGAGGACAGGTACACTCTCCTCTTCTGTGGTTTCCAGATGCATCTCCAGCTGTGGAGGCAGAGCACTGGCATCGTGGCTAGTAGCCTTTGATAGGCCTCTCTTCCAAAGATTTGCCCAATCGTCTTTGAAAGCCCTCCGAGTTGATGGCCACCACTGCCTGCTGTGGGAGAGAGTTCCACGGTTCAGATATGCACTGCTTGAAGAAGTACTTTCCTTGATCCATTTGGAGTCTCCCAACATTGAACACTTTCCTTGCTCCTAAAACTTGTTTGTACAGCCATACCTCATGTTGCGAACACTGCGGGTTACGTCTTTTCAGGTTGCGTCCCACGGTGACCTGGAAGTACCAGAAAGGGTTACTTCCAGGTTTCACCACTCGCACATGCACAGGCGCGCAAAATGACGTCATGTGCATGCGCAGAAGCGGCGAATCACGACCCGCGGGTGCGCAGATGCAGGTTGCGTTTCATTCAGGTTGCTCCGGAACGGATCCTGTTCGCAACCAGAGGTACCACTGTAGTGTAATTGAGGGAAACTCAGTGAGATAAGAGGACCTGAGATATGTGTGTGTGGGGGGGTCTTATCTTAAAGGTTTGCAGGGGTGGCGGAAAGGGGATTTGTTCTTTCCCTGTAGGGAGTTCAATCAGCTCAGGGTCCCTGAGTTTCCGCTGCCCCCTACATTCCCTTCTTTTTCACTGGGGTGGCTCTGGCTCGAAGCTTTCAATCTGTGGGTACGTGCCCTGCCTGTGTGCTACACGCCTTGTGTGCTTCCATAGAAGGCGCATCGTTAATTCAAGCTTGCACACTTGCATGCCTGGATGTTTATATCACTTCTTAAGTAGTGTTATGGCAAGTGCGCCGTTCTAAAAAGCTGTAATATTTTTTCTTTTTTCTTTGGTGGTGGTGGGGAGGAAATATTTTTCTCCCAGGGTGTTTGTATAAATTGAAGAATTCATTTCCTTATGCATACAGACAGCCCCCTTCCCCCATTGAAACCACTCCTTCCTATGTCCTTTTTGCTTTCTCTTGACTACCATTTTCAAATGGCTAATGCTTCAGAGGTTTTAAGTAGATGGAGACAAGGATTTCACCAGGGGGGATGTTTGAACTTGATCCAGTGCCTTTTGTCTTTGTGGATTTAGGGGGCTTGCTTTACAGGGAAATGGCCCTGTTTGTTAGGAGTTCTCTTCCACCTCCCCTCGCCCCCCCCCTTCTCTCTCTTTGCTGCAGGTTTGTTAGTGGATCTGGCAAAGAGGCTTTTACGGATTCAAAACAACACAATCGCACACGGTCATTTTGATAGTACCTTTTATATGACTTCTCACGTTTTGTGTGGATGTGGATGAGGCGGCATGATTGCACCTCTCCCAATGTCACTCTCATCTTGAATATGTTTCTAAAATTATGCCTGATGGTGGATAGTGACATTTCTCTCTCTCCCTCCCTCCCGCTTTGTAATACTGGAACACATTGATCATGATTGAAAGGAGATTCACGACAGTCGATTGAAAGGGGATGGTGGAATGCCTACTTGCACCGCTGCAGGACGTGGCTGTGGCCACAGGCTTCCAAAGCCTTCTAAGAGGATTCACAAAGGAGAGGGATATTATAGACTTATAGAACTGTAGAGTTGAAAGAGATCCCCAAAGGTCATTTAGTCCAACTCCCTGCAATGCAGGAATGTCAGCTAAAGAATCCATGGCAGAGGGCCATCTAACTTCTGCCGAAGAAGCTCAGATGAAGGTGAATACACCACCGCTACCTTCCAAGGCTGTCCAACCTTGGGCATAAGGCGATGCATCTGAGCTGCACCTTTTCATTGGGGGGTTGGGGGGAGGAAGCCAAGGAGAAAGAGGGATATTTTTTTCCTAGAGACTAATTTTCTTTGTGATTGTGCTATATACAGTGTGTTGGAATGCTTAGAGTACTAGACTAGTTCTTGGGAGACTGGGGTTTGATTTCCCACTCATCCATGAAGGTCACTGGGTGACCTTGAGATAGTTGGTGCCTCTCAGCATTTTTTGAGGAGAATATGGAGAGGGGGAGAGCCATGTCTACCACCTTGAGCTCCTGGGAGGAAATATAGGATATAATTTAATTATAGATTGTGTATGTGTGTGTGCGTGCGCTCATAGACACATGCTCTCTCTCTCTCTCTCTCTCTCTCTCTCTTACACACACACATACACATACACATACACACACACACAAACACACACACACCAGTTTATTCATTAAATCATTTCTGTTCCCTCAAAAGCCTCTAAATGGCTTGCCACCTGCCTTAAACACACACTCTCACTTATTTAATTAAATTGTTTCCCTGCTCTCATCTCTCTCTATCTCTCTCGGTCTCTCCTCAACAGTTTGCAACCTGTCTTAACAAAATATCAAATAGAAATTACAATATATCACAACGAAACATTACAAATGAAAATCGAGCACAGAGCGCAATAAAAGACCTGCATTTAAAAAGCAGGATAATAACAGGAAAGCAAAACATTCTCTTAAACATAAAAAAGCACATTGCAAGCGAAAATCAAATACAACGATACCCAAAATACAAATAAATCTTCATATAAAGCTTCATTAGCAACTGGACAAAATAACTGAGAGAGAAGTTTCACCCACATTCTCCGTTCGCAGCAGTGGTGTCTCCCAGACCAACTCTTACGACTATTCCACATACAAACCTCACTCTCAGCCATTCCCACCAACAGGAGCCATAACACAGCTAAAGATTTGACCCAAATAGAATGCATGTTTACACACATTATTTTTATTAGTATCACCATCATCATCTAAATTGGTTTTTTTTCTGAATATTGTTTCTGGCTCCAAGCTGTTTTTTGTGGTTTTTTTTTTTGTTAGAACACCAATTTCGGGGTGTTTTTATTTAAAGAAAAGTGAATTGCCATCATCTCATGTGTGCTCTCTGTGATTTGACTTTGAAGTTTCTTGGCAATGAGTTGGGTGATTTTATGAACATGTTTTGGGGAACAGCAGTGACAGATGCAAAATGCTTAGGCCATCTGATTATTTCTCTCTGATCTTAGATTCCAAGGATTTTAATTTTTTTACAGCAATTGTGAGAAAACAAAATGTCTTGCTCAGGCCTGTTCCCCTCCTCTGTCCCCTGCCGTGGTTCCTTGATCCCTGAGTGCGTTTGTAAAGGTATAATTAAGAGTATAATTCCTTTCATTCTAAAACTTTGGTTGGGGGTGGGTTGGGCAGACAGGGTTTGAGGACTGGGCCAGTGGTTTGAGTTCACACATGAAGCTACCAAGTTGTATTATTTCTTTATTGAATTTGTAGCTGAAATATACTTGGAGTTGAGAGTGGATTTCATGCTCTTTATTCAGCTCATAGTGGTGAGGAGGAATGGAAGTTCTCCCACAATATCTGCTTTATATATGTTATTTACACAATGGGCCCCACATGATTGGCTAATTCCGGGATTCTCCTGTAGGCCAATAAGGTTGTGGATTCACTTCCACCTGGAGCTGGATTGGGTGGCTCCTGCGGACCAATCATACTGCTGCATTGTTCTAGGACCAATCATTACTGCCGTGAAGTCCAAGATGGCGGCGCGTGCAGATGCTGCGGCTGAGAGCTCCCTGGAGGGGAGTCAGGGTTTGTTAGGACGAATTATTTATAGTCAATCTCTATAGTATAGTGTATTTTAAAATGGGGTTTCAGAGTTTTTAGGGGTTTTTGAATGTTTTATGTAGTTTTGTAGTTGTTTTATGTAGTTTTTCAATTTCATTGTTCTGCATGGGACAATGACAATAAAGATATCGTATATTGTATATATTGTATATATTGTATATATTGTATATCGTATATATCATATATCGTATATCAGACTGCTGTATTCTGAATCCTATTGTTCTAGGACCAATCAGACTGCTGCGTTTTGGATCCTATTGTTCTAGGACCAACCAGACTGCTGCATTTTGGATCCTATTGTTCTAGGACCAATCAGACTGCTGCATTTTGGATCCTATTGTTCTAGGACCAATCAGACTGCTGCATTTTGGATCCTATTCAACTCAGTACATAACAGTAGCCCTTCCTTCCTCTCCAAAAAGCCCCGGGGCAGCATATGGACCTTCGCATTGATTGGAGAAGGGAAAGGCAGTGCAGTGTTGAGGCAGCAAAATATCTGGGGCCAGCCCAACATTCAGCTGCTGCCGGAGAGCAGAGAAATCGGTCGACAGACGCGTTTGTATGCTCAAATCAGGTCCATGATAACAACCAAACATTTGGTGTGTTTAAACTCGCTTTGCTTCTCCCCCCCTCCCCAGCTTGTCTGATTTTGGGGGATGGCTTCTAAATAGTACAAATGATGGAACAATTTATTTGGGACGACGACTTACGAGAATATTGCTCATACGCCCGGAGCATGACATTTTCAATCACATCCTTGCCTTGCTGGGAAGGGGGGAAAAAAGAAATGGTTTTCCTATCTTGACATATTTATCCTTAGGAGGCTGAGACAATTATCTTACTGTATAAAGAATCACTTCGTAGCTTGGAGACTTGCGGGAGTCTGTCATGGCGTATTTTGGGGTGGGGGAGGAGAACACCCTCTTTGACTGATGCTTGCAAATGCCATAAAGGGGGTGGTAGCAGGACAAAAACTTTCTGTCCCCTGGCTATATTTATACACTGCCTTTATTCTCTGGGGACAGCCCTATTGTCTGGCCGTTGTCCTTGAGGAAAAACCTTGAGCTATATGTTAAAGGTGATTTATAAATTAATTTACTACTCCCAATACCACTAATAAATCACAGCCTCTGTTTCTGCCTTTGGGGAATGTCTGCTTAAAATCTTGTTAGTGGGCGTTAAGAACGTAAGAAGAACCTTCTGGATTGCGGGATGTAAAACAGCAGTCAAGTACATCATTCCTACAGTGGACATGTTAGGGGATGTTTTGTACCACTCAGGAGAAGACTTCCTGTTTCCTGCTGAGCTGGGACAGACTTCCACTACATGTGACTTGAAGAAGGTGTGGTCTGTTGTACTTCGATGGAGGAGCACACGGCCTCCATGTTCTGATCAGTGTGTGTTCTCCATTTTGTATGTTGCTGTGTGCTTAGTCGCAGTCACTTGGGACGAACTTCTTTATGGAATAGTTCTACAGTGGTACCTCGTGTTATAGACGGGATCCGTTCCGGAGGCCTGCCCGTAACGTGAAATGCCCGTAACTCAAAGTGCTGCGTCTGCACAGGCAGGCAGCGTGATTTGGTGCTTCTGCGCAGGCGCAAGCGGCGAAACCTGGAAGTAACCCATTCTGGTACTTCCAGGTTGCCGTGGGACATAATGCAAAAAGATGCAACATGAAGCGGACGCAACTCGAGATATGACTGTAGTTGTTATGTAACCTAAGCCTGCCTTCAGGGATATGTCTGTGAACCTGAATGAATCTGTGAGTAAACTACTTTTATATTAGCGTCAATCAGATTCTTGTGTTTATTCTTTTTAAGAGGGATTAGAAGGGATTTTACCAGGAAGGAATCTTTCATAGTAAGACAGATGAGTCAGCAACAAGCTGATCGCTGCGTAATTTAAAAAGGGGGATGTTTGGAACTCTGCTAGAATATGGAACTTGCTAGCGCAAGTTAGGAAGGATCTCATTAAATAATGTATCCTCTCCTGCCTCCCTAATCATCCCCACATGGATCAGGCCAGTGGCCCTTTTAGTCCGGCATCCTGTCCTCACAGTGGGCAACCAGGTGCTTGTGGGAAGCCTGCAAACAGGACCTGAGCACAAGAGCAACTCTCCTCTCCTGCGGTTTCCAGAAACTGGTATTCAGAAGTATCACTGTCTCCAGCTGTGGAGGCAGAGCATAGCTGCCATGGCTAGTAGTCATTGATAGCCTTATCCTCTGGAAATTGGTCCAATCCTCTTTGAAAACTACCCAGGTTGGTGGCCATTGCTGCCCCCTGTGGGAGAGAGTTCCATACTTTAGTTATGCACTGCGTGAAGAAGTGACTTTCTTTTTATCTGTCCTGGACCTTCTAACATTCAGCTTCATTAGATGTCCATGACAGATAGATAGAGAACAGCTTTTCTCTATCGGCTCTCTCCAATGCCTAATTGTATAAAGTTATATCGTGTCTCACTTGCCTTTTCTCAAAAGTAAAGAAATCCATATGCTGCCGCTTTTGCTCATAGGCGAGATTGCTTCAGCCGCTTGACCATTTTGCTTGTCCTTTTCTGAACCTTTTCCAACTCAGCAAAATATGTTTTTTGAGGCAAGTCAACAAACTGCCTTCATATATCAGGGGCCACCTTATTTGCTGGTCATTGAGAACATATTGAGATAGGAATAGTAGTAAATTAATCCACTACTACTAATAAATTGTGGCCTTTTGTTTTGGCTTTGGGGAAGGCTTGCTTAAAATCTTGTTAGTGTATGGTTACCAGACGTCCCCGTTTCCTGGGGACAGTCCCCAGATTTACAAATATGTCCCCGGACAAATCCATCCCCGGAATGTCCCCGGATTTCATTTAATGTCCCCGGATTTATATTTTAAGTGTTGTAGATTTATTAGTAGGGAATGAATGTTGTGTGATTGGTTCAACGGCACAAGACGCATCATATGGGGAATTCTGGAGAGGCAAAATGGCGGGCGCCATGGCAGAGAAGCAGCTACTGAAGCCAGCCAGAGCCAGGCTGCCAGGCTGACTCTGGGCTGCTGAGACTGCCACCTCTGCCACCACTGCCGAGGGAAACCACTGACCCCCGCGACCCAAATCGAGTTGGTAGCGAGAGTGCCTGGCCACCCAACTGACTGCCCAGCAGCGCTCTGGGGCCAGGAAAACCCTGGAGCCGATGCAGGGAGAAGGAGAAGGAAGAGAGAGAAAGAGGAAGGAGAAAAATGAGGGGGGCCCTGACCTTGCCGTGCCGCTGCTGTCACTGCTGCTGAGGAGGAGAGGTAGGAGAGCACCGTGTGGGCAAGGACACGTGGCCGAGCCCAGGTCTGACCCGAGCCTACTCCATGGCAGCGAGCACTCCAAGAGAGGAAGGCCGCACAACAGAGGAGACTACAGAAGAGAAGATATTACTTCTTCTTTATTTTTTTAAAAATAACTTTTTAAAATAACTTTTTTTCTCTCTTTTTAAAAAAAAAGTTTCCCTGGATTCTTTTTTTAAAAAATCTGGTAACCTTACGCTAGCGTTGCTTGAATTACTCAGCTTTCAGCTCCCTGTGCTGGGTCTTTGGAAGTTACCCTCCATCCCTAACCCCCAACCCGTTGAGTGTGTGTTGTGGATTATCTTGTTAGATGTCCACTCAGAGCAGGTGTAGGGAATCCTTTTGTCTTCCAGATGCTGCTGGACTGCACTCTTGTTTAGCAAATATTACCAAAATAAGGAATTTTGGATTTACGGCCCCGATTTGCATTACAAAATAACTAACCAGTTTGGGCTACTTGACTACTGTGAAAGGGCCAGACTTGGAAATAAAACCCAAGGTATCTGCCTGTCCAGGGTTCATTGCAGGGAGTGCCAAATCTCAGACACTCTAGGGGGTGCTGTTGGATTACATCATCATCTACGGGTTTGTCAGACATACATACACTACCAATTTGCACTGATATAGTGCCATGTCTCACTCTAGGGGAATAGTAGCTTGGTGAGGGTGTTAAGTAATGTTAGAGACATGTGTCTCCCTACCCAGCAGGCTTTCTGGGGGTGAGGTATGATTATTAAATCAGCTTAACCTTCTGATGTAGAGATGCCCTGAGATTTTGTATAGAAACTTTCCTTGTTTGTACACCATTCTATATGCGGCTACTCTCCTCCTGCTCCTAACCATTTCTTTATATAGGTGTTTTTAGTATTCATTCTCCGTCTTATACTCTCTCTCTCTCTCTCTCTCTCTCTCTCTCTCTCTCTCATATCATCTGTTAGGCCTCTGCTTTCATCCGTACTCACTTTTTATTTCCCCATTATTTGTTCCATTATAAAAATCTAACAGTGCGTTAGTCATTAGTTTTGCTACACCTTTCAGTGCTGCCAGGAATAACGAATAGAAAGATTTCTGCTAGCAGGCTCCCTTTCTTTATTTTTATTTTATTTTTGATTTTAGAAATGCACCCAATGCCTGGAGGCCTCTTCGCACAGCTGTGTAATGAAACACATCGTAATTAGGGGTGGGGGGAGGGTGGGGGAGAGAGAGAGAGAGAGAGGAAATAGAAGAACGAACGATTCAGATTAAAACTGCAAAAATGTTTAAAACTGGAGAAGTGCTTACAAGGCAGCCTAAAAATGATCTGCCATGCACCATTTGTTGAGGTTTGATATAAACCGTCCTGAGAGCTCATGGAAGGAAGGGAATTAAGGAGATGTTTCTCCACTGAGGACGCCTTGAAATGGGTCCCTTGCAATTCCGGGGTGATAAATGTGCTTATGTTAACTTACATTGCAGTTGCTTGGCTACCGTGAGAACAGATGCTAGACTAGGTGAGCTATTGGCCTGATCCAGCAAACTCTCATGTTCTTAGTTGGTAGCACTCTGCTTCTGATAGTCTAGCACAGTCTTTCTCAACCTGTGGGTCCCCAGATGTTGTTGGACTACAACTCCCATCATCCCTGAGCTCTGGCCTTGCTAGCTAGGAATGATGGGAGTTGTAGTCCAACAACATCTGGGGACCCACAGGTTGAGAACTGCTGGCATAAGCTGTCCAACCTGATTCTACTCACCCACCCTGATATTTTAAAATACAGTTTCCATCAGCCCCAGGGAGCATGGCCAACTATCTGGGATGAAGGGCATGAGGATGGGGAAGCATGGGCTAGCCCACCATTTCAGGTTTGGAGGGTCTGTTGTACTTTTGCTCTCTTTTAATTAGGAGTCTGGGTTCTACCCATCAAACCCAGTTGTAAAATAGGGGTGGGGTGCAGAGCCAGTTTCCTGAATCATCCCTTGAATCATGCACTGAGACACTGAATCATGCACTGAAACAAGAAGACCATTGGATCAAGCCAATGGTCCATCTATTCCAGCACCCCGTTTTCACAGTGGCTACCCAGGAGTGTGTGGGAAACCCATAAGCAGGCTTCAATGATCCCCTCCTGCAGCTTCCAGGATGTGGTATTCAGAAACGTTACTGCCTCCAGCTGTGGAAGCAGAGCTTAGTCACCATGGCTAGGCGCTAATATAGCCTCCTCCTACATGAATTTGTGCTATCCGCTTTTAAAGCCATCCTAGTTGGTGACAGTCGCTTCCTCCTTCATACAAAACTACCTCTGAGTTAATGACAAGTATTGTAAACACAAACCACCAAAAACTGGCCTCCATAGCTTAGTTGGTAGAGCATGAGACTCTTAATCTCAAGGTTGCGGGTTTGAGTGGGGCAAAAGATTCCTGGATTGCAGGTGGTTGGACTTGATGGCCCTCATGGTCCCTTCCAACTCTACAATTCTATGATTCCACCACTGAGTTAATGGCAGATCAGAAAACCTCAAAACCTGGCCAACAGAGCTCCAGAAAGACATAGTCAATAGCAGTAAATAAATATGCCCATTTTACAGGTGGGCTATAGCGAGGATGATAAATGATAACAGGCCAGCTGTGGCATTTAATTTTCTCCCAACCCCAATCAAGCTTGCAACTTCAGCATCAGTTTAATAATGTGACAGGGCCAACTGATCTACTGCAAGTCCCCCAGGGACCAATCAGAGCACCCAAAACTGCTTTTGGCCCACCCCAATGTCAGTAATCTGAGGACCGCTCTTGTGAAAACACACCACTTTGCATCCCAGCATTGTTGCGCTGATGAACCTGATAAAGAAACAATTCACCCACCCTGGGCCTTGAGACAAAACAGGCTATGAATCTAAATGGATAACGATCCGATTTCATTAGTATCATGGAGACCGGGAATGATATTTCTTTTCAAACTGATGTGCCTGGAGCCTGGCACTTAAATTATTCTGTCTTGGTACCCAGAATAAATGGGCCACCTTTAAAAGGATCTGAATTTTCCAACAGAGTCTATTGTTCTTCTAGTCTGCTGGATGTTCTTGCAATGTGAGGCTGTAGCTTGACTTGGCTTTATATATTATAAAAAGCCGGATACTGTGTGATGTCTAACTTGCAATTGGGACTTCAGTCAGAGCTGGAACTTGACCACCATAGCTTGCTCTCAGTGTTTAGGGCTCAGGGATGTAAAAAGGTACCAACTTCCATCACAACCAGGGTTGTTTCTGTGCTGCTGCAGTCCACTTTCTGCCAAATGCTTACCTTCCTGCCCTCTATTTAACATACTGTATTTTTTGCTCCATAAGACGCACCTAGTTTTTGGAAGAGGAAAACAAGAAAAAAAAATATTCTGAATCCCAGAAGCCAGAACAGCAAGAGGGATCTGGCTTCTGGGATAACCTCTTGGTGTTCTGGCTTATGGGATACCCATGCACGGCCTCTCCCAGGCAGCGGGATGAAGGCTTCCTCTGCCCAGAAGTGGCTGCACATGGCTAAGCCAGAAGCCAGGACAGCAAGCGGGATGGCAGCGCAGTGATCCCGCTTGCTGTCCTGGCTTATGGGATAGGTGCACACAGCCTCTCCCGGGCAGTGGGAGGAAGGCTCCCCCAAGAGCCGTGCTCCCTTTAAAGAGCATGTGGGGTGTGTGTGTGGCTCTTGGGAGAAGGGCTGCCCTTCTCCCTCCTCGGGGAAAAGCCCCCAAGAACCACACACATGCTCCACGCAGTTCTTTAAAGGGAGTGCTGAGCATAGCCTCCCGCCTGCATTTGCTCCATAAGACGCACACACATTTCCCCTTACTTTTTAGGAGGGGGAAAGTGTGTCTTATAGAGCGAAAAATACGGTAGGTTATGTAAGTTATGCAAATAGGTATGTAAGATATGTAACTTGCATTCACTTCCATGTAAAGCAAACATCAAAACCATGTTCAACAAAACCATTAATTGCATATCATTTGCATACTTAACACCCCTGCAATTGAATGACTCTGTACAGTATTTGCTTGACCGATTTCCATTCCATTCCTAACCACAGATAGGCAATCTAACTGCAACAGTTTCCACTGCATGCCAGAAGTCCCAGTTTCAATCCCCAGAATCTCCAGGTAAGGCTGGGAGGGACCCCCATCTGAAATCCTGGAGAGCCGCTGCCATTCAGTGCAGACAATACTGAACTAGTTGGACCAGTGGTTTGGCTTGGTGTTTATTGTCATTGATTTATTTAATAATAATTCTAGACCGCTTACTATTAGCAAGAATCTCAATGAGGTTTGTAAAGTTTTTTTTATTATTATTTTATTTTTTACCAGCCACCAGAACACAAATAGTGAAACCCCCTAGGCGGCTGATACGTTGGGTATACATATTCAATAATATACATATTCAATAATATACATATTCAAATCAACCGTATGTACACTTCTATATACCTTAACACTCCTCCCTCCACAAGGTTTATTTAACTTTTAACATTTTAATTGCCCCAAATTGTTCAAACCTACCCAAATAATTCAATATCTTCTCAAACCAATCCTCCTCTTTCTCACTGACCTTAAGCCCTTTCATTCTATGTATCTTCACAGTTAGGTATTCTAAAATTATAATATTGTTCAGTTTTTTCCTCCATTGGTTCACCCCTAGCTCTTCTGCTGGTTTTCCCAGTAGTGATGTATGGAATTGAGAGCTGGACCATAAAGAAGGCTGATCGCTGAAGAGTTGATGCTTTTGAATTATGGTGCTGGAGGAGACTCTTGAGAGTCCCATGGACTGCAAGAAGATCAAACCTATACATTCTGAAGGAAATCAGCCCTGAGTGCTCACTGGAAGGACAGATCCTGAAGCTGAGGCTCCAATACTTTGGCCGCCTCATGAGAAGGGAAGAGTCCCTGGAAAAGACCCTGATGCTGGGAAAGATTGAGGGCACAAGGAGAAGAGGACGACAGAGCAGCAGAAAAGAAATCTCTCTGCCATCTACTTGGCATCCCTTCAATTATTTGAAGATAGTTGTCATTTCGCCTCTTCTCCTTGTTCCCCATCTGCCTCCTCCTCTCCTATATTTTTCTGCCTTTCTCTCCCACAGAGTTTTGTTGTCTATGCTTTGTTGCCCAAACAGAATGAACAGCTTCCTGTTTTAAGGCCATCTGCTGCTGGTGTTCTCGGTCGAAGTGCTCATCTCCCCCTCTGCTTTTACCAGCTGAAAGAACATTTTCTGCTGGGTGTCATCTCGCTCCAGCCAACCTTGAATAGAACTTGGGAGACAGAAAGTTCTCAAAATGTTTGGAGGGCTTTCCCCCCTATCCCCCCCCCTTCTGGTGCTTTTAAACAACTTCCTCCCCAGCCCAATACATTTTGGCACCTGGTGCCTCCCTCCCCACCAGAGAAGAAGCGGGGAGTGAAGACCTACATCAGGAACAAGCGGGGAATAAATGTCTATGTTGGGATCTGCTGCCCCTGTGGATTCTGCCGCCTGAGGTGGTTGCCTCACTTTGCCTCATGGGTCGGCTGGCCCAGAGCTCACAGCTGTTTTTGTGGCTGTACCTGAACTCAGCACACTGACTCTATGCGGTACTATGCATTGCGAAGAGGAAGGAGGGAAGGTGTGTTGAAGTGTGGTCACATCCTGGATCAGAAAATCTGTTTATCGCACATTCATCATTAAGCCACAGTCATTTAAGCTGGTTTCCAACTGGTTTATATTGGTAGAGGGGAAGAAGAGAAATGGCTTAAGCTTAAGGAAGCTATTGTTTTCTCCCTTCTCCGCTTCTATTAGGGTGCCATACTATTTTTTTCAAATGGAAAGGTGATGCAGCTCAAGCCCACCAATACCATGCCGTCTGTTCTCGTAACCAGGCCCCATGCTGCTAGAGCAAAACTTCGGAATATGAAGAACAGAGCACACACGAGCATGTGCAAAGTGCCTTTCCCTCACCACAAACAACAACAACCATAGGCTGATTCAGGTTTCAGCTGTGTGGCATGGGAACCCACACCAAGCTTCTTACACTACTCCAGCAATGTCTGTTCAAAGCAGTCATCTGTGCTGGTCAACTGGTGTTGATGCTTCTGATACCACTATGCTAAATTTACTCAGGAGCTCTTTGGAACAACTCTGTTAAAAGCTTTTTGGAAGTCCGACTAGGATCCAAGAATTCCCTTATCTATTTATTCTGTTTGGCTCTCTTGAAGAATTCTTAAAGGTTAGTGAGGTAGGGCTTCTGTTTGCAGAGTCCATGCTGATGCTGTTTTGGCAAGGCTTGTTCTTCTCTAGCTAGCTTTAAGGATGCTTCCCACCAATTTTCCCAGGGCAGAAGTTATGGCCATGAGGTTTTAATATCCTGGATCCCTTTAATAATATTTTTTTGACTAGGTGGTGGTAATGTCATCTTATCTTGAAGTCCTGTGGCATGGAGACTATCTCGTGGGGCAAATTTCATGCCTTGGTTAGACATGCAGCTATTTCACATTTGAGTTCCTTAAAGACTCTCGGGTGACTTATTAATTTTTAAATTGTCGATTAGCTCTGAGACAGGTTCAGCTGTTGTCATTTCAGTTTGATTTACATCTTTATATGCCCCTCCTCCTTCCATCCAGCTTCTCTCTCCTTCAGAGATCCTTTCTTACCTAACAGTCTACTCTCCTCCCTGGTTGGTTTCCAGTTAGAGGTGCATTCAAATATTTTTTTTAAATTATTTTGTCCTTTAAATTCAGCAACATGCTCTTCAACTCTTTTCCTGTTCCCTTGCCATAACACCAACTCATGTTTGCTTTGCTGAAGTTGTGATCGTTTTTATTTCTTAATCACACTTCTTATCCTGCCCTTCCTTCCAAAGGAACTCAGGGTGGCAAACATCAAAATTTTCAAACAATGCAATTTAATAAAAAATAATAATACTCAAAACATTCAGAACTATCAAAAACCCATCAAAAACCATTTCACTTTATTTGGTTCCATTTCCAACCTTTTTAAAGGAGCCCTTCTTGACATCCACTGTCTTTTTACTCAGTTGACATTGCTCATTAGCCATGCTGGCATCCTTCTTGGACATGTATACAACAAGTATGGTACAAAACATGTTATCTGGGCATCCTTTGAATAAGAAGAAAGCAAGATTCTATGCCCAACTAATTGGGCCTGCTGTTCAGCTCTTAAAATTAAAGGTATAAGGTCAAATTAAATTCACCCCCCGAAAAAAAACACACACACCCCCAACAGATAAAAACCAAGCCAAAAAGGCTACATCTTCATCCACCTGCTTATTTTCCAGCCTTCTGTTGCAAGTCTCCAACACATCTCTTTTGTGTCTTGGTTTTTATACTTGCCCTGTCTAACCCCAGCAGCAAAATAGTCTGCAATAATAAACCGCTAATGATGCAAGTTTTAAGAGCTTGCAGAAAGCACCAGGGGAAAAACCTTGCACAAGGCTGGGATGGGAGGGTGAGGATAGAGGCTCCAGGTCGGTCTTAATTTGTGATCTTTATCCAAGTTTCATTTGAGTGCTCTGTCAACAGGACACAAGTGCTTTGGCACCCCATGAGAGCAGCCGATAAACTTCGCCTGGGAGGGTTCTGATTGTCGCTCAGTATCCGTAACCGGCTCGCCCCAGGCGGCCCTTGGCACAGCTGTTCCCGTTTTTGCCTTATTTGTGTTGGTTTTGCCCCCCGCCTTCTCCTTCGCTCAAACTTTTGTTTAATTAAAGGGCTCTGTCAAGCTAAGCTCCTCCAACCGAATGATGGTTCGCTAAGCATTTGCAGGCAAGTGGGGGCCAAAATGAAGACAGGGTTCAGGGGTTAACAGTTGGGCGTCTTCTGGCATTTGTGCAAAATCCTGCCTGGGTGTAACAGGATGAAGTGGCTGCTTCTTCTTTTGGATAACCCCCCCCCCCGAAACAGGGTGCCAAGTGTCATGTTGAGTCTTCGGATTCTGCTTAGAGAAGTGACACCCCCCCCCACCCTCGGAAACTTCCCTCAAGGAAAAGAGCCCGAGGTGCTTTCATTTCTTGGATACATTTTATTCCCTGCTTCCCCCCTCCCCCTCCTCTCTGTGCTTATTTCACTAATGACTTTATAGGTATCAAAGCAGCTGCATCCAGGTCTAATTGCAGCACTTAAGAGAAAGAGAAGCACCTCATTGTTGCATTTCCTGGAGACGGTGGCAAAGCGCCCGTTGACTTAATGGGGATGTTAGGTTAAGAAGCGTTTTTCTTAAATGGTGCTTCACCTCTGGATGAAAGAAGCCGGCCTTGATACAAGGCTGTTTCTAAGAACTGAAAAGGGAGGCGGTGATGGAATGTGTTTCTGCACAGAAAGTTCTTCCTCTGTATCCCTGTCTCACCTCTGCACTGAAAAAGAAGAAGAGTTTGGATTTGATATCCCGCCTTTCACTCCCTTTAAGGGGTCAAAGCGGCTAACATTCTCCTTTCCCTTCCTTCCCCACAACAAACACTCTGTGAGGTGAGTGGGGCTGAGAGACTTCAAAAGGGACGGTATCCGCAATATACAAAATATTACTCCAAAATCCCGCAAATCCCCTAGACGCAATAAAAAAACAATGGGAGAATGACATAGGCTATGAGATTAACCCCACTCAATGGACCAGAATGTGGTCTAAACCCCCCTTTAAATCCATATCAACGAAAAGAAAAGAACTCACACTGAAACTCACCTACAGGTGGTACCTAACACCAAGGAAACTAGCGCTAATACACCCAGGAACCTCACCAAAATGCTGGAGAGGGTGCACCTCCACTGGCACATACCTCCACATGTGGTGGGAGTGTCCCAAAATCCAACTATTCTGGGCAACAGCCATACAAGAAATATGTAAAATAACTAAGCAAGTAATAGACATCACCCCAGAATTGGCCCTACTAAATATCTTCCAAGACAACAATGCCCATTTACACCACAAAGAACTCATAACCCACCTGCTCTCAGCAGCCAGAAACACCATAACCAGACACTGGAGAGACCTGTCAGGAGTAAGCATGGACCAATGGTACCAAATAGTATGGGAAACAGCCCTACTAGAAAAATTAACTAATAAACTGAAACTGACACGGGGACAAACAGAAGAAGACGCCTTCACCCCAGTATGGCTCCCCTTTATCACATACACAGCCCAACAGGACAATGACAATAATCCACCAACAGCATACAAATCAATATGGCTAACCTGATCCAAAACACCCACCCACCTCACTCACGCACGAAAACAAAGATCACCACAGCCAATCACAAGCAAACAATCACACCCTAGGCCAACCCCAACCTCTCTCACCACCAAAGGAACACAAGTGAACAACACAAGCAACGCTGACACCAAACTCTACATACATTAAACATAATAGAAACACCGCCACCCGACCCCGACCCCATCCATCTTCCCTCTCTCCACCCCCCTTTCTTTTTTCTTTTTTTTTTCTTCTCCCCCTAATGCCTCAACAAATGAAACGGATTTGTAAAAATGTTACATGACAAAAAAAAAATACGAGGCACTACACTTCTGTAAAACAAGAAAATCCTTAATAAAATATTTTTTAAAAAAAAGAAAAAAGAGAAAAGAAAAAAAGAAGTGTGACTGGCCCAAGGTCACCCAGCGGCTGCATGTGGAGGAGCGGAGATACAAACTAGGTTCCTCAGATTACGAGACTACTGCTCTTAACCACTACATCACACTGGCACTTCACACCTCATCCAATCCCAGATGTGTAGAGGCTCTCTAAGGAGCTGCCCACCCCCCCAGGCCTTGAGATTTTGTTAGTGCCCAAAGCTTTGGTGCCAGAATCTTTGGGTCAAAGCTCAGGAGTATGGACCCAAAGTCACCAGTCTCCTCATAAATTGCAGTGAGTCAGACTAGATGCGCCTCAGGGTCCCTTCCAACTTTACAATTCTAGGAACCCCTGATACTGTATTCCAGGGGTCAGCAAACCTTTTCAGCAGGGGGCCAGTCCACTGTCCCTTAGACCTTGTGGGGGGGCAGGACTACTTTGGGGGGGGAATGAATGAATGCCTATGCCCCACAAATAACCCAGAGATGCATTTAAAATAAAAGCACACATTCTGCTCATGTAAAAACACCAGGCAGGCCCCACAAATAACCCAGAGATGCATTTTAAATAAAAGGACACATTCTACTCATGTAAAAACACACTGATTCCCGGACTGTCCGCGGACCGGATTGAGAAGGCGATTGGGCTGGATCCGGCCCCTGGGCCTTAGTTTGCCTACCCATGCTGTATTCCTTCACTGCCAGCATCCATGGTGAGGGTGTGGTTTAGGAGGCCAGAGGATATAAGGCCTCCTTCTGAAGCCTTCCAGTTGGTGGAAGCAGCACAGGCTTCTAGTTCCCCTGCTTCGCTGTGCTGTACCTTGCCTGAACTCCTTGTGATGCTGAACTTGGGCTGCTGCCTGACTTTGTCCCCGGGGTTATGTCTGGATCTAGCACTCTGGGACAGCTCATTTGGTAGAGCAAGAGGCTCTTAATCTCTGGTCATGAGTTTGAGGCCCCACCTCAAGGAAGGAAATCTTTTCCTCTTTTTGAAGCTGAAACCAAACCGTCAAGTACCGGTATTTACAAATAGTAGTTGTTGTTATTTTTTAGCAGATATTCCCATAGCTGGAAGAACGCGTGGAAATTCAGGTGTCCCCAGCAAGTCAGCTGGATCACGATTTAACATGCTGAAATGGTTTAAGAAAAATAAATTCCTTTACCACTCTTAGCTCAGTGGGTGGAACCAGAGCTAGTCTTGTTAGAGCAGCCAGAAGCCTCTCATTAGTTGGGGAAATTCACTCAAGTGGAAGAAAATAATCAAGCCGTCTCTTATGGGTGTGTGTTTTCTTTCCTGACTGTGAGCATGTGTATGGAAGACAACTGGTGGGGAAAGGTGAAGACAGGTTGGGGTGTGTGTGTGTAGCTCTATGCTGTTACATTATATTCCCCCCTCCCCTGGGATAGTTATAAAACAAACTAACACTGTTCAATACTCACAGAATGCAACTGGAACCTGAGCTGCAACATCTGCAGCTCTGTGTCTATCCATCCATCCATCCATCCATCCATCCATTCAGATCCCCCCTCTCCAAGGAATTCAATGTAACATGCACTCTTCTCTCCCTCTCCTTTTTCTCTACACATCGTTCCTGTGAGGTAGGTTAGGCTGAAAGGGAGTGGCTGGCCCAAGGTCAACCAATATGGGCTTCATGACTAAGTGGGGATTTGAATCTTGGTCTCATAGGTCCTAGTTCTAGCACTGTAACTACTATGCCACACTGGCTCTCGATATGATATGATAATCTTTATTGTCATTGTCCCATACAGAACAACGAAATTGAAAAAATCTACATCAGACATTCAAAACCAACAAGCCTGCTATCCCAGCCTGTTTAGCCCCTAAACACTGAGATACCCCATAATACCCCATGTTATCACAGTGGTCCATCAGATGCCTGTGGGAAGCCTTCAAGCCGGACATGAGTGCAGCAGCACCCCCTCCCCGTGATTCCCAGAAACTGGTATTCAGAGGCATGATGCCTCTAGCAATGGTGTTCCCCTGTTCATTTCTCTGATCCTCTTTGAAAGCTATCCAAGTTGGTAGGCATCACTGCCTCCTGTGGGAGCGAGTTCCACAGTTTAACAATGCGCTGCATTCTTTTCTCTGACAGATAGGCCATGGTTTGGGGAATGTCTCTGGAAGCTCTATTCACTTCAGTCATTAGTTTTTAGCATTCAAACGAGTCATAAGGAACACAGGAGTCTGCCCAGTACAGCATCAGACAATTGGTCAATGTATTACCTGCAGCCAGGGTTGGGGGTAGTCAATGTGATGTTAGTGGACTCCAATTCCCATCAGCACCAGCCAGCATGGCCAACCATCAGGGATGGTGGGAGTGATAGTTCAGCAAATATCGAGAGGGCCACATCTTTCCCCTAAGCCTTCTTCTTGAATGATTATTGGAAATGGGAGTGATAGCAAGGAACTTTCAGCAAACAGTGCTCTAATTGGGGAAGATGCGTTGGAGACCCAGCTCCCTTCCCTTCTGAGATGTACCCTGCAAATGCTATTTTCAAAGGCTATGGTGGGAATGAATTGGATAAAAAGGATGTGTGTGTAAATTCTGTTAAAATTTAACTGACAAGCTTTGCTGACTGTTCTGAACCTGGCAGCACGTAAGGTTACCAGATGTCCCTGTTTCCCGGGGACAGTCCCTGGATTTACAAATCAGTCCCCATACAAAATCCATTGAAGTTGAACAGTGTCCCCGGATTCATTGAAAAAAATCTGGTAACCTTCCGTTAATATGTCACCTCTCCAGTCCAGGGTCAATCCATGCACCCAAAGTCCCACAGAGATTCTGGAGCATCTAAGCTGAAGTCCATCAACATGGGCAGTGAAGCAGACCCAATTCTGCTGCCCTTTTATACTCTGCATGCTGATTGTACCATCTGGGCTTGATGAGGCATGTGACCCTCACCTGCTCCAAGTCTACTCCAGCTGAGGAAGCACAAACCTCACCCCACAGCTAGCGAGTCCCACCTGGTCAGCTAGTGAGCTGGGCTGTGAGCCCTTGCTTGCCTCAGCCTCCTGGAGTGTCCCTGCAGCTGCTCCCTATGCCTTAGACTATGTTCGTGGGGACAGGGGCTGCTCTGGCTCTGGCAATGGGTCCTGCTGCTCTGGTTCCTGCGCACTGGCCCCATCCCTTTGTCATCCTCCATGACCCTGTGAGTACTTCCTTCCCCAACCTCTCCTTCCCCGTCCCCAGCTTGCTCTGGTGTGTCCCAGTCCTGGCTACATCCTCCTCCTCCTCCCTGTAGTCCTGCCAGTTCATGTCAATGGTGGAGTTGTGGCCATAGAGGAACTTCCCTTCATATGTGGTGGGAATGTGGGGAGATTTGGGATTTCTGGTCCTGGATCTTTGATAGATCATCTGATGTCACAGTCTTAGACCCCTCCTTTGCTCTGTTGCCTCTGGAAAGCTCCTTAAGTCCCAATGGCAAACAAAAAACATTAGTATCTCTTCACGCTTGGTGGCTGCCAGAACGATAGTGGCTCAGCATTTCAAATCTTCCGTTCCCTCTTCTCAGGTAGTCTCGTTTCAAGTCCTTATTATTGGGTTTGAACAACTTGGGAGCAGTTTACCTGTGAGATCTCCTTGCCCCATATATGCCCACTTGACTGCTTTCATCTGTGGAACTGCCACTGTTACCGGTGTCACAAAATACCTGTTCTGCATTTGCAAGGAAACAATCTTTTTGTGTGGCAGCACCTACACTTTGGGACTCCCTGCCTATTGACACCATGCAGGTGCCTTCAGTGTACTCTTTTTCGGCACCTGCTAAAACTTTTTTCTTTAGAAAGCCTGCCCAGCTATATAGATTGCTGATGTGTGTTTTCATTTGTTTTTAGTTGATTGCAGGTGTTATTTTTTTCCAAATGCTTTAAATAGATGCTTTAACCTGTTTTTACCAATATTTTATTGTTTTATTCTTTTTTCAAGCCTTTTAAAAGCCCCACCCCCCCAATCAAGAAGTGCACAAATTTGATGGAAAAAAATAAGTGGTGTGGGATATGGCACTTTCAAAGTTTATCATGCTCCATTTTAGGGTGCATTGGGATCCACTAAAAAAGACCATTTTAATTGGGTGTGGCATCAACTCATCCCTTAGAGAGAGAAAACAAAGGAAGTGCGCCCCCTCCAGCCACATAGTGTGGAGAGGCTATTTTGATACAGATTAAAAGTATAAAGGAAATATGTTCACCCCCCCAATGTGTTTACGATGTACTTACATTGAACAGTTTTGTTCTACAAGTCTATTTCAACTCCACAAGCTGCAGTAATGTTTCGGAAAGTGGTTACTTTTCACTTGTATGCTTTGTGATAAATAAATTAAAACCACCCCCAATCCCAAATTAAAGCACTGGTATAAACTGCAAATGCCTACTTAAGCAGGCTTTGGGGAACCAGATCAAGTGTTAAGAGAGAGGGAGTGACATGTGCTTTTTGCAAAGGGCTCTCTCCCCCCGCAAGTATAAATTGGGTTTATAAAATGCACTAAGAGAAACGGATGCACTGTTTGGGATACTGCTGTTTTTATTTTGGATGTGAGCTAACAAGGAACATATTGAAAGGAATGAAAGAACATGGAACCGTGGGGAGTAGTTAGTCAATGAATATGAAAGGACAAAAGGCTTTAATGGTGACAGAAGGAAGTTCTTTATGAGAACTGTGAGCAAAGGGGAAAGCTGCAAATAGATTTGGCGCGGTGGCGCGAGGGTGCAGTCAGATAACAAAATGCAATCTAGCAGGGGTTAGGGGAGCGAATCTATTTTATGGGTGGCTTGTTGTTGCCAGGTACTATTCAGGGGCTCATGTCCCCTTCCTCTTTGTTGGATGAGCTTTGGCAAGCGAGATGTGACGGGTGGTTAAAATATATGTGCAATTCTTATCACAGATCAGCCGGGACACACAATGTTTAGTTGTGGCTGGGCTTGGAGAATGGGGAAGAAGAGTGGGAAGATGAAAAGTGGTCTCTGCTAAAAGTGCATGCCTGGAAGTGGGGAGGCACTGAATTGTGAGTTTGAAGAACAGTATGCTGAGTGCCTAGGCATTTTTCCCGGGCAGAAAGTCTGATTCACACATGCATGTACATCCCTTTATCACTTGGGGAGCGGCAGATGAATGTGTGAACTATTTCCTTTTGAGAAAGTTTTGTGTGTTTCAATTAGGGATGTGAGAAAACTCCAATGGATATGGGAGTGGAAATCTCCAATGTTTGCGTATGTGTCCCCCGCCTGGAACAGAAATTAATCTAGCAAATGCAGTCAGTATTTGTTGCTTTCAGTCCTCAAATGATAATTAATTATGTTTCCCCCATTAGCACTGTGTTTTCTTTGCATTAAAATGGAGTGGAATAATGTAATGGGAACGTCATTTATGTAATTATTTATGTAAGCTGTATAATTTTGGCACAGCAGACAGCAAGATGATGAATGCAATTTTTTTGGCAGAAGATGAACAGCAGCAGAATGCAAACATGCTGCATGCAATGACTACAGGACAGAATGGAAAACAATGCTTTCTTCTATCCCTGGTTTTGATACAGAAATTATATGGGTGATGGTTTATTGTTGCACATTGTTTCTAAATTTATTGTTGTACATTGTTTTAATTGTTTGTTTTAACGATATTTGCACATCAGTTTCTAATGCTGTGAGTGTCATCTATTTCAGAGGCTTCTACTCTGCAGCCTCTTATAGTTGTTTTAACTGCATGTTTTTATTTGTTTTTAGTTCTTATCTCTTTTAATTATCAGTTTTTATCCATCCATTATCCGTGTTTAATCTTGTATTTTATTCAGATGTTTTATCCTATGCTTGTTTCTTTGTCCTTATTTGCTCCAACATTTATCAGTTAAAAAAAATCCTAACTGCTATTTTATTTATATGTTGTTGTTTTTTTTTATCCTGGTCTGTGACCGTAATAAAGTTCATTCATTCATATGGGTGATGTAATGTCTCTGATGGTCCATTCACACAATCAAGTCAACACCTGAGAAACATGCATAACCGTATCCCACCAAAGAGGAACATACGAAGGGGCATAGGAATATACATACTGAATCAGACCACAAATTCATTGTCCACAATGACTGGCAGCTGCTCTCCAGGGCTTCAGGCAGGGGATCTCTCCCAGCCCTACCTGGAGATGCTGGGGAGTGAACTTGGGACTCTCAGCATGCAAGGCAGATGCTCTTCCACTGAGCTATGGCCCTTCCCCAGAGTTGTCTGGCCAAGACATTTTGCTGAAGGAAAAAATGGCATCCTGTGTTCCCCATTCCACATAAGAAACCAAGTGGACAGATAGTGACCTCCTTGGGACACAAGCCTAAACTAGGACATAGGTCTAAGCTTGTCATCCTGGGCTGCCCAGATGACAAGACCCCTCTCTCGGCCTCACTGATGTGGTCCAAATGAAAGCAGAGCAACACATCTGGCACCAGCTTGGCTGCAAAAGTTGCCAGAAGGAGACATACAAGGCATACATACAAGACATACAAGGGACTCCACTGCAGATTTGTGTAGGGTTGACTCTTTAGCCTTTCCTTCTCCTGAAGATATTGCACAAGGCAGGGAAGGTTAAGGATCAGAATTTTCCTCCTCCTAGATGGGCTACCTTTCCAGGTGGACGTGCCCCATCTGCCCCTCACTTCCCTCTACAGCATCTGCAGAAGCCACCTTCTTGACTGTGGGATCCACTTTTGGTCTCAGCTGCTTAATCCACCGGAGCCTGTCTTCCCATGCCAGGGAAATCCCTTACTCACTGAGGTTCTGAGACCCACTGGCTACCCTCACCTGGTTTAGCTGGCTATTTGAAGCTGTTTCCCAGGGTGTGGCCAATGTTGTATGCTGACAGCTTCTAGAAGCCGCAGGTGAGAGCTGAGTGCAGGGTGGGGATCCAGAAGGAGTTCAATGCATCTCCCACCAGACGTACCACCCCTCCCCAACATCCCATACACATGATAATAATAATTATTATCATGCCCCAGTCCTGCTACTCAGTACCTGGCCCAGGGCGGGGCCTGACAGGCCTATAAGAACTGCTGCTGTGGCTACCACCCAGGAGGACTCCCCTGCTCAACACCTGAGGGCCCCAGTCCTGCCGCTCAACACCTGGCCCAGGGCGGGGCCTGATGGGCTCTATAAAGGACTGCTGCCAGGCAGAGAGGGATCCGTTTTGTTTTGTTTTTTGTTTGAATTGCTGTTATTTTTTACCTATGTCATTTTAAACTGTGATATTAATGCTGTATTCTTCGTTTCAGATTTTGATTCATGTGAAAATTGTTTCCCATTTGTTTGTCTATTTTTTTGATGTGGTTTATTTATTGTTTATGACTTTTGTAATTATGTAAATCTTGTTATGCTGAAAGCCGCCTTGAGCATTGTTTTTTAACTGTGGAAAGGTGGCATACAAATAAAAAATGATGATGATACAATGAAATTGACATGACAAAGCTAACAGATGCCCCTCTGTGAGGAGGGAATTCCACAGCTTAGGGGCTGCCACAGAGAGTGCTTTTTCCTAGGCTACCACAGCCTTAACACTCGAGGGTATTTGGGAAGGGGAATGGACTTCAAATATTTAACATCTCATATTTCAATAGCTCCCAGACAAGCTTCATTCAAGTGGTCTGTGGCATGTCTGGAAAGAATGATGGAAGCAGAATGATTCCCAGATACAGCAGCTATTCCATAATTCTTAGAACTTGGCAGTCTGACCAGAAGGTGAGCTGGATGGACTGGAAGCGATGGAGGAAGGAGGCTCTTGAAAGAAGTATAGAGGATTGGCAGCAAAGTTAATGTGGGGTGAGAACAGGATGATGGACAAAATAGGCCTTTGGTCTGATCCAGTAGAGCGCTCTTTCTGAATTTTCCACTTCCCAACTTTGACACGAAGCATCGGGGCTGAGAACTTGATCTTTCCTTAGCCATAGAGAAGGATCCCAAAATGGTAAGGATAAGATGAAAATAAATAGCATTCAAACAGGAATGTAATGGGTACAGTCACCCAGATGTACTAACTGATCCTCCCTCCCTCCCTCCCGATCCAGGCAATATCATTTGCGTATTTTGCCTGACTTCAGAAAGAGAGAGAGTTGGTCTATAATGTTAAAAACAAAACAAAAATTGAATCCAGATGGTTTGTAGACGTCTTTCCTCTTTGTCAGTTGTGCCAGCTGTGCCAATCCTGCATTTCCCCCGATTTGCCACAGGCTTGTGGGGGGTGGAAATCACTGCAGATTGTGCATTGGTAATCTTGTGCTTTGCTGAAAAGATAGGACTGCCAGGTCCTCGGGTTTTACGTTCCTTCTTAGGGTGTTCAGAGGAAGGGTGAGTCATCAGGCTCTGGAGAAGTTTCCCCTCCTCTCCCAGCAACCTGCCCTGTCCATCAGACTTTACCCTGAAGCACCATATGCAACCATACATTAGACTGCAGTTATTTGCAGGACCTGACTGGTTGGTTTTACGTGGAGGTTTCACTTTATGAGTTCTGAATACACAATTGCCTTGCAAACTGAGATTCTCTCTCTCCCCCCCCCCCCACTTACAGTTGGTTTTTACTTTTTTGAGAGGGAGGGAGGGAGACATTTGGAAGCCCTAGATTTCCCCATGGTTCCCCATTCTTTTGCCCTTCCAGAGGAGTGGTGATGGAGAGAAAAATAGTATCAAGCATAACAAGGAGTCCTGTCTCTGGACCATGGAGTTGTAAATCCAGTCAAAGTATACAAAAGGAATCCCTGCTGGATCAGGCCAAAGGCCCATCTAGTCCAGCATCCTTCTCTCACAGTGGCCAACCAGATATCTGTGGGAAACTAGCAAGCAGAACCTGAGCACAATCTTCTTCCAACAACTGGTATTCAGAAGTATTCTCCATCTGTGGAAACAGAGCATTGTCATTGTGGTTAGTTGCCTTATTCTCTGTGGATTTGTCCAATCCTCTTTTAAAAACATCCAAGCTGGCTATCTTTACTGCTTCCTGTGGGAGTGAGTTCCATAGTTTAACTGTGTACCATGTGACACAACTGGGCTCTTCCCTTGACTAGTCAGGTACCATCTCTCCCTTACCAGGCACCATTCAACTTCACTGCATCCCATCTCACCTGGTGCTGTCCTTCATCTTCAGGCTCCGCCCTCTGTACCGCAGGTTACAAATCTTAGCAGAGGTGGAATACCTCAAAATCCAATGTGATGGATTAACAACATGGAAATGTGGCCTTTGCCAAAGGACATTTTCTGCTAAGTTGCAAAGTTTAGGTGAAGATCCCCTAGGGTAGAGGAAGTTCTACTGATAGAAGCAGACTTGAGTGCTTGGTGGTGGGAGGACTCTATGAGATCCTACTTCCTCTTTCTCCCATCTCAAGAATGTGCCATAGAAGCCCTAAGAATTGTCTTTCTGGCTCAGTTAATCTAGAATAGGGCTCCGGTATGGTTGCCAACTGCTCTGCTGCTCCACGTTCCTTAGCAGCTTGTGTTTCAGACATCAGCTTTGGGAGATGAGCAGCATCCCCTGCAGATCAAGCTACTTTGGAAAGCACAGAATCAGGGGTAGTGAAAACATTGGCAGCTACCAACTTGGATGCCTTTAAAAGAGGACTGGACAAATTCATGGAGGAGAAAGTGATCAATGGCTGCTAGCTACGATGGTTATGCTCCATAGTCAGAGGCAGTAATGCTTCTGAATACCCAGTTGCTGGAAACCACAGGAGGGGAGAGTTATCAGGTCCTGCTTGCTGGGCTGCTGGCCTGATCCAGCAGGGTTTGCCTTATGTTCCCACCAGCCTGGCACCTTGGACCATTCACAAGTAGGTCACAAAGTTGGTGGCCTTTCTCCTGTTTTTTTGTCCTCAGCTTATGGTGGCTCCAAGTATAATGCACCTGTATACAGCAGCGGAGCAAGCCAATAAGGCACTTGGGGCAGCGTGTGTGTCCTGCACCCAGGGGTGGGGCCATCTGCCTGCGGGGTGGGGCGAGCTGGGGCAGGATGCTCCGGAGGGCCTCAGAGGAGTCTGCCTGCCTCCTCCCACTCAGCTGCCCTACAGCTGAGAGGGAGGTGGTGGGTGGATCGTTTGGGGCAGCGCAGAGCCAGTGGGTGCCCAAGCCACCCAGGAGAGATGTGTGGCTCGGGTGCACTGCAGGTCCCACAGTGAGTGCTGCCCAGCATTTTGTCACCCCCCTCAGTGGTGACACCTGGGGCCACCCCACCCCCTTCCTCCACCCCTGCCTGTATATGCAAGTTCCATTTAGCTGTTGGGGCTGTAATAAGCATGCATGGAAAGCAGTCCCGATTGTACCTTAAGCTTTTTCTGCTTCAACAGGTGTGGGATTGTTTGTTTCTCTTCAATTTGCATGGCTTTTATTCTGAGAGTTGTACTTTTGGGGAACTTTTTATGGTAATGATCTTTTTCTTTTTCTCCCTGGCATGTCTCAGTTTTTCCATATATTATCTCTTCTCATTTTTCCCCCTCCCCAGCAGAGCTCATATTGCCGGAGGGATGGATTGGCTGTTGCTAAGTCCCAGATATCTGGCAGCACAATCTTCTCCTCCTCTCTCTGGATCATTCTTTTAGGCCAGGTGCCAATGTTTTTTTTATATTATTGTTATTTAAATTCTGCTTCCTAAAGCACAAGGCACCTGCCAATGTGATTTGGCTGTTGGAGGCATAGAAAACTCAAAGTCCTTGGTGTAATCGGAGCTAAGGGCACTCCGTACCTCTGCTAACCAGGGCAGTGCTGTCAAAATTACATTGTGTTCTTAGAAGAATGACTTGGGTTCTGTTTAGCTGCAGTGGCTGTTGATAGGCCCACCTTGCACAAGTTGGGGTGCAATGACCCAGTTGCCATTGGTGAATTAACAGTGGTGTAGTGGAGGGTGGATAATGAGTATTGCAGAACTAGGATTCCCCCTCCCCCCAACCAGTGCAGGAATGATAAGATATTTAGGAGCACCAGGGTAACTGTGGGATCTTCCTTGCTGAAGCGAGTGAATGAGGTGATACTGAGACTTACACATTTTACTGTTTCTGGCTGTAGTATGGGGTGGTCCAAGAATGAGGGGAATAATAAATAAGGGGCTAGGTACTTCTTTTCTTTTGTTTTGTTTAGGTTCCTGCATCATGCTAGCAGTTTAAATGATACTTGGTTAACACAGCTGTTTGCATTTTTTTATTCCCTTTGGAGGCAAGGCTACAGATTTTCCTTCGAGACGTGGCTGTGGGGGCTGCAATGATAAACTCCTGCACCCTAGAATCTGTCAATACACCGCTGCCTGGCACCCAGTTTCCAGGCTGCTGGGAAGGGAAGCTTCCTGTTCTCTTCATCTTTCCTGCTTTTTATTTTTTCTCAAAGACCCGAATGCCTCATCTTCTTGCTCTCTTTTCTGACTGACTGACTACATTAATAGGCCACCTTTCTGCCAATGCACTCAAAAGTGTTTGCAATGTAAAACAGATGGCTTACAATCCAGAAGGCATGGTGTAAAAAGTAAGAAACAGGGATGGGTGGTGAAAAGGAGGATGAGCAAATTTAGGTAGCGATTCTTGCATGATATTGCATGCTTGTTGCAATGACCATGGCCTGTCCTGGCAAGGAGGGTGAGCCAACCCATGGTGAGATCTAGATTGATGGGCAGAGACTATGTAGTAGTCACTATGTAGTAGTCACTTACCTTAAGCTTTTTCTGCTTCAACAGGTGTGGGGTTGTTTGTTTTTCTTCAATTTGCACCCTCGTGGCAAGCAGGGTGAGCCAGCTCATGGTGAGATCTAGATCGATGGGCAGAGACTATGTAGTAGTCACTTAGATCAGAATCTGGAACTGGAGTCAGACTGGGGAAGAGCCACAGCTCAGTGGTAGAGCAGAGTTTCCCAGGTTCAATCTCCAGCACCTCCAGGTAGGGCTGGGAAAGACTCCTGTTTGAAACACTGGAGAGACACTTCCACCAAGTGTAGGCAGTTCTGAGCTAGATGGACCAGTAGTCTGACAGACTTGGTAGAAGGCAGCATCCTATGTTCCTAGTGGTCAAAGACATAATCTTTAGCACCTTGGACAGCACCTAGAAAGTAAAGACTACTTGCTCTGATGATGGCTGTATGAGGGCCAAAATGTATGCGACTTTAGTCAAGTGTTTAAACAAGTGCGCTAAACCGGTCATTTGGAGAAAAAGCAGCCATGAGGCCTCAGTTTGGAAGGCTAGGTTAAGCATGCTCATTTAAACATCTGACCAACGTAACTTATAAGTTAATCCTCTGACTCATTGATGGTTTATACAGCCCGTTCTCCTTGGCTTCATTGGTCCTCTCTTTAAGTCAGCATCCAAGTCAATGGGTTATGACAGTGATAGATAGAATATCTACCAACAGGCAGAGCTAGGAGCAGAGGGCCAATTGTGAACCAGTGCTTGGCCCCAGCCAGACTGATGGAAGGTGGACTTACTATCTTACCAATTTCCCCTGCTGTGTCCTGGTGGAATGGCTGCTTATGGAGGGAAGGAGACAATGGGCAATTGCTTCCAGTCAGGCCAATAGAAGGGGGCCTTGCTGGCACACTTCTGATGCAGCTAGATAAAACAGCTCCTCTTAATCTGAACCAGGGCTTTGCAGGGCACTGTCCCAGCCCCTCTTCCAACACAAGGGCCCAGCTCTGGAAGACATGAAGTGGTGGTTATGATAACACTGGCTGCAAGCTTATACCAAGGTGGTTCTTTTCCAGAAGGGGGATGACGGCTGTATTCAGAAGGTTATTCATGCAAAGATGTAGGAGCTCTCAATTCCACCCCCCGCCTTTCTCCCTACAGTCTATGAATAAGAGACATTTGGAAAATTAAATATTTCTGTCGAGTGCACGATAAATCTTTGCTGTTTAGGAAGGTGCGAAATTAAAATTGCAAAACAGTCAGCGAGGGAGGCAGCCAATGTGTGCAGCCGGGTTGGCTGAGTCTCTCTAAGCTTTCAGGGCAATGCTCAGAGAGGGAATTGGATGCAGTATTCCCATAGACAGGAAAGGGGAAGAATGCTCAAATGCTGTGGGTAAAGGGGTGTGTGTGTGTGTTTAAGGCATCAAGGGGATGCCAGAGGACCCTCTTTGTGGAAGTTCAAGCCAGCTCTTTTCTATTTATAGTGTTATTTCCATGATGTGTTGGAGTGCTTATGATATTGGCTCCCCTGCCCTCATCTGAGCGCCTGTGCATAATCTGCTAAACCCCAATGAAGCAAGGATGTGGACTGAGGTGGAAGGCACATTGCAGGCTCATTAACAAATGAACGGAAGATGAAGCAAAAACTCCCGCCCTCCCCAATTCATTGTTCAAAAAGGAGCAGATGGGAGTTAGGAGAGGAAACTGCATTCTGGAGCAGTTCCTTACGTGATGACAAGAACTGCGGGATGAGGTATAATGCTGACTGATGTTCAGACTTGATAAACCAGTCAGCATTAAGCAATGCAAGATGTCAAGTGGCCTCTCCACAAAGCTCTGGTGGAGCGCACAGTTTTCATGCAGAAGATCCCTGGCAGAATCCCTGGCATCTTCAGAGAGCTGAGAAAGACTTCTGTACAGACCAAGCGGGCTTTCTCCCGCGAAGACACTTGTCTGACAATTTGAGGAATATAATTGATATTTTGGAAAAACTAGAAGTGAACATAAATACTAAAGCAGTTTTGATATTTGTGGACACGGAGAAAGCTTTTGACAATATCTCTTGGAGTTTTATGAAGAAGAACCTACAGGGGATGGGGGTAGGCCAAGGCTTTGAAAACGCTATAAGTGCAATTTATTCAGAACAAAAGGCTAAACTAATTGTAAATAATGTGGTGATGGAAGAATTTAAGATAGAAAAAGGGACACGACAAGGCTGCCCAATTTCCCCACTGCTGTTTATATCGGTCCTGGAGGTTTTGCTGAATATGATTAGAAGGGACCAGTTGGTTAAAGGTATACAAGTCGGAGCTAAACAGTACAAATTGAGAGCATTTGCAGATGACTTAGTACTGACGTTACAGGAGCCAGAATCTAGTACTAAAAGGGTTTTAGAACTGATTCAAGAATTTGGTCAGGTTGCTGGATTTAAACTGAATAAGTTAAAAACCAAGGTTTTAGAGAAAAACTTAACACTGATTGAGAAAGAGAGGTTTCAGAATGAAACAGGTTTAACAGTGGTTAAGAAAGTGAAATACCTGGGGATTAATATGACAGCAAAAAATGGGAACCTATTTAAAGACAACTATGAAAAATGCTGGGCCGAAGTGAAAAAAGATTTAGAAATTTGGTCAAATTTAAAGCTTTCACTGCTGGGTCGTATTGCTGCGATAAAAATGAATGTATTGCCTAGAATGTTGTTTTTGTTTCAAACATTGCAAATTGTGGACAAAATGGATTGCTTCAAGAAGTGGCAGAGAGACATCTCTAGATTTGTCTGGCAGGGCAAGAAGCCCAGAATAAAATTTAAGATATTAACTGATGCAAAGGAAAGGGGTGGATTTGCCCTGCCAGACTTTAAACTTTACTATGAATCAGCAGCTTTTTGCTGGTTGAAAGAATGGCTGCTTCTTGAAAACACTGACATTTTGGACCTAGAAGGTTTTAATAATGTATTTGGATGGCATGCATATCTGTGGTATGATAAGGTCAAAGCACATAAAGCATTTAAAAACCATATTGTCAGGAAAGCATTGTTTAATGTTTGGATAAGACATAAGGACTTATTGGAAAATAAAACCCCAAGGTGGCTATCACCGATGGAAGCGAAAGCTCTGAAAAAGCTCAATATGGAGGCCAAATGGCCAAAATATTGGGAAATTTTGAAACAAGATGGAGATAGACTGAAATTGCAGAGTTTTGAGAAGTTAAAAAACAAAGTGCGAGACTGGCTTCGTTATTATCAGATAATGGAGGCATATAATTTGGACAAGAAAATTGGTTTCCAGGTGGAAAAAGCAAAATTAGAAACAGAACTGTTAGAACCCAAAACCAAGATTTTGTCAAAGATGTATAACTTGCTGTTGAAATGGAATACTCAGGATGAAACGGTGAAATCTGCTATGATCAAATGGGCACAAGATGTTGGACATAACATAATGATGGCTGACTGGGAACAGTTATGGACCACAGGTATGAAGTTTACGGCATGTAATGCCTTAAGAGAGAATATTATGAAAATGATATACAGGTGGTACATGACCCCAGTCAAGCTTGCAAAAAATTATCATTTGCCCGATAATAAATGTTGGAAATGTAAAGAAACTGAAGGTACATTCTTTCACCTTTGGTGGACGTGCCCAAGGATTAAGGCTTTCTGGGAGATGATATATAATGAATTGAAAAAGGTATTTAAATATACCTTCTTGAAGAAACCAGAGGCCTTTCTCTTGGGCATAGTCGGTCAATTGGTGCCAAAGAAGGACAGAACTTTTTTTATGTATGCCACAACAGCAGCAAGAATACTCATTGCAAAGTATTGGAAGACACAAGATCTACCCACTCTGGAAGAATGGCAGATGAAGGTGATGGACTATATGGAACTGGCGGAAATGACTGGCAGAATCCGAGACCAGGGAGAAGAGTCGGTGGAAGAATATTGGAAGAAATTTAAGGACTATCTACAGAAATATTGTAAAATTAATGAATGTTAGAATGATGTTGGATAGAAATTAAGTGGTTTTCAGCTGTAATACTATAAGGGAATATGAAAAATGGATTATTAATAGGTAAAAATTTAACGTTACAATATTTTAAGATTAAAGATTAGGATAAACAAAGAGGGTAAGGATTTGCTGAACCAACCATCTGAACTGGAATACAAAAAAGGGAGGCGTGAGGAGGTCCGGGAAATAAGCTAATGAAAAATAAGTAATGGAAAGATTGAGTTGTTTTTAGCCATTTTTATTTTTGTACTTTTTTCTTTTTTTGTTTTTGTTTTGTAACATTTTGAAAATCTTAATAAATATCTTTAAAAAAAAGAAAAAAAGAGAAAGACTTCTGTACAGCAAGGGCAGCCACCATGATGTCCTCCAATGATGTTGTTGGACTCCATCAGCCCCATGCCCTTCATGGCCAATGGCCATGATTGATGGGAGTTGTATTACCAAAGCATTTGAAGGGCACATTGCTGACTGTACCTGCTCCAAGATCTCAAGAGGAGCAGGATCTTTCTCCATACTTTTAATGGAGGTACTGGGAACTGAACCTGGCAGCCTTCCGTGTGCAAAACAGATGTCCTCCCACTGACATAAGGTGCCTTCCTTTGGACGTCTAACCAGAGAGGAATGCTTATTCTGTGCATGAGCAGAATGCATATATAGCTGTTGGCTGGGAAACCTCTAAGCTTCTGCAGGCATGGTCTATGCTGCAAGCTCAGGTGTAGCTCAGCTTGCTTAGAAGGAGTTAAAACAGATCCAGTGGGAGATTTCTGGATTCCTAAACCATCTCTGTCGCTTTGATCTCTCTACTCACCTATCCTCTGTTCCAACTTTTCTGTGCATTTTCAAACTTTTCTGTGCATTTCCACCACAAGCCTGCCTTTAAAAAGTTGCTGCTCTCAGGGGGGAGCTGAATTCCACACTTGATCCCTGTGTGCAGTGCGCTTCCACAAACCTATGGAATATGCAGCAAACCTGGCTGCACATTTCAAAGAGAAGGGTGTGGGCGTTGAACCTCCTGGAAACTTTACCTCCTAATCCCATGTGGCCTTTCACTGATGAATTTCTAAGAGCATACAGCAGGGGTCAGCAAACTTTTTCAGCAGGGGGCCGATCCACTGTCCTTCAGACCTTGGGGGGGTGGACTATATTTTGGAAAAAAATAATGAACAAATTCCTATGCCCCACAAATAACCCAGAGATGCATTTTAAATAAAAAGACACATTCTACTCATGTAAAAACACGCTGATTTCTGGACCATCTGCGGGCCAGATTTAGAAGGCGATTGGGCCGGATCTGGCCTCCGGGCCTTAGTTTGCCTACCCATGGCATACAGTGTGCATTCTTGGGTCAGCTTTTGCTCTGTTCCTGTTTCCCATTATGGCACGGGAAGGGTTGCTTTGTACCCCTGCTTTAATTTGAATCGAGCTCTGTCTCCAAATTCCAACAGAATGTTTCAAGGAATAAGTCTTCCTTGTTGCAAAAAGTGCTGCAGGTGTGTTTCACTTTGTTTATCTCCATGCAGAGTGTGGCTACCCCCTTCCCCCCTTGAAACAGTTCCCTGGAAGCAGATGACCCTTCCATAGCCGTCCAGCCCCCTCCCCCCAACACCCAAGGGTGACCCCGGAAGCACTGGTTAGCCTTGTAACTCTAGCAACAGCCTGTGATCAGACAGCACCAAGCCACTGAATTCAGCTCCTTGTTTCCAGGAAAATGCTCTCATTGAAGCAGAGACTGAGTGAAGCCTCCTGCCTTTATTCTGCTGAATGACACCAACATCCATTTGTACATTTATTAGCGGGGAGCGCAGGAAAGGAGTGGGGGGGGGGGAAGTCGAGCTTCAGATGAAAGGCAGTGACACGCCTTGGCGCATGCTAATCAAGTGGGCTAGCATAGCTACTGAGGCTTCTCCTCCTCCAGCTTAAGGTAGCCATGCTGACCTGCAAGTAGCTGACCAGTACAATGCTGTAACGTCAGGCAAGCAGTTCTGGAAGCTGAAAAGCCCCAAAAACCTTAGACTTTGCCAAGATCTACCACATTCTGCTCAAGCCCCATCCCCCAGGATGCTCCCTTGGCTCAGACACTTACCGTAACTCACCCTGTTTATCCTGGCTCTGCTCTCTCCCTCTCCTCCATCCTTCCCAAGATAGACAATGATTTTGAAATGAAATGGTGGCACTCTTCCTCTTGGCATTTTGGTGTCCCCGGGACATGTTGGTCTAGATCAGTGTTTCCCAAACCCAGCTGTTTTTGGACTACAGTTCCCACCATCCCTGACCACTGGTTCTGCTAGCTAGGGATGATGGGAGTTGTAGTCCAAAAACAGCTGGAGTCCCAACTTTGGAAACACTAGCCTAGGTGGAAGCTGAAGGGAAGGCTCTCCCTCTGGAATGCTTATTGGATTTCTCTAGAGCAGGACTGGGGAACTTCTAGCTCTCCAGGTATTGGTGAACTCCACCTCCCATCACCCCCAACCATCATGGTCAATGGTCAAAGATGATGGGCACTGTAGCCCAACAACATCTGGAGTGCACCTCATTGGAAAATAATGTTCTAGAGGCTCTCAGGAGGAGGAAGGGCTTATGAGATCAACTCTGTGTACAGCGGATTGTGGTTTGAAGCAACTCCCAGGGGCAGAAATGTATCCCCAGGCTCTGAACTGGCCCCACCCACCCAAGCTGGATTTGGAACCCTCATAGGTTTTTCTCTGAGGAGCTGGAGCTGTGTATGGCAGAGGCATGTCTTCTCCCCCCCTCCAAGGTGGAGCACATGTACAAGGTAGAAGGCATCATCATAGCAGAAGTGTTCCCCTTGTTTGTGTGTGTTGTGTGTTTAATAAATTAATGCATCCAGTTTAAATGCTGGAGATCTCCTGAAAATTGAGCAATGGGGAGCAGAAGTCAAAGTGGGATGAAAGCTGAAGGAGGTGAGCTGAAGTATTGGCTGGGGTTATTTGTTTTCCCAAGCAAAGCTAAGGGAGAGGGCCATAGCTCAGTGGTAGGGTGTCTGCTTTGCATGCAGAAAGTCCAAGGTTCAAGTGGAAAAAGATCCTTGGAAAGCTGCTGCCAATTGGTGCAGACAATACTGAGCTACATGGAGCAATATTGTAGACTCCGTTGAAGGCAGCTTCCTATGTTTCTAAGGAAGCATTGCTCACAGATGCAATCCTTCAGGTGAAAGGCAGCTTATATCCAATGGCCTATCCAATCTGGCCAATGCAGGTTGCATTTTGGCATTCAGATTAGAGCTTCAGGAAACACTGTAAGCCTAAGGGTGTGTGGTGCAGCTACATCCTTGCAGTCAATGCAGGTGGCAACCTGGATGGAAGCTGCTTGTGTAAGCCTCTCTGAGCATCCTCAAGAAACCCTGGTAGTGAAAGCAGATGAATGAAATGCAAAACCATGAAACACAAAATGTAAAGGCAGCTTGGGGAAAGGGTCTCATCGCAGCACAAGTGGCACAAAAAAACCCGAGCCCTCGGATGTCTGCAGAAGATGCAATGCTGCCTCCCCTCGCCCTGGTGGGATTAAAAATAAAATAAGTCTTGCAAAGCACCTCTTCCCTGTCTCTTTGTTTTGTCAGCTGAAATTGGCAACAAAGGTCTTTGTGGCACTTGGGATGTGCTGCAGCAGCTATGGGATTGTGGGGAACTGTCCAGAATGATAATTGGGTCTCTCTTTCTCTCTCTCTCTCTCCTCAGTTTGTTCTTTTAAAAAAAACGAAGCCAACAGGCTATTGCACAAAGTAATTAACTGGACAGATGGAGGCAGCAGAATCTGTAAATGTTGATGACAATGTAAAAACTCTCTCTGTTTGTGTGTGGTTGCCCCAGCTAAGAGCCATTTTGCTTTCTCCATTAAGAGTCATCTTTAAAATAATTGTGGCTTATGTGGATAGATGCAATAACTGATGTGACTTATATGTCATTTGCTTTTCAGAGTGGCCAGAAAAAGGTCTCCATGGGGATGCATTCATCTTTATTCATTTATTTCTATACTGCCATATCATAAAATATTGGGATGGTGTAATAATAACCATACTGTTGGCCACTGTGAGAGCAGAATGCTGGACTGCATGGACCATTGGCCGGACTGAGCAAGCTCTTCTCATGTCCTTACCAATTAAAAACTACCCAATACTTATTTTAGATCTGTAGTAAGGTTGCTATCCATCAGTTCATTGACTTGTGCTTTCACACATTTGCCTTGGTTCGGTTGGGGGTATTTTGTTCAATAATTTTGTGGTGGGCATGGAGTTTATTCCTTCCCCCCACTCCAACCATTGATCTTCCAGGTATAGTCAAAACTCACCAAATCCCACCCCTGGATAATCAAAATCCAGTCTTGGCCCTTCTTTCTGCCAATTTAAAACCACAAATGGACATCTCTCCATACTGTCTGGCTTGGCTTGGCTTCATAGATTAATTGTAGTGGAAGAGAGTAAACTTTCAATATCGGGACTGAGAGTTGAAGATAGGCTTGTTTTGAATTTCTTTTTGTCCTTCGCATTGATTTTGATTCTAGCGGTCCATGGAATTGTGGTGGGCGGGGGAGCCAATTAAACGTGGCCTTTCCTTCTTATAATAATGACTAGTTTTTTGTTCTTCAAATGGTTAGATGACTTTTTAAAGAGTAAGATAACTATCTTGAGGTGTGGGTAAAATGGAAATGGATTAAAATCTAAAAGGCTGGGGATTAATCAGTTAACAGTTCTTTAAACAGTCAACAGTGAATAAATGGGGATAGTCAAAATAAAAAAATCCTTCCAGTAGCACCTTTAAGACCAACTAAGTTAGTTCTTGGTATGAGCTTTCGTGTGCAAGCACACTTCTTCAGATACACTGAAACAGAAGTTGCCAGATCCTTCTATATAGTGAGAAGGTGGGGAGGGGTATTACTCAGAAGGGTGGTGGGAATGGGAGATTGGCAGATAGCTGAGATGAGCCTGCTGACGACTCTTAACGACTGTAATAGGTCTTACAGGAAAAGGCAAGGGGTGAGAAGGTGAGAAATGGCTTAGTCATGTATAATGGGATAAGAATCCAATGTCTTTGTTCAAACCAGGTCTCTCCATGGTTTTAAGTTTGGTAATGAGTTGCAATTCAGCAGCCTTCTGAGTAATACCCCTCCCCACCTTCTCACTATATAGAAGGATCTGGCAACTTCTGTTTCAGTGTATCTGAAGAAGTGTGCTTGCACACGAAAGCTCATACCAAGAACTAACTTAGTTGGTCTTAAAGGTGCTACTGGAAGGATTTTTTTATTTTGACTATGGCAGACCAACACGGCTACCTATCTGTAACTGGATAAATGGGGATAGGTCTGCCAGCTAAGAGGCTTTAATTGTTGGTCATGGTTTTAATTTGCTTTGGAAACTTTTAAAGCTGAAAAGTGGCATATAAATCTAGGTGGATGGATTTGTTTGTGAATGCTTGTTGTGGTATAACCACCAAATTGCAGGAGGGGACCTGGGTGAACTGACTCCACCCACCCAGACTGACTGTTGGCTCCTTCTAGGCAGGAAGGAGTATAATAAGACTTCCTGTGCCATCTGAGCATCACTTGAACTACACAGTCTTCCCATGCCCTGGGATTTTCCTGTATCCTTTATTTGGTCCTGAGCACTGATTTGTTCTTCTGTCCTGCCTCCTGGCTTGTCCTTTGGTTCTGGCTTTTGGCTTAATTTCTGGGTCACCTCAGACTGCTGCCCACCATTTAGCACTGACATGCAATCAAAATAAAATAAACTGTTCTTGTCCATGATAATTAAATGGAACCTCTGTGTTCAGAGGCAGTTTATCTCTGAGTATCATGTGGCAGAGACAAACATTGGGGAAGCCAGTGCTTCCATTCCTTGCTTGTGGGCTCCCCAGAGGCTTCTAGCTGACCACTGTCAGAAAAAAGAAAGCTGAGCTAGATCAGCTACTGTGAGAACAGGATGCTGGACTGGATGGGCCTGATCCACCAGGGGCCTTCTTAGGTTCTTATAGGCTGATCCTGGGCAGAGCCCATTTCTGAGCAGTGATGTGTGCACCTGGAGAAGTGCAAGTGCTGCTGTTATAAAATCCTGATGTCTCTTGATTGCGTAATCCCATTTCCATAAATGGGATGAGCAGGCTGGTGTACAAAATTTGGGCAATCCAAATGCAAAGACCACTTATGGATGCTGCTGACACCAGAGATCATGGAGCATCTTTGGCAGAGAGATCTTGATGTGAGCACTAGGTAATTTCTTGAATTTACTGGAGTTGAAGGAATCTAAATGATAGCACCAGCAGTGCACACTTTATCCTAGCTCTGTGTCGAAGGAACTCACAGTTCCATGTCAAGACACTCCAGAGTCTTTTGTCCTGACTAAATGATACTCATTAAATAAATATTAATACATTGGGTTGTTTTTCATGCTGTCATCTGCATTACCATGAGAGAGGCAATGAATTATGCGGAGTACTCTTTTTCTGCAGAGAACAGAAAAGTGGACTAGACTTGGCTTCTGATTTCTACACACACCCTGCATTAGGCGCATCTTTGTTTTTCTGTGGATCCATAAGATCTAGAAACCTGCTTTTTTATTTAAAAAATGCAGGGTAGCTGAGGGTTGTTGCTTTTTTTTGTTTTGATTTCAGCAGATGTCCACCTGTGTGGAGCGCAATTTTGGAGTGTCCTAATTAGGGCAAGATCATTTCATAAAAGGTGTGAAGCAGCTGCAACAATATTAATGATTTCACCCAAGGAAAATATCATCCTCGTTAAGAGACAATATATTCCTCATGCTTTTAGTTAGCAGGTGGGGATCAGTCAGGAGGGGCAGATAAGGAGAGGACCCACCCAGCTGCCACTTTGTATCGGTGTGGCATTTAAACAAACAAACGAAATAAATTATTATTAAAAAGAAACTGAGTTGGATGGAAGATGACGGCCAGCTGGCGCGCTGTGCCTTCTGAATGCAGAATAAGGATTGTATCCACCTGAATCACTATCACCTCATTGGTAAACTGAATGTGAGGCACCTTAACAGATCAAATATTGTAAGAGGAGCAGCAAGGAATGTCAGACTTGGGGGTGGGCATGGGGAGGGAAGCATTGCCCAACTCAAAACAGGCCAACAGCAGACTACAGCTGACTTTATGTGTAACACAATGACTCAGTAAGCAAAGATGAGCTTTTCTTCCCATCCAAATGGTCCAAAACCTCTATCAGGGCCATAGTTGGGAGCAAAGGGTTAAAAAAAAAACCACCCACCAGAATCCCTGTCAAGATTCCCCTGTTGGCAATCTAGGGTTTTAAAACAGGGATGGGGAATCTCAGGCACCAGGGGCCAAATTTGCCCACTCCTCCAACCACCCTGTCTGGTCCTTGGGACTTTTCCTAGTCTACAGCCACGACTGGTAATTATTCCTAATCTCCTTGAGTGTGTTTGCTTGGCTGGGGTGTGTCCTTGACTTCACATAATGCTGCTTCCTTCCCTGGATGAAGGATAGAGAGGGGTGTGTAGACACTAGCCTACTGTACGAAGTTGAAATTTGCATTCATTGCTCCACCCACATTTGCCTGCGGCAGCCCTGCCCAGCATTGGGAGGTGGCCCCCCAAAACACTGTCCAGAAGGGAATGCATCCTTTGGGCTGAAAATCATCTCCACCCTTGCTGCAAAAGCCATTCCAAAAATGGCTAATAGTAGGAACGGCATCTCTTCTAGTTTGACCCCCCAGGGAAATGCCCGTTCCACGGAACTCCTTGGGTCAGTCCTGGATGTCACCATTCTAATTAATGGACAGAGCTTTTATGTGATTGGATTTGTCACTAGAGGCACATTCCAGCACAGAGCACCTAACCAACTGCTTCCTTCTTTCCTTGTTGCTATGTCCTTCTTTGTCCATTGGTCCTTTTAGCTTAGAATTTTCTACACTGACAGGTAGTGGCTCTCAAGGGATTCATTTGGAATCTATCACAGCCCTACCTGGGGATGTCAGGAATTGAACTCAGGGCTTCCTGCATGCAAGGCAGCTATTCTTACTGTGGCCTTTCCATTGATCAGAGCGGGGGTAATGGGGGGGGGGGTAAGCATTGCCTTTTAGACAGGAAGTTTGGATTGTCCAATCCAGCCTCCTGGTCTGATGTGCAATTTCTCCCTGTCCTGAAGGCAGAGTGAATGTGTTTTGACTTTCAGAGTAAGGGTAGGGAGGAACCAGGGAGATTTATTTTTTTATTTTTTTGCAGAACCACATGGAGGAAAGAAAGGGTGCATCTGAACAGCTCCTTGTCTTGTGGAGTTACAAAAAATAAAACTTTTTGAGAAGTTTACTCCTGTGGCACTTAGCTATTATCTCCTCCTGTTGATGAAGACAAATCCTCCACCCATCTCAGAGTGGTTTCATTTGACGTGGGAAGGAGAGGACAAATTGGTACTCTTGCAATTTTCTGAAAGCACTTAAATAGGTAGGCAGGTTCACTTACTCTGCCTGAATGGGGCCCAATGGTGAGCCTGCTGGATTATAATGGCTTAGACCAAGATGTTTCAGTCAATAAGGTCAATGATCCATAACGAAGGAAGAAGAAGAAAAAATAAAGTGCCAAGCCTTAGCATAATAAACTGAAGCACTTCATATAGCAGCTGAGATGTGGCTGGATAAACAGCAGGCACACTTAAAGGTGTTTGTATGGCCAGTGTGATCCGTAGGGCAGAGAGGAGCTGAAGGTTCCCCAAGAACCTTGGGGATAGAGGTCCCCAGAGAAAATCAATGGCCCACCTAGTCAAGCATCCTGTTCTCACAGGGGCTGACCAGATGCCGGTGGGAAGACGGCAAGCAGAACATGAGTGCAAGTTGCACAACAGCATTCTGCCCACCTGTGATTCCCAGCAGCTGGTATTTAGAGACATGAAGACCATATAAAGAGCACTAGGATGCACCTTGTGAGCCAATGAGGTCTAGTGTTTAGTGTGTTGAACTAGGCCCAGGAAGGTCCAGGTTCAGCTCCCAACTCTGTTATGGCTGATCAGGGGCCAGTCACACACACACTCAGCCCAACCTACGGTTTCTCACACTATCCCTTGTGAAGGTGAAACAGAGAGGATCCACTGTGTACCACCCTGAGCTACTTGGGGGAACAATGAGAAATAAATGCATTCCTTTATTTATTTGTTCCTTATAGCCTCCCCACTCCCAATTCCAGAGCAGCTGAAAATATGGTACGATGGTGGAAGCTAACATTAACACCACCGCAACAACATGGTCAAAGTAGGAGTGTTAGCAAGAAGGTTGATTATATTCCAAAGGGTTGGGTGAATGAAAAGGTTTTCACCTTGCACCCAAATTCTTTGGGGGGGAGGGCAGACAGGTGGATGCTATTTGGAAAGGAGTTCCATAATCAAGGAGGGGGACACAAAAGATGTCTTGACTTCTCTTTGCTCTGCTCCCAGCAGAAGTTAAAGTTGAAATAACAAGCAGAACAACCCCAGCAGATCTTATTAGACAGGTAGGGCACTGGAGAAAGTATTCTTTCAAGCAAAAAAAATAGCAGAAATACTTGGCTCCCAGCAAACAACAGATTACACTGCCCCTACAATGTGGCAATTTAGTGCCAGGATCCAATCCAGCATTCTATCAGGCAATAAAAATGTTGATGCTAGAAATAATAATAGCAGTAACATGGTTGTTGTCAAACAAGGGATTGCTTTGCCCAATGTGGCAACGTAGTGCTAGATGGAACTTGGTCTGATTCAGCAATTAGATTCTTCAGATCATACAAAATCCCTTCCCAGTTCCCAGAGATCCTTTTAACTGGGGATTAGCCAGGGACTGCAGCTGAAGCCCGCTCCTATCTGTAAAGGCATTTGCTACTGAGTATATCTGCCTTGCAAGGTGGATGCAGCGCAGGAAGCGGCAGTTGGGTTGAAGAGGAAGAGTGTATAAAAGGATGGCTAATATATTCAAAGGGCATAATTGCAGCTCTAACTTGTTAATCTTCAGCTGAATTCAGTGGGAGTTCTGCCTATTAGGAAGAAGTGTGCAGAGGGATTGAGTTTGTAATAGAGAGAGACAGAAGCCAACCCGGTCCTTTGGTGGGAAGAAAGGTTCCTAGTCATTTCAAAAGCGCAGCCGTTCACCCAGTATGAGCCTTTTGGGGAAGTGGCGGAATGCATGTTTCATATGCAAAACATTCCCACCTTCAATATCTCCAGGCAGGGCTTGCAAAACATCGAGTCTGGAACCCTGGAGAGCAGCTGCCAGTCAGTGTGTAGACCATTCTGAGTCACACTGATCAGCCATCTGATGTAGCCGTCTGAGCTAGATCTATATATATAAGACAGACACATGTTCATATGCCATTTGACATAGCACCCCCTATGGTCCCTAGCACCAGTTCTATCTGAAGGAGTTGGGAGGGGGTCATCTCCAGGCTGGAGAATGAGCTTTCTGGGAACTAGAGAAGTTCTGATATGGACCTACAAGGTCTGCATGATCACAGTCCCTTTGTTGTTGTTGTTTAGTTGTTTAGTCGTGTCTGACTCTTTGTGACCCCCATGGACCAGAGCACGCCAGGCACTCCTGTCTTCCACTGCCTCCCGCAGTTTGGTCAAACTCATGCTGGTAGCTTCGAGAACACTGTCCAACCATCTCGTCCTCTGTCGTCCCCTTCTCCTTGTGCCCTCAATCTTTCCCAACATCAGGGTCTTTTCCAGGAAGTCTTCTCTTCTCACGAGGTGGCCAAAGTATTGGAGCCTCAGCTTCAAGATCTGTCCTTCCAGTGAGCACTCAGGGCTGATTTCCTTAAGAATGGAGAGGTTTGATCTTCTTGCAGTCCAAGGGACTATTAAGAGTCTTCTCAAACACCATAATTCAAAAGCATCAATTCTTCGGTGATCAGCCTTCTTTATGGTCCAGCTCTCACTTCCATACATCACTACTGGGAAAACCATAGCTTTAACTATACGGACCTTTGTTGGCAAGGTGATGTCTCTGTTTTTTAAGATGCTGTCTAGGTTTATAACTGCTTTCCTCCCAAGAAGCAGGCGTCTTTTAATTTCGTGACTGCTGTCACCATCTGCAGTGATCATGGAGCCCAAGAAAGTAAAATCTCTCACTGCCTCCATTTCTTCCCTTCTATTTGCCAGGAGGAGATGGGCCCAGTGGCCATGATCTTTGTTTTTTTGATGTTGAGCTTCAGACCATATTTTGCCTCTCCTCTTTCACCCTCATTAAAAGGTTCTTTAATTCCTCCTCACTTTCTGCCATCAAGGTTGTGTCATGGATCACTGCCTTGCCGTGGCGAAGGGGCTTGAATAACTCAAAGAAGCTATGAGCTATGTCATGCAGGGCTACCCAAGATGGACAGGTCATAGTGGAGAGTTTTGACCAAACGAGATCCACCTGGAGCAGGAACCGGCAAGCCACTCCAGTATCCCTGCCAAGAAAACTCCATGGACAGTCCCTTTAGTAGGAGGGATTGTGATTGCTTGTGGGAAGAAAACAAAAAGTGTGTGAAAAAGGCCCAGGATAAATGTTCAAAGATGCAAGGTTTTACACCAGGGGCTCTGGTTCCCATCCCCCCAACAATGGACCATGTTGGTTGGCACTGATGGGAGTTTGAGCCCAAATATCTGGAGCACCATGGGCTCCCATTCCTGGCTTTGATGTATTTTTTTGTGGGTAGCACCAATGAGTACCTCTCCAACTTGACACTACCCAATTTTTTTTTGGGGGGGGGAATTTTCCATAGTTAGAAGCATAGGAATCTGAGTTTTAAGTATAAGCACTCTGTTATCTGTATGCTAGTCAGGAACAAGAAGGCTGGGGATGTAGCATTAAAAGAAGATCCTTCGTGCTGTTAAGTGCACTGCAAAGCAGTAAAAATTTATATCTGTAATATATAAATAGTGTAATCGGGCAGAGTACAAGATTATGTTCGAAGACCAGAATATCAACCATGTTGATGGAAGCTAGGATACCAACCACATTTATGGGTGGCTACAGACTGAGCAAAATCAGCCATGTTGATATGACAGTTCATGGTCAAAGGAAGCTGCATCCCAATGCCATTTCTGCTGCTCTGCTAAGTGTGGGATGGTGGGACCACTCCCCAAGCCATCTCCTGGATAAAATTTTTTTTATTGGAACCAATGTGTGTTTTCAGGCATCTTAAATAAAGCACTTAGCTTCAATTGTTTTTCTTTCTGTTAAAACCATCAAGCAGAACAAGAGTTGACTGCTTTAGAACATCTTGTGGTCAATGTTCCTGCTACATCAAAGGGGAAGGGTAGTATCAATTGTTTCCAAACATTAATTGAGATAGAATTTGGCCATCCTATGACCACAAAAATTCCCTGGGAAACATGCTTCCATGTTCAAGAACAAGGCAATGTGCCATTGCATGGTATGGCTGAAAAGCTGACACGCTAGTTTCATGCAACCAAAGGGAATTCTAAATCCACTCTTTCCTATAATGTGTGGCAACCGTTTTTGGATTATATGCATCAAAGAGATTGTGTTTATAACCCCCAAGATATCATGGTAATATGTGGAAAGATTTTTTTTGGAGTGAACTGTAAGAATGTGATTTGATATTTGTAAGCAACATGGCTGGTGTGTTGTGAGTTATGTTGTTTTACGTGGGATGTGAAAATGAAAATCAATGAAAAATATTATTTATTATTATTATTATTATTATTATTATTATTATTATTATTTTCAAAAAGAAATTGCCTCAGGGTGCTGGCTAAGACCCAGGTAATGGGCTGCCTGCTGTAGTACAGAATGTAGATGGGTACGTTGTCCTCAGTACTCTGGAGAGCTCCCAAGGAACATAGACATTGCCTGTAGGTACTATAGCTTGTAATGTGTGCAATCAGATCCACCATGGGATTAAACACTGTTAAAAAGAAAGAAAGAAAGTAAAGAAAACTGTTACTGCCAGCTTACCAGCACTCACTGCCTCAGAAGCCAGGGCAGGACATGGTATTGCAGAGCAAATACCGTTTTTTTTGCACCATAACACTCACTTTTTTCCTCCTAAAAAGTAAGGGGAAATGTCTGTGCGTGTTATGGAGGGAATGCCTACGGGTGGCATGCCTACGGATTTTCCTCCTCTAAAAACTACGTGCGTGTTATGGTCGAGTGCGTGTTATAGAGCGAAAAATACGGTAAATATAGTGTAATGCAAAGACATGGGACACAGGTGGCGCTGTGGTCTATACCACAGAGCCTAGGGCTTGCCGATCGGAAGGTCGGCGGTTTGAATCCCCGTGATGGGGTGAGCTCCTGTTGCTTGGTCCCAGCTCCTGCCAACCTAGCAGTTCGAAAGCATGTCAAATTGCAAGTAGATTAATAGGTACAGCTCCGGCGGGAAGGTAAACAGCATTTCTGTGCACTGCTTCGGTTCCCCAGAAGCCATGCTGGCCACATGACCTGGAAGCTGTCTGCGGACAAATGCCGGCTCCCTCAGCCAATAAAGCGAAATGCGCGCCACAACCCCAGAGTCATCCGCGACTGGACCTAACAGTCAGGGGTCCCTTTATCTTTACTATAGCAAGTACTATAGCAAGACTAATTCTTGGCCAAATCGTAGCCTAAAGGCTCTTCTGAGATGTGTCCTGCCCTTGCATGAATCTCTAGGTTGCTTTCTACTGTGGTCTCTTGTGGGCTTCCTACATGGTTTGGAAGTTGGAAAGGAGCCCCCCTGGAGGTGCTTTCTTAAATAGCTCTTTTAGTAAATGCACCATTTTTGCCGCCTAGGAAGCTTCTTGAAGTATAGGCTCATGGCTCGCTGTCGCTTCCAAACCAGCCACCGTCATGAGATCCTTAAGCAGAGTTGTAAGATTTGCTGTGACACTGTGAAGGTCTGACCTTGGTTCTGCAGCCAACATAATGAATGCAGAATCTGGCCTGGTTATCGTCCTGCTTGTCTAACCTTCAGCCTCCCAGGGCAGGGGTTTCTCATTATTCAGCCAGCAAAATAGAGTGGGCCTCAGTACCTTTGCTGGAGCAGCCGGCTTTCCTTCAGACCAGTGGGTGGTGATTTGATTATGCAGCTTAAAGCTCCTCTCGCCTCCCTCTAGTTGAAGGAGACATGAGCGGTTTACAAATGTCAGGAAGCATCGGTGACAGCAGCAAAATGCCTTTGCCTTCCCGTTTAGCTGCTTGCTTTACCTTTCGCTCCATTCTCTCCCTCCCTCCCAGCTTTCTACAAAGCTGCCTTTTTACCTGATTTAATTTCACACCTTGTCCTGCTGTTTCTGGCAGCGCCTTGTCTGAAAAATTTCCCCCTCTTCAAACCTTTCAGTAGATGCCTGAGCTTTTACGCCTGACCGATGCTCAGCTTGTGATATCCTCCCCACCTTTTAAAACCTAGAATGAAAGGGGCTTCCAGAACCCATAAACAGGAGATGGCGATGCCCTCTCTGAAAGGAAGAAGGATCTTGTGATCAAAGGGGAAATCTGGGTTCAACCCCAAAGCTCAGTGAGGATTCAAGGCTTTGTAGACACCATGCATTTAAAGAACATTTAAAGCACAAACCCTCCTCCCCAGTAATCCTGGGAACTGTATCTATCCCTCACAGAATTACAGTTCCCAGAACCCTCAATAAAATACAGTTCTCCAGGATCCTTGCTTTAAATGTATGGTGTATGCAGCCCTAGAGTAGCAGTGTTTGTGAGAGACACATGAGCTTAGCAGTGGAGCACATTCATGTAGAACAGCGGTTCTCAACCTGTGGGTCCCCAGATGTTGTTGGACTACAACTCCCATCATCCCTGAGCTCTGGCCTTGCTAGCTAGGAATGATGGGAGTTGTAGTCCAACAACATCTGGGGACCCACAGGTTGAGAACCGCTGCTGTAGAAAGTACCGAGTTCAATCCCTAGTTTCTCTGGTTAAAAAGATCAAGGAGGAAATGATATGAAGGACTTCTCTTTGAGACCCTGGAGAGCTGCTGCCAATCAGGGAAGACAATACTAAGTTACATATGCAAATAGCTTGACCTAGTAGAAGAGAACTTCTTATGTTCCTGTAGAGTTACCTCCCAGGGTTAAGAGAGAGGTGGGAGGTAGCTGGGTTTTAACCACTTCCTCTGCCTTTTTATCCCATCTTTCTTCTATCACAAACCCCAAGGCAGTGAGCATGTGGCTCCCATGGGGTCACCTATCCAAGGACAGACCATGCCAAGAGCTGCTTAGCTTCAGCAACGTAACTGCATCTGGGGTCTTCACTAAAGGGATCCATGGGATGCTCAGTGGCAGCACCGAGGCAGATGTGCTGGCTCCAGCTGGGCACTGGTTCCAAGGCAAGGAGAGAGAGTGGGGGGGGCAGCATTAAACACAAGAGAACATAAACAAATTCTGCTGAAAAAGAATTAAATAAACTGCCCACTGTAGTTCAGGGAAGAGTTTCCTCAGGGGTACTGAAAGAACAACCACAATAAATAAGCAAATGGCTTGGATCTTGGTTGCTCCTTAAGATCAAGTGGGGAAGGGCTGTAGCTCACTGATAGAGCATCTTCTTCGCATGTAGAAGACCTTCAGTTAAATCTCCAGCATCTCCAGGTAGAGCTGGGAGAGAGTCCCTGCCTCGAAAACTGAAGAACCTCTGCCATTCAGTGTAGATAATAGGTGGACAAATGGTTTGACTTAGTATAAGGCGGCTTCCTATGTTCCTAAGTAGAGAGGTCCTTCTCTGTGTTCTACCTAGGGTGGAAACTTGGATCACCTTGCACCATGAAGCGCATGAGGCTTCCTCTTTGGTTGTCCCCTTGCTAGTTCGTGAGTGTGCTTTTTATTGATTCCAGCAGGATGTCTAGCCTGCCAAGTAGACAATATTTTATTTGCAGAATGCATTTTATCTTCTATGCCTGTCTTCATTGTGTGTTGCTTGTTATCACTGTCTAATATGATTTTAACCATGGTAAGCTTCCTTGGGAAATGAATATGCACCGGAAAGGCAGGGCAACCATATTTTAAATATATAAAATACAGTAATATGAATGGTACAGTGGTACCTCTAGATGCGAACGGGATCTGTTCCGGAGCCCCGTTCGCATCTAGAAGCAAATGTAACCCGTGTCTATGCGTCTGCGTGTGCGCGGGTCATGTTTCGGCACTTCTGCGCATGCGCGTGACGTCATTTTGAGCGTCTGCGCATGCGCAAGCGGCGAAGCCCGAAAGTAACGTGCTCCGTTACTTCCGGGTTGCTGCGGAGCGCAACCCGAACGTGCTCATCTCGAAGCACATTCAACCCGAGGTATGACTGTATATGATATTGTAGTTGCTTAAGCTGTGTTAAAAAATGCACATTTTATGATGCATAGAATACCCCTTTGGGTCCAGGGAAGCCACTGCAGGCTGCTGTGTTCTGGCCCCTTCCAGCTTTCAGGTCACGGCCATGAGCAAGGTTGGTTGGTGTAGCTCCTCCCTTTTTGGCTTCAGCTAGATCAGCAGTTCTCAACCTGTGGGTCCCCAGATGTTGTCTGACTACAACTCTCATCATCCCTGAGCTCTGGCCTTGCTAGCTAGGGGTGATGGGAGTTGTAGTCCAACAACATCTGGGGACCCATGGGTTGAGAACCTCTGAGCTAGATGGAGATTCAGATTCTGGCTCCTCCCCTCACATAACTCAGCTTGCCAGTCGAAGACTAGCTTGGGGCAACTGTCCCACTGCTCAGGCTCATGACGTGATCACCAGAACTTGTGAACATCCAATGAAGCTGAATGTTGGGGAGATGGAAGACAGATAAAAGAAGGTGCACAGCAAATAGATACTCCGCGGAGCTCACTCCCACAGGAGGCAGTGATGGCCACCAGCTTGGATGGCTTTAAAAGAGGATCACGCAAATTAATGAAGGGTAAGGCTATCTATCAAAGGCTGCTATGCTCTGCCACTACTGCTGGAGGCAGCAATGCTTCTGAAACCACTGGAAACCACAGGAGGGGAGATTGCTCTTGGTCTCAAATCCTGCTTGCTGGTTTGCCACAGGCATCTGGTCGACCACTATGACGATGCTGGACTAGATGGGCCACTGGCATTATCCAGCAGGAACTTCTTATGTTCTTAACTCAGACATCCCATGACCTTCCAAAACAGGGAGGACGAGGGGGGTCAGATCCCTTCTTGAGTGCTAGAGGAACCAAGCAGGAGAAAAGTCCACTTCCTCCTCCTAATTCAGCATAGCCCCCATTTTTACCACACAGCTTTGTGTATCGGTGGGAATTCTGGTTTAGATGCGTTTTCTCAGCTCATGCGGTTTTCTCCACTAAGGCATTAGGCCTGCAGATGTTGCAGGAGACCTTGATCAAAAGCATAAAGGTTATCTGCACCCAGATGGAAACAGACGCTGTCCCTTCACAGCGAGCCCTAAGGCTGGAGCAAGTCCTTCTTCGGAATGTATTTCCATCTGCATGATCTCAGAGAAGCAAAATGGCCATTCTCTTCATTTTCTGCCTTGTGCTTTCTCTGCCTCTCCAACCCCCCCCCCCCACGAACATAGCTGGATTGTGAGGAAAATAAAGTGTATGAATGGCAATAATTTACTGGGCTCATGGGGGAAATGTGTATTTCAGCCTGATTGTTGAGTGCGCGCCTTAATTGTGGCAATATTTTTTTTTTTTTTTAAGGAATCATCCATCTTGTAAATGCGGACGGCAGTTGCTGATTGTTATTTAATTAGTTGATTCCAGTGGTCGAGGGGCGAGTTCAGAATGGCAATCACAGTGCCTATTATTTCAGGGAGATTGCAGAATTAATTAGGAGGACAATAGGATTCCTCATTGTTGACGTCTTAAGAGCCCGCAACAATAACTTCGAAATTAAAGGAGGAATATGAGGCAGTCACGATGGATTTCTTTTCATCCTCCCCCCTTCCTTCCTTCCACCTCCAAGCATTGTGCTTCCTGGTTTAGCCATCTCTGTGGAAAGCAGTAGGATTTGTGATTGAAGTTCCTGGCCTTATTAGATAGAGCATTAGAGGAACGCAGTGGGTGGTAGGAGAATCGTGCTGTCGTCTTGCACGTTTATGGCTACATTTCCTTAGAATGGAAAAGGCAGCTATAACAATACATTTATTTATTTATTTATTTATTTATTATTTAGCTATCTTACTAGCTGCTTGTTACCTAAAAGGTTTCCAAGTGACTTACATTTTTTTAAAAAAACAAACAAAACCCCCCAAACCCCAAAACCACATTATATTGTATTGTATTGTATTGTATCGTATCATATCATCATATCATCATATCATCATATCATATCATATCATATCATATCATATCATATCATATCATCATATCATATCATTTCATTTCATTTCATTTATACTCCACCCCGTTCTCCAGGAAGCTCAAAGTGGCGTGTGTGGTTCTCCACCTCCTCATTTAACCCCTACAACAACCCTGTGAAGTAGGTTAGTCTGAGAGGCAGTTGACTGTCCAAGGTCACCCAGTGAGCTTTCATGGCCAAGTTGGGATTTGAACCCTGGTCTTCCAGAGCCTAATCTAATGCTCTAACCACTATACCACACTGGATCTCAAACTGCAAGGTTGATGACCAGGCAGGGCCTAGGCTTTATTTATTTAGCTTAACATAACATAAGCCTAATACATCATGCCATTAAAAAAGGAGAAAATTCATGTCAAAGAGAAAGATTTTTCATACAAAGTACATACACACAATATCCCACCCCAATAACATCTACAGGAAGCTTTGGCAGCACCTAAAAGTAATGGAGAAAGAAATTTTGTGGGGAGAATTCTACTCTTGTCATGACCTTGGAGACCTCCAATAGCAACCTTGGGGAATTGGGACTTGCTTCATAACTTCCATTTCCCTCAAGGTAAGGAGGGGAATCCTCCCCCAGACTCTCTGAGGAAGAGGACTTCATTCTTTGCACTGCACTGAAATTAATAGCTCAAGCCACTTAGACAAAGAGTTTTAAATATATTTCCCAGCAGCACTCCCAGGCACGCTGAGCCCCTGCCAGGGTGTCGTGAAACACACTTAGAGCACAAGGTTACACCACAGTTGAGGAGAGTGGATTTGGCCCAATTGTGGTCTACTTACCTGGGAGTAAGCCTCGCTGTGTTAAGCAGGATGTAGTTTTGAGTAGAAAGGGTTGGGTTTTGATGGTTGGAGTAACAAGTGAACTCTCAAGGAGCTGTCCACAGTCCTGAAGGTGTTGAACATAAGAAGAAATTCTTGCCGGATCAAATTAAAGGTCTATCTACTCCAAGGTTCAGGTCTGCTCAGTACAGTAGCCAACTGGGTGACTCAAGGAAACTCAAAAGTCAATAGCTGTCTCCTCTTGTTGCTTACCAGTAACTGGCATTGAGTGGCTGTCATGACTGGATCTTGGGAAGAAGTCTGTGGTGAGCTGGGAGCCTTAGGCCCACAGATGACAACACTTTGGAGGTCCCAAGTCACAACGTGGTTAGATTGGTCTCAACTAGGGCCAGGGCCTTTTCTGTACTGGCCCTGACTTGGTGGAGCACTCTGTCACAAGAGACTAGGGCCCTGCGGGACTTGACATTTTCCCGCAGGGCCTGCAAGACAGAGCTGTTCAGCCAGGCCTTTGATTTGGACTCAGTCTGACCCTTATGTTTCCCTCCCCTTATGGTTTTGATCTATGGGCTATTATTAAAATGAGGCTGCATTTTAAACTGTATTTTAACCTGTATTTTAAATTGGTTTCTCCCCATTATGTTTTTATTGTAATATTACTGATGTTAGCTGCCCTGAACCTGGCTATGGCCAGGGAGGGCGGGGTATAAATAAAAAGTTATTATTGTGAAGGTGATGATGATGATGATGATGTTGATGATGAAGCCAATAGTCAGGGCTAAAGGACATAAGAACTTAAGAAGAGCCTATTGGATCAAGTCAGTGGCCCATTAGTCCAGCATCCTGTTCTGACAGGGCCCAACCAGATGTCTGTGGGAAGCCAGCAAGCAGGACTCAAGCACAAGAGCATTCTCCCCTCTCTCGTGGTTTCAAGCAGTGATATTCAGAAGCATTCTTGCATTCAACTGTGGAAGCAGAACTTAGTCATCATGGATAGGAGTCACTGATCCTCCTCCATGAATTTGCCTTTTAAAGCCATCCAAGTTGGTGGCCATCACAAACTCGGAGGTAGAATCAAGAAACAAGACAGAAGCCAAGACCAAAGAGCAAGAGAGAATTGGAAGCAGAAGAGCAAAACAGAAGTCAATGCCAAAAGGCAATGGGTTGCATCCAGTGTTAGTCACACTTGAAGTAGACCCATTGAAATTAATAGACATGGATAACTTCTTCTTTTTCTTCTTCTTTGTACTGAACCCACGTGACTGGATTGCCCCAGCCACTCTGGGTGGCTTCCAGCAGATATAAAAACATAATAAAACCTCATACATTAAAAACTTCCCTATACAGGGCTGCCTTAGGTTCATTAATGTCAGTGGAACTACTTTGAGGAGAGGCAGTCCCATCCAAAGGTACAAGAGCATAACAGTGCTCAGGAAGACCTTGTTACTTGAGCAAGACTTACCTGGAAAAGGAAGTCCACTTGCACTGTTTTCTGTCAGTGAGGATTCAATGGCATGCCTGTGTGGGTGGGAGCAGTCTAAGGCCAGAGGATACCAAACTGACTCAACTGTTCAGTGGCTCACTGCATGGGTGACCCCAGACAGAGATGCAGAGTCTACCAGTTCAAGTCCCACCAGGTCTTGATGACATGTCTAAACCTGGAGACTCCATATAGTTATGACAACCAATAATGCTAATAGACCTAAATACTATCTAGATTTTCCAGCTCACTTAGAAAGGTAGGACATGGAACTGTGATCACTGCCATGATCCCATTTTCCCACACTGCCACCTTCTGCACATTGTGGGGAAGGTCTGAAGTGGAATCCTGTGCTATGCATGTAGCCGCCTTATGTGTGTAGGCTGCTGATCAGAGCTATAAATAACACAGAGGAGGGTTCCTATTTCAGATCTTCCCAAACAACATGTGTTCGTTGGGGGTGGGGTAGGAGAGGCCAGTGTGTTCTCCTCACCTGCCAGCCCCAAAGAGGCCTCCAGTCTCTTTGAATTTGTCTAATCCCTTTTTAAAAATATCTCTGCTAGTATCCCTGAGTGCATCTTGTGGCAGAGAGTTCCATAAATTAACATGCATCCTGCTTCTGGCACTTGATACCGTTGTCTAGCTCTATCCTTAAAAAATCCTCCTTGAAGGATTGGCCTGCCCAGCTCTCACTGTCTTTCATACTGCTTCACACTTCAGAAGTCCCTGGGTCCTGGAAGAGGAGTGATTTAAGATTCTGTTTCAAATATCTATTTTAACTTAGAAATAAATCGGAAACCTAAAATGGCATTGTCACTTCATTCCAGCCTTTTGGGAGAGCAATCACATGATTTGTCCTGGAATTCTGAGATCAGGCTGGTGCTGATGCTACAGAGCTACTATTGAGGATCAATAACCTGATGTTTGGATACAACATAATAGCATGGTAACTTCCTCAAAAGTCTATTGATCTTGCGTAAATGAATATCCTTCATGTCAGAGGCGAAGTAGTGGCAGCAAAATGCAAGGTAGGGTGACTAGGAGTTCTTGAAGGAGGAAAAAAAAGTCTTTTATTCTTTTCTGGTCCCCGCCCCCCTCCACTGAAAATGCATCCCATTTTAACAGCCTTTGGGGGTGGTTTATTGTGATGTGGCTTTTATAGGAGCTGACTGTGAATTTGCCAGGATAATGCAGCTCAGCACAAGGAACGCAAAACAGATCTGCTCAGTAGTCATTAGAGGGATATCAAAGCGTAATGTGCTAATCTTTCCCAACAAATTCTTCTCCCTCCCCTCCTAAAATGGTGATTCTGCACAAATTGAACTTCCTTCAGGTTTTCTGGTTCTGTTTTCGTCTTCTTTCCAAATCAGGATTCCATGGCAGACGTTGCAAAGTGCTTGGACTGCAATTAAAATGCAGCTGCCTGTTGTTTATCTATTAGAACAGCCATCTTCAGCTGGTCCAGACCAGAGGCCAACCTCTGACTCCCAACCTGCAATGTGGGACCCTCTGTGTCATAATTCACTTTTGATTTATACTTAATAGCACTATTAATAAGGCAAATTATTAATCTTAAAATGACAGTTCACAAAGCAATGGAATAGTGGTGCCTCAGCATTGCTACTAAATGAAAACAAGCGAGGAACTTACCCTCTGACCCAATCCTATTTCAGGATGCAGGGAGTGGAGTGAGGAGGATGTGGCAACCCAGCTGCTTCTAACTCCTGCCAAACTTCTGCCATCACTTCCTGTGGCAACCATTGGGCAACCAAGTTGCTCACTGCAGTGAACCCTTCTGCATCCTAGTCTCCAGAACACATCCATTGTGGGAGAAGTCTAGAAAGCCATAGAAACAGACTAGGAAGTGCACAGAGTGTCCATGCTCCATAGAGAGCTCACTCATTACAAGTCATCTCTGTAGGAAGGTAGGGCATGCAGTTGGCCAGAAATCCCTTTCTTATTGAAAAAGGCTCTTGCTTTTCTCTTGCCGCTTAGCAACACTCATGGAGATTGATAAAACGAGTTTTATCAGAACAGAGACTCTTCTGTAGTGCTCTTTTGGTTTGGTCAGCCTTAGCTTTATCGTGACCCTCCTGGGATGGCCTTTGAGCCTCCTGGGGGTTCTGACCCGTTGGTATTTAGAACATTTATATTCCACCCCTTGTTAAAAATTCCAGGACACTTCACAACGTTTTCCATAAAAGCAGGAGAAAAGTACAAAATTTGCAGCTGAAAAAAATACGAACACTAAAAGCTAAGAAATAACAGCAGTATTTCCTTTTAAAAGAAAGGTGTCTCATGCACTGGTAACCTCCCATTTGGATTACTGGACGGGAGGCTGTCCTTGAAGATAATCTGGAAGCTTCTGACTAAACACTACTGTCTGAATGTCAAGTGGTACATCCCGATGGAATCACTTGATGCTGATTCTAAAGGAGTACCATTGGTTGCCTATCCACTTCCAGGCCAGATTCAAGGTGCTGGTGTTGACCTTCAAAGCCATAAATGGTTTGGGAGATAAATACCTGTCCCTATATCATACTGCCTATCTCCCAAGACAGGCTTCCTCAAACTCGGCCCTCCAGATGTTTTGGGCCTACAACTCCCATTATCCGTAGCTAGCAGGACCAGTGGTCAGGGATGATAGGAATTGTAGTCTCAAAACGTCTGGAGAGCCGAGTTTGAGGAAGCCTTTCCTAAGATCTTGGGAGGAGACATTACTCTGTGTACCACAGTTGGATGTGTATTGATGTGGTGACACACAAAAGGGTCTTTTCAGTAGCGGTGCTCTGTTTGAAAAAAGCTATTCCCTTAGAAGCACACTTGGTGCCAACAGTTTTGTCACACTGGCAACCAAATAAAGACTGAAATCAGATGTTTCCAGGGGTTTGAGATAGGATTAACTGTGGTAGCCTGCTGTGTGATTTTTAGCTGCTCATATTAAGTCAATTGTTATGATTTATAGCTGTTTTTACATAGCTTTATGGAATACATATCATTTTTATTTATTCCTGGAAGTATTTATATAAATATATCCCAGTGGTGTACAATCATTCAAATGACTAATGACTCAGAAAACTTTTAAACAAATATAGAGGTCTGCTGTCATAGAAAAAGTCTTCTAAGAGACCCCTGAAATTCAAAAGTGAGAATGCCAGCTCAGTCTCTGCTGAAAAGGTTCCACAGCCTGGAACTGGTATGCTAAAAGTTATTCTGTTGTATCATTTTCTCCAATCCATCCTGATGGCTTTTTCTATTTTAATCCCTAGAGCTGCAGCCTGACTGATAATTCCCAGAGAGGTGGCCAATTTATAGTCTCCTGCAGCAAAAACCACGCTGTGGGCTAGTTTGTGTGTAACGCTATCTCAAACCATGGTTTAACACAAATGCACAGAGATCCTCCAGAGAGGAGATCACATCTCATTTGCTCCTCCTGCAGTTCTGCTGCTGCACTGTTGCAGGCTAAATCATGGTTTGGCTTAGTGTGTCCTCTGACTCATGGTTTGTCTCCTCCAGGGAAACCATGAGCAGAAGCCATAGAACAAGCATCTGTTACAGCTCATTTGTCTGAAGCAAGGCAATCCATGAATCTGGCTTTAGATGACACACCAAGGCAAACCATGGTTTCACTTAGCACAGGCTGAGGAGCAAAGTGACTAGGGATCTCATCTCTGAGAGCCCTTGTGCTCTTGAATTTGCACAAAGCAATGGTTTAGCTTGGCATTATGCTTCAAGGTCTTGTGGCATCTTAAGCTTTCATGAATTGGAAACCAATTCATCAGTTTGAAGGTGGTTGTTGATGTCATAAGTTCTGGCTGTCTAGAAACAGAATGCTAAACTATATGTGTCTCTCTCTGTGTTTTTTTTTTTAATGCTTGCTCATAGTCTAGTTTAGGCTTCCACCCAACTTACCTTGATTCCTCCACCTCTTTTCCTCACCCATGGTTTAAGTTAAGACAAGAATATTAGGTTACACATTCCAATATTTGCCTTTGGAATCATTGTCCCATATATTTGCATTCGGGTTGATCTTTAGATTGGTTTACTTTGTAAATTTGATTCTAGGCATCTTTGCTTGCCGGAATATAAAATGGGTAGGACTTTAGATTTAAGCTGTTAAGCAAAGTTTGATCCTTGTCCTTAGAACTGAGGCATAGGATAGCTGAGTCATCCTTTGGAGACTTCAGCATGGGAGTAAGAGAGGCTGCCAGTCCTACTGGCATGTGGAAGTGAAGAAGGGATGACAGGCAGCGGAATAGAAGGAAGGTGAGTCTGTTGAAGGTGAAGACTGCTGAAAAATGGAGGCACTGAGCTGCGGCAGATGAGGGGGAAATGAGAGGCGCAAAGAAGCACTAGGAAACTGCTTTATTAGATGTAGATGGAGCCTGTGTGCTTTAGAGTCTGTGGCACACAAACGGATCAGTTGCTAGGCAGACTTGAAATGAGTCTCCCCCACCTTTATGCCCTGCCTGTCACTCACTTGGCAGATTGATAAGATGCAAATTCTCCCTGACCGAAATTGGATTTAAACTGCAGACTGATGAGTAGGAAGGGGAGAATTGATGGAACAGAGATGGGACTTTCTAGCCTTTTATTTATTACTCTTCAACTCTGGACCAGAGCTGCCCTTCCCTTTCTCTCCCCCTGACATGATTTACTGCAAAGAGAATAGGTTTGGAACCAGTTCTGGTGTAACATTTTGCATCTGCCCGCCGCTGGCTCTTCTTGCTAGCAATTATCACTGTCAGAGTGTTAGCTATGGACAGGCTCTGTGTCGTAAACAAGGCAGGGAGGAGGGAAAGATTAATCCCTTCCCCAATCTGAAGAAAGGGAAATGGAGGAGGGGAGGGGGAAGACTTCCAGGAGCTGGCAGGGGAGGAAGGAAAGGGCAATCTGCGACAATAAATTATGTCCCACCTTTCTCTAGAAACTGTACTCAAAGTGGCTCGAAATTTCAAGGGACAATAGAAGTGAAACAAAACAGCAAATGATTAAAGTCGCAATTAAAGCATTTATTTCAGGATGGGTTGTAGCCCAGTGATAGAGAATCTACTCTGCATACAGATGGTCCCTGGTTCAATCCCTGCCATCTCCAGGTAGGGCTGGGGTTGTTCCCCTGTTTGAAACTGTAAAGATCCACTGCCAGTCAATGAAAACAATACTGAGATATTTGGACCAATGGTCTGGCTTAGTACAAGGCAGCTTCCTATACTTTGTAAAAGTTGGACTTTGCTAGAGGGTGAGTCACGCATATACGTTGATTTGGTTTGAAAAACAAATACTAGATACGGCAAAATAAAAGGAGAATTCTCCAGATGCCTAGGTCCAGGTTTGGGCAAGTACTCTTGGGTGAGAGAGCCCCAGCAGAGATTTAAAATCACAAAACATGCAGCCAAGTAAAGTGTGGAAATACAGGCTGTTAGACCTTTAAAAATCCCCTTTCCAAGTTGCTTCCAAAGTTCCCCACTTCCATGAGCATAGAAAGAGACCACATGTTGGATAAGTTAGAAATGGTTTACTTACAACTCTTCAAAGGTCAGGTTCATGTGATTTTCCATACAGCAGAAAGAAAAGACAGGGTGTATAGCTTAGGTTCCAAAATGGTAATTGTATAGAAATAAGCTGGCTTGCTTAAGTCATGAGGTCTAAGCTTGGAGCATCTAGCTTAGATCTCCTCACTGGTAGGGTTCACATGGTGGAAGATGGGAGAACAAAGAGTTTCACAGTTCTTCCTCCCAAGGAGAGGGCAAGTGACCTAGCTAAGCCTGTAGGACAGCTTACTCTATATGGTCTTAACCCCTGCATGCTTTAATTAGAGTTTAGCATGTTGGTTATATGAGGGTGATTTATCCCATAATGTAGTGCTGGAACAGGCAGAATGCCCAATATCCATGTAGAGTCAACTGCTAATGATCTGCCTTTTCCCCATCAACATCTATTATCTGCCACTCTGGCTGGGGGTCAGTCCATTTTATTAAATTGCTTTCAATCTGTATCATAAGCTGCCTTGCAGATTTAAAAATAAATAAATGGAAACGTAAGATGTCCATCTCTTAAATAGTATTTTGTTGTTGTTGTTGTAATCTCATCTTTCATGCAAAGACCCATGTAGCATTTTTTAGGCTGATAGCAACCCTCCAAGGTAGCAAAGAAGCCCAAGGAGAGATTCATGGCAAAGCCAGGGGCCGTCAGCTTGACTTTCTCCTGCACCCAAGCCCAGTCCTGTGGCTTTTTACTGCTTCCTACCGGGAAGATTGAAGAAATCTGGTTGAAAATGATTACTGGTGTGTGTGTGTGGGGGGGGGGGGAATCAGTTATCCAATTGAACTTGGGGAGGCATGGATGAGTAAGTGTGCAGCCCTGGATGGATTAACCGATGGTGTTTGGTCTGCGTTGTGGGAGGTGCAGTTGGAGACAGGTCCTTAACCAGGAAACATAGAGAGGAAATATATTCTGGTGTAGAGGAAGACAAGGGAAGGAAAGAAAGAGGAGCAGAAAGTGCAAAAGCAATGACCACCCGAGTGATTTGGCCTGATGCCAGCAAGAATACAACAGAGAGAAAGAGCAGGAAGCGGACAGTCAATTTATGGTTTGCAGGAGGAAATAAAATGTGACTTTTTAAACTGTCATTTCAAAAGAAGGTTACTTCCAATAAATTAGTCATTTAAATGGGTCCTCTGCTTCTTCAACTTCACGTCAGGAATATGCAACAACAGCAGGATAGACAAACCCTTTCTGCTGTCCAAGGGATTGTGTTGCTCTGCACTCTGTCTCTCGCAAACAGTGCAATAACTTGCATCCTGGGCTGTATGCAAGTCTACAGTGCCATTTTGAAATACTGGATTGTTTTGGGATTTTTTTGCAGGGGAAGCTAAGCCTGATAATGGCCAGTTTTTTTCAAACCTACTGCAACTTCCTAGTCCTCATGCAGCTTGTCCTTGGGGCATGTCCTCTGAATTTGGGGGAGCTCATCCCTATTCACTTTGCAAGGCTCATGACGAGGTTTGAGAATCCCATTAATAGATGAAAGATTCATTGCCTCCTGTTGCTAGCATTCTTTTTGGCATCAGGGCTTCTTAACTGCTTTGACGCCCAGGCAGCCTGCTGTTTGCACATCTGTTTTGGCAATGTTTGTTCGAGTGTCACCTCCTTCCGTGTTGCTGCTCAGTCACAGCGTCAGCATCAGTGATGCATCTGAGCATCCCTCCCTCTGCTGGATGCAGCTCCTTCAATGCTCCAAAGCACACATCAGCATAGGAAACTGCCTTACACCAGGTCCATCTAGCCTGCATCACACTGGCAATATATCTTTCAGAATCATCTTCTTCTTTTTTGCAGTGGAGACAAAAGTCTCCATTTAGTTGCACTGAAGAGTGCCTCTGAAGAAGGACTTGCAGCTGAAAATGTGCTGGGCTCAATAAACTTACTGTACATCTGAGCATCTGGATGCCCTCTCCCTTCCCCCTTGCCTTTTGTGCTTTTACATATTTATTTCCCTATGTTTTCATTGAGCCCTGTCTTGTTTGCTCTGACCTCCAGCAGCAACCCAGGCTGTCTCAGAAGGCTCCTCCTTTGTTGTTCGCTTGTGTTCCTTTGGTGGTGAGAGAGGTTGGGGTTGGCCTGGGGTGTGGTTGTTCATTTGTGGTTGGCTGTGGTGGTCTTTGTTTTCGTGTGTGAGTGGGGTGTGTGTGTGTTTTGGATCAGGTTAGCCATACTGATTTGTATGCTGTTGGTGGATTTTTGTCATTGTCTTGTTGGGCTGTGTATGTGATAAAGGGGTAAAGGTGTCTTCTTCTATTTGTCCCCGTGTCAGTTTCAGTCTATTTGTTAATTTTTCTAGTAGGGCTGTTTCCCATACTATTTGGTACCATTGGTCCATGCTTACTCCTGACAGGTCTCTCCAGTGTCTGGCTATGATGCTTCTGGCTGCTGAATCTCTCCCCCCCCCTCCACCTCTTCCCCCCTTTTCTTCCTAATGTCTCAACAAATGAAACTGATTTGTAAAAATGTTACATGGGGGGGAAAGTACGAGAGAGACATTGCAAACACTTTTGTAAATCAAGAAAATCTTTAATAATAATAAAAAAGAAGGCTCCTCCTCAATCACCTGCTGCCCAATCCTCTTTTAAAACTGGAGATGTTAGGGACTGAACCTGAGACCATCTGTGCATGTTATTAGCAGAAGTACATAAGATGAGTCTAGTCCACCTAGTCCAGCATTTAGCACATCTGCAGAGACTGGGCTCCCTCAGTATCTAAGGTGACCGTGTCCATGCCCTGCACGCATGCCACGTGATGTGCTTGTATCACTTGTGCATTCCATGCAGCACATGTGCAGCACATCACGCCGCATTCCTGCATGACATGAGTATGTTGCATGGCATGCGTAAGTGACACAAGCATGTTGTGCGGCGCCAGCTCCCTCAATCACAGGGGCAAGATGGCATGTCTGCTTTTCAGCAGCTAGCATTCAGAAGCACTCCTGTTTGTGACTGTGGAGATAGAGGGTTGGCATCTTGGCTTGCAGCCATTGATTGCCTTCTCCTCCATTACTTTGTCCAAAAGCCATCCGAGTTAGTGGCCATCATGGCCTCTAGTGGCAGTGAGTTCCATAGTTCAAGCATGCACTGTGTGAACAAGTACTTTCTTTTGCTGATCTGAATCTTCCAACATGCAGCTTCTTTGGAAGTCCACTAGAATTGTGAGAAAGGGGGACTTTCCCCCCCTCTATCCACTTCCCCAACAACACCTGGAGGGCCAGAGGTGCCCCCAAATACTAGGGGAGCTGAAGCCCTCCTCTGCCCCCTATACCCGCCGCTCCTGCTAAAACTGGCAAGTTATGCAAGGCCAGGAATGGGTGACCTGACCAGGTCAGTCATTCATTGTTAATATCAGACGGTGTCTCACTTGATGGGGATAAAGATACAAAGGTGGTTCTCTTTTTCACTCTGTCTGAAATGGCTTCGTAATAACAGGAGGAGTTGGAGAGGCATTTATATTGATTAAACAATTGAGGCCATTTGTCTTCCTGAAACCCCAAAACATAGAGGTGTCTCTTCGCTTCCTACGTTTGCGTTCCAGCTTTTCATTCATTAGAAGCAACAGCCCTTATAATCAAAACGGTGTTTATGATGGCCTGATTTATCACATCGGATTTTGATGACATGTAAATATACAAAATAACAGAGTGCTGGAGTGAGTGGAAATAGATTGGCAGCTGGGTGCCGGCATTAGACAGTGGGCGGAAACTACCGTCGCTGTCTGGATCATGGCCCCCTAGCAAACTCTCTGAGCAGATTTTAGGACCTGCCTTTCAGGTACCATTTCAAAGTTTTTAAGATTTCACTTCCTTTTTTGTATTTACACCCCACCTTTCCTCCCAGGAGCTCAATGTGGCATATGTAGTTCTCCCCCCACCACATTTTATTCTCACAACAACCCTGTGAGGTAAGCCAGGCTGAGAGTGAGTGGTTGGCCCAAGGTAACCCAGTGAGTTTTGTGGCTGAGTGAGGATTTGAAGCCCTGGATTCCCAACACTCTAACCCAGGAGTCCACTGTCCCTCAGGCCTTGTGGGGGGGCAGGCTATATTTTTTGGGGGGAAATGACTGAATTCCTATGCCCCACAAGTAACCCAGAGTTGCAGTTTAAAGAAAAACACACATTCTACTTATGTAAAAACACACTGATTCCTGGACCATCCGCGGGCCGGTTTTAGAAGGCGATTGGGCCGGATCTGGCCCCTGGGCCTTAGTTTGCCTACCCATGCTCTAACCACTACACCACACATCCCTATTCTTTATTTTTCCTACACACGATGCATCCCTAGTCTGTCTTCAGCCCCTAAGCAAGGGTGGCAATTGTTACCACTTGCCATTCACTTAGTTTGCTTAGAAAAATGAGCCAGAATTAAGCTCCAGGGAGCTTACAGTCCCAATTTCAATAGAGGAAGTGATGGAATGGCAAGGCAAGGGGAAAAAGAGAAGAATGCAAGCATGTGCAGTTGCAGACCCAGGCAGCACACACCTGTGCATATCTACATCTGCTGTATCAGGGTAGGTGAGTGACTCATTTTTTACTGCAGAGGTATGGAACTTATTTCTGCCTGGGGCCTACATTCCACTCTGGCCAACCTTCTGAGGGCCACATGCCAGCGGTGGGTGGAGCTGCTAATAAATCACCAAAGTTGTTGATTTCACCCAACACTTGTGCCCCACCGGAGTTATTTCCACTGCACTCACAAACCACAAAAATATGTCAGCCTGGGCAAGCTCCCTTGAGGCAAATTCACTCCCACTTAATAGTACAGTGGTACCTCTGGTTAGGTACTTAATTCATTCCAGAGGTCTGTTCTTAACCTGAAACTGTCCTTAACCTGAAGCACCACTTTAGCTAATGGGGCCTCCTGCTGCTGCCGCCACCAACAGGATTTCTGTTCTCATCCTGAAGCAAAGTTCTTAACCCGAGGTACTATTTCTGGGTTAACGGAGTCTGTAACCTGAAGTGTACATAACCTGAAGCATATGCAACCCGAGGTACCGCTGTAACTATGTCCAGGAAATTAAAATGTATGCCAAGTGGCTGTCACAAGGACCTACAATGGCTGCTGGAGAAGAAAAGCCTCTGTCTCCCTGAATTAGAGTGAATGGCTTAACCCAAAGCAGTGCTTATTTTCTGGCGGTACGCAGTGGTATGCAGTACTGTACCGCCATCTTTTTGAGGGAAAGGAGGCAGCAGGACTCCAGGATCCTGTCAGAGCATTGCACCTCCTTCCCCAAGCCCAGGAAGCATTGGCCCAGCATTGGGAAGGAGGCGCAATGCTCTGACAGGATCCTGGAGTCGTGCTGCCTCCTTTCCTATGCTGGGTGAGGAAGGCCTCCTTACCTGGGCGGTAGCACCCCAGTCGGTGGGGGGGAAGGGAGCATCAAGCAGCTAACCCGCCCTCACCACCCAGTCTTGGTGTAAGGCTTCCCCCCTGTCTCCCCAATTTGCTGGTGAGTACTAGCGGGTGGCGCTGTGTTTAAACCACAGAGCCTAGGACTTGCCAATCAGAAGGTTGGCGGTTCGAATCCCCGCGATGGGGTGAGCTCCCATTGCTCGGTCCCAGATCCTGCCAACCTAGCAGTTCGAAAGCACGTCAAAGTGCAAGTAGATAAATAGGTACCGCTGCAGCGGGAAGGTAAACGGCATTTCTTTGCGCTGCTCTGGTTCATCAGAAGCGGCTTAGTCATGCTGGCCACATGACCCGGAAGCTGTACGCTGGCTCCCTCGGCCAGTAAAGCGAGATGAGCGCCGCAACCCCAGAGTCGGTCATGACTGGACCTAATGGTCAGGGGTCCCTTTACCTTTACCAGCATCCCCCCCCCAGAAAAAAACACACTGACCGAATGAAACTCCATTATTACCCATTTCTTCCACTTGTTGTTCATTCCAACACCATTTCTTTTAATGGAACCAAACGCGGCCCATTCAGACAACTCTCCTCCAAACCTTTACCCGGGCAATGAGAAACTTGATATCAAGGTTAGGAATGAGCCACTGCCGATGCCTCCATCAGATGCCAAGGGCTGTGCTGGTTAAACAAGGAAGCAATTTCCAAAGGTGGCTGACACGCATTAGAAAAGCTGTCGTGATGTTCCCTGGGCTTCCTCTCAAAATCGGATTCTGGCAAGGTCCGGCCCTTTTTGGATCAGGCTCAGCCTTCAGAGGGGATGTATTTTAGAAGACTGGGAGGCAGCATGAAAGCACTAAGACGTCAATAGTATACTCTGGGAATTTTCCAGGGTTTTTTTTTGCTTTGCCTTGCTCATTCAGGGGAATATTTAAAAGCAGAGGCCTTGCTTTGTCATGTCCAGAGAGACCTTTATGATCTTCTTTTTAAAAAACGATAATTATTATTCTGTCTTGCTACTCTCCCCACTCCCTGCCTCTCCTCCAAGTTTAGAACTCCTCCTTGCTGGGAAAGACTTGTGAATAACCTCTTTAGTGAGTTCCCCTCTCCTTCTCTAACAATTGGCATTCATGTAAGAAACCGAGAATAAAAGGGCAGGAACAGGAGAGGCATCTGGGCCTCCTCCACACTAGCGCCTGCTTCCCTCTCTCTCTTTTTTATGATGGAGGTCTTTTGAAGTCAGCTAGGAAAGGTACCACCCTGTGTTTTGGATTTGGAAAGCCTTTTTTCATCTGAATGTTTTAAAATGACCCCCGCAGCATCTTTTGCAAACAACAAAGCGGTCAAATACTTCAGGCAAGATGAAGAGTGGCTACCTGTCTTGCTAGTCTGATGGCTCAGCCTGGAGCTGAAGTCTCTGGGACTCTGTGCCTTTTGATCTGGCAGGTGGATAGAGACTTTCCCTCTCTCCGTTTTGGTTATTTTTAAATAGTCGCAATCTTCTTGTCTGCGTTGGGATAGAGAGCCTTCTGACTTTGCACGCTTCTTTCCAAACCAGTGAGGGAAATAAATTGTTGATGGCTAGCTGTGTCAGAACCTCTTCCCTCCTCAAAAACATCCTTGTCAAGCAATCTGCATGAATTTTTTTAAACTTTTTGAGTGGAAGGCAATACTTTCATATTGATTTGATCCAACTGCTGAGAGAGAGGCAGGAGTTGGGGGACTTAGAATATGAGCATTAAAAAGTGCCAGTGATGTCTCATATGGTTATGCCATGGGATTCATATAAACTTCACAACCTGCTATACGGGTGTCAATCACTATATTTATTAATATTAATTAGCACTTCAAGTTTACGATTTTTGTAAGCTTTAGAATGGGCATACAGTCATACCTCATGTTACGTTTGCTTCAGGTTGTGTCCCGTGGCGACCCGGAAGTACCGGAAAGGGTTACTTCCAGGTTTCGCTGCTCGCACATGCGCAGACGCACATAATGACATCATGCACATGCACAGAAGCGGTGAATCACAACCCGTGCACGCACAGACGCAGGTTGCTTTCTTTTCAGGTTGCGAACGGGCCTCCAGAATGGATCCCGTTCGCATCCAGAGGTACCACTGTATAGAGTAGGTTTATTCCCAATTGCAGGGAAGATTGAGAGAAGAATCATAGACTTGGAAGTGACCCAAAGGGTCATCTAGTCCAACCCCCTGCAATGCAGGAATCTCAGCTAAAGCATCCATGACAGGTGGCCATCCAACCTCTGCTTTAAAATCTCCCATGAAGGAGAGTCCACAACCTCCTGAGAGAGTCTGTTCCACTGTTGAAAAAATGGCTTTCCTAATGCCACCCAGTGAGAGATGCTAAACAGGGAAAACAACTACCTGCTTGAAAGCAGAAGGTCCTGAATTTCACTTGGACTCAAAACTTGCTTTTTCAAAGCTGGCCATTCTTCCCACACATCAGGTGATCAATTTTCAAATGGTGTTCTGATAAATTAACCCCATTTCTTAGAACTTGTCCTGAAGTCCAGCTTTCCCATGCACTACCAACTTACTGCTTTCTGTAGTGCTGGATGAGGCCTGGGCTGCATTCTCAGAATCCAGGAGGAGGCAACAGTGGAAGCAAGAAGTGGCATATCCTTCACAAATTAAAAACAGATGTATTTGTAAGATACTCATACCAGAGATCATTGCATGCAAATGCACCCTTCGCGCATTTGCTAAAAGCCCTACTCTGCTTTCTGTGTGTGGCATTAATTTCCTTGCGATAGCTGATGTGAAAGCCAAGAGGGATTCATGTCCTTTGGATTACAATACATACACATTTGAAAAATGTAATTGTCTGATAATGTGTTCTCAAAGTGGTCCATGGCAGCTGCAATATTTGAAATGGGAGACTGTGTACTGCATTGTGATTTAGTACTCGTGTACAGGTGTTTACATGTGCGGTCATGTGCTCTCTCTCTCTCTCTCTCGCTCTCGCTCTCTCTCTCTCCCCTCCCTCCCTCCTCCCCCTCTCTCTCACACACATTGTTCCCAGATGCAAGCCCGAAACCCAACTTGCTAATATCTGTGCTACCAACAGAACCCTCTCCCCCATGTGGTCTGGGGAGAAGCTACTTGCTGCTGCTACAAGTTGGTCACCTCACCCTGCTTTCCTCAGACCTTCCCCCCCCCCCACTGGCAGACTTATTATGGAAGAAGAGCTGGTGCTGAGATCCATCCCGTGGCAGGAGACCACTACTTTCCTTAAATTCCCCCAAGACGAGGAGAAGAGAAGGTGAAAAATGAGTGACCTGTGGTGGCAGCCCAAAGCTGCAGTGTGGTCCTGATGGGGGAAGCATTGGCAGGGTCAATGATAAATCCTTCTAAAAAAAACCCCATCATTGGTTTGATGCTAACCCCTGGAGAATTACTACTTCTGCAACTCTAAGGTGAAAATAAAAAACCATGGATGTTGTTGGGCTCTTCTTGATAATTAGAGACAGTTGGTGCAGGCGCAACAAAAGCCTGCATGGAACTGAGTCCAGGAAACTTTCCTCCAGGGGTACCTTGCTAGACAAGTCATTATGGAAAAGGGTTCTCTGAAATTAGAAGCCCTGGATATATTACAAGGGTACACATTGAAACTTGATACTCTGTGTGTTCATCCACGGAGGTAGAATGTGTGTTTTCTGATCACATCACTTTGAGACAGGACAGGCATCCTCTATCTGCACTTTCCAGAAACAATTGGAAGATATTTTTGTTCCAACTGGCTTCCCCAAGGGAATAAATAACTCTTTACCACAAGTGTCTACAGTTTTGCGCTTGCTTTAAATGTATTTGTTGTATTTGTATTTTTTAACTATTTTTAACTATAGTTAGCATTAGTTGACTTGAGACTGTTGTTTAGAAGGTGATTAATAAATCGGTGATCATCATCAGCATTATCTTAATCACAGAGCCCCCTTTTTCATTCATGGGACCCAATCCACCAACAGGGATGTTACACTGGAGTGACTCTGGTTAGGAAAAGAAATGTCCCCGAGATATTTCTGAGCTTGGAAATAAAGAGCCTTAGGGACCCATAATGCTTGCCTCAAAATGTGAAGCAGCATTACAATCTTCAAAGTCTTCTCTGGGTCACATTTTAATAGAGGGTCATTATGAAGGTGTGGCTGCCGCCTTTGGTACAAATTTAGAGAAGTTTAAAAAATAGCAAGAATTATTTCCCACTTTGGGGATAGGAAAATGGCTTTAAAAAATAATAATTACTGAGCAAATTTGTTAGGGCAATTTGTTAGGGCAAATGAAGCACTGCCCTGCCAACCTTAGCCTGCTAGGTGCCTGCTCCCCCCCCCCCCCAAACTTGAGGGTTGCATTGCCTATTGGCTTCCTCTTCCTTCATCTCAGTGTGGCCCTTGTAGAACCCAGCAGACAGGATGACTGCAGCAAATACAGAATTGGCTTCTCGTGTCAGGGTGGGCTCCCTGCCTTCCAACCTCCCAGTCCCAAGGGACACCAGTGTTATGGAAATTACAGGGGTGGGGGCACATCTTTAAAGTTGTTAAATGTTACAAATATTATGCCTGAATGCATCCTTTCGACTTGACAGCTCAGGAAAGATACCTAGCTTTATAAACCATATAAAATCAACCCCTTTGCCAATTTCCTCCATTCCAACACCATTTTGCCCTTGGAAAAAGGACTCTCTTCCCTGCCACCTCCCGCCACGACATGTACACCCCCCCTACCCAGGGAAGTGCCTAGAGGTGACAATTGCTGAGCTGATTGTTGGCCAAGGGAAGCCAAATCCCATCACCAGACTTACCTAGGGGTCCAGACACGCAAAGGAAGTTCTATTGCACTTTGGATCGTAGGTACTTAAGAGGTGTTTGCCTCTGCTTATGCTAATATTGTATAACCCTCCCCTTTCTGACATTTTAGTGATGTGGTAATGATGTATCAATGATGCTGTATGAACTGTATGAACTGTATATGGTGGGAAAGTTTTAAAAGTCAATGTCGCCCCATGCTCGGGTTCACTCGCTGCTGTTTGAACCTGTTACGCAACAATAAAGGATCTAAGTCTACTGACTGCTGTTTTGCTCCAAATTACTTGGGTGGAATTTCCTTCTTTTACTGACTGCATGGACCCGTGGGGGACTTGTACCCTGACGAACTGGGCTGTTGAGTAGTCTCTCAACCCAGAATTTTCCTTATCACCAGTCCCCCTCTGTATGCTGAAATATGTTATGGTTCTCTGTCTGAAAACCTACTAGGTGATCATATTGCAGGTAGCGGGGTGAAACTGAACCTAGGGAACAAAAGTCAATTTCTCTGGCATTTCTTTCATCAGCAACAAAGAGAGAAAGAGAGAAGAAAGTAAAATAAAATAAAATGGCCCCTCGGTTTTACTTGGCTGCCTTTGTAGATTAAAAGACTGATTCCCCTCCCTTTCTCTCGCACACACCTACTTTGCAGAATGCTCAAAGGTATTTTCCCTCTCTCACCCACATCTTTTTCTTCCTTTGCTGCCTCCTCCTTAATTTGGTATATAACCTCTATTTTGCTTTCTTCCCCACTCTTTTCTAATGCACATTTATTGAGATAGGGGTGAAAGGAGAAATTACATAAACTGGAGCTCCTGCTACAGCAGCTGCCTCCAAAGAGAGAACCTCGCTGAAACTGCTCCCTCACATAATTAGAAAAATCTGACTTCCTTTAAGGAAGGGTAATGTCTGCACTCTCAGATTTCCCGTTCACACACCTAATTGCTTCTTGATGAAATGAATTAAGACATTTGTGTGTAATCTATCTATCTATATTTGCAAAGTTGCTGAAGCAGTGAATGTTGGATGAGATGCATTCTTTCTGACCCTCTGCAGCCCCACTGTCACCCTCTTTATGAAGAGGTTTAGAGAGGGGTGGGTTGGGAGAAGGGCTTGTTCTTGCTTCCTGAGTCTGGGTTTTGGGGAGTGTGAGTTTTCGCAGGCATGTTCTGCAACATGACACTGATGCAATACCAGTGTGGGGTAGTGGTGTATTTCTTTTGCACTGTCCATGCATCATTCCAATTTACCATATTCGTTGTTCTGTGATGCATTATTGGTGTCTGGAGGTGCTACACTTCAAACTAAAGCAGGGCAGTAAAAATAAACTGGAACATTTGTGATATAGAAAGTTACAGGACTTCAGGAGTATAGGACATGTATACTGATTGGAAATGAAGCAGCCTCTTCCACCTCAAAACAGTATTGAAAGTGGAATCACATACCACTGCCCTGATGGTACCACCACAAGCACAAATAATCCTGAATGCATAATACAGCACAAAGGATGTCCGGAGAGGCCCTGAAACAGATTTAGCTACAGATGTCAGACCCTGACCTAGACTTGGCACCTGTTACTTGTTACAGATCTGGGACAATGAGACAGGCAGAAACAGTGATTCCTTTATCCTCATTCTTAGGATAAGGTTACCAGCTTTTTTTCAATGAATCCAGGGACACTTTTCAACTTCAGTAGGAATGATAGGATTTTATCGGGGACTGATTTGTAAATCCAAGGACTGTCCCCGGGAAACGGGGACGTCTGGTGACCTTATCTTAGGAAGGACGGAGAAAGCTGCCTTATATTGAGCCAGATCTTCACTCAGCCTTGCTCACTATTGTCTACCCTGACTGGCAATGACTCTCCAGGATTTAAGGCAGGGAGTCTCTCCCAGCCACACCTGGAGGTGTTGGGGCTTGAACCTGGGACCTTCTGCATGCGAGGCGAATGCTCTACCACTAAGCTACGTGAGCTCATGTGCTCTGCCACTGAGCTGTGGCCTCAAAGGTAGACAGAGAGGTGAGCGGGCAGGAATGTCAAAGGCTGTGGCTGGTTATTTTGATTTGTTGACTCTAGCTCACTCCGTATCACATCAATATTAGATGACAAAAAGACTGATTTGCCTAAGGTCACAGAAGCAGTCCCGTGGGCACCATGAAACTGGACCCCATCTTCTGCACCAATATGCTGCTGCTTCTAGCTGATTTTTCTGACAGCAGAGAGAGTCCTGATGCATATTAAGAGAGAGCTTCCTATTGCCAGCAATCTAGTTAGCATGCTTTAACTAAGTCCCTATAATAGGCTGGAACACCACCAAAAGCAATTAGAATATATGTATTTGCTTTCTTGCTCTGCTTTGGGGGAGAAGGAGGATGCATTTCCTGCAATTGCATAGACAGCTATTCTGCAATTCTTCTCCAAATGACCCCTCCAAAAGTTGATGGTGTCTGTGTTTTCTTGCCCTGCTTACTTAGACTTAATTTGCTTTCATCATCTGGGAAATGGAGATGGGCCGTTTTTTAAGTCTTTTGAAGGAAGGTTTAGAGAGATCAATAGTTGTGATTGGAGTCCTCGGGCTGGATTTGACATCTATCTTGCCAGGAGATTGCCTTCTCATCATCTTGACTCCTTTGAATCTGAAAGAACCAAGCACCTTTCATTTGTGGATTAGATGCAGAGGCAGGATGCAATCTGATGAGTCAATTTCAATCTCTTCCCCGCTCTTTTCCAGAAGAGAAATTAATTTTATGTTGTGTTTTAGATCAGATATTAATGTTGAACTGATTTGGTTGAGGTTGTAGTTTCAGCTGGACAATCTCATGTTCTCTTTGTGTCTGGTGGTTACAAAAATCCTTCAGTGTAGCAGCAAGAAGATGACAGAAACAGAGATCGTGGCTACAGACAGCAAATTACTATATATTTTGGAAAGCGTTTTTTTTACTATGCATTTGGACACCTCTTAAGGCATCGTAGCCAAATTTTGCATGACGGTTCCTGGGATACAGGACCAGGTTTTAATCTAGGTTTTGGATACAATTGGATGCCATTTTGGATCAAAATGATGGGCTTATGCATTGAGGACCTGGTGCCAGACAGCAACAGGAAGAAAGATGCCACTAGCAGGAAGTGGGGGCAAACACATCAACCCCATTTGTGGTCCCACCTTGCCAAAATAGTCTTCCAACTTTGAAGCTTCTGAAGGCTTTTAGGCTCAGCACTTATACAGTGGTACCTCAGGTTACATACGTTTCAGGTTACATAAACTTCAGGTTACAGACTCCACTAACTCAGAAATAGTCCCTCTGGTTAAGAACTAAAGTGGTGCTTCAGGTTAAGAACAGTTTCAGGTTAAGAACAGACCTCCGGAACGAATTAAGTACTTAACCCGAGGTACCACTGTACTGTTCATGGGGTTGAACTGTCACTGTGACTTAGCACTAGCTGCCCATATGGTACCAGGCTGGGTTCAGTGTTCTTGTATTCAGTTACAAGGCCCTTAACAATGTGGATACCTCAAGTTCTGTCTAAGCCCTTATATCCTTGTTTGGTCAGTGAGATTCTGGGCGGAGTCACTGTTAGGGGTTCCTCCATTGCACGGTATGCACCAGAAGCTGTGTGTTTAGTATTGCTGGCCTAATTTTGTGTAACTCCCTTCCAGCTGAGGTCAGGCAGCCCCCCCCCCCCCACTAAAGAGGTTGTTGTTATCATTGGCATTTTAATCAATGCTTGATTTTCGACTTTTAACTGATGTTTATTTGTTTTTCCTGTTGCATCTTTGTAAACTGCTTGGAGACCCTTGTCAAGTGGCATATAAATTGTTGAAACAAAACAAAACTAATGCAACAAAGTGACAAGGTATAATAATCCCAAAGGCAGGAAAACTATAATTACGGGGTTGTGTGCAATGCTCGTTCTATTCAGAGTAGAGCCTTTGAAGTGAATGAAAATGACTAAATTAGGTTCATTCATTTCAGTAGACCATAGTTGGCTAAAAACCATCCCAATTCCTGGACTGAATGGGCATTGCATCTTTTGTCTTCCACCCAGAAAAGCAACAAGGTTGGGTCCATTTACTTCCTACCTTTGGGCATGTTCCTGAATGTGGAGGCATAACAGAATACCCCTTACCTCTACCCAAAGATCAGAAACAGAGCAAAACAAAACAGTATCCTTTTCAGCCAAAAATACGCGATTAAGGCGGAAAGAATTGACTCATCAGTTTTGAACTCTGGGAACTGAGAGTGTTGGTGTGCTTGTTTTCCTTTAAAGGTATTAATGACGAGAACAACCTCAGACAGGCAGGCTTAGTTTGGTTTATTAATCAATAACAAAATAACATTAGAGACTAATCAGCATTACAGTTCGGTAAGAAAGACACAAGAGGCAATTATAGCTTTTCAAAGGAACCAAACAGATTAACATTTCTTCGAAGAATGCAAAAACATGCACAATATTTATAGATTGCCAAGACAAAGCTAATCTCTTTTACCCATAATCCTCTTAATGAGAAATTCCATTCACAATCACTTTCCCATCTTCTGGGCTCCCCCCCCCCCAGTTGATGCTAATCCGCATAGATGGAGCATCAGGATCAGCACAGCTGGTGGAAATGAAACGGGGATGGTGCCGGATTCTCAGAGGTGGAATTTACAAGAGCCGGTTCTGAAAAGCAACATTTCTCCAGAACTATTGTGGCGGAAAAATTGTGTTTGCTTTCCAAAATGCCCTCCTCTGGGTTTCTTTACGAGAGGAAGGGGCTTCCTCAGCCAGCTACCCCTTGCTGTGAACCACCTGTGGCTCAGACATCACTCTCCACCTCCCGCCCCTCAAAGCAAGCTTTTTGCAGTTTGATTTATTGCCCAGACCTTTTTTTTGTGTGTAACCAGTCTCCGATATCATAAAATATTAAAAGCATCCATACATTGACCCTCACATTTTGATAAATTTCACACCTCATTGGGCACCGGAGTCAAGGACAGCAGCACATTTTCTCTTGACACGGTATGAAGATGTGAGCAATTTTTTATATATATAAAGAAAACTCTATTGTTTTATGTCGCTGTCTTCATTTTACTTGTGATTCTGTTTACATCCGAGTCTTTGTCACTATGGCAACCTACTTAGACAAATGTGGTTTACATTCTTGAGTTTGGACGGCATGCCTCCCTCCCTCTCCATCACTGTCAAGAAAGTGACTACGTATAGGCAGAGAAAGCGAGAGGTGTGGACTTGTCTGCCTTCCTCTCTTAGCAGAGTGGCACACATGTTGCCTGGCGCCGAACAGGAGATAGACCGCCCTGCAATGCTCCCAACATCCTTGCCTTTTCTCCAAATGGCTGTTCTGTCAAACAGCTCACATCGTCTAATGAGAGGATTAGGCTGGGATTTTCATTCAGAGTTTAAGGGCAGATTCATGCACTTCCTGTTAGTTGGTAGAAAGGCTCTCTGCGTGTTTTTCTCTCTGCTGCAAACTGTGTGGCAGCTTTGAAGTGGGGACAGGTTATTTTCTCATTGCAAAAAAAGAAAAGCGTAGAGAGCCAGTGTGGTGTAGTGGTTAAGAACGATAGACTCGTAATCTGGGGAACCGGGTTCGCGTCTCCGCTCCTCCACATGCAGCTGCTGGGTGACCTTGGGCTAGTCACACTTCTTTGAAGTCTCTCAGCCCCACTCACCTCACAGAGTGTTTGCTGTGGGGGAGGAAGGGAAAGGAGAATGTTAGCCGCTTTGAGACTCCTTCGGGTAGTGATAAAGTGGGGTATCAAATCCAAACTACTCTTCTTCTTCTTCTTCCTTTCTGACCTTCACTCAGAGGCCACCAGACTGGGAGTTTGCACCCCCTCCCTGACACTGCAATGCAGAGACTTAAGACAGTGTTTGCCAACCGGATGCCCTCCAGATACTGTGGACTACAACTCTCAGCTGGCTGGGGCTGATGGGAATTGTAGTTCAGCAACACCAGGAAGACTACCGATTCCCCACCCTGGGGTGCAGGCTCTCTATGCTGCCATCTGAAGTCTCAAAGGGCCTCTGCTAAGGATTTATCCTGGCACCTCTCATTTTCAATTTGCATATAAATGATGTGGTTATACAGTTGCCTTCCTCTCAATATTCCCTCCTCCAGTTAAAAACATTTCAACTCTTATACATACAGATGACACAGTCTTGACATCTTTAACTCAGATTGAGTTACAATGCCTTCTTCAGTAGTTTAGTATAAAAATGAAGGCTTGCAGCCTAAGTATAAAATCCTTCCCAAAGTGGTATTTTTCCCAGAAAAGACATTGCAAACATCTCTGAATGTTAGATGTAGTAGAAATTGGGTGTGCACATTCTCTCCCCCCCCCAAGATATTTAGGGGTACTTTTTTTCTCAGATGAGAAGCTGGATGCACTATGTAGAGTTTTCAACAGAGGAAGTGTCAAAACCATTGGGTGTTTTAAGTTTCTGTCGACTTAGGGGGTGGAAATCTGGTAGCAGCAGCACAGAAGCTGTAGAATAGTATTGTAAGTTTAGATTGGGGTAGGCTGTATGAGTCCCTTCTAATTCAACTGCTGGAATAGGCAGGCAAGTTTCTTGGTAATGGCCTAAGTATGGGTCATTAACGTAAATAAAGGAAGTGGTTCTGTGCCAGAAAGAAAATGCTCTCTGAAATGTCTGTTAGAAAGACAACTCAGAGTTGAGTTGTAGGAACTAGAGACTAGAAGTAGACTGCAGGCTGTGCAGCTGAGAGATAGAGCCATGCCTGATTTCTGCTGGGATCCAAGGCTGCAGATATGGGAGAAGCTGTGAGCCCCCCATCATGGGCAGGAGTGCTAACTTGAATAATATTTGAAGGGGGCAGGTAACCCCTGCCCCACATAATCGATCACAAGACACGGTGCACACACAGCGTTTGAATGGCAATGCCCATCAACTTGGATGGGGGGGGCTCAAATATTTTAGTGGGGGGCCCAAAGACCCCTCAGCCCCTAGGAGTTGCCTGCTATGATCATAGGTTCAGGTTGTATACATGTGTAAATAAAGCATATGTCATAAAGGCACCACAGTCTTCCCTGTCCCTCATTCTGAAGAAACTGAACCCTGGTTAAGATCCTCGAAACCCCAGAATCAAACATCACATGGAGACCTTGGTGGCGTGCAACAATAGGAAGCACGTTCCACAACTTCACTACATAGCCTAGGTGTGGGTCTCGGGGAATACAAGTCCCTTGAAGAGAACCCAAAACAAATACATATGATTGTTGTTGGTGCTCTTCCCATCAGTTCCCTCCTAATTTATGCAGAGCAGAACTGGCAGTAACAACAATACAAACAGTGGCATGTGAAATTATATTAAACTTTTGGCTAAGAAATATGAGCCTTGCTATCTGCTTCAGGTAGCCTTTGTTTCATCCCTGGTCGTGAAATTAGGCTTTTCTGAACTGTGTGTAAAGAGTTTGGCACAAAAAAACTCTTAAATTAGAAACTCACTGATGTATCCCTTCAGATGGACACAGCAGCCCTATCCATTTTTTTAAAAAACAGCACCACCGTATACATTCCTCTCATACTACCTTGGCATTTTTATAGATTTGCAGAAACTGAGAGATAAGACAGCCTTTGCAAAAGCCCGGCTAAATCTGATGCTTTCAGCTGTTTTAGAAAGAAAATTCAGAAATATACCATATTCTGTGCCTGCCTGTCCTCGTGACTTAAACTGAGTTGAAGACCTTGTACAAATTATTGTATTGTGCCCTTCGCAAAAGAAGATTGAGAGGATTTTTTTAAGGAAATATGGAGAGTGAGGCCTGACCATGAGCCTGCAATTTATATAGTGGATAAAATAGCTATATCTCTCTATACAGTGGTACCTCAGGTTACAGACTCCGCTAACCTAGAAATAGTACCTTGGGTTAAGAACTTCGCTTCAGGATGAGAATAGAAATTGTGTGGCGTGGCAGCAGCAGTGGGAGGCCCCATTAGCTAAAGTGGTGCTTCAGGTTAAGAACAGTTTCAGGTTAAGAACAGACCTCTGGAACGAATTAAGTTCTTAACCAGAGGTACCACTGTACTATTTTTTCACTTGCCCATCATCACACTGGGGACCATGTATGCATGCATGCACAGCTGAGTTAAAATGGTGAAGGAAACCTAAGAAGTTCTGAGCAAGCAGGCTTTTGCAGTCCCTTTGAGTGAAGGCAAGGGGGATGAAGGATATGTCCACCACCCTGCCACTAAGAGAAGGCAGCTTACATTTTAGAACTGTGGGCCTCTTCCGAGGCGGCAGCAAGGAGGGAAGGGCAGAAAGAAAACCAATGAGAGAAGAAGCCTGCAAGAGGAGCAAGGAAGTTGTGTTGGTGGTGAAGGGGAAAAGACATGTTCCATTGCTGAAGGTTGACACCACCTCTTCTTCTTCTTCTTCTTCTTCTTCTTCTTCTTCTTCTTCTTCTTCACCTTCATCTTCATCATCTTCTTCTTCTCCTGCGATCACTCGTAGCCGAGTAAGATTGTCTTCCATAAACACGGTTTTAACAATGAGTCCATAAGTAACTGTGGAGGCCAATTCTGGATCCACACATCCTTCCACAGTGGGGGCATTGGTTTCTGGGCAGGGGCTGATCACGGTGTGGATTTGCCAAGCATTCCTTCCTCCTAGCACGTTTCTCCCTTGCGTCCTGAGTTTGAGTGTCTTCAAAGCCCATGACACCTTTGGCAAAGGCTGTTCTCCAACTGGAGCGCTCGCAGGCCAGTGTTTCCGCCACTTACTGAGAGGGGGACAAGAGAAGTTCAGGGATGCTGGAGATGTGTGGCTCCGCAGGGGCATCAAATGGACTTGGCTGCCACAGACTGTGTTCTGTGAGTTCCCTCTCTTGGTAAGCAGCAGTGATCCAAGAAGCCTGGAGAACAAGCTAACCTCACACCCAGTGGCTCACAAGCCACTACTGCAATTGTGAGGAAATGAGAGGAGGGTTGGTCAAGAAGTAAAGAGGGATTGGAAAGAGGGTATGGGCTGGGCTGGGTTGCACAGGTGGGTTAGTGAGCAGGGGCACAACCTCTAGCATATATAGCTAGGGATATATATGGGGAGCAGGTGGCGCTGTGGTCTAAACCACTGGGCCTCTTGGACTTGCTGTTTGGAAGGTCAGCGGTTTGAATCCCCATGATGGGGTGAGCTCTCGTTGCTCTGTCCCAGCTCTTGCCAATCTAGCAGTTTGAAAGCAGGCCAGTGCAAGTAGATAAATAGGTACTGCTGTGGTGGAAAAGTACATGGCATTTCCGTGCGCTCTAGTTTTCATCACTGTTGTGCCAGAAGCGGTTTAGTTATGCTGGCCACGTGACCCAGAAAGCTGTCTGTGGGTAAACGCCGGCTCCCTTGGCCTGAAAAGTGAGATGAGCATCACAACCACATAGTCACCTTCGACTGGACTTAACTGTCCAGGGGTCCTTTACCTTTTTTACCTTTCATAGCTAGGAATATATATATATGAATGAGAATATATAGCTATGAATAGCATATTTTCTGTCTGCAGTTACTGATGAAAGGAGAATATCCTTCAAGAGAGAATGCAATGCCTTGTCAGGAGCTTCAGAATTTTAAGTTTGTTTTATGCTTTCTTCCGTCAGGTTTTCCTTGATTTTATTCAGACTTGCGTGAATTATTTTTATTTCATATTAATATATTCTTTTAAAGGGGCATGTTGTCACCTGACAGGGGAATTTGGCATTATGAGTCTGTTCCTGTCATAGCATGGTGCTGATAATGACAAGGCTGCAGGTTCGATTCCCGTACGGGACAGCTACATTGCCAGAGGATTCTCAGGGTCCCTTCCAACTTGATGATTCTGTGATACTTTAGGTCTGAACTAACTTCTGTTGCTGTCACCTTACGTCACTGTCGCCCTGTTAAACTTTGGTTTTGCGACGGTTTGGTGGCTGGATACAAATAGAGGAATCTGAACCTGGTGCCAGTGACTTCAGCCATCTGTTGCTACAGCCAGCCAGCCAACATAGGCCCAGAAGCCGAATGGCCGGTTCAAGGCCAGCCGGCCCTCCAGCCAGTTGGGAGCGCATCAGAATATTGAAGCACATCCTCCCTCTGAACAGAAGTGCCTCAAGCCAGTCACTCTTTCCAACCAAGGCAGTCCAATTCTCCATTTTTCTTTTCCAATTAACATTCAGTTTCCTGCGGCTATGGAGCATGATCATTCTTAATTGGGTTTTTTTTGGGGGGGGGGGCAACTTTTAAAAAAATAATGTACTTTCTCAAATCTGACCATGCTGATTCCCCCGGTTTTGTTTCTCTGTGGCCCTGTTCTGCTTGCTTAGACATTGACATGCAGCACCTGAACTTGATATTAGAGGGAGTGATTTGGTTGGGTTTAAGGGGCCAGGAGGAAGTGAGGCGCTTGTCTTTCCTTGCAGATTGCCGCATGGCTTGGTAGGTGAACTAGACATGGGAGTTAACAGTGCAGTCCGTAACTCCTGTCACTTTTATGGCCTTGCTCTGAGGACTGTGTTTCTTATTGCCCAGGCTGATTGAACATCATCCTGTGTTATGGCAACAGAAGGTTCCTGTACGTGATTGAAGGGTGGAGGAAACTCATTCCAATAGCCTCATGTATTCTTTCTTTCTTTCTTTCTTTCTTTCTTTCTTTCTTTCTTTCTTTCTTTCTGCTTTTTAAATAAGTGTGTGTGTGTGTGTGTGTGTGTGTGTGTGTGTAAAGTAACGAGAAATTTAGCCTCCCTCTCCTCCTTGCAATGCAGCAAGCTAATTGAAAATAACATTAATGTTAATGATGCATTCCGTGTTTAGAAGTTAGAGAGGTGATTAATACATTGTACATTGTATATTAACACCTTCTTAGTGGCATAATGGAGACAAAATATATGCTGTGCTGTGATCAGGTTGTTTATTCCCCCCCCCCCTTCTCTGCTTCCCTTGCCCCCCTTATACCTTGAAACTGCAAGGCTTCTGACTCACAAGGCTTTGATTTAAAGTATACTTTTAAGTCAATCAATAAAAGATTATTTCTCAGGCTTAAAAAAAAAAAATGTTTTGCATGAATTGAGAGTTGAGAGGCAACAAATGAAAAGATATTTCCAGTGTATGGGTTTCACATTTTGATCCTCACACCAGCTCTGTAAGGTAAGGTTGAGTTTAGAGATGGAGAAAATAGTGATTTGCTCAAAGTAATCTAGTGAGTTTTCACAGTGAGAACCAGAGTTTCAAGGGATCATCTTTTCCACCCCAACTTGAGATGCCAGGGATTTGCACCTGGGAATGTCTGCATGCAAAATGTACTCTATCACTGAGCTTTTGCCCTTCCCAAAATTAGAACGTAGGAAGTTACCTGATTCAGAGTCAGACCACTGACCCATCTTGTTCAGTACTCACCATAGTTTCAGAAAGCCTTTCCGAGTCCTACCTGGTGACGCCAAGAACTGAGCATGGGACCTTCATGTACAACATGTCTTTGTCACAGAGCCAAAACCCTTCTTCTCTTTCCTGCTTATTCAAGAGAGCCTTTAGGGAGAGCTTTTCCCCTCCTCCTCTTCCTCCTCTCCACTCACTAACCAGTAACTGCATCCAATATCCCTTGTAGTCGTACTTTTTCCAACGGTGATAAATCACAGCTACACTGTCTCTGGCATGACTATGGAATGAAGGCTTTGATTAATCGTTAAGGTGGTCAGAAATATTGTGTCTATGTGACAAGGAAGAGCCCAGCCTCTGTGTTCCCCCCTCACTCTCATGTGTGCACATGTTTGATGTAGATTTGACTTCTGAAATTACGAATTTGCCATGCGCTCTGGGATCTACCCTCTTCACAAATTTTCTGGCTTCGCTTGTCCAGCTAGCCAATAAAATATCATTTAATTTAATTGCCCAGTGCCTACTTGTGTCTTTGAAACTACCGTTTAATGCCTGTGGGAGAAAAATCCATCGAGGGGAGAGGGAGGCTGACAATCTAACCCTCCAAGTGCTCCCTGATGGATTGAAAGGCTTTGAGGATGTGGCTTGCTTTTGCCTTGGGGCCCTAACCTTTTAAGTCTGAAACACAGAACCTTTTCCTCAATTTTTTTTTAACAGTACCATAGGTTGGTTCAAAGATTCTCCCACGCTGCTCTTGTTGTACTGTTTTCTCATCCCATCTTACTCCTCCCACAGAGTTCAGGCAGCCTTTTTGCAATCATCTTCCTTGACGAGCGAGTAGGGAGGGAGAGAAGCAAGGAAGCAAGCAAGCAATGGAGTCTTCTAATACAGGGGAAAGTCTGTTCATTTGCAAGTCTAGAAGGAATGGCTGGGAAATGATGGTGGGTGCTAGCCTCATGGTGCAGACCCCTTTCCCCGTCCACTGCCAAATGGCCCAAAATCAGCCTCCCAGTCTGCTTAGCCCTGGAATTCGTTTTGAGAAAGGCGTGTGCATGGTGGGGATATTAAGCAAGTTCTCCCAAGCAAAAATGCTGTTGTAAAAAGGGAAGAGATTTCTTCTTCACCACCACCAACATGGATGCCTTTGAAAATGGATTAGACAAATTAACAGAGAAGGAGATGGCTTTCAATGGCTACTAGTCATAATGACTATGCGTTGCCTCCGTGGGCAGAGGCTGTATGCTTCTGAATACCAGTTGCTGGAAAGAGCAGGTGTGGAGTGTTCTCAGATCCTGCTCGCTGGTTTCCCACAAGGCATCTGGTGGGCCACTGTGTAAACAGATGGGCCATTGATCTGATCCAACAGGTTGAAAACAGGTTCTGTATGCAGTAGGGTCAAGCTCCAGCAACTCTTTGCTGGCCTAGGAGATGCCCCTTTCTGAAATTCTGGAGAGCTGTTACAAGCAGGGGCACCATCTTGCCCTCAGGAATGTGGGTGCCACCCACATCAAAAACATCTTTGATGTTTTTATAATGTTGCACTATTTTAGTGTTGTTAGCCGCCCTGAGCCCGGCTTCGGCTGGGGAGGGCGGGATATAAATAAAATTTATTATTATTATTATTATTATCACCGTAACATGGGTGCGCGACGCCACACACACGTGCCTGCAAGTAGTGTATGTGATGTGTAATAAGCAAAAATCTGCCCTTATTCCCTTATGGGGGACACAAGAACTCTTATAGAGTCCTTTGTAGGTTCTCCATCAGTCGGAGAAAATAACAGAGGCCCACCAGAGAATATTGAGAAACAAAGTAGCTCGTAAGCCTGATCTTTATTGAAACTGTTGCAACAGGGTGCTCCCTTCACACACAGGAAAGGAGGAGGACCCCGAACAAAGGTGTGCCCACCCTTAAATAGACATTTTAAATTGCCTGTCCTGGAGTCCAAGACCACCCCCAGAAACATCATACCTACATCACAGAAAGGGCGGTCTACAACAGAAATCTGAGTGCGTTGTTTATCTCCTGTCTGGCAGACCTGTTAATGGTCACTTGATTGGATACCCTGGGGAGCCTGGTCAGTCTTTTGTAATGAGCCAGGTCACAGACTCACCCTATTCATACACAGACATGACAGGATTTGTGAATGAAAAGACAAAGGGGAAGGCTTTTCCACTTTCCTTTGACCTTGCAGAGAAATGTTTGAGGTCAATTTGGGAGGGACAAAATGTTTTCAGGACATTTCCTGTGGGGTTTCAGACATGTGGTTTTTATATGCAGTTATGAACATTTATATATAACACCTTAAATTTTTTATTTCAGATGTCACACACATGCAACATCACATCACGTTTTTTTTTTTGGGGGGGTGCTCTGTGCACACATGTGCATGTGAGATCGCACGTCTGCGTTGCAGGTGCTGGCAGCACCTCCTCCTCCTCCTCTCCACAACCAGCTGGGCACCCTTTTCTGTGTGGAAGGGCTTGGATTCAGAGGCAGAGAGACTCTGCCCCCATGTCTGCCCCCTGCCCAGGAAAAGGGTGACTCACTGGCTGGCTGCAGAGAGTAGCGCTGAACTGCTTCTCTCTTGGAGGCAGCACCGCAAAGGCTGGCTGCCTCTCTCTGGCTTTGCTCATTGACGGTCATGGACTGGCTAGACAAGGAGGAGTGGTAGATATCAGTTGCCCAGGAAGCACCAGAGGGTGACACTGAGGAGCGAGATGTTGACCCTGACTCAGACTGGTGGAAGCAATCCACAGAGGGAGCCATCGGGGAAGTATTGGAGCCAGAGAGTGGGGGTGAAAGACAGAGGCACAGCGTGAGCACAGACCCTGATGGAAGAGAGGAGAGGGCAGAGGCTACACCTTCCATGATGCAGGACACTCCCCTCCCCCCCCTTTCTCAATGCAAGAAAAGAAAGCTGAAAAACGGAAAAGAGCAGATAAGAAAAGCAGAATCATCCTGGAAGAATGTATAGAGAGAAAGGGAAGGAGGGGTTTCCAGCTTCTGCAACTTTCATACCTTAAGAACTTCGGTGTTGGGTATCTCTGATTGTGAAGCAATAAAGTTCTTTGCATTCAAGTCGCGTGCCTGTTTCTGATTTACAGCCCAGTCGGGAAGGCTATTTGGGCAGCCTGTGACATTGACTTTGTGGATGCCCGGCCCCCACAATTATATTATTGTGGGTGCCCAAGCACCCACAGCCCCCTGCAGTTGGCTGCTTTGGTTACAATCAGTGTGAACAGTACGTAGCTAGATGAACTCAAGGGTCTAACTCAGCTTAAGGGCGCTTCCTATGACTCATATTGTTGCCTTAATATTCATCACTAATATAAATGAAGATGGGAAGCTCCCCCCTCCCTCCTTCTTTTTACATTTATATCCTGTCTTTCATGCAAGGAGTTCAAGGTAGCAAACATGGGTCTTCCCATTTTATTCTCACAACAATCCTATGAAGTAGGGTTCCTAGCCATATCTCTTGTCATTCATAGTGTATAAAAAGATGCGAGGAGCAGGTGGCACTGTAGTCTAAACCACTGAGCCTCTTGGGCTTGCCGATTGGAAAGTCAGCGATTCGAATCCCCACAACAGAGTGAGCTCCCATTTCTCTGTCCCAGCTTCTGCCAACCTAGCAGTTCGAAAGCACACCAGTGCAAATAGATAAATAAGTACTGCTGTGACGGGAAGGTAAATAATGTTTCCATGTGCTCTGGTTTCCGTCACGGTGTTGCGTTGCCCCAGTAGCAGCTTAGTCATTCTGGCCACATGACCCAGAAAGTTGTCTGTGGACAAACGCCGGCTCCCTTGGCTTGAAAGCAAAATGAGCACCGCACTCCATAGTCCCCTTTGACTGGACTTAACCATCCAGGGGTCCTTTACATTTTTACCTTTTAAAAAGATGCCTGTAATTGGAAATATTCTGTACAGCTGAATTTGGAAAAGTTTGAAATTCACATTGTTAAATTTGAGTTTGGAAATCTGTGCAAAATTTCACTTCTCCTTTGGTCTGTCTTTGCTCCTAGCTCTTGAGGCAGCTGGCTAGCTATCAGCTATTCTTCCAGTCTATAATCCGGGGCCCTTGTGTTCTGTATGCCTCCCTGCCCCACCCCGGGTCCTGGTTGGCAGACAGACAGACCCCAGAGAGTTTCAGCAGCGATTTTAACCAGCCAGGATTTTCACTCATAAAATCATGTTCTGCCAAGTAACCAGCACTATGATCTGAAAAACCAATAAATGTCAGATTTTGCAAGGGTTACTTCTGCGAGAGTATGCTATTTTATCGACTGTTGTATTTCTTCTTCTGTTATACTGCTCTGTTCTTACAGAGAACTGTGTTTTTGCTTTTATCTATTATTTTTAAGTCACCTTGAGGGGTTGTATTGGGGAAGGGCTGTGGCTCAGGAGAAGATCCATGGGAGACAGGGCTGCAAAAGGAGTCTCCATAGTATCTGAATGACCCATCTGCAATGTTTAGCCTCAATCCACAAGCCCTCAAACAGCAAGTTCGGTTTGTGAATCACGGAAATGAGATGAAATTGAAGTTAGCATAAATGAACCTGTTGTATGTTCCAGCCGCTAGAGGGAGGAAAAAGAAAAAATGCATTCGAGTTTCCAGCTGGAGAGAGAAAAATAAAGAAGTGTGTGTATGTCAGTGAGATTCTCATTGTAGTCTTCCTAGTTTTGCTAATGTGATTCATTATGTAGAGCTTTGTTCCACTTGATTCCACTTAAGTTCTGCCTTGATCGCTGAAGTTGCCAAGCGGACATTATGTTCCCCCCACCACTTCAAAATTAAAAATAAAATAATTACCAATGCTCCTGGAAAGATGAGCCAGTCTCCTTTCAAAGCGAGAGATGTCCATGTGGCTTTTATGAGGTAAAACTCACACAAAAAACTAGGTGGAAAGAAAGAAGCACACCCTGTTCTGTATCCACCTCACAGATGAGACAACAGAGAAAACTCTTATGAATCAAGAAACCCCTCATAGTTCCCCCCCCACAGACTTGGTGGCATGTTCTGTACTTGCAGCCCAGCAGGGGCTTGGACCAAGGTGTAGGTGGCAACCATTTTGTTCCATGACGAAAATTACGTTCCGAGGAGGCCCTTTTGGCAAATGCGTTTAACTGTGTGAGCAGGGAGGAAAGAAAAGAAACTCCCCCAGCCAAGCAAAAATGCTATAAAGAGTCCCCTTCTGATATTAATTTGCTACTGGCCACTTGATTAATTTGCTACTCACCAGTGTGGTATAGTGGTTAGGAGCAATGGACTCGTAATCTGGTGAACCGGGTTTGCTTCCCCGCTCCTCCACATGCAGCTGCTGGGTGACCTTGGGCCAGTCACACTTCTCTGAAGGCTCTCAGCCTCACTCACCTCACAGAGTGTTTGTTGTAGGGGAGGAAGGGAAAGGAGATTGTTAGCTGCTTTGAGACTTCTTAGGATAGTGATAAAGCGGGATATCAAATCCAAACTCTTCTTCTTATTATTCTTCCACTTGTGAGGTATAATTTTCTTTTTGTAAGCAGATGCCCAGGTGTGGGTAGCTGCCATTTTGCTTTTGTTACTAAGCAGAGTGCTGACTGAGGTGAGGAGGCCTCTGTATCTCCATATGTCAGAATTAGGATTTTTCCCACAAAGGCTGTGTGCCTTTAACTTCTGAAAGGCAGGCGTAAATTCAACAGGTGCAGTTCTCCCTCACCACTACCTAAGCTAGCTGAACCAGGGTTCAGATCATTACTCTGCTATGAAGTTGACACTGTGCTTGCCCCTGTCTCTCAGTCTGACCTCCTTAGAGGGAAGTTGTGAAGGAGAAAGTGTGGGACGGGGGATTGTACAACATCATGGTCTCCTTGGAGGAAGATGTAATACATTCATTACACTGATGCACTGAAAGCAAGCGTTGCTATCTGCCATTGGTGCTAAAAGCAGAGGAACCAGATTTTTTACACTTTTTAAAACGGAATTCTAAACATTACTCACAGTGGAACTCAAACACTATAAATGTTAAATGCACTTGCAAGTTACGTCTTGATATTGACACTAATGGTGTGGTTGGCAGGGCCTTCATGTCATTTCAATAACCCATCAAAGTGTGCCAGATTTTGCTGCAATAAACATTGAAATTTGGGACCCTGGTACTTTTTTATTATGGGAAAACCTGGCCGCTTTGCAGCGTATGTGTGTGTGTGCTGTCCCCAATTGATATTGCTTGGGAACTTTTTGTACCAGGGCTGAAAAAGTCAAGTGTGAATCAGCTATTACAAATCAGCTCTCTCAAAGATACAACACATGATTATGGCATTTGCTAGAGGAGTCGGAAGAGTCTCTGGCTGGGCGTAACTTTAAAACTCATCTGTCATGCATGGCCTCAAAAGACCCACCTGAATATTGGCGACACTCTGCAATAGGTGAAAAAATTATCTGTTATGTACTGAGTTGAATAGGATCCAAACTGCAGCAGTCTGATTGGTCCTAGAACAATAGGATCCAAATTGCAGCAGTCTGATTGGTCCTAGAACAATAGGATTCAGAATGCAGCAGTCTGATTGGTCCTAGAACAATGCAGCAGTATGATTGGTTGGCAGGAACCACCCAATCATGCTCCAGATATAAGTGAATCCACAACCTGATTGGCTTACAGTAGAATTCCAGAATTAGCCAATCATGTGCAGCCCATTGTGTAAATAATGTATATAAAGCAGATACTTTCCTCGTCACCACCATGAGCTGAATAAAGAGCATGAAATCACTTTGCGACTCTGAGTATATTTCATTATCCTTAGCATATCCCTTCTGAGGAAAGGGGGAGGGGCAGAAAAAAAGCCAAGAACCAACCTTTCCCAGGATATATCTCTGTAACTGATGGTCCTCCTAAACATGCCACCATTTTTAGGTATTGTATGCCCTTGAGTAAACAACAACAGAACAGTGTCTAACACTCTCAGAAAAAAAAATTTGATTATCCAGTTTGCAACCAACCTCACATTAACAAATTCCACCTGGTACTGATATGACCACACACCTCGTGCTGGTATAAGTAGCCTGTTTTTCATCAAACACCAAATAAAAAAACCTACAGGTGGGTGGGCAGGAGAAACATCAGATAGCTAATGACCGCCAGTCGATGATTTTAGCATTTATTGACTGTCTGCATGTTGATGAACAGCAGCGCTCTTTATTAATAAAATACCTGCATCATCTCTCCCAGTTAGAAAACTGTGACGGATTTATCCCACTTTGGCAGCTCACTCCTTCGCCTCCCCTTTGGCCCTGGTTTTGCATGCAGCGCAGGCCTGCCAAAGTCTTTCTATTCCCCTTTTGTCTGCGGTGATAATAGCCTCAAATGAAGCCCCTAGAGTGGCTTCTGGAATCCGGCATGCCCTACCTGATTTGTGCTTGGAGCCTGTGCTTGGTTATTTTATTTTATTGTTGCTCGCAGACCCTGTGGCTGCTCAAGCTGGCTCGGCCTGGAGTGATTCAGCTGCCGAGGAACCGCTGGTGCAGTTGGCTCTCTCAGTGCCAGCTTTCTTTTGGAAACGATGTGGGGGCAAAGGGGTTATACATTTCTGTAATGCTTGCTGCAGCTCAGCCTGCAAGGAAGCCTTAAGTGTGTGTAACTGAGACAATTGCACCTTCTTTGACTGTTTACCTCCAGGATTCTTTTCCTCTATAGTTTCTCATCTGGAAGTAAGAGCCATTGAACTCAGCTTAGGATAGTTCCGTGTCCCTTTTACTGAAACTGTTGTTGTTGTTTAGTTGTTTAGTTGTGTCTGACTCTTCGTGACCCCATGGACCAGAGCACGCCAGGCACTCCTGTCTTCCACTGCTTCCCACAGTTTCGTCAGACTCATGTTTGTAGCTTCGAGAACAGTGTCCAACCATCTCGTCCTCTGTCATCCCCTTCTCCTTGTGCCCTCAATCTTTCCCAACATCAGGGTCTTTTCCAGGGAGTCTTCTCTTCTCATGAGGTGGCCAAACTACTGGAGCCTCAGCTTCACGATCTGTCCTTCCAGTGAGAACTCAGGGCTGATTTCCTTCAGAATGGATCGGTTAGATCTTCTTGCAGTCCATGGGACTCTCAAGAGTCTGCTCTAGCACCATAATTCAAAAGCATCAATTCTTTGGCGATCAGCCTTCTTTATGGTCCAGTTCTCACTTCCAAACATCAATACTGGGAAAACCATAGCTTTAATTATACAGACCTTTGTTGGCAAGGTGATGTCTCTGCTTTTTAAGATGCTGACTGACACTGTAGTTTAGGTTAAAGAAAAGGTGTGCTAAGTGGTGACATGATAGAGGAGCATAGGTACTGACCCTGGGAGGGCCGAGGCAGTTTCGGGCCCCTGAATGTATTTTTTTGAGGGGGACAGGCCCCCTCAATTTTCAGAGGGCATTTGGCTCTTTCCCCCGGCTCCTTGCGACATCACTCACACAACATCAGGACATTGTGTGAAGTCACATTGCCATTCCCCAAAATCCTCTGGCACCTCTGTAGAGGAGTATGGGATTATGTGTGGCATGATGGATGTGGATAGGGAAAGGTTTTTCTCCCTTGCTTACAACACTAAAACTTGGGGATATCCAATGTAGCTGAATGTTGGGAGATTCAGAACAGAGAAAGGAAAGTATTTCTTCATGCAGCGCATTGTTAAACTATGGGATTTGTTCCCACGGGAGGCAGTGATGGCCACCAACTTGGATGGCTTTAATAGATGATTAGACAAATTCACGAGGAAGGCTATTGCTGGCTATGCTCTGCCTCCATGGTTGGAGGAAAAAATGCTTCCGAATATCATTTGCTGGAAACCACAGGAAGGGAGAGGGCACTTGTGGTTGGGTCCTTCCTGTGGGTTTTCCACAGGTATCTCAGACTGGTCACTGTGAGAGTCATCTGTAGGAATGTAAGAAGACTTCCCAGGGGGAAGCCCTCTATTTGTAGGAGCCACACATCTGAAGGGCAGCCTAATCCAAGTCTGGTTTTAGAAATAAAGAAACCTAAGAAGGGAGAACAGGAGGGCCTTGAATCTGCCCATCACCAGTTAGCACCTGGGCAGCAGACAGACCAGACAGGCATACAGGTCACTGGGCCACAGTCTTGCCCATGATAGAGAGATGTATTGTGTTTCTGTTTTAATTATAGTAATTATTTCTAAATTTGCATCTAGACATACAAATTGGCACCTGCGTCTTCTTTTGTCTTCTTTTTGGCAATTCACAACTGGCCACCCTAAAGTCAGTGGAGCTTACTTCTGAGTAGATGTGTATAGGATTGCATGGTTAATAAAGCACCCCAGAGGCCTTTGTAGAACCAGGTCAGAAACACAGCAAAAAATAAAATAAAAATTGAGTGTGTATTTACTATGAATAAATAAATAAATAAATAAATAACCCCACAAAATTACTAGCCAGATTTGTTGTTGTTGTTGTTGTTGGTACTGGTTTTATTTCCATGTTGGCTAGAGAGGAGAGAAAGCTCCTCTTTTGTGGTTAGCAAAGAAGTGCAAGCAGCTAGCCCTGTTCTCCATCCTGTGTTTTTGTGCTAGTCGTAGAGAAAGAGCCCTTCCTTCTTCTGCATCCAGCACAGAAATCATCCTGGCTTCATCAATGCAGTCAGTCACTGGTGTGGAATTTCTTGTGCTTGTTTACATAGGGTTCCTGCTAACCTGTGGCGAGTTGTTAAACATAAGGGTGGTTTAAATTAACTTTCCAGATATTTACTGTTAGTTAGCAGGGTGTTTTGTTTTTGTTTCTTTTTTTAAAAAAAAGGCAGTGGGGGTTCCATCCAACTAAATTCTGTTCGAAGTAGGTCCATTAAAATTAATGAACCTGAGGACTTATCCACTCATCTCTGTTTGCCCTGCCATTTTCTCCCTGGGAAAACCAGAGATTTAGCATTGAATCGGAACAAATGACAATTGGGTTTTTCGTGGATTGCCATTTGTTCCTATTAAGTGCTAAAGAGCAGGGTTTGCCTGGGGGGAAGCAAAACTGCTAGGACTTATGCTTAGGAAGCATGGGACAAGCAGAAGGGTGGATGAGCCCTAAGTTATTCATGCCTATTGACATCAATGGGTCTACTCTGAGTAGGATTAGCACTGGATTAGAAACCGGAGCTTTTATTGCTAGAGCTACTACTTGAAGATTCCCAGCTTGGTACAACCTGCATTTCCTAAGTGCTAGGAGTCAGTCACCTCTAGAAATCCCACAGCATTCAGGATTCAATTACTGGGAGTGGCGGACCCACCCAAATCTGCTCTGACATTTATGCAGACATAATACCGTACTTTTCCGTGTATAAGATGCCCCCATGTATAAGACAACCCCTCTTTTTTGGGTCTCCAAATAGAGCTTTTTGTGGGGGAGATTGCCCAGACTTGTTGAGCTTTTTTTGGGGGGGGGGGTTGCCAATAGCCAGCGGACCTTGCAGCACCCACCAATCATCCGCAAAAACACCACAGACAATATCCTGCTTGCAGCAGCCACCAATCACCCGTCTTACCTCTCCACTATCCATGTATAAGACGACCCCAAGTTTTTTGCACAATATTTTAAGGGGGGGAAAAACCTACTCTTATACATGGAAAAACAAGGTACTTGGTTTCTCTGATGTTGTATCGATGTTCAGAAAAAATGTCCTGGATGCTGGTTTGGAGGATGCTAGGCAGCTGTTGGACACTGTAGACATGTCTCATAGAGCTCTTCTCTCCACCAGTCATTGGTTCTCCTGCCCAGATAGTCTGCTGTGCTTCGGTTTGCTGTTGTTTGAGGAAGTGTGAATCCAGTAGGTTCGCCTTTAAATGACAACAGAAAGAGATTTCTCCCCCATTGCTAAGGTGTGGTCAGGCAAAACCAAGAGCAGGGAAATTGGAACTCTTCTGTAGCTGATCCACGAAGTTGGCATAGTGTGGAAATGCAAAGGTTGAAACCTTTCCCTCCCTTATAACTTTGTAGTGTAGGATTGCATGGTGTGACGCTTTTTTGTGATGCTATCAGGCAAAGAAATATGTAGAACACCTTAGCAACCCAAAGGTGCTTATGGAGACCAAGAAGGAGACATAATTCTCTATCGTTATGAGAGCGGATGCTTCTTCATTACCCTTCTGATGTGATAGACCAAAGCACCGCAGTCCCCCTGGTGTTGACTCTTTGAGCAGAGCCCCTTACAAAGCTGTCATTTAACTTCCTTTTTTTGTTCCCTGGGATTAATAGCCCTATAACAAAGGTGTCATTCAGGCTCACTTAGTAATGGGCTAACAGTGAATCCAGGGGACTCATTTGGAGAAACGCGTTCCTGCATCTTGCCTGTGCCCCATATTTTCCATCTCACATCCTGCTTTTTAATGTGCATATAAAGTGTCGACGGTGATCCATTTCATGATCTTGATGGTCCCTTTTGGCTTTAATCTCTCAATTCTAAGCATCCGTGTTTGATGGAAGCATTGCAGTATTAGCTTCTAAGCTGCGTTCAGCGTGGCCCAGGGTTTCTCAGTGAGTAGATCGGTATTGGCAGATGAGCAGCTCTGGTGCTAATTGCTTATCTCTTGGCCTCAGTATACCTCACCTGCAAAATACAAAAAATAATTGGTTGCCTTCTCCGAAGTCTTTGTGGAACTCTGCCAGCCAGTTTTAAATTTCTGTTTGAATCCTTGATCTGTACTCACTCAGAGGTAGATTTCGTACATGCAGGCTACCTCATCTTATGATGCAATAGATCAGGCACCCCAAACTCAGCTCTCCAGATGTTTTGGAACTACAATTCCCATCATCCTTGACCACTGGTCCTGTTAGCTATGGATGATGGGAGTTGTAGTCCCAAAACATCTGGAGGGCCAAATTTGGGGATGCCTGCAATAGATGATAACTGGCTCTAAGTGATCCAGTTTTGCATCTGGCTCTGGATGATGGACCTGGAGTTTCGGGGGACAGGGAAATAAGTACATCCCACAAGCCCAAAGTCTGCACCCACCCCAGAGAAATGATGATACATGTGTGAAGGTGACTAGCTAGTTAACTACCTGTGTGAGAATCAGCCTTGAGTTCATCTGTATTAGAGATGGTTGATATTATCTGTACCTGTTAAGGAAAATGCATGTATGTTCCTTCATTGCTAAATGTTTTATAATTGGGCTCTGTGCTTTTGAGGTTGGGAGTGAGGCTTTTTTTGTTTTTGTTTTTCGACAACTGCTTTATCATTGTGGTCTTGACCTATGTTGTAGATATTTATCCTCTGTCCTCCAGTGCCCTATCTTTTGCCCTGCCTCGTACTCACCAAGTGAGTGAGCCTTTACTGTGGCTTTTCCAGCCTCACCCTTCTTCCGCACCCAAACATTTTCATAGAACTGTTATTGAAACCTTCCTTTTTTTATTAGCAGTGTAAAGGAAAGGAAATTAAACCACAAATACTCATCATAAAATGATGACAGAGGGAGACTGGATGTGATTCGCACAGACTAGTAAATTCCCAGTCCGCATTTTATCTTCATTATGCTGTCCCTCTGCAGCACAGAGGGCTGTCCAAAACAAAGATGACACCTTGCTAATCTGGTATGCCCATTTTAAAATTTGTAGTGTAAGCAGCCTGGGACCAAAATACCTCTAACAGTGTCATGGGGGGAGGCAAGGTAGTGAGTCATTTGTAGGTTTATTGACAGAGCTACCCAGAGTTATGGTGGCTTTGTCTCAACCCTTATTCACCAATCATTTAGTGCAGTAAACTTTTTCAGCTATGGGCCAGTCTAATTTTTTTTTTTTGGGGGGGGGGGAATGAACGAATTCCTATGCCCCACAAATAACCCAGAGATGCATTTTAAATAAAAGGACACATTCTACTCATGTAAAAACACGCTGATTCCCGGACTGTCCACGGGCCGGATTGAGAAGGCAATTGGGCTGCATCCGGCCCCCGGGCCTTAGGTTGCCTACCCCTGATTTAATGCCATGTTCTCAGTTCTACAGCATGAACCTGGAAGCCCCATATTTTCTGCTCCTTCAAAAGTCAAATCCTGAACTTACAGATGATTGCATAGGGCCATGACCGTAGACCAAACGGTGCCATAGCCAAGGAGTACCTATGGTGACTCCTCGCTTTATCCAACTTTTGAATACCTTAAGAGTGTTTAAAATTGCTTTTATTCAGCTCTACAATTCTATGATTCTGTGTCACACCAGTGCTCAAATTGGGGTGGATCTATCAATCTGTCTATCATATTTATATGATCCAAGGAGCTCAAGGTGGCCTTTATGGTTCTCTTCCTCCTCATTTTATCCTCACCACAACCCTGTAAGGTAGCTTAGGCTGAGAGACGGCAACTGGACCAAGGTCACTTACTGAGTTTCATGGCAGAGCAGAGATTTGAACCGTGGTCTTGCTGGTCCTAGTCCAACACTCTAACCATGACACCACACTGGTTAAAACCACCCTGCTTCTTTTTGGTGATTATAATTGAGTCTGGCCTAATCTGAAACAAAACCACCCCATGCCCTCTTTTCTATTTCAGTTTTAACACTGGACCATATTAACTGTCAGGGACGCGGGTGGCACTGTGGGTTAAGCCACAAAGCCTAGGACTTGCCAATCAGAAGGTCGGCGGTTTGAATCCCCGCAATGGGGTGAGCTCCTGTTGCTCGGTCCCTGCTCCTGCCAACCTAGCAGTTCAAAAGCACATCAAAGTGCAAGTAGATAAATAGGTACCGCTCTGGCAGGAAGGTAAACGACATTTCTGTACGTTGCTCTGGTTCGCCAGAAGCGGCTTAGTCATGCTAGCCACATGACTCAGAAGCTGTACACCAGCTCCCTTGGCCAATAAAGCGAGATGAGCGCCGCAACCCCAGAGTTGGCCATGACTGGATGTAATGGTCAGGGGTCCGTTTACTATATAAACTGTACCACCCCCAACCAGCATTTAGCACATCCTGGATTTCTTTTCTTTCTTTCTTTCTTTCTTTCTTTCTTTCTTTCTTTCTTTCTTTCTTTTAAGAAAGGTGCTTGCACAAGTACAGAAATACCTGTGTGCATACCGAGAGTGGAAAACGGTGGTGGATGAATGATTGAGGAAAAGAACAGATTAAAACTCAGCCCAGATACATTCTGTCAAGCTCTGCCTATTGGCATGGATGGGAAATGGCAGAATAGCAATGAAGATCCATGGTGGGGGGGGGGCAGGGGAAATGCAAATGTATGCAAGGAACTTGCCAAACACACAGAGAGAAAAATTGGATCTGAATGTCCTGTTTGCAATATAAGGTCTCTATCTATAAGCACCCTTCGTTTGAACACAGGAATAGACCTTATAGGCTTCTATCATGTCGCTGATCTGTCTAGCTCTGTAATGGGACAGGGGTCTTTTCCAGCCCTACTTTGCAATGTTGATGATTGAATCTGGAACTTTCTGTGTTCACTGCATGTCTTCTGTATACTAGGGCTGGGCGATATCTGATTTTCAACATCACGATATGTCACCAGCTAAATATCACGATATCTCGATGGATCACAACATATATCTATAAGGGTCTTCATGAGGCTCCGTACAATGGTGGAGGGCCTTAAAATGTAAGGTAGCAGTAGATTATATATATATATATATACAAATATATATATATATAACTTCCATATAATATATTTAATATATTTTCAACTAATTTAAGAGTAGTTTAAGTGATTAACTAGTCAAGACCTCCTTCCCCACTCAGAGGTCTAAGTGGAATCTATGCATGCATAAGCCCCACTGAGTTCAACTAAACTTACTTCTACTTTCCTGGGAATAAGCCTCATTGAATTCAGTAGGGCTTGCTTGTGAGTAGACATGCATTTGCTTGCACTGCTTACCGAAAAACACCCTCCCCATCATTCTCATATAGTACCCAACCTCCCTTTTCAGCATAAGGCAGCCAGCTAAATCTTCACACCTCCACCCCACCCACCCCTGCCAGAAGCCCCCTCTCCAGCCCTCATCCCAAGAATCTCTCCCTTTTTATCAGAGGGAGGGAGGGTGGGCAAGTAAGCAAGAAGATAGTCTCCTTTAAATAATAAAAAGCCTTCCTTTTTGATATGAAGCTATTTAGGGGGAACCAACAACAGAATTGATGCTTTTGAATTATGGTGCTGGAGGAGACTCTTGAGAGTCCCATGGACTACAAGAAGATCAAGAAGATCAAACGTATCCATTCTTAAGGAAATCAGCCCTGAGCGCTCACTGGAAGGACAGATCGTGAAGCTGAGGCTCCAATACTTTGGCCACCTCATGAGAAGAGAAGACTCCCTGGAAAAGACCCTGATGTTGGGAAAGATTGAGGGCACAAGTAGAAGGGGATGACAGAGGACGAGATGGTTGGACAGTGTTGTTGAAGCTACAAACATGAGTCTGACCAAACTGTGGGAGGCAGTGGAAGACAGAAGTGCCTGGCATGCTCTGGTCCATGGGGTCACGAAGAGTCAGACACGACTAAACGACTAAACAACAACAACAAACAACAACATAAACACCACTAGAAAACAAAAATAAAAACCCTTCCCCCTCTTTTTTTTCACCAGTGGGGGTCAGTGTGAGGAAAGAAAAAAGAGCTTTCCAGTTCTTTGTTTACATTGCCACTGGATTTTTGAATGTCTAGCTGGGGGGGGGGGGGTTCCTCCTGGATTGTTAGTAGCTTCTGCATAATTAGCTGAGCTCTAAGTGGAAAGATACTGGTGAAGCTGAAATGGTTTGCTGGTTTGTGTGAGGGCTTCTCATCATTTCTTCTCAGTTAGGAGGGAGGAGGAAGAGAGCAAACAAAGCACTGTGCCTGCAAATTATCTGTAAAGTATGGGTTCAACTGAGCTATCCCCTGGGAAGCTGTTAAGTGTCCACCTTTTGTTCAATGGTATATTGCCTTGTTGAAACACTTATCACAAAGTCTTTTCAATACCGGTATTCAATAGCGATTTATTGCACAGACCTACCATATGCTACTGGCTTTGTTTTATGCCAAGTACTTTTTCGGTACTTTCATGGTTAAAGCTCCCTGGATTTGTGTTTGTGATAGTGCTCTTCTTCATTGCTGACCTGTTCCAAACCTTATTTTACCCTTGGAAAAACAATGGGACAGGAGTTGCAATAGATGGTCAAGTGGGTTGGTTATTGGCCAGTTAATTACATTCTTCCTAACCTCTCTTCTAGCTGATGCTTCAAAATAGGGTATTGTTCTTCTGATGAGAGTGCCAAGATCCTCATCCCGGAGCTGTCAGGGGAAGAAATATTGGAATCATTTTATGCTGCTGATCATCGGTTATTGCGCTCTTGTTTTGGTGTGTGTGCAAGAGACAAGCGTTCAAGCAGAAATGGTCCTAGATAATCCATTAAGTTTACATTTGAGATGAATTACCTGTGTGATTGACACTGAGGAGGGGCTGCCATCCAATCTCCCAATGCGACAGCTGGGGCAGGAACGTGGGAAACTTTAAAGTGACTTGGAGTTTTGAAACCTATTGGAAATTGCATAAGGAGTGGAGGAGGAGACAGAAAAGAGAACAGCAATTTCAGGACGCCTTCTGAAAGCAGAGATGCATGCTTCTGTCTGCCGCTAGAAATCCCTAAGTCCTGTTCAAATGTATGAAAGGGAAACCAGGGCAGACTGGTACCACTAGGATAATTGGACCCCTATACAAACCAACTCCAGTCTGCCCTCAGCCAACTCCTATCTTCCTGCCCACCCCCTTCCTACCAGGGAAGGAGGTAGCACTGCCTGTCAACTTCCCCCTCCTTCTTGGTTTCCGTGTTGCCCTTGTCAAACTCAGTGGGAGAAGGATGGGGACCAAACTAGCATTAATTGGCTCTCTAGCTCCACCTACTGTTTGGCTCCCTGCCTTTTGCCCAAACAGTCCCAAGTGGCATCAGCCACATCTGAGGGCAACTGAACTACTCCTTGTGTGGCTTTGCTTGTATTGTCCTGGAGTGTTGGTCTCATATGTTTGGTTCAGGCTTCCTCAACCTCGGCCCTCCAGATGTTTTTGGCCTACAACTCTCATGATCCTTAGCTAGCAGGACCAGTGTCAGGGATGATGGGAACTGTAGTCTCAAAACATCTGGAGGGCCGAGGTTGAGGAAGCCTGGTTTAGTTGTTAAGATGGCCTCCTTTAAGTCTCCTCTGGAAATTGGCATGTCTTAGACTACAGGGTGGTATAATAGTTAGAGTTTTGAAACTGAAAGCTCCAGTTAGGCTGAAATGTGTGTACATTTCAAGCAGCCATTGCACACGTGCAGATGGCAATTCGGTAAATTGGAGTTCGGTGCAGGGAAACAAATCAGGTAAAGACATCCTTGTCACATTTCTGGTCTGTACAGCATCGTCAGAATGAGACTTGAAATGCAGTGGGGTGTGTGTGTGTGGAAATGGCCTCACTATGTTTCAAGCCACTAATGTGTACAAAGCCAGAGTGTCATAGTGACTATGAGGAAGATAATTGCCAACCGGTGGTGCGAGTGCTGCACCCCATCCTGTGGTTTTAGCCCCTGCTTCTCTTCGGCCTAATTGCTTCTTGGCACAGACTTCAAAAGCCCTCTAGCCTCAGCCGGGATGATCGGCTTCACATACAGTGATACCTCGGGTTACATACGCTTCAGGTTACATACGCTTCAGGTTACAGACTCCGCTAACCCAGAAATAGTACCTCGGGTTAAGAACTTTGCTTCAGGATGAGAACAGAAATTGGGCTCCAGCGGCGCAGCAGCAGCAGCAGCAGCAGCAGGAGGCCCCATTAGCTAAAGTGGTGCTTCAGGTTAAGTACAGTTTCAGGTTAAGAACGGATCTCCGGAACGAATTAAGTACTTAACCCGAGGTACCACTGTACCTCTGTCTCTGCCGGGTCTCGTAGCAGCCATCAGCAGCCTTACTCTCCTGTAAGTGCTGTGGATCTGGGCCCATAACCCTGTTGTTGGGATGAGTCCGGGGAGACAGGGGCATTTGGCAGCCGGGTGAACTCCGGTTCTCAGAACAGCATCAATCAGCAACTCGAACCTCAGAAGCCTTCAGAAGCTGAGCATGCTCTTATCAGCAGAGTGAATAACTTTTCACAACGGAAGTGGCGGACAGAGACATGTGTAAGCATATTTACAGGCGTTTATTCAGCATCAGGAACAAAGGAAAAAATATGTCTGCTTCCCTTCGTGTCCAAGCAAACAGCAGCATAGCAAAAGCTATATACAATGGAAGTTCCCAGCAGACTGTGCTGGAAGTAAACAGACATGTGACATACAACAATCCACACATCTGTTCTAAAGGTGGAATGGAACTATATCCTAACATCCAGCTGACTGCAATTATTCTATTATTTTCACAGCATACGAACGGAGCCAACAGAATGAGGCGGATTTTTACTCGCTACTTCTTTAAATGGTGGTGGTAGGGGCTTAACCTGGCCTCTTTGTAGAATCATAGAACTACAGAGTTGCAAAGGACCCTGATGATCCTCTAGTCCAACCCCCCGCAATGCAGGAATATGCAGCTATCCCGTATGGGGATTGAACCTGCAACCTTGGTGTACATTGGCACCATGCTCTAACCAACTGAGCTATTCAAGAGTTCTCTGTCCAAAGTCTGTGCTCTTGAGTTATAGACCCTCCCTGTAGTTCAAGCCTTTCTGATTTTTAAAAACAGCCTTTTGTCTGTGACACAATCCCTATTGTCTTGCTTGGGTTGAAGTTCGCAGTCTCTTAATGCACAGGATAGAGCAATCACTGGGTTGCTTCTCTTTAAGATCCACTTCCCTTTGCCTTTGGCATCGTTAAATTTGCCCTTTGGAAGTTTGGTAATGTACACAGCCAGGCACAGATGGCCCGAGCAGGCTGGTGAGCACACTTCCTCTTCATTTGTGTGATGCGAAATTGTCTTTTAAGTGACTAAAGTGCAATTGCAATAATGACAAAGAATTCCAGATGCCTTAGCAAAGAGCGGGTGGCAGCGGCGGGGGAGATTCCTTAGACCCTAAAGGATACGAACAAAAGCTTTGTATCATTGCTTGTGTGTTTGTGTGTGTTGGGGAACTGCTGTTAATGCTTCTCACACAGGCCTTTCTGTTTCATGCTGAAACTGCCCCCCCCAGCTGAAACTGCCCCCCAACAGACAATCTCTGTTGTCCCTAGAAGTGTGGAGAAATCCTCTCCTAGGGAACAGTATTTCCATACAGTTTCCAGGCTTTTTACTAAAGAGATTTCCTCGTGGTATTCTGCCTTTATTTACTTCTACATTTGAATCCAGCTTTTTTAAAAAATACAAGGAGCTCTCAAAGGGGCCCCATCTTCAGCAAAATGTGTTTAGAAGTTTCACAACACATAAAAAGACATTTGCTAATCTCTTTACGTTGTTAAATGTTGGCCAGCTGACGTCCTCAGAAGCTTGCCACTTCTAGGAGTGGTAGGAGAGGTGGGATATTGGGGATGAACAGTGCTTGGCATGCAGAAGGTTGTAGCTTCAGTCCCCTGAAATGCCAGTATCATAAACTGTCAATATCATCATGCTGTTATACAAAGCTGTGGTGCAGCTTCATCCAGAATATTGTGTATAGTTCTGGTTGCTTCACATTGGAAAGGATATTGTAGGGTTGGAAAAGTTTCAGAAAAGAAGAAGAAGAAGAAGAAGAAGAAGAAGAAGAAGAAGAAGAAGAAGAAGAAGAATTTGGATTTGATCGAAGTTTTTTTCCTCCTTCTGCTTGTGCTTTTTTTTTTTTATGTATTATGTATATGATGTTAATGTAATCTGCCCCTGGGAGTGGGCAACAGATATCTTAAACGAAAATAAAAAACAACTGCTGCCAGATTGGATTGTTTCTCTTGTGGCAAAGGTTGCACTGGGTGCAGAGAAAGGATGAATTTGTCGATAAGGTTGCTGCAGAAGACTCTGACCATTTTGGACCCTGTATATAAAAGAAACAAACAAACAAACAAACAAACAAATCCTGTAATCTAGAAAGGCGTACCAGCCGATGCTGTCATTGACCTTGCTAAGGTGAACAAGGAAAGGGTATAGAGAATCTTCAAACTTCCTAGATATTTCTCCCTGTGAAGAATGTGTTTGTATAGACATGGGCTGTGCAATAGCCATGACTGATTTCAAGTTGGTAGCGCCCTCCCATCCCCCAGCCATGACGGTAAGAAGAAGAAGAAGAGGAGGAGGAGTTGTTTGGATTTGATATCCCGCTTTATCACTACCCTAAGGAGTCTCAAAGCAGCTAACAATCTCCTTTCCCTTCCTCCCCCACAACAAACACTCTGTGCGGTGAGTGAGGCTGAGAGACTTCAGAGAAGTGTGACTAGCCCAAGGTCACCCAGCAGCTGCATGTGGAGGAGCGGGGAATCGAACCCAGTTCACCAGGTTACGAGTCTACTGCTCTTAACCACTACACCATACACCAAATGATTAAGGGGGTGGTGGAAAAGGTTGCAGCCTTTGGGACATTTTAGAGAAAAGGCAAGTAAGAGGCGACATGATAGAAGTTTATAAAATTATACATGACCTGGAAAAAGCGGATGAAGAAAGGTTTTTCTCTTGCTCTCATCACGCTAGGACTTGTAGACGTCTAATGAATCTGAATGTTGGAAGATTCAAGACAGCCATGATGGCTTTGCTCTGCTTCCATGACCAGAGGCAGTCATGCTTCTGAATACCACCTGTTAGGAACAACAGGACGGGAGAGGGATCTTGTGCTTGGGTCCTGCTTGCTGGTTTCCCACAAGAGATCTGGGTAGCCACTGTGGAAACAGGACTAGCAAGCCCTTTTTATGCTCTTAAGGTACAAGTAGCATGTTAGAGGAAAGACCTTTCTCCCCCTGAGACCCTGGAGAGCCTCAGGCAGATTAGATAACATGAGGCTCAGTGGACCATAGTCTGACCCTGGTATACAGCAGCTTCCTGTGTTTCTGAAATTCTGGAAAAATGAGGTTGTCACATCCACCTAACATTCAAGATCCATCTCCCTGCTGAATCTGTGAGTTCTGATCTTTGCTCAAGTAGACAGCAATATGCCGCAATTGCTTTAGCCTTCTGTAAAGAGAGTTAAAATTTTACTGGGTAGCAAAGTGGACATTTATCCTTGTGCCTCTTGTGTCTCTTGTGCCTCCAAACGATTCGTCCAAACGCTTTCAAGTTGCCAGGTTCCCATCAACAAAGATGAACTTGTGGTGAACAACAAGAGAAGGACTTTGTCTAGTTTTCTACAATTATGTACCCTTGGGAGTCTGAACCATCGCCTTTCCATTAAGTTCACAGGAGGCTCCATCAGTGTCCTTCATCATGTTACCCAAAGAGGCAGGCAATCATCCTTCGCAAGCATCCTGCCACCTAGGGAGAAATCCCATACGTGGGTTCAGCTTTGTAAATTGGTTTATGTAGGCTTTTCACTATTACAGCTGGTTCTTCTCTCACACGGTTTTGCTGCTTGGAGGCTGCAGTATCAAGTGATTTCCTGCATGTGGGAACTGACCAGTGCAGATCAAGCACACCCCAGATAGAACTTTGTACGCAACACTTGCCTATACAATTTATTGAGAGTGTTTATTGCCTGCGACTCAGTTTGTATAAATTCCCGAAGTATGTAACAAAGCAGCATTTTAAATAAGAAGAGCGGGGGGGGGGGGGAGGATAACAAGAGCACAGAAACAGCAGGAAAAGAGCAGTAAACAAAAGACTCAGGCAGCATAAAGCCAATATTTGAGTTTAAAGAGAAGATCATAAATATTCAGTATAAAAGTCAACTGGTCACTTTCTGTGCAATGGAAGCCAGTTACTAAAATGTATGGGCAAACAAATTTATTGACCTGGCACATGGGCATATCCAAGGGGGCAGGGGGTCAGCTACCCCCTTAAATCAAGTAAATAAATAAGAATACTTAACTAACTGGCCAATTGCATCACAGATAGCTCGGTTCTGCCCCCCCCAACAGAAATCCTGCCCCCTAACATAAATTATGGTTATACCCATGGCTTGGTGCCTAAAGCTTACCAATAAGAGTACCATATTAGTCTCCCCGGAGAGGACATACTATAAACAAGGCACTGCCATTGAAAAGCCTCCCTGACAGTCACTTGCTGTTCCTCCAAAGATGGAGACTGTGATGGACAATGTTGGGATATCATCCTGGCCTGGGGACCCTTGGCCAATCATGGCAGGGAGAAGAAACAGCCAATCAGGAGAGAGTAAAGATGGTAAATGTAGATATAACAGTTTAACTGATTGGTATGGCTTGGCTAGAGAAGTATTTAGGAGTGGTCAGGGGTTTGTCAGGAAGGATAAACCTGTTCAATTTCTTTATGGGAAGGAAAAGGACCTAGAAGGGGGCTAGAGGTGTTTTACAGGCAGAGTAAAAACAGACAGCCGGTTGAGGAAGAAATCGTTTTATATGAAACAGTTCTGTTGTGGAGAATTCTAAACATAGTTATTGTTTAAACCTGAGGTTTGTGGCAGAAAAGAAGTCCTGTGCCTTGACTAGTGAAACAGCAAAGGTTTATCCCTCACTGAGTGTTGGTTAATAACAAAAAAGTTTTCGTTTCCATCATGCTTCAGCTTTAGGTACCTAGTGCCTAAATCGACGCAGGAATACTCAGTATCAAGAGTTGTTGCTGAAAGATTTGTTTTATGCACTACCTCATATAGAGAATACCTGAATTCTCAGTTGATGGTGACAGGGAGTGATCAAGGTTCAATCACCCCAGACTGTCATGTTGCCTCACTCCCATCTTCTCTGACTTTGGGTCTAGATCCTAATTCTTAAGCAGGTTCATGCAGCAGCCTAAGGCCCAGATTGTGAGTCACCGAACAGTAAAAGCAAACATGAATCATCCCTAAGAGGATCTTTTCAAAGTCAGGTTGCTGCACCCTACAACTGTTCCTAACCTGCTAAGGAGGCAACCCATCTCTTACCCATCTCCTTTAAGCTTGTTGACAGCATAAATGGTTTTAAAGCTGAAATCTCTCTTTCCCCCCCTGCCCTGCTTTTTTAATAGTTGTGGCCTTGGGGGAGGGAGGAACTCAATCAGAACTTGACTTCTTGGGAGTCTGGGGGGCAATAATTTATGCATTCACTTTTGCTTCTGAACTGACGTACTGAGTATATTACAGCTCCAAAGGCTCACGCAAACAGAATTTCACTTTGATGAGATTCCCCTCAAAATGAAATCCTCCTAACTGCTCCTTTTTCTTGGGCACTTTGAATTAATTAAAGTATTCCATCAAATTATACTGAAGTTTCTTCCCTCTCTTTCTTCCTGAAACACTCTTAATTTCCATCCGCTTAACATAACTTCACCCAAAGGATGATCCTTGCAAGCTATATTTTTCTAAAATATTGTGCTGGAGAGCTGTAATTTGACACCCCACCCCCCTGCTAGAATTCCGAACTCTGCAACATCTCATCAGCAGATTGCAAATGCAGTAGTAATTACAAACCCACCAACTTCAGCAATATGTTGCATTATATCCGTCCTGTAGGAACAATGCAAATAACATTCAATCCAACAACTAGCTCCTGCCTCTGAGTCCCTAGGAAATCGACACAAAACTTGGAGTATAGGAAGATGCTTTATACTGAGTCAGGCTATTGGTGCATCTAGTTTAGCATCAGCTATACTGAGTTTTCAGGCATGGCATTCCTAGAGATGCTGGCAACTGAACCCGTGACCCTCAGAAACTCTGCCACTGTGCTACAGCCCTTCCTCCTTTCACTTCTACCCCAAAACTAGGAATAAATTTGGACCACCACAATTTTCACCCCCTACTAAGACCATGGCCACTGGTCCCATCACCTCCTGGCAAATAGAAGGGGAAGAAATGGAGGCGGTGAGAGATTTTACTTTCTTGGGCTCCATGATCACTGCAGATGGTGACAGCAGTCATGAAATTAAAAGACACCTGCTTCTTGGGAGAAAAGTGATGGCAAACCTAGACAGTATCTTAAAAAGCAGAGACATCACTCTTTGTGACCCCATGGACCAGAGCATGTCAGGCACTCCTGTCTTCCACTGCCTCCCACAGTTTAGTCAAACTCATGCTGGTAGCTTCAAGAACACTATCCAGCCATCTTGTCCTTTGTCGTTCCCTTCTCCTTGTGCCCTCAATCTTTCCCAGCATCAGGGTCTTTTCCAGGGACTCGTCTCTTCTCATGAGGTGGCCAAAGTATTAGAGCCTCAGCTTCAGGATTTGTCCTTCCAGTGAGCACTCAGGGCTGATTTCCTTAAGAATGGATAGGTTTGATCTTCTTGCAGTCCATGGGACTCTCAAGAGTCTCCTCCAGCACCATAATTCAAAAGCATCAATTCTTCGGCGATCAACCTTATTTATGGTCCAGCTCTCACTTCCATACATCACTACTGGGAAAACCATAGCTTTAACTATACGGACCATATGACCAAATGCTTTGGAAGGCAGGCCTAAGGCCAACAGGTAGAGACAATCCAACTGGTGCAGGAGACAAACCAATTGATCCAAGTGGTATAAAATCATAGCACTTTTCAAGCAATCGGCTCTCCATGTGGAGATGGTTGGGGGAAAGAAAATCCAGTGCTTTTTCTTCTGGGGGTACTCAAGGGTCTGTAGTACCAGCACCTCCCCCCCCCCTAGAAGAAAAGCACTGGTTAAAAGTATGGCACTTACTGTCACAACTTCATGGTGAGTACTGACACCTTTTTTTTTCTAGAAGAAAAGCACTGCTCACATCTATTGTTAATAGCAGCCTGCCACTGCATTAATTTGTTAGCAAAGATCTGTATCCCTGCCACCTCTCTAGGCTCAGAGCTGCACTGATGACAGTGAAAGCTGCAAAAGTTTGGTCTGTCATGTAGACGGAAATTTATTGTGCATGAAGGGCTTTGCACAGCTAACGTTCCCACAAATGACATGCAGAAGGAAGAAGGTTAAAGTATCCCGTTCCAGTGAGTGAGCAGCCCTCACATTCCTGGGATATGCTTGCTCAGTATGTACACACCACTTCACAAATTAATAATCTGCTTTTGAACACCTTAGAGAATCTTAGGTACTCATATGAGATCCAGGTGCACTGTGAAACAGGCTCCCTCAGACAGGGGCCTTTTCAGCCTGAGGCAGTTCTTAGTGAAATAATGGAAGATAAGCGGAAACAGCTGAGCAGTCAATGCATGAGCTTCTTCAAGGAGCAGACTGGTGTTGAAAGACCAGTCTTTGGGAAATATAACAGGGATTCCCCTCCTCCCATTTCCCTCCCCCCAAACAAGTTAAGCAAAAATAAATTTCGAAAGAATCATTCACTGCAGTGATAAATGTATGAGTTTAGAACTCTGAACATTCCAAATTGCCTCATCACAAAACAAAATCACCTTAACCTGCTTTGAAAACAAACAAAACAGTGTATTATTTAAGAGCTTATTGTAAAACACACACACACACACACACACACACACACACACACACACAGACACCTCTGCTGACAAACCAAATGCTTGTTGTTTGGGTGCTTCTTTTGTGATTTTTTCTTTGAAAATCTTGATTATATATTGCAGTGATGGCAAACAAGCAGGCTGCGATTTGCATCTGGCCCACCAGATAATTTCACATGGTTCCTGTTCTCTCCTGATCCTTACATTTGGGGAGGAGCCATGGTGCAATGATGGAAAACACACAGCAACTTGTTTTTGCAGTCCCCAGCATCTCCTGTTATAACAACAACCAGGTAGCAAGTGGTGCAAAAAACGTCTTGCCTGAGCCATTGCCGGCTAGGCAATGCTCTGGCCTGACTGCTTTCTGTCTTCACCTGCAATGTTCTCAGTGGAGGCTGGTGCATTAGGGCAAATGAGGCACTGCCCCCCCCCAGCCAATGTTACTCTGGCATCAGTTTGGCCCCACCTGCCTGTCTTCCTACTTACATCCAGTCCAGGGGTTGTACTGCCTATCAACAACCTCCTCCTTATACTTGGTGCTCCCCTTGAAGTACTCAGCAGGGTGCAGCATGGGGACGAAACTAGAATGAATGGACTCTGGCTGTTTTTGGGTCTGGCTCCCCCTACTTTTGGCCTCTCTGCTTTCTGCTCTGCCAGTCCCAATGGGCACAAGCCACCCCCTCTGGATGTCTTGGCATTTGCAGCTCCTTTTCTTAGGATTAACTCAGTCTTACAGCTAAGGACTGGGAAGAGATGCAGAAAATACCAAGAGAAGCAGGATATATATATATATAATGGTTCACCTTTCACATGAGTCTCAAGGCAACATACAAGCATACAATAAAAGCAACTAAGAACAACTTTTAAAACAGTGCAAAAACGCCAACTGAAGGTAGGTTTAAAAACAATACAAAATGAAAGGAAGAGACCTTTCCATCCAGCTGGAAATGCTTGTCAAAAGAAAAATGTTTCTCAATTGTTACCGGAAAGTAGCGATTGTGGGTGCCGCTCACTCAACAGGGATGCTGTTTGCCAAAATTGGGGGAGCTACATTGAAAGCCCTGCTCTGAGTTACTGCATCACAGGCTTCTGATATGGTAGTTACTCCAAGGAGCTCCTTGAATTATGCCAGGAACTAACTGGCAGCCAGTGTGACTGTTTTGCAACATTGACTATATGAGATATGAAGGCAATCCCAGCCAGAATAATATCTGGCCTCTGCACTTTGAAGCAGCTGAAGTTTCTGTGTCGTCTTCAAGGGCAGCCCCGTATACAGTGGTACCTCTGGTTACGAACTTAATTCATTCTGGAGGTCCGTTCTTAACCTGAAACTGTTCTTAACCTGAGGTACCACTTTAGCTAAATGGGGCCTCCTGCTGCCGCCGCACTGCCAGCATGCGATTTCTGTTCTCATCCTGAGGTAAAGTTCTTAACCCAAGGTACTACTTCTGGGTTAGCGGCGCCCGTAACCCGAAGTGTTTGTAACCCGAGGTACCACTGTAGAGTGCATTGTAGCAATCCAATCAGGAAGCTTATGCCAAAGGAGCATAGAAGGAATGGGGTACACGTAGATAAGAATTCTGTTTCTGGTAGTGGCCTGACTTGTCACGCCCTGTTTTGAAGAAACAATATGTGTTTCTTAAGATTTTGCAGCTAGAGGGATGTCCGTGTTTTCGCCACCCCCTCCTCCTGAAAAGTTACATTTTGCAATTTGTCTTGCTGCTATTTGTTGTTGGCCTCAGGCAGCCTCTGCGCTCCCTCCCACACCGCTGCTGCTTGAGACTCTTGGGAGCTAGTCTTTTACAGTAAGCAAGAGGGGGACGTGTGTTACTGCTGTCCATTGTCTCCCTCCCCTCCCCCCTTAAGATTTTGGCATTTCATCTTAGCAACTTAGCTGCACTCCAGTCCTGCTAATTGGATGACGCCTGGTGTTAAACTGTTAATCAAACGCAGGGTTCTGGCTTTGAAATCTGTGTATATGTGAGTGCCCAAAAATCTGCTGTAGCTCACATTAAAAGCCCCTCCAACGCAAATAAATCTCTCACAAATGAAGCATCTGGGAAACTCATGTTTAAGAAGATTGTCTGACCTCACTCACCAAGGCAAATTCTGTTGTGTTTTGTCTTAGGCCACTACTAGTGTGTTCATGTCTGTTCTCATAAAAGTTCACATGTGGCCCTGTTTATTATGTGCGTACTACCTGGATTTCGGACACGGGTGGCGCTGTGGGTTAAACCACAGAGCCTAGGACTTGCTGATCAGAAGGTTGGCGGTTCGAATCCCCACGACGGGGTGAGCTCCCATTGCTCGGTCCCTGCTCCTGTCCACCTAGCAGTTCGAAAGCACGTCAAAGTGCAAGTAGATAAATAGGTACTGCTCCGGTGGGAAGGTAAACAGCATTTCCGTGTGCTGCTCTGGTTCACCAGAAGTGGCTTCATCATGCTGGCCACATGACCCAGAAACTGTACGTTGGCTCCCTCGGCCAATAAAGCAAGATGAGCGCCGCAGCCCCAGAGTCGGTCACGACTGGACCTAATGGTCAGGGTTCCCTTTACCTTTTTACATGGGTTTGCCTGGGTGCCCACCCAACATTTGATCTTCTTTCACTCTTAAAAAAAGTGTAAAACTCTAGTAGATATGACCTATGTGTTAGTAGTATCTGTGGGATACTTACTAGTGACTCTTGCTAGAATGAACTCAAATGCGATTCATAGACAGGTAAAACTAAGGATCCAGTTGAATAGACATTTCCTTGGGAGTCTAGAGACTTGAGTTCATTGCTGTGCCTGAGATTCCCCATCCTTGGCTTCACAAGGTGGTGTTGTTGAGGGCAGGAGGAGTTGTGTTAGAGAAGAATTGGCTCAAGAGAAAATCGGGAGTAGGAGGCATGGCAGGGAGAACCACAGAATGTTTGAATAGCATGGAAGGAAGTAATTGCATAGGAACCTCTCAAGAAATCTCACATACTTTTCGCCTGCGTTCATTGCGAACACCACCTCCAACACATTTGTTTCTGCTCAAATACAACATTCAAATCAGCTAAGCCAAGGGGGACCTAACTACTCTCAGTGGATTCCAAAGGATTTGAGAAACTCAAACAAAAAAGCTGCTCTTGAATCAGTCTAAATGCTCTCGGGATGAGAAGTGGAAGATTAATCTATTTATTTCACTTACATCTCTTTGCCATGCTGGGGCAGAAAGAGAAGACGAAGAAATAGTAGCAAAAGCAGCCTTTTGGCCATAAATGGCCTTTCTGGTCTGCCTCAGAAGGGACTGCGTGCCTTTCTTCTTCTTCTTCTTCAGCTCTGCCAGAGATGTAAGTGAAATAAATAGATTAATCTCTCCCCCCACCCCCACCGTTCACCTTCTTTTGCCCAGAGAACATTGTCATGCATTTCAAATGCAATTGTGTGTGTTCACACTCCCCGGTAGAAATCGCTTTGCACAAAGTGAGCCCCAAAGTAAGAGGATCTCTATGTCTTTTATTAAAAGAGAAAGTTTTGAAACTACTTTGTGATGTGTGAAGCCTAAGGAGATAGACATGGCAGAAAGGGTTTTGGTTTGGTTTTTTGAATTATCGCTCCCCAAATGTAATGTTTACCTACTCAGGTAGGTGCCTTGCATTCTGCCCAGAAAACTTTGCTAATGCCTATTGCTCTGATGGAAAATGCTTGTGCAAACCCACCGGAAAGATCCAGATCTCCCTTTCTTGTGACTGAAGGTGTTGTGGAGCTCAGTTTGCATAATGTCATATTTTGTCCCGTCTTTCTTGAATGCTATTTGATTTTTAATCAGTTTTGAAACATGTCTCGTGGGAACACATACCATTCCAGTGACTAGTTCTTCCCTTCTAAAGCCCCAAACAACTTGGGACCCCCAGATACCTCCAGGACCTGCTGCTCTCATATGAATCTCCTCATATCCTCTGTTCAAAATCTGAGGTTCTGCTCCATGTCCTCCTGTCAACTGAAGTTTGGCAAGGGGCTCCCAGAAGCAGGGTCTTTACAGCATTGGTACCCACTCTGCAGGATGTTCTTCCTAAGGAGGTCTTGAGAGCCAGTGTGGTGTAGTGGTTAAGAGTGGTAGACTCATAATCTGGTGAACTGGGTTCGTGTCTCTGCTCCTCCATATGCAGCTGCTGGGTGACCTTGGGCTAGTCACACTTCTCTGGAGTCTCTCAGCCTCACTCACCAGGGTGTTTGTTGTGGGGGAGGAAGGGAAAGGAGAATGTTAGCTGCTTTGAGACTCCTTCGGGTAGTGATAAAGTGGGATATCAAATCCAAACTCCTCCTCTTCTTCTTCTTCCTGGTCTCAGCAGTTCCGTCTGACAACAGGCAAAACCCTGGATCTATCAGAAGGCCTTCAAGGCCCACTGATCCTGCTGTTTGCTTCTTTGTTTTGCTATGGATTATTTGCCTAATTATTACAGTTGTGCCTTGGATCCCAAACACCTTGGTACTCGTCTGTTTTGGCTCCTGAACGCCGCAAACCAAGAAGTGAGTGTTCCAGTTTGCGGACTTTTTTGGGAAGTCGAATATCCGACGTGACTTCTATAGCTCCCATTGCTTCTGATGGAGTGCAGGAAGCTCCTGCAGCTAATCCGAAGCTGCACCTTGGTTTTTGAACATTTTCAGAAGTCGAACGGACTTCCAGAACGAATTCCGTTCAATAACCAAGGTATGACTGTACTGGCTTTTGCCTTCCCGAAACGATTCTGTCTGCCCTGCTGCCGTCATGTGTTCTTTTGTTTTTGTTTTTAGATTCTTACTGCATTGTTTTAATTTGTATTTGTTTTAATAATTTTGTTGGTTAACTAATGCATAAGAAAAGGAGGGTGTGCCTTTTCAAAGATAAATAAATAAAATTATGACTAGTAGCACTTTTCTTTATCATGTTGATTTTGGAGCTGGATTTTGCAGTTAAGAGCAGCAATATATTTCCTGCTACTGCCCCCATTCTTCAAAACTCCCCCCCCCCCCACAGCAGACTTGCCAAGCTGAACCCCCCCTTTGGGTTTTTAGAAGTTCAGCTAAAAGGTCTTAATTATCCATGACTTTTGGAGGTGAGTAAGGATTATGTTTGACATTATATTTTGGTGGCTCTTGCTGCCAACTGCCGCTGCTGTTGTTAGACTGTTCTTAGACTGTGTCGCCATTACCATTCATCTGCTGCTTCTGTGTTTTTAAAAACATTATATTGTGCATTTTGTATTTTTTCCAGGGTTTTTCTTTAAAGTAGCAGTAGTGGATCATAAAGAGGGTTTCAATATTGCCATTTATTGTTTTATTTGGTTTAGCGGTTGTAAGTCAATTTGAGTGCTGCTCCGACAGAGAAAAGCTGGATATGCATGGAGGGACTGCCACACAAACCTCCTGGAAAAATTATGACTAGTGTGCAGAGAAATTGGACACTAGATTAAGAACAGGCAGAGAGAGATTCTTGACACAATCTATGGTATTTATTGCCATGGGATACGGTGACCACTGGCTTTAGATGGCTTTAAAATGGCAATTGAGAAATTTATGGAGAAGGTGAGGTTTATCAATGAATATTATCCATGAGGGCTGTGTGGAATCTCAACGTCTGCAGACAGTCTACCTTTCCTAGGGAATAGATGCATATGCCAACCCCCTACACCATGGGAAAGGGGTGTTTGGTAGGTTAATTATTGGAACTGACCTATGCTATAGGTTTGGGTTGTAAGAGCGATGCCCTCTGTTGTTCATTGTCCAAGAATGGTGCTGATCAATGCTTTGGTGTTCTAGATGATGGTGGTGGTGGTGACAATGATTTATTACCTAGCCCACATCAGTAGGTCCCAGGGTGGGTTACAGCCATTCCAAATTAAAAACAGTTACAACACATTACCGTCACATGAATAAGGCATCGCGTCAAAGGCCGAGAAGAAGAAGTGCATTTCTCAGTCAGTAGACAATGAGACTATTCATCTCAGGGTCTGATCCCATGTTGGGCAAAATAATTCCTGCATCACAGGGGATTGGACTAAATGACTCCCATCATCCCTTCCAACTCTACAATTATAGAATCTCCAGCATTCACACACTTTTGTGGGGAGAGATTTCCACAATTTAGGGGCTTCCACAGAAAATCACCTCTCCCAGGGCACCACCACCATGAATTTTGGAGAGAGGTGGAACTACCAAGAGGGTGCCCTCTGCTGACCTGAACACCTGGGTGGGTTTGTCAGGGAGCAGGTGGTCTCTGAGATATTTGGGATGGAATCTTTTTGGTACATTCTGGGGGGCTTTCATTCTGTGTGGGTGAACTATCCCACAGTGAGTTACTGCAGAAGAGCAGAGAATCTAGCACCTGTGCCTTGCTTTAATACGAGCGAACATTTTCTCATAATTGCATTCCACATCCCTCAGACCGCCCCCATACCTTCAAACAGGAATTGACTTTGTCGTCATCACCTCCTCTCTGATTGCATGCCAGATTTTTGAGGGGTCTCACTGGCTCAGGACGGTTTTCTCGCCTCCCCTCCACAGGTGGTTACCTTGAAGTGGTGACCTGTGAAGGATCGTGGGGCTCTTTTTAAACAGAGGATGCCAAAGGTCTTATTAAAATGACAGCAGGAGCCTTGTTGTGCTGGGAGAATGACTGATGGCGAAAGCTTGTGCTGGGCGGAGGGGAGGGGGCTTTAAATGGATGGGCAGCAACAAAAGACAAGATTAAGGGACTAACAGAGAGGGCATGTGTGTATGACTCGGGGAAATTTCTTATAGAACCAGGCAGGATTTATCTGTGGTGCAACCATCAGCCTGGTAATTATCATTACCGGCATATTTATAGCAGTTAAATATTCAAAGCGGTGTTGAGTTTTTATAGCTCTCTAAATAAGAGGAGCATTTAGGAAGCGGATACCAATGCCTCCTGCTCTGTAGCAGATCGTTGCCCTTCACACTTAAGAGAAGTGGCCTCTTTTGGCATTCCGCTTCTCCTTACCATCCTGCCTCTGGACATGTTGTCAGCATCCTTCCCAGCCTCCTTCTTCGCAGCTCTCCAGGTGTGCTGCTTCTGAGGCATATGTGTGACGGGCCAGCACCACCAGGCCTTGTCTCCCCTCAGCTGTCACCTGGGGGCAGCCATCCCATCAGACTGCCTCAGTGGGAGACATAGGAAGCAGGAGGTTCACTTCATCAGCTCTGCTGAAAGCCTAGCTTCACCAGGCACCTCCTGCCCTTGGATTGTGCCAACCAGTGTTAGAAACTGGGATAGAAAAGCTAGGAGCCAAATGGCTTCTGGCACCTGGGTTTTGGGCACCAAAACAGAATGTCTAGTCTCCATGTGTGGAGGGGGGTGGGTGGGTCGGCAACACTTTTTATTTATTATTTTGATAAGCATGAACCAATACACAATTCACATCAGTGACACATTGTTAATATCACATTTTTAGCAGAAATTGTTAATACAGTGGTACTTCGGGCTAAGTACTTAATTCATTCTGGAGGTCCGTTCTTAACCTGAAACTGTTCTTAACCTGAAGCACCACTTTAGCTAATGGGGCCTCCTGCTGCCGCTGCACCGCTGGAGCACGATTTCTGTTCTCATCCTGAAGCAAAGTTCTTAACCCAAGGTACTATTTCTGGGTTAGCGGAGTCTGTAACCTGAAGCATATGTAACCTGAAAGCGTCTGTAACCCGAGGTACCACTGTACACGTTTACCGTAATTTGGTGTTAACAATAAAGAAAAATTGGTACCGTATTTCAGTTTTCAAAACACTCTGCTCTTTATTGTTAAACACCTTAACATACTGTCTATCCTTAACATGTACTTTGAGGTTTCAAAGCACAAACATTTCAGTAATCCCTGAGTGTCAGTCAGGTGCAAAAAATTGTACCCAGACTTTTTGAGGTGCCTGCAAATGGGTCGTCTTTAGCCATAAAAAGCACCTGGCACCCTCAGGCCCTTGCAGAGCCAGGCAGAGGCCCAGGCCAGATAGATAATGTGCCCTCCTTTTTTACCCTGGGGATAACTGAAGTCTTATAAATAAGTAAGTCTATAAATAATGCTGACCAAGGCCCCCTTTGGAATCAGAGGCCCGGGTCAAGTGGCCCATTTGGCCTCCCCTCTGTCTGGGCCTGGGCACCCTGCTAATTTCGATCCCTTGTGCCAGCTGTTATAAGAATAACTGTTTCAGAATTGGTGACTGCATTGGAGTCTTTATTTTTCTCTTCCCTCCCTGTCCCCTTTCCCTTGTGTGTCTCTGGAGAGCTGCTGACAGTCAGTGTAGACAGTACTGAACTAGACAGATCAAGCATTTGACCCAGTTTAGGGTGGTTTTCTTTGTTTCCTGGGGTATATTCTTTGTTTCCTGAACATGGAAAGTCCACTTAGCTATCATAGCCACTAACCAAGCTAGACTTATCCTCCATCCTCCATGTTTTGGGTTATCAGAGCATCACATGGTTCTGGATTCCATTCCTAAATTATGTATTGTATGAAGACAAATGATTGCATTACTCATTTAAGAACTTAAGAAGGGCCCTGCTGGATCAGGTCAGTGGTCCAACTAGTCCAGCATCCTGTTCTCACAGTGGCCACCCAGATGCCTATAGGGAAAACCTCAAGCAGTACCCAAGAGTACACAAGGGCACTCACCCCTTCTGTGGTTTCCAGCAACTGGTATTCAGAAGCATTACTGCCTCTGATCATGGAGGCTGGTAGCCCTCAATGGCTTTCTCCTCCAGGAATTTGTCCACGCCTCTTTAGAGGAGAGAGTTCCATAGTTCAACTACACACTGCATGAAGAAGAACCTTATTTGATCTATCCTGAATCTTCCATCATTCCACTTCATTGGGTTCCCACAGGTTCTAGTGTTGTCAGAGAAGGAGAAAAACTGTTCTCTGTCTACTTTCCCCATGCCTTGCATAACTGAATGCACTTCTAATCTTCCCTTTCGGTGGGGATGGAGGTTGTGCTGCAAATGGTCATCCGCTGGCAAAAGCCCTTCTAAAAGTCTCAACATTGGAGCTGTCCTTGGTGTCTTCAACCTTGCTCCATTCTACTACTGTCTTCCCCTGGAATTGTGTTTTTCTCGAAGATTCCAAGGACGTGTGTGTGTGTATGTGTGTGCATACATGTGGTGGTGGGGACAGTCAAAATAACACAGAGGGTAGGAAGAAGTAATCTGTTTCATGCCAACAGGCTTTATCTCTATTATCGCCTCCTGTTGCTCTGGCGCTGAGCGGTGCTAACTGAATGACTCCTTCCTACAGCTGCGCCTTTGCCACCCCACGCGGAAACAAAGAGTCTTTTCATTCTCGGGGACACCTAGGGAAGTGAGATATTGCCGGCTTGTATCTCACCTCGGATGAGTTCACTCCAGGCAAAGGACATTACCAGGACATTTAACAACAAGGCTGATGTGGCAATGTGGGAAAGGCTGCTTTTCTCTCCCCAACCCCCACCCCCAAGTTTAAGAGAACTACACAATGAGTCAGTCTTTGAAAACAAACATGCATGGTTTTTAGGGAAGAGTGGAAGGCACTGGAGAAGGAAATTATGGAACTAAGGGGGTGGCCCCCCAAAGTTTGGGGACCACAAATTTTGGGGGGCCACCCCCTTAGTTCCATAAATTCATCTCCAGTGCCTTCCACACTACCCTATAAAAAGCATTGTTCAGAACAGACATCGCATGGCCCACTAAGGAAGCTATCACAAATCAAATTCAAAATAGCAACAACTAATTGCACATTTATTCAAAACCCAATTTAGTCTAATTCAACAAACATGGTGCACTTTATTCTGTGATACCAGCCTTTCAGAGTCAGATGTACACACTCATCAAATGTACACACACTGGCCACCAGCATGAAGTATGTGGCATTCATTTCCTCTGCTAAATCAAAGCCATGAGGATATAAAATTTACTGTATTCTTCCGTGTATAAGATGCCCCCATGTATAAGGCGCCCCCTATTTTTTTGGGACTCCTAATTAAGAAAACACTCCTCAGCACTACCTGTGTATAAGATGAGCCCCAATTTTAAACCTAATCTTTTTGGTAAAAAAACCTAGTCTTATACATGGAAAAATACGGTATATATACAGTGTGTTTGTGTGTATTATTGTCTGATGATATGAGGGCAATATATAGAAAAACATATTGTCTGGCAATATGCCTGACAAACTCTGAGTAACAGGAGTTTGTGAAATGGTAGGTTGAGCATTGCCTGATGCTTTAGAGTTCATGCGCATTCATTAGATGCTTACTTGCGAGATCACCCGACCCCATATATATGCCCACTCAACCCCTTTGATCTATGGAACCAGTACTGTTTCAGGTGCCTTATAATATCCATTCAGCTTTTGTAAGAAATCGATCTTCTAGTGTGGCAGCACCCATGCTTTCAAACTGCCTGCTTATTGACATCAGGCAGCCACTTTCGTTGTACTGTTTTTGGCATCTGCTGAAAAAACATTTTTTTTTGCTTAGAGAACCTTATCCAGACATGCAGAATGCCGACATGTGCTTTAATCTGATTTTTTTTAAAGCTTACTGTTGATTTGGATTTTTCAAAATGTTATAAATAGCAGTTTTTAACTTTTTATGATGATTTTATTGTTTCATTCTTTTTAGTAAACGGCTGTGAGGTTTTATTGCAATCAGTCTTGCAAAATTAAATAAATAAAGTAAGATATATTTACTTAGAGGTGTGACTTTGAGAGATCCTAGGGGGGGCACTAAACCCTGAAGAATGACCGTTCTAGAAATTCAGATTAGCATTTTATTATTTTTTTACACAGCACCCCCAAAAGGCAAATGGGGAGGAGGAAGTGACAAATAGTACCAGGGATGAGTAATGTATCTATAGTGTGTGTTTGCGTGCATATAAGCATCTATTTATTTCTCTCTCTTTCTCTCCAGTCTCTGGTGAATATGAAGTTTCACTTTGGGCTGGGAACCCCTGTTTATTTCATGAAATAATACTAGTAGACAATAAGGACAATAACAATGATTTTCATTTATAAATCACTTCCCATGTTGCACCCTGTATATATTGAAATGGAATGTGCGGATGAGATTTCCCTTATATTTATCTCACCCCTGCCAGCGGCCAGGCACTGGATACTAGGAGCCAAAAGCTTACTGTTAAGAAACCACACCTGCAAATAAATAAATTCAAATATTTTAGTAAGCGATCACAAAGCCAAACAGAACCCTTTTGCCTTAAAAATTGCAGTTTGGAAACAAAAGAAACACACCTTTGGGAATTCAGGCACAGACCAGAATTTTTTTAAAAAGCTAGATTGCCTCATACCATTAGAATCCCAGACCCATCAGCCAGCTGTGTCCAGGCATACATGGTTGCTGCAACACAGTCTTTCATCCAAATGGGAACCCTTAGACACAGGCCAAAGGCCAGTTTTTATTCAGAAAAGCCTGGGTACAGGAGGGTAGATTTCCCCCACCCCTTTAGCTAATAAAGGCATGAGGCTTATTTTCCCTAGCACTAGAGGGTGTGTACACTGGGAGACCATGCCGCTAATGATTGGATTTCTGCACAGTCACTGTGACCTTGAGCAATCTTGCAGCAGACTCTCCATGCAGGTGGTAAGTGGGACTAATTAACTGGAACTTTTTGCCTGAGGAAGATTTCACTCAGCATCCTAAGTAAAAAAAAGGTCATTGAAATGAACCAAAGAAATGGGGATTCGTTTACATATCCCAAAGCAATTTACAATATTCTATATAAACATATATAGGATATATGTATGTATACACACACACACACACACACAGAGAGAGAGAGAGAGAGAGAGAGAGAGAGAGAGAGAGAATGACTGCATGTATTTAAAAACTAGTTTAAACAATTACATAATATGAGAACCATTTAAAAATAAATGAAACACCAACAACACAAAATCAATTCAAATCCAATATAGATGCCATCTATTAGCTTGGAGATGCACACATCCTGCCATCACCTAATTCCAGTGGAGGCCAGTGTTCCGTTCTGCACTTTTGTGGCAGTGAGTTCCACAGCCTAATTTTTAAACCCATTCCTGGAATGGATTAAAACCAATCCTAATTTGTTATGGAACATTCTCCTACACCTCGAGCTTCCTAGTCAAGAGCTTTTGGTGTTGTTTTAGGAGTGTGTGTTGCTTTGGTCCACGCCAGAGGTGGCTATAAGAGAAGGTGTGATTCTTCCTCGATGTGTTATTCTCAAAAGTTCTTTCTTGGTCATAGGTGCTCAGTAGACCCATGTGCCAGCTTCCTAGGCAGACTTTTTTTGGATACTAAAATACATTTCCCTTGAATAAGAGGGATGGTGAGAGGATCTGCATATTGTACAGAATGAACATAAAAAGAATCTGTTGGGTCAGGCCAGTGGCCCATTTGGTCCAGCATCCTGTTCTCACAGCAGCCAATCAGGTTCCTGTGGAAAAGAAGCCTGACACCAGGACCTGATTGCCACAGCAGTCTCCACAGGTGTGATTCCCAGCAACCAGCATTTAGAGGCATGCTACCTTTGGCAACAGAGGTAGAACATAGCCATCTTGGTTATTAGCTGTTTGTAGCCTTATCCTCCATGCATTTGTCCATGAATCTACCCAGGTGCAGATTGGACTGTCTTCCTGTGGAACAGTGGGAGCCAGATGTTGTGTGTGTGTGTGTGTGTGTGAGAGAGAGAGAGAGAGAGAGAGAGAGAGAGAGAGAGAGAAAGAGAGAGAGAGTGACCCCTACATGCATTTTGGTTTTTAGCAAAACAATTTCTAGAAGGGGCAGAATTTATTGGGCGGGTGGGTGGGTGAAATAGATTTTGTGCCACCAATATTCTTGCCACTTTGCAACCCATTCATTGCATGCCACACAGTTTTGTGTGAGCCGTTGAGACCCATGCCTTCTCCTATCTGCATAACACCATCCATCCAACTCTAGGTTCTGTGACTTGGTCATGTTAGAGCACAAGAAGGTAGAGAGGAGTTTCAAGCCATGTTATGCCCACCATTAGTTCCTGAAGGCCAACTTTAGCATCTTCCGTATCCTCTCAAAGCTAAGTATCGAGGAGAAAGCCATCAATGTCTACTAGACACAATGGCTTTTCTCTGCCTCCACAGTCGGAGGCAGTAATGCTTCTGGATACCACAGAAGGGGAGATTACTGTTGCATCCAGGTCCTGCTTTCTGCTCTTTTTTTGGGGAGGCATCTGGTTGGCCACTGCAAGAAAATAATGTAAGGTGGGAAGGCCTGAATCAGCAGGCTGTTGTTATGTTCTTTAACTCTGCCTGTCTAATGTTGCTACCCATCTCCAGAAATAGTTTGGAAACAACCCATCCGGTATTTGTTTTTTGTTCATTCGTTTCCTTTCCCTTCTTCCCAGTCTTACTTAAATCCAACCTTATCTCCAGACAAGATTTTGCAATGAGAAATCATTCATTACATCCACCTGGAGGCTGAGGGGGAGGAGGGGGAGAAGCTCTTTAAAAGGTATTTACTGATTTTTCCTGACAGTTTAGCTGGAATCCTTTCCACACTGCAGTTGTTAAATTTGTTGTTTCAGCGGTGAGAGAGTTACCATCTTTGCTCGAACTGCATTTTCTTGCTTACACTTCCTCTTGCAATCCATCAAAATCAAGTGCCTGTGTCTGGTATTTTCCCTCCTGAATCTCAATAGGATGTCTGAGGCCTCATCAAAGCACCCAGTGAAAAGCCTGTAGGGGTGGGGTGTAGGCATTTTGCAGTACTCTTCATACAATCACAATCAACATGGAACTTTGATGCCATGAAATGTGGGGGTGGCCATTAGTCTAGATGGTTTTAAATGAGAACATAAGAAGAGCCAAGCTGAATCAGGTCAGTGGCCCTTCTAGCCCAGGATCTTATTTTCACTGTGGCCAGGTAAAGGTAAAGGGACCCCTGACCATTAGGTCCTATCGTGACCGACTCTGGGGTTGCGGCGCTCATCTCGCTTTATTGGCCGAGGGAGCCGGCATACAGCTTCTGAGTCATGTGGCCAGTACGACTAAGCTGCTTCTGGCAAACCAGAGCAGAACACGGAAACGCCGTTTACCTTCCCACCGGATCGGTACCTATTTATCTACTTGCACTTTGACGTGCTTTTGAACTGCTAGGTTGGCAGGAGCAGGGACCGAGCAATGGGAGCTCACCCCGTCATGGGGATTCGAACCGCCGACCTTCTGATTGGCAAGTCCTAGTCTCTGTGGTTTAACCCATTGCGCCACTCACGTCCCTCACTGTGGCCAACCAGATGCCAATGGGAAGCCCACAAGCAGTGCCCAAGTACAAGAGTGCTCTCCCCTCCTGTGGTTTCTAGCAAACTGGTGTTCAGAAGTATTACTGCCTCTGACAGTGGAGGTAGTCCACAAACTCATGGAAGATGCTTCCATCATTGGCTGCTAGCCATGCATCTGGCAGAGACAAGAACTGGGAGGTGGAAATGTTATCAGCCCAAGAGCCACATTCACTCATGGATAGTCTTCTGGGTGCTGTGTGGTAGTGGTAGGTGAGGCAGCCAATGTGCCTCTTAACTTACTTCAGTCATACAAAACTTAGAGGTCTTCCATGCATACATGGGAAAAGCAGCAGCATCAACAATTGTGTTGTGGTTTTATGGTGGTTTCCTTGTTTGCCACCATAGTCCAGAAAGGCCAGATGGTAAATAGTTTAAATAAATGAATTGTGGGAAGTTTGAAACATCCATGTTCAGGAGCAGCCTGCCACTCAAAATCAGAAGCTGGGAGGAAGCAAGGGGGCAAGGGTTCATATGTACAAGAACTAGGTAGGCAAAGGTGCAGAGAAGAAAATGTAGCATTAGCTCAGCTTCAGCACCAGGGACAGCTCACTGTTGGAAGCCAAAGCAACAGTAGGCCTAACAAGCAGGCCTTGGGTATTTTTCCAGAATCAGTCCCAGGGACAGCTCACTGTGGGAACTGAAAGCAAGGCTAGCACTACCCAGCAGGGCATAGGCCAAAGAGCAGATAATTCCAAAAAGAAAAGTTCAGTGTTGTTATATAGCATAGTCCACTGGAGAGCCAGTGTGGTGTAGTGGTTAAGAGCGATAGACTCGTAATTTGGTGAACCGGGTTCACGTCTCCGCTCCTCCACATGTAGCTGCTGGGTGACCTTGGGCTAGTCACACTTCTCTGAAGTCTCTCAGCCCCACTCACCTCACAGAGTGTTTGTTGTGGGGGAGGAAGGGAAAGGAGAATGTTAGCTCCTTTCCCTTCCTCCCCCTTCGGGTAGTGATAAAGCGGGATATCAAATCCAAACTCTTCTTCTCTTCTTCATCAAGAATAAGAAAAATAGCTTAATGTTCAACAAAAAATGGGGGCGGGCGGTCATCTAATAAAGGGCCAGTGTTTTGCTTCAGAGGCATTTTCTCAGTGAGGCTGGAATGTCTCCTGCTGCCTCTGGGACTGGTGTGATGGCCAAGGCTGTATGCCAGAGGAGTGAAGGGAGTTTCCAGGGAGGAATCGTCAATATTTGAAGATGTTGATAAATGGAACATTCTTTGTCCCTTGGGGTGCTCATTTGCTGCATTTGCATGCTGACTTTCTGCCAAAGTGCTCAAGATGGTTCACTGTTTAAAATGATAGCTTTACAAATTAGTAGACACAACTGAAAAGTGTCAGGCTGGGCATGGGAAAATAAATTTGGGTAACTTGGCCTCTCTACATGAGGCTAGGAAGGGAGGAGCAGAGTGGCAGCTGGTCCCTGCCAAGCTGATGGAAGGAGTTATTTGACTCTCCTATCCCTCTGAAGAAGCCAGATGGAAGGGTTGCCTCAGTTGCTGAGATGGTCAAAGGTCTCCCCTGTCCTTGCCAGGAGTCCACGGCAAGGAGTCCTACCACAGTATGTTTTTATTCTAATGCAAAAGTTTCCAGGTCCTGGTCTACAACATGGAAAATGATGTGGAGTGGGGAATAGATTGCAACAAGAAGAAGTTGGAAAAAAATAAAGATTGAAGATATGCACGACTGAGCATGCTATATATTTTTTAATAACAACAATTAAGTTTTATATAGCACACTTCAAATGTTCAGAGTGCTTGGAATGCATTATCTCGGGGATTCATTCTAATCTCTGGGTTGGAAATCTATCTCAAAAAATGAATGTTCAAATGGAATTTTAGAATGCTTCTAGATTTGCTCCTTTTCTCCAAAACTTGGTATACAAATGCTATTGCAGAAAAGTTCTCAGGGGGAACTTTTAGACTAAATGCTGGAGGATGGATATTTATGCATTTATTTATATGATTTTATATGCTCCATTTTTCTACATTAACATGTACTCAGTGACCAAAGCAACAAAAAAGGAAGCTGCAGTAAAAGCATAGCATAAGTCATATTCAGAGACCTTTGCTTAAGAATGGCAGCTGAAACAACATTATTTTCTGTGCTCTTCTCTGATAGGACCATGGAAGGCAAAATGTTCCCCCTTCAGAATGCCATTCCGCAATCTGAGTACTGCAATATTCCCTCTCATACTTATCTGCTGAATGTCCCAACAGTGCAGCAGGCACAGTTGAAAGCCTCAGAAGGCTAAAAATATATCTGCTACACCTTTCTTTATAAAAGTTCAAGGCAATTCACAATAAAAAAGTATAAAATACATTAAAATTTTAAACCACAATAATCAAACAGAGCAGCAGACGAAGCTATAAAAGCATTGAAAACATCAGTAATGAAAACATCACTAAAAATCCAAACACACCAAAGAGCAACATTGTGGCAGGTGGTAAATTTGTGGCTTTGGAGGCCAAAATTTGTAATGTCAGAGCGGAAGGGAGAGGCACAACAGATGTCCCATCACAGTGAGATTCTGAGGCAGATCAATGTGGACATTCGTGAAATGTCCTGCTATGTAGCTCAGTAGCATCCTGGCCTCAAACTCAGAAGAGGCGCAATCAGCTGTATCACTGACTGGGGAACCAGACTGCATTCCTGCTGCTGCTTTCAGTCCCAACAGAGCCCAAAGCTCATGGAACCTGAGGCCAATGGCCTGAGTCAGGACTCCACTGGATTCCATCACTTGAGCCTGCCTCATGAGAGGAATCAAGTGCTTCTTGTGCCATCACACCTCTCCAATGAGACAGGGAGCATGCCAGGCAGGAGGACACAAGAAGACAAAGAAGACCTTGTCTGCAGGCCAGGGCCACAGTCTTTAGGTCAAGGGTGTGTGTGTGGAGCTTTGGCAAAGTGGACCACAGGAAGAAACTTATGAGTTTACTTCGGCTCAAGGGTGCTGTCCATGGTGCTATCCCACCTCCTTTCCCTTGTGAGTTCCTGTTAAGAAAATGAGTCAGAAGAAGAGGTAGAGCACGTGTTCTGCATGCAGAACCCCCACATTCAATTTCTGGTATATCTGAGCAGGTTGAGAAGGACCCCTGTATGAAACTCTACTACCAGTCGTTGTAGGTGATACTGAGCTGGTTGGGCCAGTGCTCTGTCCCTGCTATATATGGCCATTTTCTTATATTCCTAGCAGGTCCCAGACGATTAAGGGCTTTATAGAATGAAGGGAATGTTTTGATTTGACCCTGCCCCGCCCCGCAATAAGACTATTGGAAAGTGCTTGCATAGTCGCACAGTCCAAATAATTCTGCAAGAGAGAGCGGGAGGCCTTTTTTCTAGGAATATTATTGTTGCAAAGAGCAGCCAGCAAGGCATAAGACGATGTATCTGGTGTTCAGGGATGCTTTCAGGAACATAGACTGAAGCATCAGCATTAGCGCATGCCCCGTTTCCCCACCTTAACAGCATCTTCCGCCGTTAGCTTCTGCCGAAATGAATAACAACTACGCCACAAATATCTCAAGATCTCACAAAGTAGCTACAGCATAAATTGGGAAGAATGTTCTGTAGCACAACAAAGCGGATCACGTTAAATATGCAGCAGTATTTTCCTTCTTCTTCCTCAAAGCAGCCTCTCCCCCCTGAGGAAGCAAATCTCACTTTAAAAATGTCTAAACATGCCGTCAAAATTATTTCATGGTGCAAAGTGAGGGAGAGTCTGTTGCCTCCTCATTTTATATCTTCTCCCATTCCTTTGTATTTTCCATAGCTAAGCACATGAATAAAGCCTTTTAACGGCTAACGCTGCCATGATGAGAGAAGCCTCTGCCAGATCATGCAGCCACGTGGTAGTTCTCAAAGCTGTCTTAAGAAGTTATGGGTGATGGCTGGGAAAGCACCTTCTTCTCCATCTTTGTCTTAATTGGGATGCAGGTCAAAGGAGTAGCATGACATCATTGCAGCCGAGAAGACCATGGACTGTTGACGACTGTTAATGACTGCAATTGGTCTTACAGGAAAAAGCAAGGGTGTATCTGAAGACTACAACAGATCAACACGGCTACCTACCTGTAACATGGACTCTCAGTTATGGATGAGCAGCTAGAGCCAGTCTAGGCTCTAGAGACAGGATACCTGACCACCAAATTGCCAACCCTGAACCAAAATAAAAGTACTGAGGGAATGAGGACTTGCATGTTTCCTTCTCAAGGGCTTCCTCCAGCAAAACTGGATCACTGACCAGCATCCTAAGCCTTCTGGCAATTGTTAGCACTGAGTGCCTATCATGTATAATAATAATAATAATAATAATAATAATAATAATAATAATTTATTATTTATACCCCGCCCATCTGGCTGAGTTTCCCCAGCCACTCTGGGCGGCTCCCAATCAAGTATTAAAAACAATACAGCGTTAAATATTAAAAACTTCCCTGAACAGGGCTGCCTTCAGATGTCTTTTAAAAATAAATAAATAAATAAATAAATAAATAAATAAATAAATAATGTATGTGCATGTGTGTCTATTACTTGGAGTTCCTTCTAGGTAGGGTGGGGTAGTAGACTGAGGAGACAGCTTCAATCAAACAAAAGTTCTAGAGGAATTAATAACTTTTTTCATTTAGGCAAAACTGGTGTTCTTGTGCTAGGATCTTCAAAGTATGCAGAGCAAAGCTGGCTTGTGAGGGTTTCTTTTCCTGCCCGAGGCAGAGCGGCAAATTAAGCCCCACCTCCCCACTCCCCACAAGCCAAGGTGTGTAGTGCCTAAGGCCAATCATGTTATTTTGGCAGCAGAGTCTGAAAATCCCTCAGCTATTTCTCACCCCCCCCCCCACACACTGAAAGTAAAAGCAGAATAGTAATACATAAAATAATTAACCATTTTCTGACCTTTCATGACAGCAGATGTTAGGTGCCTGAGGTGGCTGCTTCGCTCTGCCCAGTGATAGGGCCTATCTTAATCTGGGCCTCAGCTGCGGAAGCGTGAGGTGGGTATCTGCACCAGATCTAAAATGACAGCTGATGTGTACAGCCTGGTGGGCTGAAAAAAATCATCTACAAATCAGGAAGTCGCTTCAAATTTCCTTCTACCATGATTTCACTTTTCAGCAAGCCACTCCTGTTCTCAGCCTCACCTTCTCTGCCCTGCAAAATGGGAACAATATTTATTTAAACATTTATAAGTCACACTTTCATGCAAAACATCGCAAAGCAGTAAGCAACCTAAACAAAAACACCAGCATAAACTATATTTTTAAAATGTCAGATATGCCAGTAAAAGCTGGCTGGCAGATATAATGACCTACTTAAAATATGTTAATGCATGGGACGGCGGTGATTATGAAACAGAACATGAATAAAGCCATTGGAGGATGCTTTAGAATTGTATTCTTTTGTTTGTATTTCCCTGACTTGCTTCTAATAATCATAATCAAATAAAACAGGAGAGCATTCTCCAGCTGAAGGCCAGTGCTTTAAGTGGAATGCATTCTCTCTCTGATGTTTCAGGATTTCTTTCTTTCTTTTCGCCTTTTGGTTCATACATAAGGCAAAGTGTCAGGGGGCTGTTTTCTTGTCATGGAGGAGGAAGCTATGTTAGGTGAATGTAGCTTTCCTCCTGTGCTCCATGTTCTGGTTAATCATAAACCTGCTGTTCCCCTCCAGGAGGCTGATCATTTCTGTGTTACTTTGGCCTGCCAGCACTTAAGCATCATCTCCTTCCTTGCCCGCCCCCCTTCTAAATTTCCCAGCATTTTTTTACCACTGGAATGGTATCTTAACTGGAAGGCATTGAGGCTTCTCTCTCTGGGGTCAATGCCTCTGGTTTTGCCCATATATCTCAATTGCTTTTTCCCCCCCAGCTGGCACAGCGGGTAGAATGACAATCCTGCCCAGAGTGGGATTAGTTCCTTATTAAAAAAATTGTTTTAAAGATGTCAGGTGGAATCTGCTAATGGAAAGTTTCTTCTGCCCATGTTGCACTTCTTTGTGATTGAGCCAAGTAAAGCAGTTGCTAGTTTCTTGGCATTAGGGGGTTAAGACTGCATAGCAATCATATGCTCTGAGCTGGAAATCCTTTCTATGAAATGTTAAGTTCTGACTTGCTGGATCAATCCAAAGGTCCGTCTATTACTGCATTTGTTCTCCAACAGTGGTCAGCCAGATGCCCCCTGGGCATGAAGGTGAGAACCTCCTCTGTAACTGTAGCCAACTTCTGGCATTCAGTGTTATACTGCTAGAACATGGCGGTTCCATCTAGGTACTCCATTGGGGAAGGGCCATAGCTCAGTGGTAGAGCACCTGCTTTGCATGCAAAAGGTTCCAGGTTCAGTCCCCAGCTTCTCCAGGTAGGACTGGGAATGTCTATTGCATTAAACCCCAGACAATCACTGCCAGTCAGACAATACAGAACTAGATGGACCAATGGGTCTGACTCAGTCCAAGGCAGCTTCTTCCTGTTCCTACTGGCCTATATTCAGTGTAGCTCTAAATAGCCATCCTGTTACTGCAAGGATTTATGCTTGTGCAATGGCACTCTCCGCCCCGCCCCCATTCCCCCAATTTTGCTTTGGGGTTGGGGAGGCTGCAGGGCATGGACATGAGAAGGAGAGGGTAGGAGGAATCTTCTTGCATAAGCCTAAATCCTTGCATTGATGGGGCAGCTACTTAGTATGACATTGGATGCAATTTATTGTTTCTAATAGCTGTTGAGTCTAATAGGCATGTCCCTTGTGAATTTGACTGATTTAGAATTAAAAGGCAGGAGTATTTGTATGCTTTAGGATGGTAAAGATAGAGGCATCCTCGTGCACAGTATTCACATCATTCCACAACGTGTTGTGGCCACTATGGTAGCTACCCCTGCTCTGTTATAGCACCATTCCCTCTTTGATGTATTTGGATCACGGGCAGAATAGAAATTTAATAAATTCAATAAATACAGAATAGATGACCCCAAAGTCATTTGGGATTATTATTTTTTATGTCCCAACATGGAGGGGTATATGCAGGATCCCCTGGCCATGCTGCTCTGGACTGATGAGCAGGAAGAAGGGGTAATGCTGTCATTCTCAAGGGAGGAACCAGCTCTCCAATAACTAGGCTCTCCCACTGCATCCACTCAGGCTTTTCTTAAACTGGTAAAAGACACATGCACCAATTTTCTTGGAAGAAGCTGTCTTCATATCCTCCTGCGTAGGGGTCTGTAAGTCATTATGGAAATGTAGGTTATGCCATTAAGGCTGGCTGGGACATTAGCAAAGGAAGATGTTAAAGAGGTGGACACTGGTGAGTCCAGACAATGCAATGGGATTGGATTCCTCTTTCCCAGTTCCTTCTATTGGGCATGCTGGGGACAGAGGCACTTGTCTCTCTGCATTCATTATCTTCCTTTGGCAGGACTGTTCTTCTGACAATCAACTCTTCTGATTCCACCCCACCCCCAAAAAACATTTGGCACATGGTGGCAATCATGACATCTTTTCTGGGGGACTTGGTCCTGCTACAAGGAGCTGCTGGCATTACTTAAAAGGTGTCACAGACTGGTGACGTGAATCAGACGGGGGGTGAAGAAAGGATTTTAGGAGGACTGGGTGGAGTTGGAATCCAGGCAATTAAAAAACGCCCACTGCTCCAAGGAGAAAGGGCCGTTTGCTCAGTGGTAGAGCATCTGTCTTACAAGCAGAAGGTCCCAGATTCAATTCCTGGGCATATCCTGGTAGGGCAAGGAGAGACACCTCCTCACCAATTGGAAACCATGGAGAGCCACTGTCAGTCACTGTAGACAACACTGAACTAGCTGAAGCAGGCTTTTAAGATAGTACATCTTCATGAGTGAGTCATGCAAGATTTTAAATGGGAGTTTTACTGCTGCTGCTGCTGAATGCTGCCCTAAGTCATTTTAATTCTTGGTTTTATGGTACGCCACTTTGGATATTGTACACAGAAGTTAAGAAGAAGCTTTATATATAAATAAATAGTGCCTTAAAGCTGCAATACATGTGATTAATAATGACAATAATATTCAAAGTGAAGTATGGAAGAGATTTTTACATGCAGATAAAAATTGATTTTATATTCTGCTTGTCCGTCATAGAGATGTAGGATAAATAAGGACAGGAGAGCAGCTTGCCCACTTAAAATGTGCAACAGTGGAAACCACAGAACAGCAGATCAATTTCTGAGTTATGGGGGAAAGAGGTAGGGGAGCCCCTATTCTCCCACCTGATTTTCAATTGGCTAAAGTGCTTTTCCTTCTACTGTTTTGTGGAAAAAGCTTTTATTTGAATGGGGTTTTGTCTCAGCTTCCACTCAGTGTTAAACGGAATTTCATTGTCTTTGATTTTTTATTTTTTTTAAGGAAAGGCAGGATGCAACATCCATTTAATGTGTAATTAAATGCACACACCCTGATTGGTGACTTAATCTCATTTTAGCTAAATTGTGATCCTCCCCGTAGCCTGATTTTTAAATAGTAGCTAAAGGAACCACATGAAAAGGCAAAGGGGATCAGGCCTCCTTTACTCCCCCCCCCCCCCCGGTATTTCATGCAACCAGCAAATCCATGAATAGCGGAGCTTTGCCTCTGTTTTCAGTGGATTATCTCCAAATAACTTAGAGTGGTCCCTATTGAAATTAATAGAGCTAAGTTAGCCCTGTCTATTAATGTCAATAGGTCTGCTCCGAGGAGGATGAGCATTGGATACAACTCAGCGACTGGATGTCTCTGAGAAGGTGCACAGAGGCCCCTAAGGACATTAGAGAGAGTTAATGCATGGCTGTCAGTGGGTATCAGGGTTTGTAAAATTGCTCTCCTGAGAGGGTGTTAGAAATCGATTTTGTGTGTATGTGTGTGCATGCACTGTAATAGCTAGCTCTGTGTGTCTCTTGCCATCATGCCAGTGCCAGTAAATTCCGACTCGATCCTGCTGTTTTGTCAATAACGCGGAAAGTTCTGAAATAACTGCTCAAAGCCGTCAAATGATATGTTGTTCCATAACTTGATTCAGCTTTGCAAGCACTTGGCAGTAACCAACTTTCTGTGAACTTAAAGTTTCTGAGCCCACTGTGCCCTGTCATAGGAGTCTGTGTGTTCACACTCCTGTAATCTAGATCCAGTGACCTAAGAACCCAATGTTTTGCAATTAGAACCAGCTAATTATTCAATTAAATGAGGAGGGGGGAGAACCTCACATACCACCTTTACCTCCCTGGAGAAAATGCAGGATATGAATGCAATTAACTAAGTAATTCTCAACCCCACTTCCATTTTTGTGGCTTCATCAGTACTCCCCCACCCCAAATATTTCATTGCTTTCACTTATTTATACAAGGAGCAACAATCAACATTCAGAAATCCCACCCACACCCAGCAGCAGCAGCACAAAATGTCTATTTAATTACATTTAACTTTTAAATCATTTCAGCTTTAAACAAAGGTACCTCTCCACAAGTTGTCATGCATCCTCGGAGGCCTATAACCATGTTCTGTTAATGTTGCTTATGTCATAAAACTATGCCAGGTTGATCAAAAAGTGGTAGTTTTCTTGTCTGTGTTCCTTTCAAAAAACAAAACTCACTGGAGAATTTCAGAGGTTTTATTTATTTTTTTAAGCATAGGGAAGAGGCATCACGGCAGAAGATGCACAGAAGTGGAAGATGAGGATATAGAGGCCATATGAGAGAATCTAAGGCTGTGTATGCGCTGCACCTTTAAAGAACATTTGAATTGCATTCTTTCCAAGCCCTCAAAATTCCCAGCAACCAGTAACCAACTACAGTGCCCAGAATGATTTGAGGGAACAAATGTGCTTGTTATGTACTGAAGTTCTCACCCTGGGCCAGCAGGGGGATACTGTAGATAGTTATGCAAATGAAGGATCGAAAGTGACGTTCAGTGATTGGATAGTTTTAGAAAGTTGTTACAGTAATGTGGTACTGGAGCTCTATATAAGCAGGCTGACTGAGCCCTTCAGTTCAGTTCTGTCCTGGCCTGTGAATAAACAAGAGCTGTTTGAAGAATCGCTGTGTCGTCTGGTATGTTCACCCACAACTTAACAGTGCTTCATATGTCCTTTAAAGGTATAGCGCATGCACAACGTTAAGACAAGTGTTCTGTTTCTATCACTTTTGCCAAGTGGTTCAGTTGCTCGTTTTACCAGCAAGGCCAAGGAGCTGCTCAGTAGGTCAGAGACTAAGGTGGTTGAAGCAACAGAGGAGCTGTCCAGCTAAGAATCTGCTGAGAACAGGGCAGGATGAGATGTTGCACAAGAAATTGGAAGGCCCAACTGAGCCACTTTGTTACAGCCCCTGCTGCTCCACCATCTCCCTAGAGCAGTGGTTTTCAACCAGTGTGCTGTGGCAGCCTGGGGTGCCTTGAATGATGGTCAGGGTTGTCACAGGCCACATTGGCCACTGGCCCTCTTTCTCTCCCTCCCTCCTCTGATGCTGTCTTGTGTCTCTGTCTCCCAAAGGCTTGTGCAGCTGTTTATTGCAGCAGCCCTGGCTATAAGCTCTACAGGTGAATGCTGCCTCTGGGAGACACCTCTCTTTGGGGTGGGGGGGGGGCTGCTCGGAGACCAGGGACTCCCAAGGAGAGGGGGGAGGAGAGGAGGCCTCCACAAGGGAGGGTGTTTGAAAAAGGGTGAGAGACTGCCAGCTCTGCAGGCAGGGGTGACAAAACTGGGCTCCTGAGCCCCACAGAAAGAATGTAGTTGGTTAATGGAGCTGTGGACTCAAAAAGGTTGAAAACCTACCCTAGAGTGAGTGTCAGCAGGGCCTGCGATAGATTAAGCCTCATCTTCCCATTCCTCACCAAGAACTTTTTTCAGCAGCTGTGTAACAGACCAGTAAAAGACTACAGTTACGTTTGCTTCATGATACGTTTTTTCAGGTTGCGTCCCGCGGCGCCCCGGAAGTACTGGAAAGGGTTACTTCTGGGTTTCGCCACTCGTGCATGCGCAGAAGCACTAAATCATGCTTCACACATGCACAGATACAGCACTTCAGGTTGTGGGCTTTTCATGTTGTGAATGGGCCTCCGGAATGGATCCCGTTCACAACCAGAGGTACCACTGTATTGTCCAAATGGTATTTCAGGCTGAACTTTGGGTTTCTCCTCACAGATCCCAGAATCTTCCACCTGCCAAAATGCAAATGGAATACCCGGTTCAGAAGCTTCCTTGTGTTGCTGTATGCTTGGGGTGAAAGGTTTTGGGCTTCCAAACAGGCACAGTCTGTCCCCGTAGTTATGAGGAGTTAAAACAGTTTTAATCTTTAAAAACCTGACAGAGTAATAAAGAAAAAGGTTTTTGCCTGGAACAAAACACAACAATTTAGAAAGCCTCCCTAGAGAGTGAATTCCACAAGTACGTATCACCCTCAACCAAGAAAGCCCTTTTCCCAGGCACCATCCAACTTAGATGATGAAGCAACAGTTTGGTAGAGATAAGTAGATAAGTCAAAATCCACACGATTACATTTTTGAAGGCTCATTATTTTTGAAAGCCTTGCTTTCCGCTACAAAGAATAAAAAGGGGTTTTTTTTATCACTGGGTTTCACAGTTTAAGAGTAAGCATAAAGCGATAACCAGCTGTGGCTTGGCACCCACCACAGTCCTGAAAATTATATGCATATTAAGTTAATTACATGTAATTAAAACATGCAAATTAGCAGAGTAGCCCCTCCCAACACACATTTCACTCTCTGTGCTTAACAGTTTACCCACCCCTTAATTATACTGTAATGCTGGGGCATGGGGGTGGGAGAGGAAATTCAGCTAACATTGGGGATTGGCCGCATCGAACAGATGAAATTGTGTCTCTTTTATTGAACCAACTCCTGTAAGGAGCTTTACAACTTTGCAATAAATCCTCAGGCCTGGATGTTTAGAGCAGGAAAGTGAGAATAAATTCTTATGCTATGATTTCATGTCTGCCAAAGAAATCTCACAAGATTTGGTAAAATAAAAAAATGCAGAGCTTCAGAACAGCTCACAACTCCGGTAAGAGAGAGTATTTCATGAATCTCTTGGGGTAGATGTGTCTGCATGATTCTCATCTAGGGAATCAGATGCATTGTTACAATGGTTCGTATATGGACTTAGTTGCTGCTGGAGCACAATGCAGCTGTACAGTCGCTTGTGTACTGAAAGGCAGTGCATATCTTGCCTTGAAAGAGTGGGAAGGATAATTGAATTGTTGAGTGACCATCAAAGAATTACTTTCACTAACTGGGCAGCTAAGAGGCATAAATGTTTCTTCCAAATCTCTATTTCAACCTGGGCGGTAGTGGTTAGAGTGTCTAATCCCATCTTATTCCTCTAGATATCCCAAACAAGTCATTCTTTCTGCGACTAACCTACTTCACAAGGTTGTGCATAAACACTAAGGCCTCCTGCAGTGCACACCCTGATATTTCTCAGTCTGCAGATACTCTGGTATGTTTTGAACCATTGGGCTTATTGTAGGGCTATGACATTTTTCATTTGTGTTCTTAGGCAAACAACAAACACCCTCTTAGCTTTTAAGTCTCTGGTGGTGGGCTTCAGTAGTGTTTGATGTTGTGAGTGTGAGAGACTGTGTGTGTGAGAGAGAGAGAAGATTGGGCAATGATAATGATAAGTCAGACTTCCTGGGTCTGAGAAAATGACTTCCTGTTCTGAGAACACAACTTCCATGCATGTGTAAGGTGCACACACTTAAAAAATTAAGCCTTTGCATATTTTTCTATTTTGGCTGGTGGAGCTAAATGACTGCCATTAAGCCAAAGGTGATTTGGCAGGTACAGGTTCAGCCCTGAGTAGATAAGACACTAATCAACTGCTCAAATGGAAATCTTTCCTTCTTCTGCATTTCCTCGGCTGTACACTGACTGGCTGCTCAGCTGCAATTACCGACACTTTCCAGGGTCCTCTTGGATTTCTCTCTCCTCCTTCTGCCTCATTTATCATCACTGCTGCCCCAGGACAGCACAGCTGTTCTTGGGCTCTCGCAGCTAAAGTCGGCATCTGAGGGGATTTTCTGGCTGTCAGGCAACTTCTGGTGGCTGTTCGCACAGACTCTCTTCTGTCCGCCTCTTTCAAACCATCCATTTTGTACCTTTACATCCTTAATTCAGTCTCCTGCTCATGATTTTCTGACCAGCATGCACTTCTCCCATTTATCAAGCTCATTGTGAAACGTGCCCAAAGGGTGTATTTATTTACGGGATCTCTTTGTCGCTGGAGGCCTGCGATCAAACAGTCGTTTGGTTAGTGCAAATCATTATATGAAATCCAAGCTCCAACTCCAGCATGACAGCCTCTTTAGCCTCATGGCTAAAGGCACACAGTACATCCTACCTTAGGCCTTCTCTGAGAGCTATCCCAACATCTCCACTTATACTTTCCCCTCGATTCTTTTGTTGTTGTTTAGTCGTTTAGTCGTGTCTGACTCTTCGTGACCCCATGGACCAGAGCACGCCAGGCACTCCTGTCTTCCACTGCCTCCCACAATTTGGTCAAATTCATGCTGGTAGCTTCGAGAACACTGTCCAACCATCTCGTCCTCTGTTGTCCCCTTCTCCTTGTGCCCTCCATCTTTCCCAACATCAGGGTCTTTTCCAGGGAGTCTTCTCCTCTCATGAGATGGCCGAAGTATTGGAGCCTCAGATTCAGGATCTGTCCTTCCAGTGAGCACTCAGGGCTGATTTCAGGGCTCAATTCTTACTTCTCCTTTATTCCCTTCCCTGAAGCTATACAGCCCTGTACTACCCACCTCACAGTTCACTCCTGGGCTCTTTCCCCCTGTTTCTTTACTTCTTCAGACTACTACCAGCCCACAACCACTTTTCTTCCTTGCATTCCTGTGATGTTTACCCCAGCTGCGTGGACCTTTCTCTTCACTCACAGAAGTTGTTCTGTGTGTCAGCATCCTATTGCTGACACTTCCACCCTGAGCAGTCAGAATGTGTGGCAATCGGCACCCTAATTTGCTGCATTTGGAATCCTCCTTTTCCACAGGAAGGGTGAGAAGAGTTGACATTGTCAAAGATCCCATCTTCTACCAACTAATGATAGAACAGAACCTGCCTATCATGTCTTCTGGCAGAACTTGCAGCATGTCTCCATACTTACCTTATTAAAGCTAAATTCTCAGCAAGGTTCTGATTTTTCTGCTTGGTTATATTACTACAGCAACATGGCCGCACTAATGCTGCCTTGTAAATTGGCCACTATAACGGTTTTTTTCAGGTAATTGCCACTGTCTGTTCCCTTTGCATTTCCTTTCCCTCTGAACTCAGACTACTATGCTCCTTCCCACTCCCATATTTCTAAGTGTTTGCCAGTTCAGCATCACACTAAAGAACAGATCTGTCTATTCTGGTTTCTTTCCATTTCTCATTTTTCCAACATTCAGTTCAGTTCTCCCCATTCCTACATCTAATATACACAGGTCTGTAAGCGGTTTTGCCTCGTATACACATTTTTGCAAGCGTTCTCCCACAACTGAATGCATGTTGTACATTATTTTCATGCATATAAGCATTTCTGTGCACGTTCACCCCCAATATGTGCTTTTTTTTTTGGTATGTATTTTTCAGTTGGAGAACTACATTGCAAAATTCAGAGAAGAGTGAATTTGGAGGCGTAGTTGTGTTTTGGACAACAATTTAAGCACTGCAACTTTAAAAGATCTTGGGTTGAGGGGTGGTTGGATACCCCCTAGCCTTCATTGCATTTTGTGATGAATTTGTAGATGTGTCATTCAGTCAAAACATCAGCAGGATCTCAAAAGAAGCCAGTAAATTTTGCAAGAATAAAACCCTTTAAAAATACACTCGGGGAGGTTTGTACAACCTTAGTAACTTAGAGCTTTTAAAAACTCAAAATATACAGCTATCTCCACTCCCCCCATTTTTTTCTAAAAAAGAAACCCAGGCGATAGAAATGCGAATAAAATAACATGAGCTTGATGTCTATTTTGTTTTGCCACACTCTTGCATATGCAGAACATGTGAGTTACTCTTAATTTGTTTATATGACTTAAAAGAGTGGAGAAGGACCGATAAATTCTATACGATGCCCCAGAGGGCCAATATGGGGAAAATAATTCATCCTTACTGTGCTGCCATTTGCTGGATATGACAAGTTTTATTTTTCATGGCTCTTCCTCTGAACCACCCTTCTTCAAATTCTCCCTCCCACAGTTCTTTCTGTGATCTTTTATTCAGTTTTGCAGCTGCATCTCTGAAATGGAAGAAAATAGCTCTTAATAATTACATAAGTGCCACCCTGTGCTCCAGCCCAACCCAACAATTGCCAGCACAATGTGAGATATAATTAGCACCTCTTTCCACCTGCCCATCAATCTTGGACTGGTGTGGCCTATGCTTTGGTCAAAAGCTGTCTCCTCTGGTGCTGGATTGATATCTGATGAATATTATTTATTAAATTTTTATGCCACACTTCATCCGAAGATCACAGTTTACAATCCCTTGCAAATTCTGCTAGCTTGAACAATGACTTGAATTCAAGGGTGCCAAGGGGGTGAGTGGAGAGGTAGGAAGGTTTAAAGCAGAGGTTGGAAAGCCTGTGGTCCTCACAGATGTTGGGAGTTGGAGTCCAACAACATCTGGATGTCCATGAGGATCTCCATCCCTCCATCCAGGTCACTCTTTGTTGTTGTTGTTGTTTAGTTGTTTAGTCGTGTCTGGCTCTTCGTGACCCCCTGGACCAGAACACGCCAGGCACTCCTGTCTTCCACTGCCTCATGCAGTTTGGTCAAACTCATGCTGGTAGCTTCGAGAACACTGTCCAACCATCTCGTCCTCTGTCGTCCCCTTCTCCTTGTGCCCTCCATCTTTCCCAACATCAGGGTCTTTTCCAGGGAGTCTTCTATTCTCATGAGGTGGCCAAAGTATTGGAGCCTAAGCTTCAGGATCTGTCCTTCCAGTGAGCACTCAGGGCAGATTTCTTTAAGAATGGATAGGTTTGATCTTCTTGCAGTCCATGGGACTCTCAAGAGTCTGTTAATATGTCTAGGATATATAAAAATTGCAGAGCGCTGTACAAGAGAACAAAAAGCATGCAGTACATAATAAAACAATGTAAAAATGGCACAAAACAGAATCCCATACTTTGCGCTTGCCAGAACATCACTACTCTGAAAATATTTGGGTGAAAAAAATTCGTTTTAGCAAATCATGAGAGTATGCCTCATTTCTAAATTTGTGTCAGGCTTCAGATACACTTTATGGCTAGGTGCAGCAGTTTGTTTTTGTGTATATATTTGTTTGAGGGGGGATTGTGACAGAAAAGGAACAATCCACAGGTCCATAGGTGGTTGACATCTTCAAAGGCATACTGGTGATCCATTTCCATTGGAGACAAGGCAGACAGCTTGGCTTCTCAGTGAGATATAAGTTGCTCAGACTGAGGTATTGCCTTGGATTTGAGGGTTTTATAAGGCTTCACGTGTCCCTATTGGCCTGTGGGATCAGCAGCATTCAGGGTAGAATAGGGTTGTCATATTTCAAAAAGTGAAAACCGGGACACAAAAGTTGTCAAGCTTCTCGGGGAGTTTTCCAGCCAAAATCTACACCACCAACATGGGCTGCCATTTGATTTTCAGCCAGAGGTTTGCGAGGGCTGAGTACAGACTATGTCCAGGAAATTCCAGACGTATGGCAACCTTAGCGTAGAACTGCAGCATAGAGGGCATTCTTGTGATTGACAGGAGGAGTTTTCATAGCAACCTTTTTCTCTTTCTCTCTCTTTTGCAGAGTTATGTCATGCCCAGACCACCGCAGGGCTCCATGAGGATTTATAGAAGATGCCCGGGATCTTGGCGCCTCTGGTGCTCCTTTTGGTGTGGCTAATGGAGATTGCTGCCAGTCCCCACTCTCTGAGGATTGGTGAGTAAAGAAAATTAAGCAGCTACCATGGATTTAACTACAGCCCCTGGCTAGGGCACTCCATTCCCTGGAGAAACCAAGGACCCAGTTCACAATAACAGGAAAGGCCAATGGGTGACCTGCAAAACTAGGTCCAACCCCAGTATTATCTCTCCCCTGGATACCCCTCTAAATTTGAAAGAATCCACACTGCAGTGTTATCATGGTCATTGGGGATTCATATGCAAGGTCCCAGCTATGGCAGAGTCCTTCATCAGCGCAGATCCTGGACTGCCAACTTTATTATAAGAGAGGGTTTTGGTTTAGGAGGATGAAACATGTTTTTCCCCCCTCCCTGGACCACTGCATCAGTAATCGAAGGCCCCCAAAGGATGCACAACCTCCTCTGGAAGGCTTATATAATCTAGATGAAATAAATGAGGCATAAGTCTGGTGTAAGGAGAAATCAGTTTGACTTAGTGCGCACTTATTTTAGAAATTAATCTAGAAAATGAATGAATGAGCCCATTCATTTCTTCTTTGCTGGCGGAATCAGCAAATGTGAATGTGAATGAATGTCAGGGAAAGAATGAAGATGCATTTATTTGCTCCTATGTTCATTTGTTTTTAACTGTTTTGCATTGGAGGAATTGTTTTGCACTGCAGAAACAAGCTAGGACATGGTGTACATTACGGTTTACAAGATATGTGGAAAGAGAGAGGAAGAGAAACAGAGCAGGGAAATAGAGCAGTGAAATTGATAAGAGCGGAAAGCTGTGTTTACTTTAGATGACAGAGGGTGGCTGAACGCCCTTTTCAGTTACGTATAGATACGGACCCTTTGTCATACCTGTGGCAGATCATTTCCCAGGGGAAGGGTGTAGAATGTCTACAAATTTCTTGCCACTTGGATAAAAAACAAAGACGTTACAGGCAGTGGAAGACTAGTTGGGCCTTCTATTGAATTCAGTGGGATGATGAATGAACTAATGAGTTAATGCAATGCCAATAATATTTAAATTAAGTGAATGCAATATGTTACAATGAAAATGAATGGGGAAATGGCATGTATATATGCCATTACGAGCACTTTCCCATAGACGTTTGATTGTATAATAAGCACTAAGGATGGGATAAAGGAAGTTGAGATTCAAGCAGAGGCATCAGGGAAATGAGGCTCAGGGGACACTTAAAGATGATGCCTTCCTTCTTTCTGCCTCTCTACCACTGCTCTGCCCTTGGCTTCCCCTGCAGACCCAATACTGATATATTCTTCCTATCTGACCATGAATGGCTTGGACTGATCCCACCCCTTCTCACCAGAGAACCCTTTATCAGGTCTCTGTAGCATTGAAGTGCATTGGACTGGCTTTTTTGTTCTGCAAGGTTCTAAGGATCTCTTAGCAGAATTTTCAGTGGCCTCAACAAATTGCCGTTTTGAGGATTCTTTATGTGCAAGCTATGCCAGTTTGCATCCGATGTAAGTTTCTAGTGAAATGCGCTCTTGACTTCCTATGTAGAGAAGCTGTAAGGTTCCCTTGCTTGCTCCACGAACTTCTTGTCTCCAAAGCATAAATCAAAAGCAAGAGGGCATCACGACTTGGTTCCCCTCAAGATGATACCATCTTATGGGGAGTCTTTTGTATCTAAATTTGCAGTCGAGGTCATTTGGGTTCAGCGCTGAGGAAAGGCACAGTTAATTCTGGTGACTTTGAGGTGGCGTGCTTCATTCTTAATGTTGCAGGTAAAAATGTATGTATATTTCTTCTCTGTTCTTTAAAATTGCCTTTGATGCTGGTTGGTGGTGCCACCAAACTGCTAATGATGTCTTGGTACTTTGTGTAGGAGGGGATGCAGACTTGTGCTTTTTATTCAGAGAGGTCAGGGGAAGGAGATTGTCCACTTTTATGACATTTGTTCACTGCTTGGGTGGATTAGAAAAGAAGGACAGCAGCTCTCTTTCGTTGTGTTGGCACATCACTTCATGGGCAGGAAAAGAAACAACCTCCCCATCAACTGTCCCTGGATGCTACAAGTTGTTATATTAACTCTTTGCAGCTGATAAGAAGCTAATCTTCCCTCTCCTGATGTAGGCAGACAACAACTATTTTTTATAGTACCTGTTAATAAGGACCAGCAGAATTCTGAACCCACTGCAAGATCAAATCCAATGAGATAGGAATTTTAGATGTTTCCTGTCTTACGTTTTCATGGAAGAAGAAGAAAAGGCAACACCAATACAAAAGGAGGAAGAGGCAAGCCACAAAATAGAACTGGAAAATGTAGAGAATTTTAATAAATAGTCTTGACAATTTTGCTGGAGAATTTCTTCAGGGACATAAGAATTGTATTTGCTGAATTAGCCTAAGGAAGGTTCCTAGGCTTCTGCTGGAATGTTTTGAGTAGTTTACTATTTTATTAAAATTCCAGTATTTCCCAGTAGCACTTTGAGGCTTGCCTCTTTCTGCCACCCCTCTGAGCTTTCACACCTGTAGTCCTTGTGCGCTGTTTCAAAAGTGGAATCATTTGCATTACTGTAGTCAGTCAGAGTCCATCTTTTTTGGGAAATGAAACGTGTTTCATGTGAAAATGCACTACTATAAACCAGTTTCAAACCAGTTACAGATGTATCTGAAGAAGTGTGCATGCACACGAAAGCTTATACCAAGAACTAACTTAGTTGGTCTTTAAGGTGCTACAGGAAGGAATTTTTTTATTTCAGTTTCAAACCAGTGTAATTACCATGTTTCCCAGGGGAAAAAACTAAGATAAAACCTGAGAACTGTAGCTGTGAAACAGCTGGGTATGTATAAAGGGATTCTTAACATTCTCACAAAATGTATTGACAAATAAACCACTTTTGTGGTGGAAATGGAAACAAGAAGAAATACCAACACTAGGAGAATGGCAGACCAAGATGATGGAATATGCAGAACTGGCAAGACTGTCCGGGAAGATCCAAAACCAGCAAGACCAACTGTTCGAAAGAGACTGGAGTAAATTTATATCATATTTGAAAGAACATTGTAAATATTGACAATGCTAACAGGACTGACTTAAAGTTCTTTGCAAATAGATATAGTTACTTGTTTATTATTAAATAGTATTTTGAATTAATTAAAATAAGGTAAATAAGAGGAAGGGGAAATGCTAAGATAGGTAAGGAAACTTGAAAGCTAACTAGGGGGAAGGGGGGAAGTAGTCGACTCGCAGGTTGCACTGTGGGTTAAACCACAGAGCCTAGGACTTGCCGATCAGAAGGTTGGCAGTTCGAATCCCCGTGATGGGGTGAGCTCCCATTGCTCGGTCCCAGCTCCTGCCCACCTAGCAGTTCGAAAGCACCCTTAAGTGCAAGTAGATAAATAGGTACCGCTTTATAGCGGGAAGGTAAACGGCGTTTCCGTGTGCTGCGCTGGTGCTGGCTCGCCAGAGCAGCTTCGTCACGCTGGCCACATGACCTGGAAGTGTCTCCGGACAGCGCTGGCCCCCGGCCTCTTAAGTAAGATGGGCACACAACCCTAGAGTCGGACACGACTGGCCCGTACGGGCAGGGGTACCTTTACCTTTTTAAGAATACGTTGCTGTTTTTGTGTTGAAATGGAAAACTAATAAATATTATTTAAAAAGACAAATAAAACGACTGTGGTCTAAACCACTGAGCCTAGGGCTTGCCGATCAGAAGGTCGGCGGTTCGAATCCCCGTGATAGGGTGAGCTCCCGTTGCTCAGTCCCTGCTCCTGTCCACCTAGCAGTTCAAAAGCACATCAAAGTGCAAGTAGATAAATAGGTACCACTCTGGCGGGAAGATAAACGGTGTTTCCATGCACTGCTCTGGTTCGCCAGAAGCGGCTTAGTCATGCTGGCCACATGACCCAGAAGCTGTACGCCGGCTCCCTTGGCCTATAGAGCGAGATGAGCACACAACCCCAGAGTCGTCCGCGACTGGACCTAATGGTCAGGGGTCCCTTTACCTTTACCTAGGTTTGTAGTGTAGACTTTCTCCTATGCAGACCACATGTTTGCAAGTTGTGTTTAATAACATTACTTTAATTTAAAGCCACACCTTGTGTTTGCTAGTTCATTTCCCATGTCTTTACACAGCAGCCTTTTTCTTATGCTTAGAGATAGACTTGATTTGTTGAACTTTTGGCTGTTTTAATACTAAAACCTATTTTGTCCTTAGAGAATGCTGAGGCCATGGTGGTTTTTTTGGGGGGAGGGGGTGTCTCTGGCACAAAAATGAGACTGTCTCTCTCCCTCTCCCTTTCCCTGAAAACCTTTCCATTTAGAAACATGACTACCATTTAGGAAAACAGCCTTCCCTGGAGGCCATGCAAACAAGCTCTCCTCCTCTGGCTAGCAGTAATTAGAGCACCTCTTGGCTACTGATCACACCTATTTTGGGCATGGCAGGATCAAGGGTCTGCTTGCTCCAGAGGGAGGAGAGCTAATTACTGCTTGCCGGAGGGGGAAATGGAGAAGAGTGGCGAACAGACGAACTGAGGGAGAAGTAGGTCAATAAGACACATTAGGGTGTGATTAGCTGACTGTACAGAGAAGGCTGCAGAGCTCTCTAGGAACAGTTAAAGGCTCAAAAATGGTCCCTGTAGATGATATAAAGGTGGGCCGAGGCTTTTGAGGCTGCGAGCCCCTGCTGTGGCCCAATTTCATGCCTTTGTGGATATTTGTGCGTCAAAATGGAACACCCCTCTGGGAACTACCTCTTTGTCTTAGAAATGCTACTCAGACAGCAAGGCCAGCTATTGCTCTCCTTGTTGGTCCACCTCAAGACCTCTCCCATGTCCCATGTCCTCCTTTCTCTACCAGATCCAGCCACCACCTGTGGATAAATGTTCTTGTGGAATTTATGGCAAGTGAGCAAGCCATCTGCTTTAATGATGTGCAACACGGTTTTGTTTATCTCTGTGGATATTTCCGCCATACTGAATATTTACGCCTCATATGCAGGATACTTCCACCTCACATACAAAAAGGAAAAGTGTGTGTGTGGTGTGTCCCCCCCCCCCCAGTGTCACCAACTTCTTTTTGCCATTTCTGGATCAGCGTTACAAATCGGAGGTGGAATAGGCTCAATTAAGCATTGTCCCCTTTGCAATTGGATTCCCTGTCTAGAATAGAACAAGCAAGCAGGGATGGCTTGGTCGGTAGAACAGGAGATCTCAGGGTCATGGGTTTAAGCCTCATGCTGGGGAAAAGATTCCTGCATTGCAGGGGGTTGGACTAGATGACCCCTGGGATCCCTTCCAACTCTACCACTCTATGATTCTGTGAATTACTGAATAGTTATTGTTACATGGGCAAGTTGGCTAAGTAGCACATGTCCCCCATGCAGAAGTATTCAGCAGCTGCCCTGTATAGATAGGTTGCTGCTTTTGCCATGCTAATCTCGTGGGAACATTCTTATCACAGTTGTCTACTTTGGGAGCAGAAAGCTGCTGCCCTTTGTAGCATTCCTATGTCTGAGTTTGAAAATGCTAGGATGTACCATACAGTCCTGAGAGGTGTGGATCTGCAGAAGAACATGCTTTGCAGAGAATACTAGTCCTACTCAGAGTAGCCCCACTGAAGTTAATGTGCATGACTCCCTTAGGTTCATTAATTTCACTGGGTCTACTCTAGAACTTAGAACTTAGTTGGCTTACAGCCCTGAGGAATATGATAGAGCAAATAAGGAGAGCCTGCTGGATGAGGCCATCTAGTCCAGCATCCTGTTCTCACAGCGGCCAACCAGATGCCCGTGGGAGCCTGCAAACAGAACCTGAGCAGAAGAGCATTCTCTTCCACTCTGTTTTACAACAATTGGTATTCAGAAGCATTGCTGCCTCTGACTGCTTCTGAGTGAATGCCTTGTGTAGAGAAGGTCCCAGCATCAAACACTCACTGACATCTCAAGTTGCAGGTGATGGGAAAGACCTAACTCTGCCTGAAACCCTGGTGTCTTGAGCCCCGTGGAGATGTTGTGGCAGGACTGGTCGAATGGGGAGGAGGAGGAGGAGTGTGGGAGCTCAGGAAGATGGAGGACTTTGAATCTGGGGAAGGAGCCATTGGACTGCGAGGTCATGATGAAGGCCCTCAGGAGGGCTCTGACTTTGGGGAGGGTCCCAGCTGGGGGAAGGGCAGAGTGTGGTTTAAAAATTACCTTCCTCTGTAGAGATCTCTGAGGACTGTAGCTCTGGGAGGAAAATAGGGGTGTCCTAATAACTTCCGGGACGCGGGTGGCGCTGTGGGTTAAACCACAGAGCCTAGGACTTGCCGATCAGAAGGTCGGCGGTTCAAATCCCCGCAACGGGGTGAGCTCCTGTTGCTTGGTCCCTGCTCCTGCCAACCTAGCAGTTCGAAAGCACATCAAAGTGCAAGTAGATAAATAGGTACTGCTCTGGCGGGAAGGTAAACGGTGTTTCCGTGCGCTGCTCTGGTTCGCCAGGAGTGGCATAGTCATGCTGGCCACATGACCCAGAAGCTGTACGCCGGCTCCCTCGGCCAGTAAAATGAGATGAGCGCCACAACCCCAGAGTCGGCCACAACTGGACATGATGGTCAGGGGTCCCTTTACCTAATAACTGCCAGCAGCCTTAACAAACTGCAGCTCACATCATTCTTTGGGGGAAGCCATGCCTGTTTAAAGTGGTACCATAGTGCTCTAAATGTATGGTATGAATGTGGCCTGTGTCTCCCTCCCTCCATCCACCCACCCACCCGGCCTAGCGCCTGCTCTGCCTGTCAGTTAGCAAAACTACGGAGACAGGCTTAATTCTTGCCAGCACGTAAACTATTCTTCAGCAATCACTTATGCGACGCAGCGTCCCCTTGAAACTCTGTGGGATTTTGTGTTCATAAATTGCTTAATTGCTTTGGAGAACTCACCCACACATGCTTTGCAAAGGGCAGTCTCTTTCTCAGGGAGCCTAGCATATAATGAGCGGAAGTTGTGGGGGGTGTTGACAAAGGGAAAAAGAAGTCTGCAAAACTCTCGCTATTTACAACTGTGAGCACCCATCCCTGGCTTACCCGCCTCCCCGCAGGCAACATGCTGAGGAAGAAAAGGATACACAAGGACAGAGTTGTGGTTTTAAGGGGCTGTTCATATCACACTATAAGAACATAAGAAAAACCTACTGGATCAAACCAGTAGCCCTGCCCTGCCTAGTCCAGCCCCCTGTTCTCACAGTGGCCAAGCAGATGACTGTGGAAAACCCGCAAGCAGGTTCCTGAGTGCAACAGGAAATCTCCTGTGGCTGAATTTGCCACTAAACTAGTCTCTTCCCCACCTAATGACCAGGAATAATGCACACCATTGAGAAGATGGCTGGCTGCTACTGTCCAGATGCTGGACTTCAGTTCCCATCATTGACTACCATTGTCCGTGCTGGCAGGGGCTGATGGGAGTTGGAGTCTGACAGCATCTGGTTCCTCTCTCTGCTCTCTAGCATCCCTAAACACCTGAACTGAGCTCTCAGCTCCCATCCCTGCGCAACATCAGCCTTCACTTGTGCTACTGCTCTCCTCCAGCCTCAGTATATTACTGCAGTCAGCTTGAATTCTGAAAGGAGCAAATTGATGAGAAGAGACAGCTGAGGGGAGGCATTTCCTCATGTAAATAAAAATCCTTGCTGATGCATGTCTTGGCAAATTTGCCCGGTTGTGACATTATAAATGTTTCCATTTCCCCCCGTACAAACCCAAGTCAAACCCATCATGCTGGAATAAATTCATTGTTTTTATTTATGTTACCAGAGTGTGAAAGAAAGGTGTGAGGCACAAACGTGACATTCATTTGTAAGCTCTTTGCCCCTCTTAATTTTCTTTTGAGGCAATGCCAAGGGAGTTATCTTTTATTTTATGTTCCATGTGACACATGAATAAACTCGGCAACAGCACCCACAAATATATGTCAGCCCTTCTTCAAGCTTCCCATCATCCCGAAATGCCCTCTTGCTACTTTTCCTCATCTTGATCTGTATACCAGATCAATCCTCAAGGTTGCTCTGTATGCCAGGGAGCAACTATCTGAGAAGAGAACGGCAAATGATGGAGCAGAGGTGCTGATTTTAGTCCTGTTCAAAGAGCATCCAAATATATCATTCATTTGTGGAATTATGCGATGGTTAAAGGAGGGAGTGGGACTGTAGCTCAGTGATGAGGCACTGGCTTTGCAATCCAAAGGTCCCAGGTTCAACCCAGCTTCTTTTAGCCAATTATACATTGAAAAGATTTAAGTAGTAATTGATGGGCTTTCTCTCTGCCTGAGACCCTGGAGAGCTGCTGCCAGTCAGAGTAGACATTGTTGGTCTAGGTGGGCAGAGTGTCTGACCCAGTGCAGTGCATTTGCTTTGTTCTGTGTCCCGCCCTCTGCCTCATAACCATAATTATTTCTTAAATTTATTGGTTGCCTTTTTACCAAAGTAACTTAAAATGATTTGCAATATATAAGCAAGCAAACACATACTCTGAAACCAGCATTTCAGAAAAACAAAGAACAACCTAAAAGACAACCCTATTTTTAAAAGGCAGGATTAAAAAATCCCGCCCACGCAAGGAGGCCACAGATAATCAAGAGCCTGAACAAAATGAAAGGTTCCTTGCCGGGTGCCCAATGCCATGTAATAATGGTGCCCGGTGAGCCTCCCTAGGGAGAGCGTTCCACAAGTGGGGAGACACCACTGAAAAGGCCCGTTCTCATGTTGGCACCCTCTGGACCTCCCAAGGAGGGGGCATGCAAAGGCCACAGAAGATGGTCGCAAGGTCTAGGTCAGTTCATATGGGAAGAGGTGGTCCTTGAGGTCCTGGGTGTTAGAATTCCTGCTCCATGATTGCAGTCATGGGATTGTTGTCTATCACATGACAGTATATGTTTTGACTTCACAGAGTGGGAAGTGACGGAGACAGGATGTTTGTGTTACTGTGTTCCATGAAGTGGGACTATTGTCCTTTGTTCTTTCTCTTTGCTGTCTGATGCTAGAGAGAGAGGGAGCCTTGTTGCAGTGCTCCGTGTGTGTTTATATGTAAATAAAGTAGAGTAGACAAAATGCTGAGTTGCTGAGGTCTGTTACGCAAAGCTGCAAAGACTCTGTGGATCCCTAAGTGTGTTGGTGTCTGTTGGCATCGGTCGCTGTGATGTTCGGGCAGAAGAAAGCTTTTGAAGCTCCCAAACGATCGACCAGAAGGGAGGGAACATGCCAGTCAGGCATGTGTCTCTGTGAGGGTCCTACTCGAGAGTAGGATGAGCTCCTGACACAGGGGTCCTGAGCTGCATAAGGCTTTCTAGATCAAAACTAGCCCTTTGAATTGGGCCCAGAAACTAATTGGTAGTCAGTGTAGTTGGGTCAGAATTGGTGTTATGTGCTCAGACCGTATTGCTGGGGTGAGCCACCTAGCTGCTGAATGCTGCACCAACTGCAGTTTCTCAATCACCTTCAAAGGCAGCCCCATGTATGAGCTAAACTAGAGGTTGCCAAAGCATAGATAGCAGGTGTTAGGCAGTCCCTGTCCAGATAGGGAGCATAGCTGGGCCACCAGCCAAAGCTGATAGAAAGTACTTCTTGCCACAGAGGCCACCTGAGCCTCAAGTGACAGTGATGGAAACAGAGGTCCCCCAAGCTAAGTACCTGCTCTTTTCAAAGAGCAAGCCACCAGGATCCTCAGAGGCATCACCTCCCCATTGATTCACCTTTCACAATCCAAACCCTTCCTAATCTTTATGCAATGAGAGAGCTGCAAGCACGTTCCTTTCTTCAATGTATTAATATGCCAGTGTAAGTGATGGATTGATTTAAAACTAATTTGATCAACTTTTTAACTGGATGACTGTCTGAATTAACGCAAAGTTCTGTCAGCACAGAGCTGCTGTGCCAATTGACTGTTGACTATGGGCCTTCAGAAAGGCAGATTTCTCCATTAAGCCTTTTGCCTCTGTGTTTGGCTTTCATTACAGCGACACTGTCTCTTGCTATTGTCACGCTGTGAGATTTGCTGCCCCGAAAGGTCATTGATTCAGCTGATGAAACCGGATTTTCTAAAAGGTGTTGGGATAATTTTTACAACGGTTAATAACTATTGTAATCATGCAGGCGGTGATAGGGATAATCCTGTCTTTTGTGGAGGTTTAAGAAATTGCCTGCTGCAATGGAAGCGGAGTGCAGCCACCCACAAATGGACGGCGGCGTCACCTCCTGCAGAAACTCAGTGCCGTGACACCTCCTAGACAGGTTGGAAGATAAGGTGGACTGGCAGAGGGATTTGCAGCAGGAACTGTTCTGAAAAAGCTGCTTTAGCAGGACCGTGAAGCTACTCTGTACTGGTACAGAACATTTCCTGTTCCATCAATGAGATAATTTTGAGGGAAAGTTGCATCACAGCTATAGAGGACCTTCTCTGCATGCAGAAGGCCCCAGATTTAATACCCAATGGCATCTCAAGGTAGGACTGGGAAAGACTTCCCTCCTGAAACCTTGGAGAGCCACTACCAGTCAGTGTAGACAGTGCTGTGCTAGATTAACCCATGGTCTCCGTCAGTATATGTCCTTCAACACTCATGTTGGGGAAAACATGACGGTGGGACAGAATGGCGGTATACGGATGGTCAAGGATGCTGTAGTTGAGCCAGGGGTTGGTCTACATGTCCTCAAAGGCACCTTCCAGTTCTCAAATTCTATTGTTCTAAATTCCAGCTGGGACTCTTTAAAAATAGTTAGACCCATTTGTTGATCAGTGATCGTTTGCTGTGAGAACTGCCGAAAGCAACTGCAGATCAAGTTAATGAGCATAAACAGATGAACTTGCCTGGGGGAGAAATAGCAGCGCCATAACCAGCTGCAGTATATCCCCAGTTATCAGATTTTGGGGACAAGCAGTGAAGTTGTGGTTTCCATGCCCTGCTTGTGGCCTTCCTGTAGACACCTGGTTGCCCACTATCAGGAACATGATACTAGACCCAATGCGCCTTGGCTCTCATCCAGTGCAGCTCTGATGTTCGCTTAGCCAGTTCTACGTGACCACAAAGTCCTCTTGGGACTTTTCCCAATCCCCAAAGCACTCCTCATGCTGAAATGATTTATTTCGATGTATAACCCTACAGCCAGTTCCCTCCACCAAATCCAATGGCAAGAGGAGAACGGGGAAGTCAGCTTTTTATTTTCATGTCGCATCTCCTCTCCCAAAGGATTCGCTGATGCTTCCCAGCCAACAGTCTCTTTAAATAATGCAGAGGCAACTAATGTGTTGGGGCAAAGAGAGTTTTGCAGCAGCGTTGAAGCTTTAGGCAGTGCTGCCAGCAGTGCCTAAGAACTATTTGGCCAAGCACTTTCTTTACATTATAAGACACTCTTTTAATTGACTTTCCCCTCTGGCAGATGTTTTCCCTTGCTGGGGGAAGTTGCTGGCACTCCATGCAGACCCTACCTTGAAATATGTCAGATCATTCATTTTTCTTTGCTGCTTCTTTTGTCGTTTCCAGTTAGAGCTGCTGCTTCATTGGGGAGTGAAATAATAAATCCATAAGCTAATTCTCCTAAAAACAGAAAACCATGAATATCCTCCTGGCTACATATGTGTGTTCATCAAGAATGTACAGACACCACTACCATCCCAAAATTGAATTTGGGTTAAATGTGTCACGTGCATTTGAGAGGAGGAACATTTGCAAGTCTGAGCGCTCTTGTTCAAATGCTCCTGAGCAGAACTGATGTAAGACCAGACCTGCTCACAGCCAGCTTTGAGCAAGGCAAATGTGGGCTCACCTAGATTATAGAGGCTGCTTTACTGCCCTTGCCCAAAGGTCCAGAAACATACTGGGTCATGTCCCATCCCTGCCCCCCATCTCCAAGTGATGAGAGGCTCCAGGGCTGGGATGTTGGGCTGGCAGAATTTTGGTTGAAGTTTGCCACTAGCCTGGGGCTTGGTTTTCTTGAAAGGAAGGTCAGCAGAGAATGAGGTGTATTTAGGATGTTGTTGTTGTTTAGTCGTTTAGTCGTGTCCGACTCTTCGTGACCCCATGGAGCAGAGCACGCCAGGCACTCCTGCCTTCCACTGCCTCCCGCAATTTGGTCAAACTCATGCTGGTAGCTTCGACAACACTGTCCAACCATCTCGTCCTCTGTCGTCCCCATCTCCTTGTGCCCTCAATCTTTCCCAGCATCAGGGTCTTTTACAGGGAGTCTTCTCTTCTAATGAGGTGGCCAAAGTATTTAGGATAGATGGTTTTATTTACACATCTATGCAACCTGAGCATAGGATGGAGGGGCTCACAGCATGGACACCCCAAAAGTTCTTGTATCTCCATTAGTCACAGCTTTGCATCCAGAACAGAGCAAGACATTTCAGGGATACTTCAGCTGTTGTTCCTGCATTACCAGGGGTTGAAGCAGATGGACTTTTGGATCCTTTCAACTCTGCAGTTCCAACTCATGCTATGTCTCTGCCCTCCAGTTCTTGCAGCATCTCCCTCCCAGCTTCCAGCTCACTTGCCAAAGCAACTCCCCAGCTCATCCCACCTTGTTGCCCTTTTGGTTTGTTCTCACCTAGATGCAGCTAATTGCAACCCATCCCATCCCATTGAAGTGCTCAGCAGAAGGATAGGAGCAAATGCCTGCCTAAAATTTGGATCTCTGTAATATTTGCACATTGGAGCATCCCCGATCATCTCTGCTCTGAATCGTAACCCCATCCCTAAGGTGCACTAGCTCTGTAATTTGCAGAGGAAATCTGTGTCATACCCCCCAGAAATCTAGTAATCTGTTGCCTCTGCTGTGATGTCAGGATGTCATTCAACTGCCAGCTTCGAGCAGGAGGGTTGTAGAATTTCCTATTGGGATTTGTGTTGGTCTCTACATGCAAGATCTGCTTGAGGGTGAATTTAGGCTACCTGTGGGCCAGTTGTTGCTCAGCCTCACTCCAGCCAGAGGGACTGACAATGAGTTTGTGGCTGCAGGGATCCCAAGGACACTGCTAATGAATTCTGAGTGTGCTCCCCCCCCCTTCCTGAATCTGTGGGTGTTTCAAAAGGCTAAATGAAACTTTATCTGGAAATGATGGCTGAATGTCAATTCCTCTATCGAAGCCAATTTGGGAAGCAGAAAGTGCTAAAAGAATTAAGACAGTTAAATGGAAAGAAAGTCTACTTGGTGAAGATGAAATAGGGTTTAAATGAGTGAAATTATCTGTGGATTACCCTTGTTAGAGCACTGCTTTATTTAATAAACTTGAGGCTTAATCTGCTGCAAGCATTCCTGGAGGAAAGAGTCTGCCTCTTCCCGGGCAGTGTAGCATCAGCAGCAGGAAATGGTCTGAATGTGTTTTTGCAAGTGCATAGACCAATTACTAGCTATCCCATAATGCTACAGCGAGGAGGTTCTCCTGCCTCTCCAAGGCCAGCATACTTTGGGAGTCAGAGGGGCAGGATTAATTCGCATAATTCATTTGCACACGATCAGCATAATTTATGGAAATCAGGCCCTTGGTGGTGGTGGATGAGTCTTTCCTCACTGGCCAAATTGAACAGCAGCATATGGCATGGTATTAAAGTATTAAAAAGTTGAAATCTAGGAAAAATCAGAGTTGTATCTCTGGTAGAATGGCAGGTGCTGGCATGAGTCTGGGGGCCACACAGCAGGGGCTGAGGGAAGTGAGTCGTGCTCTTCGTGGACTGTAGAGTTGTCTTTCATTTGCTCAAAAACAGTGACATGTTTTATTCCAGTAGCCTGTTGTTGCACAAGAAAATGCACAAACAGGTTGCTCGTAAATGCGCTGCACAAGAGATTGAGGCATCTGTTGCAAAATGAGTTGCTGCTGTTGCATTAGATTCCTCTGTTGCACAAGATGAAAACTCATCCATCTGCTAGTGCCAGAACCCTTGCACTAGTGAACAAGGAATGTTGGATACAGCCCCAAATGCCTTAATATAACTTAAAAAAAAAAAAAGACATATCAATAATACTACAATAATTAAAACATTGAAAGGCAGCCGTACTAAAATATCCTTCAGAAACATCCTAAAACATCAGGTCATTGATTACAAATTCTTCTTCTTCTTCTTCTTCTTCTTCTTCTTCTTCTTCTTCTTCTTCTTCTTCTTCTTCTTGTTTAAAAAAGCTCTTTCTCATCCATTAAAAGGTTGAAAAGGAGCCTGCAAATCTCTAGCAGGAAAGTGTTTCAGTGTCATGGTGCCACCACAGAAAGACCCTGTTTCTTATCCCCCCCCCCCCTTTCTGACCTCACCTATGGATGGGACCTAACAATAGGGAATAGCTTGTTACTTATAACCTGACTGAAAGTTCTGGGACAGGATGGATCTGGATCAGTTTCAATGGGGGCATTCTGATACAGCTGTCCTTTAAAACTGCAAGATGATTCCTTGAATCTTGCAACATTTTCAGGCATGTTAAACTGAGGTTGTTTGCTTGCTTCTTTGTTTCTCAAGCCTCTAGACTTTACAGCCTTCCTACTGTAGCAAGGCTAGAAATTTCTATGATTTTATGATGAACGAGGTGCCCAGAGTAAGACCCGAAGGACAAACATACATACTTAGTTCACAAACAGGGGTGGCCCAACTGTGCAAGCAACCCAAGCAATCCCTTGATTGTGAGATATTTCAGAAGGAGCTATGAAGGAGCTATGAAGGAGCAGTGGGCAATCCAAAAATGACACATCAGGATCCAGGAGTGCCAGCTTGGCCCTGCGACTGTGGGGGCCCAGGGCCGAGGGTGCCATGCAGCGGGCATGCCCCTGTCACCAAAATTTGTTGGTGCCCAGCCCCTTCAAGGGGGGTTTTGTGGATGCTCAGGCACCCAGGGCCCTGGCACCTATGTCAGGACTCCTTGAAGTACTACACAGATGATGTTGAGGTGTGACTCTTGGGCCATGTACATCTGCAGATTCTTAAATGGTGCTCTTCAGCACTGTCCAATATCCAGCCCTGTAAGAGGACCCTCTTGGGTTGATCAGTGCAGCTGTGTTTGGCATCAAAGCACAATGAATTTGCATTGGTCTTAGAGCACTGAGGTTCTTATTTGCACTCTGCACATGCTTAAAGATAGATAGATACAGAGAGAGAGAGAGAGAGAGAGAGAGAGAGAGAGATGACAGATGTGCCCTTGCACTGGAAAGTAGTTCCAGGAGGACTAAACACTGGAGGCTGCTTTCTCGAATTGTGACTGTTGCATTGAGTCCTTTTTAGCAGGAGCATCACTAACACAAACAGTTATTTCTCTCCAGATATCACGAGAAGATTAAATCCATGGCCCATCTTTCCTATGTGTCCTGGTTTCCCATGCAAGGATAGCTTTATGATTAATCACTTAATCTTAACATTTAAATTACACCGTATACCAATTGTAAGCCTGATTAAAAAGCAACCTGAAGGTTAGGCCCCAAAAAAGAAAATAGAAAAGATGAAGGTACAAACTCTAAATGAATTAAAAGAGGAGGCCTAGTGATGCGGCTGAGTAAAGGTCTGGCCCCTCATCCCTGAATGTGCACAGTACGTGTGTGAGAAAGAGGCTGACATAATTAAGATCGCGGATCCAGCAAATATAAGTATAAGGTTTTGCTCAATGCCCCACTGGTGGTTGGCGGGCAACCAGATAGTTAACTATGGGTGGGTAAGCTAATGGAACTGGAGTTGGGCCTGCCCCTGAGCTAAGCATTGGCCAATCCCAAGAGAGGTAGGACTCTATCCAAGGAAGGGGAATATTAATGGGTGGAGATGTCCTAAGAATGGTTCTAATGACTGAGTGGTTGGGTAGTCTTCTGCACATCTCGGCATAACATATGGAGCTAAATAAAATGGAAGTGCACAGAGCTGTAGTCAACAGGTAGGCAATGCTCCCACCACAAGATGAGCCCTGGTGGATGTCTGATTATGCCAAATGTCAAAGCTCAGGCTCCCCAGGCTGTCGTCTTTGTAACTATAATCAATTCTGAAGCACACTGGTAACTGCAGCTGAAAACTCAAGCCCTGCAGTCAGAATATATGGAAATTGTTGATTTGCATAGATATTTTTTCCCGTAACCCATAATTCCAGTCCCAGCTTCCAAGGCATGTGGAGAGGTGGCACACTGAAAAAGCACACCTGACATTCACAAAATAAACAGATTAAATTTCACAAGAATATAAGAAAAGCAGTACTCGATCACAACATAGGCCCATCGAGTCCAGACTTCTGTTTGCAATGGCTTACCAGATGCCCCAAGGGACGCAGGTGGCACTGTGGTCTAAACCACAGAGCCTAGGGCTTGCTGATCAGAAGGTTGGCAGTTCAAATCCCTGCGACGGGGTGAGCTCCCATTGCTCGGTCCCTGCTCCTGCCAATCTAGCAGTTCGAAAGCACGTCAAAGTGCAAGTAGATAAATAGGTACCGCTCTGGCGGGAAGGTAAATGACATTTCCATGTGCTGTTCTGGTTCGCCAGAAGTGGCTTAGTCATGCTGGCCACGTGACCCAGAAGCTGTACGCCGGCTCCCTCGGCCAATAAAGCAAGATGAGTGCCATAACCCCAGAGTCATCCACGACTGGACCTAATGGTCAGGGGTCCCTTTACCTTTTTACCAGATGCCCCAATGGGAAGCTCAGAAGCTTTCGCATGTCAAAATTACAGGGTTATCACATGGTTATCACATGATTAATGCTGATATAGACATGATATGATTAATGCTCATGGTGGCTCCTGATCTAGTCCCTTGTTTAGCTTTCAAGCCTATGAACCCCCCGTCACCCAGTTATGTATTGTAGCCATTTTTGTCCAAACAAACATGGCTCTGGTCAATGTCACATGCCTACATGAGCCCAAACACAGCCAAATGCCTATTTTGTGGGGAAATCATTAGTTACATTTTCACGTTCTTACTAACAAAAGAGAAGAAAACAATAGTTGAATAAGGGATGAAGTAGACTTTGATTCCACCCTTCTGCAACCATACAAAATTGATATGCAATTCCAGAAGGCCAAGTCCTTTTCCTCCACCACAGCAGAGAGGAAGGGAACCTTCAGCTTTTGTCTCTAAGCTTCTCGTTATCATGTGTGCACCTACTTGAGCTCCTTGGAGGAAAAGGTGGTATATAAATGTTGGTTGGCATCCGTCTATTTTGGGAGACAATGGAGGAGTTCACTTTTGGGAGTGAGGCCAAGCTGCTTGATGGTTGCAGCTCCTGCAGTGACTGTAGAGACCAATGTGGGAGAGACAAGTTTTGTTGCAGCTGGGGCAGATGAAGGTGTCATGTAATAAAGAAACAATAACATTAATAAATTGCCAAGGTCATTCTTCCCAGGGAGGGGGGAGATGCCTGCTCCCATTGGTCAGTGTCAGAGCCAGTATGGTGTAGTGGTTAAGAGCAGTAGACTCGTAATCTGGGGAACCGGGTTCGCGTCTCCGCTCCTCCACATGCAGCTGCTGGGTGACCTTGGGCTAGTCACACTTCTTTGAAGTCTCTCAGCCCCACTCACCTCATAGAGTGTTTGTTGTGGGGGAGGAAGGGAAAGGAGAATGTTAGCCGCTTTGAGACTCCTTCGGGTAGTGATAAAGCGGGATATCAAATCCAAACTCTTCTTCTTCTTCTTCTTCATGGTCACATTTTTACTCCACCCTCTAAAATGTACAAAATTCAGATCTGGTGGGCAGCTGAGATGTAGGAAAAACAAGTGCCCATCATGGTCCTTACTGATGAGGTATTTAAAGAGTCTGGCCTGTTCATAGTCACTTCCACCCTCTCCTGTTTATAGTGTGAAAAACAGGGAACCTTTAGCGCTTGCGGCTCACTGAAAGGAAGCCCCAATAAGCACAACTAATTTGTTCATATTCATCCCTCTCCCACTGATTTGCATTAAAATATAATTTTAACCAGGTTGACCTGTACTTAATGCACGTTTTAAATAATACTAGGGTTGCTGAGTGGGCCTTGTGGCCTTGTGCGGCTGCAGCTGTTGACCCTTTACTAATTAATGATTACTTTTGTTTTATTGCTGTATTTATTTCTCAGATTTGCTAAAAGCTACATTGAGTTTTAGAGGGGCAGTGCAGGAATATTTTTAAATGAATACGTAAATCAAGGGAAAGGTCCCCAGGGCAGGATTCGACACCACCTCCCTTTGGCTAATGTTTCTATGAAAGACAGGACATGCATTGCGGTGCTTTCAAAATAATATAAACATGTTCTGTGTTACTGAGCTGTTAGCCAGGCAGATGATGCAAAATGCAGATACGTCCGTTTTGAATCTGCAGACAGTCATCTTTGAAGGAAACCAGGATTGTCCAAGCTCTCGCCACTCACACATGTTGAGCAGATGTAGGGCTCCCAGGTGGTACTTCTTCCAAAGACTTTAGGTGATGCACAGTTGTGCAGTGGTTTTTGGTTGGGGTGTGTGTTTCGAAGGCCTATTACTATTTCTGCAGCGAGGTCCCTGTCTCTAGCATCCTAGAGCCAGGGGCGTACGAAGGGGGTGGGGGGGTGCTCTGCCATGGGTGCCACCCTGGGGGGGGGATGACAAGATGGCCCGCTGCCTCTCCCCCCAGCTGTAGAGTGTCTGAGGGTGCAAGCGCGTCGTCCATATGGGCTGGCGCGCGTCGTCTGTACAGGCTGCTGCTCGAGCCCTGTCCATACAGGGCCTGTGCATGTGCAGTCTATACAGGCACCATGCATGCACAGTCCGTATGGGTGCTGCACATGCACTGACAGGCGGTTTGCCCCACCCCTCAGCGCCCCGCCCTGGGTGCCGGAGAGGCTTCCTCTGCCACTGCCTAGAGCTGCCCAGTCAGCATGAAAGGGGAGCTTTTTAATAATAATAATTATTATTTATTTATACCCCGCCCAAGACTGGGCTCAGGGCGGCTAACATCAGGTATAAAAACAGTTGATTAAAATACAACTTAAAACAGGATTAAAATACAACTTAAAATGCAGCCTCATTTCAGTGGAAGCCCTGATCAAAACTGTTTTGGGGGAGAAAATGTCAAATCTTCACCAAGGCCAACTATCCAGACTGGTCCTACATGGGCCATCCTAGTCACCGAGAAGAAGACTTCTCACCCTTTGTGCTGTTTGAAGCTGATCAGAGCGAGAGAAGGCGAGTTAGGATCGGTTCCTAGGGTCACTCTGGAGAAAGCATGCAGGAAGAACCCCCAAAAAGGGGTTGCACCAGCCACTATGGGCATAAAGGTAAAGGTACCCCTGCCCGTGCGGGCCAGTCGTGACCGACTCTAGGGTTGCGTGCTCATCTCGCTCAAGAGGCCGGAAGCCGGCGCCGTCCGAAGACACTTCCGGGTCACGTGGCCAGCGTGACGAAGCTGCAACTGGCGAGCCAGCACCAGTGCCGCACACATTCCAACATAAATAATAAACTTTTTATTCTGTTTTTTTATATTGCTGTGTGAAGAAGGTACTTTCGTTTACCTGCCTGGATCTTTCTACATTCAACTTCATTGGATATCCATAAGTTCTACTATTGTCAGAGGGGGAGAAAAACTTTTCTCTATTCACTTTCTCCATGCTATGCATCATTTTATATATAAAAGAAATTACATGTTGCCTCTTACTTACCTTTTCTCTAAGCTAAAGAATCCCAAACACTGAGCCTTTCCTTCTAGGCAAATCGCTCCGCCTTCTTGATCATTTTGTTTGCCTTTCCCCAAACCTTTTCCAACTCTACAGCTTCCTTTTTGATACTTGTTTTTCACCCAGTCCCTGCGCTGTGCTCTGAAGAGGACCGGGGTGTGGAGACGTGATCAGGTGCTCCTGTTCGTCTCTGTGCTGTGGAAAGTCCTCTGAAAGGCAGAAGGGGAGGCAAGGCTGTATCCCACATCTCCTGGTCAGTCCGCAAACCAGATCGGCAGGGCTTTCAGTTGCAACAGCTGCATTGAAGGAAGCCCTTTAAAAGAGACATCACACACATACACGAGTCATGTGCTATTTCACAGTACAGAAGGCAAGATGGATTGGATTTAAATCAAGGTGATTTAAACCAGCCATTTAAATCATGATTTCCAATCAGCCAGCGAGAGAGCCCTGATTTAAATCGTCGATTTTCATCAGCTTTCCCCATTTGTGCCTGAGCTATTTTCTGGAAGGCTGCAGTGCATTCTTATTGGAGGATGAAACCGATTAAAAGGGAATCATGTAGATTAGCTACCAGTGCCTTGGGGCTGCCTATAGTTTATAATTGCACTTTTCTGGTAGCATCCTTCACTCATATCATGCCTGCACACCAGCCCTGCTGTCAAGCAAAAAAAAAAAACCCTCTTAGCCCTGTGGATCAGGCTCCATTTCCCTGCTCCCCATGCCAGGTTCTGATCAGAGAAGAGAACTGCAGGCAACTCAAGCTGGGGAAGTCATCCATTAGCCTGGGATTCCTGTGGCCTGAACAGGCAAGAAAGATATGCCCCTGTTACTTCAAATCTGCCACCTGAGGTTGCTCCCTTGCTCCATCCAATGGTAGGACCAGCAACTGCAGACCCTTGAAGCATGGAGCTCATTTGCCCAGCGGTGAAGCTCAACTGGACCCTTGTTTTGACAGTTGTATGGAGCCTTGTGTCAGGTTATTCACTTCCTGCTGACCTGACGCCTGCTCACTGAGCCCTAGGCAGGTGTGTGTAGTTAGCTGAACTTGCCTATTTAAAACATAATTTTGAAGGGATTATTTGGGTTCAGAGCACAGGGTGAGTCCCTTCTCTGGGGATTCGGATGGAACGCCTCGAACGTGCCATGTTAAGTGACAGAACTGGGACCCGTTCTCTTTGTAAAAGCTTGCCTTTTGGGATGTGCGTACTCCGCAATGAAGAAAAACAACTGTTCTGTGCCAGGGAAAATGTAAATCCTGCATCAAGGAAACAAGAACAGCTGGAAAACAAGAATGTTGACAACAAGCTGAAACTCTCTCATGCTGGGGAGGAATCAGCAAGGCCAGGCTGGGTCTGTTGAGTGCCATAGAGACAAGGACAATTCGGATATCATAAATCCCAGGCTGCCTGCAGTAGAGCTGAGCTGAAATGGTACACCATTTTTTTTGAACATATTCAGCAATGCCAAAAAAAGGACTACTTATCATTTTTATTATTACTGGTTATTTTTCCTCCCCAGCACAACTTGGGGGAGAAAATAGTTGCTTGTTGACTTAACATTGCTCTCACTGGTCCTCAGTGATGTCCTACCACGGCCAAATCTGATTGGTTACATAGCATTCTGAGGTCTTCCCATTCAAGGCATCATCTCTGATTGGACGGGATTGTCCGTGGGGCTAGTTTGACAAGACACAGAAGCCAGTGTGGGGAAATGGTGGCAAAACAGCAGCCAGTGAAACCAGAGACATTAAACTGGGTTGACTCTATTTACTGACACAGTTCACACAAGTGGGGTTATGTGGGGTGGGTGGAGAGGTAATAATCTACAACACTGAACTCACTGGTTTCTACCTAAAAATCAATACGGAGAATATCTGGCGCAGCTCTTGGATTTTAAGTGCATAATAAGCTGTCTCATATTGATTCAGATCATTGGTCCATCCAGTTCAGTACTGTCTGCACTGACTGGCAGCTTCTCTCCAGGGTTTCAGCCAAGAAATCTTTCCCAGCCCTAGCTGGAGATGCCAGGAATTGAACCTGGGACTTTCTTTCTGCAAAGCAGATGCCCTACCACTGCATCATGGCCCCTTTGCCTCTGATTGGCCCATTCAACTCAATTGCCTGCACTGGCTGGCAGCAGCTTTCCAAGGTTTCAGGCTGGCATCTATCCATCCCTACCTGGAGATGTCAGCAATTGTACCTGGGACCTTCGTAATAAAAGCAGATGCTCTACTAGTGAAACCTATTCCCGATATATACATTTTTTTCTTTGGAGTTTGCAGCAAGAGTTGTGCTGTTTGCCATCCAGCCTGACTTGGGAGCAGTGGTGGCCACAGCAGCCTGTGGCCAGGGTGATGGGTCCTGTCGGGTCCCCAGCATTTGCCCAAGTATACTGGGTACTGGTGCCAGGTTTCCTAAGGGGCTGAAGATTCTCTGTTACCCAAAGACCCAGCAAAACCGGGTACAGCTCTTGGCCCTGAGCTTTTCAGTTCTATGGGATTAAAAGTGCAGCTCTTATGCCACTCTCTCAGTCTTGGCACATGGGCTGTCCATTTTCTAGCCAAGGGACTCCAAGACACAAGCACCCGATCTTTTTGAACCTGCAGGCAAATACCAGCCCTTCTGATTGTCTGTGTGTGTATATATATATGTCTCTATATTTGGCACAAAAACCAGACCGACAGACAATAAAAAGCCAATTACTTTTCTGGTAGCTTAGTCACACCAGGTGGAATTATGCAATGCTGAAGAAATTTAAAACCAGCTGACATTGCATGGAGTGCGGAAGTGGATCCTGCAAAGAGAATGTGTAATGAGCAATGCTTTATCAAATTGATTTAGCGGTCTCCTCGCTTATTGCCTGCCACTTTAGTGAGCATGGGGTCTGGCTGAAACCAAGTTGGCATTCTCAGACTCTGTTCTTGCCATCTGTGGAATTCAGACAGTTGCAGTAAGTGGTGAAGGAGAAAGCTGCCTTAAACTGAGTTGGGTCCTTGGTCCACATAGCTCAGCATTGTCCACAGCAGCTCTCTGGGATTTCAGGCAGGTATCTCTCCCAAGCCCCCCCCCCAATTTTTTTTTGCCAGGGATTGAATCTGGGACCTTTTGCATGCAAAGCAGATGCTCTATCACATACCCTCCAACATTTCTTTGATGAAAATAGGGATGTCCTAAGGAAAAGCGGGGCATTCTGGGATCAAATCAGAAACCAAGACAGCTTCTGCAAATCTGGGACTGTCCTTGGTAAATAGGGACACTTGGAGGGTCAACTATCACTGATCTATGACCCTCTCCAGTACTTCCCAAATATTTATTTCTGTACTTGGCTAAGGTTGAGTGTTTGGGATGTATCATGAAGTATCATGTTTGGGATGTATCATGAAGTATCATGTTTGGGATGTATCATGAAGCATCTTTGGGCCAGTCCTTAATTACATGCTGGTGCATTTGATGTTCATCTACAGCAGATTTTGCCCTCCTGAGCTCTTCCTCTTTTTTGTCCTTTAAGGCAAGTCATATGACTTGATATCAATGCAGTGGCAGAGAACCCATGGTCCTCCAGATCTTGTTAGACTCCAACTCCCATCAGCCACAGCCAGCATAGTCCATGGTAAGAGATGGTAGAAGTTGGAGTCCAACAACTAATGGCTTCAGCAAGATTGTGTTAGCCATTCACACACCACACAAAGGCGAATTCAGGTTTCCCACAACACATGAACTGAACAAAGAACTTCAGCTGAACTCAGTTTCCTGACTGGTGTGCTTATGAATACAGTGACGTGGGAGGGAGTTTTTCCTACTGAGGTTTACCTTCGTAGAAAGGTTTCCTCTTTTACAAACACATTTGTTTCATAAGATTCATTGGTAACAAATGAATGTGATAAAAGTCAAATAGGTGAACTGAAATCAATACAATGCTAGCCAGAACTAAAATCAAAGTTGCAAATAACTTTTTTTTCAGGTGGCTATTTCTTATGCAAACAGCTCTTCAGGCATGTGTTTAAAAAGATTAATATGTTAGTAGTTTTCAGTGACTTCATTTTACTCCCTTAAATTCTTAAGTAATGTATGGGAAGTATATGCTATTGAGCTGTCATATCTGAAAATATTTGTTCCAATAAAAATAATTTCCAAGCAAAGCTTTGAATTTGTTTGAATGCAATATTTAAACCGCACCAAGTACACTTCATTGATTTCCACCCTCCCCCTAATGAAATGTTTCAATTCAATTACTTTGGGTCGTGGAATGCTGATTTTTTTACCCAATATGCAAACTTAACATGGCATATTTCTCAAGGTTGTTTTTACTAAACAGAAGGTAATAACCATGGTATATCAAGTCTCCATGAAACTATTGTAGTCCAGCAAAACTATTCCAGAAAACCCACATCACTTGGTGCCTATATGACTCATGTTGTTGCTTTCACAAGTGTATTGTTAGGTGCGTACTTAAAAATATGTGTGAAGAGCTCCTTGGCGCAAGTGTTAGTAAGAGGTTCACTCACTCCCACAGGAAGCAGTACTGGCCGCCATCTTTGATGTCTTTAAAAGAGGATTAGGCAAAATCATGGTGGTCAAGGCTATTCATGGCTGCTATGGCTACGTTCTATCTCCACTGTCAGAGGCAGTGTGCTTCTCTCAATACCAGTTGCTGGGAATTGCAGATGGGAAGAGTGCCATTTTTCTCAGGTCCTGCTCCTCAGCTACCTAAGGGCACCTAGTTGGCCACTAAAAGAGGATGCTGAACCAGGTGGGCCATTGGCTTGATCCAGCAGGCTCATCTTACCTTTGTTTGTTTAGATTCTGGCTGTCCATCTAAAGTTAAGGTAAAGGGACCCCTGACCATTAGGTCCAGTCGTGACCAACTCTGGGGTTGCGGCGCTCATCTCGCTTTATTGGCCAAGGGAGCCGGTGTACAGCTTCCAGGTCATGTGGCCAGCATGACTAAGCCGCTTCCGGCGCACCAGAGCAGTGCACGGAAATGCCGTTTACCTTCCCGCCGGAGGGATACCTATTTATCTACTTGTACTTTGACATGCTTTTGAACTGCTAGGTTGGCAGGAACTGGGACCGAGCAACGGGAGCTCACCCCATCGCGGGGATTCGAACTACCGACCTTCTGATCGGCAAGTCCTAGGCTCTGTGGTTTAACCCACAGCACCACCCGCATCCCTCATCTAAAGTTACCATGTGTCTAAACTTACAGTCTCATACTCCTGACATATTCCATAAGATGTGCTGATAGCCACTAACTGAAATACATAGCTTTTGAAATGAATTTTGCAAATGAATAGAGAACAGATTTAGCTGTAGTTGTTAGATGAAAGCTCTGGCGCTGTTAAATGGAGCTTCCATGTTCAGGAGTCTGTTCAGGAGTTGTTTGGGGTGAACATCAGGGAATGGTCCACAGCCTTTATTCATTAGCACCCCAGTGACATTTGGTGGTTGTTACTTGGAAAAAAAGAAAGCATTGACAAACTGGAGAAGAGCCTGTTCTTATTTTATTTGATTGCTCATCAATTGTCACTTCTCACTTAAATTCGTTGATTCTTTCAGAAATTCCTATGTGATCCTTCTGATCTTCAGAGAACATCTTATATAAACCAGCAATCACAAAACATGTATTTGAAAATGCAATGAACCTGGCACCCACAGATGATGGTGATTTTTTCCTCTGTACAGAAAGTTACTGGGGAAGAATGGTAGAGCACCTGCTCTGTGTGCAGAGGGGCCGAGGTTCAGTCCTTGGAATCTCAAGACAGGGCTGGGAAAAGCTCTTCTTTGAAGCTCTGGTGAGCCACTGCAAATTAATGTGAAGGACACTGAGCTAGATGAACCAAGGGCCTGACTTTAATAAGGTAGCTTCCGATGCTTGACTTTTGGGAAGAGCTGTAGGTAAGAATGGACAGATCTGTCAATTTATTTATTTTTTCAGTTTTTCCAACATGAAGTTCAGTTCTTTGTATTTACAGTTTTGTTTTGTTTTGTTTTAAAAGTCCTTGTGAAAATTCACCAGCGTCTCACTGTGAATTTTTGATAAATATTCCCATAAGCAATTTCTCTTAATGTAATGAATTTGTAAACCTTATTTTTCAACAATGTGTGCATTTTTATGCACACTTTACTACAGTGTTTGCTGCTGCTTTTTAACTTGGCTGGAGAACTGCATTGCAAAATTCGGAGAAGTGCGAATTTTGAAGTATTTCCCTCCTTGCAGTTTGCATAAATGTGAATTTAGGTAAGTTTGCCTTGAAATGCAAACTGGATCGTATTTCTCTCTCACCCCTAGCCCATAGCTCAGTCATAGAGCAAGCACAGGTTCTGCATGCAAGGGTATCAAGGCTCAGTTTCTGGGATCCTAGCGGGGCTGGGTATGTCTTCTGTTTGAATGCATGGGTGGTACATTGCTAGCTAGTTTATGCAGTCTCTGTCTTGATGGACCAATTGTGTGAGGTTGATTCTTGTGTTATGCTTCATTGTGTTTTAAATCTAGTTTGAGATATTTAGTTGTGTTTTATGAGGTGTTCTACTTGATGGATTGGCGTGATCTGTTCCACAAATTGGAAATAAAACATATCGAGAAATGTAGAAATGTTTCTGTTTCACATGCGAAAATAGACCCTCTTGTAAACAACCCATCCGCTGCCAAGAAGCTATTATAATGATATTTGTTTTCCATTAATGCAACACATTTTATTTTTGCTGCTCCCTTCCAACCGCCCACATAACCCTTTCTAGGGCTAGATCCTGTGTTCTTTCCGCACACAACGAAGTGACTGATCTCTCTGCAAACTGGTTTCTCCTGTTCCTGCTGCTTAGAGTGATTTATAATCACCAGCAAGCTACCTGCCGAGGCAGGGGATGCTGTGGGCTGCAGATGTTACTGCTTCTTGGCAAGCTTCTTCTGGCATCAAGTCTGGATGGGAGCTACCTGGGAGAAACTTAATTTTGCAGCCACAGGATCGCCTTGCTTTTCCCCACCTCTGTGATCTCCTTGCAAATTTGTTTATGTGAACCACCATCTGCAGCCTGTCACTGCTGTCTTTCCCCCCACCCCTTCTCTCCCCCAAAAGAGGCAATGAAAGATGATGGTGTGGTCTTGTCTTCCTACCCTGCATGTGCATCTTGTCTTTTGTGTCTAGGTGTGATGCTGTGCAATTGTGATTGCTGCAGAGATTGAAACAGGACTAAGTTGGTGGCTTAGGGAAGGAAGACCAGCGTGGTTTTATCTGGTATAACCCTGGATTTCAACTCATGCCAACTTCTGTGAAGGTTACCAGCTCTTCAGGATTATTCTAGTAGCTAGGAATTATTATTATTATTATTATTATTATTATTATTATTATTATTTAGTTGTTTTCTTTACAAAAGTAATTCAAAGCCAACTTACAGCAATAAATAAATAACACACATGTTAAAAGCAACAGAAAATGAGACAGGTGGAAAAAATCTAAAAAGAAAGTCTTATTCAGCAGCCTCACCTAATAAAATTTAATCACCATCCTCACCTGATAAATGTGAACCATGCAGGTGCAAAAAGGGGGCCTCAAGTTGAAAAAATGCTTCATTATTAATCACAAAATAGAGTAAAAGAATCAGAGTGGGGGTGCTTGCCTCACAATGAAAAACAAGTAATATGTGTAGGTAAAATTTACATTACGAGCTCATTATATGGAAGTCTTGTCAACCTGCCTAATAAGAAACCAAAAATGATAACCCAAGAAATCTCCCGGTCTTTAATTCCTAATTCCCTTTTCTTTTCTTGGTCATCAACATTTTATTGTTGATAATAAAAGGGAGAAAATTATGTCAGAACATAATACAAGTGCAATTTCCAGGGCTCACTTCTGATGAAAGAACTTTCAGCTGACTAATTACCATGCATGGGCCAAATGGAACATTTCTGCTCTGCGATAGTTTGTGATTCCAGCATTTCATTGATTTCCCTTTGGTTAAATTATGCTCAGAAATCTAGGTTTCTTTATGTCAGGATAGAGCAGGTTCTCTGCAGACGCACTGCTGTTTGTTTGTCTTAAAACAATGTAATTTTGCCATGAGAGCATTTAATCATTGGCACCATAGCTCTGGCCCATCTGCACTGTGCATTCAAAGCAGCATCATAGCACTTTAAACAGTCATGGTTTCTCCCAAAGCATCCTACGAACTGTAGACTGTTAAGAGTGCACTGAGAGCTGTTAGGATTCCCTATACGGAGCAACAATTCCCAGTGTGCCCTATATTCAATTTTGCCTAACAAGCATTTTCCCTCATACAATGCATGTACAGTGGTACCTCGGATTACACACACTTCAGGTTACATATGCTTCAGGTTACAGACTCCGCTAACCCAGAAATAGTGCTTCAGGTTAAGAACTTTGCTTCAGGATGAGAACGGAAATCATGCTCCAGTGGCGCGGCGGCAGCAGGAGACCCCATTAGCTAAAGTAGTGCTTCAGGTTAAGAACAGACCTCCAGAATGAATTAAGTACTTAACCAGAGGTACCACTGTATGATATTTTCACTAATATATGGATTTTTGTGTGATACGCTTTACCCTAGTCTGTGCATTTTCCTTCACATTACTTGGCATTGCAAATTTGGAGAATTTTGAAGAAGGGCTGTGTTTTGGTTTGCGTATTGTTTTGGAAGCTGTGGCTTAGGTAGGTTTGCTTTTGAATGCAAACTGAATCCAATTTCTTCCACAGCCCTCCCAGCAGCTCTTGACATTTGGCACCCTTCACCCTTCTCTCACCTTCTGTGTCCCCAGTCTAATCTTTCTTCTGTGAATTTCAGTTGCTTCTGGCTGGCATACCAAGCCCAACTCTTTCTCCTGGGGAATTTTTGAGCGCTGAGCCATTGAAGTTGCTGAATTACTTTCCCGTGCTTGGGTTAGTCTGTAGTAAGTAATGTAGAAATTTATTACAGTGCCAGGAACGCCTAACATTCTTGTCTATGCTTTGCTGAATCCAGACGTAACAGGCAATCCAGGTGTGGAACAACTTTATAGCATTTCTTTCTATTACGGCACCTGGCAGTCCGTCATTTGTGGTTAGCTAAACAGATGCAGCCCACACTGTGGTGAATTGAAAGCGACAGGCAGTGGAATTCTACAACCCATTTTTGCTTGATGCATTGGTGAGCAAGAGGTTTCTCGTAGGACGTCTTCCCAGAACCAACAATGGCTTGCAGAATCTACACAAAAACAACTCAAAAACAAGATTCTCTCCCCAGTGTGAAGCAAGCCGATTGGGCACCTGGGGTGGCACACGTGCCCTGCACCCAGAGACAGGGCCAGCCGCCAGGCGAGCCAGGACAGGATGGTCTGTGGGGCCTCTGAGGAGTCTGCCTGCCTCCTCCCACTCCGCCACCCTACAGCTGGGGGGGAGGCAGTGGGCAGACCATTTGGGGCAGCGCGGAGCCTGCAGGCGCCCAAGCCACCGCATCACTCCCAGGAGAGTTGCATGGCTCAAGCACACTGCAAGCCCCACGGTGAGTGCTGCCCAGCTTTTTGTTACCCCCCCCTTAGTGGTGACACCTAGGGCGGCCCACCCCCACTGCACTCCCTTCCTCTGCCCCTGTGTTCCCCCCTCCCAAAAGCAAGCTGGTGTTATTAGCAAGAGAGAAAAAATCCAGTCTTTGCAACTAGGATTCTATTGGGCATCTCTCCACTCACCCCAAAAGCAGCTAAGACTTTGCAAGTGTGCTTAGCAAATGCTTGCAGAGGTTCATGGCTTTGCATATCTTCCATCTGAACATATGCAAATTGCCTGCCTGTGTCACTCAGGGCAGTTCTGTGTTTCCCCTGATCCCAACAGAACTAGCAACACGACTGTTCATACCCCCCTGGCCCAAGTGTCCTGTAACTCTCCCCTTCCTTCCTCCTTCTCCTTCTGGAATCATCCCTGACCATATATGAATTAACCATTGTTGAATCTGGGTGGTGATTCTGAGCTCATCCAACATGGTTTATGTATCAGGGATGGGGAACATGTGGCCTTTCAGCTGTTGCTGGACTACACTCCCATCATCCCTGATGGTTAGCCCTGTTGACTGGGTCTGATGGGAGTTGTAGTCCAGCAACATCTGGAGAGCCATAGCACCCGCACCCTTGGTTTAGTTATTTATTTGATTTATGTATTCCATCCTTCCTCCAATTAAGTTAGGGTGGTGTATTTGGTCGTCTTCTTACTCCCCCTCTCCCATAAGCTGAAAGAAAGTGACAGGTCCAAGTTCAGCCTATAAACTTCTATAGCTTTCATCCTGGCTTTATCAGTGCCTAGTTGCACACCCTAACAACTAACCACACTGTCGCTCTTCTAGGTGTTGAATCCTAAGGTATGGTGGGTGTAACATCTTTCCTGTTAAAAATACAAGAAACACTTGGGGTGTTCCAGTCACCCCAAATGATGGCTGTTTACTATGCAGATAATCCATTTATCCAAAACAGGTCTCTGATCATTGGGGCCCTTTTTGCTTCTGATAATTACCCCTGATCTCATACTTTCTCCTTCGTTGTTTTAAACAAAGCCATTGCTGAAGGGAATTAAGGGGAGGCTGTGGTGGAAGAAATATGAAAAGTCCTTTGTATTTCCCTAGTTCTGCCTAAGCTGAACTGTATAAATTGGTGCATCTCCCTTCCTAAAACTGCCTAGTTTTTTGGCCAAGATGTTCAAATCACAGACAAAACGAGAGACTACATTTTAGATTCATTGAGCAAAAGGGCAGTCGGTGCAAAGCAAACTCAGGCAGACCCATACTTCCAGTTATTTCCTCCTCTGATTTCAGCAGCAAGCAAATGGGCGATGCTCTCAGCGTCTGCTAGAGATCGGATGCACTCCAGTGGGTCCAAATAACCCTTGGAACCATTTGCAAAGACACCAGTACACTCCTGATATTTGGGATATTTATAGAGTGGTTTGTGACGAGTCACCTCCTCTTCACCCCATTGTCAAGTAATATTGAGTCTGTAGTCAAAGTGAGAACAAAGATATATTGCAGGCACGTTTGTTCCTTAGCCACCGTGATTTGCTTTACAAAGGGCAATAAAAACTGAAGGCAGGAGAATAAAGCTACTTAGATCTATGCTGGCCGACCAAGTGCATAGAACTGACAGAATGGATGGAGTCATTACCAGCTCTTTTGTAAATACAGCCGTTATTAAATTATAAATATATCGCCTCTCATTTGCTCAGCGGGACAAGCAGTGATGCCTTGGCCACTCACATTGCCTTTCCCTCCTTTGTAGTCTGTAGAGTTGTTGGCCTGTATCAGGAACATAAGAAGAGCCTGCTGGATCTGTCCAACGGCCCATCAGCTGCATAGCTCAGTTGGTTAGAGTCTGGTGCTGGTAACACCAAGGTTGCAGGTTCGATCCCCGTCTAGGACAGCTGCATATGCAGGAAGTTGGATTGGATGATCCTCAGGGTCCCTTCTAACTCTGCAATTCTATGATTCTATCTAATCCAACATCCTGCTCTCGCAGCCACCTACCAGTTGCCTGTGGGAAACCCACAAGCAGGACCTGAGAACAAGAGCAGTCTCCCTTTCTGTGGTTTCCAACAAACTGGTATTCAGAAGCATATTGCCTCCAGCCATGGAGGCAGAGCATAGCCATCACAGCTATTAGCCACTGACAGCCTTCTCCTCCATGAATTTTGTCTAATCTTCTTTGAAAGCCTTTTGACATTTATGGCCACCAGTAACACCTCATGTCTTTTCCTTGTATTTTCACTGGTGCTAACCATGGTTGATACTAACAAAGATGCATGCTGAATTAGAATTCGAAACTTAGGTAGTGTTGAATATCCCGGATATATCTGGGTTTCGTCTATTATGAGCAGGTGACAGCAAAGGTTGCAAGGTTCTTAGCTGGGGCAATCGGAATAATATCTACTGCTTGACTATTGATTCAAAACCCTAAAATGTATTTTATATAATTGACTTTTTATTTCTATTCTTTGTATATTGTACTGTTGCTTTATTGCTAGGGCCAATGGCTGATGCAAATAAAAATTCATTCATTTGTCTATTGAAAATGGGCATAATTTTTCAAAAAATGGGGGTGGGGGGAATTCCAAATCCCCTTCCTAAGACAAAGTATTTACATATTAGCATGAACCTGCAGCCTGTGTATAGATTGGAACATATGGATCTTATAGGTAAAGGTAAAGGGACCCCTGACCATTAGGTCCAGTCGTGACCGACTCTGGGGTTGCGGCACTCATCTTGCTTTATTGGCCGAGGGAGCCGGCATACAGCTTCCAGGTCATGTGGCCAGCATGACTAAGCCCCTTCTGGTGAACCAGAGCAGTGCACAGAAATGCCGTTTACCTTCCCACCGGAGCGGTACCTATTTATCTACTTGCACTTTGAAGTGCTTTCGAACTGCTAGGTTGGCAGGAGCTGGGACCGAGCAATGGGAGCTCACCCCGTCGAGGGGATTCGAACCACCGACCTTCTGATCGGCAAGTCCTAGGCTCTGTGGTTTAACCTACAGCGCCACCTGCGTCCCCGTGGATCTTATACCTGGTGTGTAAATAGCAGGTACAGTGGTGCCTCGCAAGACGAAATTAATTCGTTCCGCGAGTTTTTTCATCTAGCGAATTTTTCGTCTTGCGAAGCACGGTTTCCCATAGGAATGCATTGAAATTCAATTAATGCGTTCCTATGGTCAAAAAAAGTCCAATCAAAGCCAAATTTGGTACAACAAGAGTTTATTAACTGCTCTTTAAAGTCACACATACTTTAAAGAGCATATCAAAAATTGAAGGAACAATAAATTAAGTTTCTAAACATGACAGGAAAAACATTTAAAAATCAAAAAAGGGTACATTACATTTTCGAAGACTCTGGGGGACCACTCGAAGAAGGTTCCTCTTCCACTCTTTGCTTCTTGCTGAGGAACCTGTCCATGGTCTGCTGCTTCATCCGCCTTTTCAGCAGCTCCCTGAGAGGCGACATGACCGTCGTATCAAAAATGTTCGCTTGGTCATGTGCCACGTGCTTGTCAGGGTGGTGCCGCTCTGCAAAAGCCTGCACCTCATTCCACTTCTGGCAAATGTCCCTCAGTTCTTTGGAGGACAGCCGTTCCTCAGTTGCTTCCTCCTCTTCCAGCGAGGCCTGCTCCTGCACAACCTCTGACTGCAGTTCAACCAGCTCCTGGGTGGTCAGCTCGTGGTCGTGCTCCTCCACCAGCTCGCAGACGTCCTCCTCTGTGACCTCCAGGCCCATGGTCCTCCCCAAGGCAACAATGTCCTGCACCACTGTCGACTCTGGTGCATCAGAGTCACTTGGTGCCACACAGTCCGGCCACAGGCTGCGCCAAGCGCAATTCAAATTCCTCTGGCTGATCCCCTTCCAGGCCGTGGTGATCATCTTCAAGCAGGTGACGATGTCGAAGTGGTCCTTCCAGAATTCCCGCAGGGTGATGGTGGTGCAATCAGTCACCTCGAAGCATCGCCTGAAAAGCTCCTTGGTGTAGAGTTTCTTGAAATTGGCGATGACCTGCTGATCCATCGGCTGGAGCAGTGGCGTGGTGTTAGGCGGCAGGAACATGATGTTGATGAAGCTGAACTCCTCCAACAAGTCCACCTCAAGGCCTTTAGGATGAGCAGGAGCATTGTCCATCAGAAGCAAAGCCTTCAGCGGCAGGTCGTTGTCCAGCAGGTACTGTTTGACAGCAGGGCCAAAGGCAAGATTGACCCAGTCCACAAACAGCACACGTGTGACCCAAGCCTTGCTGTTGGATCGCCACATGACACTCAGCCGCTCCTTGTCGACCTTGTGTTTCTTGAAGGCCCGTGGGTTCTCCGAGTGGTACACCAGCAGGGGCTTGATCTTCAGGTCGCCGCTTGCGTTGGCACAGAAGAGCAGGGTCAGACGGTCCTTCGTGGGCTTGTGGCCAGGCAACTTGGCCTCCTCCTGAGTGATGAAAGTCCTTTTGGGCATCCTCTTCCAAAACAGCCCGGTCTCGTCGCAGTTGAAGACCTGCTGTGGAACGTAGCCCTCCGTCTTCACAACCTCCAGGAACTCCAAGGCAAAGTCTTCAGCCGCAGGAACATCAGAACTGGCAGCCTCTCCATGCCTGACCACGCTGTGGATTCCGGATCTTGCCTTGAACCGGTCAAACCAGCCTCTGCTTGCCTTGAAGACTTCTGGCTCGGCCGAGGTTCCTGGCTGTTCCCGGATGAGGTCTGCGTGCAAGGCCTTGGCCTTCTCACAAATCACGGCCTCAGTCACTGTGTCCCCTGCACGCTGCTTCTCTTCTATCCAGATGAGGAGCAACTTCTCGACCTCCTCCAGAACAGCTGGGCGGTTCTTCACGATCCTGGTGACTCCCTTGGCTGCATCAGTCGCAAGGATCTTCTCCCTCATCTTCAGGATGGTCCCGATGGTCGATGGGTTCCTGCCGTACTCCCTGGCGAGGTCCGTCACACGCATTCCACCGTCGTGCTTCCGGATGATCTCCTTCTTCATCTCCAGCGTCACCTTCTCCTTCTTCCTCTCGCCGGCCTCCGCAGCAGCAGCCTTCTTGGGTCCCATGGCAGCACAGCTGTTACCTTTGTAAACTCAGAAAAAGAAAAAAAAATATCAGCAATTCAAACCCACAACCAAGTCCTTGAATTCCAAACACCCAACCCAAAATCCAAAACCCCCCAAAAAAAGTTTTAAAAGTTTAACTTACGAAATGGCTGCAAATCACCAAAGTCTTCAAAATCCTCAAATGGCTGCAAAAGAAGTTTTGGGAAAGCTTTAAAAATCACCAAAGTCTTCAAAAACCTCAACTGTTCCCCCAGCCCCTCCCCAACTGTTGCAAACCCCTCCCCAACTGTTGCAAACCCCTCCCCAACTGTTGCAAACCCCTCCCCAACTGTTGCAAACCCCTCCTCAACTGTTCCCCCAGCCACCCAGCACACAGAAATTCAAAACCCAGAAAATTTTTCAAAAAAAACAACATGGCCCAATGGTTACAGAAAACCATAAAAATTCAAAAAAAAGCACACAAGCTCCCAGATTCCTGCAAACCCCTCCTCAACTGTTCCCCCAGCCACCCAGCACACAGAAATTCAAAACCCAGAAAATTTTCCAAAAAAAACAACATGGCCCAATGGTTACAGAAAACCATAAAAATTCAAAAAAAAGCACACAAGCTCCCAGATTCCTGCAAACCCCTCCTCAACTGTTCCCCCAGCCACCCAGCACACAGAAATTCAAAACCCAGAAATTTTTTTCAAAAAAAAACAACATGGCCCAATGGTCACAAAAAATCATAAAAATTCAAAAAAAAACCACACAAGCTCCCAGATTCTTGCAAACACCTCCCCAGCTGTTCCCCCATCCACCCAGCACACAGAAATTTAAAACCCAGAAATTTTTTTCAAAAAACAACAACATGGCCCAATGGTCACAAAAAATCATAAAAATTCAAAAAAAAACCACACAAGCTCCCAGATTCCTGCAAACACCTCCCCAGCTGTTCCCCCATCCACCCAGCACACAGAAATTTAAAACCCAGAATTTTTTTTCAAAAAAAAACAACATGGCCCAATGGTCACAAAAAATCATAAAAATTCAAAAAAAAACCACACAAGCTCCCAGATTCTTGCAAACCCCTCCCCAGCTGTTCCCCCATCCACCCAGCACACAGAAATTCAAAAATTCAAAGCCAGATTTTTTTTTAAAAAAAATAAACATGGCCCAATGGTCACAGAAAATCATAAAAATGCAGAAAAAAACCACACAAGCTCCCAGATTCTTGCAAACCTCTCCCCAACACCAAGTCCTTGAATTCTAAACACCCCAACCCAAAATCCAAAAAACCCCAAAAAAGTTTTAAAAGTTTAACTTACCAAACAGCTGCAGAAGAAGTTTTGGAAAAGCTTCAAAAATCCAGCAAACTCTTTAAAAAGCTCAGAAAGGCCACCACACCGCGTGCAATGTGTTGCTCCTCGAGGTCAAGTCGCAACTGCACCTCTTCCAGCAATGCACCCTGGGTTTTAACGGTTTTACGAAAAAGGAAACAAACTTGCAAGACGTTTTCGTCTTGCGAAGCAAGCCCATAGGGACATTCGTCTTGCGAAGCAACTCGAAAACGAAAAAACCTTTCGTCTTGCGAGTTTTTCGTCTTGTGAGGCGTTCGTCTTGCGGGGCACCACTGTATACACAGGGAAGCAGCAACGGACTGCAAGCTTGTGAGTACTCTCTTTCACACACACATATCATGGGTGCCTGCAGCAGTTCATGTCCACGTAGGGGAAATGATTATGATAGTTGTAGCGAAATGATACCCTTCACTTCCTTTAGAGAGCTCCAAGCAGTTTGTGCTGCCTTTCATCCAGGCAACAAGATTCGCACCTGCTTAGCTGCACACAGGGGTGCTGGCTATAGGGGGCAGAAGGTGCTTCAGCCCCCTCCATATTTCGAAGCAGAGGGCTGAACCACACAATATTGAGGGGGCTGCTATCCCCTGCCGTGCCAGGTGAGTGCCAGTGCTCCAATTGTGGGCGGGAGGCACAGAGGGCAATTTTTGCCCACCACGATCACCAGAGCACCTTCCGGAAAAGCACTCTAGCAATCCTTAAAGGGACACCAGTGTCCCGGCAGGCATGGTCTGACAGGGAGGGGGGCACTCAGCATGCCTGGCTGCACAGGACTATAGGAATTGCTCTTCCTGGTTGTTCACTGAGCATGCTGGCTCCAATGCATCCTGTCTCTACAGTCTCAGGGCTCTCATATCCCATATCACTCTGACGCGAGCGTATGGTGACGGAGACCCCTTCTGCGCCTTGTGTAATTGTGCGGAGCCTGTAAAAACCAAGCCTTTTAAAGGTCAGACATTTCAGATTGGATTTTGTTACATGTGGAAAGGCCAAACTCACCTTTTGCTTTTCCCTCCGAGAGGGCACAGCACAAAGAAGTAGGGGCAGCAATATAGCTCAGAGCTGAAACCCTTTCACTGCTCCACAGAGTCGTCATCCCCCCCCCACTCAAAATTTATATACATCTACCACCGATACCTCCACTTTTTCCTGTCAGGTGCCAGCAGCACTTCGTGACAAATAAATGTTTTGCTCGCAACTCAAGGGAAGTGGCACCTGAGCAGATGTGCTTGGCTCGAAGGGACAATCAATTTATTTAGCCATCCATTTTCAGCTTCTGATTCTCCCCACTCCCTGTGAACTTTTTCTCTCCCTCCCCTCTCCACCCCCCCAACCACCACAGCCTAATAGCTGTTTACTTCCCACTGGGGGCATACATTCTCTTCTGATTAAGTGTCATTTAGCTGTTGGCCTGCTTGCTCATTTGATTTTTATAGACTCTTCTACCCAGGAACAGATTGAGAGAGGAGAGCCGGAAAGAGGGAGGGTGATGGAAGGAGGGTGGAACGAGCAAGAGGAACGGCGACCTTCTGATTAGAATGGATTTTAATGAAGTTTTCAGATAAGGTATATCCATTCAGAGTAATGGTGATGGGGCACTGGGTCCTTAATCTGCATTGTGTCTGCTCATTCCAGAAGACGAAGAAATTGATGTAAGATGGTCTAAAGGTCAGGTGAAGGGAGGACTTGACATCTGTCACACTGGCAAGCCATAGCTCATAAGTTTTGACCTCTCTTGCCAAAGGATATTCGGGTTGCTGAGATGGGAAGGACCTTTGCCCAAGACCTTGGAAAGACCATGCTAGCTGACACAGGCACTACTGGACTTAAGTGGACCAATGGTCTAATTAAGTATAAGTTAGACTTTTATACCTTAAACCAATATAAGGGGAGTTGGTTGAAAATGAGACGTGAGAGAATCCATTTGGTAGGGGAAATAATTACTGGCTGGGATTGCCTTTAGAATGCATATAAGCCCTCTCCAATAATAATAATAATAATAATAATAATAATAATAATAATATTTATTTATATCCCGTCCTCCCCAGCCGAAGCCAGGCTCAGAGTGGCTAACAACAGTAAAAGTAACACAGTTCACATAAAATCACAATCAATTAATTGAAATACATTCTAAAATCAATTCATTCTAAAATCAATTTAGAATCAAATTAATACATTCTAAAATCAATTCATTCTAAAATCAATTCAGAATCAAATTAATAGCAACCATTTGGGCTAGAGTTCTATGAGGATTGCCAAAGGAGGGGGTCAGACTGTGCCCTGGCCAAAGGCCTGGTGGAACAGCTCTGTCTTGCAGACCCTGTGGAAAGATATCAAGTCCTGCAGGGCCCTAGTCTCTTGTGACAGAGCGTTCCACCAGATTGGGGCCACAGCCGAAAAAGCCCTGGCTCTGGTTGAGGCCAGCCTAACCTCCCTGTGGCCCGGGACCTCCAAGATGTTTTTGTTTGGAGCTGCAATGGCTGTCGGTTCAATTCAGGGTGCTTGCTTTGGTGTTTAAAGTCTTCAGCCTGGATAGCTCCGTTGGTTAGAGCGTGGCACTGATAATGCCAAGGTTGCAAGTTCAATCCCCATATGGGACAGCTGCGTATTCCTGCATTGCAGGGGCTTGGACTAGATGATCCTCAGGGTCCCTTCCAACTCTATAGCTCTTTGATTCTTTGACTTGAGCCCCCAATACCTGAGCAGCTGCCTCCTTCCCTACCGACCCTCCTGGGTGTTAAATCCACTGCCCTCAGAAGTTTGAGGTGGTGATGGCCTGGGAGAAGGCATTCCCTGTGACAAGGATATGTCTGGCTTCTTCCCTATACAGCTTTTGGTGAATGCTGAAGATGCATGTATTTACCCTGGTCTTTGACACATGAGATGTGTGTTTTCAATGGCCACCCTATGCATGGGATTGTAATCCGTTTCATCTGTGTTGATCATCCAGAAAGGAATAGATTATAATAAGAGATTTATAAAATAAAGACTGGTGTTGAGAGATTATCTGTCTATCCATCCATCCATCCATCCATCCATCCATCCATCCATCTATCAATCTGTAATCTGATGATACTAGAACTCCTTTCACAGAACTGACTGGCAACAGGTTCGAGACCAAAAGAAAGTTTTGCTTCTTTAAATGCATGCTAACAGGTCACAAGAATTGGTGATGGTTCCTTTGGCTTAGATTGGTGGTTCCCAAGCTGTGGTCTGCAAGCTTTATTCAGGAGGTCTGTGACATGTCGGGGGGGGGGGGTTGTAGTTGAAGATGGTAAATGGCACACCCATTGCATGAAATTGTCACATTGACTTTAAGTTGTATTTTCATTGCTTCTTTTATTTCTTCTTTTGTATTTTATTGTATTGCAATTTGGGATTCTACGGAATTGGAATTGTAATGCAATAGAATACAATATCGAAGAAATAAAAGAAGCAACACGAATACAATTAAAAATCATGCTGCATATAACACAGCACATTACAGTTGCTACAAGAGGCAGAAAAATCAATTAAGTGCTCCACCAAGACCCTTAGGAATTTTCAAGTGGTCCTGTGGGTGAGGGGAATGTGGGAACCGTTGGCTTTAGATGGGGTTTTTATATACAGGATCTGACATATTCAGAGACAAGAGAGGTCTGTCAACAGCTATTAAGTATGACAGCTAAATGCATCTTCCCTCTTCAGAAAGAGAATGCTTCTTGTTACTAGATACCAGGGACAAACATTAGGGGTTGTCTAGCTCTCCTTGCTTCACTCATGAGTTTTTGAGGAACATCTGGATGATCAATGCTGAACTTGATGGACCCTGATCTGATCAGCATGCACAATTGTTATGCTAGTCTGTCATGAAAACTGCACAAGTTTGTTGCGAGGTGTGCATTCATTGGGAAGTAGGGTTGGGGGTTAAATGAGTGTATGCTCAGGGGGGAAAAACTATTTCTGAGTACAGCCTATACAAAAATAACCTGGTGATCTCCAGAGCCATTTAGGTTTTCTTCCCAAGGAGGTTGAGAGTCTTTGCTTTTGCTCAGATGCTTTTTAAGTGGGACTCATGCTGGAACCTCTTTATACTTTCCCGTACATTAGCCTCAGCATCATAGATATTTGTGTGGCTCTCTGGTTTGAATTAGACACACGCACACACACACACCCTTAACTGGAAAATTCAGCAGAGTCAGCAGCTACATTACCCCACCTTAGGTTCCTGCAGCCATATCCTTGACCTCAGGAAGCTGGGTGGGAATATAACGTAGCTCTGAGCCAACGTGCCACCCACCGGGGGAAACTGAATGATTTCCCATCATTTGGCAGCTGCTAATTAGCTGCAGCTGATGAGATAATTTATAAAAATTAAGAGCGATTTCCTTCGTGGTGATAATATCGCTTGGCAGTGAAGTTGCTTTTCGGAAAGGATAACTTGTCTCTGTCAGGCACTGGGGAAGAAAATATCTACATATGTATAAAAGCACACCAAGAGGGAAAGCTAAAAAAAACCCTTCTACCAGGCTTTTGTACCAGTGGAACCCCAGTAACAGAATTTGCTCCACAGGGAAGTTTGTCTAGTGCCTATGTTGCTGTTGGAATGTTTGGCACTCGCTGGTTTTATTCTCCAGGCATTTTAGATGAAATTAATTCCTTGGATATGAAAGAATAGGGAGGTATGTATTAAATGTTGTAACTGAGTCTTCCAATCTGCTGCCTCAATTGGTTTTGAAAGTTGTGAATCTGGAAAGCGTGTTTTGTTGTAACTGTGCATTTTACATCGTGTCCTTGTTACGCAGTTGTACTTTAGTGTAATTTCTTCTTGCAAACTGCCCAGAGGTATATTACGAATATGATTATGACTGTTGTTGTTGTTAAAAGAAAGAATGAACTGCCTTTCATTCTGAGGAGAAATACCAAGGTGGCTTACAAACAAATAAAAGCCAGCTTCAAGATAACAAGTATCAAGCCAGTTATAAAAAAAAACTATAGCTACCCGTAATTGCAATGGTAAATGGTGAAAAAACCAATTCATCACAAACATTAGAGCATCCATAATTAAAATGCAAATTAAACACGCCCATTAAAACAGCAGGACAGTTAGAACAACAATCAGAACTGGAGGTTCAAGTCAGGAAATTGTATGAGACGTGGTATATATAAGAAGAGCCTGCAGGATCAGGCCAGTAGCCCATCTTGTTCTGGTCAACCAGATGCCTCTTCTGGGAATCCCACAAGCAGAACCTGAGTGCAAGAGCGCTCTCCTCTCCTGTGGTTTCTAGCAACTGGTATGCCAAAGTATTACTGCCATATGAAAAGACCGTATGAAGGGTGGTATACAGGTACCTGATTGTTTTAAAAGAACTACATCTAATGCACAAGCTCCACTGGGTAAGCCTGGAGGTCCTTGGAAGCTTGGAAGATCAATAGAGATGGATGACTTCCCCTGAAAAGATACCCGGTCTATTTGACGGCCAGTCTCCCCCAAACAACATGCAGCTGCAGGTTGGTGTGTGTGTGTGTGTGTGTGTGTGTGAGTGCTGGATGTGTTTAGAGTTCTGTGTTCAGGTGTTCAGCACTCTATGCATCAGCACTGGTAACCAGCAACCTCTTCATGGGCAAGCATATTAGCAAGGCAGCTATGACAGTGGCTCGCCTCTCCAAAAGGGTATGGGAGAATGTGATCCTGATGACCAATACCAAGATGAAGGTCCACCAGACTTGCATGTTGAGTATGTTGTTTTATGGTAGTGAGATGTGGGCAAAGTTACAACTGCCAGGAGCGACACCTCAACATCTTCCACATGTACTGCATCAGGAAGATTTTGGACATCACATAGAATCATAAAATTGTAGAGTTGGAATGGACCAAGAGGGTCATCTAGTCCAATCACCTGCAATGCAGGAATCTGCTCTCCCAACCTGACATTCTCAGCAGGTTCGTTTTCCTTTCTCAGTGACGTCTATGCTGGTTTGGTCATGTCCATAGAATGGAAGATAGAAGGATCCCTAGGACATGCTCTATAAGGAGCTGAGCTTCAGGCACCAGGTCCATAGGGATACCATCTCTGAATTAAAAGATGTCTGCAGACATAACATGAAGGCTAGCAACATCAATCCCACTGTGTGGTCATCTGACCACAGTGCCTGGAGACAATCAGTCAGGTCATTTAGCCACACCAGTGGCCAGAGGGGGAATGGCTGCTGGGCAGAGTGCAGAAAGAAGAAATGCCATGGTACATCCATATCAGCACAACCATCTGCCCCAGCTGCAACAAAACATGTCTCTCCCATATTGGTCTCTACAGCCACAGCAGACGCAGTAACTTCACCCTTGAAGGCACACTCTTCCATTGTCTCCCGAGACAGATGCCAACCCAACCAAAGCGCAGGTTGAACTGAGTTCATAACTTTCCCCAACAACTTCTGCGGGACACAAATGTTGCCCTGGTGTAAGGGATCCCTGAGCACAGGAAGTGGAAAAATGCTATGTTGCATGAACGACAAGGGAAATAACTTTTATTTTTGAACCTCAGGATAGAAAGTGTGTGTTCTGTGAGGGTATCCCACAGGTAATATATCTGTGCATGGACAGTCAGGAGGGACTTCAGAAACCAGACTGAGGTGTGAAAGTCTGCCTGGAAGGTAGGCATTCATTAAGCTAAGGAATGCATCAGATGCAAGAAGTCTCCAATACTCCATCAGGTTTCTAATGATTTTGTCAGAGCATTAATCCCTGAGGGGAGTGAACTGCTGCATTCTGATCTCCGGCAAACAAATTGTGCTGCCGAAGAGACAGCCCAGTATGGAGTCAGGCACGACAGTGGAAAACAATCCATCAGCTTCTAAGTGGGACCTAGAGATGTCAGTCAAGAATTGCACGCCTCGACTCTGACGAGGAACTTTGTGCGCTGAGTGTATGGCGACAAGGAGCAGAGCTAGTGAGCCAAGATCTCCATGTATCTCTCTCTTTGTCATGATTTCCCTGCCATAGTTGTTGCAAACCACACCCGCCGTGTCCATTACAAGGCAGAGTTGTGGACCCAGGTACAGTGGAGCCAGCGGGGTGGGGGGGACGTGTGGAAGTAATGACAGACACAAGCTGGAGTTGGTTTAAATCAGGCCACAGCTTTATCCGTTACAGTGCAAACAGGTTTGGCATAGGCATGGGGCATGGATGCATGTGATCAGGCAGCCCACCTGCTGGTTGCTGAGCTGTCATTTGACAGCCAGTGTATGCGCCAGGGATGGACTGGACTTGGGAAGTCTTCACTCTGGTCTGCCTCTGGAGCCCCACCCCTAGGAGCTCTGCAATGATGCGGATTGGCTCCATGCTCCCAGTCCCTGCCACCCTATCCTACCCAGTATAGACAAAAAGCTCATGAAGCACTCACCACTGCATTGAAGAAAATAGAAGCTGGCCACTTCCCACCTGCAGCCAGCCACACCAGGCTGCAAAGTTCCTCCCAGTGAGCCAGGAACCAGGTTCCCACCAGGGACTTGGGGGCTATGGGGGGGGGAGAGATACCTGCCTTGCAAAGTCTTCAAGCCTCCCCAGTTGTTATGTCCAGAATCTCACTCCCCACACACACACACCCCAAAGAAAAAATGTTAAAGGGGTTCATGGGAATTCACATAGCCTTGGTTTTAATGCATAGAATGGTACATAGCACACAGGATTAAAAAGAAAAGAAAAGAAACACTGTATTTTCTACCATATCAGCTCAGGGTAGTTGCCACATCCTTGGCCCCCAAGGCTCAGGAGCTCCGCGTGCATTAATGCTTGTGGAGTTTGGAGAACAAGCACGCATAGATGGAGCTCATTTTGCCTGTCTTTTGCCCTCTTCCTCTGAACAGGAGTTTGAACTCTAAGCTACCCCATTCACTGCCTTAATAAATGATCACTTTCCTGGCCCCCTCATCGTTTTCCACCCCTGTTTCTCATCTGTTTGCGAGCACCTGCGGCTTTCTCCAGACACGCCAATCAAAAAAGCTGGCCGTGAAAGGCTGAAGCAGCCTAAGCGAAGGAGAAGTAGCATTAGCCGAAGACTTGCTCCTATGAAATCGGCTCTGTTCTTTTCCTTAGGAGATGGGAGAGACTTTCTTCTTTTGTTGGCATACCAACAAGCCCCGTTAACCCTTTCCCTTTGAATTTCAGAACTCTGCCCAGCTAACTCTTCTCCCACTCAAATTCAAATGTTTCCCCCTTTCTTTTTTAGAGACAGAAGAGCTCCCTCGCTAATGAGGATGCTCTGGCAAAGTCCCGCTTTGCTCCCCTAACATCCAACTTCACCTGGTAACCCATTTCCCGAAGATTCAGTTCATTTCTCGTCTTAATACCACCCTTAACCACTTTAAATAATTCTCTTGCCTCTTTTATGGGGACATTCCTCTCCTGCTTGTCCTACAGAGGGTGATCGTTTACCTCTACGCTTTTGTTTACTGCCCCCCAAGCTCTATGCATCACATCCCTTAAATTCTGCCGATAAATCGCATAATCTAATTCGTTCCATCATTTTTACTGCCCTCCCGTGGATCTCACCCATCAGCATACCTCTGTATTCAATGTCCTTAAAGAAATATGGGAGTGAGCAGAGTGCTTCACAAACTGCCCCTTCAGAAATGTTTGCCCCCATAATAAACACTCCTCAATGATTAGCAAACTAAGATTCCCTGCATTCTGTCACTGATGAAATATTTGCTTGGTCCCAAACATTTGCCATGGTTATATAAAGTAAGGGCTGCTTGTAAAACCAACATCCTCCTATTCTGGAGGCACGGACATAGTTTTGCCTTAAGCAACCTCCCTTGCACTGTGATACTGGTGGATTTCAAATGCCACCAGAGGTCAAGATAGGTCAGAGGAACCTGCAAAGGATGTCTCAGCTTCTGAAGGATCTGCTGGAGAAGGTGAAAACTCCAGCTTGCTGGGCAGCATTTGAGCTGGAACTCTGCATTCCTGTCAAGAAAAGTGTTGTTCAAAGTGGCGTCCTGAGTGCATCATGGGAAAGGCAGCCTTTTGTGATCTTAAAGGGATGATGGCTTCAGGGTTTTGCCTCTGGTGCCCCATGTGAATCTCAGCTAAAAGAAGTACGCTTTGTTGCTCAATTTCCCACACCAAGAGCTGTCACGAATAGAGGCTGGCTGTTGTTGTTGGTTTTTTTACTCTTATAAGCAATAGGCCAGGATGCCTATTGCAGTAAATAGACCCCCTCTAAAACAAAACAAAACAAAATATCTGTACCAAACAAGCCCAAATTCTCCAACAAGAAAATATGAATTTTGTAATATGCAGAAATTTACAAGTAACTTGACTTGACTTGCCCTCTTTCTCTATGAAGATGGATTGATTGTTAAACCACTTTGAGAACTGTAGCTCTGAGGTGGGGAATTAGGGGTCTCCTAACAGCTTTCAGCATCCTTAACAAACCACAGCTCCCAGGATTCTTTGGGTGAAGCCATCACTGTTTGAAGCGGTATCACAGAGCTTTAAATGTAGAGTGTGAATGTGGCCATGGTATCAGAGCCCTTAGTGTGGTTCTTTTCCACCTGTGTTTTCCCAAAATGGGGAAATTAATTTAGTAACCGCAGAAAAACTAGAAGCTGGCAAAGCATCTTTAGAGTGCTATCAGACATCTGGTTTCCTTTTTTTAAGCACCAGGACTCAACAGGCTGGTTCCGATTCTCCTTCTTTCCCTTCCACATTCCGAAAGCCCTTCACACTATCTGTCTGCATCCCCAGGTGATCCCCCACATCCCCTGTCATGGTGTGGCCTACTTTGGTGTTCCTGCTCTGAGTAACGAATACAGTTGCCATTTTCTTGATTCTAGTTTCTTTCTCTCCCTGTGAATCTCTGCCTAGCTTTTTGTTCGTTGGTTGGTTGGTTGGTTTTCTGCATACAGCAGTTCCTGGGAGGTGAAAATTTTCTTTACAGCATCATGCTTCTTTGAAAGTGGGACTTTCACTTGGCTCTCCCCAGGGCAGGACATCCACTCTGCACTCTCATTAGGAAGGCTTCAACAGCAAGGCCAAACATGGCAGCTTCTCAGATCGGAGGTCACTTGTGACAGAGATTCATGCATCATCCCCTTTCTGCAGGTCAAGAGAGCATGCCCTAAGCTCCAGCCATAGACATGCCAGGAGGAGACAACACAAGGCAGGGAAAGGCTAACAAGGATGTTGGTTGGGTTTGTTAGCAAATTTGTTCAAACAGCCCATAAGGCTGTAGCATGAAAATGGAGACTCCAGGGTTGCAGGTTGCAGGGTTGCCCCTCCTCCCTTTTGCAAATATTTTTTGACACTGCCTAAATCCATCATCCCTTTCCAGTCACTGCTTCAGTACTTAATTAGAAAATCCATTTGTTTATATGCTTACTTCGTTCTCACTCTCCATCGTCTTTGGTTGCTCACAGTGATAGTCTCAGGCCTCCTCAGCACTACACAGAACTGGCACATTACACACAGTCATGGCTTCCCCCAAAGAATCCCAGGAACTGTAGCTTGATAAGGGTGTTTCAAGTTGTTAGGGGACCCCTATTTCCTTGACAGGCCTCCTATTTCCTGAGGTCCATGGGAGAAGGGATTGACTGTTAAACCACTTTGGGAATTTCAGCACTGGGGGGGGGGGATAGGGGTCTCCTAACAACTTTCAGCACCCTTACCAAACTGCAGCTCCCATAATTCTTTGAGGGAACCCATAGCTGTTTAAGTGGCATAATAGTGTGTTATATGTGTGGTGCAGATGGGGCCTAGAATTCTATGTGCATAGAAAGTGTGCATTAGGAAGCACTCAGAATGGAATTTTGTTAAGGGTGCCCAGAGTTCTATTCCCCCTGCTGAGCTAATATCCCTAGAGTGGTTTAACGATCAATCCCTCTTCCTAGGGAACTCTGAGAATTGTAGTTCTGGGTGGGGAATAGGGGTATTCTAAAACTCTCATATTTCCCCAAAGAATCCTGGAAGTGTAGTTTGGTAGAGTATTGAAAGTTATTAGGAGTCCCCTGTTCCCCTCTCAGAGCTACCATTCCCAGAGTTCCCTAGGAAGAAGAACTGGCCATTAATCTGCATTGGGGTATGGTCTTGGTCTTGCCTCACCATTGTTGAGGAGAAAAGTGCTCTGTCAAGAACAACAGCAGGTGCTCATAGCTGGAGCTTTCACCGACCTCTTTCTGTATTCATTCCCCCTTTTAAGTTTGCTGCTGGGACTTTGGATGCAAATGACAATGCAGCTAACAAGATCAAATTGGCTATTAAAGGAAGAAAGTGGCTCTGGAGATGCTGAGGGCCAATTAACCTCAAGAGCAGGTCGTCTGACACCATCTCTCTGTGCAGCGAGGTGTGCATGAGGGTTTTCATGCGTCGGTGTTGAAAGGAGCGGAGAGGGCCCGTAGAGCATTTCGGGCGAACAGCCAGCTAAGCAGTTGCTGGTACATTTCTTTCTTTCTTTTTTGTTCCTGTTGCCGGATGCAGACTAGATTAATAACCTAGGCAATCATAGGCACAGGCCGATCAAATTGAGCAAGGCCACTGGTGAATTGTACTGAGCCACAATGAAAAGGTTGTGAGTTGGCACAGGATGCATTGGTACGTTGAGGTGAAGAGTTAAAGGACAGTGTGGGTGGGATCAACTTATCGTACCTATTTGGGGCTGTAGATTGCAGAGCAGGAACTGGAAGTTTGCTGAAGTTTAACACAAGAAGCTGACATAGTCAGACCTTTCATTTACCTAGACTAGTATTATCTACCTTAGTGGTTGCCAGTCTTTGGGGGCCATTGGGCACACCTGGAATTTTGACAAAGCGTCATTGGCTCTGGTCACACGATGGGGGTGTGGAGCACAATGTAAAATCACTGCCATGAGGGACTGTGGCATAACACAAAATAGCTGCTGCTAGGGCATGTGTGTCATGGGCCCCACATGGGATGTGGCATGGTGTGGCAGCCCCAGACAGAAGGGGAGAGGAGAAGTAGGATGAAGGAGAAGCAGATGAGAAGGTGGGCACTCGGAGATGGAGGAGGAAGCTTCTCCCTTTGTGACTCTAGATGCCAGAAAAGGAGAAGCAGATCTGTCGGCTCTTGCCACCACCACTCTGGCAGAGTGCAGAGCTTAATCAAGTGAGAGGAAGGACTCTGAGCATCAATATGGAGTTGAACAGAAGGCACCAGCAGAGGAGGTGGAGGCAGTGGGGCAGGACACAAAGTCCCTAAGTTCCAGGCAGCACCTTTGGAGGTGGGCTCAGACACATTCACCCAGAAGGAGTGCACATGCATGTGCATGGCAGAATCATAGGGGGGAAAGTCGCATTTGTGAGCTCACAGCATCTTGTTTTTAAAAGCTTGGCAGGAGGGATGGTGTCAACTATTGGAACGTCTTCTTGGCTTCTGTTTGGTTATGCATTTCTTCCCTTGCTCATGGACCTTGGAATCTTGACTTCTGGCCCTATGCTTGCTGTTGAGCCTGCACCACTGTTAGCCTGAAGAAAGATCTCTGCCTTACTTTCAAGTAAGAGTTGCTATTGTTGTGTTTTGTGAGGGGAACCTGGCAACATGGCATAATATTTTCAGTGTGGTGAGGCTGACTCAGTTCAAACAAGAACTGGAACAGCAAACAGTCCTGAGTGTATTGTGGGTTTGGGGAGGGGGGGATATTTACGGAGACTTTTCATGAGTGCCATAGAAAGTACTGGCAGGCTCACTGGCACCTGCAGGCGCCATACTGGCAACCTGTGGTCTATTCTGACTTGCAACAATTCTCCAGGGTTGCAAGCAAAGGCAGGACTTAGAGATACCAAGGATTGAATTGGGTACTTTTTCATGCAAAGCATGTGCTCAACCACTGAGCTACATCCTCTTCTCTCCGATTGCAGGAGGATGCCCAGAAAGTTAGAATTTGCTTCCCAGAATTGTCCTCAGCAGATGCTGATGCTGAATATTCTCCACATATTAGCTGGCTGCTCATATGTTTACCGTACATTTGGTATCTGCACTTGACATCTTCTGATGATGTCCAATGTCAATACTTGGTATTCAGCTTTTCAGTGTTTGGTTTCAGCATTTGTCATTTGCCAGAATTAGACAGATGATACATTAATGGCATTTAGTGTTGACTGCTTGTGAGATTTCACGTTCCATGCCTGCCAAAGTAGTCGAGAAATGCCAGATTTTTATTTTTTTTAATGAACTTGGACTTTGAGTTTAAAATGTTGTGTTCAGAATGCAGATTTGAATTTTAGATTCAAAATCTAAGTGGTAAAACTGGAAAAAGCTAATGAATTTCTAATATTAGTACAGTTACTTCTTTGGTTGATTTCCAAGAGAAGGGTGGGCTCCATGTCCTTCTTCAAATCACTATAAAATATTGCCATCCTCTCACACACCCAGAGGAACATAGGAAACTGCCTTATATTGACTCAGGCCATTGGTCCTCTAGCTTGGTGTTGTCTATGCTAACCGGCAGCAGTGCTCCAGGGGTTCAGGCAGGAGTCCTTCCCAGGGATTGAACCTGGGACCTTCTGCATGCAAGGCTGATGTGCTACCACTAAACTATGTCCCTTCCTCCCTGAAGTTTCTTCCAGGATACCCTTCTGGTGCCATTTGCATCCCAGCTCCCCCAGATCAAAGCCTACTTTTTATGTGCAACCTTTGGATTAACTCCATCACTTGCTGTCAGCATTGATCATCAAACTCCATGGGACAAGAGACCAATGGCTTTGGTTCATGTTATTTTGGTAGGTCACCTCTGATGCTCTTCACCCTTTTCAGCCTTCATTTGTGCTGGTGAGAATAGCAGAGGAGTGCTAATGAGAGGAGGGTAAGGATTAGAGCTTAAATTTTATGGACAGCTGGGAAGCTTCTGGAACCAGATAGAATTCCTAGACTTCCAGTTTCCCTACAAAATGTGATGATGGCCACTGGCTTAGCTCAGTTTGAAAAGCAATTGGACATATTCCTAGAGGACAAGTCTTCCAATGGCTATTAGCCATGCTGGCAACATGCAGCAGTCACATTCAGAGGAAGTATATCTCTGATTACCAGTTGCTGGGATGTGATTGGGGAGGACTATTGATTTCAATGGCCCCTTGTGCCCCTTCCAGAGCCACTGTGGGCAGCAGAACAGGTCTATTTTCTGATCCACCAGGGCTGCTCTTATATTCTAAATTGTTTAGCCCTGGGTAACGGTAGGCTTACTTTGCAACATAAATTGTCTGTGCATGTTTGTGTATATATAAAAGCAACAACAACAACAACAGAGAAATAGTCCTAACAGTGCAATAAATACTTTACCCCCACTCCATATGTGCAAGCTGACTTTAATTTTAGCAATGGTCCTGAATAAATAGCAAAGCTGCTTTTGTGAAGTTCTTGTTCTGAAGACTACCTGGGGGGCTGCAGGTGTGCACAGCAGACTCTAAAGGAGAGGCCAGCTTAGTAATGGTCCTTATGCCCCATCTGGTCTCATGGATGGGGTGGACAGCTTGCCTTCCATACTTGCCAACTCAGAGGTAAGAGGGTGTCTCAGTGCAAGCAGCAGCTATGGCAACAAGACTTTTTTTTTTTTTTAAGGGGAGGAAGGGATTGTTGCTTGACACTCCGGCCTGGCATTCAGAATGACTGCCTGGCATCGCTCGCTGTGGACCAGGGCTTTCAAGCATCCAAGAAGGTAAACTGTGGATGTCCCAGGTGTATGGGGGATATGAAAAGCTGCTATTCTATCTTTGGCTTGTTTAGAGCCTGAGCAAGCGGGGGAGAGGAGGGAACGTTTTTTGTTGTTTCTCCATTGTTTGTGCTGGTGTCTTTTACCTTATCAAAGAGAGGAGTGTTTAATGCTGCAAAGAAAGCTAATTTCTTAATCTCTCTCTGCCAGGCACCATGCAAACAAAACTCAAACAAAGCCCCGGATTGGAGGGGCTTGAATGTGTGTTTGCTCAGTGACATTGACTTCTGGAGAAAAAATAATAATCTCTCCCAGAGGGCTGCAAGGTTCCTGCCACCTCTGTGTACTGTCTTTTGCATTCAAGTCCACCCGGCAACCCATAATTCAATTTCCCAACAGCTGGGCCTTTTCAGAGCCTCTCCCTCCAGCCCTAAATGCATTGGCTTGGAATTAAGGGACTGATGCACAAAATGCATGGTCTTTTTAAGTCATGTGGTACAGTGAGGGTGCCCACTGGCCATTCTACCAGCCCAGGTCACCACCCCTTTCTGAGCCAATTACAGGACAAGAATGAGAGCCACATTTCCCACAAGTCACCTTTATGCATTCATTTGGCTTTGCACCCATTGATTGAGCAGACACTTTGAAATTAATCAACATGGTTACCATAGGCGCATTCATTCCAGGGGGTCTACACTGAATAGAACATAGCTGGATGCAACCTTTAATTTCTATCCCACTTTTCTCTCAAGCAGCTCAGCAGAAGTGAGGTCATAGAATCATAGAGCTGGAAGAGACCACAAGGGCCATCGAGTCCAACCCCCTGCCAAGCAGGAAAAACCATCAGAGCACTCCTGACATATGGTTGTCAAGCCTCTGCTTAAAGACCTCCAAAGAAGGAGACTCCACCACACTCCTTGGCAGCAAATTCCACTGTCGAACAGCTCTTACTGTCAGGAAGTTCTTCCTTATGTTTAGGTGGAATCTTCTTTCTTGTAGTTTGGATCCATTGCTCCGTGTCCGCTTCTCTGGAGCAGCAGAAAACAACCTTTCTCCCTCCTCTATGTGACATCCTTTTATATATTTGAACATGGCTATCATATCACCCCTTAACCTCCTCTTCTCCATGCCAATAGAAATGATGCTACATCATGGATGCTACTCCAGGGCCAGATGAACTGCATCCAAGAGTATTAAAAGAACTGGCAGATGTGATCTCAGAACCACTGGCAGTCATCTTTGAGAATTCCTGGAGAACAGGCGAAGTCCCGGCAGACTGGAGGAGGGCAAATGTTGTCCCTATTTTCAAAAAGGGGAAAAGAGAGGACCCAAATAATTACCGCCCAGTCAGCCTGACATCAATACCAGGGAAGATTCGGGAGCAGATCATTAAGCAAACAGTCTGTGAGCACCTAGAAAGGAATACTGTGATCACCAATAGTCAGCATGGATTTCTGAAAAATAAGTCATGTCAGACTAACCTGATCTCGTTTTTTGACAGAATTACAAGCCTGGTAGATGAAGGGAACGTAGTGGATGTAGCCTACCTTGATTTCAGCAAGGCATTTGACAAGGTGCCTCATGATATTCTTGTAAAGAAGCTGGTAAAATGTGGTCTTGACTATGCTACCACTCAGTGGATTTGTAACTGGCTGACTGACCGAACCCAAAGGGTGCTCATCAATGGTTCCTCTTCATCCTGGAGAAGAGTGACTAGTGGGGTGCCCCAGGGTTCTGTCTTGGGCCCGGTCTTATTCAACATCTTTATCAACGACTTGGATGATGGACTCAAGGGCATCCTGATCAAATTTGCAGATGACACCAAATTGGGAGGGGTGGCTAACACCCCAGAGGACAGGATCACACTTCAAAACGACCTTGACAGATTAGAGAACTGGGCCAAAACAAACAAGATGAATTTTAACAGGGAGAAATGTAAAGTATTGCACTTGGGCAAAAAAAATGAGAGGCACAAATACAAGATGGGGGACACCTGGCTTGAGAGCAGTACATGTGAAAAGGATCTAGGAGTCTTGGTTGACCACAAACTTGACATGAGCCAACAATGTGACGCGGCAGCTAAAAAAGCCAATGCAATTCTGGGCTGCATCAATAGGAGTATAACATCTAGATCAAGGGAAGTAATAGTGCCACTGTATTCTGCTCTGGTCAGACCTCACCTGGAGTACTGTGTCCAGTTCTGGGCACCACAGTTCAAGAAGGACATTGACAAACTGGAACGTGTCCAGAGGAGGGCAACCAAAATGGTCAAAGGCCTGGAAACGATGCCTTATGAGGAACGGCTAAGAGAGCTGGGCATGTTTAGCCTGGAGAAGAGGAGGTTAAGGGGTGATATGATAGCCATGTTCAAATATATAAAAGGATGTCACATAGAGGAGGGAGAAAGGTTGTTTTCTGCTGCTCCAGAGAAGCGGACACGGAGCAATGGATCCAAACTACAAGAAAGAAGATTCCACCTAAACATTAGGAAGAACTTCCTGACAGTAAGAGCTGTTCGACAGTGGAATTTGCTGCCAAGGAGTGTGGTGGAGTCTCCTTCTTTGGAGGTCTTTAAGCAGAGGCTTGACAACCATATGTCAGGAGTGCTCTGATGGTGTTTCCTGTTTGGCAGGGGGTTGGACTCGATGGCCCTTGTGGTCTCTTCCAACTCTATGATTCTATGATTCTATGATTCTATGTTGTTTCCATAGGGCGTTGTGTCTCAAATTACAAGGAAACCACCCCCTCCCCATAAAAAGAAATAAAAACCCTTGGCAACCTAAATTAGTATTTAGCATTTGGCTACCTTATCTTCAAAGGAAAGCCGAGCCCATCTAAAAACCCTTAGAGCCGCCCAACCACCCAATTAATCCAATCTTTGGAGGGGGGCATTTTCACACACCCCAAATGGAAATACTTCGATTCAGCACACAATCCGTTCACCACTATCCCCTGCATTTGCTACATTCTTATTTCTACTGCATGCCCATCTTGTTCCAAATCTCAGCCCCTACCTTCTTCATGTTCCCATTTCAAGATGCCTCCCCCCTTTCTCCAATATATTTGCGTATTTTCAGGCAGGAGCTGTAGCTCAGTAGCAGAACACGAACAATGCAGGCAGAAGTTCCCATGTGCAATTGCTATCATCTCCGGGTAAGGCTAGGTAACATCCTCCCCCCCCCCCCGTGACCTTAGAGACCTGCTGTCCATCATGCGGACAATTCTAAGGTACATGGGCCAACCTTGTGACTTGGAATCAGACAACTTCTCCAGTCTCCTATGTGGAAGTATGGGTAAAATGTTGCACATTCAAAAAATAATTTAGGAAGAGATGTTTTTATTTAAAAGCTCCCAAATGCAGGTAGCAGGAGCCCTTATTCACATGGCAAGTGTACAAAGATTAATATAGGGACAGTCAACGATGAAACCCTAATGATGGCGGGGGGAATGCACTGAGGGGTTGTCTGGATGCAACCCCTTTGTTTCTCTCTTTCTCTCTCTGGACCACACAAACTGCTATGTCTATCCAGGCCAAGTGCTTCTGAATTATTAACACTGTAATTAATAATAGAATTGGGTCTGAGCCATCCCATTCTAAGTCTGCTCTGTGGCAGAGAAAATCCCAACACAGCAGATTCCGAGATCCAATTTGCCTTACCTGTTGGGGCTCTCTCTCTCTCACTCTTTTCAAAAACTGCATACATTTTTGGATTATAATTAAGACTTTAATAGGTTTACTGCTTTATTTCACTGTAAGAATGGGCGCATTGGTGGCATCTTGTCCAAACAGCATGGGCCAATTAAGCGCATGTGTCCATCCCTCCTTGAAAGTAACATCTGCTGAAGCCTGGCATGTGTGAACGAATAATTGCTATGGCTGCAGCATTTTGTGAGTTAATCAATTTAGGAAAGTTTTAACTGATCAAAAAGTCCCACCTTTTTGAATCAGCAGATTTTTTGAAGAATTACTATTAATACAGTTGCTCAGGAAAACTGTGGATGGAAAGCACAACCTTAACAGAGGTCCCCCTCTCCCCACCTATTCAATTCATAAGGTGGGCAGGTTTGCACATAATGCTAAACCATGGTTTATTAAAGTATGGTTTATAAAATCATGGCCTAGTGCTATGTGTGAACCTTGTCCAGCAGCCTAACTGGATGGCAAATTCTTATTAACACTGGCAACTGGCATGTGCAGTTGCAAGCCAGAAGATAGAGTCTCCCCAGACTCTAGACAGAGGGGGAGCACATTTCTTATAGCATTAAAGGGAAGTGATTTGTCTTTTGCAGATCCACCTTACTGCATGTCATTCTGCCACTTGGGGACACTACTGATTAAACAGTAATTGGCTGGTCAGGGAACTGATAGAACATTCCTCATTGTCACAGAAAAAACCAGAAAGCAAGAACCAAGTAATTGCACCAGGGTTTTAGGAGAGAATACTTCCTTCCCCGAGCCACTATTGAGGCTCCAGAGCTTAAAGAAAAACTCCCAGCATTGTCCCATCTCCTCTTTACACCTTCCTGTCTTCCTCACAGAGATCATGGGGCTAGATAACCTGCTCAAAGAGGGCAGCCTTTCAGTGCCAAAGAGAACATCCACCATTAACACCTGTTCTCTGGAAGCCACTTCTGCCCAGACTTTGTCCTGGACTGACATGCTGGAGACGATGCCATTTAGATGTAGCTTGGGTCTCTTCTGTTTTGTCACCATCTTTGGTTGTAGCTGCATTTGAGGCTTTCAGTGGAACCGGAGAAAGCAATACTAAATATGATTAAAACATAAAATATGTATGAATTGAGGGAAATAACCTCGATGTGAGGGGATTTAATGGTGATGCGTGCCAGTGATGGGAAAACAATATAACTTAACAAGCTAAGAAAGTGGTCTCAGGGCCTTTGGATTTGCTGGGTTCAAAGATATGTTCCCATGACCTCAGGACTGCATTGTCAGAGGAGGGCTATCTTGGGTCAGTCGGCTATCATGGAGATTGCTGCTCCCACCTGTCAGTGGGGGAGGCAAATTTGCCACACCCCAACTTCCCTCCGAAGAAGATGCAGGTGGCTTGTTCTGCCTGGGAGGAGTTGGTCTGGCCATGTGCTCCTTCTTGGAACCAATCAGAGGGAGGTCAGCAAGCTATATAAGCTTGCTCCTCCCCAGACAGCTTAGTCTGCTTCTTGCAGTGCCCTCCGTCCCTCTCTATGTAGTATGGGCTTTGCTAGTCACCTGTTTGGGGGAATTTGGGGCAGGGAGCCTATTTCATACTGATGTGTTTGGAGTAGCATAGCTTTGGTTGGTTTAATTGGCTGTCAGTCTGGACAGGAATGGCAAGTTCAGAGTTGTGGGAAAATCAAATATGGCAGTACTGGGTTAAGGACACTTTTGCCATCTGATGCTGCTTTGTCTGTGGTCATTTGGGGAAGGGGGTGCTGTTTAGATTTGCCATGCACACTGGAGTGAATGCAAAGCCCACAGGTCTACAGTGCACTTGTCAAGCTTGCATACCCAAGGTGTTCCGACGTGAAACCAAACCTGTTTCCCTTCTTCTTTCTCTCTCTTTTATTTACGTCTCACCATGTTTAGTGCACGTGTCATTATGTACTTTTTGAATTGTAAAAAAATATATGTTTTTTTAAAAAAATATGAAACCAAACCATCAGTGTCACTAGCCAAGTCTTGTGGAATGCTTTCCCAGCCGAGACTAAGGTGGTATCTTTTTAAACTTTTAGAACATTTTATGCCACCAGACCTATTCAGACAATTGAGAAGGTCAATTTCTGCAATAGTTAGCTGGTGATTTGTGATTTTAATTTTTGCGTAGTTTTAAGAAGTGTGTGCGCTTGTACATTTGTATATCTTCTGTAAACTACTTTGATGTTTCTTATGCAACAGCAGTATATAAGTATTTTTTATAAATAAGAAAAGTAAGTAAAACCAACCCACTGCTAAAAGTAATCAGCCTGGTTGCTACCTATATGGAAGGCAGCCAGGCAGCCACGAAGCCTCATCTAAGCTGCTTTGAGCCTTCTATAGGAAGAGCTGGCTAATACAGTAATGTAATAAAATAAACACCTTCTTGGCAGCACTTATCCTCTCATCCTTCACGGTGCAGAGAGAAGGGAATAAACCGAGGAGTGTTTCCCCCCCCCCCCACTTTGGATCTCCCTCTCTCTACTTAATAACTTGTCATGCTTCCGGTAATATCTTTCACCTGGGTGTTTTCTTTTTCCTATAGGTATTAAAACGGTTCTTTTAAGGTGTTTAAATATATTTAAGCTTCATGCAGCTGTCCTCGCCTGGCCAAATTGGCATGGTTAATCTGTAGCTGAGGTGTCACTTGCTTCCCATTAATCTCCCCTTCTAGAGGAGGTGAAATAGACAGATAGCAAATTTGAAACTGTTGCGAGGAAATACAGTCATCTTTAGATAAGAAAGTGCCCAGGAAGAGATTGCTCTGTAAAATAAATTTATATTTATATATAATCTGTGCTCCCCACCCCAGTTCTAAGAAGCTGGCATGAATGAGCCCTCAGGGGCAATTCAGACTGACATTTTCTTGCCTTGATGATCTCGGAGTCTAAGAGTGACTTAACATGTGTTGGCAAGCCTTGATAGATCTGTAACTTTAACATGAATGATGAATAGCTTTTAGAATTATGAATTTTCATATTTCCTTTCATAATTTGTAACCTGGGCACCATTGGTCCATCTAGCCCAGTTGTGTTTACACTCTGACTGATCATTGCTCTTTCTGGGGTCCCAGGCAGAGGGTCTTTTCTATCTCCTGCCACCTGGGAGTGAACATTGGACCTTCTGCATGCAAAGCATAAGCTCTGCCACTGAGCTGCCCCTACGAGCCAGTGGACCTCTCATTAACCTTGCAAGTAAGGTAAAAAAAGGTAAAGGTAAAGGACCCCTGGACGGTTAAGTCCAGTCAAAGGTGACTATGGGGTGCTGCACTCATCTCGTTTTCAGGCTGAGGGAGCCGGCGTTTGTCCACAGGCAGGTTTCCGGGTCATGTGGCCAGCATGACTAAACCACTTTTGGCACAACGGAACACCATGATGGAAGCCAGAGAGCATGGAAACGCTGTTTACCTTCCCGCCACAGCGGTACCTATTTATCTACTTGCACTGGTATCCTTTCGAACTACTCAGTTGGCAGGAGCTGGGACAGAGCAACAGGGAGCTCACCCCGTCATGGGGATTTGAACCACCAACCTTCTAATTGGCAAGCCCAAGAGGATCAGTGGATTAGACCACAGCGCCACCTGCATACCCTAACCTTGCAAGTAAGATGAGTAATAACCACTCGGTCCCTGCTCCTGCCAACCTAGCAGTTCAAAAGCATGTCAAAGTGCAAGTAGATAAATAGGTACCGCTCTGGCGGGAAGGTAAACGGCATTTCCGTGTGCTGCTCTGGTTCGCCAGAAGCGGCTTAGACATGCTGGCCACATGACCTGGAAGCTGTACGCCAGCTCCCTTGTCCAATAAAACGAGATGAGTACCGCAACCCCAGAGCCAGCCGTGACTGGACCTAATGGTCAGGGGTCCCTTTACCTTTTACCTTTATTGGTGGAAACAACACAGGACACCCTGCACCTGTCATGGACTGGTTGGACACAAAGGAATGTGGGAGGAGCCAGTTGGGGAACCAGCAAGGGAAAAAGGCTCAGAACCTGGGGAATGGTGGTGAGACAACGGTGAGTGGTCAGAAGGAGAAGAGGGAGTAGACTGGGAAGAGGAAGTGTAAGACGCTGAAGATAATGGAGCTTAGTGAGGTAGGAGAGTCGCTGGTGAAGTAGTCCAGAATCAGAGGCTCCTAGCCCCTCCCAGAGCTGCAATCCCAGAGCAGTTTAGCAATCAATCCCTTTTCAAAGGGAACACTGGAATTGTAGCTCTGTGACGTGAATAGGAGGTGGCATCCTAAGGACTCCCACCATCATCGAGAAACTATAGCTCTCAAAAAAATTTGGTGGGAAGCTGTGACCATTTAAAGTGATGTCATAGTACTTTCAATGTATGCTGTAAATGTGGCCAGCTCTTCAAGGCATATCTCTAAGAAAGCACAGGAGAAAATGTCCCTGCGTTGTTTGAGTGTTGTTTTTAATAGCTTTTTTTTAAAAAAAAAAATCCCCTGAAAACCACAGGCAGGTAGGAGGCAAATGTCAATTCCCACAGGGGTCATTTTAGTCCCAGGGTTAATTCAGATTTTCTTGGGGACTGCTCTTCCCATCAGGAAAAATGTGGATTAGTACAACAACAAACAAGGTGTTTCCTCACTGGGTGAATAAATGCTCAGCTCATTTCTGTGATGATCCAGCAAGATGCAGGCAGGAGCTCACTTATCTCTAGCCTATACTCCACCAAATGCTAATGAAATATTACCTCTGGTCCACCTCTACAGGTTTGGGTATGTACTTCACATGAGAAAGGAAAAAGTGTAGAAATTTTTGTGTGTGTGCAAATGGGAGCACTCACATTTCTTAACTTTTTTTTAAAAGAACTTTATGGGCATATAGAAACAGTGCTTAGAGGTAGGTTGTGACAGTACTCTGGGACAGAAAAAAAAAAGACAAGTAAGTTTATGTTTTCAGTCTACCGGGAACCGCTGCTGGTTGACCTGACAGATTGAATCAATGCACCAACTGATGGCTTGAGCAACAGTGAGCGAGGCTCAGAGTGCAGAGCGTTCAATGCCATAACTGCAACAATCACTCCAACCTTCTGGCAGTTGCATTAGGCTCATCATTGTGCACTTGGCATCATACCTGCCTTGAATTGCCAGGGCAGCATGCATTGTCTGGGTTGTGAACATACATGACAAGTAAACAAGGCTGGCCCCCGCAAAGGGCAGGATTCAGTAACCAGGTTAACATGCTGTACAGTAGTCCCAAGGAAAATCCCTCCACCTGAGATGCAATTTGCATTGGGAAGAAAACTCCACTGGCAAAGGGAGGTTTTCTCCCAGTGCAAATAAGAAATTTCTGAGGGGTGATTTCTGAGGGATGATTCTCTTCAGGACCATAGCAGGGGAGGAAAGGGTTTAATTCAATTCCTGCAGAATTTCTGCTAATTTGTGTACAAACGCTGCCAATGCAGACCCTGGTGAGGTGACCTATCCTCTCGTTCAGAGATCATCTAAGGAAAATGACCTCAAATCTTCAAACAGGTCTGATGGAGGCTTTCACCTGGGCAGCAAATAAATTGCCTCTTGCAGCTTGTCTTTTCCTTATTTCTAAATTGGTGGTGCTTGGAGTGGGGCCAGCTCTGTCTTCCCCTGCAAGATACCCACTGTCTCCTCTGGGGAAATCTTTGAAAGGTTCTGGAGGACAGAATCCATTTGCAGTTGCTGAAAGCAATGAGATCTTCCAAAGGTTAATTGCATTTGGTTGATGTTTGCTGCAAGCTAGCAGTTTGAACGGGGGGAATTCTCTTGCAATCAAATCCCACAGCCTAAAGTTGGGGAAAATGAGAACCCCCTTTTGCCACCTGGATCCCAGCATTAGACTTGTAAAACCCATAGTACATGGGCATATTTGTAGACCTCCTGAATAGAATTGGTTGCAGCTGTGAACTGCTAATACCATGGTGCAGATTCATTCTGGAACACATGAAGGCCGAACTTCCCTATATGTCAAGTCTGCAGAGACTAGACTTTTGGTTATGAAAACTTGATTGAGACAAATGGCAAGGATGCAACCATCTTGCAGTCTACTGAACATATGTGCTAAGCAGGGGGTGAGCTGATTTCAGTCTTGTATAGTTTATTTTTTAAGAAACGAATATGCGTGTCAACCATACAAAGCAAGAGTGCAGGTTCAGGTTCTCTTAATTAAGGTGTGCTCACTGATCCTATTACTCCTGCTTAAGGACATAAGGAGTGCTTTTGCTAGCTGGGTCAGACTAAAATCCAGATCACCTTTCATTCCTTGCAAGAATCCTAACGGTTGCAGTTATTACATATTGCACAGTTTGAAGCAACTGGAAGCATAAGAACTGACTCCTTTGGAAATGAAACATTGCCCAGGAAAAAATTATTTAAACTTTACTGGCAGAACTTCTTTAAAACAGAATTAAAACATCAAAAATATCCATACAATGTTTTGTGCTGCCCAGCACAGGTTCAGCATCTTACAAAATATGAAATACCATATTTTTCCGTCTATAAGACGCTCCCACGCATAAGACTATTTTGGGGACTTCGATTTAAGAAAATGGGGGGAGATCTGTGTATAAGACGCCCCCCAATTTTGGACATTATTTTTTTTGGGGGGGGGGAACCTAGTCTTATACACAGAAAAATACGGTAATCCAAACAAACCTATAATCAAAGATCTCTCTCTCTCTCTCTCTCTCTCTCTCTCTCTCTCTCTCCCTCTCTCTCTCTCTCTCTCTCGCTCTCTCCTGCTTTCCAGCCTCCAGGCTGTTTGCTCTTCCTTCAGGAGAGCCATTTACATGCATTGTTCTCCCCTTGGTGTTCAGAGAGGCAACTCAGTTTGCATCTTCACTCCACTGAGTTTTGGGAGGAAAGACAACTCAAAGGCAACTCTTATCAAAAAGGTGATTGCAACCAAATAAATCTCACATGATCCCAGGTTACAACCCTCACATGTTAGCTACCAGAAAACAACAACCAGTTAGTTGATCATTAACTCAGCAAGAACTCAGAGTCCTTTAGAAAACTCTTGTTGGAAAAGCCCCAGTGTTAGCAATGTACATTTAGCCATTTCCCGATTTAAATCTTCGTTATCACATATACATTTTTCAATTCTGTGTGAATTAAACCATTATACTTAACGCTAACAACCTCTAGGTAGTTGGTGGTGCCCTGTAAAATGGCTAATGGTGCCCCCATAGTGAACTGTGGTATAGCTCTTGCCCACTCCTGTGTTAAGCTATAGAGCACAAGCCCAAAAGATGTCACAACCCACAACGATCTTTGGGTTCTTCCCTCTAAGACTGTGGTGTGGTCCACCAGTTGTGCAGTGGACTAGATAGAATGTCCATTATGACAACCCCTGCTCCATCCATGAAGAGCTGGGCCAGCCCTGTCAGTTAATACTGAGACATTGTGTAAGGTATGTATGTGTTAAAGGAGTAGTCTCTTTTTTTTAAAATGATATTTATTAAAGTTTCAGAAAAGGTTACAAAAATAAGAAAAAGAAAAAAAGAAAAGAGAAAATACAAAATACAGAAAAATAAAAACAATTAAAAACAAATCAATCTTTCCATGTCTTGTCTTTCATTTACTTGTTTCCCTGACCTCCTCACACCTCCCTTTTTTGTATTCCGGTTCAGTTAGTTAATTCAGCAAATCCTTTCCCTCTTTGCTTTTATCTTAATCCTTTATCTTAATATATTATAACTTTAGATTCTCACCTGTTAACAATCCATTTTTACATACTCCTTTGTAACATTGCTGCTAAAACCACTTAACTTCATTCCGACATCATTCTAACATTCATTAAGTTAAAGGAGTAGTCTCAACCAGTGCAATTGATCATAGGAATTTGTGTGTGTTCTGTTTAAGGGACTGGCTGAGGGTAGACAATCTAGAATTAGTAACGAATACTCTACCACCTAGAATGGAAATGGCAAGACAAAGGCTATAATAACCTCAGTTGAAATAGAGCCATTATCATGGATTTGAATGCAGTAGAAGGAATTTAAATACTGAACCTAGTTGAGGATCAAAATCGAGCAGGACAAATAATGTGGTCTTTTCCTGAATTATTGTGTTCGTTGTTTGGTGGTCATATTGGGGAAATATTGAACCTCAATTTCCCAACAGTGGTTAAAACTGAACTACATAAGATTTCTAAAACAAAAAGCAAAACATCCAGTTCAACACAATGAAGTTACAATATTTGTTCCATTAATTAACTAACAATAGTCTATTATTTACAATTTGAATAAGTCAATTTCTCCCTCAAACAATATACAGTATGGTAGTTGGTCAATTTCTTCTGTTTCTAAAGTTTTGACCAGCCATTATTCAACTTGTGGATTGTAGCTCTGTGAGGGGAATAGAGGCTTCTTCAAAACTCTCAGCACCCTTAACAAACTACAGCTCCCAGAATTCTTTGGGGCAAGCCATGACTGTTTAAAATGCTATCATAGTGGTTTGAATTTAGGGAGTGGGTGTGGCCTTAATGTTGCCTGCGTGTCTATCTGCTTCCTCTGATGTTCCTTAATGGTTGCTTTAGACCCAAGAGAACAATGTTCCATGTTCTCTGGGTCTTTTCTGTGCCTTCTTTTATCATTTCTTTTCTTTCCAGTTAACCATTTAAAAGTTAACCTTTTGTTGCTGGATCAGAGTGTGTTTGGTGAAATGTGAATAGCTGAGTTGGGTTTTTGTTGCTGTTCTTGTTTTAGCCCTTGAATTAGGGAAGCTCACAGTGATATAATTTGACAACCTCAGCCTCAAGCCATTCGACTCAAGCTCTTAATTATCTCACTGCAGAAGAATAGAAGAGAGCCGGCATGGAGTCTGACCTCACTATAAACCAAGACTTGGTTCTTTAAAGTGAGTCACTTCAAAGGGGTGGTGGTGGAATCAATTCATTTGTTAGCACACGTAAGCCCCAGGCACACAACCCATCAGATGAACCTTGTATCCAGCAGGTAGCCATGTGTAGTTCAGTTCCACACTATTAATCCTTCAAAAGAGGCTGGAGCACAACAGAGATTGATCACCACGGGTGATAGAGCACGCTGAGGAATGAGGTGCTCAGTGCCATCTGACCAGGAAATAAGAGCATAAGAAGGGCACTGCTGGTTTGGGCCAATGACTCACCTAGTCAAGCATCCTGCTGTCACAGTGTCCAACCAGGTGTCTGTGGGAAGTAGCACCTGAGCACAAGAGCACTCTCCCCTCTTTCAATTTCCAGCAGCTGGTATTCAGCAGCCTCACTCCCTCAAACCACAGAGGAAGAGCATCATGGCTAATAGCCATTGCTAGCCTTAGGTAAAGGTAAAGGAACCCCTGACCTTTAGTTCCAGTCGTGGTTGACTCTGGGGTTGCGGCACTCATCTTGCTTTACTGGCCAAGGGAGCCGGCATACAGCTTCCGGGTCATGTGGCCAGCATGACTAAGCTGCTTCTGATGAACCAGAGCAGCGCACGGAAACACCGTTTACCTTCCTGCTGGAGCGGTACCTATTTATCTACTTGCACTTTTGTAGCACCCTGCTTGTGGTTAACGCTTAGCTGGAATGAAATATTCAACACAGCAATAGAGAAATTAAAATAATAATTTATTTGTCAGACAAATAAATGAGAGACACAGTGGTATATAGATACCAAAGCTCTGCCCACTCCAGCCCTGATGGCCAGCACTTATATTCCCTCAGCCCAGCCCCCTTGCTCTTCCTTTGGCTGCCTCTGTCCAATCAGCCTGGTTGAAATTCCTATTGGCTGTTTGCTAGAACCAATCATAAAAGATACACCCATTTCCTATTACCTTTTATGGGAGACAAAGAGCTATATTTCCTTCTATCCATAAAAGGCAGACAAGTAGCCATATATCTTACATTTGCCTCGACCAGGCACCTTAATTACCAGATCATCTTTGCCCTATTGCCCTATTGCCCTATTGCCCTATTCACTCCAAAACAGATGGCTAATTTATCTTAAACAGAGATCTTGGGTTCACCTTCTCACACACCATCAATGAAATAAGAATCTAACATAAGAATCTAACATTTCTTACTTTCTAAATCCTTTGCATAATTACATTTAAGCCAATATATTTCATACATAACATAGATAGATTTTTAGAAGGAAAGGTCTTTTCAAAGTAAAAAAAGAACTTAATAAAAACAGTGCCCAGAAGCAACCCCTTAGATCTACACCCCCTTTCAAGCCATCTGCTGTTGCCCTTTAACCTTAGGAAGATGTGGCTCAAGTCTAATGGGAGGTACATGGTATATTATCTGTTAAACAATAAATTTCACTATTTACCAACTCTTAATTAGTGTTTTTTTGCAGCTTGATTGTATTCTGTAATTTGTATGGTCAGTGTGACCTTTTGCTCCCAGCCTGTAATTTCCTTTTACAACCCTGAGGCACTGCTTATAGATCAAAGGGGCCCTGTTTAGGAAGATAAACATCTGCCAAAGCACCCAGCCAGCTGCTTTATGCCTGGCATGAGAGATACGAACATTTACAAATATATATATTTTTAAGCTCATTTTAAAATCCAGGCCTTGATCTGATGCCTCATTCCCCCCCTTTCAAGCTCAAGGACCTTCATCCCAAGTGTCCTTGATAGCTTGACCTTCATCATATTCCTGAGGTAAAGCTCTGTATAGGGCCATGATATGAGGTAAAGTTTCATTTGAAATCATCTTGCTAATTGTACTTCTAAAACATGAAATGATACATGGCACCATACACAAAACCATTACTACTACCGTCAAGAAAAACAAGCAAAACAATAGTATCCCTTTGAGTCCCACAACATTAGGTAACCAATTGGTGAGCCATCCCATATCCCATCCTTCCCATTTTTGTACTGGGACATGTGCTATACTTTGACATACTTTCGAACTGCTAGGTTGGCAGGAGCAGGGACTGAGCAACAGGAGCTCACCCCATCGTGGGGATTCAAACCACCGACCTTCTGATCGGCAAGTCCTAGGCTCACAGAGCCACCCGCGTCCCTTACTAGCCTTATCCTGCATGAATAACCTTAAATTAATCCAGAAGGGACACAGCTGGAATGCACAAGCATGGAAGGATGCAGATAGCCAGAACTGGTTAAATTTCAGAAAGCCAGTGTAGTGTTGTGGTTAGAGTGTCAAACGAGGACCTGGGAGACTAGGGTTCAAATCCCCACTCAGCCATGAAGCTTATGGCGTGTCCTTGGGCCAACCACTGCCTCTTAGCCCAACTTACCTTATGGGGTTGTTGTGGGGCTTAAATGAGGAGTGGGGGAACCATGTAAGCCATTTTGATCTCCTTGGAGGAAAAGGTGGGATATAATTGCCGCAAGCTTGGACTACATGGAATTGGCGGAAATGACTGGCAGAATCCGAGACCAGGGAGAAGAGTCGGTGGAAGAAGATTGGAAGAAATTTAAAGACTATTTACAGAAATATTGCAAAATTAATGAATGTTAGAATGATGTTGGAATGAAGCTAGGTGGTTTAAGCAGTAATGCCGTAAAGGTGTATGTAAAAAAGGATTGATAACAGATGAAAATTTAAAGTTATAGTATATTAAGTTAAAGGATTATGAGAAAACAAAGAGGGAAAGAAATTGCTGACTTAACTAACTGAACTGGAATACAAAAAAGGGAGGTATGAGGAGGTCAGGGAAACAAGGATATGAATCTAAGTTATGGAAAGATTGATCTATTTTCCTTTTTTTCTTTTTAAGTGTCTTTTATTCTTTTATTCTGTGTTTTGTATTTTGTATTTTGTACTTTTCTTGTATTTTTACTTCTTGCTTTTGTGTAATTCTTTTTTCTGAAATTTCAATAAATATTATATAAATATATATATATATATATAATTGCCGCAAGCAAGTAAGCAAATAAATTTGTGGTAAGAAGAGTTGGTTGCTTTATGATGCTTGGGGGGGGGGGCAGATATAAAAAGAGAAGTCCTGGTTGCCAAGATCCAAGTTTGGAACAAGTACTATTTGGTGAGAGAACCCCAGCAGAAATTTAAAACCACAATACATGCAGCAAAGTAACACATGGAAATATAAGCTGTTTAGCTTTTAAAGTATGGGCTTCTGTGTTCCTTCCAAAGTTTCCTACTTCCCTAGCCTAGAAAAGGTATCATACGTCTGCTATGTTAAACATGACTGACTCTTCAGGAGCAGGACAGAACCGATGAGGAACACATTAGATCGAGTGCTTCAGCAGGTATGGTATGCATTTTGATAGGAAGTGGTTGATATAAGGAGTTGTTTTTTGGAGGAAATGATAGAAAAGGTAACTTCAGAGTTCAGGTGAGCTTCCCTGGGAGGTTTGCATAAAGATGCCACATTTGCATAATTTATTCAACTTTTGATATTTTGCATAATTTATTCTCCTGGGGTAGGGGCAATGAGCAAGGCAAGACATAGAAACTGCTGTTGACCGCAAGAAATATTATTAAGCAACTCCACATTATCATCTCACATCCCCATATACTTTCAAGCTTATGTTCATAATCCTGAGGCCTGGGAATTCACTTTCCTAAAAAATGAAGGCTGAAATTCTCAAGAACCTGAATTCTGTAGCATGTACCTCATTCTTCACTTTCCCCATACTCATGACATAAAGACACTGCTTGGTTTTTCCTATGGGGTGATTGCATATGCACATAGCTTTAAGGCAGGCAGGGCCAAACTTGGCCCTCCAGTTGTTTTGGGACTACAACTCCCATCATCCCCAGCTAACAGGACCAGTGGTCAGGGATGATGGGAATTGTAGTCCCAAAACAGCTGGAGGGCCAAGTTTGGCCATGCCTGCTTTAAGGGCTACAGTAGAAGGCAATCCATGCCCAATTCACAATCAACATAAATACCTAAAAGTATAGAGGCTGGATAGTTCATGTGTGTCTTTATTAACTACATTGCTACCTTGTTCTTCTTTGAGCTCAGGAACATGCATGGTTCTCACTCCTCCCCTTTTGTTGCCACAACAATCCTGTGAGATAAGTTAGTCTGAGAGGCAGAAACCAGCCCAAGGTAACCCAGTGAGCTTCATCATGACTGAGTGGAGATTTGAACCCAGGCCTCCTTGGGCCTACACTGACAACCACCATACCACATGGGTTTCATGTTGACTTGCCATGGGTCTGTACAGTGGTACCTCGGGGTAAGAACTTAATTCGTTCCGGAGGTCCATTCTTAACCTGAAACTGTTCTTAACCTGAAGCACCACTTTAGCTGCGCCGCCGGACCACGATTTCTGTTCTCATCCTGAAGCAAAGTTCTTAATCCGAGGTACTATTTCTGGGTTAGGGGAGTCTGTAACCTGAAGCATCTGTAACCCGAGGTACCACTGTAGAAGCTTTCATCACACCACAGTGGCCTTTCTCGTCTTGTGGATTGCAACTGTTGGAATAATAATATAAGAGCAGAAGAACAGCCTGCTGGATCAGGCCAATGGCCCATCTAGTCCAGTATCCTCACAGCGGCCTACCAGATGCCCCTATACAAAGCCGGCAAGCAGGACCCAAGTGCAAGAACACTCTCCCCTCCTGTGGTTTCCAGCAACTGGCTTTCAGAAGCATTACTGGCTCTGACAATGGGGGCAGAGCAGAGCCATCGTGACTAGTAGCCATTGATAGCTTTATCACCCATGGATTTGTCTAGGCCATCCAAATTGGCAGCCATTCCAGCCTCTTGTGGGAGCAAGTTCCATAGTTTAACAATGCACTGTGTGAAGAAGTCCTTTGTTTGATCCACCTTGACTCTTCCAAAGTTCAGCTTCGTTAGATCTCCACACATACAAAGCAGGCCACAAACTATTATGGCGGGAAAAGCAGCCGCCTCAGCACTTTTGGTGGCCACTCTCTTGATCCTTTGGGGAAGACCAGCATTTCTTAGTGAGGAGATCTCAGCCTTTGGCAGATTACAAAGAAGAAGAAGAAGAAGAGTTTGGATTTGATATCCCGCTTTATCACTACCCTAAGGAGTCTTGAAACGGCTAACATTCTCCTTTCCCTTCCTCCCCCACAACAAACACTCTGTGAGGTGAGTGGGGCTGAGAGACTTCAGAGAAGCGTGACTGGCCCAAGGTCACCCAGCAGCTGCATGTGGAGGAGCGGAGACGCGAACCCAGTTCCCCAGATTACGAATCTACAGCTCTTAACCGCTACACCACAAAGGCTAAATCTGGGGCCCCTGGAGCCATAAGCTGAGTGTGAGGGATGCCAATGCCCTGATAAATACAGCAGCAAGCCCCTCCATATCAGAGAGGCAACCTTGACTCCTCAAGCATCAAATATTCATAGCTGCAACAGAGACGCAGATAAACAAGAGAGAGAGGGAGAGGTGAAACATTCATTCTGGGGGTACTCTGGTGTTAACACTGGGAAACTTGAACTGCTGCATTAAGCTGGGTCAGAGGCAGGAATGGTGGTTAACTCACTGATTTCCTTTGCCTCTGGTAAGGAAACTACCCATAGCCGTCTGACTTGTTCCTGCAATAAAAAAAAGAATATATATAATCTGTTGCTGCACTGAAGTTCTGAAATGAAACTCAACCCAGATCGCAATGGCAGGTGTGTGCACACACTGTCTCTCTCAGGCTGGATTTCCCCCGCGGCTGACATCGGTGGCTGGAGTATTCTTCTTGCCTTGCATTCCTGGATATACATGACTTGCTCAGGCGCTTAACACTCAGCCTGGCTGCCTGCTCTGCTTTGCAGCAGACAGGAGCCATCCCTACGAAATCTAAGCAGACAACTTTGCGCTTTGATCTTGACCAAATCTGTACAAGCCTCAGTAGATTAGGTGGCAATGGATAAATTGCTTACGGAGCTATGAGCCACAGTGTGTGTGTGTGATTGTTTGGGGTGGCGCATGATGTGTCTGCGGCAAGCTGACAACTAGACGATATCCCAGCCCAAGGGAGAAGTGTTCTTCCACCTGCCCCTCACAGCAGAGAAATTGTTTGGGGCCATGTTTTGCTAAGATGACCAAACTGGAAATTCTCAGGGAAGCTGAAACTCAATACATTTATACCCTGCCTTATGTCCAAGTGAGATACATGGTTCATCACATGTGAGGTAAATACACCTGAGATGTAGTGACTGGGCATTCTGTGTAGAGACAAAGAAACTCAGCCAAACAGCTGTGAGGATTGGTAAATTCCTAATATGCTTCAAGTATATTTTAATCCTCTTTTCTGACCCTTTAATGACTGTCCTTTGTGACAAGTAAGCTGCAGTTTGTTTAAGAACATAGTAAGAGCCCATATTCTCCAACATTTCTCTGTTGAATATAGGGGTGTCTACTACTACTACTACTACTAATAATAATAATAATAATAATGCTATTATTTATTCCCTGCCCATCTGACTGGGTTGCCCCAACCACTCTGGGCTTCTACCAACATATATAATAATAATAATAAAACATTAAACATAAAAAAACTTCCCTAGACAGGGCTGCCTTCAGATGTCTTCTAAAAGTTGTATCTTATCTCCTTGGCTCGGGGGGTTGCATAACTCCATACCTTCCAACAGTTCTCCGATGAAAATAGGAACATCCTAAGGACGCGTGTGGCGCTGTGGGTTAAACCACAGAGCCTAGGATTTGCCAATCAGAAGGTCAGTGGTTCGAATCCCCATGACGGGGTGAGCTCCCGTTGCTCGGTCCCAGCTCCTGCCAACCTAGCAGTTCAAAAGCACATCAAAGTGCAAGTAGATAAATAAGGACCGCTCCAGCGAGAAGGTAAACGGCGTTTCCATGTGCTGCTCTGGTTCGCCAGAAGTGGCTTAGTCATGCTGGCCACATGACCCGGAAGCTGTCTGCGGACAAACGCCGGCTCCCTCGGCCTATAGAGCGAGATGAGCGCGCAACCCCAGAGTTGGTCACAACTGGACCTAATGGTCAGGGGTCCCTTTACCTTTACCTAAGGAAAAGCAGGACATTCTGAGATCCAATCAGAAACCAGGAAGGCTCCTGTAAATCTGGGACTGTCCCAGGAAAATAGGGACACTTGGAGGGTCTGGATTAAGCCAATGGCCCACCTAGTCCAGCATTCTGTTCTCACAGTGACCACCCAGATGCCTGTGGAAAAACCCCAAGCTGGACCCAGCACTCCCCCTCACATTACTGCCTCCAGCCATGGATGCAGAGCATAGCCATCATGGCTGTCAGCCATTGATAGCTTTTTCCTCCATCCCCCCCCCCCCCATTGTTTAGTTGTGACAATTATATCTCCCCTTTTCTCCATGGAGCTGAAGTTAGAGTACATGGTTGCCTTTTTATCCTGAATGCCTCCGTGAGGTAGGTTAAGCTGAGAGGCAGTGACTGGCCCAAGGTTATCTGGTGAGCTTCATGACTGAGTAGGGCTTGGAAATCTGGGTCTCCCAGGTCCTAGTCTGACACTTTAACTACTACCACATCACACTTGCTCTGGGTAACCATAATCTTCTTAAGGCAGCTGCAACACGTAGCTTTTTTGAGACGTTTTCATTAAGGAGTAAATCATATGAAGCATTTCCGCTTGTTGGTTTTTTAAAATATATATGATTGAAATGTGTTGAGAACGTCAAACTGCCTAACCTTCTCCTTGTTTCTTTGTATGGGGGTGGGGGCTGTTCTGGCTGTTTGTTTTTTAAAATCTCCCTGCTTGTTTGTGTTCACTTCCACCATAGCTCTTAAGACAGTCAATGTGCCAGTCTACAAACAGAGATTCCCACCCCAACTCCAACCCTGCCCAGGCCATTTCACACCACAGAGGAAATGAAATCTGGAGTAGGGGCTGGTGGCCTGTATCTTGCTCCCAAATCTTCTGAAAATCTTTGTTAGGTCTGCCCAAGCCTTCATTTCAATATGTGGAACTACGTGTGCTGAATATAAGACACTGGGTGCTAGCAACATGAGAAAGCCTTTAAGGGCTTCTTTTGAACTCTTGGAAGAATCTTGGTTGACCATGACAGCAAGCATTATCCTGGTCCAGATGGTTCTCCAGGTTATTCTGATGACTTCTCATGCAGTAGAGAACAAGCTCAGAGTCTCTCCTCCATCCTACCTGGGATACTGGTAGTGGGTTTCAGCTTCAGCTTCAGTCTGCTTGTACATTCAAGCTGGAATGTCTATACCTTGAGATAAAGGCAATATGTGCAGCATCTTCTATTCGCTCTGGAGTGGACACTGACGGAAGAGGTCAAAGGAAGGGACAATGATCCATTATCTACAGGAGAAAACTTGGTTAAGAGGCATGCTGACGTCATTCTGGGTTACTCAGAAAAACTCCAAATTCAATAGAGCAAAGCAGAGCAGCTGCCCAGCAATAGAGAGGAAATATGAAAACACAATAATTATAGGGCAGTGTGGTTTTGTTGGGGGGGGGGAATCCAACATCTGGTCTTGGGAACGAGCCTACAAATGACAATTGTTCTGCAAACCAAGGCTGACCAGCAGGGCTTTTAAAATTCCCTTCTTAATAAAATTTTCTCCGGCAAGAAGTGCCGAGCCACTTAATGTAATAATAGAGGGGGAAATACTACTTAAACAAACACTGAAATTCCCTCATATGTACAACGGAAGTTAAACTAAACTTAGATTAAAGCAGCAGTGTGTGGGCAAAGAGGGGAGACATACTTTAATATAAAGTTACAGTTATAAATTTGAGCCAATGATGTTATAAGCATTTGGGGACTTCTGAGCTCTGGAGTGTGATTAATTCAAATTAAGCAGCACCTCTGCCATTTGTTAGAGATGTTTTTAATGCCTCCCCCCATTTGCTTTTAATGGAATGGATGAGGTTTTTTGTTTGTGGTGATGTTTGTGCTTTGTTTTTGTAAAGCTGCTTTGAGATGCCTGCAGCAAGAAAAAGCATCCAATAAATGTAATAAATAAAATAACAGTAACAACAACAAATTAATTAGAAGATTTCCATTGCACTCAGTGTGAGGGAAATGTTTCCTGGAGTTTGGAAGGGGCTTGGACCCAACCAGTGAAGGCCATACCATCCCAACGGTCTGTTTCAGCCCTGCTTGTATGTCCTGCATGTTCCTTGTACGGTATAGTGGTTAGAGTGTTGGACTAGGATCTGAGAGACCAGGGTTCAAATCCCCACTCTGCCAGGAAGCTCACCGGGTGTGACTTTGGGCTAGCCACCACCTCTCAGCCCAAACTACCTCACAAGGTTGTTGTGGAGATTAAATGATGGGGAGAACCATGTGTGCCACCTTGACCTAACTGGAGGGAAAAGTGGGATAATAAATTATAGTAAATAAGTACACTGTGGTAGTATGTGACTCTAATCCTTACCCAGTAAGCTGAGGTTCATTCTAGGCAAGAGACAACTACTGCTAGTGAGGGGTTTGCCTGCCCAGGCAAGTGGTGTTCAGCCTTATCACAGGGAGCTGCTCTGCACATCCATAGTTTATGGGCGGGGTGAGCGGTATGTTCATTGACATGTGGGGTGTGTGTGTGTGTGTGTGTGTGTGTGAGAGAGAGAGAGAGAGAGAGAGAGAGAGAGAGAGATATTAGAGGCACAAATTGCTTCTCTGGCTCCAAGTTCTTTCTCCTAGCTGAGGCTGGTACGCCTGGACAGGGTTTACCCTCCTTCAGTGAGCTATGCCTTGGTAACATCCAATTTCAGGAGGCTCCTTTTGAGACTTCTGTTGGTACAGAATATGGCTGCAAGATTCTTAACTGGGCCCGAACGTTGTGAGTATATTATTCAAACTGAATGTTGTGAGCATTTAATTGACTCAATATAAAGCAGATTTGTATGTTTCTTCCTAACTGGAACCTGATTCCTGACTGCCAGGCATTTTACATCTGAAATTTGATAGGCTCTTACCAAAATGGGATAGAAGACATCCTTGGGTGAGATGTTGTGTTTTAGTCTACTCATCAGGGTTTCTTGCACTCTTCATCCCATGGCTGTCTTCTTAATCCAGCAATGGGGAGAACCTGTGGTCTTCCAGCTGTCGGTTTACTCAGCTCCCATCATCACTGAGTCTGACCATTGGTCATACTGGTGTCTGAGACTGATGAGACTGTACAAGTCCAATGAGATCTGGTGGGTCACGGGTTCCACATCCCTATTTTAATCCATGGCCCCATAGGAAGTCAGATCACTTTGATGGCCATGCTTAAGGGGAAATAGAGGTCTCTCTAGGAATCCTCTTGTTGCTTCTGGCCTCTGTTGCACGTCATCCAAACCACTCTAGAACATAGTATGGACAAGCCACCTCTGGAGTTTCCAGTTAATTGGTTGCCCTTCAAGAGTGGTTGGTTGCCCAACTCTAGTGACCACTGGGTCTGTTGCAGCTAAAAAGGGACCACCTTGTGTCATCCACCTATAGAAACCTTTTCTAGAGTAACAGTGGCATAAAGTGCTAATTACTGGAGCAGCAGTGCAACTCATCCCTCATGGCATCATTTGTCTGACATCAAAGTGCCACTCTAGGACACCCTATTGATCTTCTAGAACTCTTTCTACCATTTCCTTTAGGACTCTCTAGGGCATTGCCTCATTTGCTAGGATGCTCACCCACATCTAGGTTTATCCCAATGTCAGGGGAGGGGATCTTGTTATTTCCTAAGGTTATCATTTATTCATTTTTATTATTTTTTTTACAAAGACGTTGCCAACTTTTTATGTCCCCCTCCCTTAGTAGGATTTATGACAATGACAGTTTAGGGAAGCAGCTGAAAGAGTTGCAGGAGAAATATGAAATTATAGTGAGAGATTTGAGGGTTATGAGGCAGAATGATAGAATTAGAACTTGGCTAGGACAAGCTGACCCATTTTCTGTCACCTATGGTGCCAGCAGAGGTGATCAGAGTTTGCCATTCATAACTTTTTCCTTCCTTCCCATGAGATATAGGTATTCTTGGTTGCTCGCTATAGCAGTCGGCATGATATATTGCTTCATTTGCTCTAGCAACTGAAGTCAGAAAATTTACAAGGCTGATAGATCTGTTGGGGGAAAACTAAGTCACCTTTGCAAATTTGCACGACTGGGATCTCTGCTCTTTAAGAATGTTAGCAAACTTCATTTTGTTCATGACTTTGATAACTCTGACTTTGCTTTAATTCTTTGGATAAAACTCAACCTACGGCAAAGTTTTAGCCTATTGTTAATTTATGGGTTTGTGGTGGTTTTTGTTTTTAGGCTGCTGTATAAGATACCAAAGGCAGGTTCTGTTTTGCTCTGCCTTCATTAATGGCAAGTGTTCATAGAACACAGGACTGCGTTAAATAGTTCCATGATGGGGCAACCGTTTTTATGTGATCAGTCTGTTTGCTCATTTAGATGGTCTTTTCTGTCGACATGCTCAAGGTGATTCAGAGTTATGGTTTACAGTCTAATGGAAGTGACACAAAAGGGGAAATGAATGAAGAAGGAAGAGGAAAAAGGGCAAATCCAGATACAGTCATACCTCGTGTTACGTCCGCTTCATGTTACGTTCTTTCAGGTTACGTCCCATGGCAACCTGGAAATACCGGAAAGGGTTACTTCTGGGTTTCGCCACTCACTCATGTGCAGACACGCAATATGACGTCACGTGCATGCGCAGAAGTGGTTAATTGCAACCCGCACATGCACAGAAGCACCGCTGCGGGTTGCGCTCTTTTCATGTTGCGATCCGGAATGGATCCCATTCACAACCAGAGGTACCACTGTACCACAGTGGCTGCATGAGGCAGTTTGGGGGAAGGGAGGAGTCATAATGGAAAGGGCAAATGAATGATAGAGATCGTTAGGAAAGACATTGAAAATAAAACTTCCAATATCATAATGCTGTTATATAAATCTATGGTGCGACTGTGCTTGGAATACTGTGTCCAGTTCTGGTCACCTCAGTTCTGGTCCAGTGGATCTGGAGAAGGTTCAGAAAAGGGCAAGCAAAATCATCAGGGGGGTGGAGCAACTCCCATGTGAGAGCAGCATGCTTCTGAATACTACTTTCTGGGAACTGGAGGTGGGTAGAGGGCTGTAGTTCTCATATCCAGTTTATGGACTTCCTAGCAGTATCTGGTTGGCCACTGTGAAAACAGGATGCTAGTCTAGATGGGTCTAGGTGGCTTGACCCAGTGGGCCCTTTTAATACACCTTTAAATTATACCCCAGGGAAAGACTAGTCTGCTCAAACTTCAGACAATACACGGTTCACTCTAAAAATCCTTGCTGTTCAACAGCTCTCACCCCTCTTCAGTATAGCTAATTCTTATTCTAGAAACGGGTTCTCTCACTATTTACATTTGTCTCTCTCTTTTTTGGCCAAGAAAAGGGGAAAGCTAAGCAAAATGGTTAAATAAAAGTAGCACGTAATCTATATTGGTGCTGCCCCAGGGACTATGGAAATGGGACTCGCGTAGAGAGCAGAAGCAAAGGAAATAACCCAGGGTGAGAATTTTTAAGCTGAGCAAATTGGCAGAGAAATTAGATCGCGGAGACGAAACACTCAAATGGTTTAGGTTTTGTTTTGTTGAGAATAATCTATATATCTGATGGAGCATTCAAGAGAGAAGGAGGGGGAGCTACACCAGCAGCACTATCCTTTACATCTCTCCGTCTGTCTTTCTTTCTTTCTCCCCCCCACTGCACTTACCCTCTGAAGGGTCAGCATATGGGAGGACTCCATCAGACAATAAAGCAACCCATTAAAAATTATTGTCAGAATGTCCCTGTTTCATTGTAAACAGGAGCTCATTAGCGGTGGCTGTGCCTGGAGTGTGAAATGGTACATTATTGTTTGTCTTGCTTATTGTAAATTATATAACCTAGCATGGAGCTGTGTCTGAAAGGCTTGCAGGAGCTGTCATGGGGGTATGGGGTTTGGAAAAGATGGACCAATCAAGAGATGCTTTCAAAGCATGGCAGAAATCCTGGGTAGTTTTTTGTGTGTGTGATGTCTTCTACCCAGCATTGTGTTAGGTCACATCCACTCTGTCTTCAGAAACTTGGAATCCTGGTGACAACTTCTTATTGTAGGCTCCTGGGGGGCAAGGGATTGTTGTCTGCATTGATGGTGCAATATAAATACTAAGGGTCATAGCCAATGGATATCAGTTAACAAAAGAGTCTACCCTTCTGTATTCAAAATGGTGCCATGCACACACCATAGTAGGGATAGTACGTAATCCTTTTGTTTTGTCTAAGGTCACATTCATTTGAAGGTACAGTCATACCTCGGGTTACAGACGCTTCAGGTTGCATTTTTTTGGGTTACTTCTGGGTTTGGGGGGTCATGCATGCACATGCATGCTAAATCACGCTTTGCGCATGCACAGAAACAGCAACCCGCAACCCGCACGTACGCAGACGTGCTGCTGCAGGTTGTGAATGTGCATCCCGCACGGATCACGTTCACAACCCAAGCATCCACTGTAGTCTGTTGATGGCTGCATGCTGGCAGTAGGTAGGGCCAGAACCATAAGTGGGTGGAGTTTGCAGCAATAATGGGGGAGGTACTCTGATTATTGATTGAACAGCTACAGAAGGAAAGGAGAGCTTGAAAGAGAAATATAGGTGGACTTGTGACCTTGGGGTTGTAGCCAACTTTCTCCAGCTGCTAGCTCAAGGGCTAATGTGCAACGGACAGGTGAGTTTTAATATTGTGCAACAGAGACATTCAATGCAACAGTTGCACTAGTGGAAACTCAGTCAATGGGCAACGGATTGTGCAAAAAAGTTCCAGTAACCTGCTTATGCATTCTGTTGTGGAACAATGTTTCGCAGGTGCAAAAAAATTCACCAGCACTACCACTGAGCAATTTTCACTTAACGCTACATTGGATTCAATGCTTTTTTTCCTCAACTTGCCACCCCTTCACTCTGCAGTGAAGGAAAGTATCCCTCTCTTACCCACCTCCTCAAAATTCTCATTATGGATGAAGTTCTGGATGGGCCTTGAAGCATGATGGTTATTATCTTTGTGTCAGGAGGCAGATGTTCCATGCAGCACTTTGGATTTTGCCGTTCCTCATCCCAGCACTTGATCAAGTGGATTTGGATTGATGATGCCCTGCCTGGAGCAGGGGAAAGAAGAGCAGGTTGTCAATGGGAGTTTTAGCAAGATAGGGAGACTGCATCCAACGGCCATGATACAAGCCGCGAGGCCGGCGGGTGGCATCCAATGGTGGCAGTGCAAACAAAAAACTGCCACCGATCTGCAGAAATGCCGAACATATGGAGGAGCAGCCGACAACTGTCCGGAAGCAAATGGAGCCAGGAAGCAGAGTTTGCAGTAGGGATGGCAGCCATATACTATTATCTCTTAGTTCTTGCAAGCAGAATTGCTGGATTGGCAAAGGGGGCTACAAAATATAGGTTTGGAGTGGGACTTTGTGTGGATTAAATCTGTATATGAATAAAAGAGCAGTTCTGAAGCAAAAACAAAACACCCCCATTCTTAATAATTCTTTTTAAATGCATCTTCATGTCACAGCAGCTTCCAGCTTAGAGGAGATATTCCCTCTTGCCTCTGCTAAGATGGGGCTCTCCAACCATGGACTCTGTAACTATTTGCATTGAACATAATTGACCATTTTGGAAACCAAACCTACTGCCGAATAAATTAGTACATGTCTACCAATTAAAAGTGGGTCTTTTAAATGAATTGATTAAACTTTGCAGCCCTAAGTTTAGGATGATCAAGAGTGAAGGTGTTTTTGTTTTATTTAGCCTTCCCAATAGAATAAATTGAAATGTCTTACACCAGTCCTATGACCATGGAATTGAGACATATAAGATATGAAACAAATGTTCCTTTCCTCTATGTTGCCAACATCCTGCCCCACTTTAGCCAGTCATCATTTTAGACAGCAGTTTTGCATCAATGAACTAGCTTTGCCAGCATGTCTGGGGTGTTCTGCCAGAGTATCTGCTGGATCAGACCAATAACCCTTCTAGTCTAGCATCCTGTTGCGTTACCAGGTGGTGACAGCTCCAGCCCCCAGGGATCATAAACAGGAAGAAAAAGTGAACCCGCAAACAAGAAACATTAAACAAAGGGAGGCTAGGGAGAGTGAATCTCCAGAGCCGACTGCCTGGCTTTGGTTGGCTCCACCCTCTATTTACAAATGGGGCTGGCCCCACTTCCCAGTGAGAAACTTGATTACTGAGGCTGGGCGTGACCCTCCAAAAATTAACACAGAGAGGCAAGCCAGCCCCTGTTTGCCAGTAAGCTCCCTGGGAACTGTAGCACCATGTGCAAAGGGCACCCACAATGTAAAGTGTGAGTGCTCATTCTCACAGTGGCTGCCCAGATGCCTGTGGGAAATGCCCAAGCAGGACCCAAGCACAAGAGCCCTCCTGTGATTTCCAGCAAAGGGTGTTCAGAAATGTTACTGCCTCTCACAGTGGAGGCAGAAAATAGCCATTGTGGCTAGTAGCCTCTGGCATACCAAGGTTTCTGCCAAATCCTATGGCCCCTCAGCTGGCAGATCCTGAATACAGAATTGTGCCCAAACCATGCTTATCTGCCCCACACCTGATGTCATATGTTCACTGTGGGGAATTTGATTGTGCAGTTGACCTTTGCAGAAAGCAGGCATGAAGTCACCCTGCTGATCAGGCCCTAAGTAATATGACTTTCATTCCAAAAATCTGATTCTCCCAAGGTTTACTGTTGCAGAATGATAAACTTGGGAATGCATGGATATAACAATGGCTGGGATCTGAATCACTGGTCCTGTAGAATCCATGCGTGTGTTCCTCTGCCCTCCTCATATGTAAAATGGATACAGTAACTCAGAAAGAGGGGTTTGTTTAGGACAAAGTGCTCCATTGGAAGATCAATGAAAAAGAGAAACTTGTGTGGACCTTATTCCTGGAAAGCTCATTTATCAAACCAACCCTAGGCTGAAATTGTATTATCTGCCCTTGAAATAGCATGCTATGAAATTCTGAATGAAACCTGATGTGATATGTTTTATATTTTACGTATCTGTCTAGACACAACCGTTGAAGCCAACAATGATGAACAGATGCTATTTGTTTTCTGTTTTGTTTTGTTTTCTTAAAAATGAGGCAATAAAAGGCTGTTATTCATGTTGCAGCCTCAGTTAGTCGATTGCTAGTGTAACAATGTTCAGAGCCATTGATTTTGGGTCTGTGTGTTTGGAATCAACAATGCCCAAGAATCTGGGCATATGGCAGAAGTTCTCAGATGCCCTTCCTTGAGGCAACCTTTCCATGTTGATTCCTTTGCTAAGGAATCTTTGGGTGGCTAGTAGCACTGAGATGAGATGAGGGTGGTGAAATCAGGGAAGATGACTCACCTTGAAAATAGGCAATACTTCCTTTTTCTTCTAAGATTATAAATCATGCCGCTTCAGGCATGACCTTATGGAACCTAAAGGAAACCGCAAAACGGTGCTCCCCACAGACACATTCAAAAGCGACTTCCTTATACTGTTGAGTATCACCTTTGCTTGGCAGGGCTGCCTTTTTAATAAAGAAAAATCACACTGATACGTTCCAGTGCCCATGACAGAGCCCTAGCCGCTATTCTGAACCGTAGAGGTCACCATTTTTTAAAATAAGCAATATATATTCAAGGCTGTAATTAAATACATGCAGGAAATAAAATTACAAGCATTACACCTGCTCAGCAGCAAGCTATTTCCGTGAAAACTGCTGGAGGAGCAGAGATCTATCAGAGCATCAGTGAAGTGCTGGCACCCACTGGGAAGATGGCGTTTCAGATTCCACGTTTGTGAGCTTGTGAGATGTCCAGGGCAGAATGACATCCAGCCTTTTGTGATGGCTGAAGCACAGGGGGTTGGGGTTGCTAGGTTTGTTTATTTTTATGCAATGATTTTCCCCCAGAATAAAATAATTTATAGGCCACCTTTTGAATTTTGCATTTGTATGATTTTCTATGGGGTTTTATGTACCGTATTTTTCGCTCTATAAGATGCACAAGACGCACCTAGTTTTTGGAAGAGGAAAACAAGAAAAAAAATATTCTGAATCTCAGAAGCCAGAACAGCAAGAGGGATCGCTGCACAGTGAAAGCAGCAATCCCTCTTGCTGGTCTGGCTTCTGGGATAGCTGCGCAGCCTGCATTCTCGCCATAAGACGCACACACATTTCCCCTTACTTTTTTTGAGGGGAAAAGTGAGTCTTATAGAGCAAAAAATACGGTATGTCACTTTGACTGCATATGTAAGTAAGCTTGACATTCTGCTAGGCCCTATCCAAAATCCACCAAACTTGCCCTGGGTTCTCATCTTTGTTTTGCCTTCCAAGTCCAGCAAGTTTTTAAATCAAAGGTTGGGCAACAGCATCTCCAGAACACAAATCTGATTTCCCTGCTCCCTACCCCAGGAGATCTGAACATGCCTGTGATAAGTCCTCTCCTTACAGGCCAAACCAAAGAATTATTGAAATGAATAAGGCTGTGGAGTTTACTTTGACTCCAGAGAAATGCTCCAATATGTGCTGATGAGCAAACCTTGAGGATTTACAGGCCTTTTTCCTGATCAGAGCCACTGAAGCAAGGCTGTAATATGCCAACTGGGCTTTGATGGAAGAATGGCGCTATAATCCTGCTCAGAGCTTGCCTTGCACATCCAAAACACCAGATTCACTTGCAATCTGTGCCAGCCAGCACCAGCAGCCTTTGGTTGGCATCTCTTTTGGGGTAAACTTTGCAGAGAGATACAGATAAAGACAGGTTTGCTGGATGTAGTTTGGACCCTCAGGCCTTGTCAAAGTTTACAAAAGAACTGTGCTTGCCTGTTTTCGTAGGCCACCAAGTGAAACCATGGGTCTATCTTATGAAAAATTGATCTTTTTGTGTAGTAGCACCTATCGTCTGAAACTCCTTGCCTTTTGATCTCAGGCTGCCACTTTTCTTGCATTGTTTTCAATGACTTATAAAAAATTTGTTTTTAGGCAAGCCTACCCAGCCATGGAATGTTGTTATGTACTAGCAATCTTGTATCCAGCAGTGCTCAGGAATTCTGAGAAGCAAAACACACACACAAAACACTAGTTCAATTTTGAAATCAGTGGTTAAAATCAGTACAGTTTTGAAAGGTTCAGGTCACCATTAGTGATGCCCAGTCATATCCAAACATGGGCTAAAAACCTGCTCCTTGATCTCAAAAACTATCTTGCAAATTTTGATTAAAATCAGCACAGTTTTGAGAGGCTCAGTCTGCCATCTTGATTCACAATGGCATCTGATTATATCCAAACGTGGGCGAAAACCTGCTCTTTGATCTTGGGAACCTCTATGCTAAATTTGGTTATGATACCATTATAGGTACCCAAATGCACAGAGAACAAACAACTTGCTGAAATATGTAGTGGATGTTTGTTTTAAAAACTGTTGATTTCATCTACGTTTCAATACTTTTGCTATGTTTACTATGTGTGTTTTTAATTGATATTTTCTTATTAATATTTTATATTAATGCTTAAAGAGTTTTTCCATATACAAATCTTGTTAAATAAAAAACAAGATAAACAGCCAGGTCTGCACACAGTAGGCAGTTGCTCTCCAGGAATCCATAGAGGGGCTTTTCCTGGACTGATGTGAAGATGCAAATGATTCAGCATTTATGACGCAAAGCACATGCTCTGCCCCTGAAGAATATCCCCAGAGGCGATCTGTGGTTCTTGGGCTGGACCCTTATTCTGGCCATTGCTTTCCCTTCATGCAGTCCAAGAAGAGTCAGTTTAAAAACAAGCAAACCCCTGAATAGGGATTGTGTGAATGGCAGAAGTGTACTTCTTCCCTTTCCAGGAGGCAAAACAGCCTTTCCCAGTTGGTCTTGGCTGCCGTCTAAAGCCCATAAATATTGGTCATCTCCAAAGGATGAGCAGTGATAGTGGCAGTTCAGGAATGGCTGTTTTGCCATTGGACATCTGGACCTTCTGAGCAATTTTCCATTTAGAAAATGAGCCACTCTGTGGGTGCCTTACAGTGTTAGCGCTTAATAGCCATACTAATTGATTTAAAGCTTTTCCAGCCTGTGCCAGGTTAGGTGAACTACAGAATGTGGCTTGATTGGTTCAGAGCCTAGCACTGCATTAGGAAGAGGGCAACATGAGAATATCAGGTTCTCGATTTCTCTTTTTCTTTTCAGATGCAACAAATACTGTAAATTTGCCAAAACTTAAGAGTTTTGCCAGTCCAATTTCAAACATTCAGTTTCTACCTCAATGTTTGAATTTGCATTTTGACTAGGAATTGTTATTTTTTAATCTCAAATTTTAAATACTTCAGGCTTTGTTGGCATTTCTGCCTTGTTTTGGCTGGCATCAAATTATGGAAGCTAAAAAGAACTGCTGAACTCTGTCAACTACTAAATGCCATTGCATATCAATTACCAGATTGTTTGGTTAATAGATTTACATCCCAACAAATGGCCCAGTGGATTCTCTTAGCAATTTACAATATCACAATGACAAGAAGCCTATTAAAAACAAATAAATGCTATTTCATGGCAAACCACCAGGTAGTGTCAAATAAGTAACGCTGCTGCATGTCTGCTATGAAATGCTTCCTAATGTGTCACATACTGAAATCAAATATCTTCAGATTTTAAAAACAGATAGCAAACATTTGCTGAATGCTTGAGTATATTTGAAGATCAAAAATTTTTGAAGGGGAAAATCATTTCATCTTGTCTTTCCCAAGGGGTTGTCAATGACTTTTTTCATGGGTTGTTCATATTTTATTTTTTTTGCAACATCCTCTATGGGTTCCTTTGCTGGACCTATCACATCTCAAGATGACTGCTTCTGTGATCATGTGGAGTCGTGTTCCTTCCCATGCTGGTTAAATTGGTCAGCTGGAGTAGAAAATAATTACAAATTCCAGGCACTTTCCCCATCAGAACTTCATATGTTAATCAAGTGGCATGGGCTCAGACCATGGGGAATTGGTTTTTGGGAGGATGCTGCAGAACCACACTGATTGTTGCTTTTGTTGTGAATCACTCTGAAGGCTTTTAATTAGAAATACAACCCTGAATGAATGAATGAATGAATCAATCGATCAGTCAGTCTCTGGTAATATTGATTAAACCTTAGCTGGCTGAAGAAGAGAAGAGAAACTGGGTGGGTTGTAACTAGGTAAGATGGGAAGGTCCAGACACTAATACAGGAGTGGGATGCCTTTGGATCTTTGGCTGTTGCTGAACTACAATTTCCATCAGACCTGGCAAGCATGGCCAGTGACCTAGAATGATGGGAGTTGTAGTTCAGCAACCAATGGAGGGCCCAAGGTTCTCCACACCTGCACGACTTTCAGAGATGCACAGGAGGGAAAAGAAAACTAGCAGTGTCTTTTCCTGCCATTTATGCAACCACGATGGAACAAATTGTACCTGGCAATATTCTCTCCCCCTATGCAATATATTCAAGCCTATTTTGGTTTTATAATTGTTTGAATTTGATATCCTCCCCCACACAAAACTAATTCTGTCAATGGCTGTTTGGTGCAGGAGCTGAGAATTATCACAGGGTAGGATGTCCCAGGATTCGCTGGGGAAAGGGAATAATTGTAAAACCATTTTAAAACTGTAGGGTGGGTGGCCTTTGAAGGCACAGGGTCCGGGTCCGGGTAGCTCTATGACTGGGAAAGCAAGCAAGACTCATCTGACTATCAATTTGTTGGGCACAGACACCTGGCACACTGATTTCAGTGATTCTGTTCCCTCATTAGATATTTAATCAGGGACAACAAGCTTATGGCCAAACATTTTGCAAACTCAGGTTGGATTTTGATAAAGTGGAACAGCTTAGCAGAAACATGTTCCAAAGACCAAATAATGGAACTGGCAGGGTTTGGGGTATATATATATATATATATATATATATATATATATATATGAACAGATGCAAAATGAATGAGAAAGGGGGGTGTAATATTATATTCCTGGATCTGGAATCCATAGGTTGGGAGCTCAGCAGAAGCTGAGAGAGGAACAAAGTAGTTCTGATTTCTTGCCAAAGTGCCTTTGCTGCCATCGATTCAGCACTCTAAGCAGCAGGAGAAAAGGAGAAGATTGTAAATCACCGATTCATCCATCTAATAACACCTGATGGCAAAGAGCCACCAGCTTTCTCGAGACCATCTACTTTATAAGTGCTGCATGGGGGAAGGACAATTGGAACCCAGAAGAGGCCATCCTCGGGAAATTCAAGGGAACACTCATACACACTTGTTTCCCAATTTGCTCCTGCAGCCTCAAGTGAAGACATGCAAGGGTGTTGGAGAGAGTTTTTGTATTTCCACCAACACAATTGCTTTTCAGGGCTGGCATTTCACACATTCAGATGCAAATCACTGAAGAATATTCATCCACATATGAATCAGCTCCAGACATTCCATTAATTTAGTTAGCTGCCGTGCACTGGCTCTCTGCTGCTTCTTTTCTAAACTCCAGGCAAAATAATTATTCACTCTATACATTCTTCTTCCTTTCTGGTGTATGTTATCAATAGCACACATTCCTCTGCCTCCAGCCATGCAGGCATCAGGGATGGGTCAGATCCATTTTGGTCAAGCCACAGATGACTTAGCAGTTGATCTGAAGTGGATCCATTGGGGGGTATGAAATCTGTAGGGTTGCCAGGAGCCAGGAGCATCCCCGACCCAGAGATTTCCGGGCCCAAACCTGAGACAGGAGAAGCCCCTGGTGATGTCCTGGGGTGACCCCCATGATTCTTCCCATGTGCTCCCTCTCTCCATTGAGCCCTGGAGATGGAGATGAATTGGGAGAGAGGCAGAAGGAGCAGAGGAGAGTCTATCCAATTATTTGCAGTCAGCTCCTGCCCAGCTGAAATTTGCAAGCTGTGCACATATTCTGCTTAATTTAAAAAATAAAATCACATTCACCCACCTGGAATTTTAAGCCCCCAACCTGTTACCTGGAGCGGGTCAGGCAAACCTGGAGACTTCAGGTGAGCCCTGGAGGTCTGGCAACTCTATCTATTTGGCACTTCTCACAATTATTTGCAAACAGTTGTGAAAAACATGGAGCATGGTTGCCGCCTCTCCTTTTAATTACAGCCTCAAATATCTAAATGTCCCCAGATATTTCAGCCATGGCTGTTTTCAGTCAAACAGGTCAGCTTCATCTGAATGGACCAAATTGATCTAGAATTATAATTGTTTTGGCATTTCTATGAATAGTTCAATATTTTCTTCAGGTTTTCTTTTCTTTTCTTAAGGTCTCTGCTTTGACAGAAATGGTTGCTCAGATGTGATCTGTCTACGAAGAGTCTTGCTTTATTTGTTTGATTTATTAAAGCGATGTCAGGCCTCTTGTAACTAATTGTTTTCCTAGTAATTATTGGCTATTCCCCAAAGAACCATTAATTAGAGTTTTTGAGGATGGCTTTTCAGCCAATATGCTCAATAGCGTGCCAGGATGTCAACAAGGTGAATGCTGAAGGGCTATTGTCTGATCAGCTTTTTGTCTGAAAGGTCTGCCTTTCTGTCAGCTCACAGTTAAGTCAAGATTGGAAGAGACACAGACAAAATGTTTAGTTGCTTCCTGAGGTTTTGTGACAGATGTTGCAGGAACCATAGTCACTTGGCAATGGTTTTTTTATTATTTTTTTCACTTCTGTAAACACTTCGTAGCAATCAGCAGCTCTTGAAGGTCAGCCATTAATCTTTCATCCTAGAGAGGTCTATGTCACATGGGTTTGGGCCAGCCCTCAGCACTTGGAGCATAGAGACCTGCCTATCTGTAATCTACAATATGCTAGATATAGGAAATGATTGAGTCATCTGAGTACAAATGGTTCAGTCTTCCTCTCTAGGAATATGCTCTCTTGTTTCACCTTGTTGAAATACTTGTTTGGAACCCTTGTCAGCAAAACTGGCTGTGTCATTTTCATAGGGGTTGTGGTTTCAAAATGGTTGCTTTGCAGCCTAGCGTGAACTTCTACTGTTTCCTTTCAGACCCCCTTTCAGTTTGTTATGGTATATAGTTCTGAATAGTGGTTTGAAGGCTGTCAACCAATTGTGGCTGTCAACCATACTTTCTCACTCTGCACAACTGAGTTAATGGTATGGTGTCTTGCATGATTCCACTGGTTTTCCTATCTTTGTATACATGGCTTACAACTCCAGAATAGGACAGTCATGAATATTCAGACATTCAAAGCATCTCTATTTCTTTCCCATTTGTCTCCTCCTAAGAGAAGAAGAGAGTGTGGTGGGAAAGGGCAAGGATTTTATGTCCCCCTACAGAATGGGCACAGGGTAAGATGGGGTCATTGGCCTATTGGCTGCTCTTGCTATAGCAGCCCTTGACTCTGCTTGGACCAGGGCTTATTTACACTGCTCCTCTAAGTAAAACAGGATCTGAGTCTCAGCACCATCAAATGGGGCAATGCGGATGGACAGGCCTAAGAGTGACTGCAGGGAATTTGGAGGTTTGTAGGAGGAAAAGGGAAATGGGAAGTATTGTGCTTAAGTGAATACTTTATTGATTTAAAATATATACTCACACATTGTAAGAGCATCACTCAGAATCCGAGTGAAAAATGAAATTTCAGGAATTCAGATTTGTGTGCCATTTTGGTCCTGGTCTACTTCAAGTCCTCCACCCCCAAAACACTAATTTGTACATGCCCGTGGGGCTGAAATGCTCTCATTGAAGGCATAGTTTGCTCCCAGATCTTACCTTGTCCTCTCTGCATGACGGTGAAACCCTTTGAATATTAGAATGTACTGTTTACACAAAGCCTGTCTATGTTCTATCTCTTTTTGCAAACTAGAACTAGGACAATTATTCTTAATCTGTGAGAGACCTTCTAAAGCAGCAGGAATATTTGAATTCTGTTGTGTGACCCAGCTTGCTATAGCTAGAACACGGAATATTCAGACATGAAAAGTGTAGAACTGGGAGGGACATGATTCATCTATTGGCTGCCCAGAGAGACCCTTTTATTTACTGCTATTCTCATGGGGGGGGTGACATGCGGAGGGGATTTCTCCCAGGTGAAAAATCCTCAAGCAGTATTTTTTCTCCCTGATCCAAATAAATCTGCCATCCCATTATTTAGCTTCAAATAAATTACAGCTCTTGGAAGCTTCTAGCATCCTAGAATGGGGGAAGATTTTCAGTCTGCGAATTCTTGCCCTGACTTCCAACCCCCCTCCCCTTCAAGGGTTCAAGCACAAGTTTCATCCACAAATTTCATCCTCCCCAAAGTGAGCTTCAGCTGCCACTGACATGGTTCTTTCAAGGCAAAAATATATATTCAGTTCCGGTCAAACTCTTGGGCTAGGGAGGCTCTTCTTGTTCCAGATTTACAAACAAGCATTTCATGCATAACTGGGGAGTTCTCTGCATACTCAGATGTACCCTCTTTGTCTGTGAGTGGGCCTGTTTCGCCACCTGGTTGACAGGAACCAGACTACCTGTCAGGCTTTAGGGAATCAACTTCCTTCCCTGTTCAAATGAAGATCAAATGAAAGGATTATTAAACGTCTTTAATAATCACAGTGAGAGAAAAAAGAACACGTCTCCCAAGAATGGTGGTGCTCCCAATTAAGGCTCACCCCCCCCCATTAATCTATGTCACTCCTACGTTTTGTAATCTGAGTTTGTACCATCTGCACTTTCTGTTCTAACACTTTCTGAGCTCTCTGTGTCTTTGGGGGGGGGGTAAGGTAAAGGTAAAGGTACCCCTGCCCGTACGGGCCAGTCTTGACAGACTCTAGGGTTGTGCGCTCATCTCACTCTAGAGGCCGGGAGCCAGTGCTGTCCGCAGACACTTCCGGGTCACGTGGCCAGCGTGACGAAGCTGCTCTGGCGAACCGGCACCAGAGCAGCACACAGAAACGCCGTTTACCTTCCCGCTATAAAGTAAACTATTAAGTAAAGTAAACTTGCACTTAGGGTGCTTTCGAACTGCTAGGTGGGCAGGAGCTGGGACCGAACGACGGGAGCTCACCCTGCCGCGGGGATTCGAACCGCCGACCATGCGATCAGCAAGTCCTAGGCGCTGAGGTTTTACCCACAGTGCCACCCGCGTCCCGGGGGGGGGGGGGGTAATGCTGTCCAAAGACTGTGAATCTGTTAACCCTCTATCTTCCAGTGTTTCTTCTCCTAGCTGTTCCCCATCCAGTATTTCCCAGCTTCTGCCTTCTGAACTATGCCCCTCTGCAAGCCACTGTTCCAAATCTATACTGTCCTCCTGGGAAGATTCAGGATCAGGGGGAGGGGTGGCTCCCACCATTCTTCCTCAGTGCAGCCCTCCTCCGCATGGTCCCTGACACCACCACATTTCCTTCTAGTATTCAGCAATGGTGATAAAATGGAGGTGAACTCTGCTCTTTCCTATAAAACTGCCCCCCAAGACAGAAATGTTAAAAGCAAATGAAATGCAAGACAAATGGCAATAAAACACAAGAGTCCTGAATCTCAGAAGTTCATAAGATGAGCTTGCGGGATCAATGGCCCATCTAGTTCAGCATCATGTTCTCGCCATGGCCAGCCAGATGCATAGCTGTCAACTGTCCCTCATTTGGCGGGAAAGTCCCTTATCCCAGTGCTGTGTCCCTTATTGATGATGTCCCTTAAATTTCCAGGGTTTCAAAGGAAGCAGCTCCTCTCCCTCCCTCCCTCCCTCCCTGCCGGCCAGGGAGGAAGGAGGCTCCAACTGTGTTGCTTGGCTGCATTGCTCACCCAGTAAGGAGTCTAAGAATGACTGGGGGGTGGAGCTTGCATGCCTTGTGCGCGTTGCCTGGGGACTTGCCTTTGCTCAGCGCTTCCCAGCAGAGAGGAAGTCCCCTTCTGTGACTTCCACGACCTGGTATTCAAAAGCATTACTGCTTCTGACCACAGATGCAGAGCCTATCCACTATGGCTAATAGCTATCGATAGCCTTCTCCTCTGGGAATTTGTCCAATCCTCTTTTCATCCCATCCAAGTTGGTGGTTATTCCTGTCTCCAGCAGGAGTGAGTTCCATAGTTTATGTGCTTTCTTTTATCTCTCCTGAATCTTCCAGCATTTGGCTCCATACACACCCGTTCTTTCTTTTAAATACTTTGTAAACAGCTTGGGAAATAATGGTAGTATCATCCTGTCTCTGACTCGCTGCCTCCTCCCCACACCCTGACTGATTTGTCACAGGACTGATGCAGGTATTCAAAATTCTTGGGGAGAAGGAGGGGTGGGGGGAGGCAGGAGTGGAAGGGAAAGTGTTACAGAGGAGCTGAAAGCCAAGAAGCCCGGAATAAATGACATATGTTTAAAGACACGTTAGAAGATTAATTGTGGAAGTTAGAGCACACAGCAACAAGACTTAAATGTAATATTAACGGCACCTATTTTTGTTGCCTTCTCCTGCAGGAGCACTTTGGAAGTAGAGAGCAGGAGATGGGAGGGGGGCCACTTTGCAGTAATAGGTGTTATTTATATCAGAGAGCAGCACTGGGTATCGCAAAATGTGAGGTTTCAAGGTAATAGCTGGACCCACACAATCATCATTACCCAGTTAAAGGGCAATTTCTAGGATACCAAATGCGGTGAGAAAACAGCAGGCGGGCAGTAAATATAATTCATTTTTCTCTCCCCCTCCCGCCTTATTATTCATTTTCTAATCTGATTGTGTTAAAGAAACACAAAAGGCTTGGCTGAGCAGAGAGAGTGAAACCGATAATCATCATAGGAGCAATTGATGATGAGAAACTGTGTTGATGCCTTTCAGGGGCATCAGCAGGCCTGTTCCTTTTTCTTCTTCTTCTTCTTCTTGCCAAAGTCACAACTCCCATCTTCTGCGGGACTTTCATTTCCCTTCCCAACGTGCTTGTGGAAAGACAAGCGTGACGAAACATCTCACAGCGATCCGGGCCACAGAACACACAGTACTCTGTAGGGGCAGTATGGGCCCCTGGCGAAATTTGCATAAAATTGGAGGTTTTTAAGCAGAGGTTGGGTGGCCATCTGTCGGGGATGCTTTAGCTGAGATTCCTGCATTGCTGGGGGTTGGAAAAGAGGGACCTGAGGATCCATTCCAACTCTACAATTCTCTGATCCTCAAAAGACAGAGTTGTTCCACCTGGCCTTTGGCTTGGAGCCAATTTGATTCCCCCCCCCTTTCTTTTCTCTTTTTCCTTTCTCCTCCTGTGATGAGGCTGCATTTTAATATTTTAATGTTTCAATATTTTAATTGTTGTATTTTAATCTTGTTTTTAAGTTGTATTCATTCAACTTGTTTTTATTATTGCTTGTTAGCCGCCCTGAGCCCGGCCTTGGCTGGGGAGGGCGGAGTATAAATAAAAATTATTACAATTATTATTAAAAGTATTTTCTTTTATCCAGAATTTTCCAGCATTCAGATTCATTGGACATCTCTGAGTTCCTGAGTATTTTTTTTTGGGGGGGGGGGTCTTCTCTATCTACCGGCAGAACTTTCACCAGTAGCACGCCCCCCCCCCCCCAATGCCTGAAACCATCATTCCACTTCTTGCCCTTCTGCTTTAATCAGCCTTGGCAGCTGAACGTTTGGGATCATCTCTCTGATAGGTGGGAGTCTTATCGGGGGTGGGGAGGGATTTAATGATCTGAACCATGACTTTATTCTGCTAATCAACGTAAACGTGGGATTATTTACAACGCAAAGAACAGCCTTGTGGATCTTGTTTAATTAAGCTTATCGCGGCAAACCTGATCCAGTTCCCCAATGGATTAATGTAACTAATTCAATATCCTCTTTTAAGAAGCATCACAATAAATGCCGTGGGATGTAATTCACTCACAAGAACCTCCACTCAACCTCCACTTTATGAGACAAGTAGGACTGCAGGGGAGGGGCTGCTGTGCTGTTTTTTTAAAAAAAACCTAACCCAGAGAGAGAAACAGAGAGAGAGAGTTGGCTTCCCATCTAATCCTGCCACCCTCTTCTGCATTACAATTGCTGTTATCTGCTCTGTGCTTGCCTGCACTTAATTCTGGGATCGTTCCATTTCTAGCATCATGTGTCCCCCGCTTCCCTTTCATCTTGTTTGCTAACGCTTTGAGTTGTGCTGTTCCTAATATCCTCAGTGTCACTAGGATTTCAGTTCAGGGCTTGAAAAAAAGTGTCCTCTTTTTTTTGCTTTTTAGCTGTGTTCTTCTCTGCTTTGTACCTCAGTTTGTTTGTTAAAAGAGCAAGGCGGGCCGATGTGACACACTTGTTCTTGTTTCCTGCAGAAATCAAAGACTGTATGGCAGCAACTTGAAGCATAGCTCTATGATACTGGGGAGGGGGACAGGTGGGAGCCCTAAAGGGCTTGTGCCTATTATACCTGAAAGGACCCTGAAGTGTTCTTCCAAAATATAAGGGGCTGTCACACATAAGAGGGCAAAAACTTGGGGTTGTGTAGCCAACAAAGTCATCTGCTTTGGACTTCCTCGCCTTCTTCTCACACTCCAAGACCCCCAGATCCATAGCTGTCCCTTTTTTTGAGGGAAATTCCCTTATTCCAAATAGGATTGCTCGCAAGAAAAGGGAAAAGTTGACAGCTATGCCCAGATCTGTCCTGAAAAGTTGGGGAAAGCCTGATAATAGATTGGAGGGGGGTGCACAGGGAGAGAAATCCCATTGTGCAGGTGGACATCCTGCTAATGGTATGATGTTGCTGGATACAGCCCTTGTTCACTCTTGTTCCTGAGGGCAGAAATAGATGCTTAAGTTATATGCTTAATTTTCAGGAGAGTAGCCTTTGGTTGGTCCTTAGGAGAAACCACTGGATGGGAAGAGCAACTTGACAGTGGAATCAGCTGACTAGGGTCACATCCACACTGCGCATTTAAAACTCCTCTAAAGCGCATGGCTTCCCATAAAGAATTCTGGGAACTGCGGTGTACCCCTCACAGAGCTACAATTCCCAGCACCCTCAAATGACTTTCTAGGATGCTTTGGGAGAAGCCACATGCTTCAAATGTACTATTTATATGTGAGCTAGAAGAGTAGTAGGCTCTTCTGGAGTCTTCAACCAGAAGTTGGATAGGCATCTGTTGGGGTGCGTGGTAGCTCTGGATTTCCTACTAGAAGGATCCCATCTCAACTCTGTGGTTCTACACACACACCTTTCATTTTAAACCATGGTTATTAAGATTGAGCAGGGACACTCCTGTAAATTAATTCACTGAGTCAGAATTGCAAGTATATGCAGAAGGTGACATTCTCATTGATTTTGCATCAGCACTGGAATTCTCTTCCTCCAAAGACTCACTAAATGCATCCTCCAAAAAACATTGTAAGACTTAAATTCCAAACTTTTGGTAGCTAAGGGAAGGAGAGCATAGAAAAATTAACATATGGTATTTCCATCCACCACTGTCTGGATATTCTCATGCTATAGATCAGAGGATGCTGATTTACTAAATGTATATCCTCCCGTTGTCAGAAGACCACTAGGCAGATTCTAACATGCAACCGAAAGGTCAATGCATGACCTAATACATATGCATCCTAAAAACTGAAACAATTATATACATACAAGTCTAAAAATAATTGCATAATAAAATACAGATTCTTGTAACAGTAATAGCATACAAATGAATGGGGAGAAAATCAGCAGCAGTGTATCTAAAATACAAAAACAGAAAGGCACAAAGAGTCTTCACACAGAATCTTCTCTCAAGTGTAGCTCTTAATCCTGGCCACCCACAGAAAATGACAGACCTTCCCAGCTTTCACCTGGGAGCTTCCCTTTCTTCTCCCAGTCTTGCATCCCGGGAGATCTTCACTTTCCTGCCTCCCAGGGTCCCTTCCACCATCTACCTGCCACTTTCATGTGGATGCAGTCCTTGGCACCCACTGACATCCCAGAAAGGGTGGCACGGGACTTAGTTGAACCTGGATGGAGTCAGGAGTTTTCTGTTGCTGAAAGACAGCAACCTTGTCTGGCTTCCTGGCTGGTATGTCCTCTAAGCCTCCCATAACAAATAAATCAGGCATGCGGCTCTAATCCTTCCGGTAAAGGGAGAATATTCACAAGTTATCTGGCCCGATGAAAACAAGCTTGTTCAAAATGTGCCTGATTCCATTGTTGTTGTTTTTTCCCCTTTCCACTGAGTCCCTGCAAACGTGCCCAAAATTTTGCTCCATATAAATGGAATTAACCAATTAGCAATGTGCTGGCAGCCTTGGAATCTCAACCTGGCAGCTCTGAATGCTTTGCCCCTCACTCCACACGTCATATGCTCTGCGGCGAACTCTTGAGCAGGGGCTACCAACCAGTACAATTCAGTACGGATGCTGCAGTGAGGCCAGACGAAGACATTAGCATCCTTCAAACCAGTAGAATTGGCACAGAAACAGCTCCTACTTCTCTGTAGGCCAGATCAGGAATATGTGCTTTCTGCAGGGCTTGGTAAAGATGCCAAACCTGATGTTTGCAGTTTTAAATTTCATTTCAGCACCTCTTCATATGTTCTCTTTTGTACATACCAGGGCTTGCAAACCTTTGGGGACACATTTTCCATGGACACCCTCCACCCCCCACATCCACACACCCATGCATTCACACACACAGCAAACACAACTCTCTCTCACTTCCTCTCTTATCAGCAGTTAGGTTTGAAAATTTGTTTTCCTCGCAGACCTAATGGAGAGTGGTGGGGTGATTTTCCCAATGAGTGAGTCGAGGGAAGTAAGAACTAACTTTCCACCTTCAGGTGCAATTTCCAGAAAGTGTGCCCCACCACCATAATGCTTGGGACACAACAACAACCTTCTACTGGAACCCTATGTGGCGATACCAAAGATTGGACTTGGGATCTACTACATATCAGGACAAAACAAGTTTCCTCACAGCCATAATTTCCATGCCTGGAAACTCCTGGTTAATTATTGACTTTATGTTATTAAGAATGAATGGATTGTTTCTTGATACAAAACCTCCAAAGTGGTGTGACAATATTTTTTTTTTACAAAAAAATTAAAACAATAAAGCCACAAAGATCGATAAAATGAACAAGAAGCAGGAGACAGAATTAATAAAACAGCAGTCCATAAAATCCATGAAACGAAGCAGAAACAATTCTGCTAAAAGCCGCTGTGAGTGAAGAAGCCTTAACCTGGCACAGGAAGGATAGTAATGCAAACCTGGCGCCTGAAGGATAATAATGTTTTACTTTTTAAACAAGCTTCTGTTGCTGCTTAATGTATTGATTGATGGTGCAGCTCTCTGCGTTTTCCAGTGTTGTAAGCTTGGCAATCTGATAGATGGGTGTCTGCTTTTTATTTACAAGTAGGTAGCCGTGTTGGTCTGCCATAGTCGAAACAAAATAAAAAAATTCCTTCCAGTAGCACCTTAGAGACCAACTAAGTTTGTTATTGGTAGGAGCTTTCGTGTGCATGCACTCTTCTTCAGATACCACTTTTTATTTGTAAGCTGCTTTAAGCAATTCCTTAGTGGAGGAGAAAAGCAGGAAATGAGAGAGAGAGAGAGAGAGAGAGAGAGAGAGAGAGAGAGAGAGAGAGAGAGAGATGGTTAGAGCATGGTGCTGACAACAACAAGGTTGCAGGTTCAGTCCCCATAAGGGACAGCTGAATATTCCTGCCCTGCAGAGCATTGGACTAGAATGATCCTCAGGGTCATTTCTAACTCTATGATTCTATGAGACATTGCAATCTATGAGCTTCTTGCAATGAGATAGAATATGAGGATATATATGCACTTCACAGATCTCTCAAGGGAGGCCGTTCTAAAGGCTGTGCTCCTCTCTCCCCTGCGATCACCCATCAATTTGCAGAAGGAAAGGACCCCCAAGAACTCCCTCAGAAGTAGAGATCACAAAATTAGGTCAAGGTTCATATGGGAGGAGGAGGTCCTTCAAGCTACAACAGGAATCTTACTCTCTATCAGCAATGGGGGCACATTTCTGGCCCCACAGGCTAGATCCTTACCTGGCCCCACCTTGTAGGCCAGCTTTGACAGGTGGGCAGGGCAACCCACCTGTCATTCACCTGACAGCATTATTTCAAGTGATGGACAGTTGGGTTTTCCTGCCTATCTGTCAAAGTCTCTTCCGAAGCACTTTTCAAGTGCCTGGCAGCCAGCTGGTTGTTGGGTGCTTGGGAATTACAGTGCAAGGGGCTTTGCTGCTCTAGTGTCACTAAGCGGTTTGCATGTAAACCACTGCAAAATTGGAGCTTTCCCCTCTCCATTTTAGCAGCAGTTTCAGTGCTTGGTGCTATTGGAGCAACACATATCCCACCATCAGCGGATGAGAGGCGGGGGCACCTTGCTCCAACATAGGAACAGTCAGGAGCTCACTTGAAGCTCCAGATTGTTCTTTCATAGCCACGTTGGTGCCCACTTAACATCATGCAGGTGAGCATGGTTTAAAGACAAAGACCTTGCAGGCCAAATGCAGAGGCTTGACAGGCCAGGTTTCACCCATTGGCTAGAAGTTCCCCACCCCTGCCTTACACTTTAGTTTAGCTAGCATGCCATTTAATCTGGACCACAGAGGTATTGCTGTATCTGCCAGTAAATCGCAGCAAGCTCATTTCGTAATAAAATAAAAGCCTGTTATTGAGCTGGTACAATGAGGTTCTCCGTTTCAGGAAGGAAACAAGAGATGCAGATCATATGATGCTGCGAAATTCAAGGGCATATAGAGAAGCAGGAGTGCAATTATGTGATTTAATTAAATGATTACGATAGGGGTGAAGTCCTTCGCAAGAAGCAAGACTGGGATTGTTTACTTTTGGAAGGAAGGTGGATGAGAGAAAGAGTACATTATTAAAAGTACACTGAGAAGACTTATTTGGCTCACCTCAGAGAAGAAAGAGGGCACCCAGTGATAGAAGGTAGTAAATTCAAAACTGATAAGTGAAAATAATGAAAGCGTTTGTTTGCAAATCAAAGGTGTGTGCGGCAAAAAAAATCTTGTTTATAGTCTCTCCTACAATTCTGGCCTCCGTACTTTCTGCCCACCCCTCAACTAAGACCTCAGAAGAGTTTTAGCTGGTGAAGATTTAGTCCTGATGTTTGCTCCACAGATGGACCTGCACTTGTTTTGGGCCCTGATAGGCAAATAAAGAGGCAGACACATAAGCTGGGGTTTAACTGGGCCTCTTTTACTTAGACTTTAACTTATAATCAGCAGAGGGGGTGACTATGGAGCAGGAACTGACTTAGCTGTATAACTATAGCCATTGGGCGACCTGCCTTGGTCACACCCTGAAGGTGAGAAGGGAGGCCTTGCCTTGTCAACAGGACTGCAGAACCCCAGGTGAATGGGAGAGTTTGGCCTCAAAGGACCTTGATTTTGGCCCCTGTCTCAAAACTACCTCTTTATCTCCACTGTCCTCTATTGGAATGCTTTGAAAAATCGCAAGGCTTCTTCTCCCCAACCCTAACATTGTAGCTCCCCTGCCTGCAAGGGCCTTGGCATCCTCTTCATCCTTGCTTAGTGTGTCTCATCCAGACAGAGTGAGCTGCTAAGTGTCATGCGTGCAGGGTGCTCTGCTAATGCTGGCCTCTTTCCTTCTTTTGCTTTATTCACTGGTGACAGTTTCATAAAACCCAGCCACCACTCACTATCCATCAAATCTCAGAATCCAAAGTCCAGAACGCCTTGCATCTCTCCACTCCATCATCGCCGCTATAAATCCTGACAGGTATCTTTTCACCCAAATTCCCAGTGCCTCGTGTTTCTACATATCATTTCCTCCTTCCTGGTTTTGGTTGGCCAAGTACATTTTATTACTTATCACCCCTTCCCCCCCAGTGCTAAAAATTTCTACTGGGCTTAATTAAATCTCTTGTTCATCTGATGCACATGCCAAGTGACTTTGCCCTGGAAGGCTTTCTCTCTCTCTCTCTCTCTCTCTTGGGGCCAAGTTAGATTTGACAGCAGAATATATGTGCATTGAAACCCTGATCTGTCACCATTCGGCAGAAAGCAGCTAGTCCTTGGCTTTAATGAGCAGAAGGTCCAGTAATGGGTAGGTAGCGGAAGCTCAGTCCTGCCCCACTGTCCTTCTCTGTTGCCCCTTTCACTCACTTCCAGAATCAGATTCAGCAATGGTTGGAACAGGGGGTTTGTGAGGAGGCTTGCCTAGGGTGGAATGAGAGGGTTTAAACACCCTGATCTGCTGCTACTACAAAGAAAAGAATAAACCATGAACCTTAAGTCCAATTAGACACATATCAAACAAGAAGTTTCACAGTTTGTGATTCCATTGAGCGATGTGCAACTTACCAGCTATGAATCAGAGCATGGCAGGTCCTAGAGACCCTACAAAACCCTGCTTTTGGATCTCCCAAGCAAGCAAATGTGATTTATTGAGACCCTGATAGGGCACCACACATGGCTAATGATGGTCTCCTGCATTTCAGCTCAGTGGGCCACAGGGCTTGCAGGCCTAAACAAAAGACATGTGGGAAGCTCCAGGTTAGGTTTTTCTTTTTTTCCCTTTTTTAACATATTTTATTTGTTTAGATATGTTTTGATCAGCATTGAAGATAAGACACTAGCTGGAAAATGTGACTTTAATATCAGTCGTCTTGTGCTATTTTTGGAATAGAACTTCTGTCATTTACAGAATGGACATGTTGTATATTAACTGTTTATTGCAACAGCCAGGGATGACGCATGAATGTGAATAGGTGAAAGGCATATCTAATGCTATAACAAGCCTGCTCATTCCATCCTCACATGATCTCAGAACATAGGGCGTCTTTAAGAGAGTCAGTTCAGACATTCAAGTGCAAGTCATTGAGCTACATATGTGCCATATTTGAACTGGCCCTTTTGACTGCAACTGATTTCTTGTAAATATCTGACCACATGTTGAAATCAGAACAGAGCCACAAGAAATGCTGTGCTTCTGGTGGTTTGTTTTCATCTAATCCAGTGAAGTTATATTTCTGTGCAAAACAAGCAAATGCATAACAATTACAGGGAACGCACAACAATTACAGGGAAAGGTCATGCTAGCAGTTGTTTTCTAAAACAACACATGGGGTGTTAAATGGTGTAGCTAGAGTGTAGGCATTAGGAGCCACTCATGACCCTCTGACAAAAGGAGGAGTTTGGAGGGCAGCTTACTGTACTCTTAATCCACCAGGTTCCCACAGTTCATGAGTGGTCTGCCAGGGCCAATTAGCAATTGGTGACTTTTGCCTGCTCAGATCAGATTTTCCCCAGAACTAATCTCTTGTGCTTGGGTCATGCGGGCTGTTTTCCCACAGCCATCTGGTTGGCCACTGTGAGAACAGGATACTGGACCAGATAGTCAATGGGCCTGATCCAGCAGGCTCTTCTTATGTCCTTAGGCTTAACCTGAGTCCAAATAATAGAGAAATGACCCAGCTTATTTCTAGGACAATATGAACGGGAACCCTCTCCCTCCCCTCCACCATCCTTGTGAGCCTCCAATCCTTCTTGCTTCCACCCCATGCATAACCACTACCTCTACTGACATTGAAGTAACCCTTGGCGAAACTACATTTCCCATAGGCTATTTGCAGGTGAGGAGATGAGACCTACCTCCCTGTCCTCCTGTTACTTGCCATGGCTTGCCACCACTTTCCACATCCTTTCCACAACTGGGCTAGGAGAGAACGCAGGTGCGAGCTTTTGAAGGAGCAATGCAAGGGATGGGATGGGAATTCTTCTCTGACTCAGGTTGAAATCTAATTCAGGGAAGAAATCAGAAAAGAACAGTTAGGAGCCCCTTGGACTTGTATCTCTGAGCCTGGAGCTATGGTCACTGTAGCATTATTATCAACGGTCAAGATGTTCCCTGCTTGCCTCTTCTTCTAAAGTCCTCACTGTCATTCTTCTAAAGTCCTCACTGTCACTTTGATCACTCTGATGCTTTTCTTTCCCTGTGGTTTTTAACACCTTTGGGGAGTCAAAGGCAGCATGTGCATGCAGACAGCTCTTGTCCCTTTCCAGCATCTTTCTGGATGCTGTTGCTAGGTGAAAAGCTGGAAGCTCTTCTAGCTGCTGCTACTGCTATGCCTTTACTTTTGATTGAAGAGATCACACTCCCTGCTATGCCTGTCTCCCCATCAGCCTCCGCCGCCACCCACCCGCCCAGCCAGCGGTTTTCATTACAAAGGCATTAACTGCCATCTGGTGACAAGGTTTGTAGTCCGGATGGCAAATGATGAACTCAGCTGAAAGAGGAGTTGGTGCATGTGAAGCAAAGGCAAAAGAGACAACATCCTCCAGACACCCAGCTTCGGAATGACAGCCGGACTGTCTTCCTCTCTTTGCAACATGAAGGTCCTATTTCCTCCCCTCTCTTGCTTTGTTTGTTCAGTCAAGTCAGACAAGGCATGACTCACTGAGCCTACTCTCCTGCTCTCCTCTTGACTGCCTCTAAAAAAACTCACCCTTTTTTATTGTGCAAAATCAAACCACCCCCTCCTTCAAGATCTGGTGGCCCATGAATGTCACACGGTTATGGCAGGTGTTTTGAGCTTCTGGGAGAAAGATAGCTGCACTTCTGTAGTTCTTGCAAGGAGAGAGCCGTTATACCTGAGATCACAAAAGGAGGGAGCAGCAGACAGTAACCTGGCAACACACTTCCTTGGGTGTACCAAATAGGACCATTTTTACCTGGACCGAGAGATAATCTTTTGGCAGGGAAATGACATTCTGAGTATTAACAAACCTCCTCTATAGCCCAGCATCCTTCAGTAATGTCCCTGGACATTAAAATAGAGCCAATACCTTATTGTCTTCCCTCCGAGGCAATTTTGAAGAAGCTGATTATTATATTTTTTAAAAAAAAATATGCTTGATACACACAAAACAATGATTAAGAGAAGGAAAAATAGACCCTATTATTAAGGAGTGGAATTGCAGAGCTCCAGGCTATTTTGCCTTTCCTCTTCCTACCCTCACCCCTCCTCCTCACCTGAATTCATTTTCGCTCTGTTTCTTAAAAAGGGGAGGGGAAGTGAGTCAATTTAAATGCAGCTCTCAGGACCTGTCCAAAAGCAGTAAGAGTCAGAATGGCATGATCAGCTAAACATTATCAAGCCCCTTTGTCTGTCCAGGAGAGAGGTTAAAATTTAAGTAATCCTGTGCGCGCTCTCTCTCTCTCACACACACACACACGCTCTCTCTTCAGTGCAACTTTCCTCCTCCCCTTCCTTTCTAGAGTAATAGTGGGTATTTTTAAATCCACTGGCAGCAGGGTACATCACAGAAACAGAAACAGAAACCCTCCTGCCTCTCCACTGGAGCTCCACTTGACAGCCCCATAATGAGGGACTTTGCAAATTCCTCACAGTTTACTGAATTGACAGCCTGAAGGGTTGAGACTGTCTCCAGCAGAGGGGAAATTTACACACAAACAAACCCAACAACAAGACGCAAACCTTGCAAACATCTTTAACCCAGCCGAAATACCAAAGAAAAGACAAATTGCATCTATCTATCTATCTATCTATCTATCTAGATCTATCTATCTCCAAATGTGTTAAATATTCTGATTAGATTTCAGTTGGCCAGCTCAACTTGAGGTAGTAAGAGAAGCCCAGCAGGCTCATGGCTGAATGTTCAAATTGTAGCCATCACTGAATAATGGGGAAGGGAGAAGAATTTTGGAGATGTATATATGGGGGCCAGGAGATGCTTTCCTGAGCAGAGATTTGATACCAGTGCTGTATCAGCTTAGTCTTTGATTCCTTCCCTTGCTTGAGTTGTCTGGAACCATCAGTTGTGAACGCAACATGTTGCTCAACTCGTCCATGCTGTCAGCTCCCTGTTTGTGGTTAGGTATGGTTCATCCCTATCAGCCAGTTGAGGCCAATCATGTAGGACAAATGCGGCCCTGCCCAGCCAAGCTGTGTTTGCACTCCCTCCCAACTGCTTACCGTATTTTTCACCCTATAGGACGCACTTTTTCCCCTCCAAAAATGAAGGGGAAATCTGGGTGCGTCCTATGGGGCGAATGCAGGCTTTCGCTGAAGCTTGGAGAGCGAGAGGGGTAGGTGCGCACCGACCCCTCTCGCTCTCCAGGCTTCAGGAAGACATCCGCAGCCTAGGCAGCCCTGCGGGAGTTCCCGCAGGGCTGTCTAGGCTGCGGATAGCAGCCTGCCGCCCAGCGCAAAGAGCGCCCTGAAGCAGAGCGCCCCTTGCGCCGGGCAGACATCCGCAGTGTGGGGAACCCTGCAGGAGTTCCCTGCAGGGCTCCCCACGCTGCGGATAGCAGCCTGCCGCCCGGCGCGCGGGGCACCCTGAAGCAGAGCGCGCCGCACACCGGGCAGACATCGGCCAGCCCCACAAGCTCGGGGGACAGCAGGGAGGCGCAGCGTCGCCATCCCACTGTTCCTCGACCTGGTTCGGTTTCCCAGACCTGGTTTGAGGGGGAAAATAAAGGAAAAAATGTTTTCCTTTGTTTCCCCCCCAAAAAACTAGGTGCGTCCTATGGGACGGAGCGTCCTATGGGACGAAAAATACGGTACTTTGCTGTCTACAACCTCTCAAAGAGAGTGACACTGGTAGTCAGTCTCCTCCTTCTCCTTGGTCTCAGTGTTGCCTTTGAGAGAAATGGGGAGCCTTCCAAAATTATCCTTCAGAATAATGTATCCCAGTGATATATAAGAGGTATCCGTAGACAGCAGTTTAAACATTTATATTAAGCAAAGTCAGAGAAACCCAATGATAGTTTGGCAGTTCAGAGACCATGCAGTCATCGCCATTCACTGCTTAAAGTGTGACTGTGCTTAGAACATGAATTATGAATTGATGTACAATACAAACTTAGCAATCATATTGGTGCTGCCAGCATGTTCATGTTATAAATATAAGAAAAACGACTATTTTATTACGTCTGAGAGATTGAATATAGAGGTCTCGTTTTCTGTTGTCAAACCTGTAGGATTTCCTAAATGGTTTTGGAAACTTGGTTTCTATTAAATAAACCTGTCACACACCCATTTGCCCATGAGGAACAGTTTTCCAAATTGGTTTCAGTAAGTCTATCTGCAGTTTCGAGAAAAATACAAAAGAGCAACACTACCCCCCAACACACACACCAAATTGTTACAAGTTTGGTATTCAGAAGAAGAAAAGCCCTCTGATTTCTATTTATTTGTTTATTTTGCCTTTTGAAGTCAGTGTAGCCTTTGATAGTAGGCAGTGGAGATATCAGATAGTCCGTTGCAAATGGATTAGTTGATTCTAATGTCCCCAGATGAAACAGATGACCATGACATTGATGCCTATGTCTTTATAAAGGACAAGAACTGCTTTTGTTTGTTTGTTCATTCATTTCTTAAGGGATTTAATGAAAATGCAACACCTTCCACTGGGAATGATTACCCTGCTGAGAGCCTGAGGGCCCTGCTCCTGCCTCTCTCCACCTGGCCCAGGGCAGGGCCTGACAGGTTTTAAAAGGACTACTGCTGCTCAGCAGAGAGGGCTTCTTCTTTTAAATTGCTTTTTTATATCATTTTAAATTGTTTTCTTAGTGTTTTAACTGTTTTTAACTGAGTTGTAAGGGCATTTTGTAGGATGTGCCTGGGAGGAGAGGAGTGAGGGAGAGCAGGGGGAGGCCCAATTACAGTGGTTCTGGGTAGGGGGAGGTATGGTATAGGAGGATCAGACCGGGTAAGGGGCACACGGCACAGGCAGTTAGGATGGTCATTTCCAGAGGGTGTTGCTTGGGGAATGCTTTTCAGCCCCGTGAAACCTTCAATGTGGGGTTCCACAGAGCTGGATCCTATCCCCCACATTGTTTAACATCTACATGAAACTGCTGGGTGGGGTTTTCTGGAGGTTTGGAGATGTTGGCTGTGCCTAAGTGTTATGCCCCCAAACTGAGTCTTTGGACTCCGAGTCCCTGAGTAGTGATAGCTCTGAGAAGGACACAAACCCACTTCCTGGCCCATCCCAAGTGGACCTATCATTACCAGATCCTTTACAGATCCCCCTGAGCGCAAAAATTGTACCTTTGACTATGCCACAGAGGAATGGACTTCTCTGACCATAAAGAGAGCTTTGCAGAGCTTTCCACTGCAAAACCTAGAAGGAGTTGCACCAAAGGACAATGGTGCTTTGGTGTGTTGCAGCCTATAGAAAGTGAAGCTTCAGCTCCAGCTCAAAATATAAAAGTCTTGTAGTTGAAACATCCTGTCAGTGAGACAACTTGTCTATCCTGCTCTGGACTGCAGGGTTGGTATTTGTGATCCTGAACCTCTTGCTGCTGAATTCTTTGATCCAGCACACTTGTTTCTGTCCAGGGTCCTGACTTCACTCCAGCACAATGCCAATTGAGACAATCCTGGGCCTCCTTCCCACCTTGTGTATCAAGACACTCAGAATGCCCCTAAAGGAAAGCTTGTATTTGAAATGGCAACATACTCTATTGCACCTGGAGGTTGCCTCCTTTCTTTTCAAACTGGTACACCTTGCCTTATGACTTGCCCCATTAATATTTGCACTGTCTACAGCCTTGGGAAGAGTATAGAAATTCTCAATGAGATGAAGACAAGTCACATGGTGAGAAGTTGTGCAAAGTTGATGAGCCAGTCAGGGATCACTTGCAAGCAGAGGCTGTTCTCTGGAGGCTGTCGCCCTTAATCTTAGAATCATAAAGTTGAAGGGGTCTTGTGGACCATCAAGTCCAACTCCCTGCTGAATGAAGGAAATCCAGAAATATTATCATGGATGTACTGGGGGCTTTGTGTGATGGGTATAATGTGGACTCTGAGCTTGCATTTTGCAGCTAAAATTGTATCCATCGGCTTTGATATTTTAAATTTTTATTTATTTAGCTATCTGGATAAGGAAAATTATATTGAGCTCTTCCATGGTTTAAGAACAGTGGCACAAAACTTGCACTTTAAAAAGAAATATGGCTCTCCTAATTTATGTGCTAGTTTAATATTAATATGTAGAATTGTATTTACCACTATTGTATATGCATCTCTTTGATGACTTTCCATGCTTTTGTATTGAATATATATATATATATATATATATATATATATATATATATATAGTTGTTTAGTCGTTTAGTCGTGTCCGACTCTTCATGACCCCATGGACCAGAGCACGCCAGGCACTCCTGTCTTCCACTGCAATAGAGTATATATATATATATATATATATATATATATATATATATATATATATTCAATAAAAAACAGCACTCAGGACAACTTCCATCATTTAAAAAGGAACCAATAATAATCAATTATAAAACAAATTAAACAAGACATTGGGTTGTGTCTAACTATCTTCTGCCCAGAGTGAACCCATTCAAATAGACCTAAATTAACCATCCCCCTTCGGATCTTGAAATATGGGTCCCCTCAACAACAAAATTTAAAATTCGGCTTTGTAATTTGGAATTTATGTGATGTGATTTAATTTGATTTGATTGGCCAGTTAATAAAAATTATTTAAAAACAAAAAACAACAACCATGCCTTTTAATTTTAATGCGTCTACGTTTACTGCCGGAGGCAACAGACAATATGGCACCACTACCACCCAGTTCCATTGGTGTCTTGTCTCCACTGAGGCTGGTGAGGTGTAAGGCAAGAGGCTAACAGTAGGTGGAGCCGCAGCCAATGAGTGTCACAACCACAGCCAATGATAGGCAGAGGCAACTAATTATCATTTTGTTCCCATACTCCTTCCTTCTGAGTTCTACAAAGGCAACACTGAGAGGAAGTCAATAGAAAAATCACGCTTTTTTGGCTCAGCAACTTTCGGGTTTGTCTAAAACAAAACTCAGCGACTTTTGGAGTCTTCCTTAAAAAAAGCTAAACATCTCTCTTTCAAATCAGAACCAGTGAAGGCGGTGAAGGTCCTGTGTGAGTGCCTGGAGGCGGTTGGAGGATGGATGGCGGCTAATGGATTGAAGTTGAATCCTGACAAGACAGAAGTATTGTTTTTGGGGGACAGGGGGCGGGCTGGTGTGGAGGACTCCCTGGTCCTGAATAGGGTAACTGTGCCCCTGAAGGACCAGGTGCGCAGCCTGGGAGTCATTTTGGACTCACAGCTGTCCATGGAGGCGCAGGTCAATTCTGTATCCAGGGCAGCTGTCTACCAACTCCACCTGGTACGCAGGCTGAGACCCTACCTGCCCACGGACTGTCTCGCCAGAGTGGTGCATGCTCTAGTTATCTCCCGCTTGGACTACTGCAATGCGCTCTACGTGGGGCTACCTTTGAAGGTGACCTGGAAACTACAATTAATCCAGAATGCGGCAGCTAGACTGGTGACTGGGGGCGGCCGCCGAGACCACATAACACCGGTCCTGAAAGACCTACATTGGCTCCCAGTACGTTTCCGAGCACAATTCAAAGTGTTGGTGTTGACCTTTAAAGCCCTAAACGGCCTCGGCCCAGTATACCTGAAGGAGCGTCTCCACCCCCATCGTTCTGCCCGGACGCTGAGGTCCAGCGCCGAGGGCCTTCTGGCGGTTCCCTCATTGCGAGAAGCAAAGCTACAGGGAACCAGGCAGAGGGCCTTCTCGGTAGTGGCGCCCGCCCTGTGGAACGCCCTCCCATCAGATGTCAAAGCGATAAATAACTACCTGACATTTAGAAGACATCTTAAGGCAGCCCTGTTCAGGGAAGCTTTTAATCTGTGATATTTTACTGTATTTTTTGTTTCTATGGAAGCCGCCCAGAGTGGCTGGGGAAACCCAGCCAGATGGGCGGGGTACAAATAATAAATTATTATTATTATTATTATTATTATTATTATTATTATTATCTTTTGGGGTGTCCTGGATTTTTTTCCTTTTTGAAATATGGCAACCCTAATAGGGCTGGCCCATGCCACAGAAATGGCCTTCTTGTGTGTCCTGACCAATCTGGTCTCAGTCACAGTTGGGACACAGTTGGGACCTTCTCATCAGATTTTAGGGAGCAGGCAGGATAGTAATGGAGGGGGTAGTCGGATTTCAAATTTTGAATAGGATTCCCAAAGCATTCAGCATGTGCTGAATAAGAAGACAAGAAGAGCCTGCTGGATCAGGCCAACAGCCTATCTAATCCAGCATCCTGTTCTCACAGTGGCCAGTCTGATGTCTGTGGGAGACATGAAAGCAGCACCCAAGTTTAAGCGCACTGTCTTCTGTGGTTTCTAGCAACTGGTCCTCAGAAGCATAGCCATCATGACTAGCAGCCACTTAGAGCCTTATCCTCCGTGAATTTTTCAATTCTCTTTTGAAGTCACCCATCACAGCCTCCTGACACCAGTGTCACAGGCTCATAACAGCAGAGTGTAACAGTGCTGTCATTGCATGGGTGCCTATGTATCTTGCAAGGAACTCAAATCAAAGGAACCATTTCCCCCACTCACGTCCCATCACAGGGAAGCCAAGAAAACTAAGGAATTTAAAGAAAATAGGACAATCGAGCCCACAGAGCCATTTTGTGGCTAACACAGTTCAAAGGTTTTCCTGCAAATTTGGAAGGATTAAAGACTTATTTAATGCATGTCTCCATACTTTACTGACAAGAATAGATGAAAGTGAATTTAAATAAAGATTTTATTCGCTTCTTAATTATGCTGTTATTATGCCAGTTTTGGCAAAGTATTCCCCAGACGCAAAGTTTTCAAAATCAACCTTTTAAAACATTAAATTACCCTTTTAGTCTGCCAGTGATAATGATAAATACAGCTCAGTTCAATCTCATTACCCACTCTGATTCACTGGCTGGATTAATATTTGGTAAAAACTAACTACCCTCACAATAATCCTGTGGATATGTAAAAGAAATATTAATGGCACAAAATTACAAAATAAATCTTCAGGGAATTGGGTTTCTGCATAATTAGAAAATAGGTAATGAGGGAGTTATTTTATGCAGATGTGGTTGCTATCTACTAGGTGGGACCAGGAGTGCCTTGCCAAGTTTCCAAACTTTTACCTTCAGCTTACCTGACCTTGCCTTCATAACAATTTCTCTGCTGAGAAGTCGCAAAGAAACAGAGGAAGAGCCTACTGGATCAGGCCAATGGCCCATCTAGTCCCATTACACGGATGGGCACAGCAACCATTTTAATATCCCATAATGCCTGTGGGGCCCTAATGCAATGTCACTTAGTGTGTTTGACTGCAATTCAAGTCACGAGAACAGGCCTGGAAAAAATATGTGGTACAGTGGTACCTCGGGTTACAGACGCTTCAGGTTACAGACTTCGATAACCCAGAAATAGTACCTCGGGTTAAGAACTTTGCGTCAGGATGAGAACAGAAATCGTGCGGTGGCGGCATGGCGGCGGAGGGAGGCCCCATTAGCTAAAGTGGTACTTCAGGTTAAGAATAGTTTCAGGTTAAGAATGGACCTCCAGAACGAATTAAGTTCTTAACCCGAGGTACCACTGTATTCCTGGTGCTGGCAATAAACATTGCCGACTTTATTGTTTTACAGACAGAGACTCTGTGCCTTTAACAGCAACAGGCAAGCCTCTTCTCACCGCTTTATCTCTATGCCTGGAGAAGCTTCGTCGGTTGCTTTCTGCTTCTGTTAACTGTACAGAACTTGCATCCATAAAATGGTTCCAACTCTACCTGGCCTTCCTCCCTGCCCCACACACCTTCCTTCATTTTCTTATTAAATGTAGTCTCCATGCTTGTTAACTTCTTAAAATCCAGAGATCTACATTCATGGCCTTAGAGGAAAGCTCAACCTTTTCTCAATTTCATAACGAGCCAAAGATTAACCGCACGTGCTTTGCACTTAATGATAGCACTTGTGTGCAAACAGAGTGGAAAAAAGACGGCATTGCCTCCAGGATGGAGGACGCCTGCCAAGGCATCTGCATGGCGAAGCCCTTCCATATGCTTCCTTAGCTGCTTCTGGTCAGATTTAAACACTCATTAAAAGAGAAAGTCAAAGCAGGCTGGGGAGCTTTGGAATTTACCTGGCCTGGTTCTCCAAAGGAATTCTGCATTGCTGTGGTCCTGTCTGCTAGTTGAGATAGTCAGAACATAAAGAAGAGCCTGGCTGCTGGGTCAGGCCAGTAGTGGCTCATCTGTTTCCACTTCTGGTTTTCACAGTGGCCAATCAGGTGCCCACGGGAAACTCACAAGTCAGGACCTGAGCACTTGTGATTCCCAGCCACTGGCATTCAGAGGTACCTGAAGTACAGTGGTATCTTGGTTCTCAAACTTAATCTGTTCCGGAAGTCCGTTCCAAAACCAAAACGTTCCAAAACCAAGGTGCACTTTCCCATAGAAAGTAATGCAAAATGGATTAATCCGTTCCAGACTTTTAAAAACAACCCCTAAAACAGCAGTTTAACATGAATTTTACTATCTAACGAGACCATTGATCCATAAAATGAAAGCAATAAACAATGTACTGCAGTCACACAATCAATCAATCAGTAGTGAACTGGGTTCCACACAGTCACAAAAACAAAACAAAAAAGCTGCAAAAACAAAAAGGCAAAATAAATAGCAAAAACAGACAGACCTCAGCGTAACACTCAAAACGGAAGCGTGGCACTCAAATCGGAAGCATAACACCCAAAATGGAGCAAGTTCAGCTTCCGAAAAAAGTTCACAAACCGGAACACTTACTTCCGTGTTTGCAGTGTTTGGGTTCCAAGTTGTTTGAGTACCGAGGCATTTGTAAACCAAGGTACCACTGTAATCATTGTGTTTAGTAGTGAATAATGTATCTAATACAGAAGTATCTGTGAGTTGGTCCATGCATCACTCTAAATCCCTAAAGGTATTTATATATATATATTGCACCACATATATATATATATATATATATATATATATATATATATATATATCTCATTACATTTATATCCTAGCTTTTCTCCAAAGAGATCGAAGTAGCATATGCACTCCCCCCCTTTTATCCTCACAGCAACCTTGTGAGATAGGCTTGCCGAGAGAGACTGGCAGGCACAAGGTGACAGCCAGTGGGCTCCATGGCTGGGTGGGGATTTGAACCCTGGTCTCCCAGAGCCAGGGCCAGCACTCTAGCCACTGCCTCACAATGGCCTGGGTCCTGTGACACTTGAAGAGCCCGCATCTCTCGCATGCTTCTTTTCGAAGGTGAGGCTCAGAGCAGGGACGTCTTGTCAGTTGCACCAGCTCTCTGGAGTCCCCTGCCCAGGAAACCCTGTATTACATTATCCCATGAAGGCTTTGGCAGACCCCCTTACTGTAGGCCTCATATGCCACAGCAGCCTTTGCCAACCTGCTGTGCTCCAGATGTCTGGAACTGTGGGATATTATAGCCCACAACATCCTGAGGAGGACATCAGTTTGGCCAAGACTTCATAGAGTAACAAGCCATAAGCACACACCACTGAAACTAACTTATAGGCTTCCTGAGTTCTTCCTGTTTCCATTTCCATTTGTACTGTTATCTTTCCCATGCCAAAGTTTAGGCTGTCCTCTTTGTAAAGCATAATGTGCATTGATGGTGGCACTGTGTCAAAATAGTAAATAACCACCACCACAACAATCTTTTCGTCACTTAATTTAAAAGCAGCTGGTTTGACAGAGAGAATTTTCCCTGGGGTCGTCAAACTAAGTCATTGTTGTTGCTGCTGCTGCCACCGCTGTGATATGTTTCCTTTTGTTTTGGATCATTGGTTTTGTTTGTTTGACTTTATCGTCCAGCGTTTTGTGTACTTTTGAGTAGAGAAGTTTGATAATAGTCACCAGATTCCTCTAAATTACTGCACAGTTTATGACTTGCTTGTTGAATGGATGCTGCTGGCTCACTCAAAAAGTATATCAGGAGGCATTCAGCTATGTTTTACTCAGAGTAGAACCATTGTCATTAATGTGCGTAACTGAGGACTTGTCATTGCGCATTTTCCGTAACACTACTCATCCAATGAAGCACGTTGGTGGAAGATTCATAGGCACAAATTTATTCACAGTGCACAATCCAGATGTTGTTGAACTACAACTCCCACCAGCCCAAGCCATTGGATATGGGGGCTGGTAGGAGGTGATGGGAATTGTACTCCAACAACATAATATGTGGTGCACCACAATATCTGCCCCTGCGGTACATAGTTAAACTATGATATTTGTTGCCACAAGATGTGATGATAGCTACAGGCTTAGATGATGTTAACAGGATGTGTGTGACATATTCATGAAAGGTCTGTTGTGGCTATTAGCTATAACAGCTACCTAGAAACCTCTGTGTTTGTACGCAGTATATATCTGAATGCCAGTTGCTGGGGTGGCTGGTTGTGAGTTTCCTAGAGTATCTGGTGTGTGATGCAGAACTAGATTTAAGTATTTCCAAGTGGGAAGTGCCAGGCACTGCCCAGGAATTCGAGGAAAACAAAAGTCCTTTGGAGGTTTTTAAGCAGGGGTTGGATGGCCATCTGTCATGGATGCTTTAGTTGAGATTCCTGCATTGCAGAGGATTGAACTAGATGATTCTTGAGGTCCCTTCCAACTCCACAATTCCATGAGTGCCAGAGGCAGCATGACTCTGAGACTGTGTGCACACCATACTTCAAGGCACATTTCAAGTGTGCACGCACTACAAGAATCCTGGGAACTGAAGGATGCTTGAAAATGCCACTCTGATGCACAGACTACAGTTAACAGGATTCTTTTTGGGTGGGCGGGTGCTTCAGAAGTGTTTTAAACGTTTGGTGTGTATGCAGCCAGAATATGACTTACTGGGGAATGACAGAGAGAGGGCTATGGTGCTCATGTCCTGCGCAAGGGCTTCCCATAAACATCTGGGATGGTCACTGTAGGAACTGAATTCTTGACTAGAGAGCCAGTGTGGTGTAGTGGTTAAGAGTGGTAGACTCCTAATCCGGTGAACTGGGTTCGCTTCCCCGCTCCTCCACATGCAGCTGCTGGGTGACCTTGGGTTAGTCACACTTCTTTGAAGTCTCTCAGCCCCACTCACCTCACAGAGTGTTTGTTGTGGGGGAGGAAGGGAAAGGAGAATGTTAGCCACTTTGAGATTCCTTCGGGTAGTGATAAAGTGGGATATCAAATGCAAACTCTTCTTCTTCTTCTTCTTCTTGACTAGATGGGCTCTTAGTCTGAGGCTGCAGAGCTCTTCCTGAGTGAGGATATCCCATAATTCTTCTTGACATACAGTCATACCTCGGGTTGAAGTAGCTTTAGGTTAAGCATTTTTGGGTTGCGCTCCACAGCGACCCAGAAGTAATGGAGCGTGTTACTTCCGGGTTTCACCGCTCGCGCATGAACAGCTGCTCAAAATGGTGTCACGTGCATGCGTGGAAGCGACGAATCGCGACCTGCGTACATGCAGACGTGCAGACGCGGGTTGCATTCACTTCAGGATGCGAACAGGGCTCCGGAACAGATCCCTTTCGCATCCAGAGGTACCACTGTATAAGCATTGTTTTTAGGTGAACAGGGAAACATTACTGGTGGTTCTTTTCCTCAGTACTGTGAATGAGGTACACCAGTTGCAGACGCCGATGCCTCGGGCTGGTTTGTTGCCCTGGGCTAGGCTGGGCTGGGCGCCAGGTGGATCTTTGCACCCCAGCGCCGCATATGCTTAAGACAGCCCTGCCTGGGACCTTCTGCATGCAAAGCAGATGCTCTACAGCTGAGCTACAGCCTTTCCCCCTATTCTATTTTAGCCAGTGGAAATACAAATGTTTTTCATGCCCAGAACCTAATGCAGCAATTGATTTAATAGCTAAGGGGCCTTCTTTCTTAACCTTCATTCCAGGCATTAATTGTAACGAGGCCAGAAATTATTATTTTTTGAGATCTTAAGAAGGTGGGGGGTGGCGGAGAGGACTGACTGGAAACCTTAGCACGCCCTGCCTCTCCTCTTCAATCGATCTCTTTGATTCTGGGCACTCTGTCCAAAGCAGATGGCAGCTTTTCAGAAGCTGTCCAAAAAGGCTGCCTTCCCTAGTCCAATCAAGAGCCCTCTGGTCATTTTTCTACATGGCTGTGACAGCCCTTATGAACATACAAAGTTGCTTTATCCTGAAGAAGGCTCCCTGGCTCAGGGGTGCCCACACCATAGACAGTGGATCTCCAGACTCTTCTCTGGCAAAGTGGGCTTCCCCACCCTGAGATTCTTTTAATAGAGATGCCAAGAATTCAGCCAGATGCCTCTGTCATCCAAAGCCTGTGCTATCATGTGGTTTGTATCCAGCTAGGTTCTGCTCAGAATTGTTGTTGTTGTTTAGTCGTGTCCGACTCTTTGTGACCCCATGGACCAGAGCACGCCAGGCACTTCTGTCTTCCACTGCCTCCCGCAGTTTGGTCAGACTCATGTTTGTAGCTTCAAAGATACTATCCAACCATCTCGTCCTCTGTCGTCCCCTTCTCCTTGTGCCCTCAATCTTTCCCAACATCAGGGTCTTTTCCAGGGAGTCTTCTCTTCTCATGAGGTGGCCAAAGTATTGGAGCCTCAGCTTCACGATCTGTCCTTCCAGTGAGCACTCAGGGCTGATTTCCTTCAGAATGGATAGGTTTGATCTTCTTGCAGTCCATGGGACTCTCAAGAGTCTCCTCCAGCACCATAATTCAAAAGCATCAATTCTCCGGCGATCAGCCTTCTTTATGGTCCTGCTCAGAATAGACTTGTTCAAATTAAAGAACCAACATTTACTGTTTTCATTAACTCCAATGGGTCAACTCTGAGTAGAGCTAGCATTGGATACAACCCAATTATGGTAGAGTCTATGACGTGGGTGGTGCTGTGGTCTAAACCACTGAGCCTAGGGCTTGCCGATCAGAAGGTCAGCAGTTCGAATCCCCGTGACGGGGTGAGCTCCTGTTGCTCAGTCCCTGCTCCTGCCAATCTAGCAGTTTGAAAGCACGCCAAAAAGTGCAAGTAGATAAATAGGTACCGCTCCAGCGGGAAGGTAAATGGCATTTCCGTGCGCTGCTCTGGTTTCACCAGAAGCGGCTTAGTCATGCTGGCCATATGACCTGGAAAAAACTGTCTGTGGACAAACGCCAGCTCCCTCGGCCAGTAAAGCAAGATGAGTGCCGCAACCCCAGAGTCGTCCGTGACTGGACTTAACTGTCAGGGTTCTTTTCCTTTACCTTTTTATGACTGCCTATGGTGTACACCAGGCTTCCTCAAACTCGGCCCTCCAGATGCTTTTGGCCTACAACTCCCATGATCCCTAGCTAGCAGGACCAGTGGCCAGGGATGATGGGAATTGTAGTCTCAAAACATCTGGAGAGCCAAGGTTGAGGAAGCCTGGTATACACACTCATTTTTTGCTTCTCTTATAGAAGGGCTATAGCTTAATGACAGAATATCTGCCTTGCATGCAGAAGAACCCAAATTCAATCCCCAGCATCTCCAGGTAGGGCTGAGAGATGCTCCTTGCCTGAAACCTTGGAGTGCTGCTGCCAGTCAGTGTAGACAATACTAAGCTAGATGGATCTATGGTCTGACTCAGTAAAAGGCAGATTCCTGTGTTCCTGCATATCATCTCTGGTCAAATGGAGTTTTGCAGGTTCCCAAAGTACAGTTAAGAAACTTCAGGTGCCTCCAGACATCCTTTTAATTGAGCAGTCATGATCGTTTGTGCTCATAATATCATTAGGGTGCTTATACATGATGGCATTTCTGTGTCTGCCAAAGTTCTGGGGTAGTTGTATTGTTTTCCTTGGTAAATAGGTGCACGTCCCATCATTTTTTGCTAAAATCCTGCAACTTTTCAGACCGCAAATACTCCACTGGTGTGTATGTATGTCCTGTTTTTGCTGTAGTATTGTGCAAGGCTGCCCCTCCAACCAGCAAAGATGTGGTAACACAAGGAAAGCATTGCAGAACAACTAATAAAACAGAATGATGCACCCAGTATAAATCCACTACAGTGGTACCTCGGGTTACATACGCTTCAGGTTACATACGCTTCAGGTTACAGACTCCACTAACCCAGAAATAGTACCTCGGGTTAAGAACTTTGCTTCAGGATGAGAACAGAAATCGTGCTCTGGCGGTGCAGCGGCAGCAGGAGGCCTCATTAGCTAAAGTGGTGCTTCAGGTTAAGAACAGACCTCCAGAATGAATAAAATACTTAACCCGAGGTCCCACTGTACTATGATTGGCATGTTGCAGAAAATACCCACAAAAGGAACGCCGGTCAAACTTTTCCTGAGACTCCTCCACCTTTTCTCAGCTGCTTTTAACCACCATTAGTGTTATCAGGCACAACTCTCTAAACACTACTTTGGGAAGCAAAAGGGTGGCAAAAACCATTCTTGGAGGAGCAAGGATTTGGTGATACACATTACACATGCAAATGACGAAAACCAGGGGAAATGAACAGCGTAATGGGAAATATTTGGGTAGTGTGCAGTACTCCTTTGATTCACCCCTTAATGTTACAAGAGCCAAGTTTAACCCACACAGGCACAGGCTTAAAAAACACCATTGGGGAGGGAGAGGCTACAACAAATGGGTTAAGCACTGTCCCCGCCCGCCCCGCCCCAATTTCTCTTCTGCAAAACAACCCCTCCCCAGGGCACTTTGCAAAGTCACGCAGCATGAAATTTAGTCTTGAAAAGTCCTGGCGGAGACAGCAAATTTCCTCTGCATTTTTCAAAAATCACATGGCATGCCCAGGAATTGTGTGCATATGTATTAAAATGGGTTTGAGGTTTTTCTTCTTCTTCTCATTAGTAGATAGCTGTGCATTCTTGTGCTGCCTTGAAAAGCTTTGCAAGCACGCCGGTGGCCCAGGAGCTAGCGTTCTGTGATGTTGGTGCCGGGTTTCGGAGAATGGATGTGCATGAATAGTGGCTCAGGAAACAGAGCGTGCATTATCTGTCTAATTTATCTCGCCGTCTCTCAATTCGTCCATGCCAATCCTGTTAAATTTAATGGGAGATATGTGTGTACTTGCAAGGGAAAAGATGCTATTTTATACCACCAGCTCCTCTTTCACTGTTGTGTTTATTCCTTCATGTGGAGTCCTGGCACTTTAGGGTTGGGTGGGGTTTTTTTTACCTTTTAAGCTACAGCGATTAAGCAGAGGTTGGTGCTGTAACCAGGGACCAGCGGAGGCTTTCCTGCAAAAATGATAAAAGAATTCAAAGCACCACCACTGGGCCCACCCACCTACATGAACCACTTAACTCTGCCCACTTTCCTGCTCTGTTCTATAAGGATACTTTCAGTCAAAATCTGTAAGGGACAAAAAAAAAACCCTGTTCCTCTGGTTGTTCGTTTCTGCAGAAAAGTTCAAACCATTCAATTTTTATTTTTTTTTAGTCACTTAGTAGAAGCTTCATGACAACTATTCTGATGTTATTTTTGCATTGCATTGAAAAACTCTACAGTCTGGTATAAAAACAGGCATGCCGGTTGCTTGATTTATCCACGCTCTCCCAGGGTAGACCTCTGGGACCTTCTCCTTCACTTGGGCTCCATCTGCAACTATACATTTAAAGCAGGTTTCCCCCCAAAAAATCCCAGGAAACGTCGTTTGCTAAGGGTGCTGAGCGTTGTTAGAGAATCCCTCTGCCACCTCACAGAGCTACAATTCTCAGAGTCGTTTACCAATCAATCCTGCATCCCAGCAAAATCTGGGAGTTGTAGCTCTGGGGGTCTCCTAACAATGCTCTGCACCCTTAACAAACTACAATTCCCAGGATACTTTGGAGGAAACCCATGCCTGTCTAATATGGCATGATCCTGCTTTAAAAGTATAATGCTGATGTGGGCTTAATATTGGGATGACATTGTTCTACCCAGACACTGAGGTGCAGCTCTGAGGGCCTTCTGGCAGTTTCCACACTGAGAGAAGTGAGGTTACAGGGAACCAGGCAGAGGGCCTTTTTGGTAGTGGCTCCCACCCTGTGAAACGCCCTCCCACCAGATGCCAAGGAAATAAACAAGTATCTGACTTTTAGAATACATCTGAAGGCAGCCCTGTTTAGGGAAGTTTAGGGAAGTTTTTAATGTTTGATGCTTTATTGTGTTTTTAATATGCTGTTGGAAGCTGCCCAGAGTGGCTGGGGAGGCCCGGCCAGATGGGTAGGGTATAAGTAATGATGATGAAGAAGAAGAAGAAGAAGAAGAAGAAGAAGAAGAAGAAGAAGAAGAAGAAGAAGCGCCTTAAGTCCTTTCAGATGATTCTTCATCCTCTAAGATTTTTTAAGTGGTGGAAGGAGCATTTTGGAACATGTCTTAGGACAGGAGTTCATCACCTCTTCCCTACACTTCTAAGTCTATGAGATGAATGAATGAATGAATGAATGAATTGGGAAGGGGTAGCTTCTTGCAGGCTCTGCCTCACAGAGTCAGATGCGCCCAAAGCAAAGGCACCTGCTGAGTGAGCAAGATGCAGGTGATTGTCCTTTCCTGTAATGGCTGTGATGTTCACAGACTTCAGAAGCTGCACTCTACAGGGAAAGGCGTTTCTGTGTGGCTGGCTGGGTGCGAAAAGCCTCCTGTATCTAACTGATGGTTTCAAATTTACGAGGAAGGACCATAGCTCAGTGACAGAGCGCATGCTTTGCATGCAAACAGCCCAAGGTTCAATCCCTAGTATCTCCAGGTAGGGCTTTGTGTGTGTGTATTCCTCTCTGAAGCCATCAAGAGCTTCTGCCAGTCGGTGCCGGTGATACTGAACTAGATGGACTGTCAGGAACCAGCTGGATGAGGAAGAACGGTGGAAGCTGCCCACCCAAGAGCTCCCCAGGGAGGACACAGAAGACAATGTGTTGAGATCCCGGATCCTGGTGGTGGGACACTGAAGAGCAGTCTGCAGAAGGGATGAGCTGGGAGGTGCTAGAAGCAAGGGGTTTGAGCAATCAAGGGGTTGTTCAGGAGAAAGAGGGCCTTTCAGGAGAGGGTTAGAGGCTGAGAGTCACAGTGTGAATGCAGATTCAGGCTGAGAGGAGTCAGAGGTTGTCCTTGCTACCCAGAAGCAGGACAGCCCCAGTCCTGGTGGCTCTTGTCCCCCTCTGACACCCGAATCAAGGAGAGTCCTACACACTGCTGAGCAGTGGGTCAGATAGGCTCAGAGGAGGAGCCCAACCCCTCTTTGCAGCCTTTGGAGGGTTAGACACAAGAGGGGCAAGTGGTCAGTTTCAGACTAAAGTCATGGTGTTTTCAAGGAACTATAGGGACCATAGATGGTATATGGATAATCAGTTGACTGAGCAAGTTAAAGTCTTTCAATAACCCAGCCTTATTTTTCAGTCAACAGGGTCACGGGGAGACATCAGAAATATGCAAAGGAAAAAGCATCTCACAGTGCCAAAATTCTGACACGCTTTTTCCATATGAAAGGTGGCAGTCATATCTCTTCAGCACTTGAAGTGTGTAAAGCTAAACCCCTAGCACAGTTATTATATGGGGATCAGATTTGGACAGGCGCTCACCTTGGAACTACAGAAGCTGTTCAATCTTAAGTTCCTAAGGCAATTTTTTTCTGTTCCATCCAGTGTTCCAAATGCTTCATTGCACTTGGAGGCTAATCTCCCCTCTGTTAAATTACAGATTTGGTGTAGGACATTTAATTATTGGCTTCGGCTAAATTTAAACCCCACCGGTCTACTACCCTTAGTATCGCAAGATTGCCATGAGAGCACTTGGACTAAAATTGTCAACCAAAAGTTTTACTTTTCTGGTTCATCACTACAACAGTTATTAACATTGGGCTTCAGTAAAGCAAATAATTTAATTAGACAGTGCCTATATGATATTGAGAGACAGAATAATTTGGCCATGATGAGGAAATTTTGTACATGGAATGAATATTTTCCACCTAGTTATTTTGATACGTTGGCAACCACTTTGCAAAATTTAACAATTCCAAAATACAGACGCGCTTTCACTTGCGCAAGATTGAATATCATGCCTTCAGCTCTACTTGAGGGTCAATTTCAAAAAATTCTGCTGGAAAAACAGTCATGTCCATGTGGAGATGGCTGTATTGAGTCAGTGGTTCATGTGCTTCTAGCTTGCACTCTTTATAAAGATTGGAGGGGTGAGGTTGTTACCCCTCTATTACTATCCATACCAGGTCGCTCAACCACTGCTACTGTGTCCTTTCTTTTAGCAGATCAAGATAATCAGGTGACAGCAAAAACTGCAATTTTTTTAGCAGGGACAATTAAAATAAGATTTATTATTTATTGATGTAAACCTCCAGAATGTATTTTGTATAGTTACGCTTTTACCTCTATCTCCAGTATATTTTATTTTATTTTATTGCTATGGCTAGTGGCTGATGCAAATAAAGATTCTTCTTCTGGTCAGTTTCAGCAATGTCTCAACTGGATTAAGGGGAGCCAGAGGACTCTGCTGTGTTGTTATTTTCTGCTAATAAAAAGCTAATTCCCTGCCTCCCATGTGCGTACCTGCCCTGTGGTTGACCTGGCTCACTTGTAAGCTCCTTCAGATGAACTGATGGTCTTACTTGGTATCAGGCAGCTTCCTATAAGATGTGAACTTTATCCTTCCATACCTTTGGGGAAGGGTTGTAGCCCTATGGTAGAACACTTGCTTTTCATGCAGAAGGTCCCAGCATCTCCTGCCATCTCTCCTCTCTGAAATCTTGGAGTCCCACTCCCAGTTGAAGCTAGATGGAACCATTGGTGTGACTCAGAATAAGGCAGTTTCCTGTGTTCCTGTACCACTGTAGTCCCTTGTCCAAATAATTCTTCCTTCCACTTCTTAAGCCACAAGTTTAACATGAGTCAACTGTTAACAGTTAATGCTGTTCTAGGATGCCTCAACAGAAGTATAGTGTCCAGATCAAGAGAAGTAATAGTGCCACTCTGTTCTGCCTTGATCAGAAGTACTGTGTCCGGTTTGGGGCAGCACAATTTAAGAAGGATGTTGACAAGCTGGAATGTGTTCAGAGGAGGGCAACCAAGATGATCAAGGGTCTGGAAACCAAGGATTATAAGGAACAGTTGAGGGAGCTGAGTATGGCTAGCCTGGAGAAGAGAAGACTGAGAGGTGATATGATATCCATATCTGAAGACCTGTCAACAAAGGTGATTCCAACTAAACATTAGGAAGAATTTTCTGAGAGTAAGAGTTGTTTGACAGTGGAACAGGCTGCCTCAGAAGGTGGTGGACTCTCCTTCCTTGGAGGTTTTTAAAGAGAGGTTGGATGGCTATCAAGGGTTCTTTAGCTGTGATTCCTGTATTGTAGGGGTTTGGATTGGATGATCCTCAGGGTCCCTTGCAAATCTACAATTCTATGTTTCATGTCTCTTGTTTGCTCGCATTCCTCTGAGCCTTCTTGTCCAAGGCTTCATTCCTAGCCCCTTGCTATCTTCTCAGGCTACTGCCCCCTCCTTTCCTGCCTCTTCCTCACCCCCCCTTTCCCTAGGCACTTTTCAGCTGTTGTGCCCCCAGAAACCTCAGACGGTGTAGCTACAGACCCCTTTGCTTGTTCCATTCCACCATAGGGCAACTTAGTCTTTATCAGTGCCAGAGGAAGTGAGGGTTTGAGGGCACACACAAAAAAGAATAATTCATGAATCAAAAAGGCTCTTCTTGACCCCCTTCACTTGCTAAAATTGAATAGTTAAGAGCAACATATTTTATTAACAAGAATTGACAAACAGTACTGCAGACTTCTTCCTGGCACATCGCTGAATATTGAGATTGATGTTAAATGCTTTCTGGTTTTTTTAAAAAAGCAAAACAAAAACAAAAACCTTTCTACAAGCAAGCAAAATGCAGCATTTATTTCTCGTCTGCTGCAATGCAACAATTTGAGTGGACAGATTGGATTTGTATAGGACCCGCCTTGAAAGCAGCCTTCTTATTCAGGCCACAGAAGAAGAAGAAAAACAACAACCCTCCTCTCATGTTGCCATCTTGAAATGTGTGGTTACTGATCCACTTGCATGTAGCCTCCATTTTTATGCCCTTTCCCACTCACCTTCCATCTGTTATGGGTTTGTTTCTTTGTTTGTTTTGCAGCCGCCATTTTGGACGACCCGATGGAGTGCAGCAGAGGCGAACGGCTCTCTATCACCCTGGCCAAGAATCGGATAAATCGAGCTCCGGAGCGGGCAGGGAAAGCCAAAGTGGAGGTGGACATTTTCGAGCTGCTGAGAGACAGCGAATATGAAACAGCCGAGACCAGTATGTATGTCTCTGGGACCTGGGTTTTGTGAGCAGTGCTCAATTTCTAAGAAGTAATAACAATAATAGTAATAACTGGAAGTGTCAGCTTCTGAACTAGAGATCCTACCTTTGTGCAGATGTCTTACTGCTGTTTCTGTGGTTTTCTGTTGCAAACTCATGGCCCCCCCTTTCCCATTTATTCTCATGACAACCCTGTGAGGCAGGTTAGACTAAAAGGTATTGACTGGTCCAGGGTCATCCAGTGAACTTTATGGCAGATTTGAACACCACACCACCCTTGTTCTCAGTTCCTGCTTGGATAAAGAACTAGGAAAAAGAGTTCCATGTGCAGAGAGATTGCTAAGCACTCTGTGAATTGTAGCTCTGTGAGGAGACTCCTAACAACTCTCAGCCCCTTAAACTACAGCTCCTGGAATACTTTGCAGGGAAACTGAAATATACTTGGAGTCGAGAGTGGATTTCATGCTCTTTATTCAGCTCATAATGGTGAGGAGGAATGGAATTCCCCCAGAATGTCTGCTTTATATACATTATTTACACAATGGGCCCCACGTGATTGGCTAATTCCAGGATTCTCCTGCAGGCCAATCAGGTCACGGATTCACTTCCACCTGGAGCTGGATTGGTGGCTCCTGTGGACCAATCAGACTGCTGCATTCTGAATCCTATTGTTCTAGGACCAATCAGACTGCTGTATTCGGAATCCTATTGTTCTAGGACCAATCAGACTGCTGCATTTTGGATCCTATTCAACTCAGTACATAAAAACCATGACTGTTGGAGTGGTATCACAGTGCTTTGAATGTGTGGTGTGAATGTGGCTCAGTTTTTTTTCTTGTCTTCTTCCCGTGAGACATTTGGGTTGGACTTGATGACCCCTGGGGTCCCTTCCAACTCTACAGTTCTATGATTTATGGTCCCTCCTATGCATTACGTTCAGAAAGAGACGTTCCTCTGCATCCTTATTGCCATAAGCAATCTAATTGGAACCAACGGGATTACTCACAAATAGTAAGCGTTGTGCTTGATTCTAGGCTCCAAGAAGATCAGGACTCACATTAGTAACACTGCATGTCTCTTTAGCTGTGACAGTGCCCTCAAGACATTGGCCTGTGATAATTACCTAAAGTATGTAATGGGGTTTGATAATGGCCTAGCAGGATGGCTGTGCTCCTGACGCTGAGCCCCTCTCTCAATTTATGAAGCACACGTGAGTAAAGACCGTAAAATTTTCATCATGCTCCTGGCTTGCTGCATGGGGCACTTCCAGAGCAGGAACATTGGTTAGGGTATTAAAATACATTAGCTAGCATTTATCAATTAACATGCTGTAAACACCACTTTGCGCCTCGTTATACAGGCGCGAATGTTTGCAATACCTCTTGGGTCTCATGCTTTATAATCCTGGCGATTCTCTTCTTGGAATTCCCACACATAGACTCATCACATTTACAGGATTTCTCTGATTTTAGCACATTTAAAGCACATGAATCTCAGCTTTCGTCTTGTTGTTTAAAGTTAGCTTTTAGCTTTGCCAGGTGTGAAATATATATAAAATACTGCCTACTGTGAATCCAGAAAGCAAGGAGGACAGAAATCCACAGAAGTGGGCTCTAGCACGAGCTATTAGCTATGGCAATTAAGTGAATACTGCTGCTTTGAATGTTTGCCCACCAACTTTTTTTGAAGGGCACATGGGGAACTTTTGTGCAGACCAAATTGCTCCCCCTTCAAGCAGTATATTTTGCGCTGCTATTGACAGCTGTCGCATCCCCTCTTATCTGCTGCTTTGACATTTCCCTCTCCAGTTCCTGCCCTTCTTCCTCCTTCTCCAAGAGATCCCAGCCAGTTAGGGACCACCTAACTGTGTTGATGCTACAGTGCCACATAGGTAGCAGTATCTGAATGCATAGTGAATTGTCAGTACGTTTCCAAGCACAATTCAAAGTGTTGTGCTGACCTTTAAAGCCCTAAACGGCCTTGGTCCAGTATACCTGAAAGAGCGTCTCCACCCCCATCAATCCACCCAGACACTGAGGTCCAGCGCCGAGGGCCTTCTGGCGGTTCCCTTGCTGTGAGAAGCTAAGTTACAGGGAACCAGGCAGAGGGCCTTCTCAGTAGTGGTGCTGACCCTGTGGAATGCCCTCCCTTCAGGTGTCAAAGAGAAAAACAACTACCAGACTTTTAGAAGACATCTGAAGGCAGCCCTGTTTAGGGCAGCTTTTAACATTTAATAGGTTATTGTATTTTAATATTCTGTTGGAAGCCGCTCAGAGTGGCTGCGGAAACCCAGCCAGATGGGTGGGGTATAAATAATAAATTATTATTATTATATATTATCATTAGGCCAAGGGAAATGGAAAGGGAGGGCAATGCTTCCTGCCCATATTATGATTAGCTAAACACTTTCACTTACTCCCTTTTTGCAAGCTTTCCCACCCCACCCCCCAAAAAATGCCCAAAGAGGATGATTGGGCAGCTGATAATGGTATTTGCAAAAAGTTCCCCACCTGTCTCTTAGCTCACCCTATAAATAGTAACCCTATCTTCAGAGGTTCCTTTTTAAAGCTGTCTAAGCTCATGGATACTAGAACGTATTGAGGGAGCCATCAGAGTTCATTGCAGAGAGTGTGGAAGGCCATGGTTTACGGGACCCAAATTCCCCTCAACGTTTTGGAATCAACTCATGCTGAAATCAGCTCATATTCAAAACTTCAACCAGTTCTTAACATTCAGAGCGTGGAACTTCAGGCAAGAAGTCCTGCAAAGTTGGCATTCAGTGGTTTGGAAACAGAAGCTTTTTTTTTTACGGTAGACTGCCCTGTCTGTCCCTGATGCCTGAAAGCCCCTTTCGTACTTTAGTGACATCCTTTAGTGACATCCCAGACTTTGGAGATGCAGTGTTAATATTTCCACTCACCAAGCGGAAGAGCACTCAAAAGATGAGGAATTGGATAAAAGCAAGATTCCCAGACCACCCTCTGCTTGCCTCTCCCCCACCCTTCCAGCTTTTAGGTCATCTAAGAAATAGGCTCCATAAATTTAAGGATTTACTAGTGCTCAGGTTTTGCCTGCCTTTTCACCTTTGGCTCTGTGCAATTTGCTTGTTATGGCGTACAATATTAATAGAAGCCATTTAGATACTTTAACCTATGGCTGCGAGGCTTTCAAACATCTCTTTAATACCATTGTCAGGTTTCGGGCATTTTGAATTACTCCTAAGTACCGCTGTTAGCTGCCTAAATCTCATATCCCCACAATTACATGCATCTAGAATGATGATATTATGTATTCTATACTATTAGCATTTTAAAGAGGGTCCTATGAGATACACATTCATCCTTTTCCCCATCTCTTCCTGTCTTTTTTGCTTATTCCATTTCTTTCCTCCTCTCCTCTTTTCCCCTTTATTAAATCTTCAAAGATAATACATGAATATAGAAAGGCATCCATCAGCGAAAAAGAAAGGGAGGGGGGACAAGGAAGAAAAGAAACATTACATCATCTGCTCTACAATAAAATGATTGTGATGTAGTTCTTAACCAGTAAAATCCTCTCTCTCTCTCTCTCTCTTCCTTTGCCCCATTCCATCTCACAGATTTCCCCACTATGCAAATTTATCTCACCATTATGATAATATCTCAAACTCCTCTGAACTGTTCTATGAGAAGCTGAAGTAGAGGGTTGAGCTCCAGATCAGCTAACTATTACAGTATTAATAAATATTAAAAAAAAAAAAATTGTCCAGTAGCACCTTAGAGACTAAGTTTGTTCTAGGTATGAGCTTTCATGTGCATGCACACTTCTTTAGATACACTGAAACAGAAGTCACCAGACCCTTATATATAGTGGGAGGGGGAGGTTTTCCTCAGAAGGGTAGTAGGAGATGGGTGATTGACTCAATGGGTATGGTAAGCCTGTTGACGACTGCAATTAGTCCTACAGGAAAAAGCAAGGGATAGTATGCAGATGACCAAAACCAGCTTTAGCATGTATAATGAGACAAGAATCCCATATCTCAGGTCTCTCCATAGTTTTCAGTTTAGTAATAACTTGTAATTCAGCAACTTCTCTTTCAAGTCTATTTCTGAAATTCTTTTGTAATAAGACAGCTGCTTTGAGATCCTGTATTGAATGTGCTGGGAGATTGAAGTGTTCTCCTACTGGCTTCTCTGTCCTGTGATTCCTGATGTCAGATTTATGTCCATTTATCCTTTGGCATAGGGTTTGGCCCGTTTTGATTTACTGCCTGTTATTCGATTGTGGGCTTAACAGCGTAAGAAGAATTTGCTGGATCAAGCCAATGGCCCACTTGTCCTCACCATGGTCAGGAAACTGGCAAGCATTACCTAGGCACAGGGCACACTCCCTTCCTGCAGTTTCCAGCAACTTGCATTCAAGAGCATTACTGTCTCTGACCATGGAGGCGGCACATAACCATCATGGCTAGTAGTCAATGATAGCCTTCTCCCACATGAATTTGCCCATCCAGATTGGTAGCCATTACTGCCTCTAGTGGGGAGAGAGTTTCATAGCTGAACTATTTGTTGTTGTTGTTGTTGTTGTTTAGTCATTTAGTTGTGTCCGACTCTTGGTGACCCCATGGACCAGAGCAGGCCAGGCACTTCTGTCTTCCACTGCCTCCCGCAGTTTGGTCAAACTCATGCTGGTAGCTTCGAGAACACTATCCAACCATCTCATCCTCTGTCATCCCCTTCTCCTTGTGCCCTCCATCTTTCCCAACATCAGGGTCTTTTCCAGGGAGTCTTCTCTTCTCATGAGGTGGCCAAAGTATTGGAGCCTCAGCTTCACGATCTGTCCTTCCAGTGAGCACTCAGGGCTGATTTCCTTAAGAATAGATAGGTTTGATCTTCTTGCAGTCCATGGGACTCTCCAGAGTCTCCTCCAGCGCCATAATTCAAAAGCATCAATTCTCCGGCGATCAGCCTTCTTTATGGTCCAGCTGGAGGAGGAACCGGCGAGCCTCTCCAGTATCCCTGCCAAGAAAACTCCATGGACGATGACAACAGCTGAACTATGCGCTGCATGAAAAAGTACATTCTTGTATCAGTCCCAAATCTCCCAACATTCAGCTTCATTGAAAGTCCAAGAGTTCTGGTCTTATGAGAGACGCAGAAAAACTTTTCTCTCTTTACTCTCCCCATGCCGTGCATATTGTTTCTTATACACATCTAAGATGCTGCATCTTTTTCTCCAAACTAAAAAGTTGCAGATTCTGTGACCTTTCCTCACAGGAAAGTCACTCCGTCCCCTTGATCATTTGGGCTGCCCTTGACTGAAACTTTCCCAACCCTACAATAGGGTCAGATATTTCCAGCTGTTCTCTGATATCAAGAAAGATCAAGCGACGTTTTTCTGTTGCATCATGGTGTCTCCTGATGTCAGTAGTAAAAAGGAAGGCCCATTGTGCTCTAGCCTTGCAATTGACACAGATGTACCCACACGCTGCTCACGGAGGACTAGGCACCCTTGTCTGCAACACTCTGCCCTCCTTCACCAATTAAGCCAGATGGCGTGACTTCTCATCTTTTAAATAGGCTGCATAGCTTTAGACATCTCTGAACAGGAAGAGGAAGAAACATGAAGTCAACACAAACAGGTCACAATTGCCCTGCTGCTCAGAACTACCATTGACTCCAGGCGAGGGAGGGGGCAGAAAGAAAGACCTTTCTATAGTTTTGCACACTGTTCCAGACCCTCCAAGTGTCTCTATTTTCCAGGGACAGTCCCAGATTTCCAGAAGCTGTCCTGGTTTCTGATTTGATCACAGAAAGTCCCGCTTTTCCTTAGAAAGGTATGGAGTTACGTAACCCCCAAGCCAAGGAGATAAGTAACCATGCAACCTTTAGAAGACATCAGAAGGCAGCCCTGTATAGGGAAGTTTTTTCATGTTTTATATTTTTTATGTTTTTAGGTATGTTGGAAGCTGCCCAGAGTGGCTGGAGCAACCCAGTTAGATGGGTGGGGTATAAATAAGAACATTATTATTATTATTATTATTATTATTATTAAGATCCCTATTTTCATCAGAGAAATGTCAAAGGGTATGACTGCTCTATAAAGCTTCTCCAAGAGACAGGAATTTGGAATCTTCTAGAAGACTCCTGAAGAATTTGTAATTGGAATAAATCTTTCTCTTCATTTATTAAAGTTCTAATAAATTATTGCTTGCAATTCTGAATTATTATTTGACCAGCTAATTGGCCAATGTTATATATATATATAAAACACACAATTAAATCTAAAAGCTGATTGGAACCTTGCAAATTTCCAATTTTGAGTTATAATTGACTAGGCTATAAATATACAATACTGAACTGGTTCTCCATCTTTTATTTTCCTGCTCAAAAAGCTGGTTTTGAGGGAGGGGGGAGATAATTTTTATATTTAAAGAGGGTTTTTTCAGGGTTTTAATCTCTTTCTAAACCAGAACAAATGCAGTGACTTCTTAATCGGGTTCAAGTGTGGCTTGACATGGTGCCTCTGTACCAAACAAAAGGCAACAATGTTGACTGATTCTTGTAAGAAAAAGCACAGCAAATTACTGTGTATTGGAATGAGCCAGCAGTGGAAAAAATGAAAAGAAAAAGGTTATTGAGAGGGGCACTCTTTGCAATTACAGGTAAAACCTGCCTTCCTTGTTTCTTTGACTTCCTAAATCTCTTTATAGAAGGCAATGTGGCCTATGTAATTGTAAGCCGGCTTACTCAGAAGGTCTAGAAAGGAGCTCTTCCTGCTTCCCTCCCCTTCACCAGTCCGTCTCCTGCAGTCTTTTCCATTGTGACACTTCTGTAAATTTCTCTCCATTCATTATAAGGACCTACATGGAGGCTTTGCACCCGGCCAAATGAATGGGAGGATTTGGGGTTTTAATTTAAAACAGGGAAGACAATATTTCAGAGGCTTTAAGCTGGTCTTCTGTCTAGGTTTAGTGGGACGTATTAGAGCAGGAAGGGAGGTTAGAACAAGTTTCTGCTCAAAGATGTTACCATGGTGTGATGAATTGTGATCTCTGGACTGGCCTCAAAAGGCATTTAGTCTGTGTGTGATGAGCAGCAGAGGGCAGGGGAAGATTAAATGAGTCAGCAAGAGAAGCTGTCATCTCTAATTGAGCATGGTGCGGAATGAGGAGGGGCTCCTCATCTTACTGCAAAACCTGTTTAAAAAACAGGGGAAATGGGGACGGGGTAGAATTCCACAGGAATAATCTCATACCAACATATTCAGTCCTCCTGGACCATAAAGATACAGCTAGAGGAGCTCATCACATCCTTTGGGCTCTGTATGCTATCTGTAAAAATGCAGTTGTTTGGAGAATAGTGTGTTTAAGTATATTGGGGCAGATCTGCAGCAGAGCAGACCTCCCACCTAGTCATGGGCAATTCCATTTACATTTCTCTCTGTTTCTCGTTTTTCCAGGTTTAAGTTCATTTCCACATCATTTTGAGATTTTTAATTATTTTTTAAAGCCGTCATGAAAATTCATTAGGGAATTTGCCAGAATAACCATTAAGAAGGCCCGGGAAACACAATCTGTGGTAGAGAAATCTAGAGGAACTTCAAACAACCAATTAAACATGATTACTGTGGGCGGAGAGGTTTCCTAAGGCAAGGTCTCTTCCCACTCCTGGGCATATTTACATGCCTCACCTGTGGCCCCCACAGCAAAGGGTTGAAAGGAGTTCTTCCTCCTTGCTACAAAAACCTTGGTTATGTGAACCTGGCAAGTGCAGTGTAGCCCCACCAGTTTGGCTATCATGCCTTAACTGGTACCCCTACAGACCCTTGATGCCAAAGCAGCCTGACCAAAGAGTGCCTGGTACCCAAAAACTCTTGAGGTATTCATCCCACCAGCTCTTAACTTGTCCTTTCCCACCCAGAACAAAACCCACTCCACTTCCCAACAGTACAGATTAGGCAAAAGAAGAAGAGTCCCAAGGCCAAACAGGAGCTCACCCAAACATTCCTACTCAGCCCCCAAACAAGCAACTAATAAAGGTCATACAGCAAAAACAGGTTAAGAGGTCACTTTGAAGATACGAGTGATGAGTTTGGGGAGTAATCTGCTTATGAAGTCTAGCTTCATTCCTGTCTTGATTGGCCCCTTGGTCCACCTGACCGTATTCCAGCTCATTGGGGGGGGGGGAGAGGACACAATTCTGAGTCTTTTTTCAGGGGTGTTGGAATGTGGCAGATTCACCCCCATGCAAGAATGGGAGCATCAATTTCCCAATAGGCACATTTCTGCATGCAATTTTGCATAATATACACATTTTTTTCAAAGCAATTCCCCCCAATGTATTGAATCTTTGTATGCTATTTTTAACTAATTAATGCATTTTTATGCACTGTTTACCCTAGTGTATGTTATATTTGAGTACATTACTTTACTGGAAAACTGTGTTGCAAAATTGGCAAAGTGAGGCTCTCAAAGGAGGGTTCTGTTTTGGTTCATGGATTGTTTCAGAAAGTATGAATTGCATGGGTTTCTCTGTAAAGGAGGAGTAAAATCAAATTTCTTCCCAATGCCTATCCAGACCTTCCCTCTTAATTTTCAGCTTTCTTTCTCCCCACCCCCATCCTTTTTTTTTAAAAAAAAAAAAGATAACACAGCATCACATCTCTAACTTTTTCTTGTGCAGATATAAAGTGTGCAGGCATCATTCTACCCAGCTGGGTACCAAAAAGTTAAGCTGCTTTCACTCTGTTCCCTTGCCACAGAATGTCTGTCTTTGGGACCACACAGAAAACCTCTGAATTTCTGTTTTCATCTGCTCTTTTGATCCTCTCCCACTGCACCAGAGTCAACTTTTCCAGGGGGACAAGGGGCTGCAATGGTAAAAGAGATCCTAGAAACCTTGGAACTCCATTGCAAGCATAAAAGATAAGAGCATAAGAGGAGCCTGCTGGATCAAGCCAATGGTCCATCTAGTCCAGCATCCTGTTCTCACAGTGGTCAACCCACAAGCAGGACCTGAGTGCAACAGCACTCTCCCCCCTTTGAGATAGAGATAGAGAGTTTAGCCTGGCTCTCATTGGACTGAATCTGTGTGCATCGCCTAAGAGACGGTGGGCATTGTCAAACTCAATGAATGCTGACCACTTGTTGGAAGTATGATGATGATGATGATGATGATGATGATTTATACCCCGCCCATCTGTCTGGGATTCCCCTGTCACTCTGGGTGGCTTCCAACAAAATATTAAAATACAGTAATCCATCAAACATTAAAAGCTTCCCTAAACAGGGCTGCCTTCAGATGTCTTCTAAAAGTCTGGTAGTTGTTGACATCTGGTGGGAGGGCGTTCCACAGGGTGGGTGCCACTACCGAGAAGGCCCTCTGCCTGGTTCCCTGTAACTTGGCTTCTTGCAGTGAGAGAACCACCAGAAGGCCCTTGGCGCTTCTGTATGAAACTGAATCCAGCTTCATACAGCAACTCTCCCTTCCTGTAGTTTCCAGGAGAAAAAACAACATCCTTTTCTCTATCCACTTTCTCCCTGCCATGCATAATTGTATAGATTTCTATCATGTCACTCCTTACTCACCTTTTCTCTAAACCTGTCCTCAGACTGCAGCCACTCCATCCCCTTGATCATTTGGGTTGCCTTTTGCTGAACCTTTTCTGACTCTACAGCATCCTTTTCTGAGGTTTGATCTCTCTGGGGCTATTGATTCCATCTAGGAATTCAGCTGGATATTGTAATACTGGCATGGACAGGCATTTAATGTTCTCTTTAGCAAGCGGAAGGCTGAACGAGCTTCTAACTGCATGTGACAGCTGTGTTTTGTTTTGCTTTGCTTAATTTGAAACACTGGTTGTCTGCTTTAGAGAATTCGGATCTTAGCAGGATGGGATTTGAGAAATGAATTGTTAACTGCTTCATGGTTCGTGAGCCATCGATATTGAGCAGTGTGCCCAGGCACGCAGAACCCTTAGCCTGTTCTTTGTCATATCATCACCATCATCAAATTTATTGCCAGCCCTTCAGCAGCGCATCCCAGAGTAAATTGCAACAATTCAGAATTTAAAACAGTTAAAACAGGCTACCTTCGCAGGAATAGGGTGGGCTCTGAAGACACCTATCTCTTAGGAGACGGTGCCTTTACAGCATTCGCTGAAAGCTGTATAGTGAAGATGGCAGATACACCTCTGTTGGGAGGAACTTTCATGATTTAGGGGCTGTTGCAGAGAAGGCCCTCTCCTGGGCCATCACCACCTGAAACCTCTGAGGGTGGAGGAAGTACCAAGAGCACCCCTTCTGCTGATCTTGGCACCCAGTAGGGTCTGTAGAAAAGGAGGCAGTTACTTAAATATTAATATCAAAGAGGTTCAGTAAACACCCCCAAAGAGGAGATCACAAGTGACCAAAAAGGTTGTATCTGAGGAGACATCTTTTGTAATCATGCAAGGCTGGGAGGACTATGAGGATGAGGAGGCTGGCCATAAAATAATAGAATTGTGGAGCTGAAAGGGATCCCAAGGGTCATCAAGTCCAACCCCCTACAATGCAGGAATCTCAACTAAAGCATCCATGACAAATGACCATCCAACCTTTGCTTAAGAACCTCCAGTGAGGTTTAAAACACGACTTCAGAGGCATACTTGCTGCTCACTGCCTCTGAGGGAAATTAGTACCCTGGCATTCTAACGACAGGTGAGTGGTCCTTCCAACCTGTCAAAGTTGTGTCATGTGAGGGGGTGGGGGAGATAGTGTCTTGGTTCAATACAGCTTTCTGAAGGATTCAGGTGTGTGAGAGAGTTTTCCACAGGGAAGCCTCTTATGCACCCAAACCAAGAATTCAGTCCAGCTTACTGCAGGGGTCAGCTGCATGGGCAACAAATCCTGTCATATCGAATCTTGGGCAGGTGGCCATGTTTTTGGGGAAATGGTCTCATGGGTCTAATGGAGAGGTTTGGTGGGCTCAGTCTAGCCTGTGAGCCAGAGGTTCCCAACTTCTGTTCTACATGGACCAATCCACTGCCATCTTCACTTCACTTCAGCTCCTAATTCCACTGGACGTTTTCACCTTGAAATGCTAAGTCTGTTCTCTCTCACACACACACCCATCACTTTTCTTTTTCCTTTTTCCTGTGGAGGTTGTTCGAGCTCTGTTGTTATGACAACTTAGCCCCTTCTCCTGGCCTTTTCTCCTCAGCTACCTGCGAGACAAAGGGTGACAAAGCCTTCAGCTAACTTTCCCTCTTTACATGTGTGACAAAAACCAACAAACAAACCCACAACACCATCCCCACCCACTGAAGACTTTTGACTCCTTCACACACACATACTTCACATGCACACAAAGATGGTTTCTTCTTAGTGCTTGATACTCTGAAGCATAATTGAAAGCCCTCAGCTTTTGTGAGGGACCAATGAAGGCTTCTTGAATAGAAGGTACTTCCTGCAAAGTGCTTATATTCTTATCTATAAAGAGTGAGTTAAGGCAGGGGACAATTGCCAGGCAGCTGCTTTGTAAAGAAGAAAGAAGGCAAGTGTGGAAGATTTCCAAATAAGTTTGGAAGGGGACATAATAGACATGCCAGGGAGGTAAATGGGTTTAAGATAAGGTTCTGCATGTCAGGTTAGACCCATGGAGAGAGAAATTCAAGGTGCTCTTCTCCTGTTTCCTGGTGGCAGAAATCACAGGATCATAGATCTACACCAAGTGCAATTGACATTTCTTCAATAATAGTGAGGTAGACTCTGAACCAAGCGCTTCACTGGTGTTCTTCAGAATAATAAGAAGTGGACAAAAAGGCATAGTTGAGTGGTAGAACATTTGTTTTGAATGCAGAAGGTCCCAGTTTCAATCCTCAGCATCTTTTTTAAAAAAGTTAGTTTCTATTGAAGTTTTTCTTGTGTTACAAAATAAACAAGGGAAAGTACATATATCATCTCCACTTTCGATTCATAGAGTCTTTTTCACAGTTCGTTAATGTTCAGTATGATACATTAATGTCACGGACATCTTACGGTTGGGGGAAGAGAAGGGAGAAAGAAAAAGAGTGAGGAAGAGATGCGGTATTGTTCTATTGTTCTATTAATCCCTGGCATCTTCAGGTAGGAGTGGAATGAGACCCCCTGCCTGAAACCCTGGAGACCATCTGCCAATTGTCTGATTCAGCATGAGGCAGTACCCTCTGTTCCAGATCGCAGAGGTTGGCAGTCAGCCACCTTTGGTGCCATCACAGATGTACAGGCACAAACACAGACCCTAACCGTTGATCAATAAAGATGGCATCACCAAAACACATGCGGTTTCAACAGTGTTATATTCAGGCACAGTAATCCCTGCTGCACAGAGCCCCCATAAGGAGAATCTAGTCTGCATACTCTCCTCTCCCACTGGACTATGAAAAGTCCCTGTTGCAAGCCTGAATTAAGAGCCCTACCCAGAGTTTTGTATAGAGTCCTATTCTCAGGCTGGGTGATATTAGAGATGGGCTGACTCACTTCTGATTGACCGTAGAAATAGCTCGGTACATTTTTTAAACCAGTCTGAGGTTCATAAACCATCTGGCCAGAGTCCCCAAAACTGTCCCACTTTTAAATTTCCATATAGTGTGCCCTTATGGGGCAGCAGAAATGGCAAGAGGTCATATTGCCCTTGTCCCCTTTCATATTGCATTTGATGTGTTGCCACTTAAGTTGGGTACGGTGTTGGAAAAGAGGTTGGGAGATTGGGGGGCTGGGTTGGTTGGAGGAATCTTGGGAGTGATGATGATTTATTAGACTTGTTAGTCACTTGTTCCACAGAGGTCACAGCATGTTTAAAAACAGAAATACATTATAATATTAATTCCTTCATTCAAAAACACAAGTAACTGGCATTTCCATCGACTGCCATTTGTTCCAGTTTAGCATTGAACAGTGGGGTTTCTGGGGGGGACAGACGCTCAGACCTGTGCCTAGAAAGCCTAAAGGGGCTTGCAAAGCTCATGTCTTCCTACAAGTTTTTATAAGCCCTTGAGTTTGTATTGAATCTAAAGCTTGGAGAACTCCACTGACATTCCTAGTTAAGATACAAATACCTGTGAGGCACCTGAATTAGAAGTGCAGCAGTCAACAAGGGGCGCCATCTTTAAACATGGCCTGCACACAACACTGACATTGTGTCAAAATATTTTTGCAGAGGGTGCAAAGATACCTGCAGAAACGCTGGAAATTGTAGGGTTTTCCATGTCACCATTTGAAAAGCTTTGTTCTAGAGATATAATACACAGAGAGAAAGGAATCAGAAGGGAAAGGATGTGGGAGCTCTTGAGTGACTTCTCAAGAAGTCACCACCTCACACTCTCAGGAGCTGTGTCCTTGCGAAGGAGGGATTTGGTCTGAAACCTCAGCAGCATCTACGATTTTTCTGTTAGAGAGATGTCATCATCCCTATTATGAGAAAGGGCAGAGAAGGCCGGATATCTTAATAGGGAAAATTGAGAGTAACTCTCTGGAGTCTTGGCTCTCTGTACCATCCTCAAGCCACTACATTATGCATTCATGGTTTTTAAAATATAATAAAAAGGCTGAAAGTAACCATTATGATAATGTCCAGGTCTCTTGACAACGCAGAACCGTAGTCTTTTCTTCAAGGATTTCTCAATAATGTATGCTGAGAATGCAATAACTTTTTTTTCCAGAAAGATTTGAAATAACACAGAGGCCGCCATGTCCCTGTATAAACTATTCTGACTTCATTACTTTTGTTTTCAATTTGGCTTTGTTCCCTCTTGAAGAGATGTGGACAATTATGAGCAATCGGTAGAGAAGTACTACGATGCCCGGTAGTTTCACTTAATTAAATTGTTACAGCAGGCAAAGAGGTTGACCACTAGGGATGGAGGAGAAATTTTGTTTAAAAGCTGGATCTATCAAATCCACACCTTCCAAAACAAAATGTGAACCAAATCACAGCTATCCTTCAAAAATGGCACTTATCTGAATTTTGCAATGAGTGTCCCAACCAAGCTGTGTTTACAAAACTGCATTTGTTGGGGCAAATTGCTTGTAAAATTGTGTGCATTGGTCAAAACTGTACATAGATAGGTGTCTGTTAGGGGGGAAATAGCACTAAATTTGTGATTCACCATATCTTAAGCAAAAAAAACAAATACATACATTAAAAACAGCATTACGAAAGTGTAACAGACAATGTGTGTGTGTGTGAGAGAGAGAGAGAGAGAGAGAGAGAGAGAGAGAGAGAGAGAGAACATCCATCGATGCAAAAAAGTCATAAATAGCTAAAAGCCAAAGGCCTAATGAAAGAAGAGGGGTTTTGCCTGAGGCCTAAAGATATGTAACAAGGGTGCCAAGTAAGCTTCATTAGGGACAGCATTCCACAAGTGGGGTGCCACCGCTGAAAAGTATGTTAGGTGCATCTGAATGCTCATTCTGCTACAGTCTGCTCACATTGTCCTTTCCATCACAGTTTATCTTTCTTTTCACTTATCACAGGGCTGCAGATGGGGAAGGCGTTTGCATCTGCGAATGCTACCTCGTAGAGAAACACCTTTCCTGAATGTGCTCATAATAGCTCAACGAAACAAGCATCCATGTGGCATAGTGATGTTGGAACAGGGAGAGCCAGGTTCAGATTGCTATTCAGCCATGAATCTCACTAGATGTCCTCAGGCCAATGGCCTGCAGCCTGATCTGCTTTGTTCACTGGAGGTTACCAGTAACTCTTTCTTCTCTCTCTCTCTCTCTCTCTCTCTCTCTCTCTCTCTCTCTCTGGCTGACTTTCCCCAGTGTGCCAGATCCTTCCAAAAGGGGTGGTTGGTGTTCTGGGACCATCTTCAAGTCCTGCTTCCAGCTCCATCATCAGCAATATCTGCGGAGAGAAAGAGGTGAGTGGTGTGAATCTTGCTCTCAGCACTGCAGCTTATGGACAGAGGCTTGCAATGCCTACATGCAGCCAAGCAACTGGAGATTAAGGGACAGGTCACAGCTCAGTGGTAGCACACTTATTTCGCATGCAGGAGTTCTCGAGATCAATATTTGTTATCTACAGTAATCTACAGCACTCTCTCTCAAGCATCGTTCTTTAACCCTGGGTCCCTAGGTGCTGTCAGGCTACGAATTCTAAGATCCCTGACTTTTGGCAAAGCCATCTGGGGACTCAAGGTAGAAGGACGCTGCTCTGAAGGGTCAGATAGCCAGGGAAGGAGGGGGGACCTCTCTGTCTGAGAACTTGGAAAGCCACTGCCAGACAATTTGCACAGTACCAGGCAGAATTGACCTATTCTGATTCTTCACTCCAAACTGGCTTTGCAGATTAACACATATCCACCCCCCTTTTTGATGTGATCATCCAAAGACGGCCTTGAAGGCGGATTTTTGTCACTGGTGGAAAAGTTTGCAAAAAGCTGGTCCCCAGATGCTGGTTTTCAGTGCATGGCAGAAATAAATCCATGTCTGATCTCCTGGCAATTATGTTAGCGCTTACGCGACTACACCTCCCCTTCCTCCCATCCTCAGTACTCCATTCCTCTTTTTTTCTTTTTCTTTTTTTGGAGTCTTACATCTAATACAAAATCCTCATGGTAGGTTTCCAACCGGTGCACTTGATTTAATGTTGGATAAGCCCCACGCTCTCTGTGCTGACCAATCCCCATTCCCAGGGAACAGAACGGAGCTCTCATAATTCACCCGCTTAACTCCTAGTCTCATCTCTCTGCCATTTAGTGGACTCTGAAACGTGTCCCTTGCCACAAGGCTTTGGGAGTGATGGGAAGTCAACATGTCAATAGGAGGCATTCGCAAATAAATTGCAGTAATTCACTGCCTTCGAGTTGCAGGAGTCAGGAGGTGTGAGATCTTTCTGTCGCCCAGCCTTTCTCCAAAGTTTTTAATTTGTGTATTGGATGCAGTTCTGCCTAGCAAGGGCAGTGTAGATGCCAGAGAGGCATGTAAAAAGTACAAAACATGGCCACAGAATTCACTTTCCGGCTTCTGTGCTTCTAAAAAGCAAGTTATTGTCCTTTATTGTGGTTGTGCCCAGACCATATATTTAAAGCACATGATACTCACCAGAGAATCTTGGGGAATGTAGTTTAACCCCACAGAGTTACAGTTCCCAGGATTCTTTGAGGGAAGCCATGTCCTTTATAAATGGATGGTATGTACAGTGCCATAAATACAAATAATTAAACAAAATCATTTTTGTCTCACCCTTCATCCCTAAGAAGATCAGAACTGAAGAAATTAAAAAGAGCCCATATAAAATGATAGCAGCATGGCATCCAAAATACCTAGGAGAGCTCAAAAGCCTGGTTTTTTAAAAAACTAAAAAAGCAGCGAGGGAGCCATACAAATTTTCTGCGGGTGGGACTTCCAGAAGCAACCCTGTCATGTTTAGCAACCCTACAAATACCTGAGAGGACAGCAAGATGGGTATCTTGTGGAAGATCTTGATTCTCAGGCAGGGGTATGTGAACAAAAGTCATCCTTTGGGTGAGCTGGACCCAAACTGTTCAGGGCTTTATAGATTAAAAACAACATTTTGAGCCCGTATTTGGAAAGGAATAGGTGGGCAGTGGGGTGGGGGAAGGGGATAACACGAACCTTGCATCACACCTTCATGAGGGTGACCAAAAAACATGCTTGAAGTCTTCCCCATCTCTGCTCACGGGGGTATTTTCTTTCAAGTCACTTTGTTAAAATTCATATCTGCTTCAGTGTCTATTTTCAAAAACATCCTCAGTTTCCTTTCACCAGGGTCGGCCCAAGACATGTTGGCACCTGAGGTGAACCACAAAATGGCACCCACACACATCAGGGAAGAAAGATCTACATCAGGAAAAGGGGGGCAGAGATAAATATATACATTTGGATCTACTGCCCCTATGGATCTTGCCACCTGAGGCAGCCGCCTCACCTTGCCTCATGTGTGGGCTGGCAATGCCTCTACCTATTTTCCATGTTATCCTTACCCAGGTGCACCTATCACCTTTTGATGCCCTTATTAGAGACTAGAAAAATATCTGTCATTATAATGGGCCTATAAAGAAACAAGGGAAGAGATGTCAACCATACTTGGAGGTTATTTAGTCCTCTGTTCTTGAAACTTTGCACCAATCATATCCCACAGAGCAAATTTTGAGCTGGAACATTGGTTAGTGGGAGTGTACTTTCCTGGTTGAGTCTCTGACACCTTCAGTTAAAAAGGGGTCTAAGGCAGTAGAGCTAGAAACTTCCTGGCCCGAGTTGGCACTTCTGGGCTAAGAGCTCCAATGGTCTGATGGCCCAGAACCATGTTTCCTAATCCATTTCCAACAGCACAGCAGCTAATTTGCAGACTCTGCCATATCTTTGGTTCAATAAAGGGACTTTCAGAAGGTCAGAACTTATGAGATCAGCCTGTAGCTTGGAGCTTTAAAAGAATTTGGCACCCATTGCAAAGGAAGCTGATTTTCAGTTCCATTGAGACCATGGGATTACGTCAATTTGCTATGTCTCTCAAGACAGCCAATTGAAAAAACATCTAGACTTTGATAGGATGGAGGGGCAAATCTCCTCAATGCTTCCTAAATGGTTGATGTGAAAGGTTTCACAGCAATTTATTTGAGTGAGTTGTGGGGTTTTTTTTAAAAAAAAATGAAGCTGTTGAAATTAGAAATGCATTAAGGTTTAAATATTTAATGATTTTCTTTGTGTCTTTGCTGAAATCTGTGATAGCATCTCTGAAGTCTTCAAAACTGTAGTGCTTTATTCCTTCTCAGTTACATTATATGCGTATTTCTTACGATTATGCTCTGCTACATACCTGGCACTTTATAATCCCTGTTAAATTATATGCATCTCTGGATAGTTTGCTTTGAGGAAACACCATGAAATGAAAGCTTAGAAGGGCAAGAAACACTCCCTTGTTGGCAACTGTAGTGGGTGCACTCTGAGCAGAGACACACAGGGGCATAGCGTGTTTTGCTGACACCCGGGGCGGCAGGCAGGGTGGAGCGCATTTGCCCAGCTCTCACTGCCCACACTGCTGGGTGGGTACTCACACACTGGGCAGGGGTGGGTGCAAAGGGTACTCTTCACTGCTGGAGTCAGGCAACGCGCAATGTGGGGAGCACCTGGTTTGCCCCCCCCTCTGATTGTGCTCCGGTCCTGGGGCAATGCCCCCCTTGCCCCCCATGCTATGCCACTGGAGACACATGACACATTGTGGCAGTGTCATGATGCCCTTCCAACTTCCCTTTCTCTGGATGCTGAGCTTCTGGCGGCTTGGGACAACTTTTCCCTCCCCTCAACTGCATCCCAGATTACTGTAGATATTATTTAAGCCAACAGAGCTTGATCAGGCTCGCTGAGAACAAAGCCATCCCCTTTCCACATAGAACTTCTGCAGTACCATGTAGCAGAATAACCCAAATAATCCTCTGCAGGTGACATTAGATAAATTATGGAGATGCTTCTCATTCAAAGGCCTGTGTGATGATTCTGCTGCTCTGAAAGCCACTGTGGGCAGCCTGTTCAGCCCAGACAACCTGCACTCCCCATTGTCACTTGGCTGCCCTCCCACCTGTTGTTGCCAAAATGCTAGAAAGGGTCATCCCTGCTGCTCACTCACCACTGCTTTCTCTCTTCTTTCTCTGCCTGTATCTATTTCTGTTGCACACTGTGTGTTTGCTGGCTTGCCCCAGTACAGATTGAGAGCATTCTTCAGTGTCAAAGCGCTGCCATTAGGAACTCCTCTTTATATTCATCCTCATTTACTTCATCTCAGTCCATTGATCTTAGCCATTTTTCATTTCTTCAAGCATTCTCAGGGCTCATCCACACTTTCCCCTCACCACATATTTTGATTGTATTGTGTACCGATTAATTCCCCCAGGCCCGAGAGCTTTTCTCCTTCTTCCGCAGTCATGCCTTGCAAAAATCTGATCTTACACCCTGACTTGAAGCAAAATCCCTCCTCGGAATTTCCGCACATCTTGTAAGATCCGATTCAGCGGGTAAGATTGGAGTATTGCAAGGCGCAACTGCAGACCAACAATAAAAGCTCTTTGACCCGCCCGTGGGAATTAATTGATACACAATACAATCAAAATGCGGGTCAAGCAAAAGTGTGGACACGCCCACAGTATTTCTGTCATAGTAAAGCGGGTATGTGGGACGCGGGTGGCACTGCGGGTTAAACCACAGAGTCTAGGACTTGCCGATCAGAAGGTCAGCGGTTCGAATCCCCGCGATGGGGTGAACTCCCATTGCTCAGTCCCAGCTCCTGCCAACCTAGCAGTTCGAAAGCATGTCAAAGTGCAAGTAGATAAATAGGTACCACTCCGGCAGGAAGGTAAATGGCGTTTACATGCACTGCTCTGGTTCTCCAGAAGCGGCTTAGTCATGCTGGCCACATGACCCGGAATCTGTACGCCAGCTCCCTCGGCCAATACAGCGAGATGAGCGCCGCAACCCCAGAGTCGGCCACGACTGGATCTAATGGTCAGGGGTCCCTTTACCTTTACCTTTAAAGCGGGTATATCCAGGTGCAGCTCAGATTGGGGAGATTGGGCACCGTGTTTCTGTGCTGCTGATCCCACACACTCCAGACCCACAAAATTATTCATCCCTGGGGTGGTGCCCTACTGACCTGTGCCGGCTGCAAGGTTGCATGACTGGAGACTTTCTTCCATGAGTGGAGGGCAGTATTTCACAGGGAAAGATCCCTGCTTCTAGTGCCAGAGAAATCTCTCCCAGTGCAGGGCAGAGGGCAGGGATGCATCGAAGAAGAATGAGCAGAATGGTTCAGGATCTAGGACCCAGAGATGCCTGGCAGGAGACAGTGTGTCACAATGTGCTGAAGCTGGGAAAGGCCCCTACCTGAGATGGAGACAGAATGGCCTCAAGGAGTCAGGAATGGAAGAGAGTTGGGGTGGGAAGGCAGGAAACCTGTCTGGCACCCAGCTGAAAATTATTGGTTTGACTGCTACCCAATAGCATTGTTGCCCTGCATTTTTTCTGCTGTGCATTCTGAAAAAGAAAAAGAAATCTCAAGAAATTGACATATTTTCACATAGAGAGGGGATGCAGGGCTTCATCCCACTTAAAAATATAAAAACAAACTTCCTATCAAGAAGATGGGTTGCACCTATTTGGGTTGAATAGCGACAAGGTTTTCCCATCCAAGTATGTATTAAATAGCAGAGCAATTGATTGTGGATTTCACCCAAAACTGCTGTTATGAACGACCACTCTGCTTGGTTTTTTTATACCCAAGCTTCAGCAGAATTTTTGCAGACTGTACATTTTACATTTGATGACCAGTTGACCTCACTGTTTACAATTTCTTTTCCCTTTCTGTGCCTGTGTAACACACACATATCCTGGACTGCACACCTTGCAGACTTTTTTCTGGAACTAGAGTGGCACCTAATAAATGTTCCGTATCCATAGGGAAAGGGCTATAGCTCGGCCACAGAGCATCTGTTCTGCATGCAGATGACTCCAGGTTCAGTCTTTGGCATTTCTGGGTACTGCCAGAAACCCTGGAGAGTTGCTGATAGTCTGTGTAGACAGTACTGAACGCATGGCCCAAGTGTAAAGCAATGCGCTACACTAATATATCAACAAAGCAGAAGAGGGAAAGCTGCTGTACAGGTTCAAAGCTGAAGCAGAGAGATGTGTAGAAAGAACAGCCCAAGGTCATCCAAGGTTCCCAGCTGAGCCAAGAGTTTGATCCCGAGTCTTTCCCTCCATACCGATCCCTTCATCCAGTTGACGGTGTTTGGCTGCGAGGCTCGGATTCCATCTGGCACCGCTGAATGATCAACAAGCCCATCCTCATCCTGTGGGCGCCCCGTCTGCTTTAGTTAAGAGAAGCTGCCTGGAGGCACACAGCCTGCCTTTCTCCCTCTTAATCAACCCCGGGCTGAGGGCCGTGGAGTGAAATCGAGGCGGATAGCAGCTTATTGCTCTTTAACTTTTCTATTACCAACCAAACTGCTTATGCCTCCAATAAAACAGCCACCGCAGCTGGTTAACAGCCTTCCCCCAAGAGGTGTGTGATTGCAGGCACAGGGCAATAGCTTCCGGAAGCCCTGGTAATGGAAGCAAAGAGGACTTGACATTTCCCCTAATGTGGCATAACCAGATGTTTCCCTTTGCCTCGTTTTATGCTTCTTCCAAATCATTTGCTTTGCAAAAAAAAAAAAAAAAAAAAAAAAGCACATTTCTCTGTTTTCCCCTTGCATCTCACAAGCGCTCTGAACCATATCATCCTCTTGGATCTTCCGTACCTGAGGTGGTCCCCTGACACCAGGTCCCCAAGATGAGTATAGGAAATAATGCTTTGAAGAAACCACTCAGTTCCCCTTGCTCAGAGCCTGGTGTCAGTGAGGTTCCCTGGGAGGCTGCCAAACTCCCCTTTCTCTCCTTTGATTTATTAATGGCAAATGAGCTATTATTAGGACTCATGGCTCTGGTCCCTCTGGAGAACGAGTCTCATGGTAGCAGATTTGTTTCTGCAAATGCAACGGGAGTGCAAACTCAAATGACTGGCTGCATTGCCTTTCATCCTTCTTAGAGACTAATAATGGGGGTGCAGTTCTGAAAGTTTTGCAAACAATCACAGAAAATCCTGCAATGAGGAAGTCCTGCAATTTTTGGATCAACCACTCCAACATATTATGCCTTGTCAACCTCTAATCTAAAGGTGGGCAGTTGAGAAAAACTCATGTAATTTATGTCTGGGGAAGTGAAGTGATTTAAATCAGTTTTGGCTGGGGGCTGTTGGGAAGGCAAGGAGGGCAACAGTAGGCAGAGTCAGAAACAATGGCAGGCAGAGCCAGCGAATTCTAGTTGTGTCCCCATCCTCCTCCTGGCAGAGTTCTGCAAGGGGAAACACTTGGACGAAGGAGGAGGAGGACAACCACATGTGGTGGTTGTGTAAAGTAATTAAGAAATTCTGGGAAATGATCTATAATGAACCAAAAAAAACCCAAAAAAACAAACTTAAGAGAATATCTCCCAAGAAACCAGAAGCTTTCCTTCTGGCAATAGTAACCACAGAAGTCTCTCTCTCTCTCTCTCTCTCTCTCTCTGGACTTCTTGCACAAAAATGGGAAACAGAAGTAGTACCGACCAAAGAGGAACGGCACTTTAAGTTGTTGTAATATGCGGAGTTAGCAGGTCTGACTAGTAAGATAAGAGAACAAGACGATCAAGAATATAAAAAGGATTGGAAAATGTTTGTGGAGTATTTTAAAAATCCGTATAAACAAGTGAACAGATTAGCAGGACTTGAAAAAGGAGGAGGAGCCTAACAGACAGTGCCACCCTCTGGACTGGGTAGCCAGCTGGGTGGCCAAATCATGGTTATATAGCAGCCATAGGCAAACTCGGCCCTCCAGATGTTTTGAGACTACAATCCCCATCATCTCTGACCACTGGTCCTGTTAGCTAGGGATGATGGGAGTTGTAGTCCCAAAACATCTGGAGGGCCGAGTTTGCCTATGCCTGTTATACAGCAAAGCTTGGAAGATTGAGGGCACACAGTGCATTGTTAAACTATGGCACTTGCTCTGATGGCCAACAGCTCAGACTGCTTTAAAAGAAGATTGGACAAATACATGGAAGAGAATTCTATCAATGGTTACTAGCCAGGATGGCAACACTGCCTCCATGCTCAGAGGCAGTAACAGGCGGCATTGTGGGGAGGGGGGCGAGCTGCTGGGGTGATGGCCCAAGGTGCCTTTTTGGGGGGATACTGCTCACGCCGCCCTGCCAGTCCTGCGCCACTTTGCAAGTCTGGGATCTGATCTGAATGATTCTTCAGGAGAATCATGCAGACCAGATTCCAGCATTGCGAAGCAGCGCAGGACTGGCAGGGTGGCATGAGGAGGATGCAACAGCCATGTGCTCTTTGGTCATGCCCTCACTTCTCATGCCACTCTGCCAGCCCCAAGTCACTTTGCGAGCCTCAGTGGCGAGGGCTGGGCTGGTGTGGCAGGCTCCGTTCACCCTCCACCCCAGGTGCCAGCAAACCATGCTATGCTACTGGTCAGTAGTGCTTCTGAACCCAGGAGGGGAGAGTGTTCTTGGGTCCTGTTTGTGGATGTCCCACAGGCATTTGGCTGCCCACTGTGGGAATAGTTTACTAGCCATTGGCCAGATCCAGCAGCATCTTTTATGTTCTTATTATTTGGGCATCTTGCACTTTATTACCATTTAATTTTCCTTTTGGAAAATGCATTCACCACTTGGAGGGGAGTTTTTCAGAAAGGATCAGTTTATCTACATTTTATCACCACTGTCACCACCTCTGTATCTTAAAAGCAAATCCAGTGGATGCTTTTGTCCAATGTAACAGGCTCTTCTGATGATGTTATGACTAGCTGTTAAGTATAAGAAAAAGGCAGCTGGGGAGGTGGCAGGATGAGGCCCCATTCACCCTAATGCACCAGCCTCCACCATTGTGTGTATTCCCTGGATGATTTATATATACATTTTCCTTTCTCTCCTCCTTTCAGGTTCCCCATTTCAAGGTTGCCCCCGAAGAATTCCTCAAGCTCCAGTTCCAGAGATTCACGACTTTGAACCTCCATCCCAGCAACACTGACATCAGCGTGGCTGTTGCTGGGATCCTGAATTTCTTTAACTGCACCACTGCCTGCCTCATCTGTGCCAAAGCTGAATGTAAGTTGCTTTGGAAGGCTGCTCACAGAGCCAAGTGTCCACCCTGTGGCGTTCCAATTTGTACAAATCGTCAAGACAGTGATGGTTGAGACCGGAGACAGAAAATCCCACAAACCCCTCATCCCATGCCTGGCAGCAAAAAACACAATTGATTAAACAACTAATTGTTTGCTCCTCTTTTGTAACTCCCAGAATCAGTGACCTGAGGAAGCCGCTTCACTCTACCTAAAGATAGGGCTGGCACACACCTTTGTGGCAAGGGCAGGTGGTGGGAGAAAAGGGAAGCAAAGCCTTATCATGGAAGCTAAATAAAATCTTTCCTCTTAAAGTCTCTGAAAATCTTTAAATGAAGCAAAGTACCAGACTTTGTATGATGAAAGACAAGCTGTGAAGCTTTGTGTATTCAGCAAATATGATGTCCAACACTGAACAGTGATTTCGGATATTGACTACTGTTTCATAGAATTCTTCATCAGCGTGGTGGGAAGATATAGAATTGCTTCATAAACTGAAAATGCAGGTCATCGTCTAAAAATTTTATTTTCAGTTTATGAAGCAATTCTATATCTTCCCACCACGCTGATGAAGAATTCTATGAAACAGTAGTCAATATCCGGAATCACGGTTCAGTGTTGGACATCATATTTGCAGAATACACAAAGCTTCACAGCTTGTCTTTCATTGTGCAAAGTCTGGTACCTCGCTTCATTTAAAGATTTTCAGAGACTTTAAGACTAAAGATTTCATATAGTACTTGTTATGGTTTGAAGGAATTCTATAAAAGATTGTCTATTGCGTACTGCCTAGATATTGCTGACGTTCTCTTTGCAACACAGGGGTTTGTTTGGTTACATATCATGGAAGCTGGCTAGCAGTCAAGGGAATTCTTATTGTGAACAAACCTACACTGAATTGATTCTCGTAATTTCAGAGCGCATACATTTTGATGCAGAATTCAGATTTCGTTGCCTTTCATTTTGTCTCTTGTGCAAAGTATATAGGGCTCTTCATGCCATAACAAATGTGAAACAACAGAGCTTCACTTGCCTGCTCCCTTCCACTTACCACCCAATGTCTGCAACCTTCTGAAAATGAATAATAGTGTACGTGCATGTCTTCCTCCATGTGTTTGCCTGATACATTCAGGGCCCCTCTAGACTAGTGTATTATTGTGAGTGCATTCTGAAAATATGGCCAAATTCACACACTATATCTAAAGCCCTATGATACCACTTTAAACAGTCATGACTTCTCCCAAATCATCATGGGACCTGTAGTTTGTTTAGGGGGCTACAGGTTGTTAGCAGCCTCCCTCATACTCCTCCCAGGGCTACAATTCCCATAGTTCCCTGTATAGAGGGATTGCTTGTTAAACTGCTCTAGGAATTGTAGCTCTGGGAGAGAAATAGGGGTGTCCTAACAATTCTCAGCAGCCTTAACAAACGACACTTCCCACTTCTTGGGGGGGGGGGGGAGTCATGTCTGCTTATAGAACTTTAAATGTATGGTGTGAATGTGGCCATATTCTTGACCCAACAATACTGCATTATTGGCAAATTTATTCTTCTTAGGTTGCTTCTGGGATTCTTCCCCAATGCTACCACACTATTGCTGTCTGGAGGGGCTCCGGTGCGACAAAATAAACCAGAACGTGTGTGGTATAAAAAAAAAGTACAGGATTTCAGCAGGAAGCTACAAGATATGCACTGAGAGGAGATGAAGTAGTGCCATTGCCCCAAAACTTTTGCATGCACAGACAGCATTGAAAGCGGAATGTATTCATGCACACTCTGCAGGTTGATCGCTGTGTGTATAAATTTATTCTCTGCGTACATGCCCTTATGTGCTAACCCACAGGTGCTGCACACTGGAAGGGTGTAGAATGCAAGCGGTGTACACAAATGCCTGGCACTGTTCTGTCCCTGGTTAATTTGATCCTTCATTTAACAGGATCAAAAAAGCTCAGGAACCAAATCGCTTTTACAATAGCACGGCACCCAGCCGTCTATTGAGTCAGGTTCGATTGCTTTAATCAGGTCGATTGGATGAACCGGTTGCTGACTGGGGTGCAGTGGTGTGGAAGAGGGAAATGACCCTTCACAGATAAAACTGTGGTGTTGCCCTGCAAGCCTTGATCATGGGCAGCCTTGGGGATGCCCCATCTTCGAAGGCACAAGGGAGAAAGAGCTGCAGTTCAGCTTCCTTTTTTTCTTTTCAAATCTTTCTTTCTTTGAAGGAGGAGTGGAAATTCAGCACTGAATGAAGACACCTCTGTATGCAATGAGAACTCAGTTGAGACAGGGATGGACTCCATCCCCCCCCCCCTTTTCTAATGTGGGCAACATGGAGTTGATGATTTATGGCTGCTTGTCAACCTTAAGGGGGGAAAATAGGAGGGAGTTTTGTGGGTTAATGGCAGAGTGGCAAAATTAAGCTGTGTTGCGCTAGCTCTGAAGCCAGGGAAACAAGGGCAATCCTTCAAGGCTGAGATTCTGTGGGATTCCAGGAGGAGATGGGGCAGGGGAGGGTCAAGAGCAGGTCTCCAGCTCAGATGTTGCCTCCACTGTTTCCCTCCTCACAGGGAGAAATGAGTTGTGATTTCCCACGTCTGTTTAAAAATGGTTTCTCGCTGATCCTAGGGGATATAAAGCCTGCTTTAAAGTTCCCAGTCTTCGCTTTTTCCCATGGTGGTGCAGGGGAGTGCAGAGTCCTAAAACTTCTTTACGATCTCTCGGGAGACCAATGAGAATCCCAGGAGTCAATTGACAGAATATATGCTCAACAACATAAAATATGCTGTGCACACAAGACAGGCCCAGATTCAATCTCCAGCAGGGCTGGGTGCGAGAGTCTTCCTGAGATTAAGGAGAGCTACTGCCAGATCATGATGGTCTTGATCATAGCTGTCAACGTTTCCCTTTTTTAAAGGGAAATTCCCTTATTCTGAATAGGATTCCTCACAAGAAAAGGGAAAAGTTGACAGCTATGGTCTTCATGGGAGAATGGTCTGATATAATACAATGCAGCTTCAGACATTCAGATGATGCCTGCTTTTCCCCCAGCACATTTCTGGAAACCCTATGGGCTAGGAACATGACTTGGTTTGTTAAAGAAAGTCAAGAATCTCGGGGTGCCGGTTTCCAAGTCAGCACTGTGCAATTGTAGATTCATGGGATAGACAAAAGTGTTACCACTGCACATTCTCCGAGCCATGGGAGCCGACTCCTAGGGGCCGATGTGCCTTCAGCCGCCCCCAATAAAAATTTGAAGGGGTTGCCCTCCAAAAACTTAATTTGCATTGCCATTCAAGTGCCACATCTTGTGATTGATTATGTGAGGGTGGGGCTTACCTGGCCCCCACCAATATTCAAGTTAGGACCCCTGCTCCAAGCCTTATGCCCAGGTCTGCCTCTATGTTGTGGGAGCACAGATAATTTTGCCTGAGCATCCCAGCTTTGATCTGCATTTTAAGAAAACATCAAGTCACTGCCCCATATAGATTGTGAAGGTAGGCTTACAAACAAGTGGGCCATGCATCTGTTCAAATCTCAGAAACCAGAGGGATGAATGAATAAATTTACCAGCAGCTGGGGCCTGAGCTTGAGTGCCCTACATAACACTTCCCCATGAGAAAATCTGCATAATGTATACTGGTTGTAGAATTTAGCTTTTTCTGAGTGTGTAATTTGGGGGTTTGAGTGGAAGCAGAGGGTATACCTGACAGTGACCTAGCCCAGTTCTTTGCCCAAGAGGCCTTCTTTCCCATCAGATAACTAAACAGACTGCCGCTCGCAGCAGAGGAATGACTCTAATGCAGCCCACGTCTGATTCTGCCTCTCCCTTCCTTGGTGGTCCTCGTTTATGTACTTCAAAGTTTCAGGGAGGTTCCTACAAGACCCGGCTCATGTTCAGCCTGTAAAACAGGCCCTTGAAAGAGCATCCTTCTGTTGGCGACAAGTGCTTCAGAGCCTCGTGTTAGCGGAACAGAAGGAAATCTCTTTGGATAGGAACAGGCCCCTCTCTTTCCTTGTACAGACTAGGAGCCCTGAAGGATACAGCTGTCAGAGAAGACAGTAGTCTGGGGTGAAGGAGCTGGAGTTAGGAGAGGAGGGCCCAGAATATAATATTATAAAATCATGCATGATTTGGCAGTTCTCTTATTGCGAGAAGTGAGGTTACAGGGAACCAGGAAGAGGGCCTTCTCCATAGTCACGCCCGCCCTGTGGAACACCCTCCCATTAGATGTCAAGGAAATAATAATAATAATAATAATAATAATACATTTTTTATTTATATTCCTCCCTCCCCAGCCGAATCTGGGCTCAGAACAACAATAAAAGTAACACAGTTTACATAAAATCAATTAATTGAAATGCATTCTAAAATCAATTCAAAATAAAAATAAAAATAAATAAATAAAATCAATTCAAAATCAAATTAATGGCAACCATTGGGCTAGAGTTCTGTGAGGATTACTGAAGAAGGGGGTCAGACTGTGCCTTGGCCAAAGGCCTGGTGGAAGAGCTCTGTCTTGCAGGCCCTGCAGAAAGATGTCAAGTCCTGCAGGGCCCTAGTATCTTGTGACAGAGCATTCCACCAGATCGGGGCCACTATCTGGCTTTTAGAAGACATCTGAAGACAGCCCTGTATAGGGAAGTTTTTAATGTTTGCTGTTTTACCCAGTCAGAAGGGTGGCATATAAATAATAATAATCTGGGGTTCTCTGAATGCACCCCAACATAAAGAGATTTAGGAACTAGATACCACTCTAACTAAGCATGCTCTGTCCTTATTTCTTGCATTTCATTTTCTTGTATTTGTAACTCACCTTTCATCCTAGGAGCTTTTAAGTCGGTATACATGGCTTTTCCCCCACACCCCATTTTATTCACACAACAGCATTGTGAGGTAGGTTGGGCTGAAGTAGAAGAGTCATAGAATTGTAGAGTTGGGTGGAACCATTAGGATCATCTAGTCCAAGCTCCTGCAATGCAGGAATATGCAGCTGTCCCATACGGGGATCGAACCTGCAACCTTGCTGTTACCAGCACCACGCTATAACCAACTGAGCTATAGTGACTGTCCAAGGTCACCCAGCAAGACACAGCTGGCTGTGGTTTAAAATATGAGGCTGCACATACACCATACATTGAAAGCAGAATTCTCCCCCAAGAAAAATATAAACCTGGGAACTGTAGTTTTTAAAGGGCCCTGTGAGGGATAAACTACAGTTCCCAGGATTATTGCTGGGTGGAGAGGAGGTGTGGATTAGTTTAACCTCCAGTTTGCTAGTAAAACTGAATTAAAGGGTAAAGGGGACCCCTGACCATTAGGTCCAGTTGTGACCGACTCGGGTTGCAGGGCTCATCTCGCTTTATTGGCTGAGGGAGCCGGCGTACAGCTTCTGGGTCATGTGGCCAGCATGACTAAGCTGCTTCTGGCAAACCAGAGCAGTGCATGGAAACGCCGTTTACCTTCCCGCCGAAGCGGTACCTATTCATCTACTTGCACTTTGAGGTGCTTTCGAACTGCTAGGTTGGCAGGAGCTGGGACCGAGCAACGGGAGCTCACCCCGTCGTGGGGATTCAAACTGGCAACCTTCTGACTGACAAGCCCTAGGCTCTGTAGTTTAACCCACCATGTCGCAAAATGATGCATGTCTCAAAAATTTGTCGCCAACATGAAACGTTTGGAAAGCTCTGCTCTAGCTATTTCACCCACGTGTGATCAGAAGGAAGCAAGGAAGCGCAAGTGGGCAGGTCCTGCAGCAGAAAGGCAAGGATTCAAAGGGACAGAGCCAGATGAATGTGGTCCAAGATAGGCTGGCGGTCAGAGCAGGCAGATGAGGAAGGAGAGAGGGAGAAGGGAAGGGAAGGGAAGAGGAGAGGAGAATCTGTTCAGCAGCTCTCCAAGAAGTATGAGATGCTCAAACTAAGGAACAAAGCCTGGAGTCATAGTTATATATCACCAACCACACCTCTGCTGCTTGGACTAGTCATGTTGTATGGATGCTTGATTATCATCTTCCAAAGCAACTACTCTACTCTGAACTTAAAAATGGAAAGTGTAATGCTGGTGGTCAACAAAATGCTGGTGGTCAAAGACTCTCTCATGGCAAATCTTTTTTAAAAATGTAGTATGAACACTGACAACTGGGAAACACTGGCCTGCAAGCGCTCCAATTGGAGAACAGCCTTTGCCAAAGGTGTCATGGGTTCTGAAGACGCTCAAACTGAGGACGAAAGAGAGAAACATGCTAAGAGGAAGGCACGTGTGGCAAACCCTCACCATGATCAACTCCCACCCGGAAACTATGTCCCCACTGTGGAAAGACGTGTGGATCCAGAATTGGCCTCCACAGCCACTTACGGACTCAATTTTATAACCGTGTTTATGGAAGACAATATTTCTTGGCTACAAGTGATCACCAAAGAAGAAGAAGCTTCGATTGGCTGTGCTGATGAGTCACAGTACCTTTCTTGGTCATCACCTGGATGGAGCTACAGTACAGGAGACATCAGGTCAAGCACTCTCCCTTGGCCTAGTGGCAGCTCTGGTGATGCAGTGAGTTAGGCGCCAGGGACCTTAGTTATGAAATAAAAAGCACTTGGGATGAGGCACATGGTGTTTGAATAGTCCTTAGTGAAAGGGCAGGAATGGCATGTGCTTCAGTCATCCAGGGCTTAACACTTCATTTCCCACAAGGCAGCTGCCTGGTGCAGCCCCCTCCCCTTCTAGATCTCCTTGCAAGTATCCTGATCCTTCCCAGGCTTCAGATCCTGGAGCATGCTTTCCTCCAGCCCCTATTCTTTGGCTTTGCCCCCTTACCCTTCCGCTGGCAGATCCCTGGAAGTTGGCCCCTGTCCCACAGCAATTAGCAGCTACCAGGCCAGGCCATATTCTGCTGGTCAAGACAGTAAAATAAATGGAGAAAGAGGCAAAGATTTATGTTTATTGGGGCAGGTGGGAGGTCTCGCCTCCTAAGAGGCAGCGATTCCCTCTGGTGTTTTCCAGTTTTATGTCTAATTTCAATTCCCCTCCAATAAAATTAGATCCTGCTCCTTAATTTTACAGCCCTGCATTTATGAGACTGGTTGGAAAACACTGCCTGCCTAATTCAATGGCTGAATGGAACTGCAATTTATGTTGAGCTTTCATTGCTCCTCTCTTGATTAGTTGTGCCCCTGCATGCACACACAGAGACAGACAGACAAACAGACACACACACACACACACACACACACACACACACATTTTATTCCTACTCTATCTGAGTGCGGCTATAAAATAACAGTGCAATGTTAAGCTGGCCTCATTTGCCCACACAGTCATTGAATCTAAGTGGCTGAGGCAGCTGTCCTTGGTTTTGTATATAAAGGATCTGTGATGTCATCATGTCGCTGTAATTCTGCAATGGTTGGACTTCACCTGCAAAGGCACACTCCCCCATGGTCTCCTGAGACAGACAGATGCCAACAACCATTATGCATTATTTGTGGACTGAACACAATAGCAAATACCAATTCCATTTTCTGGATTGATTTCCATTCTGGGCAGGAGATGAATAGACAAACACCAGCAAGTTCCTTTTCCATTGGAATTCTCTGAGATCCATGGTTGAGCTATCTAGCAGTTCAGGTTTAGCAAAGTTTTTCAATGAAACATGCTTTTATTGGCTGTTGGAAGAATTCTAATAAGACCCTAGAATCAGAAATTCAAATGTAGAATTGATCGTTAAACATATGGATCCAAGGTTTTGTGTGGTCTCCTTCTTACTGCTTAGATCACTACTATCTAAACACACTAATGCAAAAGAGCTGTTCACCTGCTGACTTGCAAAAAGGCTTACATTGATCTAGCAAGCTCATCTCTTGGAAAACTCTCTCTCTCTCTCTCTCTCTCTCTCTCTCTATATATATAGATAGATAGCCAAAAGAAGGTAGGGAATGAGCTTTAACATCAACTTCCCTCCCTTTCAGAATGGAGAAGAAAGACTCCTCAATTGCTTGTGAATGTAAATTTCATTATGTTTACAATGGAAGTCATGTTTTCTTTTTTTTTTAAATCAAGAGGTGCTTTTTTAATAGGAGCAAAAAGGAGTCATTTAGAGCTTGTGTGTATGCACACACGTGCACTTAGCTCAAGTTAGTAAAATGCTTCAAATACTTAATGTCTCTAGCGGAAGGAATCACAAAAGATTACTGGTTGCATGATTCCTCCCTAAAATAAACATCATTTCCCAGCAAAGGCCAGAGGGGAGAAATGTGAGCCGTGGGTGGCTTTAAACCTACACAATTGTGAAACAGGGATAAGCACTGTTTTGACAGCTTAAGTGATGCCTAAGTGACAAGGAGGCCTCCTGCATAGTACTAAATCCCACCTTTAGTAAAAGAAATTCTGCTCCTTCGCTATTGCTGTAGGATTAATCTTCAAATGAATTCCTATCTCAGTAAAGGGTGAAAAGAAGAAAAGAGGGCAGAGGCAATGTGAAGGGATTTGCATAGGCAAATAGGTAGCCCAAGGAAGAAGGAAAAACCTTCCGCCTGGTAGTGCTTCCTCATTGCTTTCATGCAGGCATAGGTAAACTCAGCCCTCCAGATGTTCTGGTACTACAGCTCCCATCACCCCTGACCACTGGTCCTATTAGCTAGGGATGATGATGTTAGCTAGGAAGATAGGAGCTTCCTTCAGCCAATCAGAAGCTGCACCTTGGTTTCCTAACATTTTGGAAGTCGAACAGACTTCTGGAATGGATTCCATTCGACTTCCGAGGTACCACTGTGGTTTACAACAGAAGCATAGATTTACCGCGAATTTTACCAGTCCTCAAGCTTTTTATAGCCAGCGCTTTACATTAATGTAGCTATGCTTTTCCTCCATGGTCAGAGGCAGCAATGCTTCTGAAGACCAGTTGTGGGAAGCGACAGGAGTGAAGAGAGCTCTTGAGCTTGGGTCCTGTTTGATGGTTTCCCACAGGCATCTGGGTGGCCACTGAGATAGCAGGATGCTGGCCTTTTTTTCTGATATATTGAGGGTTGTCGTATACACAGGTTAATATGCTAAGTAAGCGAGAGTAGGTGCTGCGGAGGTAGCAGTGAAATGTCGGAGAGGAGGCTGCTTACCCGCTCTTCGCAGCTTAGGAAGAGTACCGTATTTTTCGCTCTATAAGACGCACCAGACCACAAGACGCACCTAGTTTTTGGAGGAGGAAAACAAGAAAAAAAATATTCTGAATCTCAGAAGCCAGAACAGCAAGAGGGACTGCTGCGCAGTGAAAGCAGCAATCCCTCTTGCTGTTCTGGCTTCTGGGATAGCTGCGCAGCCTGCATTCGCTCCATAAGACGCACACACATTTCCCCTTACTTTTAAGGAGGGGAAAAGTGAGTCTTATAGAGCAAAAAATACGGTATTTGGCGAGTGCCAGTATGCGGTGTATTACGGCACCAGTTCTGTCAGCCAGAGCGGGGGATTCTCAAAAGCTGCTCAACAGCTCAGCGAACTTACAAAAGAAGCTTAACAACTGTTGAGGGCTCCCAAAAATAGGGGCCGTCTTATACATGAGGTCATGTTATACACAGGAAAATACGGCACATGCTTTCTTGGACTTCTGCAGAGGTGACGGATGCATGTTTGATACCCTTTGAGACCTATGTATACAGATCCCCCCCCCCCGATGTCTCTGGGGGTTTAATGCACAGATAAGCTGGTGTTCGTGCCAAGGCTCTGGCCAAGACACTTTGGCACCTGAGATGAACCACAAAATGGTGCCTCCTTCCCTGCCAGGGAAGAAGGGGTGAGTGAAGATCTACATCAGGAACAGGTGGGGATAGAGATCTGCATTGGAATCTGCTGCCCCTGTGGATCCTGCCGCCTGAGGCGGTCATTTCACCTTGCCTCATGAGTGGGCTGACCCTGCTCCTTGGAATGGAGAGATGACCTGGACCATCAATATTATCACTTGTAAACATCCACAGTCATCCAGAGGAGCACTAGTTGTCCCCCATGTTTCAGAAGCTCCACTGGCTTCAAACTAGAAGTCGGGCAATGTGTCACTGGTCCCATGCTATGGAACATCCTTCTAGCAGAGCTTAGCCTCAGGACTAAGTTTCAGAACACCTTGAACACCTTTTTATGCCAACTTACCTATTTAGTTCTTTGAGGTTGGCATCCATCCATCTGAATAGGATATAATGGAAGAGGTGAAGTCAAACTGTTGGAGTTACAGCACCTGCTGTGGTTGTAGAGACCGATACAGGGGAGACATGTTTTGTTGCAGCTGGGCAGATGAAGGCATGCAGCTGTGCTGATGCAGGTGTGCTCTTTAAATTTTATTAAATTGAGCCAGTTATTTTTATTGTTACAGAGGAACTGAGGGAAGGCAGGGCCTTCCCAAAGCTCCAGGACATTATTTCATGGCTGAAAGCTTTACATCTATTGATTAACAGCATGAATCATGAATCCATTTATTACTGAATAAAATTCTGGATTTCTTAATCAGGTTCCATCTGATTTTAATTCCAGTTCTGCCTGGTGAAAAGTACCACAGTAGGAGGGAGGTGGAAGAAGGAGGAGGTTCAGCAAGAAGATTGTCCAAACATGAGCTCGTTTGTCTGGGTTATTCATTTGAGAGTAACTATTATCTTCATTAAATATCCTCAAAATGTCACCTGCAGCAAGTTATTGCAATTGTTACTTTAATCATTTAAAAGTGAGGCAGTTAATCAACGAAAAACATTGCTTTCAGAAGCAATCGATTCAAGGGGAACAGTATTATAGATGCCAGTCTTTGATTGTTATGGACGAAAAGACTGCACACACAGTTTTACATGGATTTTGAGTGTTTGGGGCGTAAATGTTGCTTTAATCAGTGTGTTTTATTGTATTTATTTTACTGCACAAATTCACACAGGTAGATAATAGTCCCTCACATACACATGCTATATTTCTGTCAGGCAAGGTACTTTAAATTACACAGGCAGAGCAGTGGTAGTACAGTTCAGGTGGGTGGCTCAGACTACCATTGTAACAGTCAAATGCTCTATTCATTATAAAAATGAAATGATTTGTCATAACTGGATTAATTTTGGAACAGAAAACCTAGCTGCTAAATGCTAGAAGCTGACAGAACTTTCAGAAAAGTCAAAGAAAAGTGTTGGTTTCCAAATTTGCTGAAATCTCCTTCTCTAGTCCAGTCCCTGCAATGCAGGAATAGGCAGCTGTCCCACACGGGGAATCGAACTTGCAGCCTTGGCATTATCAGCACCATGTTCTAACCAACTGAGCTATCCGGACAATGGCTACCTAGTGGCATGACACAGCACTTCCCCTGAAAAACAACCCAATATACACTCATAAAGTACTCAGAAGCAAGCAACAAGGAAAGTAAAGGGAGAATGCCAATTTGGGAACGCTAATAATAATAATAATAATAATAATAATAATAATAATAATATATTTATACCCCGCGCATCTGGCTGGGTTTCCCCAGCCGCTCTGGGCGGCTTCCAACAGGAGATTAAAAATACATTAAAACATCAGTCATTAAAAGCTTCCCTAAACAGGGCTGCCTTCAGATGTCTTCTAAAACTCTGGTAGTTGTTCTCTTTGACATCTGGTAGGAGGACGTTCCACAGGGCGGGTGCCACTACCGAGAAGGCCCTCTGCCTGGTTCCCTGTAATCTCACTTCTCGCAGTGAGGGAACCGCCAGAAGGCCCTTGGTGCTGGACCTCAGTGTCCGGGCAGACCAATGGGGGTGGAGACGCTTCTTCAGGTATACTGGACTGAGGCCGTTTAAGGTTTTAAAGGTCAGCACCAACACTTTGAATTGTGCTCAGAAACGTACTGGGAGCCAATGTCTTTCCAGACCGGTGTTATGTGGTCTCGGTGGCCGCTCCCGGTCACCAGTCTAGCTGCTGCATTCTGGATTAGTTGTAGTTTCCAGATCACCTTCAAAGCACATCTGAGACATTGAAGGATGTCTCAGAGATGGGAAGGTTGCAGGCAGGGGAGGAATGGTAAGTGAGACAATGATGAACCCAGATGAAGTTGTGCAGTGATGCTTCAGCATTTGCAGGGAAATGAGGGGGTTTTAGAAGTTGGAAAGGTGGCAGGAGAGGATTAGAACATTTTATTTATTCATGTAACTAAATGTATATACAATTTGATTATAAAAAAGAGAAAGCCTTCCAGTAGTTTACAAAAAGAATGCAACAGAAAAATTATCAGTTAAGAACAACTATTTAAAGCATTCAAAAAATAATCAAGATCATTGCTAAAAACCAGCTTAACATTCTACATGTCTAGGTAGGCTTGTCTAAAAACAAAAAATGTTTTTAGCAGACGCCAAAAAAAGTGCAGTGAAAGTTCAAGGCTGATGTCAATAGGCATGGAGTTCCAAAGTTTGGGTGTTGCCACCCTAAAAACATCAGTTTCTTATAACAGCAGAATGAGTGTTACGTGCCACTTGGAGCAGTGCCAGTTCCATAAATCAAAGCTATCAAGTGGGTGCATATAGGGAAAGGTGATTTCGCAGGTAAACTGGTCCCGAGATGTTAAGGGCTTTATGTATTATTGGTAACACCTTAAACTTGGCCCAGTAGAAAATGGTCTTTTCCATTTCTCTCACCTGCAGGCCTTCTAAACCTGGAGAAGCTGCTCCGCCAGTTCCTGATCTCTAAGGAAACTCTCTCGATCCGGATGCTGGATGACAGCCGGGACCCCACACCGTTGCTAAAGGAGATCAGGGACGACAAGACGGCCACCATCATTGTACACGCCAATGCTTCCATGTCCCACATCATCCTTCAGAAGGTAAGAGGCAGGCGACTATTCATCAGCTGAGCTTGCCAAGGTTGGGATGGGAGCACCAGGTAAACACGCTGATCCCAGGCTTACTCAATGAAACGGACTGGCAAGTAGGTTCAGGGCTGACAAAACATGCAATTATATTACAGAAATCACTTCCGCGAGGTGGGGTGATGTCTATCAGCTTTGATTATCTTTTTTTTTTTTTTAAAGGTTTAGACAAATACATGGAGGACAGGCCTGTCACTCTATCAGCCTCCCTCAACATGAAGCCCTCCAGATGTTGTGCTGGGAGAGGGCTGATGGGAGTTGTAGTCTAAAACAACTAGAGGACTTCTACATTACATGGTGCTTGTGACACCCACATACATTTCCATGGATGTCTATCCACATCCGAACTTCAGTCTCTGGGACCTGTTGTTCGAGAGCAGTCTGTATAAAACAGTGCACGGGATTTTTTGTTTTAAGCCTGTGGCCAATATATATATATATATATTGTTTTGTTTTCCCCATGTTTTAACAGCTTTCTTTAAAAATTGATCATTTTCTCTCTTTTCCACAAGATTTTTTTCTTTTCTTTCTCTCTGCGAAAGCCTTTGGCTTTAAATCTTTGGCTGAGCTCCCAGCCAGTCCATTAGAAAGGGAAACAATATTAACAATTTATAAACAACAGTTTGGATCTGCAGCCTCATCAACACACGCTGGTGAGCACAGACGTATGGTTTAGGAAAGCGTGAGATTGCTTTGTGGTGGTATTCATTTCACGTATCCCGGAGCGGAAGAGAGGGAGCCTTTTTTCCCCTGTGGAACTTGCCAGTGTACAGAGTCCCGTGATATTTTGAAAGAACTGCCAGGGAAAGTGGGACTTGAGTCAGAAACTTCATAATATGTGGTTGGTTGGGACCTAGTGGAGCACTCTGCCCAGGAGTATATATCATTATTATTATTACTTTATTATTACAGTTTATTCCCTGCCCTTCACCTTAAAGTCCCAGGGTGGGTTACAACTATTAAGACACAATATTAATATTGTGTGCCAAGGCCCCGTGCCCTGCAGTTCCCCATTGATTAATAAACACACCGACATGAGTATTTAGGGTTATGGGCTAAAACAGACCACAACTTTATTGGTTAAAGAAGGGAGCGATTTGGCTTAGGCATTGGATGAAACTGGGCTATATCTTGACTCCCAGCCATCTGCAAGGAGTCAAACTAAGGGTAAACCACAAGAAGGGGGAGTCCTATGACTTACATCAAATAGGGGCACCCTGAGGGTCATGGCATGGCCCTAACCCACACCCGGGCTTCAGACAGAATCCACACCCTTGGATTCCTTTAACAGGATACCCTTATCAAGAAGGGGCAGGCAGAGGCTACAACCTCCCCTCCCTTATACAAAGGCTTACCCAATGCCTAACCTTGCAAAGTTGTGACGATTGCTACAAGGTAGGTGAAAACCAAGTGGAGGCGAGAGAGGGAAGCTCCTAGCGAAAAAGGGAAGCCCATAGATTGGCCAGGCAGGGGGGACGCGGCTGGGGTTGGCACGGAGTAGGTATCAATCCCTCACCCCCGATCTGGGTCACTACAGGGGTCCAGATGCCAGCCTGCAATGCCACCCAATGTAAAAGGTGAGCAATCTTAAAACACAATATTATAAAAACCCCAGTTTAGAAGAACTTAAAATTACAAAAATAAGGTGGGTCCTAAAATCCTAAATCTCAAGTGTCAAAAGCCAGGGTGAACAGGTGCATCTTCAGTATTTGCTGAAAACTGTGTAATGTAGGTGTCAGAAGGGATTTCCACAACTTAGGGGCTGCCACAGAGAAGGCCCTCTCCCAGTCTGCCACTGTCACCACCCTGAGTGTTTGAGGGCAGAGGCACTACCAAGAGGCCTCCCTCACCCCATTGATCTTAGCACCCAAGAGGATCTGTAGGGAAGAAGGCGGTCCTTTGGGTATTTGAGGCCCAAGTCATTTATACTGAGGCCTCAGTGCCAATTTCTGTGCAAAAAGTCATTGCTTTGTGATCTGCCCTGTATTGCCCCTGTTTCTGTTCTGCTGCACTTTGTCTTCTACCCCAAACTACATTATTCGTCTCATTGTCCGCTATGGCAAGATTTCGTAACGTGTAATTACTTATACAAATTATATACAGTGGTACCTCAGGTTAAGTACTTAATTCGTTCCAGAGGTCTGTACTTAACCTGAAACTGTTCTTAACCTGAAGCTCCACTTTAGCTAAAGGGGCCTCCTGCTGCTGCTGCGCCGCCGGAGCACGATTTCTGTTCTCATCCTGAAGCAAAGTTCTTAACCCGAGGTAATATTTCTGGGTTAGCAGAGTCTGTAACCTGAAGCGTATGTAACCTGGAGTGTATGTAACCCGAGGGACCACTGTAAGTACATTGTCATTAGGTTATTCCGTTCCATTCATTTCAGTGCAATGAAAGCACAATGCCAATGCGGCTGGAAAATAACTGGTCTCACTTTATTGGAATGCATTACTGGTCTCATTTTCTTCAAACCTTAAGTTTCTCTCCTTCCCATTTTGTAGTGAATTTCATTGTGCATTTTCTAGTACTGGATCATACTAGAGTAGGGTTGGGGAAACCTGTGGTCCTCCTACTGTTTTGGACCCTGTCTCCAAACTGCCATAGCCACAATGGTCAATAGTGAGGGATAATAGCAATTGTGGTCACTGGAGGGCCACAGGTTCCTCATCTCTGGTCTAGAAGATTTGTGAAGACTCTTGAATATAGCTTTGCACACGGTTAACTGGCTAGGCTGCTGGAATCACTCTGCACTAAGTCATTGTCACATTAATTGTTAAGAAATTGTCACTTATCCTCCAGTTCATGGAGCCCTTGTTGCTCAGAAATTGTACAAAAACATAAGCAATCATTCCTTATTGCTGAGGGAAAAGTTCTCCCAGAAAAGCTGCATGCCTGTGTGACTGCATCTCTGATGTCGATTAATGGTTGTTTTCCCCATAGGGAGCAGAGATGAAGAGTGCAGCTTGGTGAATGTATCTGTATTTAGAAACTCCCCGCTGCCTGCCTGGGCTTTCAGATCAAAAGTGGCAGATTTTGTGTTCATGCAAAGTTGTCCCCATTATTAGTCATTGCAGGTACAGATCAGCTTGTCTTCTGTCCGCAGACAAAGGTCAAAAATAAGTTGCTAACGGAGTCTGCCCAGTTCTCGGAGAGAGATCAGAGATATCTTCTGCAAGCTAATGGGTCTCATCAGTGCACCACTGCATTATTTTAATTGCTCATCAGCCAAGTAGCTGGTGTGTACATGTGTGAATTAGAATCAAAGGACACCCTTTGGTTTTGACCTTTCGTATTTTGCTTAAAAACCTCAACCTGTTGCATTTTGTGTGGGAAATTAGAGCAAAGATGTGGCTTCTCTTTTCTCCCTCCCTCTTTCTCTGCGGAGTCAATAAAGGATTTGAATGAATTCGCTCTGTATTAAGGGCTACCCCTTCAGCCTGTTGCCATAGTAATGTTGCACAGCTACAGAACTAGAGGCTCTTTTGACTCCCCTCCTCCTTTCTCTGGGGTATTCTCCTGCCGTGACCGACATAAAGATGTCAAAGATTGAAAGGGTTGCTTTTCTTAAAAATAAGAAAAGGGGGGAGAAACCCTGTTACATCCTCAGTACAGTTTAATGTGGTTCACTTAAGCAGGAGATTCTTAAGGGAGATGGCTTAGGAGAAACATAAACAGATAGAGATATGGGGTTGTGTTTCATCTTCTGCATAAAAGTACAACTCAGCAAGCTCAGAATTTTTGCGGCACTTGCAGAGGGAGGGCAAACTTGGCAAAGACAGATGGTGATGATCCCAAAACAGCTACTTGTGAGGTCCAGGGTTTGCAGAGTGAAAAGCAAGCATTGGCTAGACTGAGCCGGCACAGCACTTAACCAGAGCTCCAGATGAACCCTGCTAGATGGGGTGTTATCTATCTAACTAACTAACTAACTAACTAACTAACTAACTAGCTAACTAACTAACTTATTAGTCACTTGTCACCTGAAGGTCTTCAAATGACTTACAGCTATGTATATATTCTTACACACACATACACAATACCATAAGAAAAGGGGAAAAAGGAGGATCATACAATACGTCAATATATCATCTAACATTACATTTATGAAGAAACAAAAAGCTACACACCCACCATATAAGTAATAACAAATTTCATTAACAAATGGCAAATAAACAAAAATATGCCCGCCTACCAATTAGCAAATAAACAACTATTTTTCCATTTTTAACCTCCCCACCCAAATGTCTGGAATCAGGCCAGCTGTTGCAAATCAGCACTGGGTGGGCCCAAGGTCCTCCTCCAGGGATGCTCCCGAATCTCCCCTCTCCCTTCAGACAAGAGCAGTAGCAAAGAAAAGCAAGAAGATGGTAGCAAAAGTTTTACTCGGTTGCTGCTGGTGGTGGTAGGCATACCCTGAAAGCAGAAGATAAGCAACCTCTTATTTTTGACAGGGGTATTTTGCTTCCCTGAGGGCACTTTTAAACACGCCACAGGGCATGTGTGGCACCGTGCACATGTGCCTGTTCTCTCTCTGGCACTCCAGATCTCAAACTGGGCACAATGGGAAACTGAGCAAGCTGCTTACCCACTGTGGCTCCCTTCAAACCACTGGGCAGATACTTCTGGGAAGCCCTGCTAAAGAGACACTCAAGCAACCAGGAGGAACTGAATGCTTCCTCCTATGTAAAGCCTAGGAAGCCCAGAAGGTTTTCTTGCTTTTCAACCTGAGCTACGGGTCTCCTGGTGAAGCTGCTTGGCTCCTCTCCAGTGTCTGTCAGGCGTCTTTGCCTGCCTGCTTCCACTCGTCATTGTTTTGCTGCATTGAGACTGGGATGAGGGAATTGCTTTGGGAATGTAGGAAGCTCTGCCTTCCATCAGGCCAGACTGTTTGCCCACCTGCCCAGTGGTGCCTGCTCTGACTGGCAGCAGCTCTCCAGGGTCTCAACTAATCCAGAATGCGGCAGCTAGACTGATGACTGGGAGCGACCGCCGAGACCATATAACACCAGCCTTGAAAGACCTACACTGGCTCCCAGTACGTTTCCGAGCACAATTCAAAGTGTTGGTGCTGACCTTTAAAGCTCTAAACGGCCTCGGTCCAGTATATCTGAAGGAGCGTCTCCACCTCCATCGTTCTGCCCGGACACTGAGGTCCAGCGCCGAGGGCCTTCTGGTGGTTCCCTCTTTGTGAGAAGCCAAGTTACAGGGAACCAGGCAGAGGGCCTTCTCGGTAGTGGCACCCGGCCTGTGGAATGCCCTCCCACCAGATGTCAAAGAGAAAAATAACTACCAAACTTTTAGAAGACATCTAAAGGCAGCCTTGTTTAGGGAAGCTTTTAATGTTTAATAGGTTATTGTATTTTAGTGGCTGGGGAAACCTAGCCAGATGGGCGGGGTATAAATAATAAATTATTATTATTATTATTATTATTATTATTATTATTTAAGCCAAAGCCTTTCTCTCATCACCTCCTTCTTCACCCTTTTAACTGGAGATATCAGGGATTGAACCTGAGGCTTCCTGAAGCCAAAGCATGCACACTTCCTCTCCCTGACAAATGTTGGGCCAGATCGGAAGGTGCTTCTCTCTCAGTCTGGCACATTGCATTGTGGGAAGTGAGACTGTACTTCCCTTCAGTGACCGTGCAGTACACCTGCCGTAACACCCAATGGCTCTGCATTTGCACACAGGGTTGACGTTTCCAAATAATTCCCGTGTGTGTGCAGTCCAAAGTGTGCCGATCAAAACCACACGGTCTATTTCCTTTTAAAGAAATCTGGTAATTGACTGCATGTATCTGACTTACGTACGTTGGAATTCAAGTATATATTTTATGCAACTCTCCTCTGAGGGAAGGTTTCAATGCATGGGGCTTTTTAGTTCATAAAATTATTCATGGCTTGGAGGAAGCGGATAGAGAAAAGTTTTTCCCCCTCTCTGAAAATTAGTAGAATTCAAGGGCGTCCAACGAACAGATAAAAGAAAGTACTTCTGCACACAGCACATAGTGGGTCTGTGGAACTTGCTCCTGCAGGAGGCCGTGATTGCCACCAACTTGAATGGCTTTAAAAGAGAATTAGACAAATTCATGGAGGCTAAGGCTAGCAATGGCTAGTAGCCACAATGGCTAGGCTGTCCCTTCATGGTCGGAGGCAGTGATGTTTCTGAATTCCAGTTGCTGAAGACCACAGGAGGGGAGAGGGCTCTTGTGCTTGAGTCCTCCTTGGGGGTTTCATGCAGGCATCTGGTTGGCCACTGTGAAAACAGGATGCTGGACTAGAAGGGCTATTGTCCTGATGCAGCAGGCTTTTCTTCTGTTCTTATGTACTGTATTTTTCGCTCTATAAGATGCACTTTTCCCCTCCTAAAAAGTAAGTATGGAGCAAATGCAGGTGGGAGGCTCTGCTCAGCGCTGCCTTTAAAGAGTCGTGTGGAGTGTGTACGCGGCTCTTCGGGGCTTTTTCCCGAGGAGGGAGAAGGGCTGCCCTTCTCCCTCCTCGGGAAAAGCCCCAAAGAGCTGCGCACACACTCCGCACACTCTTTAAAGGGAGCGCAGCTCTTGGGGGAGCCTTAGCCACGCACAGCCTCTCACGGGCAGGGGGTGAAGGCTCCCAGCTGCCCTGCGGAGGCTGCGCGCAGCCAAGCAAGAAGCCAAGACAGCCAGCAGGATCGCAGGGATCCCACTGGCTGGCCTGGCTTCTTGTTTAGCAGCGCGCAGCCTCCGCAGGGCAGCGGGGAGCCTTCATCCCGCTCCCCTGCAAAGGCTTCGCCCTGCTATCCCTGGCTTTTGCGGGAGATGGGGGAAGGGACAGAGCGTGTGGCTCTATCCCTTCCCCCACCTCCCAAAAAAGCCCCCAAGAGCCGCACTCCCTTTAAAGAGCATGCGGCTCTTGCGGGAGCTGGGGGGAAAGCCAGTAGGCTTGCTTTCACTGAAGCCAGGAGGGCTTCCCACACCGATCCCGCTTGCTCTCCTGGCTTCAGGGATAGCCCCGCAAAGCCTCCTGAGCGAATATGGAGGAGCTCTCCCTCTTAGCTCAGGATACTTTGCATTGTTTTCTTATTTCTTGTTTTCCTCCCCTGAAAACTAGGTACGTCTAGGTGCATCTAATAGAACGAAAAATACGGTATATGCTTCCTATTCAGATGTTCTGGTCCTGAATGGAAGTGTAGAGATATTGGAAGTGGGCCATGCATAGCTTTCTTATTTCCATGCCATGGACTGCACCATTTCCCCCCTTCTCTCTCCCATCAGTCTAACTTGTCCCATATTTTCATGAAGAATGAGCTCTGCCAATCAAACTGCCTGCCTTTTATCTCGGTTGGCAATGCATCTCCATTCCCAACAGGATGTCATTACGTGTTCCCACCTGGTCGCCTCCCCGTGCTTCTTTGCTAGCACAGTTGAAATACTATCTTTGATTTACGGAGCTCTGACTAAATTCTGCTTTCCAGCCCTACCAACCTTGAACGATGAATCTGCCACTGACTCTCAGTTCACATCCTCCCCCCATATGGTCCAGAGTTGCACGGTTGCTTCTCTGCTGACAGCCCCATCCTGGCTTCCCACCTGCCAGTATGTGTATGTTTGTGTGAAGAAGGCCAGGAAAAATAATTTGCGGCTTTCTTTGATTAGCTGCCCTTGGAATGGAAAGCTTCTGACTTCAAAGCTGGTTGCACAGAGAACCAATGTGCCTGCCTGCCCCTAGCTAAAAAGCAGGTTCAGATTTGCACAGTGAATATGAGAGGAGGCAGTGTTTGGAGCAGAAGAGCAGAACGAGATGCTAGGAAAGAACTTTTTTGTTTTTTTCTCTGCCACTCAAGGTAGCTCTGTCAGGCTTGGGAGAATGTCAGGCCTGGGAGATCTAGGTTCAACTCTTGCTCAGCCATACATTTCATTAGGTTCCGTTGGACCAGTTGCTATCTCTCATTGTAATCTACCTCTGAGGGTTCTTGTGTGAATAAAAGACTATGCACCTGCTCCTTCATCCCCACCTAGAACCCGTATACATATACAGTGGAACCTTGGTTCTCAAATGGCTTAGTTGACAAACATATCAGCTCCCAAACGCTGAAAACCCGGAAGTAAGTGTTCCAGTTTTTTAATGTTTTTCAGTAGCCAAACGTCCGATGTGGTTGCTGGCTATTGTTTCCGGGGCGCCTGCACCAATCGGAAGCTATGCCTTGGTTTTTGAACGTTTTAGAAGTCGAATGGGTACCACTGTACATTTATATATATACAGCCCAGTTTGCAGACCTCGGAAAAAATCCATTCATAATATCTCCATCTTTTCAGGAGTCAGTTGTAACTCATTCAGCCAAGGACTGCATCCAGACACCATTTTAAAGCAGGCACAATATTTACATGAGAATCCTGTGCATGTTTTCTCCTCCTGTGTTCAATGGATCATGGACAAGTATATTTAGGATTGCAGTCTTTACATGTATTTATTTAAACATTTGCTGTGTTCCTTTCCTAAAAGTTCAAGATGGCTGGAGAGAGAGAGAGAGAGAGAGAGAGAGAAAATATGCAAATTCATTATATAAAATGTTCTAATACAATAAAATTCTAATATAATAAAAATGTCATTAATAAGAAACAGAGCAATAAAATATGTAACTATTAGGACAGCTTTAAAACAATTCAGTCAAGTTTCAATAGACTCAATAAAACTGAGGAAGCAGATCTCCACCCCATGGCAGAAGACCATTGGGCCCTATTGATGAGGTTCATCAAGCACTGTGTGTGCGTTGTCTAAAAACAAGAATTATTTTTTCTTTACAAGTATTACTTTTATTCAAATGCAAATTTATGCAGTTTTAATTGATTGATTAATCAACTAACGTATCATTAATCAAGCAGAGGTTTCTTTATCTGTATGACAGTCTGACTGAAGAACATCATGTTTGAAGTTTCAAAGAGTGATATGAAAGCCCTGATAGACTGGGGATGGTTCATTCCCACACAGGACTCATAATAACTCAATGTAGTCATTCATCAGTTGCAGAAAATCCAAGGAAAACAGTGTGTTTGGAAGATAGGTGATGTGAAATGCGAGTGTTGTCTTTGGTGTTATATCTGCACAGGGCCATTTACACATGCTAGTCATCAATCAGTGTTACAAGTCACCAGTGAAAGTGTGCAGCTTCCCTGTAATAGCCTAGTGTTAGGTGCAGGTACTTACTGGACCACAACCAGATTCTTTGGGTTCAGAAATGGAAGACAAATAGCTAAAGCATCCCTAGTGTTTGCTAATCCTTCTAGTGTTGTGCAGTTCCTGGTTGACTCCCAAGCTGACGGCCTGGGAATAAAAGTAATATGCTTGCACGGCAACCATACAGGCTGCCGTGCGAGCAGTATCCTGTACAGGTGGCACGCGAGTGGCGCCCATACGGACTGCACGCGCCCTTGGCTGCTCTACAGCTGGGGGGAGGCAGGGGCCATCTTGTCACCCCTCCCACAGTGGCACCCAGGGCGACCTGCCTCCTCCGACCCCTTTCTTCTGCCGCTGTGTATATGTTGATAATATAATTTTGGTTACTGAGGACAAACAAGATTGTACAAAAACAAGATTGGGTGCAGGCCTGGCCAGGACTTAGGCATCCTGACTGTGACAAATGTGACCTGTGTGCTTGCTTGCTTGCTTGATTAACAGCTGTTGGGAACTTCAAGGTCCCTGCTTTCCCTTCTTGTGGTCTTTGTACTGGACCTGGAGACTCCAATAGAGAGCATTCCATGTCAAGAAGGAGGGCAAGTGGGCACCCTATCAAATGACAGGGCAGGAGCTACACGGAGCAGGGCCTTTTCACTGGTGGTGCCCATTGTATGCCTCGCTCTTCCCAGACCTGCTCTCTTTTGGCCTGTATTTTGGAGCTTTATAATTTAGGAAGGCTTTGGAAGAACTGGTTGACAAGTCTTATCAGTTGCTGACGTATGAGCGGGTTTTATTTGCTGCTTTTCTGGGCTTCTGGTGCACCAGGGTTTACACCAGAGTAATAGAGTTGGCCAGGATCCCAGAAGGGATACGATTTATGAGCTTTCTCCATTATCTGCACAGCAGGGGGTGTTCAGTCAACAGTGCAAAGGCTGATCTGAAGCATTCCCTGCTTGTTACCTGCTTTCAGCAGTGGGGGTCGCTGTTTGGTAGTACCCAATTGGTTAGCTGTCAGATTCTAGAGCTCCCTATTCACAAAATACAGAGTCCGTTCATAAAACACAATGTTCATTCATAAAGCAGTAACATAAATCTCCATTGCTACATATTGGGTGTATATTTCAGCTTTTGAACGTACAGGTTTATGACCATGCTGTAGTGTAGTGCTTATATGACTGTGAATAAAAGGTGGCTGGGCTCATTGTCTCGGGGTTTGGGGGGAAGAGGTGACAAAACTGATTTCCAATAAGTGCCCCGCCTTATTTCCATAACAAGTCCTTGAGTCTGTAGTCTGAATGGTGACACCAGGGACCTAGAAGGTGCAGGCTTGTAAGTCCAACCCCTGCACAGTCTCATCAGGGCTGACCTTAATGCAACTGGAACAATTGGGCCAAATTGGGCTCCGCGGGCCACTCCTAAGGGGGGCCCCGAACCAGAGCAATTTAGATGGATTTTATTTATATCTATAAGATTTTGCAGACTTTGGCTGTGAACTGGGGCCCTACAAAAAAACATTCAAGTTGCGCCCCACTGCTTCAAATTGGGCCCCACTGGCTAGCCCTGAGTATAATAGTTGCCAGGCCTGAGTTGACCTGCCCTTGCATGAAGTCTTGGGTTTGCAATTTTGGGAGAGGAGAGACTGCCCACTGGGGAGTGGGAGGGCTGGTGAGGCCCCCTAGATTTAGAGGCCCTAGGCTTCAGCCTACTTAGCCTATACATAAATCCAGCACTGAGCAGACTCTTCTTATGTTCTTTCTTACAGTTTAGCATTTGATCAGTTATTATTTCTTTCACAAGGAAGGTTCCTTCAACCCTCCCATCCCCAAATGAAAGGGGGCAAATGACTTTAAAACTAGGAGGGACTTCTGGAACTTCTGGATAGGAGTTTTCAAATACCAGCCTCAGATATTTCTGCCGCTCACTTCCCTCAGGGATAATGGGAGGGTTGCCAGCTACAAAGACTGAGATGCCACTGAAACCTGCTCTGAAGCAAATGACTGATTGTAATTGAGGAGCGTCTGTGTCTCTCTTGAGCTGTTTGTCACCTGGATGGCTTTTTTTAGTTCTCCCACTACCCCAGGCAACGATTTTAAATGTTCTACACTTAAATGCATTTGCATATGTGAATGAGCAGTGCCTCCCCCCTCCCCACACATACACTCAATTTGGGCAGGGTTGCAACTCTAATTTATTTGTGCTTCGATTTCACTTCAGCAGCTTTGCATATTACTAAGAGGTGGAATGGGAAGGAAACACAAACAAATCATGCTTTCTGTTTCTTCCTGCTTCCAATAAAAGCCTAAGATTCAGATCAGACCAAAGTGGGTTCATTTTGTCCAGGAGCAGAGAAACCCAGACCCTCTGGGCCTTTCTATCTGGCCATTGGAATTCTCCCCAGTCCACACCCCTCACTCCCTCTGCTTCACACCCTCCTTGAGTGTTTTTGCCTGGCTGGAATATGTCCTCGAATTCTGATAATGCCCCTATCTTGCCTGGATGGATAGAGGGGGTCCGCTTTAAACCCATCCTCTTTTAAAGGCATCCAAGTTGGTGGCCATCACTGCATCTAGTGGGAGAGAGTTCCATAGTTTTAACTATGTGCTGCATGAAGACGTACTTTCTTGTATCAGCCCTGAATCTTAGAGCCAGTGCTTTTCCCCCCTAGGGGTGCGCAGGGGTACGCATACCCCTAAACTTTTTGTGAATCTTTGTACTTTTGACCATTTACTGTATTTATTTTTCCTGATTTGAACTATAAAATGGTGATTTTTTTTAGTCAAAATGAGAGTACAGTGGTACCTCAGGTTAAGTACTTAATTCGTTCCAGAGGTCTGTTCTTAACCTGAAACTGTTCTTAACCTGAAGCACCACTTTAGCTAATGGGGGCCTCCTGCTGCTGCCGCGCCGCCGGAGCACGATTTCTGTTCTCATCCTGAAGCAAAGTTCTTAACCCAAGGTACTATTTCTGGGTTAACGGAGTCTGTAACCTGAAGCGTATGTAACCTGAAGCGTGTGTAACCTGAAGCGTATGTAACCCGAGGTACCACTGTACCCCTAAACATTCTTTTTTGGGGGGAAGCACTGCTTACAGCATTCAGCCTCACTGGATGTAAACGAGTTCTAGTCTTATGAGAGAGGAAGAAAAACTGTTCTCTCTCCAGTCTCTGCATGCCAGGCACAATTTTAAACACTTCTATCATGTCACCTCTTACTCACATTTTCTCAGAATTAAAAAGTCCCATAGGCAGCACCCTTTACTCATAGAGAGTTGCTCATTTTGGTTGCCCTTTTCTACCTCGTCACTCTGCCCCACACCACCAAGATCAGGGATACTCCTGCTTGCTTGTTGTTGTTGTTTAGTCGTTTAGTCGTGTCCGACTCTTCATGACCCCATGGACCAGAGCACACCAGGCACTCCTGTCTTCCACTGCCTCTCGCAGTTTAGTCAAACTCATGCTGGTAGCTTCGAGAACACTATCCAACCATCTCATCCTCTGTCGTCCCCTTCTCCTTGTGACCTCAATCTTTCCCAACATCAGGCTCTTTTCCAGGGAGTCTTCTCTTCTCGTGAGGTGGCCAAAGTATTGGAGCCTCAGCTTTGAAAAATTCACCTGTAATAAGGAGTATAAGGAGATGGGCTTATTATGCATGCAGTCACCCTTTGGGGACAAATGCATATACTTCAAAACACAATTAAGCACAGGAGCAACTGTGCTCCTCCTATTTGCAGGAGAAGCTGAAAGTGAAGAATCCTAATTGGCTGGACCTTGAATCAGCATTGACATGCTTCTCTCTCGCCTCCAAATGTCGATTGCCTGGTCCTTACTCCTATCCAGTAGCCAACTCCTTCTCACCTGGCTGGCTGCAGCTACCCAAAATTCCAAGCAGAATTTCAAAGGACCTTATAAGACCTCTCCTCCTCCCAGAGGGAGGGGTCATGAGCGGGAGCAGCCTCCCGCGGGGGCAGGGAGGCGTATTCGGCTCCCTGCTCCTGATTGCTTCTGCTGCTGCGGCCAAGCCTCCCAGCTGACCAATAGGGCCGGCTGGTGGGCAGGGCTAAATGCGTTTAAACAGCCGCAGCAGCGCTCTGCTCCCAGTCTGTTCCTGCTTTCTTCAGATCTCCCGCCCTCTTAGGTCAGCTTCTTTTTGCGTATTGACCTTGCTATGGACTTCGGTTGGTTGCCTTGGTTGTCCAAGGGGCCTGGTAGGACTTTTTTATCCATTTGGCAAATTGGCACCAGCCTCTTGGTTTTTTCGCCTACCTCGTAGCAATTTGTCACAACTTTCTGGTATTGGCGGTTAGGCACTGGAATATGTGTGCTGTGTTGGAGGATTGGGTATGCGCCATCATCTACCCCTCCTCTTTTGGGTATTCTGTTAAAGGAATCCGGCAGTCATGGATCCTGTCCGATGCCCTGCTGGTGGCTAAGGCCATGGCATGACACCCGGTGACGTCATGGGGGAGCTTCCAGTTGTATTTGCATCAACAAGCTCCTCCCATTGGTTGTTAACCCTAATATGACTCCCGGCTGCGCGGGGTGGAGTCTGGTATTGCTGTTTCATCCAATGCCTAAGCCAATGCTACTCACATGCTGTAACCAATAAAAGTTGTAGCCTAATTTTGCCCATTAACCTAAAATAATGTGTCTGTGTGTATTATTATAATCTTATGCGGGTGGAGGGTCCTCAACTCACAATGCTACCTTTTCCTTGGAGAACTTGGGGGGCTGTATCTGAAATCTTCTACATTCCAAGCATGAGCAGTACCACTGAACTACCTTCCGAAGATCCTAGGCACACATCCAAAGGAGCAAATCTCACTGAACAACCGAATGAGTGACTGAGGAGTTAACATACATAGGATGGAGTCGACCGCAAGAAAATGGGAGCTAGCAGATGACAATTGCAGCTGTACATGGGTGTCTCTGAACTAAGGGACATGCCCATTGCAAAATAGAGTTCATAAGCTTCAGATCAGGATGCATCTATGATGTGCAAACATTCTCTCTCCCTGCAGCAAAAAAACGGGTTGCTTTCTGCTATCATAATCTCTCATCTCTTCTCCTTTGCAGGCAGCTGAACTGGGAATGGTGTCAGCCTATTACACGTATATCTTCACTAATCTGGTAAGACATTTCTTCAGCTCTGCACCCCCCCCCCCGCTCCCCCCCGCCGCCATAAGAGTCTTATTGACAAAACCTGACCTGTTCAAGCTGCGGTGTGTCTGGCGCTTCCGCAGATGCCATGAATGAGAGGAAGAGGAGAGAAAAATCTGGGGGAGATGTAGGGTTCCTCTGTATTTGCATTTTATTAGTATTAGTATTAAAGGACTTGAAAAGTTGTGAAATATGTAGACTAGGAACAGCAACATCTCCTAAGCAATGCACTTATCCAAGTTTTTCATAAGCCTTTTCTGCCAAGCCAAAGAAACCCACGTGTCCCCGCTTTTCCAGCTTGTTTACATTGCATTATGGAGACTCTGCAAGGCCATTTTTAGTTTTTTTCAAAAAAGGATTTAGGCAAATTTGTGAAAGGTGTCTCCTGATGGTTAATAAATTTGGCAGCTAAATGGAGCATCCATGTTCAGAGACAGTATATCTTTCAATACCAGATACAGGGGATAAGCAAAAGGGACGGCCTACTTGTGAGTTTCCCAGGGACACCTGGCTGGCTGGTGTAGGAAAACGGACAAGCAATTGTTTAACATTGCAACCAAGACGACTGGGAAAGTCAAACAGGTCAATTCATGACATGTTTATTTTTAAGAGGTGGTACGGATTAATAATAATAATAATAATAATAATAATAATAATAGTAATAATAATTTATTATTTATATCCTGCCCATCTGGCTGGGTTTCCCCAGCCACTCTGGGTGGCTTCCAGCAAAATATTAAAATACAATAATTCATCAAATATTAAAAGCTTCCCTAAACAGGGCTGCCTTCAGATGTCTTCTAAAAGTCAGATAGTTGTTTATTTCCTTGACATCTGCTGGGAGGGCGTTCCACAGGGCGGGCGCCACTACCAATTATTATTATTTGTAATCTTATATTTATTGCATTGATATGAGGATTTCACTACATTTGAACATATAGGACTCAATTTTGTGTAGATGCCTCTTTAGGGTCTTACATGTGTCCAGTTCTGGGCACCACAGTTCAAGAAGGACACTGACAAACTGGAACGTGTCCAGAGGAGGGCAACCAAAATGGTCAAAGGCCTGGAAACGATGCCTTATGAGGAACGGCTAAGAGAGCTGGGCATGTTTAGCCTGGAGAAGAGGAGGTTAAGGGGTGATATGATAGCCATGTTCAAATATATAAAAGGATGTCACATAGAGGAGGGAGAAAGGTTGTTTTCTGCTGCTCCAGAGAAGCGGACACGGAGCAATGGATCCAAACTACAAGAAAGAAGATTCCACCTAAACATTAGGAAGAACTTCCTGACAGTAAGAGCTGTTTGACAGTGGAATTTGCTGCCAAGGAGTGTGGTGGAGTCTCCTTCTTTGGAGGTCTTTAAGCAGAGGCTTGACAACCATATGTCAGGAGTGCTCTGATGGTGTTTCCTGCTTGGCAGGGGGTTGGACTCGATGCCCCTTGTGGTCTCTTCCAGCTCTATGATTCTATGATACTATGATTCTATGATTAACTTAAATGCTTCATTTAAGATCTATGTACTGATGGTAAATGTGTTCTCAATTTATTTATTTATTCCATTTATTTAAATTCTTCCTTTTTCTCTAAGGAGCTCAAGGTAATGTACATGGCTCTCCCCTCTCCTCCTTTATATCTCACAACAACCCTGTGAAATACATCAGGCTGAGAGGCGGTGACTGGCCCAAGTTACCCAGTGAGCATTGTGGCTGAGTGGGTATTTGAACCCTGGTCTCCCATACTCTAGTCTGTTGTGTCACTCTAACCACTACACCACACTGTTAACAGCCTGTCATGTTTTCTGGTTCTAGTGTGCAGGTGGGGTGGTTTGTTTTGTTCTTGTTAGGCCCTTGCAGCTGTTTGTTGTAAAGTGGGTGTAGCTGTTCATGTATAGATCAGCTTTATCAGGAAGTATTGACAGGATCCAGCCCATATTGGGACTTTAATGCCAGGACTATGACTGCAAAGTGATGATGAAAGGACCTAAGCTGGTGTCCTTGCAAACGTACCGGAAAATACGGCCCTCAGCATCGAACCTTCCCTCATAACAATTAAAAATTGCTTTTTGAACTTTAATTTCCTTTGGCACAGCTTCAGTGTGCTTAGAAATTGGGGGGCTCTTTTTTTTCTGATGAAGGGGGCCGATCTATCTTGTGAGGGGAGGCGGTGGTTAATGAGGAGAAGTAGCTACAGTTTCCTTTCTGGCGTTCTTTAAAATGGATATCAGCTTTCTAATGCTATAATTCAAGGATGGGCTTGGGAAGAGGCTGAATAAAATTTCTTCTCCTCTTGAAATTAACTTTTGTGTGAGAGATTTCTCCTGCCATTGGCAAATCTTTCTCATTTGCACGCCGTTGTGTGGATTTCTCGTGATCGTTTCTCAATAGCTCTATTATGCCGTATAAATGATTTTTTAAAAAACCCTTCCTTGGCAGTTTTATCTGTCGTACTTCAAAGCCATAAAACAAGCACTCCTATCCATCAGGGGTGGCTTTCGTTAACTGTGGGCTCAGATAATTTGTCTTTCCCCCTGAGTAAATGGAGGGTTGCCTTGCACTGAGTGGGGTCCCTGCCATCAAGTGTGGGACCAGCCATGTACGTGGGGGAGGGCTATAACTCAGGAGGCCCCCAGACTGATGGGCTTTTGGGAGGGGGGGTGAATGTCATTGATGCAATATTAGGGCATTTGTGGTGAATTTATTCAGGTCTTCCCACACATCACCATGCTTTATTGTATGGGGAAGTGTGAACTATTGAATCAAATTCCTCCCCCACTCCTAGCCAGGTAGTGAGATCCCTGCTTGCAACCTGCGAGAGCTCATTTGGTAGGATGATACGGCACCCCGCCATTACTTTGGACCAGGAGGTCTTGCTTCGCAATGATGGCGTTCACCTTTCCAATTGGGGAAATGACATTTCGGCTGGTTGACATCATGGAGGGCATTAGAGATTGGTTGCAGGTGTGAGGGTGTTGATGGTGAGTCATTTGGCTCAAGTGGTGGTTAGGCATTGGGTAAGCCTTTGTGATGGGAGGGCAGGTTGTTGCCTCTGCCCGCCCCTCCTCGATAAGGGTATTCTGTCCGAAGCCTGGGTGTGGGCTAGGGCCATGCCATGACCCATTGGGGACCCGGGGTGTGTGTGTCTTGATTTGACGTATGTCATAGGGCTCCCCCACTGGTGGTTTACCCTTAATGCAACTCCCTGCAGATGGGCAGGAGTCAGGATATAGTCTGGTTCCACCCAATGCCTAAGCCAAACCGCAAACATCTGTAACCAATAAAGTTGTGGCTTATTTTAGCCTATTGGACTTAATTATCCGTGCCCATGTGTGTTTATTATATAAGGGAACTACGGGGCCCGGGGCCTTGTCACGCAAGTAGGGTGAGCCAGAAAAAGATAAGCTGATTGCATTCCACCTATTGCAATGTGACATTTCATAATAATAATAATAATAATAATAATAATAATAATAATAATAATATTATTTATACCCCGTCCATCTGGCTGAGTTTCCCCAGCCACTCTGGGCGGCTTCCAATCGAGTATTAAAAACAAATACAGCATTAAATATTAAAAACTTCCCTAAACAGGGGTGCCTTCAAATATCTTTTAAAGATAAGATAGCTGCTTATTTCCTTCACATCTGAAGGGAGGGCATTCCACAGGGTGGGCGCCACTACCGAGAAGGCCCTGTAATCTCACTTCTCACAATGAGGGAACCGCCAGAAGGCCCTCGGCGCTGGACCTCAGTGTCCAGGCTGAATGATGGGGGTGGAGACACTCCTTCAAGTATACAGAACCAACGCCATTTAGGGCTTTAAAGGTCAGCACCAACACTTGTGCTCGGAAACGTACTGGGAGCTAATGCAGATCTCTCAGGACCGGTGTTATGTGGTCCTGGCAGCCACTCCCAGTCACCAGTCTAGCTGCCGCATTCTGGATTAATTGCAGTTTCCGGGTCACCTTCAAAGGTAGCTCCGCGTACAGCACATTGCAGTAGTCCAAGCGGGAGATAACCAGAGCATGCACCACTCTGGCAAGACAGTCCGCAGGCAGGTGGGGTCTCAGCCTGAATACCAGGTGGAGCTGGTAGACAGCTGCCCTGGACACAGAATTAACCTGCACCTCCATGGACAGGTGTGAGTCCAAAATGACTCCCAGGCTGCGCACCTGGTCCTTCAGAGGCACAGTTACCCCATTCAGGACCAGGGAGTCCCCCACACCCGCCCGCCCCCTGCTCCCCAAAAACAGTACTTCTGTCTTGTCAGGATTCAACCTCAATCTGTTTGCCGCCATCCATCCTCCAACCGCCTCCAGGCACTCACACAGGACCTTCACCGCCTTCACTGGTTCTGATTTAAAAGAGAGGTAGAGCTGCATATGGGCGGATTCTCCACTGCAGCCCCACATCACCCCAGCTATTGGCTCCATTGCAGCCACCACCTTGACTGTTTGGAGAAACTTTGCACTTCATCTGCGCTTACCAGTGCGGGGTTGAACCAACCAGTTGTATTAAAATCAGAGAGGAGGATCGGGTGTGTCCCTGTAGGGACTTTGTTTATTTTCATTTATTTCATTCATATTCCATCTTTCCTCCAAGGAGCTCCAAGGTGGCAAACTTGGTTCCCCTCCTCCTCCCCATAATATCCTCACAGGAACCCTGTGAGGTAGGTCAGACTGAGAGTGAGTGACTGGCCCAAAGTCACCCAGTCAGCTTCATGGCTGAGTGGGGATTTGAACCTTGGCCTCCCAGATCCTAGTCCCTAACCACTACGCCACACTGTCTCCTTCCCAATGTGGAAACCACAGACAATTCTGGGTGCATTTTTGTTTTCAGTCAAGCTTTTGGGAGGTGAGACAATCGAGCCGACAACTCTGCAAGACTTAACTGGGAGCCAAGTAGCTAAAACCTCCCCCTCCCAGTGCAGCTCTGTGTTAAAATGTGAAATGGTGATCCTAAAGCAGCAGCAGGCAGAGAGAAAAAGCCCTGGGTCAACATTGTGCATGTTTCCCTTTCCCATCTAGGCTCACCAAGAAGATGAGGGCAGAAGGTTTCAGAGGAGAAGGGCTATTTCCTGAGATCACACAGATGAAATCAGACACCCTTTTTACAAAGACTGGTTTAGGGATAATGAAATCTCCATTGACTCGGAGGCAAGGGGATGGATGAGGTGATTAACTGGAGGGGCCTTCCAACCCAGAGAGTGCTCTGTTTCTATAATTCCAGTTAATATTTATGTCGCTGTGCGTGTGCGCCAAGAGGAGTAGTGAGCATGCTGTGTATTTGGGTGGGAGAGCAGCAGAAGCAGATGGGAGAAAGCAGTGAGGAAGAGTGATCTAAACTTAGTGAAATGGGAGGGATGGGCAGGAATGCTGGAAGCCAACAAGAGAGAGGAGGGGTGGGTTAAGAACCACTCACAATTTAGAGGATTCCACTTCTCTCAGGTCCCAGGGCACCCCAGTAGAGTCCATCTCTCTGCATTCATACCTTGCTTTTCAGAACCACTTCCTGTCTCCTAGACTTGATTGGGTTCAGCCAAGCCATTGGTTAGATGGGACATTTGTCATCTAGGCATTCCTGGGCATGGGAAGACCAGCTGGATTCAGACCTGCACCACTATAATCTGGTGCCCTGGTGCCTTCTGGTGAGATGCTTGAGGCTGCAGATTAGGGGAAAGTGGTCCTATTGACTCTCCCAAATCCCAACAGGGCTAAATGCACACATACACAAGAACAGCCTGCTAGATCAGGCCTGTGGGCCATCTAGTCCAGCATGCCTGTGGGAAACCCTCAGACAAGACATGAGACAAGAGCACTCTCCCTTCCTGTGGTTTCCAGCAACTAGCATTCTGTGATGGCCTGGGACTCGGGCTCAGACTCTGAACCAGAGGAGTCTCAGTCTGCACCGGATCCTTTACCTCAGGCGGCGTCTGAACCAAGTCTGGGGCCTAATTCTGAAGAGCCCCAGTCTGCACAGGTTCCCCTGCAACAAACACCAGTCAGGGGCCTGAGCCTGCCCTGGCTCCAGATGCAGGGATTATCTTGTTGCCTTCAGCCGGGCAATCACCTACAGCTGCTCCGCTACCGGTTGGGTCAGGAGAGGCTGAGGCGGCTTCTGGGTCTAGTAACCCACCAACATCTCCCGAGCTGCAGAGACTCAGGTCTGAGAGAAAGAAAGACCTGAGTACTCTCAGGAGGAGTGCTCACCTTCAGGCGAGACAGGGAGGTGAGTCACCAGGGGATCAGGACCGGCCGTTACCCCGACAGAGATAAAAGGCTGTTGGACCCCGCCCCAGGTTGTGGGAGCAACATTACTGTTTGCCAGAACCTGCCTGAGATCCTGTGCCTGACCTTGCTGCCTCATGTCCTGCCTTGGCCCTGTCGGACTGACTCCTTGCAGAACCCTTGGTTCGGGACTGGACCTGGACCGTGTTACTTGGGTTACCCCCGGGCCCAGCACACATTCAGAAGCATTGCTGTCTCCAACTCTGGAGGTAGGGCACAGCCATCACGGCTGGTAGCCATTGATAGTCTTCTCCTCTGTGAATTTGTCTGGTTCTCTTTTATTTTAAAGCCATTTAAAGTTGGTGACCATCACTGTCTCCTGTGGGAGCGAGTTCCTTAGTTCGACTCTGCACTGCATGAAAAAGTCCTCTTTTTTTAATCTGTCCTGAATTTTCCATCCTCCAGCTTCATTGCACGTCCATGAATTCTCATAGACATTGGTTTCTCCTGGCAATAAATGTGTCCAGGTGAGACTAGGTTTCTGGTTGGGTAACAGTGAAGTCCTAGTTTTGATGTCACGCTTCTGCCCCAAATGTTCCTTGCATGGCATGTATCTAAATACAAAGGATCTGAGATCCTGCTTCCCTTGATAACAAAAACCGTTAGCAGAGACAAGTATGGGGTTGAATGGGGAGGTTTCAGAAACTCTGTCATTTTAAGTTCATTCTTTATTGCTATGCTCAGGAAGAGGCACCTGATTAGTAGCAGACTGGGTCTGGGGAAGCTCTTGCTGGCTAGGCAATGTGTCCTTCCAAATCACTGGGCAGTAGAAACATCATATGCATGCACAATGCTTATACGGATCATTCAGTCATTCCTGGCTTGAGGCAAACCAATTCTGGTAGTGCAAGGAGTAGTTATGTGTGCAGTGCTTTCTGCAAAGCAAGCAGCTGTTTGTGGCTCAAAGCAAGCTAATTCTGTTGCAGGAGAGGGCATGTGCATGATGCTTCTACAGTGCCAACAGGAGTTCCTGGCATGAGGCAAGGTAATACCATATGGGTGCAGAGCTCCCTTCCTGATGTCTGCTCCCAGATTAGTTGGACAAAACTTTCTAACCTAATTAAATTTCTGGTGTCCTTTTGAGGGTTGTTCCAGACAGCCCCACCTGCAGACTGCTGAGGTATTTACTCTCATTTATTGATTAATTTATTGGCGGGGGGGGGGAATTTCGCCCTACCCCTGATGGAGTGTCTGACAGAGTTAATTAAGAAGGAAAGAGAAGCTGGCTAAAAACCTAGGCAGATGGAAGAGAAATTTAAGGAAATTAGTAATATTTAAATGAGGAAGCGAGATGGGAAAGGGGCCATTTAAACTAATAAATCTAGAGGGATTATCAAGCCACTAATGAACCCTCTGAGTTTTTGCAATCACATCCTGATGGGGGGTGGGAAGGGTGATAAAAAAGCAGCATGGCTCGCATTATAGGACTGCGAGCAAAAGGAGCAGCTAAATCAAGTGTGTGTATGTGTCATAGTGTGGATGACTGTTGGAAAGTGAGACCATGTGTATATTTTAAATATATATGCTTAAAAGCAAGGATCTGAAACTAATAGAGAAAGTCATCAGGCATAAAAAGGGCACGAAGTTAATCCCTCCTGCACTGGGGAGTTTTCTGAAGGTCAGCTCTTTGGAGAGGTAAGTGAGCTAACTGCATTTAAAATGAAGGGTCAGAGCTCAACTTTCCTTGTCAAGCCCTTCCCTGCCTCCCACCGCTTCTCCTCCATGTACTTGATGGAAATTAGTTTTCTTCCCTGCACCAGTGTGGATTTGGGGAATGTCAGGCTGGAGAGATGTGAGGCTGACTGGCTTCCATCAAGATCAGTGACTCATCCTGGCTTTAAATCCTACTAATTAGACAGTTCAGCAGAGAGAGAAACACAGCATGTGAAAACAGATAGGAAACTTTGGCGGAGTGTTGGGACACAGCTGAGCGATGGCTTTGCAGTCCATTGGCGCACTGATGCAGGGTACACAATCAGATTTGCCCTGCAAGGGCTGCTAGCTTGATGGTTATGCTGTGTCCCCACAGTCAGAGGCAGGAGGGGATGGTGGTGTTGTGCTTGGGTCCTACTTGCAAGTTTCCCATGGGCATCTGGTTGGCCAGCGTGAGAACAGTATCAGGGGAGGATTTTGGGCAGTGCAAGCAGTGTGGTCACACCGGGTGTGCTGCCAAGGAGGGCACCTTCTTAAAGTCCAGCAAAAACTTGCTCAGCTTTAGGAAGGAGGCGTGAGGGCTCTTACAGGGTCCTAGAGTCCTCCTTCCTCCTTCCCAAAGCAGGGCTAGTGCTTACTGGGCTTTGGGAAGGAGAAGGGAAGGTTCTAGGGCTGCCAGAGTCTTGTGCCCCCTTCCCAAAGCCTGGCTTAAGCAGGCGCAATGAGAGCTGATGGGCAACATATTACCAAGGTCCACCTTTGACAGGATGCTGAACTAGATGACTTCATCCAGCAGATCTCTTCTTATGGAACAGGAGAACTGACACTTCACTCTACAGGGTGGTCCAACACATGGCCCAAGGACTACATGTGGCCCCTGGGACATTTTTTGGTGGCCTTTGGCAACATTTGAATCATTGTCCACACACCTCACAACCTTCATCAACTACCCCTGCCATCCAACTGCCCCACTTGTGGAGAATCCATGTTCAGAAGGGGGGAAAATATTTTACTTCACCTGCATTCAATGTACTGCCCTCCTGAAAGGGGGTTTATTTCTCCTGTGGCTGCCATGGGATCTTTAAAGAGGAGCAACTGGAGAACCTACTGTATGGTGGCAGCAACATCCGCTAAGGATGAGGAAGGAAACATTTTTCCATCATCACCCTACCCTGTGCCTTCACCAGTCACCATTACCTTTTAATTATCAACGTCATATATATTGTACTTTAATTTTTCTCATATGGTCTACCACTCTAGTGGCCTGTTGGAATAGGAAGATTTTAATTTTTGTGTGGTGATCTTTGCTCTGCAATGCCAATCTTCATGCCTAGTCTCCATCTGCAGAAATGCAGCGCTGATGGGCGGAGTCAGTTTGCACATACTCAGAAACTACTGAAACTCTGATAGCACACTTCCACCCCATGTGCAATGATGGGTAGGAGGATCACAATTTCATGCAAGGCAAAAGAGAATCTGCTAACCCCATTTCTCTGTCTGTTGCTCAGCTCTGCTTAGCGCTGTCTCTCTCTCATGGCTATTCCTCTCCCCACCCCCCACCCCAGGATTTGGGAGGGGGAGGAACAGCAGCCAACAACGTACTTGGTGCTTCTTGGGAGTAGGAGGAGGCACTTTGGAGTTTCCCAGCAACTGCAAAACACAGTTGACATCTTTATAACCTGAAAATGCTGCTGAGTGCTGCTTGGCACTGCTTGGCAACTAGAAAGCCCTTCCTTCTTATTCCTTCTTCTTTTCTCCTTCCTGGTTGTATGGTGTTCAAGTGAGAAATATTGTCCACATGAGACCCAAGCATAGCAGAGATGGAAACATGGGTGTAACCAAGGAGGGGGGCAGCTGCCTCCCCTCATTCAGTAATAAATAAATAGAAACACATGACAAACTGAGGTTCTGCCCCCCTTAACAAAAGGCCTGCCCCCCAACAAAAATTGTGGCTACGCCCATGGTTGGAATGACATAAGCCACACTCACACCCTGCATTTGCACTTCAAACAGTCATGGATTTCCCACAAAGAATTCTGGGAGCTGTAGTTTATTAAGGACGCTGAGAGTTGTTAGGAGACCCCTATTCCTTTCCCAGAGCTACAGTTATCAGTGTTCCCTGGGGAGACGGATTAATTGTTAAACCACTCTGTAAATTGTAGCTCTGTGGGGAGAATAGGGTCCTCCTTGATCCTTAACAAACTACATATCTTGGTATTCTTTGGAGGAAGCCGTGGCTCTTTAAAGTGGCATCACAGTGTGACTGACCCTGGAGAGATGCATAAACTCCAACCGCTTTCTCCCTTCTTCGCGGGCGAACAGATAAACCTGAGACCGTTGCAGTAAGGACGATGATGTGCTGTGCCACATTCTCTCCACCAGCAACCTAATTCTCGTGAGTTTCTCAAATGTTGGGGTTAAGAGGGAAAGGGTTTGAGAAGAAATGAGCATAGCTGCATAGGGTTTTCTTGGGCTGTCATGAGCATCAATGTTCACTTAGCTCAGGCATGGCTCAAACTTGGCCCTCCAGATGTTTTGGGTCTACAATTCCCATCATCCCTGACCACTGGTCCTGTTAGCTAGGGGTGGTGGGAGGTGTAGTCCCAAAACATCTGGAGGGCCAAGTTTGCCTGACTTAGCTCTCCAAAAGTTCTACTCTTCACTATCTTGTCCATGCAGGTGGTTCAGCCTCCCAGACCTCTTTGTCACCTGTCATTTGCTTTCTCCAGTTCTTATTAGTTTAATATCCTCCCTTTTAAATATACATATCATCTATCCATCTTCAGACAGCTTCCTTTAAGTATATTTCCGCCTGTTACTCTGGATAGCCATTCCTTTCAATTATAGATCTTTTCTCTTAGAAGGTGCCTCAGTAACGAACCCTGTGTTGTAGCCTGAACTCCCAGTCTATTTTCTCATAGTCTTTGGACCAGGTTCTTGAAGCTTACTGCAGATCACAACTGTAGGGCTGAGTCCCACCACAATATTCGTTGCATTGCCTGCTGGAACTTGACTGCAGGATTCTGCCTCCATAAGGGCACTGAAAACTTAAATTGGTATATTAGCAAGACTTTATAACAGGGCTGTTAACACCAGCCTGCAGCAGGCTTTGAACTAGATCAACCTTTCCCAGCCTGATGCCTTCTGGAAATTTTGGACTACAGTTCCCATCATCCTTGACAATTGGCCATGCTGGTTGGGGTTGATGGAGTTGGAATCTGAAGCAAGTGGAGTGTCCCAAATCAGGGAAGGCTGATTTCAAGATGTTTGAAATCTGGAGGTGGTTGTGTTTAAGGGGACAGTGGAAGGTTGCCAAATCTCCTATGTTTGGCCCTGAGATTCAGGAGTCAGGGTCTTTTCTAACAGCCTGGGATTTAAATGTGCTGTGACCAGCTAGTCTCAAGTTGCTACACTTGAATTTGGGGCTTGGGAATGCAACAGTAGTTTTTTTTTTTAAAAAAAACCCATTTATTTCAAGCTTGTATATCAGGATATCCAGTGATGATGAATGTTGGAAAATTCAAGACAGATAAAACATGTCTCCATGCAGTGCAGAGTGAAACTGTGGAACTCACTCCCACAGGAGGCAGTGAGGCTGGAGCAACGATTCCCAGGGATGAGGGACCGATTGTTAAATTCTGGGAATGTAACTCCATGAGGGGAATATGGGTCTCCTAGCAGTTCTCAGCACCCTTAACAGACTACAACTCCAGGAATTATTTGTGCAGAAGCCATGAGTGTTTAGAGCAGACATAGGCAACCTCGGCCCTCCAGATGTTTTGGGACTACAACTCCCATGATTCCTAGCTAGCAGGACCAGTGGTCAGGGATGATGGGAATTGTAGTCCCAAAACATCTGGAGGGCCAAGGTTGCCTGTGCCTGGTTTAAAGTGATAGCATAGTACTTTTAACATATGGTGGGAATGTGGCCACAGAAAAATTCTGCTCATCAACTGCATCTTTCCAACTGGAGATGCTGGGGATTGAACCCAGGATCATCTTCTTGCAAACCATGTGCTCTGCCGTTGACCCATGGTCTCTCCAACAGCTTAAGTTCTGTGGGACATTCTCCCCAAGGAAATGCATGTAGCACTGTTGCCTTAAAGCATTAATAGCAGGCAATGCACTATAGCTGTTAGTTAATACATCTAACTAAAAGTTTTAATTAAAACAATTTGTTCAGCTGGGGGAAAAAACCCTGACTGGAAATCCATTAGAATAAAATAAATTGTAACAACGTTGTTGCTTGATTTATAATGATAATAATATAATACTAAGGAGACAATTTGCAGATAGAGAATTACAGGCAGTCTGCTGTGGGTTTCAAGGAAATGAATATCTATTTTTCCCCACCAAGCCTTGAGATGTCTGAAACCATGAGAACAGAAAAATGTTGGATGCTTGCAATGAACACATTCTATTGTAGTTCATTATCTCCTTGAATTTTTGTGATGTTTGTTCCTCTCTTTTTAAAAAATTGTTCCAAGACTTGGCTTAGACATTTCAAAATATGTCTCAGGGAGTGTTGCAAATAAGCGATTACATTTTTCTTTTCTTTTTGGAAGGAATATGTGCCTTTGTTTTTAAGGGGTGTGAGTAATACTCAGAGCCAGGCAATTTGTTTAGCTACTTCACAGGTATCAACTGGTGATGGTATTGTGTGAAGGTAATGGTATTAGAAAGGGACGCGGGTGGCACTGTGGGTTAAACCACAGAGCCTAGGACTTGCCGATCAGAAGGTCGGTGGTTCGAATCCCTGTGACAGGGTGAGCTCCCGTTGCTCGGTCCCTGCTCCTGCCAACCTAGCAGTTCGAAAACACATCAAAGTGCAAGTAGATAAATAGGTACCACTCCGGCGGGAAGGTAAACGGCGTTTCCGTGCGCTGCTCTGGTTCGCCAGAAGCGGCTTAGTCATTCTAGCCATATGACCCGGAAGCTGTACGCCAGCTCTCTCGGCCAATAAAGCGAGATGAGCGCCGCAACCCAAGAGTCAGCCACGACTGGACCTAATGGTCAGTGGTCCCTTTACCTTAATGGTATTAGACTCTATAGACAAAGATGCTCAATATGTTTGGATTTCCATGGGGGAAGGAAAAATGTCACTTGTATCTTTGGAAGCCAGAAAATGGTCTCGTAAGGAATGTAAAAGGTTAGAGTAATGAAGGGTTGACTTTTGTGTGTGAATGTGCCACCCATATTAATCACAACACAGAGATCTTCCTCATCCTTGAAAGTGAAATCAAACATGATGCTTTTCAATGGAGCAAGTTCTCATGTTTAGCCTTAGGCTACTGAGTGATGTGAGATCGAGCAGTATACCTGCTTGTGTGAACCAAGTCATAGGCTTTATCTGGAGCTGTAATGGGAGTGTAATTATCTTGAAATCAACCACATACTTCTTAAGCTGGGGGGGGGGGGGGAATTCTGTGAAATTTAAGGTGGGTCATGTTGAGCTGGAGTTTGTCAATATTTGTTTAGAGTAATCCTTTGTGACCTTAAAATCTATTAATCAATTAGGAGAGTTCTTCCATAATTCCTTTAAGTTCAGAAGATCAGCATTGAGAGGATAACAGTGATTTTCCAAGGATTACAGACTTGGGATAAGTTTGGAATAAAAATTTGTATTTGGAAGCTTATAGTTTCTGAAACTTTGGGGTTTGGGGTGACATCTGGCAAAAACTCAGCTATCCAAGTTATGAGAATAACTGGATTTGAAATACTTGTTCTGTTTATGAAACCTAATTGTGAGTGAGTAATCTTTCAGCAGCTCAAAACTGAACTGTAACCCATTGGCCAGATGACATCCTTTTTGAAGGGGAAATTGATTTCTGTATGTGGTTTATTATGCAATTATTGACACAGTCAATATATTATGACTATACCACACACACTCTTTCTCTTTAACACCATAAAACACTTAGGGTAATCTTGTACAGTTTAGTGAATAAATGAAAGTGTTTTCCAGGCAGCTTAAGAATGATAAATTGACTTAGCAGCTTAACATTTACAGACCCTGAAGGCCACTGGATTTGCAGATAGAGGCTTTTAACTCCCAATGGGATGTCTTCCTCTGCAAGTAGGGAACCCTTCCTCTGAGAGGAGGGTTCAATGTCTCAACTCTCTCTTCCTTTAAGATACTGAAACAGATGATGAAGAAATGATGCTTTATAAGTGCAAAGTAACTCAATGCTTGGAATTAACTACAGTGGTACCTCGGGTTAAGTACTTAATTTGTTCCAGAGGTCTGTACTTAACCTGAAACTGTTCTTAACCTGAAGAACCACTTTAGCTAATGGGGCCTCCTGTTGCTGCCGCGCCGCCGGAGAACGATTTCTGTTCTCATCCTGAAGCAAAGTTCTTAACCTGAAGCACTATTTCTGGGTTAGCGGAGTCTGTAACCTGAAGCATATGTAACCCGAGGTACCACTGTAGTTCAGTTAAATGAAAGTAGTTGCCATAATTTCCAGGAGAATGGAAGGTGAAGTTCATTTGCGGGTAGAACTACAAATAATTTATAGCTCATCTTCATAGTCATTCCCTCCTTCAGCAAGAGGCCTGGACTCTTAGCTTTCATTTTAAAAAAAGTAAGTCAAATGAACATCTATGAAAGAGTTAGAAAACAAATTGTGGAGGCAGTGTTCTAAAGCTTCATTTAGCAGATATGGAAGCACTGCTGTAGTTTAATCACTGTGGCTAAGCAATAAATTGGGAGAATGGCAACTGAACTACAGTGGTACCTCGGGTTAAGAACTTAATTCGTTCTGGAAGTCCGTTCTTAACCTGAAACTGCTCTTAACCTGAGGTACCACTTTAGCTAATGGGGTCTCCCGCCGCCGCCGCGCGATTTCTGCTCTCATCCTGAAGCAAAGTTCTTAACCTGAGGTACTATTTCTGGGTTAGTGGAGCCTGTAACCTGAAGCATCTGTAACCTGAGGTACCACTGTTGTTGTTTTGTAAAAGGATAAATGGGAATCAATTCCTTTAAAAAATAAACTTTTGGAGTACTAGATTAACTTGGTGGTGTAAGGCAGCATCTGTTTGCATCTTCTTTCTCCAATTCCTGATCAGTCCCCAAATCAGATTATAAGACTCTCCTGTATTAGCACCAGCTGCATTTGGAGAACAGTTGGAATGTTCTTAATCAGCAGCAGATTTAGAAATCCAATAAGGCTGTTGAAATAATTAATAGAAGAAAATGTGTGTGTGTGGGTGTGTGTAAAGATGAGAGAGAAAGAAGTTGACCTCACACAAAAAACCAAAATGAGTAAAAAAAGAGGCTCTCAGTGCCTCTTGGCTTTGTAGGTGATCTGGTCTATTAAAACCATGATAAGAATCTCACAAAGGAGAAGAGCGTTTGCAACCAGGAGGTGATGTGGGTCATTTTGCCAGTGGAATTGATAGGAATGAAAAAGGGGCTTTCTTGCTAATGCACATATGCTAACAAAGGAAAGTTGGCCTTTCCTGGCATTCAGAAGACAATTGCTAACGAAAGCCCACCCACCCACCTCCAATTTGAGAATACAGGTAAAGGTAAAGGGACCCCTGACCATTAGGTCCAGTCGTGGCCGACTCTGGGGTTGCGGCGCTCATCTCGCTTTATTGGCCAAGGGAGCCGGCATACAGCTTCCGGGTCACGTGGCCAGCATGACTAAGTCTCTTCTGGCAAACCAGAGCAGTGCATGGAAATGCCGTTTACCTTCCCGCCGGAGCGGTACCTATTTATCTACTTGCACTTTGACGTGCTTTTGAACTGCTAGGTTGGCAGGAGAGAATACAAGTAAATTCCACTAAAGAGCATTTGCTCATGGTTTGGGACATGGCAATCTGCATAAGCCTCCGCTTGCCTAGCTTTTTTCCTCCAAGGGTCCTGCAGTCAATTCCCGGATGTGAACCACATCTGGCTGGAACCAGTGAAAACTCAGCATGGTTCAGGAACAGGCCCTTCGCCGCTGTACATGTTCCACATCCTAGCTCTGAGCGATAAGCTGCAAATCTTCACTTGTATATGCTAAAAGAGTGTCAGACACATCTCTCGCCGATTGCTGAGTCATAACATGCTGTGGGCGATGGCACTGCACTCCAAATACAACTGCTGAAGCCACGTCTTGCCAAGTTGCTCCACGCTGCCTTGATTAGGGAAGACTCTCTCCACGAGTCAAAGGTTCCGGTCACTCGGAGGCGTTTTCCTGATGCTGTAAAATTTGAGTGTGTTAGGTCAGGCACCCCACAGATAACAGCAGTCACTGAAGAGAGACTTTTGGCCTGTAATATTGCCGGCATGCTGTCTCCCAGGGAACGCGGTTCTGTTCTATTATTTAATAATGCCAGGCTAGCACTTTGGAAATAGCCACTGCCATATCAAAACACACACACACACACACACACACAAAAAAAAAATGTGGTTTTTATTTAATGCGCATCCTTACTGCTTGCTTGAAGCTTGGGTTGGGAAAGTTAAGATTCATCCTTCTGGCTCCGCATTGCAAGGATGGCATTTTCTTTCTGTTATAGACACCTGAGGCTTGATAGTGTTTGAGGGTTTGAGTTATCCCTGATATTGAATTGAACTCCATTTTTCCAGAAAAGCTGGATATTTTGAAGGTTGCATTTTAAAATCAACAGTGTCTATTGTAACATTGTTGTTTGTTTATTACGCTTTCTTGAAAATATAAATTAAAAACAAAGCGTTAAAAATAGAAGCAAATGGTAAGTATTAATATAACAGGCTCAAGACAGCTCCATAACTATATACAGTGGTACCTTGGGTGAAGTACTTAATTTGTTCCGGAGGTCCATTCTTAACCTGAATCTGTTCTTAACCTGAAGCACCACTTTAGCTAATGGGGCCTCCCGCTGCCACTGCGCCGCCAAAGCACGATTTCTGTTCTCACCCTGAAGCAAAGTTCTTAACCTGAAGCACTATTTCTGGGTTAGCCGAGTCTGTAACCTGAAGCATATGTAACCTGAAGCGTATGTAACTCGAGGTACCACTGTATACTGATGATCTTAACTCTTTCTCCTTTAAATTTTCTTTACAGGGTTTTTCTTTATATATTCAAACATTTGTTGTGGTTGCTTTTATACATAATTCATGTCACCAACTACCTTTTTTCAGCCAAGTGACCTAGTAGTTTGGAAAAAAAATCATATTTACCAAAGCCAGAGCTCTGATCCAGGATCCTATGGCCTTCAACAGATCGAGAGCATATGAAGAATAGTCAGATAGGCAGCAAGGCCAGGAGGAGGGGAGAGTGAGACAGCGCTCTGAATACTTTTTGTATTTCTGAGGAACCAGGGAGATGGAATTTTCCACATTTTACATCCATTTCATTACTTATGTAAGCAAGCCTGTGCTGGAGATGGGTGGGCCATTAAGGAAAATTCAGCAGGCCAGATGAGGCCTAAGGCCAGTCGTTTGCCACCCCTGCTGTGGAAGGGCTGGTCTGGACTCCTTCTCCTTCAGCAAAACTGTTGCCACACACTCTTTTGCATACAAAATCTCCTCTGGCTCCAACTCTCATTAGCCATCTGCCCTTTGTTTCACAGGTTGACAATGTACTCCGTGGAAATGGATAACCTGTCACAGAGACAGGAGGATAATATCATTCAAATGAATCAATAGTGCACAGGCAATTTTTGTGTCGCCTAATGATAATGTGATTGTGTCCAAAACACGGTTTAATCCCATGTCTCATCTTGTTCTCCCTGGAGCTTCCTGCACCAGAGGAATCAGACTTTTCTCTACTTTTCCCGAGGCCACAAAGATCTGTGGAATCAGCTAAAACGGTTACAGGAATAGTGGGGGGGGGGGGGGGAGAGAGAGAGTGAAGATTATTATAATAATGCATTGTATTTCTGATTATGTGGGCAAAATTCATATCCAGAACTCAGGGTACAAATTTCCTTCATGGCTGCAATTGCTCAGCTAAACGGAGGGCCTGATGCCTTCTCACTTGTGCGGAGCAGGGGCCGGCTTCCCCAAGATAACAGGCCCTATTTTCCAGGGACAGTCCCGAATCTACAGAAGCTGTCCCAGTTTCTGGTTTGATCCTGGAATGTCCCGCTTTTCCTTAAAGGTAAAGGTACCCCTGCCTGTACGGGCCAGTCTTGACAGACTCTAGGGTTGTGCGCTCATCTCACTCTATAGGCCGGGAGCCAGCACTGTCCACAGACACTTCTGAGTCACGTGGCCAGCGTGACAAGCTGCATCTGGCAAGCCAGCGCAGCACACGGAATGCCATTTACCTTCCCGCCGCTTTTCCTTAGGACATCCCTATTTTCACAGAAGAAATGTTGGAGGGTATGGAGTTATGCAATCCCCAAGCCAATGAGATATGTAACTATACAACCTTTAGAAGACATCTGAAGGCAGCCCTGTATAGGGAAGTTTTTTAATGATTAATGTTTTATTATGTTTTTATATAATAGTAATATTAATAATAATAATAATAATAATAATAATAATATAATTTATTACCTATACCCCACCCATCTGGCTGGGTCTCCCCAGCCACTCTGGGTGGCTTCCAACAGGAGATTAAAAATACATTGAAACATCAGTCATTAAAAGCTTCCCTAAACAGGGCTGCCTTCAGATGTCTTCTAAATGTCAGAAAGTTGTTTATTTCTTTGACATGTGATGGGAGGGCATTCCACAGGGCGGGTGCCACTACTGAGAAGGCCCTCTGCCTGGTTCCCTGTAACTTTGCTTCCTACAGTGAGGGAACCACCAGAAGGCCCTCGGTGCTGGACCTCAGTGTCCAGGCAGAACGATGGGGGTGGAGACTCTCCTTGAGGTATACTTCAGTATATATGTTGGAAGCCACCCAAATTGGCTCAGGCAGCCTAGTCAGATGGAAGGGTATTATTATTATTAATTATTAATTATTGAATAGGACATCCCTATTTGCATCAGAGAAATATTGGACGGTATATGTTGAATGCGCTCAAGGGAAGGGACCTTCCCAGTTTTCCTGTACAGTTTTGGAGTTCTCTTCCACATAAGAGATGTATGCCCATCATTTCCTCCCATCAGTGAGGCAAGATGAAGCAATTTGCCTCGAGTGACAGATCTGCCTCCTGCCCCTGCTGTTGTGCCTCTGCTACCCCTGCTGGAGTTTTGTCCACACTGTCACCACCACAATGCCACTGCCATGGCCTGAGTTTGCCTGCAGTGGGGGAGCCAATAACTTTACCCAGGGAACACCCACTGAAAGTGGCAGCCGTAACCTTTGCACTCTGCCTAGAATCCTTAATCCCATACTTTTGACTCCCTCTGCTTCACAGGCAGACCAGCACACAAGTGGGCTGCTGAAAGGGATGGCAGGAGAACATACCACTAAAGAGTCTCGAATTAATTGAGCTGGATATGTTTAGTCTGGAGAAGAGAAGACTGAGATGTGATATAATAGTCACCTTCAGATATCTGAAGGGTTGTCATGAAGCAAGTATTTTTTCTGCTGCTCCAGAGGGTAGCACCCGAACCAACAGATCCAAATGGCAAGAAAAGAAATTTTGACAAAACCTTAGGAAGAACTTTCTGACTGTAAGAGCTATTTAACCATGGAGTGGACTGATGGAATCTCTTTCACTGGGCATTTTTAAACAGAGGTTGGATGAATATCTGTCAGGGATTCTTGCAAATACAGGGGGTTGGACTAAGATGACCCTTGTCCCCTCCAACTCTGCAAGTCTATTATTCTATGTTTTTTTTAAAACTGATTAAGTCACATTTTGGCACAAACTCCTTGGAACCTTTGCAGTTCCTTAGATTCCCTCATTTCACTTCCCCTTATGGACTACTGAAGAACATACTGCTCTTTTCACACTTCCTAATTCTGCTCTCTCTCTCTGTTTTGGTTCTTTGATTTCCTTTAGGAGTTTTCGCTCCAGCGGCTAGAGAGCCATCTGGATGATCGAGTGAACATCATGGCCTTTTCCATTTTCAACCAGTCCCATGCTTTCTTCCAAGAGTTTGCAGAGAGCCTCAACCAGTCATGGCTGGAAAACTGTGATCACATTCCTTTTACTGGGCCAGCAGTAAGTAAAACAGATTTACATCAATTGGTCCTCAACCCACAGTGTAATTAGGGCTTGTTGGGAGAGAAGATGAAGATAGCATGAAGAGGGGGCCACAATGGTGATTTGTTGAGGGTCTAGAACCTTATGTATCTCTCGCTCATTGCTCCTTGTTGATCGCGTTCCAACAAACTAGATGAACATAAAAAAAGGTATCACAAGACCATGGCATTCTCAAAACAGGTTGAAGGGTTATGAGGAGCAAGGTCTTTTCTGTGATAGCAATCCATTGGTGTGATTAAGAGTTCTCAGTTCTGGAGAGCTTTGGAGAATTCTTTTGTGTTACCTGCCTGCTTCTTTCATGGCTTCTCAATGCCTTCATGCTATGTTGTAGGCATCATGAGGACATCAGATCAGCCACTCTAGCAAACAAGATGGGGGACCAGATGGACATTTGGTCTGATCCAACAGGGCTATGGCGTTTAAAACTCATTTGCTTTGTTTACATGAGTCTCAGGAAGGGCTTTGAGGAATGGAAAGGTGGCATCTAAATTTAAACAAACCTTTACCCCAGGCATAGGCAAACTCAGCCCTCCAGATGTTTTGGGACTACAACATCATCCCTAGCTAACAGGACCAGTGGTCAGGGATGATGGGAGTTGTGGTCCCAAAACATCTGGAGGGCCGAGTTTGCCTATGCCTGCTTTACCCTGTCTTGTTCTCAGTAAAGACCCGTTTACATGTTATCCCCTATTTATAGCAACATGTTACTATGTGATAACCAGCTCAAGATGTCTCTGCATGTGCAAAATTCATTTTCTTCACAAATGAGTCATTGTAACTAGGAATATGTGCCCCATTTAAGGTTGCATTCTCCTCCTCTCAAACTCCCTGCCTATGGGTATTAATTATAATCAGAGTATGATCTCCTTAAATCCATTCAAACCTTTCAATGCACCCTAGAGAGAATGTTTGCTAGAATACCATTCCCAATATTGCCACAAACACAGTAAGAGCCTGCTGGATCAGGCTAGTGGCCCATCTAATCCAGCATCATTTGTCTAGAAATGATCCTCTTCCTTTTAGGAGATGTTCACAAAGGGTACAGAAACTACTAGGGTCCTTCCTCCTATGCAGCAGAACTGCAAATGTTCACATGCAAATAGACAGAGCATTGGGTGTCTTGTAGCAGCTATCTTCCTTCTTCATGTAAAAGGTCAAAGTGACCTTAAAGAAGCAAACTAGGATCTCTGTTTCGATTGCATCACCCATCCTCTGCCCTACAATACCGGGGATGGTTGACATCTAGCAGATGCTGAAGCTTGCTACAAACTGCTGCTTGCTTATATTTGAACCTGCTGTTTATTCAGCTGTGAGCTTACAGGCTTGCATGCTCTCTCTCTCTCTCTCTCTCTCTCTCACACACACACACACACACACACACACACAGCCTCCCTCGCTGTCCACCCTTCCTCCAGCCCAGGGAGATGCTGCAGCTAATTCATTGCCCAGTCTTACTTTATACCTGACGTGATCCCTCCATTTGTAACTGCCCCAGGTGATAGCTAAGATGCATTAGGGATAATGCTTCCTAATAAAGCAGGAAATGTTAATGGCGGGCAGAAATAAAAACTGAATTCACCCCTCTCCCTTTCCCTTGGCTCACATTTACGGTGCTTTCATATTTTGCTTTTGTTTTGAGTTCTTATTCTACTGTGCATTATTCACCTGCGTGAAACTCTTTGAAAATAATGCTCAATCCTTCTCTCCCATTTGGTAGAGAAAAAGAGACTCAAGACCCCATGTTGCATGGCAACATGTGCATTACAGGGTACCAACACCATTTTTAGAAGCAAGGTAGCTTTGAGGAGGCGTTTAGCGCAGTGAAGAAGTGTTGGGAGGGGAAGGGGTACAAAAACCTTTCCCCACAAGCTAGTTCCCATCTCCAGATTGCCTCCCAGCTGCTTCTCTCCCCCAGATGCATAAGTGTCCTCAGATACACATCTGAAACCCGGGGTGGTGGGTGGGGACAGCTTGGGGCAGGGGAAGAATAATACCTGTTGGAAAAAAGGATTAAATGCCATCTCCCATGGTCTTGTACTCGCTCTCCTGTTGCACGTTGCTGGCCTTGGCCAATGTAACACAGGATTCTGCAACCTGGCACCCTCCAGATCTTCTGGGCTACAGCCCCCATTTATTATCCCTGACCATTGGCCAAAACATCTGGAGGGCATGAAGCTGAGAAAGGCTGGTGTGACACGTCGAAACCAGCTTTTGATTTATCCTGAAGAAACTCTTGTTTTGGTGTTGTTGGGAGATCTCGTTCACCTGCAAATCAATCCTCTGATGAAGCCACGATGGTCAAACTAGTTTAGATTTCTCGGGAAGAGATATTCTGTATGGCATGGAGTGGTGGCCACTTCTCTCCGGTAAATTGCTCCCACTTCTTTCCCTCTCTTTGCTAAAGGAAGCGTTGCACCGCTGCTCAGTGGTCCTTCTTGCACAGCAGCCCGGGAAGCTGTCAACCCATGTTCTGAAGCCTGGGTGACTGTAGCAGCAGCTGTCAGAACCGATAGCTAAGGCATGTGAAGAAAGCCCCCTGCCTGCACTCTCAGTAATACTGCTTATTAGCATCCTCAGCCTCCAGCAGTATCTGGTCTCTTCTGACAGCAGAAAGAGTTGCATTGAAGAAAAGTTGCAGGAGTCACTAAGTCATGGGTAGGCAAACTAGAGCCTGGGGGCTGGATCCAGCCCAATCACCTTCTAAATCCGGCCCATGGACGGTCCGGGAATCAGTGTGTTTTTACATGAGTAGAATGTGTGCTTTTATTTAAAATGCATCTCTGGATTATTTGTGGGGCATAGGAATTCGTTCATTTTTTTCCTTCAAAATATAGTCCAGCCCCCCACAAGGTCTGAGGGACAGTGGGCCGGCCCCCTGCTGAAAACGTTTGCTGACCCCTGCACTAAGTCTTCCTTGCTGTGAGATGAGGCCAGACATGGCACTACCAGAAAATGGGTGTGTCAGGCGGATTCAAGCAACTCCCATGGCCAATTGCCCAGGAAAGCACAAAGACAAGGAATGTTTCTTACCATCGGCTTTTTATTCAGTAATTACAGAGAGACACTTTGGAACCCAGCCTCTTGGATAATGGCGTTGTCCCGAGTGAATCTCCACCCCCTCCGTCTCTCCCACTTCCTCATGTGTCAGCCCTACAGGTGCTGACAAGTCCCCTTTGCCTTTGAGCTCTTTGCTCTCCTACTTTCAAGGCTCTCCAGGTTCTGGGAGAGGGTATGTGTGTCTGGAATGCTTTCTAAAGACACTATGCCTCACTGGTTCTTCCTCTTCATCCTCCTCCTCCTCTCCCATTATTTCCCAGCTTTTCCCCTCATCTGCCTCTAAGCTGTGACCTCCCTCAAACCCCTGTTGTAATTCTGAACTGTCTTCCTCTTCTCTGGAAGGGTCAGGCTGGGGAGACGGTCTTCACCATTCTTCCTCTGCCCAGTTCCTGACATTTTGTGAGACAGCAGGAGGCAACTCTGAGACTAGAAGGGCCCTCCATGAGTTTTCTGTAGGTAGCATTCAGACAGCTGTTGCTGCAGTCATCCAGAGACATCACAACATAAAGTGGCTGATTCACAGGGTGTCATATGCACCGGAACAGTATTTTCCTAGCAACGCAAAAGCAACATTTGTCTTGGTTTGTGGGAACCACTCATTATCCATGGTGGAAGGACTTTTAAATCCACACAGGGAATTGTTCATTGTTTTCCTTATGACATTTGGTGTCAATAAACTTTAGCAAAGCGCAATTCAAGGAAAGGTCCCAACTGCCTAGGGATTTACATGTTTACCCATCAACCTCAAGGGAGCTGAACCTCCCCAGGAAGCTCTGAGTGCCGAATCCCTGACAGCTGGGCCTGCCAGGAGGTTCCACATAAGCCACGGAAATCCCAAGGCTTTCTTGCTAGGAGACAGTGGAGCGTGTTTGCAAAAGGAGCAGGGAGGTATTTGCTGAAAAAAAGAAAAAAAACCACTTCCAATTAATCACACTGCAAAGAAAGGAAATCAGGGGAAATCATTAAAATTGCAGATGGCTAGATTAGGTAATTAGAATGTAGGCTAAAGCAGATGTTTGTAATTAACTGTTTATTTCATTGACAGAAACCCTGATTGTACCAATGGATTGTGGCACTTCTTTTTACTGTGTTAAATTTGGGGGCAAAGATATAGTTGTTGTTGTTTCTATATCTATCTCTATATATACACCTCCGTTTGAGAGATCTCCAAGTGTGGTTTCCTAGGAAATGCAGGATTTATGCTCACAGAGTTTGTTAGAACAGCCTCATTCACCTTTGGGCTTTATTCTGATGGAAATTTTACTTAAAGTTTCAAACAACACATCCATGGTTTGAGAGTGCTAATTGTAGGGATTTGCAAATTGTGATTAATGGGCTTTAGATTGTTTCACCAATTCAATAATTCAGATGTGTAAGCCCATTCTTGTGCATGGCATTTTAAATGAGGATGGGTCTCTGCCCCTACAAGCTTACAAGCTTACATTTAACACAGGGCAGACATTCCCTTTAGTCTAGGAATGGCAGCTGAATCCATCACTATTGAAAAGCCTCTGCTTTCAAGTCAAATGGAAATTCTGACTGTTGTGAAGTCTCATGATAGCTCATGCCTTGTTTGTATATGCAGTTCCACACTCTTTGCCATAGTCAATGAGTGACCAGTGTGCAGGAGTAAAGCAGCTCAATGCTCTTAGAGGGGAGGAAGAAATATTCCCCACTATTCAGTTTCTTTACTTTTTATGCTGTTTCCAGAAGGATCTTCCTTGGTCTCATCTAATGATTTTGGCTAAGCCCTGGAACAAATGAAGAGGAAGCCGCTGACTAGCTACCTCCGCCCCAATCCCCAGATTGCATTTTGCTATAATTCATTAGCACTATTTACAACAGACAAGGGACAAAAATTAAAACACACCACCCATGATACAATATACGATAATAAGCAAACGAGCGGAGGTTTGCAAAAGGGCTATTAATGTCAAAAAGAAAAAAAGATGAGGTTTTTCTAAAGGGTTGGAGATTTGATCTAAGGTTTTGAGTGGGAAGAGATGAGGGGAATGTATTTCATACCAAGTGGGTGGCAGGAAAGCCCTGAGGAGCCACACAATAGCCTTCTTATGGAGAAATACTACTTAATTGTCTGCGGCATCTGCCATATGAACAGAATCACAAATTGCTTTATTGCATTAAATAAGACTACAGATAAATAGTGGCAGAGAGAGTTGGCAATTAAGAGACCCAGACGGAATTAGGAAATATGGTTTTCAGGCGAGGGTTGGAACAAGCTGGGAACCGATGAGCCAGAAAGGAACTGGGGAGGCTTCTGCAGATGGCAGGCTTCACCAAGAAGATGTTGTTGGGCGTTCCTCATGTTGAGATTGAGAAGAAAGTAAATGGTGGAGAAGGCGGAGAACGTCAATTTAATTTGCATTTAAAGACTAACCTGCCTGACTCTCACTTCTTGAAATAATATGTGAAACAAAATACAACCATCCTTTAGAATTCGTACTTCTTGAATTTTACAGTGCAGTTCTCCAGCCCAATGTGTACAAAAGGCATGTAATAAGGCAGGTGAGGGACACAGGTGGCGCTGTGGTCTAACCCACTGAGCCTCTTGGGCTTGCCAATCGGAAGGTCGGTGGTTTGAATCTGCACAATGGGGTGAGCTCGCGTTGCTCAGTCCCAGCTTCTGCCAACCTAGCAGTTTGAAAGCACACCAGCGCGAGTAGGTAAATAGGTACTGATGTGGCAGGAAGGTAAACAACGTTTCCATGCTCTCTGGCACTCACCATGGTCTTCTGTGCACCAGAAGCGGTTTAGTCATGCTGGCCACAAGACCCAGAAAAGCTGTCTGCAGACAAACACCAGCTCTCTTGACCTGAAAGTGGAGATGAGCGCTGCAGCCCATAGTTGAATTCAACTGAACTGTGCAGGGGTCTTTTACCTTACCTTTACTAGGGTAGGGTGCATAAAAATGTGCATATGAGTGGAATTAACATGAAAAAATGCATTATATTAGGAGAAATTGCTTTGCAATAATATTCATATTAGGCAAAAGGGCATTTAAGCATGTATATTGGAAGAAAATTGCACTAAAATGCTGGTGAGTTTTCATGAGGACTTTAAAAAATAATAATTGCATATTATATGACAGTCTGGAGAACTGAATTTGAACTTGGAAGAACAAAAAACTGGGTGAAACTGAAACCAGTGGTCCACTTTTGGTCAGCATCAAGGCAGGGAGAAACATGCCACAAAGAAAGGCAGTAGAATGGGTGATGGGAGTGAGTGGGAAGCATGAATTGCGGGTGCTGAAATAGGCTGTGACAGGATAAGGTCTAAGGCAGAATATGGTCCAGGGAAGGAGTTCATGGGATCAAGTCCAAGGATAAGATTTCTTTAAAAAAAAATTAATTAAAAAGGAGGGAAAGAAAGAGGAACGAGAACCTCTAAGGCTCACAGGAATCCCTTAATTTATGCAAGACCAATAATCCGTTTGTTTATTCATTAAAATAAATTTCATACCCTGTCATCTCATAATGGAGCACCTTGCAGTAACCTGCAGTGGAATAACAAAAGCAATATTTTCCAGAAAAGCAGCAAGATAAATAGAAGCACAACGATCACCACCGACTCATTGATGGCTAGGGGCTAAGAGTAAGGTTGGATGGCATGCAGTCACCTCTCCATCAACAGAGAGGTGGGCTACCATTTGCAGGGACTCCACCACAGCAGAGACTGTGCTGTGGTGCAGATCCGCATGAAAGTGGAAAGGCCCACAAGAAGAAGAAGAGACGAGTTTGGATTTGATATCCTGCTTTATCACTACCCGAAGGAGTCTCAAAGCGGCTAACATTCTCCTTTCCCTTCCTCCCCGACAACAAACACTCTGTGAGGTGAGTGGGGGTGAGAGACTTCAGAGAAGTGTGACTAGCCCAAGGTCACCCAGAAGCTGCATGTGGAGGAGCGGAGAAGCGAACCCGGTTCACCAGATTATGAGTCTATCGCTCTTACACCACACTAGCTCTCACAAGTGGGGTGAGGCGGGATGGTGGTGCTAGGGCAGTTTTGTCTCTCCCAAGGGGCCTCAGTCCCTGGCTCCCTAATGTACATTAGCTTGGAAATGGAATAAAATGGAGAGAGAGAGAGAGAGAGAGAGAGAGAGAGAGAGAGAGAGAGGGAGAGAGACCACTTGCCCCGACTCTACCTTTTGCCCCAGCTAACGCACAGCAGCAGTGTTTCAAGTTAGCAGTGGAGACACCACTCAGTCCTTCAGCTCCTCAACCCTCATCGCTTTTCTGATCAAACAACAATAAAACAGAAGTGGCAGAGAAAATAGCAAATCCATGTTTGCAATGGGAATAAACCCTGAGGCAGCAATTCAGAAGCCCCAAATGGGCAGAGGAGGAACCTTGCGTGAGAATCCCATAAAGTTATTGGAGGAAGGGCAGAATAAAAATGATACCAATGGAATAAAGTTGATTTAAAAGTGACTGTCAAAAATGCACTTAAAAGGCACTGCTATTTTTGCTATTAAATCTTCGTAAGAAGTGGGATTTGAAACTAAGGACGGACAAATCCATCCATTTTCTCTCAGTTTCTTACTTTTCCATTCTTAAATTCAGTTCTCCACATTTGTGAATATACAATACCCACCCACACATTTTAGTGCAGTTTTGAGTAATATGTAGATTTTTAAGCACATATTCCTAATATGTATTTTTGCATATTATTTTCACCAACTTAAGCATTTGCATGCACACTTTCCCAAAATGTTTGGATTTCAGCGCACACAGTTTTGGTGAGAAAACTGCATCACAAGCGTTGCAGAAGTGCAATTTTTGAAGGATAGCTGTGTTTCAGATCACATGTTGATTTGACAAGTGCAAATACAAATGCAACCTCAAAACAGAACCAATATCGCTTTTCTCCCACATCTCTACTTGAAACAAACTGGTGCAGTGTGGAATATTGTGTTCATGCTTCTAGTCAGCCAGCCATGCCCTTTCCCATGATGCCCCATTCCATCTGTTCCCAGGTTCTATCCCAGCCCCTCAATCCAACCCTGAGCATGCTCAGTCCAAATTGAGTGATTTGGGGCTTTCCCTTCCCTCCTCTCTTTAGGGTTTTTGACCATTCTTTGCACTCCTGTAAACCTTGGATTTCCCCCCAAATTTCCATTTGGGCTGTGTTAAATCTCCTCACTTGGAGAATTGAATTCACTATGAATATGTATGAGTGGACCACCAAGAGTGGATCTTTCAATTTTCTTGAGACTTTCTTCTGTGAACAATGATATTTTTGTTCCTCTCTCCCCTTTCTGATATCTGAAAGAGCACCTCTGCTTAGCAGAACCCCCAAAATTTGGAAATTAGTTTGAGCAGGAATGGGTGGAATTTGTTGGCCCAAGTGCTGCAACCTCTCATGGGCAATGTTCCAGGAGCATGATACCAGTGGTGGGTGTGACCAGACCCACCCCCTCCCTATCCATGCAAACTAGAGGCATTACCACAGTTCATGATCATATTCTAGCCAGGGAAAATCACTCTAGGAGGGTGCAGAGCAGGACCAGTGAAGGGTGTGGGCTGGGTAGAGTCCTAAGGGCCAGGCAGAGATGCCCAGAGGGCCACATTTGGCCTCCAGGCTTGATATTCCCCAACCCTGCCATAGACGGTGGCATGCCGCCACATTGAAAAATGTTCAGCGCCACCCTCTCCAGATTGCATGTGTACAGCCATTATACAGCTTCATAGAAAACTGTCCTTGATCATCCTGTCTGATAAAATTAAACAAAAAGAGACATTGGCAAACATAAAAACCCACTCCTGGAATTGAAGCAAATGTTTGTAGGCTTACAAAGTCGAATATCCCAATCAATAGTGTCATATGCTTCATTAAGATCTACAAGCATCATTTGTGGTAGCTAATAAGAGATCGTTAACTGCGCAGAGGAAGGGAAAAGGAGATGAAAAACGGACCAAAGACAATTAAAGATGACAAGCTGAATTTCTGACATGGAGGTAACAAATGGAAAGCACACCCAAATATATTGGATGTTTTTGACCTATTACTGGCAAGCTAGATCTTGGACTCTTTCACATTAATGCTGTTATTCCGCCAAACCTTGAGGATCTCGCGTGAGGTTAAAAATCCAGGAGGGTTTGCAGAAAAATCTCAAAATCAAGAGAACAGAAAACTAGAGAATGGTGTGCATCCATTGATCAAGGATCAAGGGCTTAACAACATTTGTGTTTTCTGAGACCCCTTTCCCTTAGCGACCTTCAGAAAAACCCCAAACTTTGCAAAAGCACAAATCTTCCCACCATGCCATGCAAACCAGCAAATGTATGTCATTTCCCCTCAAGACATAATTGTGAGCATGGCAATGGAGCTCACCTGAGGCAAAGTTTACAAAATGTTTGACAACAAGTGTTGCTTCGAAAGCTTCCAGAAATCGAGCCTTGGGGTGGGAACATCACAGAAGTGGAATAGGAAGGTGTTGACAAACCAGGGACCCAGGGTATGCCCCAGTTTTTGTGCTGATAGATTATCAGTGGCATGGGGAATTGGCACTAATTTCTAGGAGAAAGAAAATAGTATAAATCAGTTGTGGTGAGTCCTTGGCCCTCCAGATGTTGTTACACTACAACTCCCATCATCCTTGGCCTTTGGCCATGCTTGCTAGGACAGATGAGAGTAACCTCTGGAGGGCTAAAGGTTCCCCATTAGTGTAAAGACTCAGCTGTTGGGATGCAAGAGGAGATCGTGTCCACCTTCAAGCTGATCTCTTATGGGCCTATGAGCCTCTTTTTGAGAAAGGAGCATCGTTAGTGCAGGCCATTAACAAGACATCTTGGTAGTGGAGAAACTAGGGATACAAGGGTAGAGGGGAGATAATAAAAAAGTATCAGATAGCAAAGTCCTAAATATAGGTGGTTTCATGTGTTTATGTTTAAAAATTAGGAGCCAAGGGCTTGGAAGGTGTCTTCCTTTATTGACACTACATCCTGGAAGATGGGGCATGTTTTTTCTTGCTAAGTAGCCGAGTAAAATATTGCCTTCACAGTTTTTCTTATACAGTGGTACCTCGGGTTAAGTATTTAATTTGTTCCGGAGGTCCGTACTTAACCTGAAACTGTTCTTAACCTGAAGCACCACTTTAGCTAATGGGGCCTCCCGCTGCCACTGCGCCACCAGAGCACGATTTCTGTTCTCATCCTGAAGCAAAGTTCTTAACCTGAAGCACTATTTCTGGGTTAGCCGAGTCTGTAACCTGAAGCGTATGTAACCTGAAGCGTATGTAACCCGAGGTACCACTGTAGCTCTGTAAGTAGAAAGCAGAGAAGCTTTAAAAAAAAAAAAAGAAACCTGAAAGTGCAGGAAAGGGATAGTTTTCCTGGGATTGGGTGGGAGAGCTCCTGCAGGCCCTGCCCTCCATAATTTACAACCCTGAATTAGTGTTGTGCCTTGGAATATGTTTCCCCATTATGCATTTCCCCTCTTCCTGCAACCTGTAGTGCAGAGTGCCTCTAAGCATGTGCAAAGTACATTTCTTCTTATCCATAGTAGTACTTATTTATATGAAGACACCAAAGAACATTCCTTAAGCAATAGAAGTCTTCCCCATAGCAAAGATTGAGCTTCAGGAGGGATCTGGAAGGTGCATGCCTCCTGCAGAAGCTCAAAGGAAGGCACTGTCCATTTTGGGAATTAATTACATCCAGAGTTGTTTGTGCAGAATAGCTAGAGGAGAGAAATGACAAAAGCAGTAGGTATTCTCAGATATAATTTTGCTCACATGCCAGAGAAGGTGAGGTGACGCAAGGGATTTCTGAAGTGAAGACACCTCACCGACCCCCCACAATGGTAATTGAGGAGAGACACTCTGAGGAGAGAGGTTAGTTAGGAGAAACCGAGCTTTGATAATAATGAACCAACAACAATGAGAAAATGCAGGAAGTGATGATAATTAAAGGTGAAATCTTAGTCATAGCAGTGAGGAGGAGAGAGAAAATGACCAGTTAATAACTTGATGAAAAATGAAACGAAACCAATGGGATTGGGGTTGGGGGGAAAAAAATAAGTACCACCTGAGTCTAGAGGAATAAATAGAAGTGATTAGAAGCAAATGAGTCTAAGTTGGGCTGTCAACACAGATTGGGTACTCCTTTGCCAAAGCAGTATTGTCAGATATGAAAGTCCTGCATGCAGGAAGGGACCTAGAGAGTTTAGCGAGACCGGGATTAGGAATAGAGGAGCTCTGGTCAACTAACCTTTACTCAGAGAAGGCCAGGGGTCAGCAAGCTAAAGCCCATGCGCCATAAGCGGCCCACGGGTGTCGTTTAACCAGCCCACAAGCCGCCCACTCAGCAAGTCCCCGTGCGCTACGCTAAACCGGTGTGGTGCAGGGACTCGCTTCCGTGGCGCCAGAAATCGTGTCTGCGCAGACACAGATGCCGGAAATCACGGGTGCTCGATCCGGCCCACAGAGGGTTCTCCGCTGGAGTGAACCAGCCCAGGCGACGTAAACCTTGCCAACCCCTGGAGTAGGCCCATGGAAATTAATGGGCCTAAGGTACTTATGGTCATTGATTTCAGTGGGTCTACTCTGGGTAAAAGTTCATTGACTATAGGGAGACTGCCTTATACAACAGTTGTCCATCTAGCTCCATATTGTCTACACTGACTGGTAGCAGACGATCTACAGGGCTTCAAACAAGGATCTTTCCCAGCCCTACCTGGAGATGCCAGAGATGTTCTACATAGGATCTTCTGCATGCAAAAGAAGCAGCTGGTCTGCCACTGAGGTAAACGCCCCAATCTGTAGTATAAGATCCTTGTGGGGGGAATGGTCATAGGATTATTGGCTAATCACAACCCAAACAATAGGCAATCACTTGGTTTATTTCAAGGGCAATCTGAATCTGTAATGTCAGTAGCCCCTGGGAAGGCTACATTTATGCAGGAGGCTGCTGTAACTAACCTCATGCCAGTGCAGAGCATCATAGCCTGGATCAGGCTGGTGTCCCTTCCACTCCAGCACCCTGTTCTCATAGCGTCCACCCAGATGCTCCAAGCAGGACCTGAGCACAAGACCACTCTGCCTCTCCTGTGGTTTCCCACAGCCAGTAGGCAGTGCATTACTGCCTCCGACCATCGAGGCAGAACATAGCCACTGTGACTAGTAGCCATTTATAGACTTATCCTCTAGGAAAAGTGGGTAAGTAGGATACGTAGGACAGTGTGGGTGGCGCTGTAGTTTAAACCACTGAGCCTCTTGAATCCCCGTGACGGGGTGAGCTCCCATTGCTCTGTCTCAGTTCCTGCTAACCTAGCAGTTTGAAAGCACACCAGTTGTGATGGCCTGGGAATCCGATTCAGAGGCTGAACCGGAGGAATCCCAGTCTGCACAGGAGTCCCCGCCTCCAGGGCCGGCTGAACTGGGGCAGGGCCTTGATTCTGAAGCGCCTGCACCTGTGCCAGATCCTCAGGAGCAGGCACCAGGTGAATCCACTCTGGCTCCGGAGGTGGTTGAGGACTCAGTGCCTACAGGTGAGTCTCCCCCTGGGTCCAGTAACCCTTCAGCCTCTCCTGAACTGCAGAGGCTCAGGGCAGAGAGGCGGAGGGAACTGGTTTCTCCCAGGAGGAGTGTTCGCCTTAAGGCCAGGAGAGGCGGGTCTCCTGGGGGCCGGGGCCGCCCCTGGCCTCAGAGAAGATAAAGGCCAGTCAGCCCGGTCCCAGGTTGAAGAGCTGTCTCGGCCAGCACCCAGTCCGGTTCGCCCAGAGTTCCTGTCCTTGCCCAGCTCCTCGCTGTGGACCCCGCTTCGCCCGTGGAGGACTGTCTGCCGACCCTCAACTCAGGTCCTGGACCTCGCCCCACGGTAACCTCCCCCCTGGACCAGCACACCAGTGCAAGTAGATAAATAGGTATGGTTGCGGCAGGAAGGTAAATGGCTTCCATCACGGTGTCCCGTTGCTCCAGAAGCAGTTTAGCCATGCTGGCCACATGACCCGGAAAGCTATGTGTGGACAAACGCCGGCTCCCTCAGCCTTAAAGCGAGATGAGCGTCACAACTCCATAGTCACCTTTGACTGGACTTAACTGTCCAGGGGTCCTTTACCTTTACGTTACCTCCCAGTACAGGGAGAAGGCCTCTTTCTCTCAATTTCCTACCCTTTACACCACCACCAAAGCATTGAATTAGAAAGTAAAGTGGTGGGAGGCTGGGGGATCAGTGGGTGTCCCAAAGAGGACAGCATAGCCATGAGGGAATTCTTCTCTGGCTCAGAGGAGACTTTGGATGTCACCATCCTCACTTTGCATTTGAGGTGAGCACTACGCACACCAGAGAGCTGTTATTTTCCAAGCCCGGTAATATGAGTCCCAGCCACATCACTAGTTGGAACAGGCATTCCTATCAATCCCTCGAAAGGCCTTATCTTAGATGGCTAAATATAAGTGCTAAAGGTTGTACGGGCAGAAGTTAATACCACTGTAACTGTTGAAATCCTGGGATAAGTACAGAAATAAACTGAGCCTGGGTGCATTTCTGTAGACTCTAAATTTAATTTACAAGATGTTTTAGGAGACTTTCCCTTGGGAGTCTTACATAATGTTTTGCGATTTAAGGATTTAGTGGTGCATAACAGATATATTACTCACGAAGAGATGAATGTTAATTCATCGCACTTGATGCCTGCTTGGGTTGAAGAATTTCAAGTCCAGTATTCTGAATTAAGACTTGATAAGTCGGCTGAGAAATCAACATAGTGTGAAGAGTTATTGACAAAAAGAGCCAAAGAGAAAAGGGCAATTGTCACAACTATATAATATAATCTCTGGTTTACAGATAAAGATGCATTCTTATAAGTTTCTCCAAGACTCGGGAAATGGCTCATGGGACAAGATCTGGGCAGAGATTCATATGTCAATTAGGCTATTTTCTCTTTAAGAGTGACTCAGTGCAGATCAGTGTACTTTGCAAAACATTACCCCCTACGGGGTTAAATAAGATCTTGAGTACATTTTTAGACTTTGAAAATGTCATAACGAGTGGACAGATTTATTTATGATGTGCAGTATAGTTATCCTTGTGTTCAGCATTATTGACCAGAAGTTACATACTTCATAGGGACACAGAAAAAAGCTTTGTACTGAGCCAGACGATTTATTCATCTAATCAAGTACTGTCTACACTGGCTGGTAGCATCTCTTCAGGGTTTCAGACAAGGGTGATGTCAGGAATTGAATTTATGACATTTTGCATGCAAAGCCATCATTTTTTCCACCAGCCATCTCCCCCCCCCCCAATAGATCGTGTAGCACTAAAATCCAATGCAAATATTTTACATTTGAATTATTTGAAAGAAAGCTTTTAAGGGGCTCTTAAAATGTAGTTGTTGCTTTCTTTTGCTTGCAGACAATGAACCTCCGGTTATTACTGTAAATTGTTTATTGTATAAATGTTCTACCTTGTTTTCTTTCTTTTTTTCAAATGACAGCTAAATTCATTCACAAAACAGATCTATTTTGTTTTATTTAAGCATTTTTATGTTGCCCAATCATCTGTGTCCTCTGGGCAGTTCATGGATTGAAATCACTAAAATACATCAGCAGTACTAAACAAAAAACAAAAAACCATCAAATATATAAAAGCAACGCCAGTGCAAAAATTAACAAAGAGCAGCATAAACCCATTCGACAGTATCAAATCAGTAAACGGCACTAAAAAAATCAGCACAGGGAAGACAAAATAGTTCTAAGAACTAAAGGCATGGAATTTAAAAAGCCTGGAGGGGAAGAGAAAAATCAATTTAGAACAGTAAAATCAAATTACAGATAATAACAGCAACAAAGGAATGGCATTTGGCAGCAGGAATAAAGAATCACCCAGTTAAAAACAATGCAGCAGCAGCATGGGTATCAAACTGCAACTCATTCCATGACAATGGTCTCCCACTATCCCCCTAGAGAACTTGGAATGTTTGAACCAGGTGGCTTTCCCCATGGCATTCCACAACTTAAAAGACCCCGCTTCTTAAAGGCACCTGCTGGACGTCACTCAGGGAAGGAATCCGAGGCCGAGGCCTTGGATAATGAAGACTATACTGGGGGAAGAAAAGCCCCAGCAAATACGAATGGTTTGTTAAAGTTCAGGATATCTCTGATGTGGCTAAGCAGACAAATAAAATGCACTAAAGAAATGACTTAGGTATGTCTATAGAGGAAACTAGCTGTCAGATTATCTGCATTTTTTTCTTCATTGGGTTGGAATGGTGTCGATTTTCTTGCTGTTGCTTCTGGCTTTTTATTTTTAATTGAAAAGAAAAGAAAAGAAAAGAAAAGAAAAGAAAAGAAAAGAAAAGAAAAGAAAAGAAAAGAAACAGGATTCATGGCTGCCAGAGGGAGGAATTTGATGCCCACCTCAGCACTCTGCCCTTCCCCAAAAGTAGCAGAGTCAGAATAAATAATGCAAAATAATAAAAATAGCCAAATAAATACACCCCTGTTTCCCTCCTTCTGAATTGTTAAAAAAGGCACCTGTGTGCTGCTGCTGCATCAATTTACATTTCCTAAAACCCAGACAGTTGGCTCAGTTTAAAATGCTCTTTGGTTGGTTGATAGATCTAGTTATTTTTCTATTCCACCCTATTTTATGAATAACACATTACATTAGGTGACCAGGGCAATTTTGCTAGTAATGAGATTTTGAATCCCATATATTTATTTTTTGCTTGGCTTTTTAGAATAAGGGGCGTTTTTAATTTAAAAAATAATAATAAAGTAATTTGAGCTGGACATATATTAAGAACATGATAAATGGGATGCCTTGTGCACTCTGCAATTTTCCGGCCTGGGTTACACTTCCTTTGCCTATTTCAATTCTCTTCCCGGTATCTTCAGCTGTCTTCTGCCTTGTTGTTTGATGCCGTCTATGCTGTCGTGAGCGCCGTTCAGGAGCTGAACCGGAGCCAGGAGATCGGCGTCAAGCCCCTGTCCTGCGGATCTGCCCAAATCTGGCAACATGGCACCAGCTTGATGAACTATCTGAGAATGGTGAGGAAGGATTGAACATAAATGGTTTGGATGGAAGAGGGAGAGATAATAATAATAATAATAATAATAATAATAATAATAATAATAATAATATTATTTATACCCCGCCCATCTGGCTGGGTTTCCCCAGCCACTCTGGGCGGCTTCCAAAAGAATATTAAAATACTATGATACATCAAACATTAAAAGCTTCCCTAAACAGGGCTGCCTTCAGAAGTGTTGCCAGGAGGTTTAATGCTGAGCAAGACAGTGGTGGGGGTGGGGATATTGATTTAAAAATATTTGTTGGTTTGGGGTTGGTTTGGTTTCTTTTTAAAAAAGTTAAGTATTTCTACAAAAGCACCTCAAGGCAATGTACAACAAATAACACATGCATGAAAACCGGCATAAAACAAAACAGAAAGCTCTGAAACTTATTCACATGTTTGAAAGCAGAGTTACAATACAATACAAATACCTGTATTGGCATTTCAAGTTAAGACATTTCAAGTCAGTGAAATGTTGTTGTTGTTTAGTCGTTTAGTCGCGTCCGACTCTTCATGACCCCATGGACCAGAGCACGCCAGGCACTCCTGTCTTCCACTGCCTCCCACAGTTTGGTCAAACTCATGCTGGTAGCTTCGAGAACACTGTCCAACCATCTCGTCCTCTGTCGTCCCCTTCTCCTTGTGCCCTCCATCTTTCCCAACATCAGGGTCTTTTCCAGGGAGTCTTCTCTTCTCTTGAGGTGGCCAAAGTATTGGAGCCTCAGCTTCACAATCTGTCCTTCCAGTGAGCACTCAGGGCTGATTTCCTTAAGAATGGATAGGTTTGAACTTCTTGCGGTCCATGGGACTCTCAAGAGTTTCCTCCAGCACCATAATTCAAAAGCATCAATTCTTCGGCGATCAGCCTTCTTTATGGTCCAGCTCTCACTTCCAAACATGTGAAACTTATTCACATGTTTGAAAGTAGAGTTACAATACAATACAAATACCTGTATTGTCATTTCAAGTTAAGACATTTCAAGTCAGTGAAATAGATTTAAAAGGGACAGGAGTGAGGCTGTCGAGGGTCACAAGGCACTCAGTTGTTCTGCTTCACCCTGTCTATTCCCCTAGAGGGATGAGTCATTAAGAACCCTTTCAGACAGGATGGAGATTAAAAAGGAAGCCATTGAGGCAGTAATGTCCTTGTCCCTGTCCACTAGGAGGAACCTCATTTGGCTTTCTCTCGGAGCCATGGGTCGCAAGTCCGGCATTTTGCTCAGCATCTGTTTGCAGAGTCTGCTGTGCAAAGGGCAGTCCAAAAGAATATGGTCCAGTGAGTCTGGTACTCCCTGATTGCAGGCACACAGGCAGGCTTGATAAGGAATTTGCGAGTATCTACCTGTGGTCACGGGACGCAGGTAGCGCTGTGGGTTAAACCACAGAGCCTAGGACTTGCCCATCAGAAGGTCGGTGGTTCGAATCCCCGTGACGGCATGAGCTCCCATTGCTCGGTCCCAGCTCCTGCTAACCTAGCAGTTTGAAAGCACCTCAAAGTGCAAGTAGATGAATAGGTACCGCTCCGGCGGGAAGGTAAACGGCGTTTCCGTGCACTGCTCTGGTTCACCAAAAGCAGCTTAGTCATGTTGGCCACATGACCCGGAAACTGTACGCTGGCTCCCTCAGCCAATAAAGTGAGATGAGCGCCGCAACCCCAGAGTCGGTCACGACTGGACCTAATGGTCAGGGGTCCCTTTACCTTTACCTATACCTTTACCTGTGGTCACTGCTGATGGGGAAGGCATTTCGTCTTGCGAGCATAAAAGGTTTGTTGGGAAGGAAGTAGTAGGTCTTTTAGGTAAATGGCACAACGTCTGTCTGAAGTAGTTATGACTAGGGCCTCCGGAGAACAGGGTCTCAGAGTGTGAGGAGACTAACGCTGTTTTTCGTGTTCATAAAGCCACTGCTTGAAGGTTTGGAGTACGTAGCTTTCATCAAATACTTCGAGTCTTTCCAGAGCAATACCCAAACTACATATTTTGTCCTGAATTGCTCTAACATCCCACCCACTGAGGGAGGCCATAGATTAAAAAACAAAGAGCTGGAGGAAAATAAATGTTTTATCCTGGTGCCTAAAGATAAGCAATGATGGTGCCAAGTGTGCCTTCCTGGGGAGAGCATTCCTCAGGTAGGGAGCCACCACTTAAAAGGCTCCTTTCTGAAGTCCCAAAGGGAGCAGGAAAGCCAGGATGTGTTCAGCTTGATAGAGTACCAGTTACATAGGCCTTATTCTATGATGATTACCCTTTATTAAATCAATATCTGTTGGTGAAAGCAGGTCCTGTGCCAGCTTTTCTGGGTCTTGGATGAGTTTTATTTTATTTTATTATTTGTTTGTTTGTTGCATTTTCATGCCACCCTTTACTCCAAAGAGTTCAAGGTGGCATCCATGGTTCTCCTCCTCCTCCTCCTCCTCATTTAATCCCCACAACAACCCTGTGAGATAGGCTAGGCTGAGAGGCAGTAACTGGCCAAAGGTCACACCCTGTGAGCTTCATGGGTGAGTAGGGATTTGAACCCTGGTCTCCTGGGTCCCAGTCTTACACTCTAACCACTACACCACACTGGCAGTAATGGTTTCATCTGTCTACATACCTAAGGCCCGTCTGTGATAACAGACAAGTCACTTGCCCTGTGCCATCACAAGTCCACCCTGGAGTTTTGCATTCTACTGTGGGGAAACCGGCCCTGAATGTGGAAGCTGCAGAAATGCCACCTAATTTTCCAAGGTGGGAAAACTGAAAAGGGTTGTTGTCAGTGTCATAGTGCACAGGCAGCAATTAGCAGCATGTGGTTTGCTGTGTTTATCATCCCTTAACATGACAGTACTTTGTGTATTTGTGTTAACAATGCACGGTAAGGGTTTCTTTGCCCTAAATCCCAAGCAACATGGTGGAATGAGACACAATTAAGCTCCCCACCTTCAGCAGCTCAACTTCCAGCTCTAATCACAGGAGGAAGGGTGTGGTGAGAAAAGAGAATTTAGCAGTTCAGATGGAGTGAAAGACCTCTTGGGATCAGATGCTTGTCCTCACCAAAAACTCCCAGCCTTTCTCCCTGACACAATGGCTTTTCCTGTGCAGGAATGTGAGAGAGCATTCTGGCAAACTGCCCCAAACTTGCCTTATGAGTGGCTGCAGTTCTGAGATGTTAGGTGAGACATATTCGTTCTCCTTCTCGCTTTAAATGAGGGGGTGGATGTTCCAGAGCAGTGTGCTTCAGGATAAAAAGAAATTGTCCATATTTGGCGCTGCAACTCACCCTCTCTTGGACAGGTAGAATTGGAAGGTCTCACCGGCCACATAGAATTCAACAGCAAAGGTCAACGATCAAACTATGCCCTGAAGATCCTTCAGTATACCAGGAATGGCTTCAGACAGGTAAGGAAATGTCTACTCCAATTAGCACTTTGGTTCAAGTTGGTTTGTCCTTCAAAGTCCTGGTGTTGCTTCTGTCATGACGCCCATGAATATGGGATTATTCTCTGCTCTTTTGTTTTAGGTTAGTCACACCTGTCCCTTAAAGAAAGCTAAATATGTACAGAGGTGGTTGTGAACCCATTGCTGGCAGGGTTTTCTAAGGATGGGAGGGGATATGAGGGCCTTTTCTGTAGCATCATTCAGTTTTGGAATATCCTCCCAGGAACCATCCACCTGGCTTTTTGCAGAGCTGTTTAAGACTCACTTACTCCAACAAGAATTATTTGCACCTGAGCAGATGATAATTTGCCCCACTGCTCTTGATAGGGTTGTTTGTGCTGTTTTACAATGTTGCCTTTTATTATTACTTCACTGCAACTTATGGACCAATTTGGAACAATGAGAAAACTGGGAGATTAAGGCCACAGTCCTATACTAATATATGCAGGAGCAAATCCCATTGATTCTAATGGGGTTTATTTCCAAGATAACTTGTTTAGGATTGCAATGTAAAATGCATTTGCAATAAACAGATAAACAAAGGACTTGATATGTTTGTGGAAGTAGTTAGGTTTTGTGCGAGGTAAAAAAAAAACATGGGGGGAAGGGTGTCTTGGTGGGGAGTGGAGACTACGTGGATATATGCACAACCAAATTAAAAAGTAAAAAGACTATTAAAAGTGGCTATGGAATGAGTTCATCACTTTTGAATTATGTACTCCTCAGCACACATTCTTGGCCACTATGACTGCATTCATATGCCAGTTTATTCCACTTTCATGATGTTTCCCTAGCTGTTAAGTTCTGCATTATATCTGAGCTTTCACATGACATAAAAGCAACTTCTGGGATTGTAGTGGAATATAATGAAAGCTTAGTGCTCATTTCCATGTTATATGCTTCCAGGAAAAAAACAAAAACATGTTTGCAATTAGCAGTGTGATGAGCACTAAACTCGTGCTATATTCCACTATAGTGGCTTTAACATCATGTGCCATCTCAAATATAATGTGGAAATTAACAGGGGAACTTCATGAAAATGATAGAAATAGCCCTGCGAATGCAGACGTATATTGTCTAGAGGAACAATAGACTTTACTGCTTATCTGAACATGAGACGAGACTTTATAAAGATCAAATCACATGAATCCTCAGCAAGATCCTATCTTAGAGCTGTGATAGATTTTGCCCCTCTGAAAGCACAGAGCAGTTTTTGGAATTGTAGCAGTTCCAGTGCTTAATCTTTAGGAGCACAGCAGTGCTGTCCAGATGGGCACATAGGAACATTCCTAGAGCAGGGGCGTCTCCTTCGTCAGCGAGGTTAAGTTTGACCATTTTTAGGAAACTCAGAGTCAGAAAGCAAAGGCAAGATTTTCTCAGTTCGTCTGCCTGTCTGTCTCTTGTCTTTTGCTTGGAGTAAAACCTGATAGCCTAGGAAAGGCTCCCGGTGGTGGTAAAGCTGTGTGTGTGTGTGTGTGTGTGTGTGTGTGTGTGTGTGTGGAATTAGCAGCATATGACTGCCTGCAGTGCTGATCCATCTTTGTTTCCTTTTCTTCAAGAAGCTCTTTATCCTTCCAGCTTAACAAGCACTGCTTTTCAGAGAGTGGCTTTTGGGAGGGAATTACAGAATTTGCTCCATTGCGCAAAGTTGTCGGCAGCTTCCGTGAGCTTTTAAGCAGAATGTAGGCAAAGTGGCTTGTTCTAGGGAAAACTCTTTTTACTCCCTCCCACCCCAACCTAGGATTGTGCAGCTTAAGATTCCCTCTCTAAGAAATCTCCATACCTGTCAGCTTGCCATAAATTGCAACGTATTCACGATCCTCTGTGTTCTCGGGTCCAGGCGCAGTGCAGCCGCAGGTGGTGGGGCCAAGGCATGATAAAGTTGCAATAAGCAGAAGACAGTCAGCTGGGATTTAAACAGGCCATGGCAGGGGGCAATAAGTACTGGGGCCATTCCAGGGTGGGCACAACTCTTATAGGCAGAGGAGCACCAACAGCCCATGGTCTTTATCTGGGCTGGAGGAAGATACCACCCAGAAGCCATGGTGGCTGCTCCAGTGTGGAAAGAGTGGGTGGCATAATCCACGGGTCATGACCACAGGGACAGAGGACCTTTCTCAGAACTGCTGTGAACTGCCATCTCGATAAGCAGGCTCTTTTGGCATGCATGACGTGAGGGCCAGGGTGTTAGAATTCCTGCTCCATGATTGCAGTCATGGGATTGTTGTCTGTCACATGACGGTATATGTTTTGACTCCATAGAGTGGGAAGTGATGAAGACAGGATGTTTGTGTTACTGTGTTCTGTGAAGTGGGACTATTGTCCTTTGTTCTTTTTCTCTTTGCTGTCTGATGCTAGAGAGAGAGGGAGCCATGTTGCAGTGCTCCGTGTGTGTTTATATGTAAATAAAGTAGATTAGCCAAAATGCTGAGTTGCTGAGGTCTGTCACGCAAACTACGCAGACTCTGCGGATCCCTAAGTGTGCCGATGTCTGTTGGCATCGGTCGCTGTGATGTTTGGGCTAAAGAAAGCTTATGAAGCTCCTGAACGAGCGACCAGAAGGGAGCGAACATGCCAGTCGGGCATGTGTCTCTGCCAGGGCCCTACTCAAGTGTAGGATGAGCTCCTGACACAGGGCCTGTGGACCTACAGGCCAGAAACTTCCTAATGTCAATCACTGGGCAAGGCCCAGAATGAGGAGAGCCTTGCAAACACAGCACCGCCTCTATACCATACCGGTCGGTTTTGGAAAACCTAACCCAAATCCTAAGTGAAGGGTAGGAACAGGATAGAACAGAGTTAACAGATAACATTCCATATCACATCATTAGGAAGAACTTTCTGATGCTAAGAGCTGTTTGACAGTGGAAAGGGCTACCTTGGAAGGTGGTAGAGTCTCCTTCACTTTTCAAACAGAGGTTGGATGACCACATGTTGGAGATTCTTTAGCTATGATTCCGGCATTACAGGGGGTTGGACTAGATGACCCTCATGACCCCTTCCAATTCTACAGTTCTATAATTCCTTGAAGCCTTAAAATTGCTTTCTTTCAGAAATCTCTTTGCAACTTTGTTAGACAACTCAAGAGTCAAAATCTGTTGTTTTCATAGTTCCTTGCTGCCCATCTTGGACAAACCTGATTCACAGCCTCCTCCTGCTGTAGCTGTGAGTTGGCATTCCAAGTGGAAAAAGTTGCCTTTTGCCTTGACAGTCTATTAACTAGCATCCTTTTTAGTAGCCAAGCCACACCAATGCTAAAGGGAGGTTTTCGACAAGGGGGCAGCATGGTTCATAAGAATGCCTTTCAGCCACTTTCTGTTGGCTGCCTTCCCATCTGTTTGGCTTTCCTTCCTTGGCAGCATCTCAGTGCAGCCTATCATTCTCTGTTCAAATGGTAGCCCGGATGCCTTTAGAGCCTATCAAATTATTAATAACAACCTTATAATGCTTTACATATTCAAAGTGCTGAGCAAACACGAGCTCTCTGCCATGCAGTTATGTGTTACTGTGAGTTAAATAATGCAGTTAGCTGATAAATAATAGAGGAGCGAGAATAGTGAGGCAAGAAGGAAGGAGGTACTGAGGCAGGGAACAACATTTGCGGCTGAGTTCTTCTAAAATAACACGGAGAAGTCACACAGCACGAACCCAGTGCCTTCATCTTACTTTATTCTCCTTCTGCCATGTTAGGATCATCCAAGGGAATCTATTTTGCATATGCCACACCCCCGAACCATGGCAGGTGGCTCTAAAAACACAGAGCCTTCATGGTGATGGTACTCCAATTGTGGACCTCCTTGCCCAAGAAGGTGTGCATGCTGTGCTCCCTGCTGACCTTCATGCTGTAGATGGATTTTAAATAAAGGGTTATCTACATGGTTCCTAGGGAACAACTTGTACCTTAATATCAGCAAAACAAAGGAGATGGTGTTGGACTTTCGGAGGAAGAGAGGAGAACTAGCCCCGCTGTACATTAGGGAGGGCTGTGTAGAGAGGGTCTCTTCCTTTAAATTCCTAGGAGTTTATCTCAGTGAAGACCTTACTTGGAAAATAAATACAACCCAGGTGGTTAAGAAAGCCCAACAGAGACTCCATCTCCTCAGAATATTGTGAAAGAATGATGTCAATCAACATTTGATGATCTCCTTCTACTGGTCAACAATAGAAAGTGTCTTTTCATACTGCATCACGGTGTGGTACGCTGGTTTGACATCATCTGATAGGAAGTGCCTACAGAGGGTGGTGAATATAGCACAAGATATTATGGGCTGTCCCGTGAATCCGCTGGATGAAATAGCGGAAGAACATTGCCTCAGGAGAGTGAGGAAAATTCTCAGGGATGATTCACACCCTGGTCGGCACTTTCTTGATCTCCTGCCCTCAGGCAGAAGATATAGAAGCATGATTAGTCGCACCAACAGGGTAAAGAACAGCTTCTATCCATGGGCTGTTAGGCTGTTGAATGAAAAGATAACAACAGGGCAAATGACTTTCGGGTTTGGTGGGTGGGTGTCAGTAAACTAGGGGAATTAAAACTAAGAGAGCTGAGTGGGGGGTGCTTGTGTAATCTCACTGTATACAAGTTGTACAAGTGACAATAAAGTATTTCAGAATTTCAAATTTCAAATATTAGTTGGAGTCTTTATCATTTATTCCTTCATAGAATAAATGGGTCCAAGGAAGAAATGATAAAGACTTCAACTAATAACCATTTCTTTAAAACCCATCTACAGCATGAAGGTCTGTAAATCTGTAAATGACTATTAAGACTGTATTACTATGGAGCAGAACATAAAGTGAACAAATATACATGGCAGCGGTATTCTCAGCATATAATCTTAAATGTGGAGTAGATGGGAGAGCTATCCATGGTGCTGAAAGCTGCTGCCTGGAGGCTTGAAGCTGTCTCTTGACAGCTTTGCTGCATGTGCTATTAGGTTGGGAGGGATTTGGCAAATGACACCTAGTTGCTTATTTGCACAAACATATGGGTGGCTGCAGACAAGTCTGCACATAGTGCGCTCCCTCCAGGCCATGACTAGCCAATTGTGTGCATCTGCTGTGTCATGTGTTGGGTTTGGCTTTAAGCGCACATTAAGGACACAGGAAGGGCCCCACTGAACAAAGCTATAAATAGTATTAATAACTGATTGATTATCAGTTATCAGTTGATTATCAGGAGCCTAGGGCAGCAAACTGATATAAAATTTAAAAACAAAAAGCAAAGCAAAAACATTCCAGGACAGATTAAAAAAAATCTAAAAACAATTTACAATTGAAAACATCTCAAAGCAGTTGCAGATGAAAACATTCTAAAAGCAATTACAATTTAAAATATACTACCATCCGCAGATCTTCAGCCACCAAACACTGGGTAAACAGGGATGTTTGAAAATTCCTCCGGAAAGTTAATAATGATGGGGACAGCCATTCTGCAGCTGGGGAGCCACCACTGAAAAGGCCTTGTCACGGATCAGTGCCAACCAGGCAACACCACCAGTTTAGTCCAACATCCTTTTTCCCGCAGGATTAAAACAATTCAGGGAGACATAATGGACTAGCAAATGAACCTGTGGCAGAGCTAGAGAATTGGAACCATGTCCAAACCAACACCCTATGATCTGGTTCAGAACACCTCTCCAAAAATCTGCTGGGGGTATGCGTGTCAAATGGTTTAATGGTTTTCAACCAAGAACCTCCTACTCAATGAAAACCTGCATATCAGGGACAAGGCTCCAACCTACCCTTTTAATTAACTTACTATTTCTTCTGTATTTGGAGACAACACACACAAAACAGACTAGCATTGAAACATGCAGTCTGTTAATTATTATTTATTTTATTTTATTGTTAAATTTGTATACCACCCTATACCCACAGGTCTCAGGGCGGTTCACAATATAAAATCACAATATAAAAACACAAAATACATAATCAAAATAAAAACAAAAACAACCCAATAATGCCCCCAAACACATTTTAAAGGGGCACTGGATATCAAAAAGCCATATAATACAAACCAGCAAGTTCAGATGTAAACAGTACTTAAAATGTGTTTTAAAAAGTAAGGAACAGTGAGCTGAAGGGTTTTGCTGAAGCCAAACTGGAGGATGTGACAACCCACTATAAAAATTATGTCCAATGGAGGCTTCAATTGTGTTGGCGATGCTTCAGTACTGTGCAGAAAAGCACCTGTAAATTCTGTAGGAGTTAAAGAGCCTCTCTTCCCCGCCCTTGAGTCAAAACTTCACAGCAATCTAAATTTATGGACCACAGCTCTGCTGATTATCCCTCCTTTTCCTCCTTTGGAGTGAGCCCTGGGAGAAATTTCAATGTTGTTATTATTTTAAAGTAGATGTAATTAGGAACTATTTGGCTAAACCCATTCCAGCCTGCCACAAGAGAAACTGGTGTCTGCTTCCCAGGAGCCGAATTAGCTGGCTGCTGTGGTTCAAAACACCACTTCTGCCTTCTCCAGAGGTGGGCAGACCCCGTTCTGCCCCCAATGAGTTATCTCTCTGGCTGTTCCTAAGTTGCCTGGGTTTCCTGCTCATCAGCTTTGATAGAAAATTCAGTGAACCTTGAAGCTGATGCAGATTTCAGCCAGCAAGCAAATTAGCAGTGCTTAAGGCTTTTCATCATCCTCCACTGTGCTATTGGCCAAAGGAGCCCACACCATTAAGTGATTTAATATTTAATATATTAACATAGTAAGTCCCAACACAATTTTTATTTAGTCCAAACTAGTTGAGCATATTTAGGAGTAAATTGTCCAGCCACACGAGATAGTCCCTCTGTATGCAGAAAGGTGCATCTGGGAATTGAACAGGGCCAAGTTTGTAAGTTGAACCCTGGTTCTGGAAATGTATATGTAGGTGGATTGAGGCTTGCTGCCATCTTTCTGCAGCCACATAAATATTAGTGTTTTTGCACATGACTCTAATCCCTTCTCTTTGGACCGACAATAAGGCACTTGCCTGGTTGCCTTGCTGTCTCTTGTGCTAAAACATATTCTTTCTTCCCCCACTCCCATTAGCAATGACAAAGATATCCAGAAGTGAATGACAATTGCTTTTTTCCCCTTTGGGGAAGGAGAAGGAGCCATCATGATAAATGTGTCATGAGCACAAAGCAAATTTACCTTCATTTCAGGCAAAATAGCCGCCCTGTTTTGAGTCACCCCATCCATGCATATTCAAGGCTGCCAGTTCACAGCGCTGCTTCCAGGCTCGGAAGATCGAGGATGGTGCTTTGGTGTCTAGAGGGCACGGAGGACTCAGAATGTCATCTCTCCTTGGTATCAACCCTCACTGGGAGAAGCGGGTGCATGGAGCCCTTCTTGCTTTCAAATCATCAGTCAGGATGGTGTGTGAAAGGCTGTGCTGGGAGGCAGCTGGGAGCTTTGATGGGGGGAAAGAGCTGTCATCAGAACCTTACAGGGCTCTACTTACCAAAGGCTGTAGATGGCTTATGTGCTTTCTTCCCCAGCTACCTGCCTGAAAAAAACTCTGCTCAAAATGCTAGTTGTCTTGAGACTACAGAAGTGAGAGGAGGGGCATTTTGCCCTGCCAGCAGGCATAGGAACAAGGGCTGTTGGAATGTCTTTTCAGAACACAATGAGAGTCCTTCTGGGTCAGACCAACAGTCTATCTGGTTCCTAATCTTGCTTCCCATGGTGGCTAACCAGATGCCACAGGGAAGGCAATGAACAGCGCATGAAGCCAACAGCCCTCTTCTGTTGTGGCTCCCCAGCTGCTGCTATGCAGTGACACACCACCTCTGAATGTGGAGGGTGCATAATAACTACCATTATTAGATAGGCATTGATTGCATCATTCTGTTACTATAATAATCTAGTATGTATTTTGGAAAGTTGTGCTCACTCTGCATTTGGACACTTCTGAAGATATTGTAACCAAATTTGGCATTGTGGTTCCCAAGAGCATGTTTTCATCTGTGTTTGGATATAAAGGGGCACCATTTTGAATCAAGATGGCAGGCTGAACCTGTCAAAACTTCAGGGATTTTAACCCCTGACTTCGAAACTGCACTGATTTTTTTGGTTCTAAGAATTATTGAGCAACATCAGTAACATAGGAGAACATTTGATGGAAAAGACGTGCACATTTTCCAAATTCATGAAATGAATGAATTGCAATCTTAAGGTCAGCATCTAAGAAGATAACAGTTCTGCTGGATCAGACCAATCTAGTCCAGGATCCTGTTCTCTGCCTTTCAATTTGGCAGACACGGGCTTCCATGGCACAGCGGGATGCAGTGAGCTCCCCAGACCCCAATGGGGAACATTGCCAGGATTTTGCCTCATAAATCCTGTCTTTCCCCTGCCTGAACCTCCTCACTGCCCATAGAGGGCAGCAAGGAGCTACCACCATTGACTTGTGGTGTAGCTGAAAACCTGCCTCCTTATCTGTCTTCTCAGGGCCAAGATAGAGATGACAGCTAGAAATCCGTGATAGGATCTCCTGCTGTCTTTGCAAAAGTTTAGTGGCAGCTACAGGTCAGGTCCAAATCCAGCCAGCTCTGTAACATGGAGAAAGGACGGTTTAACCCTTACATGCACAACACACACTTTTCCTGATGCAAATCCTGTGAAACTGCTATTTGCCCTTTAGGGCAAAACATTCAGGTACTCATTTTGCTTTATGGAGTAAGCAGTAGCTTTAAGGGAGGGGGAGCAATTACAACTGCATGGGGGGAATTATTAACATCCCCTCTCCTTCTCCAGTGCTGTGTTCTAAGGCCTCAGCTCCAGCTTGAGAGAAGGGAGCCAGCTGCCACACAACCAGGCCTCTGGCAGGACCCACAGGAACAATCCTGTGCCATGGTGGTTCTAACTGCCTGGCAACTCCCTCCAGACTGCCCGGCAGCCAGGCTGGGAGAGATACCAACCAGCAAGTGAGCTTCCTAGAGCAGGATCCTTGCCCTATGCAGCACCAAACTCTGAACTGCTGTAACCAACAAAATTGTGGCCAGGTTTAACCTACATTTGTCTCTTTGTGTTAATTGCTGCTGAACAACACACCTTTGTCGTCCACGGTCTGATTACTGTTAAAACCTGTCAGGCCTCATTGCTCCTTTAACAGCTAACTCTCCTGTAGTGGTTCTAGGGGTTGCTCGTGTGTAAGCCGGTGCAAACACCTGGCTGGGTTGCCTGAGTGAACCTTTTCTGTCCGGACAGCCACTCACCCGTGGCTGTCTCAATCGCTGGCAGAATCCGTCAGTGGGCGTTTCTTAAACTTCTTCCAGCAAAGAAGCTCTTTGACGCCTAGTCTCCTCCTACTCTCTCTGCGCAAAAGCCTTCTGCACAAGGAGGGCATAGGCAGCAGAGGACCTCTACTCTCCCCACTGGTCCCCGGCAAGGAGTCATGGGACCGCCTCGCCACTTCCCCCATCTGCCCCCCTTTTCCACTGGTGCTTCGCTGATTCTCTTCCCCAGAACATGGGCTGCCTCTCCCAATCCCAGGACGCTCTCTGGAATCCCTCTGGATTTTGCTCTCTCCCTCTGGCACTGATGGCAGTTCCCTGACATCTCCTTAGGTATAGAGAAAATTAGCCAGGCGAGATAAAGATTTGTTGGAAAACAGTCGGAAACGTCAAGCGGTGTCTCCTCTTTTACAGCGTGTAAGCTTTTTATCCCCTGCAGCTCTCTCTACCTATTGATGGAGCAGCCCCAAACTTTTCAGTAGGGGGCGGAAAAGAGCTTTTCATGTAGTGACCGTAATATGCAGCCAGCTCCATATCCCAACCATCTGAGAGAGCCAATGTGGTGTGTTCTTGTTCTCTGTTGTATCCCACTTCAGGCACAGAGGACTGTGGGAGCCAATTAGTGCCATTACCATGCCATCAAGAGAGTCATCTCCAAGTCTGTGTAAGCACAGTGTGGGGCAGAATAACCTTGACACATTGATGTACCTTGGCACCATCACACAGGCAAGGGTCACATCCATTCCTGCATCAGAGGCAGCGCTGACAGTGGCCAATTAGTTTCCGCATGCCAGCAGGGAAGGAAGAAATTACCGACCTAGAGAGTTGTCAGAATTAAAGTTTATCTGATACTAAATAGCTGCTCTGGGAGGAATGGAGGATGTGCTATGGAGAGCGTTGGCGATTACTATCAAGGAGAAGAGTTGGTGGAGCATAGTGGTTAGGAGCATGGGCTCTGAGCTGGGATGCCCCCTGGGCAAATGCTCACTTACCTGGGTGGCCAGGCTGGTCATTATTAGCCCCTCATTATATTTAAAAATGCCCAAGAAGTCTTGCAATGAACCACATTAATAACAGCAATTAGAAGAATTGCTTAAAAAGAACAGTCAATAAAACATCTGGATAAAACAGCAGAGAAAGAAGCCCTTGAGGCCCAAAACAAGAAGCCATCTAAAGACTCACATAGGAACACAGGGCACTGCCTTCTACTGAGTTCAGACCATTGGTCCATCGAGTTCAGTACTGGCAGCACTGTCTGGCAGCAGCTCACCAGGGTTTCAGGCAGGGAAAATTCCCAGCCCTACCTGGAGATGCAAAGTAGATGTTCTACCACTGACCTACAGCCATTCACCATGTCTGTTCATTAAACACCTAGGCAAGTATTATTATTATTCTTTTTTTAAAAAGGGGGGGTGTTAAGACTTTATCTGAAAATGTTGCTCCCATGTAGCCAATACCAATCTAGTTATATCAGACCACACTTCTATTACATGCTCACTTAAACCAGTTTAAATTCCACTTAAAGTGATTATTGCATTAAACTGAAGTGGGATTTCAAGCAGCTAAAGAGCATTTGTGTCAGGAGATTTGCACCAGCCAATCCAAGCCGGTATTCAGTTGGTGCAGGACAAGTTTCTAGTTTTGAAGAGACTCCAGGACCACTTGCGGTTTATTCTTTTATTGCTCCAACGGTTGCGTCCCAGGGGCAAGTCCTTTCTCCATCTGCCAGGGAATGCAAGCCCTCGCCATCCCACAAGGGGGTGATGAGGCTTTGATGAGTTAGCATACTTTCAAAGGAGTGCTAAACGACAAGTTATCAAGAGGACGGAGCAGCTCTGCTCTGAAGAAAGCTTGCGGTATTTGGGACTTTTTAGTTTAGAGAAAAAGCGAGTCGGGGTGACATGATAGACATTTATAAAATTATGTCTTGCATGGAGAGAGTGTTAAAAGAAAGTCCTTCTTCACATGGTGCATAGAGTTAAACTGTGGAACTTGCTCCCACAGCAGGCAGGGGTGGCCACAAATTTGGGTGGCTTTAAAAGAGAGTGAGGCCAATTCATGGAGGAGAAGGCTAGGGATGGCTACTAGCCATAATGGCTATCCTCTGCCTCTACACTCAGAGGCAGTAAACCTTCCAAAAGCCAGTTAGTGGAAACCACAGGAGGGGAGGGTGTTCTTGTGCTCAAATCCTGCTTGAGGGTTTCCTACAGACATAGAATCATAGAACTGGAAGGAACCACAAAGGCCATCTGGACTGTCAGGGGACTGCCATCGGAACAGGGGAGGGAGGCAGGGGAATACAGAGAGCCTCCGATGATTCTGAGGAGCAGCTCCTCGTCCAGTGGTGGGGAAAGCCACACCTCCAGTGGAGCAGAGAGGGAAGGGGCCAGCCAAGTGAGGAGAGGGCTTGAAAATGCTGCTGAGAGCCCAAGTGCCTCACCTTGCCTGGCTGGCCAGGAGGCACACACACCACTTCCGTCGCCCACCTTGCGCAGAGGGGTGAAACGCAAGGAGGGGAGGTGGAGGCTTGGGGTTCTGAAGTTCTTGTGTTGGGGGAGAAGCCGGAAGGGGCCACTCCCAGATTCTGCAAGTGACTAAGAAGGAGATTAACTTTGTGGTTATGCACTGTAAGTAGTTTGCACCAAATAAAACCTGTAAAAGACAGGTCAGAGTCCTGGTTGGTTACTCACGAGCAACCACCATCCGCATCTGACATAGACCAACCACCTGCACTGTAGGAATCTTCTGGCCAATGTGGGGGTCAAACCCATGACCCTGATATTAAGAGTCTCATGTTCTACCAACATCTGGTAGGCCACTGTGTGACTGGACTAGATGGGCCATTGGCCTGATTCAGCAGGATCTTAGGTTCTTAGGCGATGACACTGGAACTGAGCCAAGGGCTCAGCTTTTCCCACATCATAGATACTGATAATAAGAGGACATGATAATATCCCCCCAAAATAATGGTGTCTCTGTTTTGACCTGGTTTGGGAACTGTCAGATGCTGGTAGCCAAAGGACAAATAAAACGCCGCTTCAGGTCTTGAGGTTGGAGGCCTTAGCAAGCTTACACACACACACACACACACACACACACACAACTGGCAGTCTTTGTAAGATGACGTGCTAACAGCATTTCTCTGGGTGGGTGGTAGAATAAGGTTCCAGAGTCCTCTCCATCAACTCTTACAAAAAACCTGTGCAGTGGTTTGGAAAATCCAAACTTACCCAACATCTGAGCATTAAGGCATGGATTTTTGAGCACCACTAAAACATGGACGGGACATAAACAACTAATTTCACCAGTATCTGTGTGTATTGTGTCAGAAGCATAGATGCATCAAGATAATTGGATGTCAGTTTCCAAGACACAAGAAGCGTAAAAAAAAAGATCTGTGGGCAATGGAAGTTCTAACCTCCACTTCACATGCCTCCAGTTTCTTGGAAGACCTTAGATATGAGATATACAGGGGCAAAGATTTAATAAAGTTATCATACCTCCCAACCAAAACTTGCAGAAGAGCTGAGCTGCATTTTGCCTTGCTCTAGCAAATTCAGCCCTTCAGCAGTTTACCTGGATTGACGATAGTACTTACTTAGGGACCTGCCAAAAAGTTGGGTCAGCGGGAAGACAAGATCAGTATTCACAGTAGGAGAAAAATCCATCTTGAAAGTGAGTGACTCCCATCCAGACTGGAAAAGCTGGGAGCTCAGGACCCCAAATATCTCTTTGATCTTGTGATATTTCTGCTGCACAAAGGGGAGAGCTAGACTTCCAGTGTGTCAGGGAGGATTTATGGCCCCATTCTATTGCTGCTGGAGAGTGTAAATTAGTTTTAATAAGAATAGCATGGAAGCTTAGATGGGGCAGATTATAATCCTTGTTGGATAGTTGGGTTGATTAGCTTGAACGGTGTCATTTGGAAAGGGTTAATTAATCTTGAGGCAGCAACAATAGAGGATGAGAGATCAGGGTCATTAGTGGCTAAGAGCACCATAGAGAATGTGCTTTTGCTCCAAACAGAGCAGTGGAGGGGATAAATATATATTTGTTTTCATGTTGAGATAATCTGCTACAGTGGCTCTCAATGGAGGAACTAATAGTGTCAACCTCTAGTCTGTGGGGACTTTCGCCCTGAAGTCGCCTGCCTCCCAGACACTATGCAGCATCCTGCTCATAAAGAGTTTTTAAGCATCACTTCCTCCTACTGTGGACCCCTTGGAATCAGGCCCATGACAAGACTAGCTCACCCCCTCCCCAGATCCTCATTGGGTTTGCCAAAGCCAAAGGGTACTTCATTTCTCTCTCTCTTTCTCTTTCTCTTTCTCTTTCTTTTTCTCTCTCTGACATGATTTTGGTGTGGCCCAGTTGTAAGTCAGTGCAGCCACATGGCAGCAATTCCCACTGTCAATGTCAATGACTCTGCTGTTCTTTCCTACAGATCGGTCACTGGCATGTTACCAAAGGCCTTACCATGGATAACCAGATCTTCTCTTCCAATGTGTCAGAGAGCCTCTTCAACACCACGCTCATTGTCACCACCATCCTGGTAAGCGTGGAGGGTCTTGGTGACCTCCTTTTCTGCTCTGGCATTTCAGGGGCAACCTCCAGATACAAACCTTCCATTCCACATGCCCATCCATTCCATGAAAAGAGTCGCACGCTGAGTCCCTGAAGAAACAGATGGTCAAACCACCAACTGCAGCACCAGAAATCATTTATGACATCTCAATTAAACTCACATTGGTACACATCACATGGAAACTATATCTGATGAGTTCAGAAGTGGCTGGGGAGAGGGTTAGAATGAGAGCATGCATCACAATTTTAAATTCCTCTCTCCACATGCCAGTTTGCTTATAGACCTAGTTGGGCTATGGAGAGGGTAGGTCACCTCTTCTGTCTATGTAAAACTTCTTGTGGTGGTTAAGATGGGTACAGTTTGAGTCACCTAGGCTTATATTTGTAGGTGCTCATTTTCATAACTCCTTGCATTGCTCATCTTCCACCATGGCCAAATGCTTTCTGGTTTTCTTAAGCTATTCTTCATCTCCTGGAATACTTGAAGTCTCCATCTGTGGTCTATATTTTGTCCATATTCTTCTCAACCCCAGACTCAGAGAGACTTTGTGCTCTAACTGAATATTTTCCAGTTGAAAGACTCAAGGGATGGCTATGCCAACTTGATTCCCTCCAGATGTTTTGGGCTCTAGCTCCCATCTGTTCCAACCAGGATGGTCAATGGACAGGGATAATGGGAGTTCTCATCTAAAACATCTGGAGGGCACCTGGCTGAAGAAGGCTACTGTCTTCCCAGTAGACTGTACTCAGGGAACTGGCAGCCCACAGGCCACACCTGGCTTCCACCCTATACTTGCCAAGGTAATCAGCTGGTGGATGGAGTGGGACAAAGCTTCCCTTACTAATCCATTTTCTGATATGGATGCCACTTAAACAGAATGAAATAGTTTTCAGTCCACCAATCATGCGGGACTGGAGGGGGGTGCGGAATCTCCCAGTTTAGATCTAGTTTGCCATTGCTGCATCCCAGATGAGCTTGAAAGGAAGAGGAGAGAGTCTGGAGAATCTTTTCCCAGAGACTGTTTCCTTCCTGGTGATTCCCAGGGGAGTCCATCGCATCACCTGCCCCTGCTTTCCGATTTGTGCTAAATCTAGTGCTGTTGCGACTCCATGACTAAGATGGGAATGACAGCTGCCCAGTTTCGATGCAGGAAAACCCTTACTTAATGCTCAAGGGAAACCACCAAGAGCTGGAAGGGAACGACCAATACGAAGGCTTCTGCATGGACATGCTGGCAGAACTGGCTGCGATCCTGCACTTCAACTACAAGATCCAGCTGGTTGGTGATGGAGTGTACGGCGTCCCCGAGGCTAATGGAAGCTGGACTGGCATGGTGGGGGAGTTGATTGCTCGGGTGAGTTGGTTAACGCTAATGAATGAGAGCTTATTTGCATGTGTAGCAGAATTGCATGGGATGACCTTCAGGGCTGCGAATGCAGAGATTGTTCATGTTGAAAGCTTTTCCCCAAAAGAAATCTTCCTTGCAGATCAAAAAGTGTCAGGAACAAGGACTCTAGATGAGCCTCTCTTGCCAGGCATTCTAGTTACCTTTGTGTACTGAGATATTTTTGTGGGAAATCAGTCAGATGTGAAATCTCCCATCTGCAACATAAAAATGGGTACTTGCGTTTATGCTTGCTGTTTATTACTAATTTTATAGTATCCTTTATATGTTTTATTGGTGTGTTTTGTTTTGTTTTGTTTTGTTTTGTTTTGTTTTGTTTTGTTTTGTTTTGTTTGGTGCTTTGGGCATTTTCCCTGACAGGAAGCCAGGACAGATGTGTATCATAATAACAACAAAAATAATTATCATAATACATGACATGAGGCTACTGACATTGTTTCAGTTCTGAGAGAGTAACTCAACTGGCAGTGATGGCCACCAACTTGGATAGCTTTAGAAGAGGATTGGACAAATTCATGGAGGACAATTCATGGAGGACAATGCTCTATATCCATTGACAGAAGCATGCTTCTGAATACGAGTTGCTGGGAATCTCAGAATGGCATCCTTCATAAACTTCAACTCTCAGAATTCCTGGGAGGAAGCTGTTCCTGTTAAATGATATCAGAGTGCTTTAAATATACATGGTGTGAAGGTGGCCTTAATGTGTACATCACACTCCAGCTCTTAGATGTGAGAGGCCAATACTTGGCTGAACAAAATGAATTATACACATTCTGTGAGGTCTCTGAACAAAATAGGTCCAGCCAAGCTGAGTAAGAAACAGTAGGTTGAAAAGCATTCGAAACCAAGTTGGTTTCTCCCTAATGTACAGAAGTGCTTGTTATTCTAGTACTGCCTCCTGCCTTTCTTTATTAAACATCAGAAAGTCTAAGTCAATTGATGTAACATGCTCACACCACCCTTTGTATCCTCTGTCCGTACAAGCAAGAGGCATGATCAAAGTTCAAAAATGCATGCCAACCAGGCAAACACACTCAGGGTATGCTGTAGAGCTAGAGACATAATCTGGGAGTGTTCCAGGGGCCAGAAAAGAGAGCCCTGGAGGGCCGCATTCAGCTCTTGGGCCTGAGATTCTCAGCTCCTGAGATAGACTTTTGGTCTGATCCAACCAGGCTCTTTTTATCTTCTGATGGTACTGAGTTGGTGTAACATCTTAAAGGGAACCTCACCCAGTAGAAGCCCTTTCTCATGAAAAGCTATAAAGAAACCAGCTGGCCCGCCAGCTTTCTATTGCTGCCAAGCGACGCTGGAGTGTTTGCTGATGCCTTGGGCTGTCAGTGTAGATTTTTATATAGATAAACAGGTTTGCAGCTATTCTTCAAGGAAGCGAGAGGGAACAGTCATAAAGGAAAGTGTGATGTCTTCAAACAAAAGGGGGGAAGAAAGAAATGGCAATGCTCTGAACAAGTGGTAGCCATGGATTTTTTGTAGCGATAAGTGCTTTCACCTTGCCTTTTCCTGGAAACAAATTATTTAGCCATTGTTTGTTATTGTGAGGATCAGGAGAAGGCATGTGAAAAGGTGAAGCATGAGCTGAAAAAAATGAGGAGTGGATAAAAGTCAAACGATCCATTGTGATTGTTTTGGATATGTTCCTGCAATCCTCAAAATCACTCCAAGAATTGGATTTGTGTTTGTCAGTTATGGGGATCTGGTGTTCAATGGGCAAGAACACAAGAACTGCTAAAGATGATCAAGGGACCATTTAGTGCTTAAATGGCACCTGACCATTGACCCCTGGCCAAATGACACCTCAGAGGTTCTAACAGTTGCAGGGGAACAAACAGTGTTGGAGGGGCTGTGATTAGCATTGATCTGTGTTGGCACTGAGACAAGATATTTAAATACAGGGAGTTAATTTTCCAGTAAGTGGAAAAAAGGTTACTAAGCTGGATCTGACATTGTTTCCGGCACTGGCACTGTTAAATATTTGGGAAGGGGGAGATCAGGGGGATGTTGTTGGACTCCTGTTGACTGCTGCTAGGATGGAAATTGCAAAATGCTGAAAAATAGCTTGTACATTCCAGTGCCTGATTCAAAGTAAGTCAAACAATAGAAGCAATCCTGTTTGACTTTAGTTCTCAGATTCATGCATTAGAGAGAAGATCTGCAAATAGTTCAGTCAAAGGACTGAGGAAGAAATTATCCACAAAAAGAAAACATTACAAAGTAGGATTGTAGATTCATTTCAGTGCAGTGTATATTGCTATGTAATTGTTTCTTTCTGTTGCAAAGTTTCTGAATTCAAAAATGTGGCCCTCTCTGGAACAGTCCTCAATCTTGGTTCCATTATACTACATACACACTGTTCAACTGGCAATGAAACGCACTCATGTCCCAATTCAGAGGACTATCATTGCTCTTAAGAATTGGACATGATGGCTGGGGCATATAGCCATGGCTGAAAGACTGGCATTCAGGCAACAGCGCTAGACTCCAATGCTGTATGGATGGAACATATCCATTGTAAATATAGACAACTGTATCTCTCCATGCTGAATATGTCAGGAACATTCCTCAGACACCTCACACCTGGGAACCAGAATGTCATGCCCAAGGGTTTCATGTTTTGGGGATCCCTAGGTTCAAATCTCTGATATGGACGTTTTGGGATTTATTCCCCCCTACAACTTGTGGGGTATAGTCTTCCACTTGTGGCTTTGTTGGTCCACCTTGAGTTTAATTGTTGACTTTGTTATTCTTGGGGGGGGGGGGGGATTTAAAAGGTCAGCCAAGCAGCCAGTCAGAAGCCTCTCAAAGCTCACATGCAGACCTGGTGGTAGCAGGTTTCTTACCTGTCTCTCAGCATCTCATATTCACAGGTATACTGACTCTGTATAAGGAAGTTCCATTTACTTATCCTGGTTAATAGCCAATGATTATCCTCCAAGAATGCATTTACTTAGGGCATTTATATACCACTGAATTATTTGCATTCCTAATGTCTCTCACACCCCTTTTATATATATATCCATTTAAGCCATCACCAGATCACAGAAAAACATAGCAAAATACATACATTAATTATGGGCTGTAGGAAGAATAGCTTCCTCTGGTCTAGTCTGAACGTCCTGATGAACCATTTTGCTGCTTGTTTCTGGTGACATCGGGGGGGGGGAACTTTGGGGACTCACAGAAGGGGCAAAGTATATTTCTAGCTGGGGGAGTTGTGTCCCACATATTAAACTCTCTGAAAGAAAAATGGCAGTATATGCTAAAGACAGGAGTCCAGCAATGGAGGAGGGCAAGTTGCTCATTGTTTGGGGGGGGCACTTCTCCCCCATCTCTGGCGCCACTCACGCTTGGCCACATGATAAATGACTGAATGTGATACGGAACCTTCTGCTGAGCAACTCATGCTTGGCTCATCCAATTCTGTTTCTGGCGAACTGTCACAACATTGAGATGAAACCCCAAATATGGATGTTGTGATCTTATTTTCTTCTTCTTCCCTGAAAGAGAAATTCCAAGTGAACCAAAATTGAGGCGAAAACAATTTGATGTGGGGCTGCCACAGTGCAGGGTTAATTACATACACACTTCATAAGGTTTTTATGAGGGTAAGGACATGAAAAAGAGAGGCAGTGAATCATATGGCTTGCTAATTAGAATGGAATAAAAGACTTCAAGTGGTGAACACTAAGCTAGTCTTGAAAGTCCAGTGGGGGGAGGGAATATTCCTCTCTTTCGTTCTGGTTGGGCTGCAAAAGAAACTTCTGTGGCAAAAGAGATCCTTGCTTAGAAAACGTCGGTTCAGTTTTCCCCTCATTTTGGGAGGAGGGAACATTCCTCAGATTAATGCCAATAAAAATAATTGCAGCAAAAAAGATGTAACTAAAAATCAATGTGAGTATCTAGGGCAACGGATGTGCCATCTCCCATCTTCAATCACAAATCGACAGACACGCTGCAGGCCACCTGACTCAAGCTCATTTGTGGGCCACAGTCTGAGGACCTCCAGGCTAGAAAAATTGCACAGAGGAGCCTGAGAAGGGAGATGACGAGGTGCAAAGCAGGGCAAGGCTCAATATTGTTCCCCGCAGCCAAGAGTCCCAGTATTAGCTTGGGATGAAGGCAAGGTGCCGCTCAGACACAAGGTTGCCCAGAGGAAATCCTACATTCCAGAGAGGTGTAAATGCTTCCAAGCTGCCAACATCAAATTTGCAGGTGTTTTATTTGGGGGATATAGCTTAATCTCTTGTCACTTCAGGCATAGTTCCTTGCACTTTCCCCTTGGCTTAAGTTGTACCATAAGTCAACATTTGTAGCAGTATTTAAAATCTGCACAAAGCCAAACAAGCACACATTTGAGCAGACAGGATAGTGATGGGTGGAATTGCCCAGCACTTGTCCAGCACTGCTCCAGAAAAGCAGTGTAAGATGCTTCCTCTGGTATCTATGGCATTGTCCACAGCTTTGATCTCTGCATTCACCAGAGCACCTTAGGAATACCAGAAGTTGCCTCACCGTGAGCCCAGATTCTTGCTCCATCTGGCGCAGTATTTTCTACCCTGACTGGCAGCAGCTGACCAGGGTTTTTTTTGGGAGGAGCCTTCCCCGGCTGTGCCCAGAGATGTCAGGGGTGGAACCTGGGACCTTCTGCAGACAAACCAACACTCAGCCACTCTGCTATGGTCCTTCCCTCTGCCCCATCTTGCCTTGATATGTAGCATGATGGAGGAAGGGGTAAGTAAGAAGGTGCTGCAGCAAACACCATGATATCACACTGTGGCCAGAGTAGATCCACTTTGGATTGGGTGAGACCCCAGGGTCCAGGAGTGACAGGGAGGCTATCACTTTCATGGCCTGCTTGTGCAGTTCCCAGAGAGACCTGGCTGACCTTTGTCAGAACGGGTGACTTAGGCCACATTCAAAGCATAACTTAAAGCACTCTGGTGCAGCTTTAAACAGTCATAAAGGTAAAGGGACCCCTGACCATTAGGTCCAGTTGTGATCAACTCTGGAGTTGTGGCGCTCATCTCGCTTTATTGGCTGAGGGAGCCAGCATACAGCTTCCGGGTCATGTGGCCAGCATGACTAAGCTGCTTCTGGCGAACCAGAGCAGTGCACGGAAACGCCATTTACCTTCCCGCCAGAGCGGTACCTATTTAACTACTTGCACTTTGATGTGCTTTCAAACTGCTAGGTTGGCAGGAGCAGGGACCGAGCAACGGGAGCTCACCCCGTCGCGGGGATTCGAACCGCTAATCTTCTGAACGGCAAGTCCTAGGCTCTGTGCTTTAACCCACAGCGCCACCCGCGTCCCTTAAACAGTCATGCCCCCCCAAAAAAGAATTCTGGGATCTGTCGTTTGTGAAGGGTGCTGAGAGTTGCTAGGAGACCCATATTCCCCTCACAATGCTACAGTTCTCTGTGAAGAGGGTTTGGTTATTAAACCACCCTGAGAACTGCAATTTTGGGAGGGGAGTATGGGATCTCCAAACGGAACTAAAACTCCCAGAATCCTTTGAGGGAATCCATGACGTTTTAAAATGGTGTCATAGTGCTTCAACTTACCGCGTAAATGTGGCCTAAGTGGACCTATTCAGCAGAGCTCCGCTTATATTTTCAGGAAAGGCTAGCCAAACCTTAATCCTCTGTAGGTTTCAGCTTTCAGGGAGGACGAGGCTAACCTGAGAAAAACACATTTCAGTTTAATGGGGGCTTGCTCATTTTTACTTTTATTTCCATTAACCTTACGCTCTCCTCCTCTCAGTCTTTTCCCCAAAAGTGAAACGCATCCTCTCACCAGCCAGTGCATGTCCAGGGCGGTGTGACAGCGCACCCTTTTATTCTGATACATTTGTATTTTCGCCCTTTGCCAGCGAGCTCCCAGCTGTGCTCAGAGATGTCTCTTTTGCACGTCATCTCAGGAGGAGACGTCAGCAGCTGGGCCCCCTGGCCATTCCCACCCCAGAGGAGCTGGGAGGAGGACACTTTGGAGGAGACTCAGAAAAGCGACTACAATTTACCTGCTGCCCATTACTCATCTTGGAGGAAGAGAGAGAGCTGGGCCGAGAAACCAGCTTTGTCAAGTGCCATGTCACTTAATTAGCTGAAGCGCAAGCTGCTGCTTTTGCTACAAACAACCCTTGGACGCATCCTGGTTGTTATTTATTGCTTGTTGTGGCAAATGCCACCAGACTGGAGATGCGTCCTTTTGGAGGAGAGGGCCCTGCTGTGATTGGCAGGGTGGGGAAGCCGTTCCGGGAGGGTCTCTGCAAAGAGAAATCCTCATTTAGGTTAATGGCGAAGCACAAGGGGGGGGCATCAGAGGAGCCAAGGAAAGGGGTGGGGCGTGGGGAACAAGAACAAGGTGACAGCGATACAAGTGTGTTTCTGTGTAAGCCAGACATGTGTTCTCTGTCTCGCTCACTTGTCTAATTATAATCAACCGGGTATGGCACAGCGTGCCCCTGTGCAGTCCTGATGTGATTAAAATTCATCGTCAAGCAGAAAATAGAAACCATATGAATTTTTATAAACTAAGCAGTTGAGGGCAGGGATCTGGGATCGCTGTAGGCACTTCAGTGCCCCGGGCTAAACATTAAGCGCCTCCAAACTCTGTCTCTGCTTGGGGTGTTTATTGCGGTCTGCAGAGGTTTTCCTTAGCTCATCTTCCCACCCACCTACCCCAGACAATGCCAATGTTTCATCAGGCCAACTTTGCTGCACTCCTGCTTCCTTTGGCAGCAATGCTTAGTGGTAGCTGTAGCAGCTCCCATGTCTGCTTTAATACCTGGCTCCTAACTCAACAAACTCCTTGCCCCTTGGACATCAGCACCCTGCAGGATCAAACCAAAGGCCTAGGTAGTTCAGGGTCCTGTTTCCCACAGTGAAGCTCTCCTGTTTCCCACTACCTCTCAGCCTAAGCTACCTCACAAGGTTGTTGTAGGGATTAAATGAGGGGGAGAATCATGTACGCCACCTTGAGCTCTGTGGAGAAAGAAGGGGGGATATAAAGGCAATAAACTCCATTGGGTTTCTAATGTTATGAGAGAGGGAGCAAAAAAAAATCTCACCTGCTTTGACTTCATTCTGGATGGCTCCGTTTTCTCTCTCTCCAACACGAGGGTTTTCCTTTGTCCTTTCTACAACTAGGGATGGGTGAACCTGCCATTTCAGCTTCTCGTTTTCCCAGTCTTAAATCCTCCACATTTCCACACCAGTTTGCAATTTTTAAAGAAGTCATTGTAAAAGTTCGTCTGCGTACTAACGCAATTTTCTCCTAATATACTTGTTCGTATGCAATTTTGCCCAATGTACACATTTTAGCGAATCAGTTTCCCTTGCAGTAATGCAGCTTAGCATGTTATTTTCACTAATATATGTATTTTCATGTGCACACTTCACCTCAGCGTATGAATTTTTATGCACATACCTTGGCTGCTGAACTGCATTGCAAAATTCGGAGGAGTGTGGATTTCAAAGGATGGCTGTGTTTCAGTTCTCCTATTGCTTCAGGAAGTGTGAATCAGGTAGGTTTGCATTTAAATGCAAACTGAGTCAAATCTTTTCCCCACCCCTACCTCGCTAGACGTGCATGTGAAGCAGCAGTAAAAGGACTGCCATCTTCAAATAGCCTCCATAGGCAGCCCCTGACTGTAAGTCTGAGACTGGCAGGGATAGTGGTTTTGCTTTCGAAAAATACGTTTGTGAGACACACAGCCCAGAATCAGTTTAGAGCTGTGCTACTGTTTCCGGCATTAAGTTTTTAACAAATTAAGATTAAAAATAAAATGCAACACAGTTATAAGTGTAAGCCCTAATCTTTGATGGACAGCAAATATTTCAGATGCCGAGGAAAAAATGTGACCTCTGTGTCATGCCTTGAAGCATTTGCAAAGACAATTCTGGATGAGGGTGATGGCTGTTGGTTGATAGGGAGCAGAAAATAGAGCTAGCGGCGGCTGCTAGTTGCAGCAGGTTTTTGGAAACAAGTGAAATTGACAAATTAAAATTCTAAAAATAAGCTGGAATTAAATTACCCCATAAGTGATATCAATAAATAGGTGTCAACGCATTTTTTAAAAAGACATTCAGAAAAACAAGAATCACAGCTAATGAAATGAAGAAGAAGCTTAGAAACACTTGTCCTCATAAAGAAAAGGGCATATGCAGAATTCCCCATGTGCTGGACCTTTCCTATATGTGTGTAAAGCTGGTGATGGAGCAATGTGGAGGGGAGAGCAGGACTGTATCCAGTACCTGACAGGTCTCCTGGAGTGGATAGCAGTTTTTGGAGGAGGGGGATTTCATAGAATCATAGAATTGTAGAGTTGGAAGGGACCCTGAGGGTCATCTAGGCCAACCCCCTGCAATGCAGCTGCCCCATATAGGGTTCGAAGCTGCAATCTTGGTGTTATCAGCAGCATGCTCTAACCTACTGAGCTTTCATTGTGATCAGGCTGTGGGGTATTCCCAATCCTCTTGGACTGATCAGAAAAGCCCTGCTGGATCAGGCCAATGGCCCATCTAGTCCAGCATCCTGTGCTCACAGTGGTCAACTAGATGTCTGTGGGAAACCCACAAGCAGGACCTGAGTGCAACAGCACTTTGGTCCCTTTGAGATAGAGATAGAGAGTTTAGCCTGGCTCTCATTGGACTGAATCTGTGTGCATCGCCTAAGAGACGGTAGGCATTGTCAAACTCAAGGAATGCTGATCACTTGTTGGAAGTATGAGGATGATGATAATAATTTATTATTTATACCCTACCCATCTGGCTGGGTTTCCCCAGCCACTCTGGGCGGCTTCCAACAAAATATTAAAATACAGTAATCCATCAAACATTAAAAGCTTCCCTAAACAGGGCTGCCTTCAGATGTCTTCTAAAAGTCTGGTAGTTGTTGTTCTCTTTGACATCTGGTGGGAGGGCGTTCCAGAGGGCGGGTGCCACTACCAAAAAGGCCCTCTGCCTGGTTCCCTGTAACTTGGCTTCTCACAGTGAGGGAACCGCCAGAGGGCCCTCGGCGCTTCTGTATGAAACTGAATCCAGCTTCTCCTCCCTGCACCCAGCCGGCAACTGGCACCATCGAAACCAAATGTGCATGGATCTGTGCAGTTGTTGATTTATCATGGTTGCATTCTTGCCCACCCTTCAACCAAGGAGCTGGGGGCAGTAAGCATGGAGGGCGTGTCACTTTAATCCAGGCATACCCAACCTGCAGCCCTCCAGATGTTTTGGCCTCCAACTCCCATGATCCCTAGCTAACAGGACCAGTAGTACCTCCTTTAATCTCACTGTGAGAGAGGGAATGAGTGACTGGACTCATGTCACCCAGTTGCCAGGGACTGGCGGGATGAAGAGGACCAGTGAGGATCAGCTATTCGAGGAAACAATAATAGGAAGGCCAACACTCTGGGAAACACTTTAGTTCCACAGGGTTGTATCCAGTGGTCGTTCTACCCAGAGTAGACCCATTGAAGTTAATGGGAATGACTAAATTAGGTCCATTAATTTCACTGGATGTACTTGGAGTAGAACTAGCTGGATGCAACTCACAGAAAATACTGCTTCTTTCTTATTATTGTTCTTATTTTATACAGTGCCCTCACATAATAATAATAATAATAATAATAATAATAATAATAATAATGTCACTACGCCAAGGAGCTTAATACCTAAAGTGATCTGTTTATTGGAGCTTAGCATAGATAAATTGGAGGAACAAGGTAACTTTTAAAAAGAAAAATTACCTCTTGCAAATTAAGTAACCCAGAAGTTATAAATAATTGGCCTTTTGCCCTAAAATGTCATTTCAGTTAGCCAAAAAAATAAAACAAAATAAAAAAAGCCCTGTATGCAGCAAAAATGTCCCTTTTGGAATATTCCTTGCTGGAAAATAATAAACATTTTTCATCAAAATTGACATCTTTTTGCAAATGATATTGATTTCAAAAGGTCTGTCATTTGTGTCTGTAGTGGAAAAATGTCTTCTGTGAAAAATTGCAAGGGGGAGTCTCCCCGCTGATAAAAGTATAGCAAATGGAATGTTGTGCAGCCTTGTCATCAGCTGATCTGCACCTTGTGACCTCAGCAGATCCCTAGGGTGTGTCTGTCAAAGTCTACCCCAGAATAACCAGAAAGGAACTTCTTCACAGGGACAGGAGAAGGAATTTGGTTCCTTTTCACATTTCAGTGTCAACCTCCCTAATCTGCACCCCTTCAAACAAGCTGAAATGAAGCCAATATTTGGTGAAAACTTGTAGGACAGTTCTCTGACCAAATAGCGGATACAAAAATGTGCCTATGAGTGAAAATAACATGCAAAAAATGCATTGCATTAAGGAAAATTGCATACAGAAATGTGCACATTAGAAGAAATGTACACTAAAAGGTTGGTGTGTTTCCATAAGGACTTTTAAAAGGATCACAAACTGTTTCAGAAACACGGAGAACTGAATTTAAAATGGGGAAACTGAAGAAAACTGTAATCAACAGATTTGTCCACAGAATCATAAATCAAACAGCTCTTACCATTGGAAAGTTCTTCCCACTCTGCTGGCAAGTTTTATAGTACTGGCAAGTTAAGTACGTACTGTATTAAGAAGTAGTTCATTTAGTCCATCCTGAATCTTACAAAATTTGGTTTCGTTGGCTGTCCCCAAGTTCTAGTGTTATGAGAGAGAGAGGAAAACATTTCTCTAGCCACTTCCTCCACCCCCTGCATCATTTTATCACCTTCTATCATGTTGTCTCTTGCCTGTCTTTCCTCTAAACTGAAAAGACCCAAATGCTGTAACCTTTCCTCATATTGGCTCCATCATCTCTGTCCCTCACATGGTGGGCAGTCTTCACTGGGAGGAGTGTTGTATCCTCATCACCATGGCAACCAGGCCACATCTCCTCCTGGTACCCTATGGCAGCTGAGCCATATTGATGCTCCCCTAGGGCTGGTGTGTAGGTCTGATGAGGTTGCATTGGTCTACTGAATCTGTGTCTTCAAAGAGGTATCTTCCTGGCAAGGGTGATTGTTGACTGCTCTTAATCCCCATGGGTATTGTTGTTGTTGTTTAGTCATTTTGTCGTGTCCGACTCTTCGTGACCCCATGGACCAGATTATGCCAGGCACTCCTGTCTTCCACTGCCTCCCGCAGTTTGGTCAAACTCATGTTCGTAGCTTCGAGAACACTGTCCAACCATCTCGTCCACTATCGTCCCCTTCTCCTAGTGCCCTCAAACTTTCCCAGCATCAGGGCCTTCTCTTCTCATGATGTGGCCAAAGTATTGGAGCCTCAGCTTCAGAATCTGCCCTTCCAGTGAGCACTTAGGGCTGATTTCCTTCAGAATGGATAGGTTTGATCTTCTTGTGGTCCATGGGACTCTCAAGAGTCTCCTCCAGCACCATAATTCAAAATCATCAATTCTTCGGCGATCAACCTTCTTTATGGTCTTTATGGTGAGAGCTGGACCATGGGTATTAGGTCTGGCAATAGGGCCCTCCTCTTCTCCTGGTTTTCATCCAGTTCCAGGGTGGTACTGACAGAAAGAGGAGATAATGTTTCCACCACTACTGAGCTCTGTGGGTGCAGCTTTCTCCCAATTGAAGTGCAGAGTGTTTGAGGACCAGGACATTTGCAGGGAAACCAAAACGCTTGTTTACAAAGCTATTGTACTACCAACTTTACTGTACGCTTGTGAAACATGGACCACTTATAAACGCCATCTCCAACTCCTTGAAAGATTCCATCAACGGTGTCTCTGAAAATTTTTACACATCACTTGGGGAGACAGGTGAACTAATACCAGTGTACTGGAAGAAGCAAAGATCACCAGTGTTGAAGCAATGATTCTTCAACATCAACTTTGTTGGACTGGTCATGTTGTGTGGATGCCTGATTATTGTCTTCCAGAGCAACTACTCTATTCCAAACTTAAAAATGGAAAGTGTAATGCTAGTGGTCAACAAAAGAGGTTTAAAGACTGTCTCAAGGCAATTTTTTAAAAATATGTAGTATAAACACCAACAATTGGGAAACACTTGCCTGCGAGCACTCCAATTAGAGAACAGCCTTTGCCAAAGGTGTCATGGGCTTTGAAGACACTCGAACTCAGGACGCAAGGGAGAAACATGCTAAGAGGAACACACATTTGGCAAACCCTCACCATGATCAACTCCCGTCCGGAAACCTATATCCCCACTGTGGAAGGACATGTGGATCCAGAATTGGCCTCCACAGTCACTTACGGACTCATTGTTAAAACTGTGCGTGAGGTGCTGATGTGGTTGCTTAGGAGCAAACAGGCAAGACGCCAACCTGTCTTTTCCAGGCTTTATTATCTGTACAAACTATTTACAGTGCAGAGCGTCGCAAGTCCATGTCTGCTCAGTCGCTAGCAGAATCTGGGAGTGGACGGTCCTTATACCTTACCCAGCATAACAGCCGTGTGACCCCCAACTTTCTCCTCCCCTCTCTGCGCCGAAGACTACTGCGCAGAACGGGCGCTGGCAAAGGGAGACTCGCCTCTCCTCCGCTTTGCTCAGGCTCAGTGTTGGGGCTCTCCCTAGCATCTTTTGATCCTTGAACCCCCTCCCCAGTGGAGGTGTGGCATCCCTCCTCGCCAGAGGAAGAACTACTTCGCAAGATCTTCGGAGGCTCCCTGTAACACAACTGCCCTTCCACCTCTCGCCTCTGAGCTGATGGCAGTTCCCTGACACCGTGTTTATGGAAGACAATCCTCCTCAGCTATGAGTGATCGCCAATGAAGAAGATTCCAGCTCAAGTGAGCTCCTCTCAGCTCTTTAGATCTGCTTCTCTTCCTGTCTCCTTTTATCCTTCTGTTTCCCTCACAGGCATCTGTCAAGTATCCTCTCAGACCCCAACACCTCAGGCAAAGACGCCTATTCATGGGGACAAGCCACTGTCATTTGCAGGCATTTGCGTTCTTTTGTCGGGGTCCTGACCACTCATTCAGCAGCGATCAAGCCAGCTAGGCTCACAACAATATGATAAAATGAGATAAATCATTGCATTGCAGATGCCCGGCCTCTTGGGAAATTATAATATCATGTGCGTAAAAGGCATCTATAATGCAATCCGGACAAGGATAGCCTGACTTCTGTTGTCTGTGCTTTGGTAACCTCTGTATATTAGATTGCTGTAATGCATTACACGTGGTGCCAACTTTGATGACAGTTTGGAAATTGCAGTTGCTGCACAATACAGTAGCCAGACTGGTAGCCAGGCAAGACGGTCTGAACATACAATGCCAAATGTGGCTAGAATTGCACTAGCTACCCATTAGTTTTAGAGCCCAATTCAAATGGAGAGTTTTTACCCAAAAAGCCTTTCATGGCTCAGGACCCCAATACCTTAGGGATTGCATTTCATCAGCCTGAGTCCTGCATTCATCTGAGACCCTTCTCTGTGTGCCTTCTCAGGGGTGACTTCCCAGGGAGACATGCCTGGCATCATCACTATCTCTTTTAGATACCAGACAAAAAACTATTTTCCCCCCACCCAGGCCATTGGACCTCAATTTTCTGCTTATCTTTCAGTGGGGTTAAGGTTGAGTTTGATCTGCTCTTTTATATATATTATCGGTGAGCATTTTGGGTGATTTATACTCTTGTTTTTAATGTTTGCTTCTGAAAATCTCTTTGAATTAACCTTTACTGACTAAAGCAACTAAAAAAAAAATAGAATAATAATATAAAATACCAAAAACCAAAATAAGATGTATTGCTTGCAGCTTGCTTTGAAACTGGAGCTGGATTATTATGCAGTTTTATTCCAATAGAAATTCAAGTCTGGAGTTGTTCTGCTATGAAATTCACCTTTGCTGGTCTGGCAGGTTACTGAACTTCAGTAGGAATGGAGACCAATCAACTGGTCACTTGTTTCATCCATAATAGCTGTTTCTCTTGAAATGCCATTTTTTGTTAGCCACGTTTAATGGAGCCTCAAAACAACATTGTTTCCAATTACTTTGCATTCCAGTGTATCCTGCATTATCCCCATGTTGTTGCTGCTGCTGTTGTTTTGGAGTTATTTTTCAGCAATTTTTAATAATAAATAATCTGTGTAGAATGTTGGATAAGCAAAGCATTATTGATGCTTTTAAGGGCTACTGTGCCTTAAATAAATAAAAAAAATCATGTTTTCAGGTTCTGTCAATGTTATTGCTTCCTGTTGAGCACAAACAGCGGATTAGTCTTCAATTTTATTATGAAAGGAAGAAGAAAAGAAAACTCTCATCATTTTGGGAGGAGCAGAAGTTGATCAATTGAGGAATTCATCATTAAATCCCTAGCAATTGTAGAGAGAAAGCAATGAAATAGGTCAAATCTGGAAAGGAGAAAGGCGTTAATTAACATTGCAGGGGTCCTTTTGGAATGCAGCTTGTTAGTAGATATTATAGAAAGATCTTGGTCATGGTGAAGGGCATTGCTGGATAATAAGTGTTTTATGGAAACACCTTTTTAAATATATTTTTAGCTGATTGTGGAAAAACAATGCCTCAGCAAAATTGAAAGTTCCAGCATGACCCAACATGTCTTTGACCAGAATGACAAGAATTAAGGCTCACCTGAGAGTTAAGGAGATGCAGTCGCTGCTTCTAAGCACAGAGCCTACCTAGTATCAATGGTTATGTTGTAGATTTGGGTTTAGGTCTTTATAGCATGCAGCAAACAAGGGTTGCATTTGGCTGAGAAAGCAACACAGTTGTTAGGCTAGCGAAGTGCAAAGGACTATGGAAAAATGCTGTTTATTAAACAAAGACCTTGAGAATCAGCAGGATAATCAATTTATCTTGTTTAACAAACTTTGCCAGGGTAACCCGAAAAGGGTTGCTTTTTTTCCAACAGAGCTGCCTTTAATTACTTACAATGTTTTCTGCAGAACTCAGCAAGCTAGGATACCCATGAAGTGGCTTCTGTTTTTACAGTTCTGTGTGCATATTTTGAACCAAAATGGAATCCAGAGGGGAGACTGCGAGAAAGCATTTGCATAAGTTATTTCTTAAGTGTGGGCTGACACTTCCGTAGTATTTTATCTGCAGGCAGTATGATTACCCTCTGGAGCCTTGACCCTGAAATTTTCAGAGCATCTTCTCAGGTTTGCCCTCCACCTCTCTTGTTAATTGTGCCTTGAAGACGCAGGCTGTGAACATGAGAACTAAAGAAGTTATGGAATATTTTCTTAAGTTTGCTGGACACAGGAAGGTGCAATTATACCAGGTCAAACCCAGGAAACTTCCCAGCCATGATGACTGTGTTCGCTGCTTGCTGGGAATCACAAGTGGGGGAAATGCTGTTACCCTCCAGGCCCAGCTCTTGGGCTTCTTGAAGGCATGTGCCTAACCACTGTGAGAACAGGACGCTAGACAAGATGGGCCAGTGTCCTGGTCCACGGGGCTCTTCTTGAGTTCTTAAGAGATGCCAGGGACTGATCCTGGGACTTTCAGCATGCAAAAGCATGTGTTCTACCACTGATCTACAGCCTGCTGTAATGTGGTGCGCCTCTTTGGAACCAGTTGTAGATTCCAACATTTACTCGCCTGTTTGTCAAAGAGTTGGGCCTCCCAATGGTTCCACTGCAGATGAGCCTCCCCACCATTCCTGCTGAATACATATGACAGTGAGACTAGGCGTCCTACACAGGGGGAATGCATCCTGTTTCACTACTTGAGTTGAAGCAGGAAGAGCCACCATGCCCTGCACCATGCTGCCTCTGCCACTGGAGCAGAATTAGCACTGGTTATTGGCTTCCAATGAGATAATGTGAGATCTCACAAGACTTTGGTGAGATCTTACCGGAAATTGGCATTGATGCCAGAACCATATCTCCACCAGTGGTGGAAACAGCAGAGTGAGTGAGGTGCCTGCAGTGGTGCCACCTTGGGGTTCCACTGCTCAAGGCGGCAGCTTCACCCCATTTCATGGGCAGGCCAAGCCTAGACCTACAATAAGTTATCCATTTTGACTCTGCCACGCTTTCACCATGGCTTCTAAATTAAGGCTGCTCCTAAAAACAACAACCCTCATCCAAGTTTTTCCTTATATTTTGGAGTTCTTAATTACTGGGTTTTGTTTCTGAAGAGGAAGTGAAGCATTAAGAATTACAACCTACTCTCTTTTTGGAAGACTAGGAGCATCAGAAGAGCTTTCCTGAATTAGGCCAAAGCTCCAGCTGGTTCAGTAGGCTGCTTCCCACAGTGGCCAACCTCTGGGAAAGCCCCAAAGTAGGCCTTGAATGCAGGACTAATCTGGTCTTCAAGGTATTCAACCTCAGAATATAGAGGTTGCGTATTGCTCAAAGCCATTGATTGACCTATGCTCTATGAATTTTCCTAATCTTCCTTTAAAGATGTCTAAGCTAGGAGCCATCACCACATCCTGTGGCAATGAATTTCATAATGAATAATGCAGTCTGTAAAAAAAAAAAAAGGACAAAAAAGTCCTCTCTTTTATCTGCCTGTAGCGAAGGATCAAGTTCATACTTCTATTTTGAAGATGCAGGTTCCCTGGAGTGTAAGATATGTGCGAAAAATTAAAACTGTGTTTCTGAGATACGGGTCACGAATTACAGAACCATACAGCAATCGTCTCTAAGAGATAGATTAGCAAAATGTAATTCTCAGGTTCCTCTCTCATATTACAGACAATCTGCCCAAGTCTCTGGAAGGAAAGTGCGAGAGAGCAAGCTCTCTTTATCGTTACTGGTGCTAGACCCAGGTGAAATCACCTTTCGCACCCCAGCAGGTGTTTCAGGCTAGCTTTCTTTGCCTTCTTTGGCAGGAGATACCTAAACAGCTGGAGAGGCAGGAGCAAAACACCAGCCCTGGGACAGTGCTAAGTGTTGCTGGAGTCTTGCTTAGCAGGTCGCCTCTCAACAAGTTGCCAGCTGCCACTGTAAAGCAGAGTGGAACACCATTCGTCACCATTAGGGTCAGAATGAGCTCCATCAGCCACCATAGCAGGATCATCCATTGGGAGGGATTCCATCCCCGCATTTAAACTTCCAGTGTGTTTAATTGCCAAGTTCGTGGAACTCAGTTAATAACAGCCCTGTGAAACGTCGGCATCTTCTGAGCATGCAGAGACAGCATCAACATTTAATGACAGCCGAGTCGGGTCATCCTTTTAATTTCAAACAGCAGTCTGTCAAGGGACCCTCTGATGCAGGGAGCATTTTGTTCAAATTTAAGCAATCTTCTGCCTGGGAAACATCCAGAGATACTGATGCTACTCTAATATGCTATGGAAATCTCCCGCTTTGCTTGTGTAGCAAGAAATTACAGAGCTAGTGAAGTATGCGCGTAAGAAGTTGCACGTCTGTCGGGACACAGAAAGCACAAAAATTCTATTTCAACTCTAACTACCTTCCCTTGTGACCTTTCGGAGCTGACGATGCGGAGGCATAACCGAGGCTTTGTGTCGATGTGTCAGGAGACCTCTGCAAGGATTGCGCCCAGGGCAGCTGCCTATTGGAGGAAGGGGGTGGGGTTGGGGGTCCAGAACAGGCAGAGGTGACATTCCAGAGCTGCAAACGGGTGACTCAAAGGGAAGGCATGTGGTCATAGCTGATGTAAATTTTGGCTTTCTCTGTGTGCGTTATTACAAGCCGTCACAAGGAACCTAGGAAGCTGTCTTAGAATGAGTCAGACTGTTGGTCCATCTAGCTCAGTAGAGCCTACACTGGCTGGCAGCAGCTCTCCAGGGTTTTAGGCAAGGGGTCTTTCCCAGCCTTACCTGGAGATGCCAAGGATTCAACCTGCGATTTAGCTTCATGCAAAGCAGATGCTCTACAGCTGAGCTACCATCCTTCCCCAGATGCCTTTTTTCAGTTAAAAAACTGGGCATAATCTCCCAAACAACTAAAGATATAATGAAAATGCCAAGCTGGAATCAAGATCAAAAGCAGAAACCAATGCAAGGAGGCAGCATATTAGGCTGAGACCTCACACCAGGCTCACACTAAGCTCGGAGGTCAGGGCTTTGCAGATTCCTGGCAAACAGGAATTTATGCACAAGGGTCTTCTGACTTGATGTGCCAGCTAACAGGCCTCCCAGCCTAGATGGTCCCTTGAAGCCCAGAGCTCAGTCTGCCAGCCTTGCAATAGAAGCAGAGCACAAGTGATGCCTGAAGTTAGGCAATGGTGCCTGCCTACTAGGGGCTTTGGTTTGAGTCCCCCACGGGCACCTTACACTTGGGCCACCACATTCACACCATACATTTAAATCAGTATGATACAATTTTAAACAGTCACAGCTCCCCCCCCCCAAGATTCCTGGGAACTGTGGTTTATTGAGGGTGCTAAGAGCTGTTAGGAGACCCCCATTCCTTTCCCAGAGCTACAACTCCCAGAGTTTCCCATGAAGAGAGATTGCTAAATGGGAATTGTAGCTCTGTGAGGAGGAATAGGGGTCTCCTAACGACTCTTGGAAGGGACGCGGGTGGTGCTGTGGGTTAAACCACAGAGCCTAGGACTTGCCTATCAGAAGGTTGGCGGTTTGAATCCCCTTGATGGGGTGAGCTCCTGTTGCTCGGTCCCTGCTCCTGCCAACCTAGCAGTTCGAAAGCACGTCAAAGTGCAAGTAGATAAATAGGTACCACTCTGGCGGGAAGGTAAACAGTGTTTCCGTGCGCTGCTCTGGTTCGCCAGAAGCAGCTTAGTCATGCTGGCCACATGACCCGGAAGCTGTACGCCGGCTCCCTTGGCCAGTAAAGCGAGATGAGTGCCGCAACCCCAGAGTCGGCCATGACTGGACCTAATGGTCAGGGGTCCCTTTACCTTTACCTTGGGTAACTACTCTCAGCACCCTTAACAAAGCACAGTTCCCAGAATTCTTTGGGGAAGCCATGACCATTTAAAGTGGGATCGTGTTACTTTAAATAGATGGTGTGAACATAGCCTTAGTTTCCTTTTCTCAGGATATGTGATGAGTAATGTAGATTCCTAGATGCAGCGGTGGAGCAAGCCGATCGGGCACCTGGGGCGGGGGGCGTGCCCTGTGCCCTGGGATGAGCCTACCACCTGTGGGGGTGAGGCCAGCTGGGGCAAGACACCGTGGGGCCTCCGAGGAGTCTGCTTGCCTCCTCCCACCCTGCCACCCTACAGCTGAGGAGGAGGAGGCGGGTGGACCGTTTGGGGCAGCGTGGAGCCTGTGGGCGTCCAAGCCACCTCGTCACTCCCAGGAGAGACGCGTGGCTCGGGCGCACTGCAGGCTGCGCGGTGAGTGTCACCCGGCATTTTGTCACCCCCCTCAGTGGTGACACCCGAGGCAGATTGCCCCCACCGCAGCCCCCCTTCCTCCGCCCCTGCCTAGATGCTCCTGGTATGCCTGCAAAACCAACACTAGCTGTCTTTTGGCTCAAAGGCTTTGTGTTACTATCAAGGGCCTTTTGCCTTTTAATTCATTCCAACACCTTTATGCAATAGCAAAGTCCAATATGCTGTGCAGACTGCACTTGACAACATCCTGCTCTTCAGATACGGCTGAGGTGTTAAATCAAAGCACTGGGTGCGGAGTTTTGCTGAAAAGAATTCCTTTGCCCCATCTGTCACACAAAATCCAATAAATAGACAGGTGAGGGTTGCTATGAGCTTACCAGGAAACCGAAGAAGGCACCCACCTTTGATCGAGGAGAACCTGCTGCTCCATTCCTGCATCCCACCAAACAGAGCTCTCTTGGGCTTGAAATCTCACCCACACTGAACTTAAAAGATACTGATGACAGGACTTTTGTTTTGTTAACAGCAAGTTTCACCATTTGGAGCAAACTGTCCTCTCTCCCTTTATGTCCTGGATGCGACCTCTCTGCTGCTTTCTTAATGAATTTCACACTTTCTAAAAGGAACACTGAGCCAGATGCCCAGATGCTGCAAATCCTCTCATTTTTCGGGACTTTACTGAGCTGCACATATTGTAAAACTTATGCAGACATTTTGACCCCGTCAAACAATCATAGCTCACCAGAAGAAATAAAACCTGGCGCTTTGGCTTATGTGCTCTGGGTCTTGATGGAGGATGGAAGGGTGCTTGTTATTTCTTTGTGTGAGGTCTCCGTGTGTGGATGTTCTTGTTTCTTTGTTGTCAAAACTGATGCTTAAAAATAATAGGGCTTTTTTAAAATCTGCGCCGCCACAGGCAGGGCTGCCTTTTGGAATTATTATAATCTGCTTCAGTATACACCGAGTTCTACATAAGACTGAATGCGAAACCAAGATTTTGTAATGGGGGGGGCAGAGAAGGGGGGACTTCCATGGGGGTGCTATTTCTCCAGTTTTCCACTGGTTATTGCAGAATCAAAGATACGGCATTGCACCAGTTTTTGATCCCTGTTTAGGAGCTGGTTGGCAGAAGGGGCAGTTTCACCCAGAGTAGACCAGTGGAAACTAATGGACCTAAGTTACAGTCATTAATTTCAGTGGGTCAACTCAGTGTAGGGTGAGCATTGGCTAGAATCTGGACTCTATAGCTCTAGCTACATCTTCAAGGGGGCCCAGGAGATTTGATTATTGGCATGTGTTAAAGGACACACGATGGTCATGACTATATATATATATATATATATATATATATATATATATATGATGGTAGTGGTTCAGAAACAACTATAGGCAGAATGTCTCTCTGCAAAATGTCTGTCTGGCTTACCGAGAAGAGAAGAAAGATATGGAATAAACATTGCAAATTGTGGACAAAATGGATTGTTTCAAGAAGTGGCAGAGAGACATTTCTAGATTTGTCTGGCAGGGCAAGAAGCCTAGAATAAAATTTAAAATACTAACAGATGCAAAGGAAAGAGGTGGATTTGCCCTGCCAGACTTTAAACTTTACTATGAATCAGCAGCTTTTTGCTGGTTGAAAGAATGGCTGCTTCTTGAAAACACAGACATTCTGGATTTAGAAGGTTTTAACAATGTATTTGGATGGCATGCATATCTGTGGTATGATAAGGTCAAAGCACATAAAGCATTTAAAAACCATATTGTCAGGAAAGCATTGTTTAATGTCTGGATAAGATATAAGGATTTATTGGAAAACAAAACCCCAAGGTGGCTGTCACCGATGGAAGCAAAAGCACTGAAAAAACTCAATATGGAGGCCAAATGGCCGAAATATTGGGAAATTTTGGAACAAGAGGGAGATGGACTGAAATTGCAGAGTTTTGAGAAACTAAAAAATAAAGTGCAAGATTGGCTTCATTATTATCAGATAATGGAGGCATATAATTCAGACAAGAAAATTGGCTTCCAGGTGGAAAAATCAAAATTAGAAACAGAACTGTTAGAACCCAAAACTAAGATTTTGTCAAAGATGTATAACTTGCTGTTGAAATGGAATACTCAGGAGGAAACGGTGAAATCTGCTATGATTAAATGGACACAAGACGTTGGACATAATATAATGATGGCTGACTGGGAACAGTTATGGACCACAGGTATGAAGTTTACGGCATGTAATGCCTTAAGAGAGAATATTATGAAAATGGTATACAGGTGGTACATGACCCCAGTCAAGCTTGCAAAAATCTATCACTTGCCTGATAATAAATGTTGGAAATGTAAAGAAACTGAAGGTACATTCTTTCACCTTTGGTGGACGTGCCCAAGGATTAAGGCTTTCTGGGAGATGATCTATAATGAATTGAAAAAAGTATTTAAATATACTTTCTTGAAGAAACCAGAGGCCTTTCTCCTGGGCATAGTCGGCCAATTGGTGCCAAAGAAGGATAGAACTTTTTTCATGTATGCCACAACAGCAGCAAGAATACTCATCGCAAAGTATTGGAAGACACAAGATCTACCCACTCTGGAAGAATGGCAGATGAAGGTGATTGACTATATGGAACTGGCGGAAATGACTGGCAGAATCCGAGACCAGGGAGAAGAGTCGGTGGAAGAAGATTGGAAGAAATTTAAAGACTACTTACAGAAATATTGTAAAATTAATGAATGTTAGAATGATGTTGGATAGAAATTAAGTGGTTTTTAGCCGAAATACTATAAGGGAATATGAAAAATGGATTATTAATAGGTAAAAATCTAATGTTACAATATTTTAAGATTAAAGACTAGGATAAACAAAGAGGGGAAGGATTTGCTGAACCAACAAACTGAACTGGAATACAAAAAAGGGAGGCATGAGGAGGTCCGGGAAACAAGCTAATGAAAAATAAGTAATGGAAAGATTGTGTTGTTTTTAATTATTTTTATTTTGTATTTTTCTTTTTCTTTTTTCTTTTTCTTTTGTAATATCTTGAAAACCTTAATAAATATCTTATAAAAAATAATAATAAACTGTACTATAATACTAGGGATCAGTTGAGGGAGAGAGCTCCAGCTGAAGACAGGTAAAGGTGGTGGTAGTTGAGCAACGGGATCCTGCAAGGAAAATAATTGCACAAGCTTGGCACCATCAATGAGAAGGTCCTTCTTGATGTGCCCACCCACCACACCAAAGACTGGGGAGATTGCTGTTACCTCCTGCACTTGCATTCTTCCCACAGGGATCTGGTTGGCCAGATTGCCAGGACAGGATGCAGGAATAGATGGACCCTTCTTATGTCCCTATGCAAGGCAACTATGGGAACACAATGAGGGCCTCTCCTGATGCCCAAAGTGCACAGATGGGCTCCTAGGGGAGGAGACCAGGCCTCCAGGTATCTAGGACCCAAGCCATTTACAGATTTAAAGCTCAGGGTGTGTAAAGGAGGGCTTCTGTAGTTGGCCCCACTTTAGCTGCACCTTTAGAAATAGCTCATGTCATCTTTGGATGACCAGACTGAAATATTGCTGCTGTCTTGACCCGTGTGCTATGCTCATGTACCGCCAGCTTCTTCTTTTTCATCTGGTTTTTATTTTATGTTATTCTCCTAGAAGGGCAATAAAGGAGATGTTCGCACAAGCCAAGACTTTTGTTTTCTCTTCACCTGCTTTTTATAGCCGTCTCACAGAGAGTCGTCTTTTGTAAGCGGGTGATGGCTTGAAAGGTTTTGCAGGCCCTGATCAGAAAGGAGATTGACTCAGTGTATAGATAGTGCATAAAGATATAGATATATAGATATATATAGATACATAGATACATAGATACATAGATATATAGATAAAGATATCTGGCAGCAGTGAAAGGATCAGGCACACAACACTGCGAGGTGCACATACAACACACCTGTCATGTCATGTTTACAACTTGGGTTATGAATCCTGGGTGATAAATTCCCCATTTAATGTCTCACAAGTCTCTCTACAGCAAGGAGCCCATGAAGCCCAGGGGCATGAAGTGCAAGTTAGTGTATTCAGCAATCCATTTTCAGAAGCAGCACAGCTGCCTCATACCTTGCAAGTAATACTGACAAGTGAGGGAGGCAGTGTGGTACTCCCCATTTTTAATTCTTTCTCTTTTTTTTTAAGCAATTCCAACCCATTACAAGAAAGCGATAGTAATAAAAATCATATTTAAAATTAAAATCCTTATCTCGGTTACATGATGATTAAATTGGAAAGAGTTTTTAAAATATTAATTTGCATTGCACCATTGACAGCTCTTATTTTTCATCAAAGAGTGCAACATCTCCTCCTCCGTTTGTGGGTGAGCTGAGGGTAGATGCATCTCACGTCTTCATTTTCTGCAAGGTCTTTTTTAGCTGAGGGAGGTGATGGTGGCGGCAGCAGCTGCAGCAACTTCCCATTGAAAAATATGTATTGCTCCATGGGAAATGATCGCATTACCCTCCAGCCAGTGGAGGCAGGCCCAACAAGGTGAATGGGGCATGGCCTTACCAACCTCTGTCTGCCCTCAGTCAGCCCCACCCTGCCTCCCTCCCTCCCTACTTAAATCCAGTCCAGGGTGTTGGCCCTGCCTGTCAGCTTTCTCAGTGTTTTCCCTCCTAGAACTCAGCAAGGGGTAGAAGGAGGAGAAGAGTGAGGAGGAGGATGGAGACAGAAATAGATTTAATTGTGTCTGCCTGTCATTGACTCTGGATCCCCCTATTGCTGGTCTTCCTGCCTTGTGTCTATACCAATTCTGATGACCACCAACCACCACTGCCCCCAGCAATGGTATGTCATGGTTTATGAACATGGGAAGCTGCCATGTACTGGGACCCAGTGTGGTATATTGGTTAGCGTATCAGACTAGGACCTGGGAGACCAGGGTTCAAACCCCTACTCAGCCATGAAGCTCACTGGATGACCTTGGGCCAGTCACTGTCTCCCAGCCTAAACTACCTCACAAGGTGGTTTTGCAGATTAAAAGAGGAGGAGCGGAGTCATGTACACCACCTTGAGCTCCTTGGAGAAGAAGGATGAATACAAATAAATGCAATAAATAAATGAATAATTCAGACCATTGGTCTGTCTAGCTCAGAACTGCCTGCACTGACTGGCAGCATCTCACTCTCCAGGGTTTCAGGCAGCGGGAAGTTCCCCCAGCCCTACCCAGAGATGCCATTGGGGATTGAACCTGGGATCAATCCACCACTGATCCACCACTGAGTCACAGCCCTTTCCTGAAGGGTCCTGGAAACATGTGGCATCTGTTTCCTTGAGGGAAAGTATTTGCATGTCCAGCATTAGGTAGTTTCTTTACATCCTGCCTCCTATACCTGGGCAGCAATGTAATTGGACAGCGTCCATCCTGGGATGCAGAGGGCATTGCACAACCCATAGTCAAGTCCAGGGAGGGAAAGATAACTAAAACTAACCCATGGTTCTTGTTGGATCATAGACCTTCAAATGCAAAGGAGTCATCCCACTCTTCACCCAAGCTTTGATTATATTTTTACAACTGCCTTGATTATATTCTTATACAGAAATGTGAGGGAGAACTGTCAGAAACAAATCTCAGGGGATAAGCAGCCCACAGCGGCTCCATCAGTCAATCAGTGTCGCGGGCTTCATTAGTGCAAGGAGAATGCAGTACAGAGCTACAAAGGCTGGAGCCCTCTAGAGATATTCTGGCTGAGTCTGGCAAAGTGGTAGTTAGGGGAGCAGAGATTCAGGACCATGGAGAGCTCCCTGTAGAACCAGGTAGCACACTCTGGGTTCACTCATGCTTACCTTTGCTCTGCATATCTAGGCACAGGTCTGAGCAATATGTGGAAAACCCAAATTGTTGTTTGCTCTGGTGCATTGGTAAAGATCATGTTTCCTTGGGGAAAGTGTCATGGCAGGGTGGGACAGGGGAAGCACATAGATACAAACTGGTGAAGTGTGGGCCTCTGCCTAGAAAGTGCAGGGCAAAATATAAGTGTGGATAAGCCCTCAGGGTTCATCCAGACTTTCTTCTGCACCACGCTTTCAGATAAAGACCCACGCTTTCCAAGTCCGTATCTGAGTGGTGTTTTTTGGTCCTGCCACTTTTCCTGGGAAAACCAATTCAGTGGTAAACAATGGGTTTTCCTAGGGAAAGCAGTAGAACAACAACAACAAGCCACTTGGACACAGACCTGAAAAGCACAGACCTATGCCTGGAAAGTGCAAAGCAAAAGGAAATCTGGATGAGCCCTCACATAGATCTGGCCTTCACATGTAGCAAAATGAGTTGGCAAAATCCTGAGATGATGGAGACTCACTTCAGACTGTAGGTAGGGTTGCCTTGTTATTGTTTTCCCATGTACTAATTAGGGCTGTGCAAGGCACCTCTGACACAGTTCAGGCCCTAATTTGGGCCAGACCTGGAGAGCCCTAATTAGTACATGGGGTGGCAGTGAGGAGGGTGGGGGAAAAGATGGTGATAGTAGAGACTCGTGCCTGGACCATCTCCTGCACTCCCTTTCCCCTGCCCACAACATGTTTAAAATCCTAATTAAGCATTCAGTTGGCAGCAAGCAGGGTGAGAGGGAAAGGAGATGGGACCTGGGATTTGTCCAGGCTGGGTGCACAACCCTAGTACCAATCTTCCTGACAGTATCGAAATACCAGCCCAAACCACAACAACCCAGCACGTCAGGAGGAAAGGTCCCAGCCCTTCCTGAGCTATTTGTCAGATTGCAGAGAGCATTAGGTTTTTCCTCCCCTTTTAATACAGAGTATTACACATTTGTGATTTCTCCTACCCACATGAAATGATGCCATCCATTATTCCATCTCAGTGCTATTCCATCTCGTGGCCACCTCGTTCTGCAACATGTGTCAACCAGGCCAGAGGAGCTGGGAGCCATTGCTCCCATGTGCATGTGGAGCTGGCTACGATTTACGTAGTTCTGCAGAGAGATGTGTGTGTCAAGAGCCATCTCTCTGGAGGAAGCCTCCCCGGAAGTTAAAGGGGCCCCGTTCTATTATACAGCATGTGAGTGTTCCAGAATTGGGATACCTCTTGCAGCCCTTGGGCATGGAAGGTTGGAGGAGGAGGTTGCTCTGTGGTTGCTGATGGTTTGAAGGAAGAGTCTCCTGAGTCCAATGAAGGGCTAAACTATCTCCTTTGGAATCAGGGATAGAGTTCTCAGTCTCCAGTGAAGCTTCTGTTGAGATCTTTGGAGTCTGCTTCCTGGAGGGCTTCAGGACTCAATTGTCTGCATCTTCAGAGCTCAGGACTCTTGGGTGACCTGGAGTGAGTCACTATTTCTCAGTTGAACCTACCTCATAGTGTTGTTGTGAGGCTATCTACACCTATGGCATTTGGAATTGGCCTCTTGCCTCTTGCTAAGTCTGACCTCTGAATAAGAAGTCTTTTGGAGACCAGTCACTCCATACTCCTTTGCTGCCTCCTGCCCTCATATCTCTTGGGGAAGAGATATTGATCTTCACTATGTTCTCTTCTTTTTAGAAAGCTGATTTGGCAGTGGCTGGCCTGACGATTACAGCCGAACGAGAGAAGGTGATTGATTTCTCCAAGCCGTTTATGACTCTGGGGATTAGCATTCTTTACCGAGTTCATATGGTAAGAGACGTCTCTTAGAAATGTTTCTGCTGTGAGAGATACCTGCATGCAAACACTTTCTGGCTAAGGAAGGGAACAAAGACTTATGGAAACTTTTCACTATTTAGTCATTTCAATTCAAAACAAAACATGGCAGAGTCAGCTAGAGTTGGACATTTCACCAGGAGGACAAAATTTGGTCAACTCACTCGTCAAATTTTGTCAAATATGGTCCAGTATTTTAAATGCATCAACAATTTGTTAATGAATTTATTTTTATTGCTTTTTTTCTTAAGGTTAAACATATGCAACAACAGAAAATATACAACAAAAACCTCTCCCCACTTAGTAACTATGGTGAAGCACAGAATATAACCATGTTATGCAACACATCAAAAAGCAGAGACAAGCCATCTTATCCAATGCAATAGAATAAAAATAGCCCAGTATCAGAAATCAAAATGTTCTATATGCTATAGGAAGTCACCCGTTGTCTGTCTTGTCCACATGTATAACTAAACATTGACATTCTGCCATAAATATCTGTGACTTCCCCCCCCCTTGCCATTTTTAGCTTATTTGCAATTTTTTCATTTAGAGGAATCTGCCACAGCTTTTGGTACCATGTCATCAGAGTTGCCTCCCCCAATCCCTTCCAAAATCTGGCAGGCAACAACCTGGCCACTACCAGAAACTATCCAATTATTGGTTTAAAGTGAACGTTTAAGTTTTTGCCTGAAAAATGTTCAGCAGGGCTAACTCACTTGTCTTTTGTAGGTGCTGGCCAGTAATTTTGTGGACTTTTGTAAGGATGAAATCCCAAAGTTAGCATTCTGAGAACAGTGAACAATAGAATCATATGATACTTGTACTAATACAAAAATTAGATAGCTGTAATTGTGAAACAATCGCTTTTATAGAATGTTAACCAATTGTTTATTTTGTTATATATTGATTCTGCACATCCCCCAGGGAGCTCAGGACAGCTTACATAATAATCCCCTCCTTTATCTTCATAACAGCCCTTTGTGGTAGGTTAGGCTGAGAAGGAGTGACCAGTCCAACATCAGCTGATGAGCCAAGTGAAGACCTTGGTCTCCTTGGGTCCAACACTAGGCGAGAAATGGAGAAACTGTGGCCCTCCAAATGTTGCTGGACTCCAAATCCCATCAGCCCCAGCCAGCATGGCCACTGGTCAAGAATAACAAGAGTGGTAGCCCAGGGTCAGGAGAGAGCCAGCAGTAAATTACACCATTTAAGTTGAAGTTAATTCTCTTTATTAGTGAGAACACGATCTGCAAAGACTTGGTGGAGTGTCAGGCCTAATGAGCACAACAGCTTATCCCCGGTAGGTCTTGCCCCCATGGATCAGTTGCCGAGACTGCAAGTGCCCACCTTCCCGCTGCCATCTAAGTACCCTTAGATCTCTGTGGATTTTCCCAAGCAACCAGAGATAGTGCCTGCATGAAGCCAACCTCCCCTCTGCCCTTTTCAGGCCTCTTCTGGTTCTGGGAGACCAGGGGGTAGGGGAGCAGGAGGGAGAGACACTCTGGATTCTTCACCAACCTGACTCATCTTGGCCTCTTGGCCTCCCTCCTCCTCTGCTTCTGTTTTTGGACTTCACTCTGCCACAGAATCTCCCAGCTCACTAAACCCTGTTACCTCTTCAGCTTCCAACACCTCCTCCTCTCAGGCTTCTCCCTCTTCTCCCTCTAACCATGTATTGTCATCCCATCACCAATCCCCAGGCTCTGAGCCCTCTTCCCTGAGTGGTTCCCCAGCTGGTTTCTCCCACCATTCCTCTTCCTCTGCATCCAACCAGTCCATGACACCCAGCAAAATCTGGCGGACTGCAGGTTCCTCACCTGTGCACTTTGCAAGAGCCTTTGTCACTGATGATAGCTTGCATGCCTGTAGTTCTAGCAGATAGCAGTGGGAGGAATATTACAAGCTGCTGGGTTTCCCCAAAATGCTGCAAGGCCTGCCATCACTCCTAAGGGGTCACCTTGGCACCCACATTGACATATCTTCAAACACCTTCCTTTTCTCCCAGACTTCTTAACAACTTCAACATCCTGTATGACTCAGTGCTTTTCACGTCATAATTGTTAAGTCTTCTGGAGACTACAGTTAGGCTTGAGGAGGGTATTTCACTGTTAAGTTTGTTTTCTAAATGTTTGCTTTTGTTATGTTTAGTGCAGGGTTTATATTGTCCCTACTGGATGGTTTTAATCCATTTTATCGCAAGGCGCCTGAAGGCCTTAGTGTGAACAGATTCATATATTTTATATCATCATTATTGTTTGCCTGGAAAGGTGGAGCAAAAATTAAGCAGTGAATACATTTTATTGTAAATCACCTAGAGGCCTTAATGTGAGCAGGCTCGTGTGTTTAAAATCCTCATCATAATCATCTGCCTAGAAAATTGGAGCAAAAAATCATATATGAATAAACCAACAGCCAGGAGTGTATGTGGTCTGCAGCTGCATGGCAGACCCCTCCCCAGCTGAAGAACCTGAGTTGAGTAATACATACATGAGGGTATGTTGAGTAATACATACCCTCACATTCATCAGCAGTGAAGAGGAGACAGAAGTCATCAGCTGAGGATCTGAAGTGTGAGGAATGCTGTGTGTTCGGGAAGTGAGTGAGAGAGGTGAGGGAAGCCAGCGTGTAGCAGTGAGGCCACAGATAAGTTGGCAGCCTTTGCACCCTGTGGATGAGGGCTGTCCTTTGCCTGGTCTGGCCAGCCGCCCAAACCCTTTCCCTAAATCCCTCCACAATATCAGACATACAAAATATCCTTTGTCAGACACAAAATGTTTTGATACTAATCCTACCTTTGCCCCTAGCTGCACCTAGGTGAGAAAAGATGCCAGAAATTTCCTGGCTCAGGAAAGGGAAAATCAATAAAAAAAGCAAGATTACTTTGAACTAAAAAAGGCAGATAAGGAAAGGCAGAAGCAGGTGCTTAAGGGCAGGTTCTCGTTCTCTGCTGGTCTTTTAAAGTTTTTGTTTCTTTCTGGTTTATTCCTGTTATGCCACCCTGCTGGTTGGACTGAGACTTGTAGGCTCATGAAAACAGAGTCTCCTGGGACTTGCTGTCTAGGGAGGACCCCCTATTGTCAAGGTTTCTGCTGATGTCAAAATCAACCCTGCTCCTTACACCGACTCACAAGCCTATCAGTTCCAAGCAATTGCCATCAGGTTTGGCAGGATATCTTATTCCTGCACTACTTTGCCTCACTTCCTTCCTGGCATCCCCTTGGCAGGAGAAACTACACGTACAACATTGTCTTCCTGATGCGCAGCAACTAATGGGAAATGGTCCCCATCGGGAAAAGGTGGGGGACCCTATCCCATAACATACCACCATCAGAGAGCAAGTGAACGACAGGAAAGTGTCTGCAGATCTGTGCACCAAACCATGGGTACCATTTACCTTCATAGAATTGTAGAGGCTGAAGGGGCTTCATCAATCCCCACCCCCCATGAAAGGATCACCCTCCTCTGCACATGTTCCGTTTTGTCAATATTCTTCTTAAACTGTGGTGCCCAGAACTAGGCACAGTACTCTAGGTGGGAGCTTACCAAGGCAGAATAGAATGGGACTATGACTTCCCTTGATCGTGACACTATACTTCTGTTGATGCAGCCTAGAATAGATTCGGGGTTTTTTGCTGCATCACACTGTGGACTCATGTTAAGCTTGTGGTCTACTAAGACCACTAGATCCTTTTCAGATGTGCTGCTGGTAAGACAGGTGTCTCCCATCTTATATTTGTGCAGCTGGTTCTTCCTGCCTAAGTGCAGACCCTTACATTTGCCCTTATTGAAATTCATTTTCTTTGTTTTGGCCCCATTTCCAATCTGTTGATGACGTACTGAATTCAGATTCTATCTTCTGAGGTATTAGCTACCCCTCCCAGTTTGGTGCCACCTGCAAATTTGAAGCGCGCCACCTCTATTTCTTCATCCAAGTTTATTTACAAAGGTGTTGGACAACGCAGGACAGAAACCTGCAAACTCCACTTGTCACTTTGTTCCAGGATGATGAAGTACCATTGGCGAGTACACTTTGAGTTCAGTCAGTCAACCAGCTACAAATCACCTAGCCCACATTTTACCAGCTTCTCTGCAAGAATTTCATGGGGGAATTTGTCAAAAGCCTTACTGAAATCAAGATACATTACATCCACAGCATTCCCTTGATCAACCAAGCTTGTAACTCCATTTAAAAAAAAGAAAAAAAAGACTAGACTGGCATGATTTGTTTTAGAGAAACCCATTCTGGATCTTTGTAATCACAGCGTCCTTTTCTTATGTGCTCACATAATTATCTGGGACCTGTTGTACGACCTTACGAGGATGGAAACCAGGCATCCCCAAACTCGACCCTCCAGCTGTTTTGGGACTACAGTTCCCATCATCCCTGACCACTGGCCCTGTTAGCTAGGGATGATGGGAGTTGTAGTCCCAAAACATCTGGAGGGCTGAGTTTGGGGATGCCTGCCATAGTTCAATGGATCTGCAGGATTTGGCTGTTGCAGCTGAGCGATATGATCCATGAGCTCATGTGATCTATATGTGTGTGCATGCGTGCATGCGTGTGCACACCCCCAGACACCCCCAGCCTATCAGGGAGAAGGGTTCCAGCATGGGGCAGAACAGGAGATCACACACTGCATGCTTCTGCTGATGCTATAGCTTGGCCCTTAACTAAACAAGTTTATCCATGTGGATATTTGAAGCTTTGCACTGGGTAAGAGCACCAGGCTATTTGCTGTCTTGTGGGGAAATGGCTTCCTTGGTCCTGCTGCCCAGGATCCTTTTCAGCTTCTTCAGATCCTTTGAGCTTCTGCTTGCAGGCATCCTTCTCCATCCTTCTGGGTTCTCGTTCCATTTTCTTTTCAGTGCACAGAAGTAAAATTGCACTCTCTTTTTCTTTCTTTTCAGAACTTATCCTTAGCCAGTGCTGTTTTCTGTTTCCCTGCCTCCACAGGGACTGTGTGCTGTACTAGTTGCACCTATACAAAAACTGACTCGAAGTCATTAGTGTTTCCCAAGAGCCACTGGTCCAGAATATTTGCACTGAAAAAGTTTTGAACGCAACACTTGCTTATACCTGCTCTGTATTTCAATACATTCTCCATATGTTCCGTGGGCAATAAGAACACACACTTGATTTCCCATCAGCTGAGCAACAACATAAACAAAGCACTAAAACAATTATAGCAGATTCACAGCTTCTGCCCTTGAAATATCTGCGGCTGGTAAAGATGCACCCGTCCTCACCAATACAAACAGAGCTTGCGCATCTCTTTCTCAGTGGAGTCCTTCTGACTGCCAAGAACAAACAAGTAATTAAAACCCACTTAGAATTCTGTTGCCTCTGCTACGTGGTGAATCAAGGATCAATGCGTGAGCGCATCAGAATGGTTCCAGCATTTCCCCCACGCTTTCTGATTCACCATATTCGTATCTTACACTTCATCCAAAGAGCTCAAGTAAAGGAAAGTTGTTCCAAATTCACAACAACCCTGAGAGGTGGTGAGTTGCCCGATGCCATCTAGTGGGTGTTACGGCTGATCAGGGATTTGAACCTTGTCCTTCCCCCAGGGCAAGTCTAACATTCTGTTCAGAATGCTAGCCGTTTTGGGGGAATACAGAGCATAGAAAAGTATCGTTTTCCTTGCTTCCCAGGAGGGGGTTTGTATCATGAGACAGAGAGACATGCCTTGCACCCTTCGGGCTGTGTGAGATTTTTAAAAACCAAAACCCAAAAACAGCTTGTGTGCTTTGAGGTTTCCTTGTGCTGGGAAGTGTTTCTTTTTTTTCTTTTTTAAATATTTTTAATTAGGAATTTAAAAAAAAAATATTATCTTAAAACATATCCTTAATCCCCCCCCATTTTCCCCTCCCCCCATAAAACAACCCCCCTCCCCTCCCCCCCCCCCCCCGTCTTCCCTCAGTTCCAATCACTGGTTTCTCTATAAATGCTATTCTCTGCATGTTACAAGATTGTATAAATCCTTAATTTATCTGACTGGTTATTATCAATAAAAAGTTTGTGAGTGTTTATTCAAAGCCTGCTAAGGAGTCCAGTTCACTTTGATGCAGCTTTAAATACTTTGTAAAAAGTTCCCATTCATCTTTAAAATCAGTTATCCTTGTCCCGTAGTTTATGTGTCAATTTTGCCAGTTCTGCATAGTCCATCAGTTTCTCTTGCCATAGTTATTTAGTCAGGGTTTCCTCATTCTTACATCCTTGTGCTATTAAGACTCTCGCTGCCGTTGTCGCATACATGAAGATATTTTTCAACTTCCTTGGCAGGTCTTTTCCTACAATCCCTAACAGGTTTCTTAACAAATGTTAGATGGAACATTTTCCTCAGTGCATTGTATATCATTTCCCAAAACTTTTTTATTTCATTACAATCCCACCACATATGGTAAAATGTCCCCTCCTTTTCCTTACACTTCCAACACATATTTGAACTGGTTTTATACATTTTACCTAACTGCACTGGTGTCATATACCATCTATACATCATCTTCATATAATTTTCTTTCAACAAAGAACAATCTGTAAATTTTAAATGACTGGGAAGTGTTTCTGAGGGATGTCTTCAGCTAAATTCTACTCAAGAGTAGACCCACTGATGTTAATGAAAAGCCACCAGCTTCCCTACAGACCATCTTGGGGGCTAAGATTAGCGGAGGAGGCCCTTCCCTCAGAGACTCAGGCTAGTGATGGACCTGTGGCAGCCCCTAAGTTGTGGAACTCCCTTCTCACAGAGTTGTGCCTGACACCTTCAATACAGGCAACTCCCTATTTAATTGCATTCAAGGCAGGCACGACCATTGCCGCAAACCTGGAAGTGGTACGGAAAGAGGCAAAAACAGCCCTGAAAGCATGCGAAATCCCTTGAGCCTTTGCAAGTATAGTCCTAGGAGCCCTTGCACTACCCCTTTGAGGCATATGGAGAGTTGGAGTTTGAGCAAGGTGGTTGGGAGAGTGTTTGCAGTCTTTTTCAGTGGTGTTCCAAGTACATGCGATTTCACTGAAGCAGTTTCCCACGTAAATGGAGAGTTCCCTGTATACGGTTTCTCGCAAATGCTGAAGACACACCTATTTACCCTAGCTTTTAAGATTTGAGATGTATATTTTTAGCACCCACCTTTATCTGTGATTGCAAATTTTTAAAACTGTGATGCCATTGTATTTTCATTGTTCTAGCCCACCGCGCAGATAATAAAGCATGGTGTAGATTATCGTTACGATAATTCTCTTAGGTTTGTTGATTTGGGTGGGTCTGCTCTGAGTACGATTTGATTGGTGACGACCCTGAATGTTTCCCACCACTTTACTGAAAGGGGCCATGAGCTATGTGATCCAATCCCTCCTGGGGCACTATAGAAAATAAATTTGGGGACTGTGCATACTTTCCCTTTTCTCTTTTCTTCAACAGCACCCCCCCCCCAGCAAAAATCCAGCTCCCCCACCTCACAATCCCTCTGCTGGTTTTGGAGAACAATCTTGTAGCTTAGCATTAATACAACACATAAGAGCAATGTGGCAATTAGCTAATTAAACCGATAAATATTTATTTAACAATGGCAGGCATGATAACTAATCACAGCAGTCGTCCTTTAAAGATCTGGCTTGCACAGCGCAAGGAGGGAAGAGCCAAAGACCCATCTGCTCTCCTCCTTGCCTCTTCCCTTCGCATTTCAGCGAGGAAAAGTGCAGCTAACGTCACATTAATCTGCGGCTGCCATCAGACATTTCCTAACAAATAACCACAAATAAATTTCCTGCCCAGTCTTCCTGTCTCCATTCCCCCTCCCCAACTCTAATGGCATGTTTATTTTCTGTTCCCCATCATTTCTTTTCCTGCCACCCTCCGGAACCCAGCCTCCTCACCCGTTCCCCATTCCACACACATCTGTTTTCTCGCAAGTAACTATATATGGCAAGTTTAAATGGGCCTGTCATTTTTCTCAATTGCACTTGTTGTGATTTAATCAAATATGGATTCCTGACACAGGGACTCTAATGGGGCATCCGACCCAGTCTATGCCTCCCTCCTCTTCTCATTCATGCTAATGGGATATTGTGGAGTTGAGTGGTTGCATCTGAACTTTGGGCTGAGGCACTTGGCCTATATAGCTGCATTGTCAACTGGGAGGCGATGGAAGGCAAGATAGCATTGTGGTCTGAATTGCAAAATGCAAGCCTCCTCAGGCTTCGCATTACATCACACCTCCATACGGTGTATTCTCCAAGGCCTTTGCTCATGTTTATATGGACACTTTCTTCAGTTCGGCAAACCTTTTTTTACTCCTCACTGCAGCCCAGGGAACTGCAGGTGTAATAGATAAAATTGGGAATGAGCTGCTAATGAGTTCCAAATCGCAAGGATGGACTGTACTGTTTTAGACTGCTGCTGCTGGACCATAGGGATGGGGAGCAGGGGAAGAGAAATTCACATTTAAAGGTGAAACTGCCTAATTCACACTTTAAAAAATAGTCCAAAAACCAAAACACAGTCATCCTTTGAAATTTGTACTTCTCTGAAGTACTCCAGCCAAATAATTTGTACTGAGATGCATACAGTAAGATGGGCATTAAAAATGCATATATTAGTGAAAATGCATTATATCACAAACTGATGTAGAAATGGGGATAACTGAACTTGAGACTGGGGAAAGGAGAAACAGAGGAACTGAACAGATTCACCCATCCCTGATGGGTTGCTTCTATGCAAAAGACGCCTTCCTTCCTTCCTTCCTTCCTTCCTTCCTTCCTTCCTTCCTTTTTAGCAGTTTATTGTGAGAAACAGCAAGGAGAGGAGTGCGCTAGATAAAATCTCTCCCCCTCCCCAGTTATATACATATATAGTATATATTATATAATAATAATAATATTTTTTTATTTATACCCCGCCCTCCCCAGCCAATAATAAAAACAAGATGAATGATTACAACTTAAAAACAAAAATAAAATACAACATTAAAATAATGGAAATTAAAATATTAAAATGTAGCCTCATCGCAGGAGGAGAAGGAAAAGAAAAAAAAGAGAGAGAGAGGGAATCAAATTGGCTCCAAGCCAAAGGCCAGGCGGAACAACTCTGTCTTACAGGGAGGGAATTTGTTTGAAGGGAATTTGTTTGATGTACAAGTAATAGAAGGGTGAGAATAATCTGCTGTTACATAGGCAGGGCATCCTGGTTCCATTAATGCAACGTCCTTCATCCCTTCTCCACCTTTGCAAATGGTGGTGTCTTTCTGCCCCTATATACATTTCTTCACATACAAAGTGATGCCTGCACAGATCATGTCGTCACAACCCGGAATGTAAGCTGTTCAGATTGATTTTCAGTGTCAAGACCTGGGAGCAGGCATTCCAGGATAGGTATGGCTGCTTTGCAATTTGTTTGTTCAAAGGTCCACCGACAATGAGAAGATTGTGAGACAGGGGAAGGGAGGGTGTATGATGCTTGGTCAAAATGTTTCTCTCCCCCCCCCCCCCCCACACACTCTTGGCTCACTCTGAGTTCTTTATTTGTGTCCTAAAGTGACTCTTTGCAGCATTCAAACTTGTTGGCATCTGTCTGTCTTGAGAGACGATGGAGTGCGCCTCTGGGGATGAAGTCAAGTCACTGAATGAGAAGCACCAACGTGACCTCCCCAGGGCACATTCAAATTATTTACCTAATAATTAGTCATAGGAATAAAGACTGGCTCTATACCTTTAGTGGCAGCTTCAAGGCTTCTTGATGTCATTATACTGTGAGACGATGAATGACATAACAACTAATCTGCATGGCTAAGGTGATGTAAAATCCATAGTTCTTTGGGGCCACGGCAGAGGAGGTATGCTCTGTGGAGACATTAGCTCTCTGTGATTTGGGGCATAAGCCACCTTCCAGCTAGCACAGGTCAGGGGAATACATGGCACAGACACCAACTGCTCCTGCATTGAACTTTCAAGCACCTTCATCTTGAAACAGTCGGGTTTCTTCCACTCGTAGACAGAGAAGGATTGCCTCCCTGAGTCATTCATCTGTCTGCAGACCCAGCATTTCCACTGTACAAATACGATGCTCATGCAAAATGGTTGAGCTTGCAGCAAACAGTGTGACTGTTTGTGAGCCTCTGCAACATGGCTCCCTCTCTCTCTAGCACCAGACAGCAAAGAGAAAAAACAAAGGACAATAATTCCACTTCACGGAACACAGTAACACAAACATCCTGTTTCCGTCACTTCCCACTCTGTGGAGTCAAAACATATACCGCCATGTGATAGACAACAATCCCATGACTGCAAGCATGGAGCAGGAATTCTAACATCATTCTCCCTCTATGCATCACAGCAGCATAGGTGCAGAATGGGATTCTGGGAGCTGTAGGGATGCCAGGTTTTATACCTTGTCTCTCTCTGGCACTTGCTTCCATCTGGCCGTTTTATTGGTTGCAGAAGAGGGAGCCGGTGCCCAGGCTAGGAAGCCCTTGTCCTTGGCAACCTCCTCTTTCTCTGCTCTTTCAAGAACTGGCTATGTTTGCCAGCAGAATCTGAAGCTCAGCTTCAATAAAGAAGAATACCAGGAAGGCAGAAAAGCAAATAGGGAAGGATGCAGAACCAAGAGGGTGAGTGAAGACAGGAGAGGACTGTGTTCACACGAGTGGATGCAAAACAGGGAGCAGATGAAGCCTGGATTTCCCCACAGCTTTATTATAAAGATTACTCTGAAACGTGTATAAGAGAGAGAGGAAGAGATGTGAGAAGAGCCTACAGGATCATGCCAATGATCCAACATCCTGTTCTTACAGTGGCCAGCTAGATGCCTATGAGAAACTTGAGCACAAGAGTCCTCTCCCGTCCTGTGCTTTACAGCAAGTGATCCAGAACGATCACTGCCCCCAACTGTGGAAGCAGAGCATAGCCATCAGAGCTAGTGGCCATCAATAGCCTTTTCCTCCATGAATTTGTCCAATCCTCTTTTAAAGCCTCCTAAGTTGGTGGCCATCGCTGCCTCCAGCAGAAATGACTTCCATAGTTTAGCTACGCATTGCATGAAGAAATACAGTGGTGCCTTGGGTTAAGAACTTAATTCGTTCCAGAGGTCCGTTCTTAACCTGAAACTGTTCTTAACCTGAGGTACCACTTTAGCTAATGGGGTCTCCCACTGCCACCGCACCACCGCCACACAATTTCTGTTCTCATCCTGAAGCAAAGTTCTTATCCCAAGGTAATATTTCTGGGTTAGCAGAGTCTGTAACCTGAAGCGTCTGTAACCCAAGGTAAAAAGGTAAAGGGACCCCTGACCATTAGGTCCAGTCGTGGCCAACTCTGGGGTTGCGGCACTCATCTCACTTTACTGGCTGAGGGAGCTGGTGTACAGCTTCTGGGTCATGTGGCCAGCATGACTAAGCCACTTCTGGCGAACCAGAGCAGCGCACGGAAACGCCATTTACCTTCCCACCGGAGCGCTACCTATTTATCTACTTGCACTTTGACGTGCTTTCGAACTGCTAGGTTGGCAGGAGCTGGGACCAAGCAACGGGAGCTCACCCTGTCACGGGGATTCGAACCGCTGACCTTCTGATCAGCAAGTCCTAGGCTCTGTGGTTTAACCCACAGCGCCACCTGCGTCCCTAACCCGAGGTACCACTGTACTTTTTCCCCATCTGCCCTGAATCTTCCAACAGGCAGCTTCATTGGATGCCCACGAGTTCTAGTGTGCATCTTATCTGTGTCCACTTTCTCTGTGCAATGCATAATCATACACACCTCTACGATGTCACCTCTTGCTCAGCAGACGAAAAAGCCCCCAAACCTTTCTTTGGGGCAGTTAGCAAGGGAGTTGCAGCTGCCCTGCTTCCCTCCCCCCCCCATCTTCTTCAAGGACCCTACAATGTCCTCTGCCTGCTGCCATCTCTATCCCCACCACCACTTGCAAGTCTTCTCCATGCTGCATTTGCTCTGTTACTTTGTAGAACCGAAGTTTGTTTGGAAATATGCCTCTTTGTTAACCTTTTTCTTCTTTCTCCTCTACCTTAGGGGCGCAAGCCTGGCTATTTCTCTTTCCTGGATCCATTTTCTCCCGGTGTCTGGCTCTTCATGTTACTCGCCTACCTCGCCGTGAGCTGCGTCCTCTTCTTAGTGGCCCGGTACTGTTAACTTTTCTTAATATCTCCTTTTTTCCCCGTCCTCACAGTGCCACCTACTGTCAGCTTCTGGGAATGGCATGGAGAACTCGTAACGTGCGATTGATTATCAATCGCTGGAGGGAGAGACAACTCTGCAGTAGTTAGTAAAGAAATTGGCTGCTAGGGCACTGCACAAGTTCATAAAATTATACAGGTGGGAGAGGAGAGAGCCAATGAGGGGTTCAGCACCTTGCCAGTCAGCATCCTGCCCTGGGCTATGGTAGTCACTGTTGTCAGCAGTGGAGGCTGTGATTCAACTTGGTGCCTCGCTGGCTGGTTTGGGGTGGATGATACAGCATCACCTGGTTGCCTGGATTTTTGCAAAGAATGCTGAGCCAGGTGGGCTTTATCTGAATCCAGCAAAGGCACTTCTTATGTTTATTAAACAAACACATACTCAGCACAGTTACACCTTAACTGTTGAGTCCCTGGATATACACTCCTGCTTTGTAAATTAAAGGACATCTGTGGACCACAGGGGTTCTAGTGGGACCCTCTTAAGGTAAAGGGACCGCTGACCATTAGGTCCAGTCATGACCGACTCTGGGGTTGCGGCACTCATCTCACTTTATTGGCCGAGGGAGCCGGTGTACAGCTTCTGGGTCATGTGGCCAGCATGACTAAGCCACTTCTGGCAAACCAGAGCAGCACACGGAAACTCCGTATACCTTCCCGCCAGAGTGGTACCTATTTATCTACTTGCACTTTGACGTGCTTTCGAACTGCTAGGTTGGCAGGAGCAGGGACCGAGCAACGGGAGCTCACCCCGTTGTGGGGATTCAAACCACCAACCTTCTGATCGGCAAGTCCTGGGCTCTGTGATTTAAACCACAGCGCCACCTGTAGCACGGTTACGCCTTAACTGTTGAGCCCCTGGATATACACTCTGGCTTTGTAAATTAAAGGACATCTGTGGACCACAGGGATTCTAGTGGACCCCTCTTACAGTGGGTGAAATACCAAAATATACAGTGGGGATGTTTTCCAGGTCTAATGCATTGTCCTGTGTGTGCCTTATTGCACACACTGGGAGAACTAGCAATAGGACAGGCAGCAGCGGAAGATAGATCCATAGGATTGGTTTGCATTTGGGCTGCTTGGTGCTGCCCATACTGAAGGAGCCTTGAAACCTCAAGAGGGGAAATTCAGAGATTAACATCCACGAAGTGCAAACAGACAGCACATTGCACTGTTTGGATATGAAATCCATGGCAGGTGTTTTTTTAAAACTGGATGTTTTAAGTGCTCGCTGTGAAAACCGGCAGAAATGGAAGGGAGAACACACATTTATTGGGGCGTGGGTTTAGAGGAAGGAGTTGTAGAGTAAGTAAACTTATGGAATTTCCAAAATTTCAGAATGTGCCTTTTGAAACAGGGGACTGCATTTTGGTTTGCAGCAACATCACAGTGAAATAAATTACACATCTGCTGTAAAAATAATACTGTGCAAACAAAAGAAGCCTCCCTCCTGATTGCTCTGTTTACCTAGAGTGTGCTTGAATCAACAAAACAAAGATTAAGAACCTCTGTGTTTACCTGGAGGGGGGCGGGGGGGGAGAGGTGGTCACATGTGGGACATGTGGAAAAAAAGATGCAAAACATGAATTTCAGCAAATCATTTGAAAGCTATACAGTAAATATAACTAACTGAGTGTGGAGGGGTTTTAACAGCCCAGTCCTGGAGCGTAAGAGCATTTCACCAGCTAAAACAATGGGGCGCCCAGCTGCAAGAGGGGCAGGATGAGTCAGACCCCTCTATATGTATCACATCGCAGGATCAGGCCTTCATAGCCAACCAGTTCACACTGCAATAGACCCATTGGTGACCATTGGATTTGAACTACTATACTAAGAACATTTCATAGAATCACAGAACCATAGAATTGTAGATGACCCTGAGGATCATTCTAGTCCAACCCACTGCTGTGCAGAGATTTGCAGCTGTCCCATACGGGGAATGAACTTGTGACCTTGGCGTTATCAGCTCCGCGCTCTAACCAGCTGAGCAACTCAATCAATTAGGGATTGCATAAATCTCACTCGATTCAGTGGGACTCACTCCCAAGTAAATATGCATAGGACGTGCTCTGCACCAGAGTAAATATAATCCGAGGCTTGCAGAATGCTGTGAATCACAAGTGGGAAGAGGGTGGTTGTGCTCAAAAGCCTCTGGTTGGCCACTGTGAGAATGAGATGCTGGACTAGGTGGTTCTTTTTGCCTGAACCAGCCAGCCAGGCTCTTGGTCTATTCATATGATTGCCTATTTAAGGAAGCATCTGTTCATTTAAATATTGATTTCTGGATTTACTTCTGAAAACAGCAAATACAACCTTAACCTCAAACTAACTAAGACTGAATGCTGGTGGCGGAGGGGGGAATCCACTTGTTTTAGAATTTAAACTGGATTACCATACCAATGCTAAGCATATTTAGAGCCTCATCCTATCCATGTTTACTTGGCAGTGAAGTTGAAATGAGTTCAGTGGGACTTACTTCCTTGATAAGTGTGCTCAGAATTTCAGTCTTCTGGAAATAACATCCACACTTGAAATCAGTGGGACTTATTTAAATAAACACACACACACACTTACTTGTTTAATACCAAGATGCTAAGTGGATTAAACCCAAAGCTTCTGATCTGCAGATCACAGCTACAAGTTCCTTCAAGGCTCTTCGCACCAAAAAATTCCTTCAGCCATTTTCTTTCGATGTTGATGCACCCCCAAAAGGGTTTCAGAGACACACACCCGCTGCCCAGCACCTCTCACCATCCTTGCCCATTGGTCATGCTGATAAGGTGTTGAATTCGCACAGCCTGGGGAAGACCACCGTTCCCTGTCCCCCAACTCCCATTATCATCTGCTGCAGATGATAAAGCTTTCTGTTGCCTGAGCCTTGTTGTGGCTCTTTCTAATCTAGTAAGCAGGAGTTCTCAAACATTCTAACCGCATCCCTTCCGTGTCTGAAACAGGCACCAGAGATTCCAACGCCGTTTGCAGGTGCCGTAATAACACTACAAAAGCTGCGATACTGTTATGAAAATGGAAGCGTGCCGTCCCTTGGGGGTCCCTTGGTGCAGCTGAACTTGTCGAATTCATGAGCTTGTAATGGTTTTCAGCATTGTGCAGCGTTTAAAACTGTTTGATAACACAGCCAGGCCCTGTCTACACTGAGATATGGCTTCTCTTGATGCTTTTTCCAAAGGTGTCAGTACTGATTTGTGTTGGAGAGGAGACAGGGGCTTCAGATAACACCCAGCTAATGTCAGGTGGATCAGGTGTTTCCAGCTGAAAGCTGTGACACCTGGGTCAGTGTGTTTGTCACAAACAGGGTGATGGGCTGTTGTTGTTGTTTTTCTCTCTCTCTCCATACACATAAAAGAGAGGACCTCTCTTTCAACACCAAATGAAATATCCTCTGGCAATAAAAAGCCATTTTCTTTGAGTCGCAGAGGGGCAGGCAGGGGGGAAGAAGCCACATAAAATCCCATGCTTTTAAACAATCTTAGCCAGTCCTGGAGCTATTTTCAAGCTCAAGTCTCCAGGGGCGCTTCCAGACAACTGGCTTACTCAGCTTGCATCCTAATCTGTTTGCAGGGAGATTAGATTACAGGGTGTCAACACGTATGTTATCCCATACTTTGCATTGCATTTCCCCATCACTTTCCAAAAAGTTCACACCTTTTTTTGGGGGGGCAGTGAAGCAGGTTTGTTGTGCAAGAGCTCCAGGTCAGCTTCAAGCGTGCAAGCAGAATTTGCCGTTACACGATTGAATCCCCCTCAAAGATAGTCTTGAAACACCCTAAGAGTCGCAAATTTGACACTTGCTTCTTGAGAAGCTGCTTCTATTAACAGCAAGGACATTACAGAATACAGTGGTACCTCGGGTTAAGAACTTAATTCGTTCCGGAGGTCCGTTCTTAACCTGAAACTGTTCTTAATCTGAGGTACCACTTTAGCTAATGGGGCCTCCCGCTGCCGCTGCGCAATTTCTTTTCTCATCCTGAAGCAAAGTTCTTAACCTGAGGTACTATTTCTGGGTGAGCGGAGTCTTTAACCTAAGCGTCTATAACCTGAAGTGTCTGTAACCCGAGGCACCACTGTAATGTTGCTGGCCTAAACTGTTTTATAAAGCCTGCCACATCCACCCAAATGGAGGCGATGCCTCCATGAACACATATTCCTTTGCAAGTGTGACGGGATCTTGCAAGTGTTTGCTGGGGAGGAGCATTTCTGTCTTGCAGCTGCTATACCCTGCAAGCAACTATTGGATTAAAACATTTTTTTAAAAAATCAGATGCCTGGAGTTTTGCTTTTAAAAAGCTAAGTAAAAGTGCCCCTTCCTCTCTAACCCAGGTAACTAAAAAAAACCACCCCAGACTGAGCCCTTTGCACAGCTCCCACAAGAGATATCACGCTCCTATTTCTCATCCAGCCCCCTCCCCACCCCCGCTTGACTCCACACATATTTACATAGACTTATGAAACACTTATCATGAGCATGAATCAGATCACTGGCATTATGTCAGCTGGCCTTCAGAAGTCACACTCCTCTGAATTTTTGCAATGCAGTTCTTTGAATTTTGCAATGCAGTTCTCCAGTCAAGCAGTGCGTGCTAAAAAAAGGGAAATAACTGAGGCAAAGGGCGCATAAAATTGCATACATGAGTGAAAATGACATAGAAAGGAATTTTGTTAGGTGAAATTGCTTTGCTAAAATTGACACTAAAATACTGATGAATTTTCATGAGATTGCAAAAAGTTGTGGAAATCTGAAGAACTGGACTGGGGGCGGGGGAAAGAAACTGAGAGAAACTGAAATCAATAGATTTTCCCACACCTCACTCTGCCACATGCATGCATGGTCACACACCTGACCTACACGTGCCCTGCTTTTCTCAGATCACCAAACATGCAGGGTCCTCTGCCCCTTCAATTGTATGCGCAGAGGTCTTCTCAGACCTTACACACACACAAAATGTGCATGGTTGGGGAAACAGCTTGTGAGCAGGGTGCCACCCTGTACACACACACACACACACACACACACACTGAAATGGATACTTATTGTAGCAGGTGTTGACATGTGTGCTGTTTCAAGGGACTTTCCCCAAATTTAATGTCTGGTGCTGTCAGCGCTGGGTTGAGCCAGAAGCTCAGAGAGGAGAGAGGGAATCAGAGCTGTGGGAATAAGCAGGATTCAGAAGATGGAGTAGGTCAGTAGTTGGAGCCAAGAATAAAGCAGACCAAAAGGCAAAGCCAAAGGAAACAGGAATGCACCAGAGCCAGGAAAGCCTTGCTGCTAAGAAAGGAGATCCCTTTCCAGGAGCATCCAGTGGCCAGCTTGGGTGGGCAAGGCCAGTCCAGGGAAGATGCTCCCAGTTGCAGTTTCTAATCCCAAAGAACTGAATTAGGGAGAGCAGGGCTGGCATCAGAGGCCCGTAGCATTGAGCACATGACTCAGAAGCAGTGCTTCTGCCAATCTCTGGAGCCTACTGCTCCTCCTTGCTGTTGCTGCCTGTTCACCTGTCCTCTCTAAGTTAGCAAATGGTAACATCTGCACAGCACATCCTCCACTCCTGTTAGGCGGTGAGGTTTTGGCCTGGAGACAGATGAAAGCCAATGGGCACTGGCAACATTGGTGAGAAAGATGATGTGGGTGTGTTCAGAGAAGGGACCCCACTGATAGCATCATATCTGAAAGTCATCCAAAACCTGGAACCGGGCCTGGAATCAGGAGTAGGTAAATTCCCGTTTTGAGCATGGAACAACAAAACCTGGAGGAAGTGAATGAAGCGACGATGAAGGCACAAGCAATGCATAAGCTGTCTGTTGTGTGCCCTTTCTTAGTTTCAAGCTGATTGTAATCTTATAAAGCGCACTTAAGCCCCATCAGCTGCCTTGCATTGCAAGACCCCCCTGGTACCAATTGCCAGTAAAATAACGGAGAAATCCTGCCTCCAGGAGAGTTAGGCCTTTGATGATTGCTTCCTTCCCCGTGTTTGCACTCCAGTGTAATTGGATGTATTATGTTTCGATGCCGTAGATTGACGCCCTACGAGTGGTACAGCCCCCACCCCTGCTCCCAAGGGAGATGCAACCTGCTCGTTAATCAGTACTCTCTTGGCAACAGCCTGTGGTTCCCTGTCGGTGGGTTCATGCAGCAAGGATCAACCATCGCTCCTCGGGCTCTGTCCACACGCTGCGTCAGTGGAGTCTGGTAAGAAATCACAGAGGTAATCTTTTGCGCTGTAATCGTTTGCTGTAGCTTCACCAACTTGGATGGTTTCCCACAAACTCTTTTTGTAACCTGTGGCAGAATAGAAGATGGGTAATGTACAGGCCATGATGCACTGATGGGACTCTGAATAAGAACATAAGATGAGCGCAGTTGGGCCAAGCCAAGGGCCCATGCGTCCCAGTATCCTGTTCTCACAGTAACCAATCCATATCTTCGTGTGACAGGTACATTTGGACATGTCTTGCATTTTAGGTTTCCCTGTGGATAAGTCAATCCCTCTTCCAGAATCCTTCAAGCTTTTTGCCTTTCAAGTAGCATCATACATTTACAAAACTATAAATAAGACTATGTGTATTACACCCATCCAGAAGTTGACTACGCTAGTAGGAAACATGTTTTTTCCATCTAGTTGTCTGGGTTGCACTCTGAATCTTGAAAATGCATTAGGCCTGATGACTCAGAAACAAGGGTGTTGTTTTGAGAAAGAGATGGATATTTTCAGTTCTCAACAGTGCTTGGTTTTTTGGCTAGGATGCCCAATCTCTCGACTCTGCTGACCATAGTACCCTCTGCCTCCATGCACTTTCATCCTCCGTTCCATTCCTTTCAACTACATTGTCTCCATATTTTACAAATGCCTTCATTCAAGATCTGCCTCCTTGATTAAAAAACAAACCAAAACATAATTATTGGAAACGGGAAAATAGTTTGGTCCTCAAAAGCCAACTGTGCAAGCACAAACCATGCACTTCTGCCCCCCAAATCCAGTTTTCATGGACATGGGGGTAGCAAGATAGGGAGGAAAACCACCAGCTCCACCTGTGCAAGCTCATTCTGCAGAATTTTTAGATAAAAAATAAACTTTTTTCTGCATGATTGTGATTTCAGAATATGAATTTCCATATTGTAACATTTGTGTTTTTAGAGACAGAATATTTGCAGTCCTGATTATAAGCACAAAAGGGCCAATCCCGCCTTGATTTGTTGTTACATCATCTGTCCCATAGAAAGAAAACTGATAGAGAGATGGGTAGGAGGGAATATAGTGGTTCCTCCAAGAACAAAATTTGGAAGCAACCATTTATAGAGGATTTCTATTAATCTCCTGCAGCAAAAATGGCAGAGTCTTGTGGGACCTTAAAGACTGAGGGTTGCATCCAACGCTGCCCTTCTACCCAGACAACAAGTTCCACTTGTGCAATGCAATTTCATCCTTCTCTCCTTTCCCCTGCAGCCCCCAGTACATCCTCAAACTCTACTCCAAAGTTTGTGGAGCTCGTGAAGCGTTGGCTCCAGCCCTGAAAAATTTATTGTGAAATAGTTGTCAGTCTTGAAGGTGCTGCAAGACACTTTGTTGCTTCCTCTTGGAGGCCTCCATCAATTCCAGGTTCTGTGCACCTCTCATTATTCCACAACTGAGCAGAATCTGGCTTCTTCTCCTTCAAACCAACATTCTTTTGATTTACTTGAGCGTGGCACAGTAGAGCTTTCCACAGAAGCCTTCTGCAAGAACTGTGAGTGTTCAGCATCTTTCAAAACCAGGGATGGAGCATAGCTGTCAACCTTCCCCTTTTTTGCGGGAAATTCCCTTATTCCAGCACCGTTTCCCGCTGCTTCCCGTTGCTATCCCGGATTGTTAGATATCCCATAGACTGCCCCCGGGACAGGTGAGGCTGCTGATCCCTTGTTTTCAAGGCTGCTGATCCCTTATTTTCAAATCTGAAAGTTGACAGCTATGGGATGGAGTTACACACAGGAAAAACACACGCTATAAATAAGTCAGAAATTAAATCGTTATAACAAAAGGGGAAAAAACACACTATGGAAAATTGCTTAGATTTTTTTTGTTCTCTGGCACCATCTGGTGTTGCATGTTTATAACGCATTCAAAATGCTGTTTCTTGACTAATGTAGCTGAGTCCCGGGGGGGGGGGTTCCCCCTAAGGAGAAAGGGGGAGTAGCTCTCAGATATAGACAAAGTATGGAGATGTCCATTTGTCTTTTGCCTCCTTTTTCTTGTCCCTGCAGGTGGGCCTTCACTTTGATCATCATCTCTTCCTACACAGCCAACCTGGCAGCCTTCCTCACCGTGCAGCGCATGGATGTGCCCATAGAATCAGTAGACGATCTTGCAGACCAGACAGCAATAGAGTACGGCACAATCCACGGAGGTTCCAGCATGACTTTTTTCCAGGTAAGCTTTTGCTGTGTTGATAGTGAGGAAGGCATGAACCTTTTATCCATCAGAGCTAAATGCCTATGGTACCGCAGATCCCCATCTAGTTGTTGCTACAGAATCTGTTACCCTAATCTGCATCACATGCACAGGTACTTCAGTTTAACAAGCCTTCAGTGCTCTTTATAACCCCTGCGCTGTCTTACTAAAAGCTGACTCAAGCACTCAGAAAATAAAACATTAAGTACAGTCCTCCCAGGGGAAGGCAGAGTTACAGGGGATTGCATAGTAGTTTTATTATTAATGTAAAATAGAAATACAGACAAACAAAAAGACATAATCAAAGTTACAAAATGAAGGAACAGTCAAGAGTTTGCATTTCCCAACTAAATAGAGAGCAAATGATGCAGAAAAATAAAAGCAGCAAAACACATCATGAAAGCCAGATTTTGTGATTGGGTGGAGGAAGAGAGTTTTGTATGTCTGGATTTGACATGTATGTAATTAAATCCCACAAAAAAACCCTACAAATGTTCCAGGTCTTCCTTACCCATAGAAACACACCATTTGTGAGTTGTTTTCTCTGCAGTAGCAAGAGCCCACATATTCTTATACCACAAGGAGAGGTTTAAGTCCTGTAGCGTCGTCCATTTCTGAGCCAAGCAAGTTTTCGCTGCAGCCAGCGTCCATATAAGAAATTCCTTAGACTGAAAAATTGCTGTTTGATCATCCCACAAGTTCAAAAGAGCAACTTATGGGAAGGCTTGAATGGAGTATTTGTTTATTTCTTACATTTCTTCAAAACTATCAGACCCAAATTTGGATGCCAGAGAGCTTTCTCACCATAAGTGGAAAAATGTCCCCCTGCTACCTGACCCACACCAACAACCCTTTAGGGTGCTTGATGTCAAATGAGAAAGCTGCACAGGAGTACAGTGCCCCATGTGCAGAATTTTTATGGAACATTTCCTTATATAAACTGAGGCTGATTTAAAGGGATTGGGTGCCCATCCATATTGCATTCCACTTACAATCATCTATTTTCAGTTGTAGGTCCTTCTTCCAGGTGAGTCTAAGACCTTCCAATGGGCCCATAGAAATGTCAGTAAGTTCTGTTATATTAAAGAACGAATATCAATCATCCTCCCCAATAACTCAGATTTAATAACATTAGCAAGGGGATTATTTATGGCATGTTTATATTGTTCTTCCTCTATGGACGTCACACGGTCACCTCTACAGCTGAGCAAGGATCTGAACCTTGGCCTTCAATTCTTCATCCAACATTCCAAACAGTAGACCACACTGTGCATATATGCAGTGCTATTAAAAAAGAAAGCGGTGTTAGAGTATAGACAGCCAGCGGGAGCCACAGAGAGCCATGCAGTAAGAATGAGTGGAAAGGGATGGAAAAGCTGGTTAGAGAGACTCAGGGCTCGTCCGCACTTCTGTTTGTTCCAGGGAAAACCCACTCTTAAGTGCTAAATCGGAGCAAACATCAATCCCAAGAAAAACACAACTTGTCTTTTGCTCTGACTGGGCACTAAAGAGCAGTTTTCCCTGGGGGGAAGCAGTGGGACAAGAGGAAGTATGGATAATCCCTCAGAGACTGGGGATCCCTCTGAGGCTGGGTTTCTCATGGACAAGCTCAAGGCAACGGAGTGCTCAAAGCTCTTTTCAGCTATGTTATGATCCACCTTCCAAAGATGAGGCTGCCTTGCCGATGGAGAAGCAGGTAGACATGAATGAGTTAATACCTGTGCAGAACTTCCATGGCGCACAGTTCTGAGCAGGAATTGTTTATCAAACGTCCAAGTGCCAGAGTGGAGAGAGAGCTTTTCTCACTTTGTTTTTAGCTGAACCAAAGCCGTACAATGTTTGCAACTTGCGTTCAGAAAGGGTTGTTTTGACAAAACTGCAAGTGTGGTCTCAATCCCAAGTTCTCCATTATTTAGAAACTGATAACCAGGTAGAAAGGTTGGAAACCAACAGCATTCACAGAAGTTTTGTTGGTCTGATAGAAAAATATCCAAAAGTCACAGTAACGTAATTAGGACCACCCTAAATGTCATTAAGAAGAACTCTCATTATTTCATGACATTCTACTGGGTCCTAATAAAGATATGGTATCCATGTTGGATACTCTCTCTGAGATGCTCGATGGCTGAGATATTGCAGAGAAGCAATCTGTACCAGGATTGGAATCTGGCGCTGACGTTTGGCTCCAAACCTTTTTCGAGTGCCACAAATTAGCTCTGAGCCATGTGGAGAATGCTCTCCACTTGTTAATGAGCCACTCTAAGCAGCCTCCAAACACCTGCAGTTAACTAATAGGTCCTCCAGATCAGATGTTATGGCCTCTAGGTAGGCTTCAGGCTTGATCACTTGCATTTGAGAAACCAACTGAGCAATGTTTGTTTGCCCTCCTGCCCAGGTTCTAACTGATTGATGGTCATATTTAAAGGTTAGATTTCCAAGATTTAGGTTAGATTTCCAAACTTTACAGTTCCTGTATTGGCCATTAAGGCCCTAACTAATATGGAACCAAGGATGAGGGTGGCGCTGTGGGTTAAACCACAGAGCCTAGGACTTGCCGATCAGAAGGTTGGCGGTTCGAATCCCCGCGACGCGGTGAGCTCCTGTTGCTCGGTCCCTGCTCCTGCCAACCTAGCAGTTCGAAAGCACGTCAAAGTGCAAGTAAATAAATAGGTACCGCTCCGGCGGGAAGGTAAACAGCGTTTCCGTGCGCTGCTCTGGTTTGCCAGAAGCAGCTTAGTCATGCTGGCCACATGACCCGGAAGCTGTACGCCGGCTCCCTTGGCCAATAAAGCGAGATGAGCGCTGCAACCCCAGAGTCAGTCACGACTGGACCTAATGGTCAGGGGTCGCTTTACCCTTTAATATGGAACCAGGTTACATGAAAACTTGCTACCTTTACCCATATGAACCTGCCTGAGACGTTAGTCAGCTGCAGAGGCCATGCCCTCAGGCTCACCTGCACTGGCCTTATGCTTGGTGGATATCAGGTGCAGGGCCTTTTTTGTAGTAGCTTCATAGCTGTGGAATTCCTACACTAGGAAGATTCAGAGGGGCCTCATTTCTTCCTGCCTTTATGTGTGCTGTCAATATTTTTTCCTTATTTTATTCTATTTTTGAATTTTAACTAGCCTTGCCTTCATTGTTCTGTTGCTGCCTTTTAGTATCAGTCTCAGTAATTGCAGTGTTGTTGCTCTTTCAATTAGCTTGTTTTAATGACTTCTGGTTTGCAATCACTGCTTTGAATATGTACATGAAATACATAACTGAGGCCAAGCTGGAGCTGAGAGTGAGTTTTAGGAGAGGGAACTCGCCTTCCCCTTTGATGAATGGGATATTCTGAACATTGCAGGCCAATATGTTGATCTCGGAGCAGGATTCCCATTGAATCGTGGCTTCTCTTTGTTTGTTTTTCAGAATTCTCGGTACCAGACATACCAGCGGATGTGGAATTACATGTACTCCAAGCAGCCGAGTGTCTTTGTCAAGAGCACAGAGGAAGGGATCGCACGCGTGCTCAACTCCAACTATGCCTTCCTCCTGGAGTCCACCATGAACGAGTATTATCGCCAGCGCAATTGCAACCTCACGCAGGTCGGGGGCCTTCTGGACACCAAGGGCTACGGGATTGGCATGCCAGTCGGTAGGCAGTGAAGCAAAATTCTAGCTATTTTGGGCTGTCTGTGGAGGATTAGGGCATGAATAGGCTGGAAGAGCTTCGGAACAGGAAGCCAGATAATTTCTGCAGCCCTCCTGTGTGTCACTGGGCTTCAAATAGACCATTGCCTGATCAATGCATTCATCTGGGTGGCAACCTAGATGAAAGGTTTAGAAATATTCCATTGATTCTGCTTACATTATTTACACTTTGTTCAGACTAGATTCAGGCTGGAGGGAGAAGGAAAATTTTCACTAGAGGTCATTTGGAGAACCTGCAGATGATACATTAGGTCCTTTTGGGCTCTCCATAATGCTACCTGCTTGGTTATCTTTTAAGCAGCTGTTCTATGTTTTCCCAAGTTGATTAGTAAGAAACACGATTGAAAATAGCAAGCAGCAAGGGCAGGGATGAAAAGAGGGAACTCATGCTTTAAAGAAGTTAAAAATACAACATCCAAAGGCCACCTACAGCTTCAAAGACAGCTAGAGCTGCTCTTGATTCTTTTCCCATTCCTAATTTTCTGACTGAGCTTCAACAATTTAAGTTTAATGGGTCACAATCTACCCAAACATTTCCCAGTTCATATTCAATGAAATGTATGGAACTTGTGCAACGGCACAGAGTAGTACAAAGATATCACACCGGAGGGATCCTATTGGTTGCCAGTAGAAATGGAATCGTCTGAAAATCTTTGTCAAGCTTATCTTTAGATTTTTCTGTCTCTAATTCCTGCCTCACACTTTGATCTTTATGAGAAGTCAGAGAGTGGGATTCCCCACCACCACCAGTTCTGCTAAAATAGTGGGTTAATTCTTGTATATATTATGTGTATTATTAAAGACATAATATGCATATTACGTGAATACATACTCCAGGTTTCCTAAAGTAACCGGCACCTAAAAATATGCATATAACTGTATAAAATAGATATATACTGCTACTTATAAAATATGCTCTTTTATAGGTATTATGTCCATATATATGGCAAAAAATATTGCATATAGTTAGGCTTTTTATTTAAAAAACCCTTAAATATAAGTAGAGGTTTGATGCAAGAGGCAGTTCAGTGCAGGCAAATATTGAACAGGGCAGAATTGCCAAATCTCCTCTTTAAATCTTTTTAAAGCAGATCCCTCTTCCAGCCCTGGTTGCCAGTGTTGCACATTAAGACTCATGTCCCCAAAGCAAAGTTAATTCAACAGTTTGGTGAACCTTAAACTTAACCTCTCCTTCTGTGTTAAATTACCCTAACTGTATTCTGTTACGCATCATGTGTGTGTGGTATGCTGAAGATCAGCTGACACTCCTAGGTATTCAGAAATTGATCCCATTCAGAATTTTCCCATGCTGCAGAGTAGATCAGTTTTATCCTGGATTTCTTTTTATCTGATCCGTGGACAGTAATGGAGGTGATAGCAATCTGATTTAGCAGAGAAACAAACTGAATGGAATTGGGAGGGGCGTAGTAACAGAAGTGGGGGTTGAATCAATTGTTTGCTACACCTGAAGACTAGCAGGTTCTCTTGCCATTGGGCACATTCACAACATACATTGAAAGCACATTGCTACCCACCCCCCCCAAAAAAAACCCCAAAGAATGCTGGGAACTGTAGTTTGCCCCTTCGCAGAGCTACCACCCTTAACAAACTACCATTCCCAGGATTCTTTGCAGGGTGGGTGGGGATGTGCTGTAAATGAATGGCGTGGATGTGACCCGTGTCCACATATGGCTCATTTAAGGGATTTGTCAGAATTGCAATTGAAAACTGAAAAGCTCTGTGTGATAAAAGCATGAGGATGAACCCAAGAGGTGACTATGGCTGCTTTGGAATGGGTATGGACGAGATGCTTTCACCATGAGATGAGCAAAGTTCCACTTCCTACTCTGGAGGGAGTCTTGTTCCTTCAAGAGCTTTGTGTCAAGAAGGAAGTTAGCAGATCTGTCTTCACCTTGCTGCGGCACCGAAAGAGCACACGCATCCTTTTTTCTGACAGCTGCATCGCACAACTTCAGCACTGTCACAGCTCTGCGGTGGAGGAAGCTGAGCCTGCTGAGCACCTAACTAGATATGACAACTGCACAATCCAGGTGTTGGAATGTGGATTGCCACTGAACAAATAAAGCAGGAGGGTTAAAGGAGGGCAATTCCATGGGGGAAAGGAGTGGGCAGGAAGGGATACTGGCCCATTTACCTGATTCCTCCCCCCCCCCAAAGGAAACCCTTTCCTCCAGCCATTCTTCTCCATGTGGGACTTTCTTCCTTGGGGAAGGGCGCTAGTTTTGCATGCTGAAGGTCCCAGATTCAATTTCTAGCGTGCCCCACGAGGGATGGGGAAGATGACCCATTGCGTGGCGAGTTCCCTGTTTAGGGAAGCTTTTAATGTTTGATGTATTACGGTATTTTAATATTTTTTTCGAAGCTGCCCAGAGTGGCTGGGGAAGCCCAGCCAGATGGGCGGGGTATAAATTATAAATTATTATTATTATTATTATTATTATTATTATTATTATTATTCCCCCCCCCCAATGGAAATAAAGACACATGACACAATTATTAAGGTTAATGGGCTAATTAAGGCCACAACTTTATTGGTTACAGGTGATGAGTGGTATTGGCTTAGGCATTGGTCCTAACCGACTATATCCGGCTTCAGCCGTCCGCTTGAAGTTCGGGAAGGGTTAACCACCAGTAGGGGGAGTCATGCTGATGCACATCAACTAGGAACTCCCCTGGGGTCACCACTCGGGGGCGTGCCTTAGGCCCTCACCTCCATAGGCTTCAGACAGGGCCACGCCCCACAGAATCCTTTATCGGACTACCCTTCAATATGCGGGGCCGGTGATGGAGCTCCTCCCCTCTTCCATCTACAGAACAATACCAATGCCTAACCGCCAATACCAAGAAAGTTGGGCCGATTTGCTACAAGACAGACGAAAACTAAGTTGCTGGTGCCAATTTGCCAAGTGGAAAAATTCCTACCAGGCCCCTCAACGGCGACCAACCAAGGTCCATAGCAAGGTCAAGGAACAGAAACCTTATAGGGCATGAGGGTGGGAAAAGCAGGAACAGCTGGCAGGTGGGGAAAGAGGGAGATCCCCGGCCGTGTTCTGCCTTAAATAGGGCAGGCCACGCCACCAGAGCCAGCTGATTGGCTGGCCAGGGTGTGACGTGGCCGGGAATGCCCCCAATCGCACGGGGCTGGGGCCGTGAAGCCCGCAACCCCACCTCCTCTGTAGGGCGGAAATGGCTTTTCTGAAGCTCTGGAAAGCTGCTTCCAGTCAGTGTGGAAAACAGCAAGCTAAACGGAACAATGTGTCTGACTTGGTAAAAGGCACCTTCTTAGGCCAGGAGGGAAACAGCTAGGAGGAGTTGCCGGAGGGAGGGGAAACAACTTGAGTTGAGGTGCGGTTCAGCGATCCCCCTTTGGCCCACTCTTCCCCACACTAAATTTCCCTTCATCTCTCCCCATCTTCCCATTTTTATATTTGCTCAGCAGCAACCTATATTTTAACAAACCGAAAACACGTCTTGCTGCGATCATGTCTAGTAAATCCTGTTGTTAGTCCTTGACAAGTTGGTGAATGTACAGGAGCCCACTCCTACATGGGAATTAACAGCCCTAAAGAGAGTTTTCAATTGAATTGGATACAGTAATCCACAGTGCTAAGTCGGGGGACGTGATGTCCTTGCTCACTGCAGAATTCTCTTTGGGCCTCTAAGAGATAAGAAATCATGTTTCTTGTGGTTATTACGGAAAAACAGTACATGTCTACCTATTCCCTGCTTTCCTAAGGAGGAAGCGGGAATGGGAACACAAAGCACACAGCAGTATGTAATGAGTAAATACCCGTCCCTCTCTAGAATATGAGTGGTTGATAGTTTTCATCATCGAACGTAAGTAGGATTCTCAAGGAGACAGAAGCGTACAGGAGCAGGAGCACTGCTCTTCAATTCATGATGTTTTCAGAGATTGCATTCACAGAGTTTGGGACCTGCTTCCATATGGGTATTTCGTAATGCTACCCAATCTTCTGTTGCAAGCTACGAGTGGAGTTGCAACTGGCTCTCCGCAGTCCAGGTTTTCTGAAGTGTTTGCTTGGTGTGTTTTTTTAAGGCTGAAAGCAATGCAAAGTTTAGGGATAGCCTTGCAAATTTCAACTCTGCAAGTAAATTATGCATTTTAAAAAGAAACTTGAAAGAAACAAACACGTGATCTGCTCCCCTTTGAAAAGGGCCTTCTTGGCTTTGCAGGTTCTCTTTTCCGCGATGAGTTTGACTTGGCCATTCTCCAGCTGCAGGAGAACAACCGCTTGGAAATCTTGAAACGGAAGTGGTGGGCGGGAGGCCAGTGCCCCAAAGAGGAGGACCATCGAGCGAAAGGTAAAACTTACAGCTGTCTCTCTTCCTCCCTCCAGTCTGTGTTCCTTAATGAAGATGTACAGGGATGGGGTCGTTATTACCGATGAGAGCGACTGCAGGCTCTAGGGCTGTGTCACCTTTCCAGCTCAAGGATTTTAGAGTCCTCCTGGTTTGAGATCTCTTTCTTTAATAATGAGAGGAGAAAGCCAAAACACTGGCTGCTGCTGCTGTGCCTCTCACGCTGTGTATTTTTGCCCGGGGCAAAGAGAGCGGAAAAGAGCCAAATGACAAATATTGGAAGCAAGCAGAGGGCAAACGGGTTTCTAATGAATGGCCACTGCATCGGCATCAGAAAATAGATCACTCTGGGGATGCTGTCCAGATCCTGAGTCCTTTAAAAACAACAATGGGACTTCATCAGAAGAGGTTGTTGGCTAATGGTCCAAAGCTAAAAATGGTTAGAAGTGGGAGGGCAAGTGACAGAGTAATAATAAAACTCTGGAGCTCAAGGGCAAGACCTTCCGGAAATGTTATGCAAATCACCGTAAAATACATGACTTTAGGCCAATGTTGCCCAACTGGGAGCTGTTGCCGGCCCAAAGCAATTGCTAGTTGTTGTTGTTGTTCAGCAGCAAGCAGAACGGGTTTTCTTTTCATTGGATAATAAAAGGTTTCCTGGCTATAGGAAGGGTCTTTTTGACCCTTGCAAGACTGGGGAGGAAAGGGAAAGCAGGAAAATCAAGCATGACGGAGAAACACAATCAGGGCAACAATACACGCCCATCATCTGCCAAATCATTTTCTTGTGGGTACATATCCATGCAGGGCAAGGGAAAGAAGCAGACATCTGAAAGCTATATGACCTGAACAATCTGATCTTGAACACAGAGGTGAGAAAATGGGGGGGGGGTTGAGAAACAGTTTTAAAATAGGTTGTATTTTCTCCCTAATTCCCCCCCCCCACGGCTCCCCCCAGAAAAGGTTTGAAATCTTTAAAGATGTAGGGAGGGGGATCTACAAGAATCTCCTTGATTCTTTTGTCAAAGTATTAGACTATATTATTTCGTATTGAAACGCTGACATGATTTTGCTTTTCATGTCTCACTCTAAACCATTTCTAGCCGTTCTAACCATTTTTGCAGAGACAGGATTGCATTATGGAAGCACTTCCCAGAGCCTGACTGGCCAGCGTCAGACTTCTGGAGATGGAACACTAATTGTGTTATCTTGACATCTCAAACATATAACTGAGCTTCAAAGGGACAAAAATAAACTGATAAATTATGAAATGGTTGCTGCTGACATGGAGGGAAGCGGAAAAGGGGGATAGAGAGACCTGTCACTCAGTCAGGAGTGCAGAGGAAGAAAGCGGGCTTTGACAAATCCCAGCCAGGAAAAAAAAAAAAGCAGTAGGTGGGCTGATTGCAGTGCAAACAAGAGAGACTAGGAACAGGCCTAGCTGTGATTGTACTGCAGATCATGGATCTTTGGCATGGATCAAAGTGGTTCTGGCACAATCCGAATGCTTGCAGTTGTTACAGTACACAATGGGAGGAACAGGAAGTCAAGTCTTTTGTTTCCAGGGACAAAAATTCTTACCACTTGGGATCACAGAGTTAGAAGGGATCGTGAGAGTTATCAAGTTCAACCCTCTGCAATGTAGGAATCTTTTGTCCGACATGGGGCTCAAACCCACTACCCTGAGATTAAGAGCCTCATGCTCTACCAACTTGTATGTGTGTGCGTATTTATGTATGAGAGTTCTGTTGTGCTCATGCCCTGCTTGTGGGTCAGCCATTGTTGGAACAGAATGTTGGGCTAGATTGGTCTGGTCCAACAACACTCTTCTTACTTTCTTACACCACTCTATTGGAAACACATCTGCTTACACAGGTGTGATTTACTGAGCGGCAGGAACATCCCAGAGGTGCTGCTGAAAGGATGGTGGAGAACAATGGAGAGGAATGACCCTATACTTTAAAAAATAAAACAAAGCATGTCAATGATTTATAAGGGGTGGTGGAGAGGCTTTATGTCTAAAAGCTGTGCGGAGATTAAGTCAATAAATCATTGATTCTCATGCTTTGCTTTACAGTTCCAGAGGGGAGAGGAAGATTTTACAAGTGTCCTAGGTGATTAATAGTTGTACACAATAATCTTGGCACAAGCCAACAAATGGTTCGTGGTCATCAATTCAATCAACAGTTAAGTCCATCTGAGACCCAAGTAACAAGCAGCAGCGGTGGAGAGAGAGGTGTTGCTTAGATCCAGGGATTGGGGAGACGTTTGATTCTGTTCACATTTAAAGAGGAACCTACCTAATCTGCACTTTCTGAAATAGTGTGTGTGCTGAATCACAGCCATCCTTTGTCACTCATATGTCTCTGAATTTTGCAATGGACTTCTTCAGATTATTAATATGCATGGCGATCGTTGCTGTGTGGCGGTGATGTTGGTGGGGTTTCCCCCCTTAAAAACTTTAGCTGGGTGCTCCCCCTGAAAAAGCTCAGCAAGTTCCGGCACCTCTTTTTCTAGAAAAAAGCCCTGGGGAAAATAACATACAAAATACATTATTGCAAAAATGTGCCAGTTAGGCAGAACTGCATATAAAAATGGGCAGTTTAGGAGAAATTTGCACTAAATTTTCATGAGGACTCTTCTTTAAAAAATAATAATCTGTAAACTAATGCGGAAAAATGAAGAAGTAAACTTAAGAGGGGGGAAATGAGAAACCAAGTGATACCAAAATTTAACAGATAACCCCATTCCTGCTTAGATCTTCACCAAGACTTACACGCTCAGCTATGACCATTTTTTATCTTAAGTCCAGCAGACCATGACCTGCTGATTAGGTCTTGGTATAAGCTTTCGTGTGCATGCACACTTCTTCAGATACACTGGGTGTATCTGAAGAAGTGTATCTGAAGAAGTGTGCATGCACACGAAAGCTTATACCAAGAACTAACTTAGTTGGTCTTTAAGGTGCTACAGGAAGGAATTTTTTTATTTCGACTATGGCAGACCAACACGGCTACCCATCTGTAACTGCTGATTAGGATGAGAGACAGGTGCCTTGTCTTCCTTATGAATTGACAGGAAAGGGAAATCAGAATTTCAAAAGTTTAAATGGATCCTAGAATGGTATCTATTGGGTTGGCCCTGTAGAATTTGATAGGACTGCAATGAGTAACAGTAGGCCTTAAAACTCTCCAATTCCTTCTTTTCACTCCCTTGAGGAACAACAGGTATGGGGAAGGATGGCATTTGAAGGAGCTGCATGAAGGCTGAAGGTAACAATAAAAGATAGACAGCAGAGCACTAGAAAGAAACAGAGGAAACCTGATCACTTGGGGGCCATGTCTCGGATCCAATCTGTAGCACATGTCAAGTTGATTTTTCCTCTACATTCATTTCCCTTCAAATGTTCTGTGTTCTTGTTTCAAATAAAAGCAGCCCAGGAAAGGACTCCTCCATCATTATTTACAGCTAAGAACGAAGTGGAAATCTCAAATTAGATCTTCTCTATCCTACTTTTAAAAAATAACCATAGTTGTACACTATAGTCACAGATCAAAATACATGCTATGCTCTGATGTTACTTCTACCAAATGTTATAATTCCATTGTCATCTTCCTATTCTTTGATTTACATGCTTCTCTTTGTTAAATGTCTAATGCTTTGACCCAGCCAAGGTATATGTAGAAAACAATTTATCCGACTGCTCTTATAGCTTATATTTTCTGTATTCCATCAACTACTCAAGCATACCTGTAGTGGAAAATTATTTGTCAGATGATTTAAAGGAACACTTACTTTTAACCACCTGTCCATCAGTATTTTTATTATTATTATTATAGATTAGATTTATATACTGCCCTTCATCAAAAGATCTTAGGGTGGATCACAAGAGAAATTCATCCTACTGTAGCTTGCTGAAGCTGGGCCCCCAGCACCCTATGGCTATCTTTCTATTTCCTGATTTCATGTGTTGGCTTAGTAGTTTTGTGCAAACCTTGGTTGATTCCAATCTAGCACTAAGTTAAAGTCATTTAGTGGTATACTTGCCCCCCTGGCAAAATGTTCTGTGCCAGCAGAATGCATAAGCAGGTTACTGGTAACTTTTGTTGCACAACAGATGCTTTGAGGGTTTTTTGTAAACATTTCATGAAATAAGTAAGAAATAACTAAATCTCTTCTGCAATGAGTTTCCACTAGTGCAGTTGTTGCATTGGAGTCTTCGGCTGCACAATATTCAAACTCGCCCATCTGCTAGCACAAGGGCGCGATGGATATACCTTTTATATGCAAGGGAGTATAACTAACATTCTCTTTCCACAACCATTAAATCACAGTGAAGGTGCAGGAGTCATTCCAACTCTTCGCCAGTCTTACTGCACCATTTGATACTCACAACTAAGGTGTTCTTGTATTCGAACTGTGTGTTTCACATCTTTGAAGCTTCAGGTTGGGTCCAAGGCATCACTGTGTTACCATGCTCACTTGGCACAGGTGTCTCTAAGCATGTCTGAATGGAGGGCAGGATTATTCCCTTGTTCACATCAATAGCAGGGGAGGAATTTGATAATAAGCCACTCCGTGCAAGGCCATCTGATGCCATCCCAGCAGCCCCCAGCCGGGATTTGAGAAGGAGGTGTGAGGCTCTGGCAGGGTCCTAGAGCCCCCCTACCTCCTTCCCAGAGGCCAGTAAGCATTTGCCCAGCTTTGAGGAGGAAGTATAATAGTAATAATAATAATAATAATAATAATAATAATAATAAATAATTTATTTGTACCCACCCCATCTGGCTGGGCTTCCTCAGCTACTCTAGGTGGCTTCCAACAAAGATTAAAAATACATTAAAATGTCACACATTAAAAACTTTAAAAATTAAAATTAAATTAAAATTAAAATTCTGCACATTAAAAACAGATGTCTTCTAAATGTCAGGTAGTTGTTTATCTCTTTGACATCTGATAGGAGGGTGTTCTACAGGGCAGGCGCCACTACCGAGAAGGCCCTCTTGCCTGGTTCCCTGTAGCTTTGCTTCTCACAATGAGGGAACCGCCAGAAGGTCCTCAGCACTGGACCTCAGCGTCCGGGCAGAACGATGGGGGTGGAGACGCTCCTTCAGGTATACTGGGCTGAGGCCGTTTAGGGCTTTAAAGGTCAACACCAACACTTTGAATTTTGCTCAGAAACGTACTGGGAGCCAGTGTAGGTCTTTCAAGACCGGTGTTATGTGGTCTCAATGGCTGCCCCCAGTCACCAGTCACCAGTCTAGCTGCCGCATTCTGGATTAGGAGGAAGTAGGACTCTAGGACCCTGTCAGAGCCTTCACGCCTCCTTCCCAAAGCCAGGCAAGCACTTACCGGGCTTTGAGAAAGTGCCCTCTGTTGTGCGCCCTGTGGGACCACACCACTCGCACTGCCCTAAATCAGCCTGTCAATAGAGAGAGCCTTCATCAGAACACTTACAGCTCAGTTTGCCCTGTGCAGCTAGGTCTCTTCTAGCTCACGTTCAGACAAAAAGGGTAATGGTTTGAGCCAAGACAGATGCTTGCTCTCCGGCAACACCTGAGTCACTGTTTTTGGACAGTAAAACCAGAATAGTAAGGTTCTGTTGGAGCAGTGAGCTTGATGCCTGCTCCCAATCAGCCAAGGGCTAGATCAGCCCATTCACCCCAATGAATAATAATAATAAATAGTTCCTTAAAAGTTTGCCTAACATATTAACAGTGCTATTTTTCTAGACAAAGAGATGCCAGTATTCACCATGAACACCTCCCTCGTTCTCTTAGAATGGCCATGGCGGGCACCTGAGAGGTGCCAGAACTGAGTTCCTGTGATTTCAAGCTGAAAAAAAATCCATGCATATTAATATTGTTGTTCTTCCTATTTTTTTCTTTGTTTTGATTTTTAGGCCTAGGAATGGAGAATATAGGTGGAATCTTTGTGGTTCTGATATGTGGTTTAATCGTAGCGATTTTTATGGCAATGCTTGAGTTCTTATGGAACCTCCGACACTCTGAACACTCCGAGGTAAGCCTTCGCCAGGTGTACATTCTAACGTTTTATCAAGCGTGATTCACAAGTGTTGGGTACCAAGCGAACAATCTGACGGGTTCTCAAATGTAAGGAAAATCCTAAATAAGACTGATTGTTTCAGTGAGCGATGTCTCCTTTGAGAATGCACTGGTGGAGCTTGGAATAAGACTGTGAATTATCTGGATATGGGCATAAAGAAATATGGCTTGGGTATTTCAATGTGAATGGTAGACATTGTGGTACATTTCGAATATGGAAAGCACTTCCGTGTAGGAACAGGCGTGTAATCTGTGTGTAGGTCATTTTATACGCCATTCTCTTCCCCTCCCCCTTTCTCGGTCCAATATGCTAAGCTCCATTATTAAGCGTGGCTTCACTCTGCAGGAGAATATAGTTTTTGTGCTGAAAATCATGAAATGGCCCTCATAGTTGATAGAATAGAATTGAAAATAGTAGTTCATAGAATACCACTGCCAGAAACCAAGATGGCTACCTATTTGCTGATCTCCTCATTCCACATTCATTTTGATGTATTCACATTTCCCAATCTTTTGCCAATGAATAGGAAGCTACAAACATAAGAACCTAAGACGAGCCTGCTGGATCAGACCAGTGGCTCATCGTCCAATGATGGCCCATTTAGTTCTTAATCGAACTAAATTTAAGCCAAGTTGTAGAAGTGATGATGAATTTCCTAGTACATGGGAGTGGTGAGTTGTAGTTTCCCACACACGGGTTTGGGAGCATTGGAACAGTAGAAACTAAACTAAACTAAATATTTTTGTCCCATCAAAAGATATATTTATCCCTAGCATATAGTAACTAACTATTTATATGATAAATACTTGACATATTATTTTAAGTTACTTATCAAATATCTCTCTAATGATTCTGATTTACTGACTTTAACTTTGCTGCTTCAAATATGTTGATATTCCTTCAGTTCTGTCTTGCTTTCATGAAATATAGCTACTCTAAATTAAAGTGGTATCATCTGCAAGCTGGCTGTTCTTTCATGTTTTTGAAGCTATTGCTATAACCTACTATTTTATGATTCTCGGGAGCAAAGGGTACAACAGAACTACTAAACAAAAACAAGGAAGGAATGCAGCTCTGCTTTCTCCCTCTTTTCAAAAGAATCATAATTGCCTCAGAATATATAGAGAATTAATCATTCCAATAAATTTGGAGCTGAATTCCATTACAATTAACATTGCTTTTAAACACTGCCAATTCAGATGACTAAGTGCCTTCTCTGTGTCAGCACCAAGAGACTTTTTTCTCATTTTACTATGATGAATTATGTTAATGTTTCTTCTCACGTTACTTACTACATGTCCATTTAATATAAAACCAGATCTGACTGAAATGTACATATTGTTCTGTGCATATGTTTTGTGTTACATTTTGGCACAAATAAGAATAGCACTGGACTCCAAAGAAATCCATTTCTTAAAAAAAAAAAAAATTTAAAATCCCTAGGTACATATTGAGGTGTACATTCTCATTAGTGGCATACTAACAGGCAACAACTTTTTTCTAAGACCACATACTGGTAACAATATGTTTCTTTGAATATCTGACAAGTCAAGTTAGCTCTAGATATTTCCCTGTTAACTAGGGCAGAACCAAAATGGGTGTGTTTTACAAACAATTTTCTCCCCTACCCAATGCCTGTATCTGCCATTTTTTGAAATCTTTTATGGACCCTTTTAATGATTATTTTGTGTAATGGAATGAGGTGGTGTATGATTGGGAATGATTTTTGTTTGAAATACATTTATTTTGTTTATCACCCAGGCAGTCATACTTGGCTACGTGCTGATGACACAAGCAAATGAATCTAGTTCAGAGCAAGGGGTAACGTCTATTGTAAAAGTCATGCCCTTACTCTAAAACAGCTTTGTCTGCCCATACTTATATCAGCACGTAGCAAAATATGATTGGTTGTATGGTGATGTCATTGTTACTAATCACAAGGGCTATTTTTCAAACAAACACAAAACGTTGAAGCTGTAGATAATTGGGGCTGTAAATTGTAGTGAACCAACATGGAATGATGGGGTTTGGGGGAGGGGGAGGGCTTCCAGGAAATACGGACGCAGCTCATCTTGGCACCAAAACGTTTGCCTAAAATTATCTGACTGAGCTCTATAGTGCTAACAAATGTCAGTCAATATATTTAGAAAGGAAGTAACAGTGCGATGTTGCTGTTTTTTGTTATAATTCACTATAGCCCCCCCCCCTTTATCATATGTGATTCCAGGATAGTTTACAAACATAGCTGCGTATATATTAGAACAGGGGTCAGCAAACTTTTTCAGCAGGGGGCCGGTCCACTGTCCCTCGGACCTTGTGGGCGGCCGGACTATATTTTGGAGAGAAAAAAATGAACAAATTCCTATCCCCCACAAATAATCCAGAGATGCATTTTAAATAAAAGGACACATTCTACTCATGTAAAAACACGCTGATTCCTGGACCGTCCGCGGGCCAGATTTAGGAGGTGATTGGGCCGGATCCGGCCCCCGGGCCTTAGTTTGCCTACCCATGTATTAGAACTATGGAAAACACAGAAGAAGAAGAAGAAGAAGAAGAAGAAGAAGAAGAAGAAGAAGAAGAAGAAGAGTAGTAGTAGTAGTAGTAGTAGTAGTAGTAGTTTGGATTTGATATCCCGCCTTTCACTCCCTTTAAGGAGTCTCAAAGCAGCTAACATTCTCCTTTCCCTTCCTCTCCCACAACAAACACTCTGTGAGGTGAGTGGGGCTGAGAGACTTCAGAGAAGTGTGACTAGCCCAAGGTCACCCAGCAGCTGCATGTGGAGGAGCGGAGACGCGAACCCGGTTCACCAGATTACGAGACTACCGCTCTTAACCACTACACCACACTGGTGTATAGTCAACACTATGGTGTGGTATAGTCAACACTATACCACAAGACTACAGTGGTATAGTCAACAACCATTTTATGTAGGTGTTCCATTCCCAGCCCCCACATGTGTCAGTGGAGAGCTTATATGTACCCCTGCTCCACCCCCGTTCCATCCTTTGTCTGGCATTTTCAGTCACTGCTGGGTTTAGCACCATGCACGTGATCACACATCTTCCAGAATTAATCAGTCATTTCCTGTATAATAAATTAAAACCAGATTAAAACCAACCCCAAACCTATAGATGAGCATTCCTCAATTACAGCTAGCTCACAGATCAGCCACCCCCATAAGTCCATAAGTCAGGGTGAAGTGGTCTATCTTCAGTCATATAATGCCATATAAAGCCATATGCAATAGCACCGGATGGAGGAAAGGGGATTCCATAACCCAAGTGCCACAACAGAGAAGCCATTTCCCGAGCCAATGCACAATGTGCCACACCTAGTGATGGTCCCTCCAGAAAGGTATTTCCTGAAGGTTTTAGGTAGGGTCCAGGTAGGGTGATATAGGGAGAGGCACTGTTTTCAAGTATTCCAGTCCCAAGTTATTTAGGGTTTTGAAGATTAACGTTAACTCCTTGATTTGGGCTTAGTAGCATACAAGCAGGGATGCGGGTGGCGCTGTGGGTTAAACCACAGAGCCTAGGACCTGCTGATCAGAAGGTTAGTGGTTCGAATCCCCGCGACGGGGTGAGCTCCTGTTGCTCGGTCCCTGCTCCTGCCAACCTAGCAGTTCGAAAGCACGTCAGAGTGCAAGTAGATAAATAGGTACCGCTTCAGTGGGATGGTAAACGGCGTTTCCGTGCGCTGTTCTGGTTCACCAGAAGCTGCTTAGTCATGCTGGCCACATGACCCGGAAGCTGTACGCCGGCTCCCTCGGCCAATAAAGCGAGATGAGTGCCAGAACCCCAGAGTCGGCCATGACTGGACTTAATGTTCAGGGGTCCCTTTACCTTTAGCATACAAGCAACCAGTATATGAATGGACGATTGGAGAAAATGAACTAATGCTCTCAAGGAAATTTCTACAAATTAAACTAGTCACTAGTTCTCCTGAAACAATCTCCAATATGGGGACAAAACTACTCATTTCTTTACCAGAGTTGTTGCATTGATGAGAGGATGGTGAGAACGGGGTACTTTGGACACTCAATAAAAGAGAAACAAGTTCTAAGTGTTGTAGAGAATAAGATAAGATACATTTATAGTGTGCAAAGGGAACAGAAAGTATTTTGTAGAATCTCATACATCTTAAAATGAGCTTTTTGGGGGGAAAAACCATTATAGTGCTTCTTTGGAAGAGTTTAAAGCCAGAGGCACACTATTGCACATGTGATAAATAACGGCTTTTCTGTGGTGGTGAGCCAGAGGATGTCTTAAACAATAAGGTACCGTAAAAATCCCATGGTGTTGTTCAGCTCACTGGGGAATTATAAAAAACCAACTTGTTATAAAAACATTTTGGCTTTTTTTTTTTTTTTTTTTTTTTTTTTGCTTTCAGCAGCAAAAATTGATATTGCTGGATTTTGGAAGGGAGCTTCTGTGCCAGTATATACTGTGTGGACAAAGAATGAACACTTATGATAACAGAAAAGCTCCCTTTTCAAACGAGAGATGGGGAAAAGCTGGCTGGGGAAAAGCCAGGAGATATTATGTTAACTATTGTATAAGCTTTGCAGAAAACAGCATGCAATTTTCAAAGGTGCTAAATAAGTATGAAGTGATTTATTTTTATCTGTACTACCAAGTATTCTATGCGTTGGCTAAATATGGCACCAACTCATTAATATAAAGGTTTAAAAGTATGGGAGCCAGAATGCAACCTTACTTCACTCCTCGTGATTTTTAAAAATCATCAGTCATACCACCATTTAAACTTACTATGACCCTCATTTCTGTATTGCTGCATAGTTCTTGAATCAATAGCAGATGTCTGCAGTCGATGTTGGCAATCTGAAATTTCTCCCAGTCTTTTTCGAATAATAGAATCGAATGCAGCAGAAAAATCAATAAGGGTGCATAAAGGTTGTTCTTAATATTCTTAGTATATTTCCTTATAATATGGTTCAGAGTAAAGCATCAGTGGTACTGTGTCCTCTGAATTCTGCTTGTTCTTCATGAATAATGTTATTTTGCAACCAATCTGATAATTTTTGAAGAGGATCCCACGCATAGAGCTTTGAGGAGATGTCTAACAAGCTAATTGGCCAATAGTTTTGTAGATCATTTCTAACCCCATTCTTCTAAATCAGGGAAACAATTCTCATTTTTTCATTCAGAGGGCATTTGTTTTTTATTGTGGTAAACAAGCCAGCCAGGATAAGCATCCACCATTCTATATATTCCTTACAGAGCTTGGATGAAAGTGTATCTTCTCCTTGAGCTTTATTTGATTTCAGGTAGGAAATAAGGGCTTTTATCTCGTTACAATGCTTTGGTAGGTTTGAGAAATCCATACACTGCTGCTACATGTGATTCCCCAGAATAACCGCCAAATGTATTGGAGAAATATTTAACCCAATCAGAGTTAGGAATTGAGGCTTCCTATGATGATCACTTTGTTTACACCCCGGGCCACTAGTTCATAGAAATCATCTTCCCTCTGTTCCATTACTGCTAGTCCCAATTCCTGCCACTGGGTTTTCATATATACACCTTTTTGTTTTTGAGCAGACTTTTGCATTCCAATCTACGTTAGATAAAATTTTCCATGGATTCCTCTCATGGCATGTGAATCCCTAATTACCTATCCAGAACTTTCTTAGCCACCTTGTGTTGACTGTCAAACCAGCCACGGCGTGTTGAATGTGTGTAGTTAGTAATTGTAGAAGTTATCAAATAGGGCCTGAGTTCTGTGACAATTTGCTGGAAGACATCAACAAGATTTGGAGATTTGTTCATAAAAAGTTGACACAAGCTTGTCAGATGATTACTATATCGTTCTCTTGAATATCGCTGCTCAATCTTTATCCGCCTTTTTATTATCCCAACCCGCCAGGTTCCAGGAATGAATGTTAAGACCTTTCTGGATGTTTTCTAGTCAGTTATGGTATCTTAAAGGAGAGCTGAAGGTATAATAATTTCTTTTTCTATAATTACCCCTAGGCCTGGGCTTATCTTGAGCATTTGTTGATGGATAATCCCTTTGATTTCCGGGAAATAGATTGCTAGCAGGGTAGGAGTCTTGGGTCTCCAACCTGGGCATATTTCTTCCAATACGTGCATTTTGCTTGAATTCCTGCTTGCAATTGAGATTGTTCTCATTATACCGCTGGATTTCTTCACTGGCCAGTTATGAATGATTACCTGTAGAACATCTGAGGAACTCTTTCTCGAAGTATTATCATTGGAATTTGGACTTTCATTCACTACCTTTCCCAGTATTTTATTAAAATAATAATAATAAATTTATTTATACCCCGCCCATCTAGCTGGGCTTCCCCAGCCACTCTGGGCGGCATCCAACAAAATATTAAAATACAGTAATGCATCAAACATTAAAAGCTTTGCTAAACAGGGCTGCCTTCAGATGTCTTCTAAAAGTATGGTAGTTGTTGTTCTCTTTGACATCTGGTGGGAAGGCGTTCCACAGGGCAGGTGCCACTACCGAGAAGGCCCTCTGCCTGGTTCCTTGTAACTTGGCTTCTCTCAGTGAGGGAACCACCAGAAGGCCCTCGGCGCTGGACCTCAGTGTCCGGGTAGAACGATTTACTGCATTTTCCTCCCTTCTCTGCTGGGGAGCAGGAAATGCAGAGTGCCGACCTGAAGTCTTCAGAACCATCAAAAGATGCCAGATTGGGGTTTAAACAAATTAGATTCGGTGACAGCCCAAGATCATTCCCTTGGAAGGTAGCAAGTGGGTTATCAGCATACTCATCCACCATCAGTAGCCTTGGATCAGAAGGGGTCAAGTTAAGAATGGAAAACAACCCCCAAGTCCATCTCTTGAGGATTCATATTAGTGTAAAAGCAGGTTTCTGAGCTCAAGTTCTAATCTTGACAGATGTCATTTAACCTTTTTGTTATTGAATCTGATAGGGACTTAGCAAACTCAGACCTATCCCCGTCTTGATGTACCTTCAAACCATCTCTAATTTTAGTTTCTTTGCTGGTAGGTATCTTGCAGGGCTACTGTCAGAATTCTTGTCTCCACTAACCCAACCAGTGTACCCATTCTGGCATTCAAACCCAGAACTTTCTTTTCCAATGAACTGATTCTACTAAAGATTCCTTCTGCTGTTTGTTTAGACAGAAGACATTGGTTGCGTAAAAGTTCCCACAGTGAGGGAGTTTCAGTCTCTGTTATGGCCGAGTCTATTATGCCAAGACTGTTATTACGCAGTTGACATGTTGTTGTACGGAAGAAGCTGAGGTTGCCTTACAGCATATATATCAGCTCCTAGCAAGTCTGGATCGATCGACCAGTTAGCTAAGATTTCATTAGAGGAATATGTAGCAAAAGCTCTTACTTGGGAGAAGGCATTTCCAGCCCCCTGAAGTGTTTCCCAACTTTGGGTCTCCAGCTGTTTTTGGACTACAGGTGCTTGAAGGGAAGATCACATAGTTTTCCTGGACATTTTGCCATTCTGCAGGATAAACAATAATGCGTGTAGGGCAGGCATCCCCAGACTTGTCCCTCCAGCTGTTTTGGGACTACAACTCCCATCATCCATAGCTAGCAAGACCAGTGGGTAGGAATGATGGGAATTGTAGTCCGAAAACAGCTGGGGACCCAAGGTTGAGAAATACTGAAGAGGACAGGGCTGTCTACGTAAGACATATTAATTACATGTTGGCACAATTATTTCACAGAGACTTCTGTCTCACTTGCTGAGATACAGTAGTCCAGCATAGATTTCTGGACTAAGTTTGGCAATGGAGTTCTAGATGCTTTATCTGAAGCACTGTGGGTCTGCGCTTGTGTATTAACCATGATAAAACTGTTAAAACTGCAGTGTATCCTTCAGTCAAGATGATCTTCTAAGTCAGGCATCCCCAACCTTCAGCCCTCCAGATGTTTTGGACTACAGTTCCCATCATCCCTGACCACTGGTCCTGTTAGCTAGGGATCATGGGAGTTGTAGGCCAAAACATCCGGAGGGCCGCAGGTTGGGGATGCCTGTTCTAAGTATTTCTTATCAGTTAAAAATACTGAGCCAAAACAGCTGCTCTCTCAGTGCCTGCCCTCCAATTAAAATGTATGGCTTTTAAGCCCACCTAAAAGTAAAACAGATAAGCTCCTTGGTTGTATGTAACAATTAACAATAACTGCTGAGCCAAATGACTTTAAAACTATTCAGATAAAAACAATTTGAAACTAGAACATACTGCAGAACTCGATGACAAGCAGCCTTACTTGTCGCCATCTTCACAGGCATATTATATGGTTATTATTGTTAGTAGAAGTCGGGAAAATAATTTGGATTTTTACTTTGTAATTTTCCCCTGGTTCATGCAAGTCCTTCCATTTTCACGTCATCTCGAATATACGTGTACTGTACTTGGTTCGAATAGTAGAAAATGCCTTGATTCATGTGACATCATTATGTGTGTTACTGTATTTTTTGCTCTATAAGACTCACTCCTAAAAAGTAAGGGGAAATGTGTGTGCGTCTTACGGAGCGAATGCAGGCTGCGCAGCTATCCCAGAAGCCAGAACAGCAAGAGGAATTGCTGCTTTCACTGCGCAGCAATCCCTCTTGCTGTTCTGGCTTCTGAGATTCAGAATATTTTTTTTCTTGTTTTCCTCCTCCAAAAACTAGGTGCGTCTTGTGGTCTGGTGCATCTTATAGAGCGAAAAATACGGTATCTGCTCACAGAAAATAAATAAAATTAAGCTGAAAATATGTGAACGAGACATAAAACTCATGTATTACTAAATGAAGGGGAGGGAGCTTAGAACAGCAAAAGGTTCCAGGGCAAGTGCTGATATGTTTAAGACCTTCAATTCTAGAACCCATGAAGAAACCAAGACCTAGTCCTCACATCTCACTGATGTGAGTAAACCTGTATCTGGGCTGCACCTCTTGACTGAATGTTCCTTCATTTAAAACAAAACAAAAAAAAACCATACAGAGAAAGCTAGTACAAAAGCTAGACTTGAATTTGTCTCCATCTAGTTTTCTACATGCAGAGACTTCTATTCTTTTTTTGCATGGGAGAGCATTCTGTGAGTAAAGTTGTGCAGCGAAGACACAGATTCATCATCCCAGTAAGAACTAAACCGATTGAGGCTTAAACCAAACAAGGATGTTCAACTGCGGATGATTTGCGTGTTGAGACCGCGCAGCCACCCCTTCATTGGAAATAACTCACACAAGGACACAGATATTAGGTTTATGTTATTGGGCAAATTTTGGCCACAACTTTATTGAAATTACAGAATGTGGGCGGTATTGGCTTAGGCATTGATTGGACCTGACTATATCTGACTCCTGCCCATTGTGCAGGAAGTCCCAGTAAGGGTAAGCCACCGGTAGGGGGAGCCCTGTCAATGCGAACCAACTCAAGCTCCCCCTGGTGTTCCCATCGGGGTCGTGTCAAGGCCTTAGCCCCCCAGCTGGGCTTCAGACTAGATCAACACCCCTGGGTTCCTTTAACGGAATACCCTTAAGCATGGAGGGGCAGGTGATGGCCACACCTCACCTCCCCCACACAAGGTCAAACAATGCCTAACTGCAACCCTAACAAAGTTGTGATGATTGCTACGAGGTAGGCGAAAACCAAGTGGCCAGTGCCAATTTGCCAAGTGTAAAAATTCCTACCAGGCCCCTCAGACAACCAAGGCGACCAACCAAAGTCCATAGCAAGGCCATTGCCTAACCTGCAAAATAGGGAGGGAGGGTGGGAGATTGAGGAAGCGAGCCAAAGAGGAAGTCCTCTGGCTCGCTCCTCCATTTAAACGGCCACGGCCATGCCCCCCCCCCCCGGCCAGCAGGTTGGCTGGCCGGGCTCTGACGTGGCCGGGATCCCCCAGGCAACAGGGGACAAGGTCCCCCGCCCCCAGTGGGGAGTGGGTGGCCATGCGATCCACCGCAACTCCTCCCCACTGGGAAGTGGAGCGGTTTAACTCCAGTTCTGATGTGGTCGCAAGGATCTTAGGATCCAAAGATGGACCAGCAGTTTTGCCCAGGAAACAAAGAAAAACATTTGTCTAGTGACATAATAAACAAGCAGGCTGTTGAGAAAGGGTTACTGAGCATTTGAGAGAGCCCCCAGGAAACCAGAAAGATAGAGGGGGCAGTGACCTTGGGACAATATCTTTCTGAAACTGCTCTTCTTTTTCTTGGGCCTCTGATAGGTATCCGTCTGCCAGGAAATGGTGACAGAGCTGCGTAGCATCATTCTCTGCAAGGACAGTTTCCACCCCCGTCGGAGGCGAGGGGGGATCATACGGACTCGCCCTGTTATACAAGAAGAACGGAGGGCCCGCACCACGACCATGCTAAGCAACGGAAAGCTCTGTGGTGGCGGCGACCCCGAGCAGCTGGCACAGAGACTTGCACAAGAAGCCGTCCTGGTCGCTCGGGGTTGCACACACATCCGGGTGTGTCCAGAATGCCGGAGGTTCCAAGGCCTTCGGGTCCGGCCAGGGCCAGATTCCCCCGTGCAAAGCGACGAGAGCTTGGAGTGGGAGAAAGCAACAAACAGCAGTGAGCCTGAGTAAAACAGTGGGGAGACGGCGGCAGCAAAAGAAGCTAAATGTTCCATTTTACAGAACATGAGACTTGTACACAGTGTTGAACTCTTTTTAAATTAATAAAGAGGCACCCCAGCTTGCCAAGAGCAAATCAAAGCTTTAGGCTGGGGGCTGAGCCCAATGGGAACTTTTGTTACCTGTCTTATATGAGAAAGTATCTAACCTACCTACTTTCTGAAACGCTAAGAGAATGCCCCTCTAGCTAGGCTGAGAGGACCCTTCCTCAACAGCCTGCTCCTCAGAAACTTGAGGTATGGGGTATGGGGGAAAAAAGCAAGTCACACAGAGCTGGTGGCAACCAGAGTCACAAATATCCTAAACCAGGTGAAAAAACATTATTGCCACAAGGACTTCTTTATGGGGGGTGGCGGTTCTTTTCTTTTGGAATTTGTGGTGGGGAGGATAATTTTCTTTATTTTATTCTTGGAACTTCAGGACCTAGAGGGATCCAGCACTCCTGAGTTCGGGTACTGAGCTCACACAGCTTTCCCAGTGTCAGGTGAGGGTGCGGAAGAGGGGAAAGGTTAAGTCCCATATAAGAGCAGCCACCAACAAGGAACATCCATTCAAAGAGTTACAAATACCAAAAACCAACTAACACAATGAACTTGGAGGCCTTGATAACAGCTAGAATTTCAGGGTACTTGTGTCTGTCTTGCTTGCTTAAACAACTCGCCCCCACCTTCACATTGGTCTTTCTTTGTACACATTTTGAGAAAGCTAACCAGTAGGAGAGCAGGTTGGGGACGTGGAATTCTGTATTCTCCCCCCAGCAGGGGGTGGTAGAATTTAACTATCCCAGGTTGTCAGCTTTTGAAAGTCAACTTTTAACACTGTGTTAAGAGAGAGGTCCTCGCGATTTATTACATGTGCCCGTGATCAGCTCGGTTCTTAAGACGAAAAATCACCATCCCCAAGTTCAATAGACTCACTTATGACCTAGACATCATCCTCTCTCTATAAGAGGGTTTCTTTGCTATGAAATATCACTGGGTGAAGGTACACCAGCAATGTCCATGGCGTCTTTTGAAGACCTATGAGAAGAATGGACCAACAGCCAGGAAATCCTTAGCAACGGTTTTGAGCAGTTGCAGGTTTTCTGTGGGAGGAGTTCGATTTCCTGATTGACAATTCTATGCAATTCCTGATTGTAAAAATACAAGGAACTAAAACAAAGTGATGACAAATGAACACAGGTCAAATAACCTGTTCTTGGTTTTTTTCCCCCCCCGGTTTGTTTTTGAATGTACTGAAATAAAATATGTCCTTCTATATAAATATAGGATTTTTTCCCTCTATACCTTTGATATTCAGAGGTAGCTGGAGTCCCAGTTCATAAGGGGGAAGGATATGTAGTTGCCTATGGCTAATACACTTTATTCCATTCTTTCTATCCACATTGGAGCAGTTTGCCAATTGGTTAAGTTAGTATTATATTGTCATTGGCCACAATAAAACACTAAGTGTTCTTAAGTTCTTTCAGTTGGTTTAAGCGTTCCTAACTCTGTATTGGATTGTGGCCACTAATCGGGCAGGGAAGATACTTGTGTTAAGGACTCTAGAAGTGGTAGAGGAAAGGATTAATGTTGTTCTTCTAACTGGTTTGGGATTTATTTTAACAGGTAATAACAGCCATCAACTCTGTGAATGGGGTATATTGAATACAGCAAAAAGAAAAGGAAGGAAATAATCTCTGATGGCATTGTAAGTGTGAAACACAGAGAAATTTAGCTTTCTGTTTTTAATCCTTGATATGGCAATAAAAATTTAAAGTCCCTGACAGCAGTGAGTGCTGTGGGCACCGAGAGAAGCCTTTGGGGAGAGAAAGGAAACAAACACTTATGATTATCCTACTCACAGAGAAAGCTCATTTCTAACCCCAGGCAGTTGGCATCACACTCAGAATGGGGGGGAAAGAGAGATCTGTGCTGAACTTTTATTTTTACTTACGCTTTAGTAACTGAAAGCACTTTACCTTCCCAGTTCTGATATTCTGTTATTACTTTTATTTCATGCCTCTCCTCCCAAGAAACTCAGGGCAGTGTACAACATGCTTCTTTCACCTCTAGGCTATCCCCACATCTACCCTGTGAGGGAAGTCAAGCAGCCTAAAAGAAGAGACAGCAGCTTGTCCAAGCACACACAGTGAGCTTCATGGCTGAGTGGAGATTTCAATCTGGAACTCCACATGCCTAGCTGAGGAAAGATATCATAGAACCATACTAAGAACCATAGTTATAACCAGCACATCCTTGGTGCAAATATGGATAGAGCCTTTTCGTGTGAGGGTGACTTACCAGCTGAACTTTTTTAAAAAACCTTCTGCATAAAGCTGAACTAAAATTTCTTCTTAAGATGAAGAAAAGAGCAACCAAAGGCCTACCTAATTAAGCATCCTGCTTTCTGCTTTAGACAATCAGATGCCCCATGGAAGAAGGGCATGAATGCAACAGCTCCCAGTAACTGCTTCCTCTATAGCAGGCATCCCCAAACTCAGTCCTCCAGATGTTTTGGGACTACAACTTCCATCATCCCTAGCTAACAGGACCAGTGGTCAGGGATGATGGGAATTGTAGTCCCAAAACATCTGGAGGGCCGAGTTTGGGGATGCCTGCTCTATGGAGTCCACCAGTCCCCTGATGTTAAACCCACTTGCTGGCATCTCCACATCTAAGTGATTGTAAATGGTTGATGAAACCTTATAAGTCAAGTCGCCTTAGCCTTGATGGGGCAGGCCATGCAAATACAACTCAGAGGTGTGTGGGTTATGTGGCAGAGCTGAATGACAGGTGGACACTCTGGTCCTACTAACTGCACTCCTAAAATGTTCGGGAAGCACCACCGTTGCTCATTGCTCAGCCATACGAATGCCAACTGCTGTCACATCCACCTTCGTGACAGCAACAAGGGAAATTCTACTGAGCATGGCTGTGTTTCATTTAAAGGCTGACACGTTTGCACAAGCAACAGGGAATATTCATCAAAAGAGCATGGGTCTTTTAACATTTATTTACAGATTACCCAAAGGGAAAAATAGAGTTCTCATGAATAATTGAATCTGAGCTTTCTTTCACAGGGGTGAACAAAGACAAGCCAGACAACGAAAGACACACCATTTCTTTTGCCGCTCCAAAGCCCTATCACACATTGAGGAAGCCTAAGTACATGGCCACGTTGGCACATGCCAACTTGAAGTGCATTATTGATTTTGATTTTTGTACTCCCAGTTTGCTTATTTAAAAACTGGATTAACACTTGTTAGCTGTAGCACCTGTACCTTCCTTTCCGTGGCAATTATACTGCTTTGGTTCTTCATCCTTTGATCCTGTAGGACATTCTTCAACCTGAGAATATGCTTGGCCACCTGCCATTCTCTTGCCAAATAGTTAAAGGATGTATTGGTGGATCTGAGGGTACAGGCACTGACCGTGCCACTCTCTGGACAGCAATTTAAGTTTGTTACTGCCTGGCACGGAAGAGTTCACATAACCATTTGGCAGGATAAGGCTATCATGAGCTAGTAATGACTGTTATATGGAGCCTCCAAGTTCGGAAGAACCATGCCTCTGAACCCAAGTTGCTGAGGAACAATGTGTCCTGCCTATGGCCTTCCAAAGGCTCTGGTTGTGAGAAGCAGGGGGCTAGACTGGATAGGCCTTTGGTCTGATTCAGCAGGTTCAGGGCTTTTTTTTTTTAGCCAAAAATCAGTCCAAGCACTCTCAGGTGGGCACCATTGCCATTATAAGAGAACAACAGAGACATTCATGTTGAGTTCCACCACCTCTTATGTTCTCACTGATTTAAAAATTGGAGAGAGCATGGTGCTTATTAAATCTAACAACTGATTGATGAAATTGATGGGTATGTGAATGTCTACTCCATTTCCATGTGGGCTGTTTATGCCCTTGGTGGAGGACTCAGAAAATTGATTCCATTATAAACAAATCAGAAATATGGGATAACGTCAGCATGGTCAGACAATAAGCAGCCAGTAATATTTCCATTTTTTTCCACTTTAACAGCAGCTTCCCTTCCCTCTCCCACCCACACCCACAATAATCAGGTCAAACTTTTCCCATCCCTTTATTTCCATGCCAAGAAAACTTAACTTGATGATTTTCTGCATGTCAGAATGCTGTTAAAGGCACAGGGAAAGGGCCAGGGAAAAGGCATCGAATTCTAGCAGCCAGTGATGTGCCTAAGAATTGTGTAAATTGAAGTTTACATTTCCAATCAACTACCAAGATTGGAGCACCTGTAGTAGTAAATACTGAATTGGAGGAATATGTACAAAGGTGATTCAAACAATATTTAAAAGTCAGATCTGGTTTTCCTTCTTTCCTTACAAATCAGTAAGGTTTCCTTTTCTGTTATACACTTTTAGTTCAATTTGTGTGTGTGTGTTTTGTTTTGTGTGCTTTGGGGTCAGAGTTTTGCAATAAAACGCACACAGATTCTGAGAAATTAGTGGATGGATTAAAACTACTTCAGGTGAACACACAATAACAAGGCACACATTGCTCTTTTCCCATCCACAGGGGCAGATTTTCAGTTCAGTGGAAGCAGTCTTTCCATGGCCTCTTTGCTTTGACCAACCCCACTCACATGCAAATAAAGTTCATGGTTTTGTCATTTGAAATGCACTTTCCCAGAATGTCTACCTATTGATGAAAAGTGGTAATTCTAGTAAGCGATCTCTTCCAGATCCCACTGGGAGCAGACGATTAGATCAATTCAAATATAATTGCTTTATCTCTTTTAATTGTTTCACCACACCTGCTGTCCATTACCAAGAGGCACATAAAGTGAGGATTTTAAATTCCTCTCTGTTTAAGTCTCTCCTGTGTTCCTTATTAGAATATTCATCCTGGGGGTTTGCCAAGTTTAGCTCTTATGCAGGTTAGGTGAGACTCCCATATGATAACTAAGATACTGGGGAAACCCTTTTTATAATGAATGTTTTATGAGTTTTTGATTTCCAGGCCAGTTAATTTGCACTCAGCTCTAAAGGGATATTATTTTTCCTTAAAGGTCCGGTCTGGGACTTGACTTCTAGATGCATTAATGTATTGCTGAGGGTCGCGGGCTGTCTCAGAACTCCACAGATGCAATTACTGAGAATTCTGGTTCTGTTTAACCATCCCAGAATCATTTTGCAGTTCCAAAGTCTGGTGAAGAGATAAAGCTCACAATGATAACAAGGGAGGTGGGACGGATCCTCCTATTTAGGTCAGCACATTTAGTAAGAATGACTACTTAACCCTTTCTTTGATGGTGTTTTAGAAAGAGCAGCACAATGGCCTTTTTCACACAGTGAAAGAACAGAGAGGCTCTTTTCATTCTTCTCTACCTTGTTTGGTTACCTTTTGACAGTACATTCATTTGCTTTTTCTACCAACTCACTTCTAAGATCTCAAGAGCAAATACAGGCCAGGTTCTCTGTTGATAGAACTGACAGGCATTTCATTTATCTGAATAGATCTGAATAAAGAGCCGGTTAAAGATCTTATTCTACATAATTAGGATTGGATTCTAAACCCAGAACGATAAAATTTGGAAAGAACATAAAGAAACATTATTGAATTTGCAGCAGTACCTTAACAACAAGGTGATTAGCTAGACAGGAAATTAACTCTCCTATGTTCAAATCCTTTCTTACTCCAACTTACTGGGTAAAAAGGTAAAGGGACCCCTGACCATTAGGTCCAGTCTGGGGTTGCGGCGCTCATCTCGCTTTATTGATCAAGGGAGCCGGCGTACAGCTTCCGGGTCATGTGGCCAGCATGACAAAGCCATTTCTGGCGAACCAGAGCAGCGCACGGAAACGCCGTTTACTTTCCTGCTGGAGCGGTACCTATTTATCTACTTGCACTTTGACGTGCTTTCGAACTGCTAGGTTGGCAGGAGCAGGGACCAAGCAACGGGAGCTCACCCCGTCACGGGGATTCAAACCGCCGACCTCCTGATCGGCAAGTCCTAGGCTCTGTCATGTGCAAATTACTAGGTGAAGGTTATACAAAACCATATTTGGGGGCTACAGCAGAGATGGGGAACCTATGGATCTCCAGAGATTTTTGGACAACAACTCCCATCATCCTTGACGGTTGACTGGGACTGATGTGATTTGGAATTGGACAACATCTGAGGTCCAGATGTTCTCCGTCCCAGCACTACAGATGTATCCCTGTCTTCAAGTACTCCGCTTAGCAGAATTGACTCTCTGGGTGAGGCAGAGCAACTCTGTGAGCATTTGAACTCTGCTGACTTCACACTGCTTCACCCCTCCCCACTCCCAGAAAGCAATAGCAACTCATCTACCTGGAAACTAGTGTCACAGCCCCACCCGACCCAGCAAGGTACTTCTGCAACCTACTAACTTCCTGGATTGCATGAAACCATTAGTATGCTGCCACATCCAATAAACCAAGCACGGACCTGCAGTTGCCTTCTAAATCAAAATTGTAGAGCACAGTTTGAAACTGGCTAGAAATCCTGCTATGGAGAGAAAGTGCAAACCATAGTTTGCTGGTTCAGCTCTAATAGCTCTAATGGTTCAGCTCTAATATGATTTGCTGCCACAAACCAAGTAATGTTTGTTGTAACTAATGAAGCAGAGAACTCAAAAGATAACAAGAGGAGGAGTGGAGACTACAGGAGCCTGAGTCCCTGATTCAGTTTGCCTGTAACACTAAGCCAAACCATGGTTTAGCACAAATGTGTAAGCGCGAGGTCCTCCTGGAGAGGAGATTGTGGCTGTTTAGCTCCTCTAGCCCTTTGGCTGCTGTGCATTAAACCATTGTTTAGCTTATCATGTTATCTGAACCCAAAGTTGTGGTTTGTCTCTCCAGACAAACCATGAGCTATAATACAAGAACAAACCTTGCTTACAACTTGTGGTTAATCTGTAGAGAGATAAAAGCACCCAAAATCTCCTTTTGGAGACAACATTCATTCTAAGTTACGGTTTGGCTTAGTGTAATGTACGGTTTTGGTCAGTCATGTAACACACCACCATGGTTTGGCATTACAATGTAAAGCAGAAATGAACAATACTTACTTCAATGAAACACCAAAGAGTGTAGTCTTTATATCAGTGTATTGCACATTCCTTTATGCTGATCAGCAGGAAGTGTCAGGTGATGGTTGAAGCAAATTGGTGTGGACTTGATTAGTGCTCCAGTGGGGAACTGCGGAGGAAAAGGAGGAGTGTAAGTATGATAAAGAACTTGCTGCTATCACTATGACTGGTTTCCTACCTCTCTGAACAAGTGCTGGAGTGCTAGAGATATGATCATAATTGTAAAGAGGATTTATTTTTAAGTAAATGGGGTTGTAAGCCTATTGAAATGACAATAGTGACTTCACAAAGGCTATTATGATGACAGATTGATTGGAAAACACTTTGCAAGTTAACAGTGAGGAATGCATATTACAGGGCAAACATGGAGGAAAAAAACTGTTGCTTCCCCCTCCCCCTCCCCCTCCCCAAAAGCAGATGTACAGCGGCATAAAGGGGGGAGGGGGCAGCGGCAAAAAGGCCTCATGCAAAATCCGTTACAAAAACTTAACAGAGAAATGTTTTGCAAGACAGGACGAGCTGAAGCATTTGTAGAGTGGAGTTTTTATAGTAACAGATCGCTGTGCATAAATGCAAACCAATTACAGAGCACCTAAAAGGCCATCAATTAGAATGGGATAGAGAGACGCAGTGATTGAATATACAGAATGTAACTCCTTTCGAGACGTGACCTGCAGTGATAAATCCCTAGAGAGGAACAGATTTCACAGGCAATCCATTCTGTACCACACTGAACCACCGTATAGGGCCTGCTCTCCAGCTGAATTCTCCCCTTACTTCACAGAGTCACCTACCATCAAACCACCCCGTGGGAAGGATCCCAATTATGTTTCTTACTGTGTTTTTAAATATATGTAATTTAATGCTATGTGTAAACTACCTTGAAAGGATTTGTATTTTATTTTGTTTATTTTATTGCACTTATATCCAGTCTATTTCTCCAAGGAGCTCGAGGCAGCATAGAAGGTTCTCCCCTTCCTCAATTAATCCCCACAACAATCCTGTGAGGTAGGTTAGGCTGAGAGGCAGTGACTGGCCCAAGGTCATCTAGTGAGCTTCATCGAAACAGAGAATCTTAAGAGTTGGAAGGGACCCAATGGCCATCTAGTCCAACCCCCTGCAATGCAGGAATCTCAGCTAAAGCATCATGGCTGAGTGGGGATTGAACCCTGACTTCCCAGGTCCTAATCTAACACGGCACCACATTGGCTCTCTGAAATGCAGGATATAAATCACTGTAATAAATCAGAATGCTCCTCTGCTCTGCTCAAGCCAACATCTACCCCTCCTTCTCATTCTCTGTTCATGTTTTTTGCCGCCGCCTTCAATTGCAGGTTTTAATTTATGCTATACATAGAAACAGGATGAAGTATCTCTGGAGTGTAGTTCTCACTGGGGCAAACCATTATAGTCATTTGAAAGCACCAACTAGATATAGACGCAGTTCTTAAGCCTCCGTCAAGCCTTTTCAGTGTCAGCAGAGCCATAGGCTCTGTTGGAGATAAAACATATATTTCAAGTTTTAGGTGCCAACACCACATTTTAAGCTGCCACAATTTTTCTTCTGGATGTGAGCCCATTGCAGGACTTGAGCGACTATTTCGACTCCTCGGAGACCAGTTTCACTGCCTGCACTATCCTAGTGAAGGATAGCAAGTAGTAGGGCTAGAAAAGACCTCTGAGTCCTGGAATCCAAGTAAACAATACTGAGGTAGATGGGCCATTAACCTAGTTCAATATAAGGCACTAGGTGCATAGCTGTCAAGTGTCCCTTATTTGGCGGGACAGTCCCTTATCCCAGCGCCATGTCCCGCTGCTGTCCCTTATTGATGAGGCTTTGTTTGGCTGCTGGCTGGGCTTTCTGCCTTTGGCTCGGAAGGGCTCAGACGTTGAACATACCTGTGTCCGCCTGGAAAATCCCTTATTTTGGCTGCTGATCCCTTATTTTCGAGGCTGGTGGTACCCTTATTTTCAAATCTGTAAGTTGACAGCTATGACTAGGTGGCCAGATGAAAAAGACTGCAGGACGCCTATAACTTTCATAATTAGAGAGGGAATTTCTGCAGGCACAGATTCCCCACCATTGCACGACGAAGCTGCACTTGTAGAAATCCCCTCCTTTGCAGTATGGATATGAAAATACTCAGTCTACCTAAAGGGGGTTGTTGTAAGGATTCAAGACATAACGTGATACAGTTTAAATACTCCCCCACCCAAAAGAACCCCATGCAAATTCTAAGTATTACTATGCTGTGCTTAATTTATTGTGCAAAGTTTATTGCTAACTGCTTATCTTTCCTATAGCTGCCAGTCCCCGAAGTGAAGTTAATTCCCTATTTTTATACAAAGAAATCCAACCCAATATTCAAACTGCAAAGATGCATAATACATGGCAGTAAATCAATGTAGACAAGATCCCTAGCTGATGTAAATAAGATATATATTTTTAAACAAAAAATGCACCTAGGGAGGGATATGGCCTTATTTTACTAACATCTTATTGGGTACTTCAGACTATATTTTGCTTTGTTTGGGAAAGAGTACATTTCTTGTCAAGAGTTATCTGTGCTCTAAGGTAACATTGATGAGTTTAGCACTTCAGGCTTAGCTCTGAGCAAGCCAAGGTTGGATGTAATTTATTTCAAGGCCAAAAGGGAATGCAAATGAATGCAGAGAGAAAGATCCCTCTGATCCCCAGGTGAATTTTAAGATGGCTGATTTGTCTGTTCAAATTCTATTGTTGTTCTAGATTCCACTGCATTTATGAGCATGCTCAGAATTGCTCTAATTTGCAGGACTAAAGTATATAATTACACACATATACATGTGCAGTGCACACACATAAACACACAGCCCTCAACTTGATTCCATTTCTGTTTAGCAGCTGTGGAAGGCAACATAGGTTGCCCAGTTCAGTAAAGCTCCTGTGATGCAAACTACAGTATTTTAAATTGATGCAAAATAGTCAGCAAAATATCAGTGTAATACTGGTTGTGTGCCCTACCACAACCATATATTTGTGGCTTCCAGAAACATAGGTACAGTGGTACCTCAGGTTAAGTACTTAATTCATTACGGAGGTGTGTTCTTAACCTGAAACTGTTCTTAACGTGAAGCACCACTTTAGCTAATGGGACCTCCTGCCGCTGGAGCCCGATTTCTGTTCTCATCCTGAAGCAAAGTTCTTAACCTGAAGCACTATTTCTGGGTTAGTGGAGTCTGTAACCTGAAGCGTATGTAACCCGAGGTACCACTGTAAAAGTATTTACACTCTACCGTTGTGTCAGTTACTCATGGTATGGTATGTTCTCAAATTATAGTACCACACTTCGGTACTTTCTGCTCCCACACATCATTTGGATCAGAATTCAAAAGCCAAGACTTCCCCCTGCTCTTGTGAACTTGCCTTTCACACATCAGGCTGTGGGGAAAGGTTGTAGAGAACCAAACCCTTTCCTCGGCTGCTTGTTTAGTTTTTGTTGCGTTCAGGCACAGAAGGATTTGGGGAGCAGGTCTCTACAGAGGAAGGGCAGTGTTGGTACCTATGGTGACAGATTAGAAGCCCATCCATCACTCTTCAAACTTCTACAACTGAAACCCATGAGGCAAATTTAGGCTGCTTACACACAACATATTCTACATTCAATGCAAGCTTAGAGCTTGGTCCGTCCCGTCCCCACAGCACCTAGTCCACAAACATTCAGGACGTACTTCGTATTTTATGTCCCTGAAAAGAGCTTTTTCACAAACTAGTTTCATTCCAAAAATAAAAGATCCGTGCACATTGATTCTGCGTTACCCCCACTCACAGTGGGTTCATTTGAAAACAGACGGAGACAGTCACAGCAATGGGGAGGGCAGGGTGCCCACATCTGCCCAGTGATGCTGTGGGTGGGCATATATCAAGACTGCAATACCACTTCCTTGTTCATTCACCCGGGGCATGTGCAGGCAGCAAAAAGTGTGAATAAACCTAATTCAAGGGGTGGGGTGTTTCAAATGTGTAGCAAGTACAGTAACCACACTCATCCTTGTGGATGGCAGGATCTACAATAGAATCAATCTAGACTGAAAGCAGCAGGCTGAGGATAAGCATGAATGGTTCTGGATTGAGAAAAGCTACATTTTTGTGCTACAAACAGGTTTGTGCGTACACAGCCACCAAATTCTGCTCCCCCTGCTGTCTCTGTGCCTTTACCCTAAGCCTGAACAAATCAGTCAGGTATTCTAAGGAACCTGGTGTTTTTGCAAGAACGCTAAGGAATATTCAGTTTTGTGTTATTCACACCTCATAATTTTGAAGTGTCTTTATTATTTTGAATATTTGCTCAGTTGTTTGTTTGTTCTGAAATAAAGAGAGCTTGATTCCAAGTAATGTATTTAAGACTATGGGGAAAGGACAAAAACAGTTTTGGACTTACCCTATGGATTCAAAAGGCAGTAGATTGATGTTGGCTGCACACTGATTTTTTACCATTCTCTCAGGAGCATCCCTTGGGATGCTAAACACTCAATAGGTTTGCTGTGTCAGGGCACTATGGTTAATGGGGAAATTTTGCACCTTTGACTCCCTTTTAATCATCAGATACAGTGAAAGAGTTCTTCTCTTGATGCTTATTGAAGCTCCAATTTTATCTTTCATGATTAAATCATGAAATTGGACAAAAATGTTTAAATTAACTGAAAAAGAGATTTGTGAAAAGATCCAGATTTCTTTAAAGAATTGAGGAATCGTCCCCGGGGGTGGGGGGGAGATGCATTTCAAATGTTTCTTGTTTTTTCATTTCACATTTCAGATGTGAGCTTTTGAGAATAGGGAATTTAGAATTTGTTATCAGCCCTGAAGCCATAGAATTACACGGATTATGAATCACAATAACTGCGAAAGGGATTGAGACAGAGCATAGATTGAGTGTTGTGATTTTCTAAAGCCATATTTGCTAGGGATAAATTGCACATAGGGAACATGCAAATTCCACAGCAATCTATATGCAAGGGGTGGGTCAGGTATGGGAGAAAAAGAGACAAGGAACCTGGAAGGACACAGAGGAAAAAGAAGAAAAGATTTCAACAGAAACAGCTGTGGACTCAAGGCAATCATGACTACATTTCAGGAGCATTTCTAAATTGGTTTGGTTCACGTGTAACGCTAAGCCAAAGCATGGCTTATCAAGAATGGGCAAACAAATGGGTTCCCAGCATGAAGATCATGGCCACTGCACTCCTTCCCAGGTCCTGCTGCTGCCATGCTACCCAGGGCTAAGCCATTGTTTGCCTTAGTATTACATCTGATCCCTTGCTCTGTGTTTGTCGCCCCAAAGCACAAATAATAAACCAAGAACAAACCTTAGTTATCACTTATAGTTTTCCTGGACCATGACAAACCATGAGAACTGATTTGTTCATAATGCTAAGCCAAACCAAGGCTTAGCCCTGGGTAGCATGACAACAGCAGAACTGGGAATGGGGTGGCAGCAGTTACAATCTACATTCTGGGAACCCAAGGTTGGTTTGTTCCCATTAAGACATGGTTTGGCTTAGCATTATGTGTGAAGTGGGTCATCATCTTATTTTGTGGGCAAATAATCAAGTTATAAGCTGTCACATAAAATAATTATGAATTGTAGGAGTGACTCATTAAAAGGCGCATCTTCCTAGCTTCATCCAAAACACAAGACCGTGTTACAGAACTACTCTTTCATCATGTCAACGAGCCCATCTTAGACCACAGGCTGGGCAAAAGTGGGTCACTAATAATGCAGTCCTATTCATATTTACTTAAGAGAAAGCCTGACTGAACAAAGTGAACCTCATTCCTGAGAAAGCATGCTTGGGCTCAGGCTACAAACCTGCCTTTTGCCTAAAATTAAAATTTCAAATGTCATGCATTTGGAAAAATTCTTTAAAGTCAGTTTGGATAAACGAGGAGGGGAAAGGTGCAGTTTTGAATATGGCCAGTGAGTGAAAAAGAAACGATTTAGTTTGGGGCTAGAAAGCAGCAGCTGTGGCAAACTTTCAGAGTGTGCTGCTGTTGGGGGATTGATGCTGCCTTGTGATTAAACACTGCTTACGTTCCTCTGCTCTGTCTGTACACCTGTGCATAAACATATAGACCAGGAGACATGTGAAGTATTGGGCAGTTTCTGCCTGCCAGGCAACTGACCCTGTGAAGCTTCCTCTAAACCCCCTAACATATGAAGCATGAAATGACTTGTCATAGATCAATGACTCAGGTGAACTGGGGAGGGAATCCTTTTCAAATGTGTGTATGCCATAAAACTGGCAAGCAGATCTGATACCTCAGAAGACAGGAATAAAATTCAAAATGACTCTGGGAGAATAGAAAACTAGGGTGAAACAAAGGGCTCATCCACATTTCTTTGTTCCCCATTTCTAGGCACTGTCCAGGGGTGAGCAGTTTTATTTATTTTTTGGCCCAGCGCTTTCCCCAGGAAAACCCGTGTTTTACCACTGAATTGGAGCAAATGGCAATCGGGTTTTTGCAGATTACTGCTGGTTCCAATTCAGCAGTAAAATGAGGGGTTTCCTGGAGGAAATGCAGGAACAACAAAATGAACATTCAGACATAGACCTGGAAAACCCCAGACCCTCAAAATGTCCCTATTTTCCAAGGACAGTCCCAGATTTACAGAAGCCGTCCCGGTTTCTGATTTGATCCAGGAATGCCCCACTTTTCCTTGTTGTTGTTGTTTAGTCGTTTAGTCGCGTCTGATTCTTCGTGACCCCATGGACCAGAGCACCCCATGGACCAGAGCACCCCATGGACCAGAGCACGCTTTTCCTTACGACATCCCTATTTTCGTCGGAGAAACGTTGGAGGGTATGAAACCCAGAACTGTGCTTAGAAAGCATGGAGCAAAAGAACTGTGAGTATGGATGAGGACAAAATGAAAGTCAGCAGAGACAAACACAAAATTCTGGAGGGGAGGGGGGAAATCAAATGCACAGGTTTAGTTAGGATGATTCCTGGCTTGGCAGCAGTACAGGTGAGAAGGATCTAGGGATTGTAGTCAGTTAGTTTTAACTCTGAGCATGGCTAATACTGGATACAACCAACCATGTCAAGTTCTGACTGCCACACTTGAAAAAAAGAATTAGAAAAACTGGAACAGATTCAGTCGAGGGTACAACAAAGTTGGTCAGGGATATGGAAAGCAAGTCTTACAAGGAAAGACTGAATCATGTTATGTTTAGCTGGGAGAAGAATGAGGAGAGGCACGGCAGCTCTTCTTCCTCCAGTAAGCAGGACTAGATAAAATAGTTGTACATCAGGAGAAACTTAGGCTGAAGACAAGGCAGCATTATAAAATAGGCACAAGGGCAAATGTGTCTGGTGAGTGTTCTGCAGACAGGGCCCCATAGTGAGAGAGGAAATTATGTGTATTCTGGAATGTTCTGTTAGTAAAGCAGTTGAACAATGCATTAATTACATATGACGTATAATTGTGTACCAGTTTAAAAGCTACCCCAGCTTTAAAAGCTAATAAATCATCATCTTGATCTCACAGCAAGAATAATCACTGGGTGTTTATTCAAGACTACACATGAATCACAATCACAAGGCCTTTTATATATAATTGGGGTGCTTTTATATGTTACATCCTGACTAGAGCGTTTTAGGTCACAGTCCTCAATAGGACTTTTGAGTATAGGATGTTTTGACTGTATTGTTATTCCTGTTCGTGTTCTGTTGTTGTGAGCTGCCTTGGAATGATGATTTATGATGAGAGGCAGGAGGAGGAGGAATACATCACTAAAATAAGTAACTACAAATAAAGGTGTATAAAGGAGTTTTTCTTTGAATGATTTTAGTATTTTATATTTATGTTGGTTTTGCAATTAATAAATCAATGGCAATAATAGTAATAATAGAAACAACAGCCTCTCCAAAAGGGAGAGAACTTGATGCTAGCATCCAATACCAAGATGAAGGTCTAGCAGGCTTGCATGTTGAGCATGCTGCTTTATGAAGTGAGTCGTGGGCAACTTACAACCAGCAGGAGCAATGTCTCAACGCCTTCCATGTACACTGTGTCAGGAAGATTTTGGGCCGGACAGTCTCAAACAAAAATGAGCTCTCTCAAACCCCCACTCCTGTCTCAGCAACACCTATGTTGGCTTGGTCATGTCCACAGAAGATGGTAGGATCCCCAAGGACATGCTCCACGGGGAGTTGGCTTCAGGTACCAGGCCTTGTTGGGAGACTAGCTCTGTGTTACGAAGTCTGAAAACACGACATGGAAGACTTGGCAACACCAACCCTTCTTCTGGGAGTCCCTTGCAGATGACCGCAGTGCCTGGAGACAGCCAGTCAGGTCATGCATCCATAGCAGTGACCAGAGGAATGACGGCTGGGAGTACAGAGAGAAGAAACACCACGTGCATCTGCAGAAGTATAATCAGATGCTTTCATCTTCCCCACTGCAACGTGTCTCTCTCACATCAGTCTCTACAGCCACGAGCAGGAGCTGCAACTCCTCTTCCATCGTCTGCTAAGACAGAGGGATGCTAACAGGTAAGGTGAACTGGTCTTCCTAACCAGCAGAATTAACAAACGACCGTTCTTAGAATCATTTTGGAGCAGTTAAAGTGCTGTAAAACGGATTGTGCAGACGTGGCCTTAAGTTCCCAGCACTTTATTGTGCCTAGCTCAGTTGGTAGAGCATGAGACTTAATCCCAGGGATGTGGGGTTTGAGTCCCACGTTGGACAAAATGTTTCCTGGTGTTGTTAAGAAAAAACTGCTCCTTTTTTCCCTTATGGGGTATCCAAGAGCCCGCATAGAGTCCTTACGTAGGTTCTCTATCGGTAGGAGAAAATAACAGAGGCCAACCAGAGAATATTAAGAAGCAAAGCAGCTAGTAAGCATGATCTTTATTAAATTGTTGTAACAGGGTTCCCCACTCAGGGAGGGAGAGGAACCTAGAACAATGGTGTGCAATCTCTTTATATAGACATTTGAAAATTGCCTCCCCTGTAGCTCAAGACCACCCCCCAAAACATCATACATACATCACTGAAGGGGCAGTCTACAGCAGAAAACCTGTCTGCCAGGACACCTAATAATGGCCACTGATTGCTTTTACCTGGGCATCCTGGCCACTCTCTTGTGATGGTAAATACTGTTCCTGATCCAGGTCACAGGCTCACCCTGTTCATACACAGACACATCCTTAAGACAGGATTTGTGAGCAAAGAGATAATGGGGAGGCTTTCCTATTTCCTTCCTCCTTGCAGACAGACATTTGAGGTCAATTTGGGAGAGTCAAAATGGTTTCAGGATTGTTCTCCTGTACTATTTCAGATACGTAGTTTATATATTGGAACTCCTATAACAATGCGTGGAAGGGGGTTCTGCTAGATGACCCCTTCCAACTCTACAATGCTATGGTTCTACTCTGCGCGGCAGGCTTATAGAGAGCAGAGGCATCTTGAAGTGATTTAGGTGCAGTGTGTGGACGCGGCCCGACTGGCCCACATCCTTCCAACGGCTCAGCTCCTTTGTAACACCTGCGCGCGTGCGTAGCTGGGAGAGGCTCCGACCGCAGCGCGCCTGAGGCTGAGGCAGCAGCCTCACAATGCCTAATTATGTGGCTGAGGAGCGTCACGCCGCCGCTGCCGGCCTCCCCGCCTCAGGGGAGAGGAGTCCTCGGACTACGTAGCCGCCCGACGACGCTCCCTCGGCGCCAACGGTGGCGGCTAAAGGTCGGGACTGAGAGGCGGGAAGCAGGGCGGGCAAAGGAGGCGCGCGCCTGCGCGGCCGCGAGAACACCGCTCTGCGCGCGCGATGCCTGCCGGGAAACGTGCAGCCGCAGGCCGGATCCGAGGCTCCTCCTCCTCCACTCCCATCTCCATGGTAACCGCTCGCCTCTTCCGCCTCGCCGTGGAGGCGCTTCACGTGACCTGCTCTCTTCCCACCCCCGAAGCTGGGGAAGTCACGTGATGTTTGGATTATTATTTTTTTTGCTTCTTCCAACCTGAGCAAAGCTGTTTCCGGGTCAATACAGGACGAGGCGGCTGGACGGGTAGCCTAAAGCGGTTGGGGTCCCGGTGAGGAAGAGGGGGAGGGGGGGACGGTGCAATGGTGTCAGTCAGGAGTGGGGTAGGGGGGGTATTGGAGAATGTCACCCACACCCCTACCAACTTCCCGTCAGGGCAGGCAGGAAGGCCCGACACGGAGAGGCAGGGGTTAAAAACCTAAATGGAAGAGGTTGCTGAGGTGCGAGGAGCCTCCATGTTCAGAGGCAGTCTACCTCTAAGCATTGGGGGGGGGGGCCGGCCGGTCACCTTTGTCCCTTGCTTTGGAGTCCCCCCTTCCCCGGGGCATTTGGCGTGCCAACTGTTGTCAAGCAGCGGGGGGAGGGGTTGCGTGTTGCCTGAAATAGTTAGAGGTAATCTTCCTCTGAAGTACTTAGATGTAGTAGTCAAACGAGAAGCGTGAGGGGGGCGGTGCTGCCTTCCTGGAATGATCAGGCTGGTTGGAACAAGATGCTGGAACAACATACAGTATTTAAGTAAGATGGTACCTGACTGGTTGATTTCAGAAACAGGATATTGAACTAGGCGGACATTTGGCCGGATCCAGCAGCGCCCCTAGGATTTTAAGAGCAGGAACGGTTGGGTGGCTAGGGTGACTAGATGTCTTTAGGGACAAACCTTCTGCCGTAGAACAACAACAAGAAAGCGATGTGGGTTTGCAAAAGTTGTAAGGCTATAGCATCGGGGCAGCTGAGGACCACAGTGACAGAAAAAGCACTGTGGATCAGAGTGAGCTGATGATGGCACAGTGCTGAGGCTGGTGGGGCAAACTTCCACTGGCAAAAATTGCTTCTGTTTGAATTGTAGAGTTGGAAGGGACCCAGAGCGCCATCTGGTCCAAACCCTTGCAATACAGGAATCTCAACTAGAGCATGCATAACAGATGGCCATCTAACCACTGCTTAAAAACCTCCTAGGACAGAGAGTCCAGCACCTCCCGAGGTAGTGTGTTTCACTATCAAGCAGCTCTTACTGTCAGAAAGTTCTTGCTGATGTTTAGCTTGAGATGGTCACAACTTTCTTTTTACAATATGTGTAGCCAAAAAGAACACATTTGCCTTTTGAGAAAGAAGGCAATTCCTCTCTCCCATTTGCACACACCATTGTGCCCAATAGGTAGTTGTGGTAAGCAGAGGTTGAATAGCCATCTGTCATTGATGCTTTAGTTGAGACTCCTGCATGGCAAGGGGTTGGTCTAGATCCCTTAGGATCCCTTCCAATTCTACAGTTCTTTGATTCTCTGATTATTTGGGGGAAGACTTAAACTTGACGCTTTTGGCACTGGCATAGCTTGATTATGTTAGGGGTTTTTTAAGGCTAAAACACTCTGCTATTCATTAGTTTTGTCAATTTTGAGGTTTGGAGAGGGCTGGTTATGAGATTACTTATTGTTGATCTATTGACTCACAAAAGCCGTTTCAGATTACAGGCTGATATTCCTGCTCTTTGCACAGCATAGACTTTAGATTTAAAAATGGCGACTCGTTCAAGGACACACATTGCATGTCCTTGGCTGATTTTAAAAAAAGGTCTTCTAGGAGTGAAGTTGGTTTTTTGTTTTGTTTTTTAGTATTTGTTCTTAAACCTTAGTGCATAACTAGCAAATTAGAAGGACCGTGGTGCTTTAGGTATTAATCATTTAAATATGTGTTTCTGCATTTCTAGTAGTTATATGGCTGTCATTATCCATTCCATCACAGAGCAAACAAATGGTGCATGTTTAGTTACAATCCAGCTTTTAGGAGTATGCTTCAGCTGTAATGGAATTTACTGAAAAAGTAATTTAAAACGCATTACTTCCAAATATGAGAGGTGCTATCAGGAAGTCTGCACCTTTCTCTTCAGGAAAAAGGAACATAAAAGTTTTCCCAGCTGCATCCGTCGACGGTCCACCTTCCTAGTCAAGCATTCTGTTTCTAACCCCGGGCTCTTTACTGCTTTTTCCTAGTGTCTGGGTGTTAGGGTAGGGGCAGTACCACCAGTGGAGGACACATGGTGCTCCTCCTGGGTTAGTTTGTCTACCTTTGGTCCCTACCCTGCACTCAGCTCTCACCTGTGGCTCCTAGAAGCTGTCAGCACACTCCAGGGACTGCTTCCACTGGCCGGCTAAACCAGAGGAGGGTTAGCCGATGGGTCTCAAACCCTTGGTGAGTTAGGGACTTCCCCCTTCATAGCGGTTTGAGTGGATGAGACCAAGAGTGGGTCCATTGATCAAGAAGGCAGTTTCTGCATGTGCTGTAGAGGGAAGTGAGGAGCGGATGGGGTTCGTCAACCTGGGAAAGTAGCCCCTGTAGGAGAAGGAAGACTGATCCTAAACCTCTGCTGCCTTGCAGGTCGTATTTGGGAGATGAAAAGACTTAAGGTATAAACCCTACACAAATCCAGAGTGGAATCCCTAAGACGGTTGAATGGCACCATATGTCTACCTAGCCCAGCATTGCCTATGCCAACATATGACTGACTTGTTGTATGGAAACTTCCGATGAAAAGGAAACATAAGTACAAGACTGAAAATAACTTTTTTTGCACAGCTAGCAGCTTCCTCTGTTCAGTAATCAATACCATCCTCCATTTCAGTTACTAAGCTTCACAAAAAAGTTCCAAGGAAAGCAGAGCAATGCATTTGGCCCCAGCTTGGCTGCAGGAGTTGTCGGAAGGCGGCGTACAACACACCATCCAACTGGCTTAGGAACTCTGCTCTGGATTTGTGTAGGGTTTACTCCTTTTTTTTCTGAAGATGTCGTGCAAAGCAATGGAGGTTTAGGATCAGAGTTTTCCGTCTACCTTCTAAGGTTGATAAGCCCTATCTGCTCCTGTTCCCTCCACAGCATGTGCAAAAACTGCCTTTTTTATCGTTGGTCAAGAGATTATTGATCTTGTCTGCTCAATCACCAGAGCTTGTCTTTGCATGCAGGGAAAGTTCCTAACTCACCAAGGGTTTGAAACCCATTGGCTACCCTCACCTAGTTTAGCCAGCCAGTCAAAGTCATTTCCCGGGGTGTGGCTGCTGAAACATGCTGACAGCTTCTAGAAGCCACAGGTGAGAGCTGAGTGCAGGGTGGGGACCAAAAGTGGATAAACAGCCCCAGAAGAAGCACAATGTGTCCCCAACCAGATGTACGACCCCTTCCCTAATACACCATACATACCTTGGAAGGTGTATTGTAGCTAAATAATGCAATAAGGTACTTCTGCTCATGGTATATACTTTAGCAATATGATAAACCTTTTGGTATATTTGTAGTATGTAATAGATAAGTCATAATGGAAGATTTTCCAAAGAATCCACTTATTGGGAGTAATAGCTCAGCATTTAGGGCGTGTCTTTTTCTTGTAGTTTAGAGCTTCTGACTGAGGACATTTTATTTTTTTCAGTTGAATCCTGACTTTTGGGAAAGAGGAACATGGGTTTCTAATACCATGAAAATCTCCTCAGTAGTGTTATAGTGTCCTTCAGAAAAACTGAAGAAATAATTTGTTTCTGATTGACTTTTTCATTTGCATTCTCCATCTTTAAAGCTGAGGCCTGCCTCTTTAATAATTTCTGCTTCTCAGATTGCAAGTGGCTTTAAGTTTGCTTCTTTTCAGGGGGGAAAGTACACTCGGATAAAAGGTTACTCAGCTCCCATGTATGGATTTATTGTCACTTTAGTTTTTGTGATAAAATTACTCCAGTAAGCCTGATGATTTGTACAATATACCTTTCTAAATCTCAGAAGCGGCAGCTGGTGTTCGACCTATAGAACCCTTTCACTTTTAATAATTCCTCCGTAAAGTTTCTTGATTTTTATTTCTGTGCTCTTTTCACTAAAACAGGCTGCAGTAAATTCCTGTGCGTATGTAGAATACTGGCTTATTAGAGGAGAAACGTTTGAGTTTCAAGAACATTTTGTTTGATGTTGTAGTGTGTGGTAAAGGTAAAGGGACCCCGGACCATTAGGTCCAGTTGTGGCCGACTCTGGGGTTGCGGCGCTCATCTCGCTTTATTGACCGAGGGAGCCGGCGTACAGCTTCCGGGTCATGTGGCCAGCATGACTAAGCCGCTTCTGGCGAACCAGAGCAGCGCACGGAAACGCCGTTTACCTTCCCGCGCAAGCAGTACCTATTTATCTACTTGCGCTTTGACATGCTTTCGAACTGCTAGGTTGGCAGGAGCTGGGTCTGAGCAACGGGAGCTCACCCCGTCGCGGGGATTCAAACTGCCGACCTTTTTATCGGCAAGTCCTAGGCTCTGTGGTTTAACCCACAGCGCTACCCACGTCCCATAGTGTGTGGTAGGCCGCTGCTAATATTTTTTTATACCAGAAAAAATGCAATTGGGATATGACCTATCCACCATTCTGCTGGAAGAACTTCCTAATTTGGGGCTATCAAATATAAGCACCAAGGAATCCTTACCAAGGCTACATCATTGGTAAGGAAAGGAGGCCTTTAATAGGAAAGCAGGCTAAACCAACACTTGGCAGTGATAGCATAGTAGTGTTCTCTGCTTAAGAGTCCTGCTGGGTCAGGCCAAAAGCTCATGTAGTTCAGCATCCTGTTTTCCAAGTTGGCTAACCAGATGCATCCAGGAAGTCAACAGGCATGGCTTGAAGGCTGTTTTCTTGCTGATAGCCCCTGCAGCACAATACTGGTGACACTCTTATCTTCCATGAATTTCACTTAAGCTAGTGCCCATTGCTTCTTCCAAGCAGCATTCAAAATTCACCAGGTGTATTTTGCACTTGACTATGGCCACTTGCAACCAAGTGAAGATGCCTGGGCACCAGGATGGCTCCTGACATCTCCACCTTCTGGAGACGCATTCCTGGGGATCCTTGGATCTTGACTGTTTTCACACACACTAACAGCACATCTTGTAGAATTCTACCTGTTATATTCTATCTGCACAATCAGAATGAATTTCAGGAACCAAAAAGTCCTATTGCAAAATATGATTTTTGATCTGTCAGGCCTAGATTATATATCTTAAGGTTCTAACACTGCTTCCAAGAAGTGTATGGCTGGCTTCTTTGGAAAACAGAAACCTAGATCAAATGAACCTTAGTTTGATCCAGAAAGGCTACTATTATGGGTTGTATCCAATGCAGTGCTATTTTAAAGTCACTTAGCAGTATATTTGTCATCATTGGTGAAAGGTTTTGTGCCAGAGGAATGTTGTGCAATCTGTAATTCTTGCATTGGATTCCTCTTGCTTAAGGGCCCTTGTGCTGGCAGGCAGAGAACACTGGATACAGCCTTGTGCTTTTAGAAGAGAGAATCAAATTGTTCGGTTTTTTCTCAAAGCAAATAATGTTGCTTACAGTCTTCCTTTTCTCATCCACCTTTCACCCCCTCCCCAAAAAAACCCCTTTGCAGTGAAATACATGGACATGTGATGTTTCTCCTCTGAAAACATGGAGTGGGTTCTCCTGAATGCCATCTGCTGAGATTCACATCTGTTAATTTAGGGAGAGCTGATGCTGAGACCGGTAAGTAACCCCTTGAAATAGGCTTATAGTGTATTCTGCTTGGTTAGTCCTAAGGTGTTCTCATTTATGTGTCTTTTTGACTACTGTGGTTCATAATTTTAAAATATGCACACAACCCCAAAGGGAACCTCCTGTTCAAAGGATCAGGTAACACGTTATGTAAACATTCTCTGCCTAGGTGGGCAAGTAACCTAACCAGGTAAAAAGGAGCTTCCCAGGTTTCATCCCTGAGCGAGGCTGATGGGAACGTACAGCAGTGAGTCAGTTGATAACCTTTGTTGAATGGGTTTGTTTGGCTCACAGGCAGGGGCCAACAGATCTTTGATTAGCCAGAACCTGTGGTTGCCAGGATCCTTCCTTTCCTCCAGTGCCGCAGCAAGCAGAGTCTTATATCTAGCATCATACAGAGTTTCAGGACACCTCTGGAGTACAGCATAATCTTAAGAGGACATCTCTCAGCCAGCTCCAAACTTTGAAGGGGGCTTGAGTGTATCTGTCTGCTGCATTCTTGAACTGCTTGGAACGCCTCCCAAGCACTTCCCAGAGGTGAGGGAGACACTTGCCAGCACGCGTGTGTTTGTGCACCTGTGACCGCTTGTCATTTATATCTCACATTTCCTTTATTTCTTACAGTACGCAGCTGGGGGAATTCCTGACAGCCAATCCCAAACAGACAGAACGGCTGCTTGCTTGTGTTTTTCCAATTGGTCTCGCTTAAGTAGGAGAATGGATCCTGATATTCGTGCTGCAAAGTGTAATTTGGTTTTGTTTGTGTGTCTCCCACCCCCAAACTCTAGAGTTTCAGGAAGGGACCATGGATCTGCCCAGTGGGAGAAGTTTCATGCAAGTTCTCTGTGAGAAATACAGCCCCGAAAACTTCCCGTACCGTCGTGGTCCTGGAATGGGCGTTCATGTCCCAGCTACACCTCAGGGCTCACCTATGAAAGGTACAATTTCTGGCTGCATCTTGACTTATGTCGGAGTGTGTTTCTCTTGTCTGACAGTCCAAGGGACATGGTTGAAAAGTTGTTTGAGATGGGGTTCCTTATTCAATCTTTCCTCCAATTATATGAATGGGGGGAGTGGCTGAAATTAGATCTAGTTTTCTTTCCATAATGCAAACTCCCCTCCCCTCCCCTCCCCTCCCCACCACACACATACACAACATACCATGCAGCGTAATTTTAAAGTGCTGTCAGGTTGATTTGTATCGCAACCATCCCCAAAGGGAGAAGAACGAGGAAATTATTTGGGTGGAAATGATGGTAACTGAGTTTGACAGAAAAGAGCAGAATTAAGTTGAGTCAGTCAAGGACAGAATGCACCATATGTCACTCAAAATGAACCACAATGGAGTCACCTTAACAAAAACTTCCAGGCTAGTCCTCTAAAGTCTTCTTTTGTGGGCCTAGAAATGATAAAAAAGTCACCTTATCCATGAACCTATTCCATCTTCTAAGATGCTGAAATAATACTGTATATGTTGCAGCAGATTGCCTGTCTCTTATTTGATGTGCAGCCCTCAAAATGCCCTCTGCTCAACAGCTCCCAAAATGCACAGTTGATCTTACACTTGCCCTGTTCACATTCTTACCTATTATGTTGTTGTTCACATAGAAGCACTTTAACATACAGGGAGGTAAGAGCTTACTACATAATTCCATCTTTGATGTTGCCATCGAGCGTATTCAGCAAACAGTCTTTTTGAATGTTCTTGCTGATTTCCCCTCTTCAGTGGTTGTCATAATTCACCGTCTCTGACATCTTAAATGGGGTTTGGGATCCTGTTCAAAATAGCCACCTGGTTGCATAATACAATTTTTGCGTGTATTGGACTCATGATGAATTCATCATGTCGCAAAAGCTGGATCCTGAGCTGGGGTATGTGATCAGGTTGTCTCAGGTTTGGGACTATTATACTCAGTCTTCAGAAGTACACATGTCATGATTTGCACCAAAATCAAAATTTATTTATTTATTTAAAAGCATTTATATACTGCTTAGTATTTCAAAAATATCGTTAAGTGGTTACAGTCTGAAAAACAGGAAAATATATCATTAAAACAGAAACACAACCTAAAAACGGGAGAACAGCAAAATGAAAAGCACATGAGAACAAATTTGGACGATTCAAACAAATAAGCCTCATAAAAAAATGCCTATTTACAGAGTGGCATCCAACATAGTCTTACTCAGAGAACTATTGAAATCAATTATTTTGTTATTATTATTTATATACAGTGGTACCTCGCAAGACGAATGCCTCACAAGACAAAAAACTCGCTAGACGAAAGGGTTTTTTGTTTTTTGAGCTGCTTCGCAAGACGGAAACGTCTTGCAAGTTTGTTTCCTTTTTCTTAACACCGTTAATACAGTTGCGACTTCAAGGAGCAACTCATAGAACGCGGTTTGGTAGCCTTTTTTGAGGTTTTTAAAGACTTTGGTGATTTTTGAAGCTTTTCCAAAACTTTCCCGACACCGTGCTTCGCAAGACGAAAAAAATCGCAAGACGACAAAACTCGCGGAACGAATTAATTTCGTCTTGCGAGGCACCACTGTACCGCCCTATACCCACAGGTCTCAGGGTGGTTCACAGAATGAAATCAGAATATAAAACCACAAAATACATAATCAAAATAAAAACAACAACAAGACCCCCCCAACACACTATAAAAGGGCATAGGATGTCAATCAAATCAACCAAAGGCCTGGTTAAAAAGGAATGTTTTTGCTGGCGCTTAAAGGTGCATAAATGAAGGTGCCAGGCGAACTTCCCTGGGGAGAGCATTCCACTTCAAGGGACTGAAGTCAGGCATGACTAAAACTCATTGGTTTCAATGGGTCCACTCTGCCCTAGATAGCAACCACAGATTTGGGTTTTGTTTTTTTAATTGTAAGACATCTTCCTTCCACCAAGTGAGAGCTGAGGCAATTCATGGCATGTCAATAAAGTATCATGAAAGCAGCTCCTGATAAAAAAAAATAATAACTGACCCATATACACATATGAATGGCAATCAGGATGAATTTTTGGTGTACCCTTACTGGGAATTCCAGATGCTGAACCAGATGTGATTTTGCAGTCCTTGACATGGGGACATTCTGAATAAAGTAGTGGTCTTCAACTTTTTCATGTCTGGTGACCACCGTTAATCTTAACCTACATATGCAACCCAGTTAATTCTTAATTGTAGTTATTGGCTACATCTGTCTTTCCCCCCTTCTCTCTCTCCTCCTCCTCATTCCAGAACTTAGAAATGGTGCCATCAGTATGAGCAGCCTTAGCTCTGAGCAGAACCCAGTTTTGGGTCATCAGTCATCTTTTTTTGAAGGCCAGTGAACTAAGTGACATTGGGACAGTCTCAGTGTTATTTTTACCGATGGCTGTCTATAAAATGTCTGCAGGGAAGAAAAGCACCTGAAGGTCTGAATCTTTGTAGCAAGTGAATTATCACATATAGTTGACATAAACCAGCCTGACGAGGCAAAATTGCTTATGAATGTGATGCATTGCCCATTGCTTCATTGAGCAGTTTTTTTCACCAGTTATTGTGTGATCTGACTCAGTTTCCCCCAGTTGTACAGACGATTCTTTTCATCTGCTGAAATGAGACCACCCCACAAATTAATGCACTGTCATTCCTGCCTTTCCAGATCGTCTCAACCTCCCAAGTGTGCTGGTGTTGAACAGCTGTGGAATAACCTGTGCAGGGGATGAGAATGAGATCGCTGCCTTCTGTGCTCATGTGTCCGAACTGGATCTGTCTGACAATAAACTAGAAGACTGGCATGAGGTAGAGGAGATTGTTTGAACAGTTACACGGACAGCTGCTTTTGCTGCAGGCAGATTTGGCTGCTCCAGGTGGATTCCAACTCACATTTGGAAATGCCAGCTCAGCTTTATTCTGATGGACCCAAAGCTTGTTAATCTGGGAGGCTTTTGAACTTCTCCCGCCTTCCATTCTATCTCCCAACTTCCTTGGAGCATGAGCTTCCTCTTCCTGAATCAGTAAGGCCTACTCTAACTTCCATCTCTCAGCTCATGAGTCTCTTTAGGGCACCCATCACCAGTCTACTGCCCTGTGTGGCTCCTGCTAAGCTGCCACAGTTTCACCTACCATATGGGAGATAAAAAGTAAAGGGACCCCTGACCATTAGGTCCAGTCGTGGCCAACTCTGGGGTTGCGGCGCTCATCTCGCTTTATTGGCCGAGGGAGCCGGCATACACCTTCCGGGTCATGTGGCCAGCATGACTTAAGCCCCTTCTGGCCAACCAGAGCAGCGCACGGAAATGCCGTTTACCTTCCCACCGGAGTGGTACCTATTTATCTACTTGCACTTTGACATGCTTTCAAACTGCTAGCTTGGCAGAAGCAGGGACCGAGCAACGGGAGCTCACCCCGTCACGGGGATTCGAACCACCGACCTTCTGATCAGCAAGCCCCAGGCTCTGTGGTTTAACCCACAGCACCACCCACGTTCCTTATATGGGAGATAGTTGCCCTCTAACTTGGTCCCTGTTCAATTTCTCTGGGGTTCCATCTGGCTTGTGAAACATACCTGGCTGTTACCAGCATACGGAAAGATGGTTTCAAAGAGGTCAATCAACTTCATTAATTCCTTATTAGCAGTATACTTGGACCAGTGGGCAAGAGGGGTTGGAAGCTAACATTGCTGCACCCTCCTATCCAACCTTCTGAAAGCCCTTAATTGTCGCTGTCTTTCCCTACCCCACCCCCAACCCTTGAGAAATTTGAATCATGCCTAGTTGGACCTACGTGGAGTTCTGAATGTGCTGCAGTCAATAGTATGCCAGTCTCGTGGTCATGACGGTCCAGCGGAATGGCCATGTTAGTTTGTTGCAGTGAAAGCAACAAAGATTGCATTCAAACATCAGCACATAATGGCCTGAGATCCCGGGCTCATGTGCTCCATCTTTCCCCTTCCCTCAGACACAAGAGAGGAGATGGTGGCAAAGTGCAGTTTACCATTTTGTCTGGACCTGACAACTTACATCTTTATGCAAAAAAGCAATCAAACTGTGATGTGGGGGCTTGGTTTGTAAGCAAACTATGGTTTGTTCAAACCTTAGTTTCTCAGGTCTGAAAACTCTACTTGTCTTGTAAGAACGTAAGAGCAGCCCTGGTACAAGCCCAGCATCCCACATCACTTCCTACAGTGGTCAACCAGGTATCCCTGGGAAGCCACAAGCCGTACACCAAGGTACCCTCTCCCACAGTTCAGAGCACGATCGTCAAGAGCTCTGATCAGACGACACAAGAGATGTGGGAAGGCAAAGACAGACATGATGGAAGTGGCTCACTGCCACTGTCTTTTCACATCCACCAGACAGTGTGTGCATATTCTAATCCTGGAGACCAGAGGCTGTGGTACATGTGCTCACATAAGTCATTTGGGGGAATGTATATATGTGAGGAGGTGGGCCATTTGCTGCCATGCATGCTATATGTTGGCAAACCTTAGGGGTCACAGCCCTTCAGGGCCTGAAACTTAGGACTGGCAGGGGCCTTTCAAGGGACATTTCCAAGTCTGGCAAGCCAAAAGTCTTCTAACTAGCAATGCCAGCAATTGCATCTTGGACTGAGTTTTCTGCATTGCAGGGGGTTGGACTCGATGACCCTTGGGGTCCCTTCCCACTCTACAGCTTTGTTATTCCATGACTGTTCCATGTGCAGATCAGCTGCTTTGCCATTGAGCTGTGGGTACATTCCACTTGAAATAACACCCTGGTTCTCTGTTGGTTCTAAAACAATCCTGACTACATAGCCTCTGTCATTGATGCCCCAATTGCTTTATCGTATCAGGGCCCACCTACCACGAAAACTTGCCTGGTTGTAGACTTGAGGTTCGTTTCCTATTCTTTGAGCCAGTACTACTAATGACAATTCGTTCAGTTTCGTACCACATCTCTTTATAGCCTATTTTGTTAAATGAGGTTGATTTTGGTTGCAAGAGAGAGTGAAGTAGGTAAGGAAGTTTGTAGCAGCAACTCAAGGTAGGGATGCAAAGCCAGAGACAATATGAGATGGTCCGTTCCCTGAAGGCTGCAGCCTTCTGACCACAGAACTGCTTGATTTTTTTCCAAACTGAAGCCCTAAGAGATCTAGGAATTTGCTTTGTGGAGTGGGGCAGAATGAAAACTCAGAATCTCTGGAATAAAAGTTCTTTCCTGGAAATGGAATTCAGTGCATGCAAGATGGCAGAAAGAATTAATAACCCTTGGTAAAATAGCCCTTTTGACCAATGTTGGCTCTTGAGAGGCGTTTTGTTCCCCCTTTAGCTGCCATTCAAGTAGATTTTATGAAGCCTGCCAGCGATCTGGTTTTTCCCCTTATCACAGTTTTTTTTTTTTTAAAGTGTAATTAAATGAAGCATTGAGGTGAACAAGCAGTTAGCCAATCAATCTAGATCTGCGAATAGCAGCGGTATGAATTACAGATAACTATCTTGAATGCTGTTAGAATTCGTATCATTCAGTCAGTGAGCCGTACTGGGAGTTTGGGTCCCATCCTGACCTGTCGTTATCCCAGCCCCCATGGACAGAATATTTAAGATTTGATTACTGCCTGATATGCTTTTCTTTCTCCTTTTTTCTTCTTCTTTCTCTGCTCAGGTCAGTAAAATTGTGTCAAACGTCCCCCACCTGGAGTTTCTGAACCTGAGCTCCAACCCTCTGAATCTGTCGGTCTTAGAGAGGACGTGTGCTGGGTCTTTTGCCGGCATTCGGAAACTTGTGCTCAACAACAGCAAAGCATCCTGGGAAACGGTCCATACAATACTGCAAGAATTGCCAGAGTAAGCCTGGAGCAGCAAGGGCAGGTGCCCTTTACGGACAGATTGGCGTATCAAACAGCAAGTAACAGAAGTTTGTGCATTGGATCAGAAGCCCCCAGTTCAAAGCCTGTTGCAGCTGTGAAATTCATTTAGGAAAACAGCTATAGGGTTGCTAGTCCTACTTAGAGTAGACCCATTGAAGTTAATGGACATAACTAACCTAGTAGCTCAAAATGTTGTACTAGTCCTCTTGCCCCCATGTAGCTGTGTTAGTCATGACGGCTTGAATTGATTGCAACCTGTTGCTATCAGTCGGGCGAGTGGCTGTTCTGAAGCTTGTCATTGTTAGCAGCCTGTTGCATTTATGATAAATAGTTTGCATGTATACCATATTTTAGAATGTTCAGAGAGCTTTAGCTACATTAATCCCTACAGTAACTCTGTAAGGTAGACCAGGATGCTGAGCTGTTTTAACCTTAGACAAAAGAGGTGGTTAATTTGCAAGCTCATGTAGAGGCGAAGAGTTGAACCAGGACTTCCTAATATAGAAGAAAGTCTTCTTCTCTGCTTCCTACGTAGGGCTGTTCTACACAGTGCCATGTAATAAGGTGGTAGAGTGGATTGAACCACTTTGAAGTGCAGGTAGGAGTCTATGTATATGAATGCACCAAATTCCCTGCAAGTAGCACTTCGGCATAGGCAAAGTGCTGGACTAGAACTTTTCTCTCTGCTGTGCTACCTTTCTGCTTTCAGGGATTTTATTTTTATGTGGTGGTGAGCATTCAGAAGTACTTGTGCTCCGCCTGTAGTCTGAAGTGCTCCAGCTATGTCACCTGAACAGTCCACAACCTCATTCTGCTGTATTTCAAAGGATTTGTGCCACATAAAGATAATGTTATTTCCAATATCGCACTAACTCTGAACTGCCAAGTGCACTGATGCAAAGCCCTGCCCCCCAATCTTGATTTGCAGATGGTGGTGCTCCGGTGTGTGTGTGTGTGTGTGTGTGTGTGTGTATATATATATATATATATGTGTGTGTGTGTGTGTGTGTGTATATATAATTTTATTAGTTTTTTTAACATATCATTTTCAACAGTAATTAAATATACTTTTACATCTTATTCAAATTTTTGACTTCCATCAATCCTGTCTGAAAATTCTCCAATCTAATCTCTCGGTATGCATTTCTTATCTTCCCTATTACATTTCAAACTCATAACCAATATCTCTATCTTTTTCTACTTTGTAACACTTCGTATATTTCTCCTTACAAAACTTCTTGTAGTCCTACTAACATAATTTGTTGATTACAGTTGCTCTTCAAATAATTCATATACTTCTTCCAATCTTCTGTAAATCTCTGGTCCCGCAGGTTTCGAATCCTTTCTGTCATTTTGTCCAATTCTGCATAGTCCATTAATTTCGTCTGCCATTCTTCTTTCGTCAGAATTTCTTCTTGTTTCCATTTCTGGGATAACAATACTCTTGCCGTAGTTGTTGCATATAAAAACAATTTAACATCTTGCCTATTAATGTCCTGACCTATAATACCAAGTAAAAATGCTTCTGGTTTTTTAAAAAATGTATATTTCAACTTATAACTTATTTCTATTTCACTAGAAGCTTTGGACATATAATAACATTTAATTTTTTCTTCTTGCAGCTTGGAGGAACTCTTCCTGTGCCTTAACGACTATAAAACAGTGTCTTGTTCTCCAGTTTGCTGCCACTCTCTCAAGCTGCTCCACATAACTGACAATAATCTCAAAGACTGGACTGAAATCCGAAAGTTGGGGATAATGTTTCCATCACTGGACACACTGGTTCTGGCCAATAACTACCTGACAGCCATTGAAGACTCAGAAGATTCTCTGGCAAGGCTGTTTCCACACTTGCGATCCATCAGTCTGCACAAGTCAGGTGAGGTCCCCAGTGAAACATGCCCTTCTGGATCCAGATTTAAGACTTGCTATAAATCTTTCTAACATCCACACACACTTCAAATCTTGCAATTGAATGTGCTGCCTCTATCAACATGATCTTGTTAATATGGTAATGAGAAGGAAGGAAGCATTGGTCTGTGCCCACATTTAAATTTTATTTTGGTTTTATTGCTGACTCCTAAAATACACCTCATCACTTATTTCTCAGTGGACCAGTGTTCTTCAGCATCTGCCCGTGCAGTTTCCTAAAGCATGAAGTTACTGTACTGTGAAATACTATCTTGTTTACCATTGATGTATTAGCCTAGTTGACTGGCTCTTGATTGGTTTTTTGTGATCATGGACAAGGAGCGATGGGAGAGGGTATTGGGAGATACAAGCTTTTTAGAAAAATGAGGATGGCACATCTCATTAGAATTCAAATTCATTTTTCCCATTCCTCAAGCCCTATGGGTCAGGAGTGGGGCACTCCAGATGTTGCTGAACCACAATTCCCATCAGCCCCAGCAAGCATGGCCGTTGGCCAAAGGATGTTGGGAGTTGTAGTTGTGCAGCATCTGAAGGCAAAAGATTCCCTGTACCTAGTTTAGCTTCTTCTTATATTTTTACTGCTTGTGTGTGTATGAGAGGGTGAGTTGGACACCAAAGGGATTTTCTGCTTGATTCACTAGCATGCCCTTGGTTTGCCTCTGTGACAGGCTAGGTCCATGCATTTGGCAAACTGAGGCAGTCATGAAATACTAGAATCCTGAGAGGGTAGAACAGTCTTCATCACATCAGACTGAGATACGTTTACATGGGTGAACATTCAAAAAATGTTCTGCCACGTCCACCCAAAAATGGAAGTGGTCCAATCCATTGTATTACCTGATTTGACTGCTTCCATAGACTAGGCTTGAGAGTAATTTATAATTCTGATTGCACATGTACTGGTGGAATGTCAACATCTCCTTGTTTTCCCCAGTCGATTTTATGCACAGACACAAGAACATCCAATTACTTTGATTTGCCTTCCTTCCCTGAACACTCCCTTTCTTTAAAGCAGGTCTGCAATGCTGGGGAGACATCGATAAACTCAATTCTTTTCCCAAGCTCGAAGAAGTGAGGTTACTGGGCATTCCTCTCCTTCAGCCATACACCAATGAGGAGCGCAGGAAGCTGGTAATAGCCAGGTCTGCAGATGTTTTTTGTTGTTGTTCTTGGTTGACTCTGAGTTAATGCAGCCAAAATAGTGTGGCCTTTAAAACTTTTGATGCCTCCCTGGGCTCCATTGGGAGGAAGGGCCAGATACAAAATTAATGAATGAATAAAGCAAGCATGAATGGCTCAGATTTTTGAGCAGGTAGAGTGTGGGAGTAGCTGTGGGAAACGGCCTGTATGTGGAGTTGACAACTGTTGAGTCGTATGAGCTCTGAACTCTTTACTCCTGGGGGGAAGATAGAAGCAGGAAATAATATTCTCTTGTGGGTGTTAAATTATTCCACATATTGCGAGGAGCTGCCACCTTGCTTCCAAACATGCCAAAATACCATCCTTGCATCCGAACTGAAGGAACTATGGGGAAATCAGACCAACAGTAAGCTTTCTGAGTCGAAGCTGTTACCTCAGTTTTGGTTAAGTGCATTGCTGAGTACCAGAGGAAGGAAGTTGTCCTGGCTTGGTTGCGGATTGGGCAATGGAATCCTTACTCATCAAAATCTTTTGAGGGGGAGTCCCCATCCATCAACATGCCTTATAGTGTTCTCACTTGTCAAAAGGAGCTTTCTTGAGTGCTAATTATTTTCAAGCGCTCAGCAGGTCTTTTCCCATAAATGCAGTTCTCTGTTCCGAACTCAGCCTCAGTTCTGGGGGACAGTGTTGATCTATAAGCCTTATTCAGGTTCCTGAACTCTTTTGGCTAGCTGTACTCTTTTTAAGAATGTTTGGATTATTGAGAATAAGTCTGATGAAAGAATTATCCCACATTTCCTACAAGCTAGCAACATAGGCTAGGTGCTGCTGAAACGAACTTCAGTGTATGTGTTCTTTGCATAAAATCTGTCATCTTGGCTAAACATGTTCATGGCTAAAACTCTGCACTTGGAACTTAAAATTATATAGCTTTGTTTACATGTTTAAAAGACAAATGCCCCACTTTTCTATCTATTGAAGTAGCTTATGGAAACAATTTTTTTAAAATTATTTCGATTTAAGTATTTCATCTAATCATAAAACAACAACAACAACAACAACAACAACAACAACAATAATAATATAATACTTTATTAAATTTGTATACTTCCCCATACCCACAGGTCTCAGGGCTGTTACAGCATAAAATCGCAATATAAAAACACAAGTTACATTAAAAAAAATAATAACCCCCTTTCCCCAAATGCAAAATCTCAAACAGAAACTAACATTCAGCAATTCCCCATCTTTTTGCATTTGTGGAAGTCTTTTTCTTCCACATTTTTTTTCCACAAATTTCTTTTTCTTCCACAAATTTCTTCCACAAAAACCTTTCCTTTTTGCATTTGTGGAAGTCTTAGGAGTAGACCACTATCAGACGTGACCAAAACATTTGCATCTCTAACTTGCCTTCCTGTCCTTACCTGAGGGTTGACTGCCTTTCTGTTTGAATTCTGCACAGTCGGGAGGCAACACTTAACAAACGCCTTGCGGAACTTACAATACTTTGAGTGCCAGTATTTATTTTTATTTATTTTTTTAAAAAGCTCTTTTGAAATCCTGTCACATATGCATTTATGTTCAAATTTTAACATGTGGTTTCGGATTAAATTCTCTTCGCCAAGGCACCTGCATAATAAAACACATTTCCTTTAAGAGTTCATGTTTTCAATTATCTGGGGAAATCCCATGGGAATGCAATTCTCATCATTTTGCTGTTGTCTGTTAAATTTGGGGGGTATTCTTTTTTCCCTTCTCGAGATGGTAACATTTCCACCTCTTTTGAACATGGCAGGTTACCGTCTATCAATAAGCTGAACGGGAGTGTCATTTTGGAAGGAGAGCGAGAGGACTCTGAGAGGTTTTTTATTCGTTACTACATGGACTTTCCACAAGAGGAAGCCCCTTTCAGGTGAGAACTTCTGATCCCAGAAGTTTTAGAATAGGAAATGAGTTTGTTTAAAGTCCTTGAGTCATGTATGTACCATAGTTCCTAGAAACTATGAGCTGTAAACTGAGATCTCACCTTTGCCACATGCTCATTAGATTCCCTATCTGTCATCAGTGTAGATATAATAATACTGACCTTCTTTTCAAGGGTATTGTTAGGATTGCTGAATCTAAAATGCTAGACAAATGTTAAATTGTATGGTCAAAGTGTGAATATTTTCACCTGTTTATCATTTATACCATATTGTCAGTGTCCCTGGCACCTTACAGTTTTATGTGGGCAGGATGTGTCTGTTAGTTCTGTGTAAGTGATTGATACTCCCACCTCACTAAGCTGAGCCCCTACTGAGAAGTCAGCATCCTCTGGGAATGGGTTCCAGTCCGTCAGTTCGGTGCCAGCACTCAGTGGCTAATCCTCTTGCCATCTGGTGTTTAAGCGCCCTTGAGCTCCAGAGACGTATGTGCCCAAACCAAATGTATTTAGATGGCATCGCCTGTGTGCCATTTTCATCCTTCCTTCACAAAGGAGTGAAAACTTGGCCATGCTCCAAGCCATCAGCTGGAATGCCTGGCCACTCGTTGGCACTTTGCATTCCCAAGCACAAGAGCAGTTTTGAAAAGGGTTCCTTGTTCTCTCTCTCTCTCTCTCTCTCTGGGGCAGAGTCAGGTGTGCAGGCTGACCTGACCACTGGAAAAAGGTGTGGGGTTAAGAGGAGAAGGCAGGAGGCCCAGCTGCAGAGAGGCCACTCCAGCATGGGGGCTGATACAACTTGGTGGCAGACTTCTCTAATGGCACCAGAGTGTACTAACCTGTCTAAAGGAATCCTTCAAAAACTTTTTTTTTAAATGCCACAGTGTGCAACTAGCAGTCCACAGGGCAGCACTTCCTGGAGCAGTCTGTCTTGTAAAAGGGAAGGGGAAAGTCTTTCGAGATCCATAGAAGTGGGTTGAGGGTGGGAACGCAGGCCAGAAGGGATGGAGGAAAAGGGCTGAGGGAGAGCTCTGACTTGCAAAGGGTTCTGTGGCAAAATGTCCTCCTATGTTTTGAGGCCCTGTTGAGTGGAAGACTGTAGGGTCTGTCTGTGTGACCCCTATGAATAACTTGCTTGAAGAACAATACAGGCAGCTCTCTGTTTACTTGGGGGTTACGTTCAAGTGAAATCGTGTATATTTGAAACACCATTTTAAAAGCCTGCAAACCCACCATCCCTCCCCTTTTCGTGACATTTGTAGGTCACTTTCAGGTTCAGCGCAACATGCGCATGCACAGTCATGCACATACCAGATAGCCCTAAAACAGCCGCTGCCTGTACAAAATATATTGCAACCTTTCTCCTTGACTTCTGCATTAACAGTCGTACATTCCTGTGGAATTGGGGGCCGTGCTATTGTGAAATGCTCAAATCTGACCCTCTGTGGGGTGTTCCATTTAAGGTTGGGGTGAAACACCTCTCCCCTCGTTTCTCAAAAAGTATGCCCCATTCTTCTCCTGCTTTCTTTATGTGTGTGGGGAGGAATTCCTTTGAAATCCCAGGAGTTGTTTCCTTCTTACCTTGCTGGATCTCTCCAGAAAGTGTGGGCAAACAAGAAGACCTGGAGGGAGCGTTGTGACGTTTCCCACCAACCCCACTTCCCAGAATGCTTTGGAGTGATGTGATGTTGCAAGGCATTCTAGGAAGTGCGGCCTGTGGGAACCTATGGGTATCACCCCACATGGCTTTTCTTAATGTTGAATAGCAGGGAGGAAATGGCCACTCAGAAGTGGCAATTCCACCCTGAAATATTTTGATAAATTCTCCTCCCCCACCACCCCACAAAGCAAATTATATCCCCCCCCCAGGAGGTTTTTGTTTCGTCCTCCCTCACCCACCCAACAAATGGTCAAGAAGTATTTCTTTCAACACTTTTCTAGCATCGTTGTCATTTTGTGTGTCGATTTTTGCTTCCGTTCTAGAAAGCTGTTTTCTGCCTTTTCCAAAGAGGTTTCACGTAGGAAGCAAGGGGAGCTCTGATCCTCCCCCCGCCCACCTGCTCCCTGGTTCATAGCCTTTTAAAAATGCTGCAACCCCTCCCATCCTTCTGTGCTCAATGGCCCTTTTGTCCGAATGCCCTCATCTGTGTGGGGTCTCTAAAAGACTTGTGCGCCCATTGAAAGCTGTTTTTCCGCTCCACAGGGCTAGTGTGCCATTTCAGGGATATCCATGGACAAGGCTGCGCATGGCTGGGGTGGTCTCCCCAGTGGCAAGGGTTCAGGTTCCACATCCTAGACCTTTGGCCCATGATCGATGTTCAACCTGTGGTTGTGTACGTTTTCCCCACCCTGCACCCCATTTCATTCTGGGCCTCCCTCTCCAGCCCATATTACAAACAAAAGCCTCTCTATCTCTTTAGCCCTCCAGTTCTTCCAGGGCTGTGACCTTTACATGAGCAGTGTCAGTCCTCTGCACCTACACACCCAAAACAACGACATTTAATTCATTGGTTGAGTCCTGCTTGTGACATACATATAGTGAAATAAAAATCACACATTTTAGTCACATTATTGAATTTGTAAGAACTTTGATGCTTGAGGAGTAAAGCATAGCAGCCATAGTGCAGAAGAACAAATAGCAATTCAGGGCACTGACTTTTTATTCCAGACACCAAATGACCTGGTTTCTGAGCCAGCAACAGTGTTCTGAAGAATTGCCTCCTGTGATATGAATCCACATAAGCCCACAACTTACATGGAGGCTATGCTTCAGGGATCGACCCTAAAGCAAAAATCGTGTATAGTCAATACACATTGGGTTCAATGGTGGGTGGGGATGCTAAAGTCATTTTTCCTGGATGCCCACCCCCTTTCATTCATTCATTCATTCATTCACTTTGCCAAGCATGCACAACTTAATGCACACAAGTTAAACACATAAGCTGAAGGCTTACTATACTTGATCCTGGAGAACTCCTGGGGCCCTGCTCTGTGTCTCCCTACCTACCCTCATCTGCTGGAGGTTGCAAGAGAAAGGAGCTTGTAATAGTGTCATGCTGTTTTTATGAGATTTGTTTGCTAGATGTTATATATTTGTTTTTAACATTGTTTTAATTTTATTATAGCTTAATTTGTTTTTTATTGTTTTTAACATGTTTTTAGCTTACGTGCTTTATCCATGTCTGTTTGAATTTTTGTTAGCCAGCTTGAGTCCTGGTTCTGGAGGAAAGCAGGATATAAATAAATAAAATAGTAATAGTAACAATGTTTTCTGTTTCAGCGCTGAGGTGCTGAAATGCCCCATCACTGCTCTCCTTTCAACAGGCCCTTTTAAATAGTTATTTTAATTATATCATTTGGTAATATTTAAAATGTTTGTAGGTTTGCTGCTTCGATTTTTTAATTCATTTTTTATTCATTTTGAAAATGAAAGACACTTCATTGTTTTCAGAATTTTAGTTGCAAACAAGATGCTAGAAACTTGTGTGTGAGGATGCTTTTTTTTCTTTAAGGGCCATGACTTGTAGGAAATGCTGATCCAGCACTATGCAGATGTGCTGTTCATATGAAAGCATACATGCTAGGCATGTGAGAGCCAAGCTGAAAATGCGGGAAGCAAAATGTACTGGAAATTGCCATCTTTCTCATTTTGGGATACAGGCTGGCCTTAGAAATGACCTCTCTCAGTAGTTTCAAGCCAAGTTGAAGGAAATCCTTCTGTAGCCCCAAGTTTCCAATTCTTCCGCTTCATTTTGCTTTCTTCTTAGCCTGCTTGTTTTTTTCCTATATGGTTTTTGGACCTGGGGACAACAGGAACAGCATCTCTGCTGATTGAGATGTTGTTTCCAAGGACTCTCAAAAGTGCGCTTTCGCCGCGCTCCGTATAAGGCAGGCTTTTGTCCAGAACTGCTCTGTCACTTGTACCTCTGCCCTAGTAGACCCTGCTATATACAGTGGTACCTTGGGTTACATACGCTTCAGGTTACAGACCCTGCTAACCCAGAAATAGTACCTCGGGTTAAGAACTTTGCTTCAGGATGAGAACAGAAATCGTGCTCCAGCGGCGCGGCGGCAGCAGGAGGCCCCATTAGCTAAAATGGTGCTTCAGGTTAAGAACAGTTTCAGGTTAAGAACAGACCTCCAGAACGAATTGAGTACTTAACCCGAGCTACCACTATAACCACAGAAGCAGTTTGGGGGGCCCATGCTGTGTTAAGCCGTGGAAGCCGTTACAAAGTGTTTGGTGCAGGTTGAAGTGTTGAAAAGCACTCTGGGAAGTTCCTTCCCCGTTAACTTTCCCCACTACGGTCCTAGGCGACGGCTCCTTTTCCGAAAACGCATATCTTCCTCCATCTTTGCCAAGTAATAGTTTCCCATGCGGGCCGATCTTATCTGCCGATTTGCAAGAGCAGGCGCAGCTGCCTCTGCTGGAGCCTTCCGCCCTGATAAAGGCCATTTGTATCCAAGATGCTGGGGAAATCATAGCGCACTGCGTCGGTTACCTCATCCTCCGGGCAGACAGAGGCTTCGCTGTTGAGAGAGCATTCCTACATTTAACATGAGTCCCTCGGGGGGCCTCCCTCTTCCGTTGCCAGGCTCCATCATCCTCTTGACAGGAGCAGTGACACAGCAGCGATCACGTTTAAGCCCCCGAGCCGGACAGGAGACAAAAGGAGCTTTCAGTCCCCGGCATCGTCTGGAGACTCTGAAATGTTACCTCCTCTCAGCCGCTCTTTGTCTTTGTTATTTCAATTACTTGTGCTTCAGGTTGACTTTTTGCCACTTTCCCAGCCCCGGCAGAAGAGACTCTGCCTCCTCATTACCAATCGGAGAGATACCTGAAGTGAGGGCGATGGGAGGGGAGAAGCGAGGAAACACTGATCTCTCTCTCTCTCTCTCTACCCAGGAGCCCAGAACAAAAGAGCATCTCTGGGAAGATGGCGAAACTTGCTGAGCAGGTTCATGGCTGTCCAGGCAGACACAGCTCTCGTCCTTTCCCCTTCACTCCTGATTTTTTTTTTGGGGGGGGGGGCACAGATACCTTGATGGCATATTTGATGGCGGAATAAAATGCAGGGCATTTGCCTAGATCAGAGTGCAAAGCAGGGGAAAGTAATATTAACAGCTGCTAAAGCAACGTTAAACCATGTAGCGTTTTCACTTTGAAAGAATTAGGAGGAGAAGGGCTGATCTCTGCATGTCCCGTGAGAGCAGGAGGCGAGGCTCTGTCCCTGCTGCATCCTCACTTAGGTTATGTGTGTGCCTACTAGAATGGCAAAGAACTCTCGGTCACTAGCAGCGCTGCTAAGGTGGAAATTCAGGAGCCGCAAGGCTCTGTGTGCCTGTTGCTGTTAGAATGTTCCATCAGCAGCAACCAGCAGGGCTTTGAGCTTTCTTACCATAAGAGAGTCTCTCTGAACAGTGAAAACAGCGAGTTTCAGCAGTGCTGTGCACAATCACCACTCTGGGCTTGCCCCGAATCTTACAAATCTCTCACTGCATGGGTCAGTCCCAAGAATTCCAGTTAATTTACTTAATGACACATAATAAGATATCAGGAAGTTTTTAATGCTTAATGTTTTACTACGTATTTTATATATGCTGTAAGCCACCCAGAGTGTCTGGGAAAGGCCAGCCAGATGGGCAGGGTATAAATATTATTATTATTATTCCAAGAAACACTTCCTAAAAGTTGTAGCAGGGAAATTCATAAAATTGAGAGCATAGAAGTGACAAGTCCATTGACTTCTGCATAGTTAGGGGGGTCCAGTTCCAGATTCTGGACCCTTTTAAAAATTCAAAATGTTGTAAATCCAGGGTACCTAAAGGATTATCTCCTCTCACTCAAACATTCTTGTTCTTTAAGTTCATCTTCAGAAGTTTAAGGGCCCCCTCACAATTTGAGGAACAATGACTAATACCTTTCCCCCATAGTGAGCTCTGGAGTGCTGAAATGTCCTTTCTAGGGGTTTCTTGGTCCTCTTTGCTGTTGGTCTCTTCTGGCGGCAAACAAATAATTTTTCATTTCTTCTCCCCACAAGGCTATTTGAAGCTGTTTTAGCTGCTATAGTGGGATTTCTCTTCCTCTTGGTTTTATCAGTTCCTCTGTCGTTCCAGTGATTTTTGCTTTAATTTTAAGCTGCTGTTTTGTGTTTTATGCAGCTATCCTCCTTGAAGGGCTTTGATGCTAGAATTATTTTAATAAGGCAACTGCATAGCCAAGAGCACCGAGTGCGGGGATTTGCGGCACCGGTCGTAATGCCCGTCTCTTTCTCTCTCAGGTATCATGAGCTAGTGACGAAATACGGTAAGTTGGAAAAGCTGGCGGTGGTGGACTTGCGGCCCCAGAGCAGCGCCAAAGTCGAGGTTCACTTCAGAGACCAGGTGGAGGAAATGACCATACGCCTGGACCAGACGGTAGCAGAACTAAAGAAACAATTGAAAGCGTTGGTCCAGCTCCCGACCAGCAACATGCATGTCACTTACTTTGACCACGAAGCTCCTTTCGGCCCCGAGGAGATGAAGTACAACTCGCGGGCTCTGCACTCTTACGGCATTCGGGATGGAGATAAAATCTATGTGGACTCCAAAGCCAAATAGCCCGCCCCCATCTCCAGGGGGTTCACGGCCACCTCATGTACGCAAATTGAGGACTTTCTGGAAGTGGGGGGATTCGTTTTGGTTTGTCGTTTGAGGTTTGGTTTTCTATACGTACCAGGTAGCTTCTCCAGCAGGCCCAGATCCGTGAGAGGTGCGCTGCGACCCAGTGCAGATTGCGGTGGCGGCGAATTGTTAAGAGGAGGTGACTGACTTCAAGCGTGTGTGTGCGGCTTTTCTTTGGTTTCTCCCCAACTGCTCCAGTATTCCTGTGAACTTAGCATGAAAGTCTTTCTTCAAAGCTTTAAGAGGGTTCTTGCAGTCACTCAAGTCGGGGAGCTCGGCCTTTCAGGCCTTACACAGGGTACGTGTTGAAAAGGTTTTGTGTGGCTCAGTAGCCGGGTTCCAATTACAAGTGGCAGAATTGGTGCCCCTTCCCCTGGGTGGCCTCTCAGTCTCTTTGTTCCCGGAGGGTTAGGTTGGAAGGGGGATGTTCTATAAGCAGTGTTTTACTAGACTTTGGTCTACTGGATATCCAGTGCCCTTCTGGATTTCACTTACGCTGAAGGAGATCAAAACTTTGACAGGGGTTGACATTTGTGCCCGCACACACACGCACACTGCAGCTTGCAGGGCACTCTGCTAAAATCACAATCAGTTGCATAACCTTTTTGGCTTGCTGACACTCAAGGGTGTCGTAGGGGCCAGACTCAGTGCAGATAGTGCCAGGCATTTAAATGGGAGCCTCTTTGTCTCTTGGGCAAGTTCATGTTGGTCGCCTGGTCATATGTTTGATCTATTTCGTGAAGGCTTGCTCTGCGCTGATGAGATACCTCTCTCAGCTTGCAGGCAGCTCTTGACAGACTCACCATCCTCACTGTGGCTGAAGAACCCTAAAACCCTTGCATTTTTAAAAAATATAGCATTCTTCTATCATACCCTTCTTCCAAGGAGCTGTGGGTGAGGTACATGTTTCTCCCCCCCCCAAAAAAAATAATTTTTTTTTGTTTTATAATAACCCTCTGAGAGAAAATGGCTCTCTCAAAGTCACCCAAGGAGTTTTACAGCTAACTGGCAATCTGAACCTGAGTCTCTCAAATCCAAGTCCTATGCTAAGCTGCTACACCACAGTGGAAACCAAAGGCCAGGCCTTCCTCCCCGCCCAGCGTTTGCTCGTAAATTAGCACTTTTTTAAAGCCAATGCAGAGATGCAACAGACATACAGGTCCTCTGAGGTCCCTGGGGTCCTGTCTCTGCATTAGTCAGTTTTCTAGACTTGCCTTTTACCACTTGAAAGGTGTATTGGAGTGGTGAGTTTTGCGGGGCCACCACAAGTGAGCTCCTCTTACATGCCGTAGAAGGAAGCCCCACCCCCACCCCCAAATCTTGTGAGAAGGGGCGGGTGCACCGTTTACTGAGGAGTATAGGAAACGTGTCATAAAGAGTAAAAGGCCGCCCCCTGTTCTTGGAGATGTCTTCTCCCCACTTTCATGTAGCTCAACATCATATTTATGATTCTTATAGGAAAAAAAGAATCTTTCTTTTCTTTTCTTTTTTGGAAGAATGCTTGCTTTGTAAATCAGGCAGGGCTCTCTCCCTCCGCAGTGCTCTTCCATGCTCATCTGTCAGCTTGACAAGTTGAAAACTGGAGAATCGCTCAGTTTTACACATGTACATTTAAAGGAGGGGAGGGAGGAAGTGGACTTCCCAGCGCCGCCGCCGCCCCCCCCAGCAGTGTCGCTAAGCTCTTGTTACCCATAAACTTTTGACCTTCCTTCCTTAGCTTCTCATGCAAGGTTTCTTTCCCATAATTCCTCTGTCCTCTGGTGGGAGGGCTTCTTTTTTATATACGTACATCTATCCCAGAGTTTGTGCATTTTCTTCCCCTGTGGTGTGCAAAACAAAATCCCAGTAATCTTATTTTTATTTATATTTATGGTAAAAGTCCTGCCTGAACGCCAAGCGTAGAAAAGAGGGCAGGATTTTTTTAAAATGCAAATCTCCTCTCCTATGACCATATAAAGATGAGCAATATAGAGCAAACCAAGGCTTGCATGTGGAATGTGGTAGTCCATTCTCTTTTATTTCACTGACTCCAGTAAGAAATAATTACCTATGTATTATGTGGAGTCATTCCAGGACATTGTGTTGATGAACTGGCACTGGGCTTTATAAGCTGAGACAGAGCTGAGGTTCTTTCCTGTCCATTTGGGTAGCAAAGCTCCAAACCAACGCTTTGTTTATGATGTGTGTGTGTGGGTATATGTATCTATGTATGTATATTTACACATAACGGGAAATGGCAATGTTAATAAGATATTTTATTATAAAGCAAAGTTTTATGGAAAGATAAGGTTGTGTAATAATATTAGATTATTATTTTATCTGTGGACCTACTGTATGAAGTATGTTAGCCCCGTAATCTGGGCCGCTGAAAGACTTTAGACTGTAAAGAAGTGGCCATTTGGGATGTGCAGAAAAGTATTTCCCATCTTCCTCCTGCCCATCTCCAAGCCCAATATTTATACAGTAGTAACAGGAATTTAATGAAATATTTGTAACTGGTGGACATCCGACTGCACAGGTGTCTGTGTCTTAGAAGGAAACATTCCACATATTAAAAGTTTATGAAGGGATTCACTGAAGAACCATGTATGTGTTTCTGTTATCAAAAGAGACTGCCATCTCAACCGTGTCTATGTGTGCCTGTGAGAGAGATACCCGAACTTGTGTGAACGCTGCACATAATTTAAAGGGGGGGGGAGAGAATGGAATTTAGCAGCTTGTATAATTTATGCAAATCAAGCAAGTTTTGCATGTGTTTACATTATTCTGCTAGTCATGAGGGAGAAGGAAGGGGAAGCAAGACTGGCCTTGGCCATCTCTCTTCTGAGATTCCAGCTGTGCGTTTCCATTTGGAAAAGCTAGAAACTTTTTTTTTTTACCACTCTTATTCCTTGGTACCTTGGCACCTCGTGTAATGTTCTGAAGGCATTCGACACTTGTGCAAAACCCATGGTGTCCTGGAAAAACCTGCCAAGACTGGGAGAAGCAGTAAAGTGGTACCTTGGTTCTCAAACTTAATCCGTTCCGGTAGTCCGTTCCAAAACCAAGACACGCTTTCCCATAGAAAGTAATGCAAAATGGATTACTCCGTTCCAGACTTTGTAAAACAACCCCTAAAACAGCAATTTAACATGGATTTTACTATCTAACCGAGACCATTGATCCATAAAATGAAAGCAGTAAACAATGTACTGCAGTCACACCTTCAATCAATCAGTAGCTGAACTGGGTTCCACACAGTCACAAAAACAAAACAAAAAGAGCCGCAAAAATAAAAACGAAAAATAAATAGCAAAAACAGACAGACCTCCGCATAACACTCAAAACGGAGTACGTTCGGCTTCCGGAAAAAGTTCACAAACTGGAACACTTTTGGGCTTGCAGTGTTTGGGTTCCAAGTTGTTTGAGTACCAAGGTGTTTGAGAACCAAGGTATCACTGTAATCTTAAAGTTTTGTTGTTTAACCAGATGGTTGCAAGGTGGGAGAAGGAGTAGAAAAAGGGAGTAAGCTTCATGTAACCATACCTCGCTCTCTCAAACACACACACACCCTGCCCAGATGTAATTTCTTTGGCAGGATTAACATGATAAAGCCAGTGGACCATTATAGTTTGCAAATGGCACCAATCCCACGACAGCATTCTCCAGCTATCCACATCCTGCACACAGCACTGACCCGAACATGCACTTTGGTGGTGGTGGTGTTTTAAAAAATGCATACCCAAAAAGGAGAGAAATTGTGCACATCCTTGCCATGCTTCGATTGTGGAACCGCACAAAATGTTTACAACCAGTACTGATGATGCTATGTTGGGTTGTCTCTGTGTGAAATTCTTCAGTGGAGGCCAATCTTGGTGTTTTAGTTGAAGAATATATGTGCGACAGCCACTTTATACAATAGTACCCACCCGACAAACAGGCGAGCGCACTGTTGCATAAAATGGCTATCGTTAAATATTATTGATGAATTGCCTTTCTAAACAGCCATCTCAAGGTGGTTTTCAAACAACCATCTGAAGGCAAATGTATATGTGCAATAAGCTAAATAGCATGAACGGGAAGAATGGCTTGCTTGATGGAAACATTCTGAACCATGAACATCGTTTCCAGCATGGACACCTGCACCCTCTCTAAGAATTGCAGCTTTCATTTCTTAAGGAAGGAAGCTTATAGTTCTCATCAGTCTTTGGCGCCTGCAGAAAGCTCCATGCCTTAAAGAGGAGTTTCTGGGGTGGCGGGGTGTGTGTTATAAAAGTCACCAGAAGGAGGGGAGGCTTTTGCTGTTCATATATTGTCTCCCCCCCCCCCCAATCTCAAATCGTTTCCAACTCCCAATCTTCCTCTTCACAATTGGAATTAAATTTCCCAGTTCAGCATAGGTAGCACTTCCATGAAATAACTGGGCAGCCATTAAATGGCATGCCCAGAATGGGTAAACCCATAGAATGGGTTGTATCCAGTATTATCCCTACTCCCTGTGAACCTGTTGAAGTTAATGGATAAAACTGAGCCATGAATTTTAGTGGGTTTGCTCTTGGTAGAACTTTGATAAAACGCACTACCATTGCTTCATATTAACATTTCAAATCCTCTCTGGGAGCTTTTCGTTTTCTTTTTGGGGGTTTTTTTTTGGGCTGATGAGAGGTATTAAAAATTCTTTTAAATCAATAATGAATTGTGTAAATTACCTACAACATTTAACGGGTTCGTGCTGAACTTGCGGGATTTGAATGTACTAGCTTCAGAACTCGGGGAACTGTTGTCTCTGGGTACCAAGCCATAGCAAATGAGAAGTGATCTGTATGTGGTTCTAGAAATATGGCCTTAAGGAGGCTTGTTGGTCTACAGAACTTGAAGGAAACCAATTTCTGTGCATGCTAGACCCAAATTTAGCATTCAGAATAAATTATACAAATTATCTAACCTGTATCTTAATTCTTCTATCCTTAAGTTGTGCAAAGAAGTTGGATTCCCCACCCCACCCTTGTGGAATGCTGGTCTAAAACTATTTATTGGGGGGAAATATATGGAATTTATTTTTTTGTCCGCATGATAGGAGTTGGGCTAAGAATTTTTTTTTTTAAGTTAAATAAGAGAATTAAAAGGTTGTGAACTGAGCACAGAAGCCCAGACTGCTGAAAACGTTGCATCTTCTCTGGCTTTTTCATCTTCAGTGAGACAAGAATGCCAAAAAAGTGAAGTAGGGAAGTTGGAGGAACTTGTAACAAAGTTCATATAATGTTGACCCATAAGCAAATATTTGCTGATTTAACCTTTAGGCACATAACTGTCTATATAGTGCTGATTTCAAAAGAAGTTTGGTTTTCCTAAATCTCCCTAGATAGCACCTACCATTTTCATGCTCCAAAATGCCCAACCGTGGTGGTTTAGAACTTCTCAACACTGACATTCTTAGATTGCTGAACTCTACAACACATGTGCCACTGGTGTGCAGGCTGCGCATGACCCCCTGGGTATAAATGATGTATATCCCTAAAAAGCAGAAGCCACATCAGATTTATAACTATAGCTAGGGGTGTGTGGGGGGGGAACAGGTCAATTATATAACATACAGCATTTTGAAACTAGTACAGTGGTACCTCGCAAGACGAATGCCTCGCAAGACGAAAAACGCGCAAGACGAAAGAGTTTTCCGTTTTTTGAGTCGTTCTGCAAGACGAATTTCCCTATGGGCTTGCTTAGCAAGACGAAATGTCTTGCGAGTTCTTCCGAGTTTGTTTCCTTTTTCTTTAAGCCGCTAAGCCGTTAATAGCCGCTAAGCCGCTAATAGTCGTGCTTCGCAAGACGAAAAAAATGCAAGACGAAGAGACTCGCGGAACGGATTAATTTCGTCTTGCGAGGCACCACTGTAATGGTTTTTCAAGAAGTTGCTAAAGCATCTGCTGGTGCATCAGACTGTGTGCTAATTTAATCAGGCATTGCTTGCTAATGCTGCCATATAGACTTGCCATAGAGCCTTGAGTTGCAATCCTGTGCCCACTCACTGGGGACCAAGTCCGATCGAACTCAGTAGACACGTACAGGATCACACAGCTGATGTAGCAATTCTGGCCATCTAGTTTAAATACAGGAGGAGATGGGATTGAACAAGAGTGGAGCACCTGGGATGGAAGTTATTCCAGTATGCAGGATCACCTTTGGAGGTTGGCATGGCAAGAGCTTCCAGACTTCGGCTGTGGCTGCTCTTTCTCTCTGGCTTGGATTAAGCGGCTTAAACAGGAACAGTGAGGAGCAGCTGTTGCCACGATATATTCACTCAGTTGCCTATCCCTCTCAGGCATGTGAGCATTCAACGGTGGCAAGGAGTAACAGCAGCAAGGACGAGTGCCCCACCACTAAAGTGTCATGCTGCAAAGCCACCCATGGAGCTGGCAGTGCTATGATATATTGAATGCACCTAATAAATAACTTATCCAACCAACATCTTGTGCCTTGGTCACGCGGAAAAGCGAGTTATTTCAAGCTTCTTGATTCCAGAAGATCCAGTTCCTTCCATCGCAACAAAGACCACCTGCACCACTCCAGTTGCAATGGCCCAGTGTACATCTCATTTGAAAAATGCCGCAGTGGTTGCAGCTGTGCCAATCCACAAAACTGTAACCCAGGCATTGGCAATGACGTCCAAATGGAATGTAAAGATTTGAAACCCCTGAGCTTCAGAGAGCTCATGCTAGGCTACCCAAGATTTAGTTACCAGAAGTCTCATGGAAGACTCATGGCCTGAAGACTTCGTCACATGTCCTTTGTAGAAAAGATGGCATTGGTTTTGTTCAGTAAGCAAAATGTTGGGGCAGGTCTCTTTAATTTCTTCAGGCAGAAGGGAAAGGCAGCCTGGGATTGAATCCTAGCTGACACTGATCACTCCACCTTCCTCACACGACTCTTCAAACTATCAACCTCGCTAGGGCAAGTAACTAGACCTAATTCTATAATACATTCTGAGAAGACATGATGCCTTCTTCCTTGGTGCCCAATGGCATCCCTTCATTATTATAAATTATTGCACATGGAATAGAATTGAACCAAATATCCTGCGTTTCCAAACATAAGTCAGGTCAGAATGATAACCGTCAGGTTCCTTTGACCACTGAAGTGGAGAGTGTCTGAAGGTTGTTGAAACCAGTATTAAGGAAAGAAATGAGCACAGCAGTATATTTTGGACAGGTACTCCTACAGAGTCTTCATTCTAATGTTGAATAAATGGCCATCAGTCTGCCATGAAATTCTCTATGTTTTTGCCCTCCATCCACCTGAAACTTCTGCATCAGTCTCTCTGCAAGCAGTGCTTTCCAAACTACATTATATCATCACTTGGCAACTCTTCAAAATAACCGGAAATGACAGGTGTGACCATTTTACCAATTAAGACATATTCTGACTGATAAAAAATGCCAAAGCTAGTGTCCTAATGGGAACAGGATGGATTAATGCACATGTAATTTGGACTGAAACACATTGGCAGTGTTGCAGTGTCTCCGTTGGTGTGTCTCGCAGAACAGATTCGTGCCTCCATTTTTGCTTTGGGATCCAGTGTGGATTATCTTGGGACACTGGACATCCAAATGCTATTCTCTTAGTTTCAGTTCACATGTCTTTGTGCCACTAACTAGACCAGGGAGTTGGCTTAATCTGCACTGCAGTTGGGGGGTGGGGGGTGTTGGTGAATAATTGGTGCAGAACCAATTATGCAGGGTGGGGCTTACCTAGGACTCCCCCCCAATATATATATATATATTTCATTCAAGTTGGCACCCCTGCTTCCAACACATCTTGCAATGGACAAAGTGCTTGGATGGGGGGAAATGGATAGATAAGAGGTCACCAGCTTCTCAACCAATTGTCACTCTGCCCTTAACAACCACTGAATCTCTGCAGACATTACTGAGCACTTGTGCTAAATCGCCAAGCCACGAAACGCGGCAGAACAAGCTACTAGAACAGGCAGTGCTGGTTTGTTCCCTTATAAATTGGCAACTCTATAGCCAGGTTCTTTCCTGAAACAACACCCTCTCCCTTAGCCTTTTTGCAACAGGTTTGCCAGGCTGAAAGGTGAGGCATGGATTTGGCAGACTGGAAAACCTCAACTGGTTTCTGGACATCTGTTTGAATGTAAAATAAACCAGAGTACAATTAACTTGGAAGCCAATAGCCCTCACTTCGTGTGTGTGTGTGTGTGTGTGTGTGTGTGTGTGTGTGCGCGCTTAATTCCTATGCTGTTTAATGCTAATTTTGTAATACTATATAGACCCTCCGTTAGGAGCACAAAGAAGGAAGGGGTGCCTTTTTCCTCCCCCTTTTGTAGTTTTTTTTCATCCCCCCTTGTAAGTGAAAAGTGATTCTGGTCAAAACAGCCACATACCTGGTTCCTTGTAGCTTTGACATTTCCCTCCTGGATCTACTGGAAGGTTTAACTTTTCAGAAAGAACAAGAGCAAGAGGCTGCTCCTGACTTACACGGCCCACGTTTTTGATCTGCGTTTTTTGATTAGCCAACTTGTCAATAACCATTAGAATGGGAAAGTGGATTTTGTCCTGAATTGGAACTCGTCACTACTCCGTAAAGGGGGAGAAAAGCTGCTTTGTGTTGATTTTCAATAGAAAGACTAAAAGGACTTTTGGGGGCATCAGCCATCAACCATAATTAGCAAAGAGGACTTTGGGCATGTGCCCTTGACATAATTTCTTTCCCCCAGGTTTTTCCAAGTTTTTGGTTTTCTATTTCAGATTTAAATTTTCTTCGCCACAAACCAGGTTGGTGATTTCTTTTCCATGTATATTTTTTATTTTTAAAATCTTAACTTCCTCTGAGTCTGTCCCTTGCAAGCTTGCTTTTATGACAGCATTTCGGTGATGTCTTGTAAAATAGGCAGAGTTGAACTTCTCTTTGTCTGCCATTTAGGAGCCCAGCAAAAGGTCTGAGGAGCTGAAATTAATTCTACCCCTGTAACAATCCAGAAATATGTTCAGTATTCCAGGAACTCTGGATTTATTTGATAGAACATGTCACATTTGCTATATCAATGTCAATTCCTGGTTATATATATAGATAAATGCTGAAATTTCATCTTGATATCTTTATCCTATACCTATCATGCACACATTAAACTTACATAGAATGTTAGTATGTCATTACATATATCTCTCTTTTACATTGTACAATTTTATAATTATGTCTCTGTCACTCCTACGTTTTAGGAAAATGAATCTGTACGTGTGTGTGTGTGTGTGAGAGAGAGAGAGAGAGAGAGAGAGAGAGAGAGAGAGAGAGAATGTTAGACACAGGTACATTTACAAGCCTTTAGTTAAAGAATTTAAGCAACTCTGATTAATGAAAGCTTTACACTGCAGAAGAAAGGCGACATCTGAATCCAGTAAAAGTTAGTTATGATAACCATGGATGCATGGGACCCCATCCTCTTCCTGCCCCCTCAAGGCTGTGAACCACCCTGAGGCCTATGAGAATAGGGCGGTAAACAAATTTAAGAAATAATAATAATAGATTGGGGAAATGGTGGGAAAGCTATTTGTAGCAAAGTCCCAGTGAGATCAACTGATTGAAATTCATCATATTGAAGTCCTGCTCCATTGCTTTCAATGGCTCATGACCCAATGCTTGTTTTAGCAGTAAGTTCTGCTCATTTACAGCAGAACTTGGAGGTGGCAGGTTGTATCCAACTGAATCCATTCTCAGAGTGGATCCAATGAAAGTCCATTGATTTCAGTGGGTCTACTCTAAGAGTTACCATATTTTTTTTCAGTGAATCCGGGGACACTTTTCAACTTCCTACTAAATAGATGGATTTTGTCAGGGAACTGATTTGTAAATCCAGGGACTGTCCCCAGGAAACGGGGACGTCTGGTAACCCTAGTCTACTCTGAGTATGGGTTCAGTTGGCTACAACCCGGTATGTGCATATGCAGCTGTCGTTGCTAGTGTATTTTGCCGGCTTTTGCTCAGGTTTCTGAAGATAATATCGAATCCTATACTAGTCCCATTGTCATCTCCTAGCATATACGTGTGTATGCAACTATTCTGGGTTCATAGAATCAAAGAATTATAAAGTTGGAAGGGAACATGAGTGTCATCTAGTCCAGCTCTCTGCAATGCATGAATCTTTTGAACAGTGTGGGCATGACCCTAAGATTAAGAGTCTCTACCAGCTGAGTTTATCCGTGGGATCTTTGTACGACTTGTGCTGACATTCAGTTCTCCAGACTGACTTGGGCACAATTGTAGATTTTAATAATAATAATAATAATAATAATAATCTGTAAACCCCCTTTATGCCACTGCTTTGCCCCATATTCAGAGCCCCACACAGCTCCCTTCAAAGGAGGGTAAGCTCTGTGGGTGTTCTGGGGCTGCTACCCCCCCCCCCAATTGAACTAAATGCAGGAGGCATTGTGGGTTGTCTCCAGTGATGGACCTACCCAGAGTAGACCCACTGAAGTTAATGGGCACAGTAAACAGGTTCATTCATTTCAGTGGGTTCTACTCTGAGTTGAACTTTGTTGAAGACAGCCATGTGAGTTCTGTATTATTATTTATCTACATGACTGAGATACCGCTTAATGGCAATCGTCTCTTAAGTGCTGTACAAGAAACACAATACAGAAAAGGCGATAATCAGTTAAAAGTGTAAAAGCAGGCTTCTGTTAAAATGCCTGCTAGAAAAAAAAGTATTTACTAAGCATCAGAAGTTCGGCCTGAATGACCTCAACTGGATGGTAGTACCACAAAATTGGGTCCACACTACTGAATGCATCGCAGCTTCTGGTGGATCTAAGCCAGCCTTTCTCAACCTGTGGGTCCCCAGATGTTGTTGAACTACAACTCCCATCACCCCTAGCTAGCAAGGCCAGAGCTCAGGCATGATGGGAGTTGTAGTCCAACAACATCTGGGGACCCACAGGCCGAGAACCGCTGATCTAAGCCATGCAGCTGAGCCATGGGGACCATTAGCAGCAGGGCTTTTTTTTTCCAGCCAGAACGGGCCAGAACAGCATTCCGGCACCTCTCAGCTGGGTCCCAGAAGTGGGGGGAGAGCTCTGACCAGCCTCAACAAAGCTCTGCTGCACCTCCAGCTTGTGAAGAGACCCTTTCAGGAGCCTGTAGAGGATGTCCCATTCCTCAGTGAGCAAGCCCCACATTGCTCTGGCTCACATGAGCTGGAGAGGGGGGTTGGGGGCTTGTTAAGCTGCTCAGCTGAGGCACAGGAGGACCCCCACCTTGCCTCAGCTGAGCAGCTTCAACAAGCCTCTGGCTCATGAGAAGACCCTCCCCACCCCTCAGCCCAAAGAGATCCTCTTTGGGCTCTGCAGTGGGTCTTCTGAGGGACATTCGGTCCAGCACCTTTTTTGCCTCGAAAAAAGCAGTGACTTCCCCGAAGACCTCAGTGACCGGGCAGGGATAAGAGGGATCAAGCAATCCTTGAGGTACCTTGAACCCAAGTCATTAAGGGCCTTGCAAATTACGTAATACAAGAGCCTTTAATAGGTCCAGAGTGGCAGTCCATGTTTCTCTCTTTTGCAACAGATTCCCGGGCAGAAATGCAAAAATCTGGCCCTGATTTAATAAAAATGCAAAGGTAATGAAACTCTGAGCACTTTACATTGAGAGCGATTTTGTACCAGATTAATAATGTATAACAAATTCCTCAGGGCACGAAAGGAATTAAAATACCCACGTAGGATTTCTGTATTATTTATGGAGCTTCGTTTTTATCTCGTCTCCGCACACGCCCCCCCACCCCCCGCCAAACCCTTTGCAAAACTGATATCTGTGTTAACGCAAAAGATGGGCAGCTGTGTCAATGTTTGTCCTCCCATCCTACCAGTCAAGAAATGTGAAGTGTTCTTTGCCTCACCAGCTGATACAGAAAGGGAAGAAGAAGAACGAAGAAGAAGAAGGAAGGATTAGTTAAGGCAGCGTTGAAAGTCTTCCAGTGAAGAGAGCACTCCACGGTAGATAATTGGCTCTCGTTTTGGTATACAATAAGAATCTGTTCAGCCAAAAGCTTTGTAGCATGGAGATCATTGATTAATCGTTTGGGGTTATTAGGGGAATGAGTGTTTCCTATCTGAGCTATTTTCATATTCAGACCTATTAAAGCTGACACTGGTAGCACTTTCTAGCAAACATGCCCCCTCCAGCATTGTTCCTTGAGTTTGCCCCGACAAAATGAGCCAAACAAACCCTTTGTTCCCCTTTTCAAACAAGAGCGGTGTCGTTAACCGCGACCTAATTAAGAGGTTTTGTGTTTGTGGGCACGGATGGAGTGACTGGTTTCCCAAATTTCAAGCCGTCTGGTCCCGTCAAGCGATGCTGAGGCGATCTTGACATACGCTTTACGGTGGGATTTACATATGGGACCTGGTTCTGGATGGGCGACTGATTTGCTGCACTTTTTCTCCTTCCTCTTCCTCTAGGATGAATTACCCGTCGTTCTTTAGAAGCTGGGTGGCTTTTGCCTTCATAATTATTCGACAGCAAGGTTAGTATTTCGGCTCGTCAGCGGCCGGATACTGATACTTCCCCGGTAATTAGCAACCCGCTCCCGTCAAAGATACGCTGCATAAGAACCAGGCATGTATAGCTAATGGCTTCTCAGTTTTGAAAGCAGAGTAAGTACATCTCGTGGGCTGCAGCTGGACTGATTTCCAAGAAAGTGCATCCTTGGGACGCCAGAACTGGTGCCCTGACCTTAGCATCCCACCCCACAGACGTCCACGGCAGCAGGGAGGCAGCTTCCCATCCCACTGGAGAACTGGTGTGAGTTAAAGTACCAGATAAGCAGGGTCACTTGGGTGAGTCTGATTGTCACCAGCCGGAAGGGAAAGTGAGTAATGCCTGTGATTCTGCAACTCACCTGTGTCCCACAGCCGTGTGGAATCACACCATGTGGAAGCAACTGCCACCCTGCCACGGTGGATGCAAAAGGCCCACCCTATTTTGTGGGGGAAGAAGGAACCCACGTAACACCTGCTTTTGCTTCTGTACCAGCAGAGAGAGGCGGTTATTGCCTACCTTAAGCAGTCAGCTTACCTGAGCACTCCCATTGTCGCCTCCCGTACGCAACTAATTGCACAGGCAGGTCATCTAAGGAAGTCTTGCCCCATGTTCCCCTTTTCCCATTCCCTTAGAGAAACAGGGAAGTGATGATGTGGGGGCAGAGTCTTCTTTGTGGTGGCACCGGGTTTATGGGCCTACCTACCCAAGAAGGCTCATCTCTCCCATTCTGGTTTAGTTTTTAGGCTTCGGGTGAATCTAATTCTGTTTCAGAAGGTTTTTTTGAGATTCACAGAGGTGATTTTGTGTTTGATGAGGTGTAGCTTCTGTTAGGTTAGCGGTTGTATTGTTATTATTGTTTGCTTGTTTCTGTATGGATTTATTTTAATTCATGTTTTTTTTCAAAATGGGAGGGAAATGGTGTTGTAATAAATAGCCTGTCCCTTCCCCTAGATAGGTGAGTGTGTTTAGGGACTGATGTCGGAAACCATTATTCAGACTACTTTCGGATCCTGGTGGAAAGCTGCACATCGCTCCCTGCTTTGATCCACCCTGTAGAACTTGTTCCCAATAAAGGGAAACGGTTGTAGCGCTTTTCCACATAATGGGACCAGGTAAACCTTTGGGGATGTTTGAAGAGGCTGCACCTGCAAAGATGCAGCTCATTTCTGATTCTTAAAGCAGCTGTTAAAAGGAAAAGTTGGGCTCAGTTCCACTCTTGGAAAAAGGAAAGAACAACAACCCCTACATTTCACAGCTGTGACCCAAGCTGTAATTGTTCAGCTATTACATAACAGCTGTGAAATGATTTTGCTCGCTCACTATCTCTCTGGCAAAGGAATGCTTGCCAGAGACATTAACATCGTCCGTAGCCATATGCAAAAACATGTTGATTATCTGATTGGCTGTGCTGCCTGCCAGTCTCTCTGTTTTATGGCAACTTATCTTTACATGTTTGCATTTAGAACAGTTTTCTTTTTCTTTTTTTAGAAGAGTTCCAGAGACAGAGAATGTCTCATAGCAATATCTTTCAAGCCCTCTGTCACTTGCAAAGATGATTAAGATATGTGTGTTTTGCGTTGTGTGCAAGAAATTGGTAGTGTTTTTGAATGGGCAAATGTCAGTTTTGGTTTTTCTTGGGTTCTCTGCATTTCCACCTTAGCTTGTGGATTTTTCTTTCCCTGGAAAGAGTCCTTGTGTAAATTCATCAGCATGTTAGTGCAAATTTCTCCTAATATACACATTTTTGCAAAGCAATGTTCCCCGATATAATGCATTTTTCCATGTTGCTTTCATGAATATGTGCATTTCAGTTCACCCTGGACCCTACCCTATGCTTATTCTCCTTTTTAAATTTTGGTACACATTACTGGGTTTCAGAAAATGCATTGCAAGATTTGGAGAAGTGCAGTTTTCAAAGGATGGCTGTGTTTAAGTTCATGCAATTTCAGAAAGTGTGAATTGGGTAGATTCACCTTTAAATGCAATTTAATTTCTCCACCCACCCACTCACTCCCATTCCTGTGCATGATAGCTTAGGGTGGCGCGGCAGCGAGCAAATAGAAGGAGCAAGCAATTTCCGCTAAGGAGCACCTCTGCTGAGGTTAGACAATAGCTTTGGGGTGGTATTAAGGCGATTAGAGTAGAGGATGGGCTGATTATTAATTTATTTAATTGCTTTTGTGGGGATTCCTCCAGGGTGCTCAGCATATCACATGTGGTTCTTGGTGGCATTTGGAGTTCAAATGCATCAGCAGAAATTGAACTTAAAACCAAATCACTGTTGCAGGAGCACACTTTAGCCTTGGTATAAGTTCACTGAGACTCTGGGTTTAGGAAGGCAAGGAAGCTGCATTTATTGCAGGAAATAACTGCTTGGTGGGAAATATCCTAGTTCTAACAAAGTTAAGATGAGAGAATGCCATGAGTTGCGCCTGCTCTTGCATCTCAGCAATAAATACACAAAAGGCGCCTTGCAAGTTGAGAAGTGAAGAAGAGGAAAGTAGGAAATGAGGTCAGCAACCATAAGAGTATCGGTCTAGCCTGAAGGAAGGGCAACAAAGGTTAAAGGCCAGTCTAGGAAGTCTGGAGGTGTGTCCCCTCCCCGACTCTCTGCTATTTTGTGTGCAGACACATCACCCTTCAGTGTGGGCTGAGTTGCATCACACTGCCAACAGTCCTTCCCTCTTAGTCTATCCCAGGCATAGGCAAACTTGACCCGCCAGATGTTTTGGGACTACAACGCCCATCATCCCTAGCTAACAGGACCAGTGGTCAGGGATGATGGGAGTTGTAGTCCCAAAACATCTGGAGGGCCGAGTTTGCCTATGCCTGGTTTATCCTCATAGCACCCTGTGTGAGCTTCCTGGTTAAGTGGGGGTTCAAACCCTGGTATCCCCAGGTCTGGTCTAACACTCCCTAATCCAGGGATGGGGAACCATTTTTAGCCAGGAAGCCACATTCCATTCTGGAAAGCTTTCTGGGTGCCCTCATCCACAGGCCCAAAGGTGAGGTTGTGCGAGTGGTTTGGTGCAGGGGTCAAAAATGCCAGAGAGGTCAATTCTAGTGCTTTATTGTAGAAAAGTGAAAACTTACAATGCAATGCCAGAGACCTTCCTGCCTTTACAGACTCTGGGCAACCCCTGAAACAGCAAACGTTTGTCATGACTGTCCACGAGAGGCTAGCATGTTAAGCGTTGCTTATACAGAAAACACCATATGTCAGTTTGGCCAGAAATTTCTATCAGTCCACCTGACCAATGAAGGCCTAGGTGGCAGGCATCCAAGCCTTATGGGTAGCCCCCCTTTCAAGGCCAATAGCCAAGCATCCCAAGTCAGCAGATAGCATCAAAGCCAGCCAATTAGCATCTCTCAAAGCAAGCGGATGAACATACAGTGGTACCTCGCATCCTGAATAAAACGTAAGACGTGACAGCGTGTTTGCGCGTGCCGCGTTTAGCTGCTTCCACGCGTGACGTTATTTTGAGCGTCTGTGCATGCACAAGCAGCAAAACCCGGAAGTAACGCGCTCCGTTACTTCCAGGTTGCCGCGGAGCGCAACCCGAAAGCGCTCAACCTGAAGCACATTCAACCTGAGGTATGACTGTATTGCAGTGAATGGCATAGTCCCCGGGTAATGTGGGCTACCAAGTTGACCTTTACAGGCCTTCCAGGTCATTTTCACCATTTGGTTCTGCACACTGGGGGCCACATGCTAATGCTGGGTGCACCCAGAAGCAAAGTGGGAAGAGAAGAAATGTAATTCTTGCATTTGCATGGTAGGTTAGTTTCTACATACCCTGCACAACCTCACTCTATCAAGCACCCAAGGAAGCAGTAGGCATGATGAGGGTTCAAGGACACATTCCAGCCAGTCTCAAACACCTAAGGAAGGAGTGAAGCAGGGTGGGCGAGGGCCATTTCTTGGTGAGATTCCCCAGGGCCAGATAGAGACACCTGGAGGGCCGCATTCAGGCCCTGGGTCTGAGGTCCCCCCACCCCCTATTCTAATCCTTACACCGCACTGGTAATTTGCCAAAGCTAGAGCTGACAATAAGATGTTTTTTCTAGGCCCTGTAGAGTCTTTCACTTCTTTCTCTCCTGTAGATCATATCAATTATTTTTTAAGCATATGCAAGCACCTTAATTCCAATTTGTTAGAAATTCAGCAAGGCACTACCCTATGGGAGTTTACAGTTCCTTCATCCACACTTTGCCTGGACACGAATATGAAAAAAAACTCACAATACATTTCCCGCAAGGGCCTTATTTATTTAATGCATGCATATCCCACCTTTCTCCCAAGATGGGATTCAAGGCGACTCACAAAAATTTTAAAGCATCATGATAAAACACAAAGTAATTTTAAAAGCGTAGCCGAAGACCGTAGTTAAAATACAATAAAACGCTTTTAGCACCAGCAATTCAAATACCGATTGCCCCAAATACCAGCTCCCAGTGGTCAATATTGTCTGGCCTGCCAGAACAGGGAGGTCTGAGCCTACCAGAGGAAAGGCAACGAGGAGGGAGCCTGTCCAACCTCTCTTGAGAGGGAATTCCACAATCTGGGGGCAGCCGCAGAAAAGGCTCTCCCTTGTGTCATCACCAGCTGTGCCTCTGATGCTGATGGGATTGAGAGACCGTATTCGCCTGAAGAATGTGAGGGGAAGCTCCAGGGAGACCAGGGATTTCCCTCATCACGGCAGAGGGTGGAGCCTGCATCCTGCTGCGCTGGGCCATTTATTTATTTCAACAATCTCAAGTCCTTGTAACCGATCTCCAGAGCCAGGACAGTTGCCCTCTTTCACAAACAGATCCTTCATGCCTGTCGTGGTGCCAAGCCGAAGGGCTTTTGTTGGAAGTTTGGGTGCAACTCAGCTTGCTGAAGAGGGCTTTACATGGGGTTAAGGCAGATAGCACGAAACCCTTCCACATTCCCAGACTATCCCTGTACCTTTAACCTATCAGCTTACTTCTCTTATCTCTTTCTTGTTTGGCCTGATACGTCTCAGGTTGCATCCTGTTTACAACTTCCTCCTCCTTCTCCTCACACTTCTCTCTCTCAGACCTCTAGATGAGAGGTCATCTTCATACTATCCTCTGAGAACAAAGGGAGCAAGCATGGCTGCCTTGTTCCTCTCTAGACTAGTTAGTGGGACTAGAACTGGAAACATTTCTGTCCAAGTTCAGCATCTTTCCTGCAATAAACAACTTTATTATTTTCTTACCTACAAGCATCTCTCAATGTGCAAAAATTAAAGACCATTCTCTAACCAGATTCACTAGCCCAATGCATGCTAAAGGCTTCAACAAAGGCTGGTTATCTCTATACAGTGGCACCTCTGGTTACATACTTAATTCGTTCCGGAGGTCCGTTCTGAACCTGAAACTGTTCTTAACCTAAAGCACCACTTTAGCTAATGGGGCCTCCCACTGCTGTCGCGCCACCGGAGCACAATTTCTGTTCTCATCCTGAAGCAAAGTTCTTAACCCGAGGTAATATTTCTGGGTTAGTGGAGTCTGTAACTTGTAGCGTATGTAACCTGAAGCATATGTAACCCGAGGTACCACTGTAGTTTTCTTATTGGAAAAATACCCAAGTAGGCAGCCTGCCCGGTCCCTAATCAGCATGCTCAGAGCCCACAGAATACGGAGTATCTGTTGGTGAAGAGAAGGGACATGGGGAGTTGGAGATGAGGAGAGGGTGTAGGATGAAATGTATTGGAAGAAGGAATGACCAGCTGGACGCTGGAACAGAAACACCACACTGCAGTATTTGTTGCAGCTCCGCTCTACATGGCAATACAAGGGCCTTGCTCAAGAACTTGTGCAAGATTCGGATTCATAATTTCTCACACAGCATCCAAAAGAGCTTTTTCTGTGGGCAGAAAATGCTTTTCTATCAGGGCGGCACCTTTTGATTCAAGCCACGGGCCTAGTCACCAACCAGTGCTGTGGCAGGAATGGGGCCACCAGATACAGTCCTGGTGATCCCCTCCTCTCTCTCTCTCTCTCTCTCTCTCTCTCTCACACACACACACACACTACATGCATGCATTCCTAGTACACACCTCGTTGTGTGCAAAGAACTCAAGTCTTTCAGAAACTGGAGAAAGAGGCCCAAACCCTGAATCTGGGTCAGGACCTGGTGACTCTACCTGCCATTACGGCATTTAGCAAATTAGGAGAAATGCCATTAGGTGAAGACCTCGCCGTGGCTGAAAGCAGAGGTGGGAATGCGTAATGTGATTCAGAAAAGGGCGAAGGGCCCTGAGGTTGTGGCCAGGGATGGTGGAGAGATTGGATTCAGCACGCAAACCCATCAAATCTGCACTTTCCAAAGCAATATGTCCACCGAAACACAGCTAAACCTTTGACATTCGCACTGCTCTGAATTTTGTGAGGCAGTTCTCCAACTGAACCATGTTTACAAAGATGCATACACTGGGGGGAAGCGTGCATAAAAATGTAAACATTAGTGAAAATAATATACAGAAATGCGTTACGGCAGGGAAGATTGCTTGCAAAATAAGTCAAAGGTGCATATAAAAATGTGATTATTAGGGATAATTTGTACTAAAACCAATGAATTTTCAAGAGGTATTTTAAAAAAAGAAAGAAAGAAAATCAGTAAATAGCTGCAAAATGTGGAGAACTGAATTTAAGGCTGGAAACATGAGAAAGTGAGTGAACTGAAATCCAAGAAGGCAGATAGAAGGCAGATCCTTCCATCCCTAGTTTTGGCCTTTAGGTGTTCTGATCGAATTGTTGAGACAAGTGCAGCTAGAGGGCCAAAGAGCAGGAGGACGGCCAAAGGGACTCTCCTTTTCTCAAAATCCAGGAAGACGCAGTGGGAAGGTGCCAGTGCTGAATGACTCAATGGGCCATTCTGGGCTATTTATTTATTTATTTCCTGCCCATCTGGCTGGGTTTCCCAACAAGAACACCAATAACAATAATAAAAAAGCAACAACATTTTTACTCCTTCCATCCTGTGTAGGTCAGAACAATCCAGCAGGTGCATGACAAAAATATTATACACCAGATACTGTCCAAAATCATTCCACTCCTTTTAAAAAGTTCATATTTCATTGGCCAGTTCTTCACTTTCTGCAGATAGATCTCCATTAATCTCCATTTAAGCACATGCTTAAAGCACCTTCAATGAAAGAGTGCACACACACAAAATGAGATTTTTTTATATTTAAAAAAATGTGATTTATTTTATTTTTTTAAAAGAAAGGTCTTGAGCAGTCATCATGGGGAATATCAGAACTTCGTTAGATTTTTTTACACTCCACACTTTCCCCCTGTCTTCCATTCTCTTTTCAATTACTTATCCCCACTTAAACTAGGGGGACGTCCTACTAACGTAGATGGAAATAACGCAAGGACATCAGGTCCTGTCATGTGCTGCAATTAATCTATGCTTCATTGTTATTTTAATTTTTTTATTTTATACGGTTAACTATTGTTCTTACTTTGAATTGCACCTGGGGGATCCATCACCTTCTCAGTGCTTAGGGCCTCTAAAGGTCTCCATGCGGCCCTGGTAGGCGCCCATATGAAACTTAACATAGGACTGCAGCAAAGAGTCTTAAACAGAGGGTGAATTGTTTTGCCTTTGGAGGCTCGGCTGAGTGTTCATTGACTATAACGAGGGCAGCAAAGTTCTTTTCTAGCCGAGACAGCATTATCCCCTCATGTAAAAACATCAGGGAAAGAAACCTCAGCCAAACAGATACAATTCAGTTGATGTTGTGTGAGCAGGGGTTTCTGCCCATCATGGGAATGTTTCAGGATAGACCTGTTGCTATTTTGCCTTTGCCAGTAAGGCCATTTTAGCCAGTGGTTTCTCTGGGAATATCTGCAAGCTTATATCCGTGTTCAGGCTTGGGCCTTATAGTGGTACCTCGGGTTACAGATGCTTCAGGTTACAGACGCTTCAGGTTACAGACTCCTCTAACCCAGAAATAGTACCTCGGGATAAGAACTTTGCTTCAGGATGAGAACAGATATCGCACGACGGCAGCGGGAGACCCCATTAGCTAAAGTGGTACCACAGGTTAAGAACAGTTTCAGGTTAAGAACGGACCTCCAGAATGAATTAAGTTCTTAACCCGAGGTACCACTGTATGAGCACCTGGAGGTTTGGCACTCAGCTCAGCTTAAATCAATGTGAAAAATAACTTTAAACATGGCGGCTCAGACAAACTTTAGGGGTTATATCCAATCTCGTCCTGCCTACTCAGAGTAGACCCACTGAAATCAATTGTCATGACTGACATTAAGGACATATCTCATACCCTCCAACATTTCTCTGATGAAAATAACAACATTTTTATTATTTATACCCCTGCCCATCTGAATGGAATGCCCCAGCCATTCTGGGCAGCTTCCAATATATATAAAAACATAATAAAGCATTAAACATTAAAAAACTTCCCTATACAGGGCTGCCTGCAGATGTCTTCTAAAGGATGTATAGTTACTTATCTCCTTGGCTCAGGGGTCGCATAACTCCATACCCTCCAACATTTCTCTGATGAAAATAGGGATGTCCTATGGAAAAGAAGGACATTCTGGGACCAAATCAAAAACCGGGACGGCTTCTGTAAATGCGGGACTCTCCCTGGAAAATAGGGACATTTGAGGGGGTCTGAATTTGCATGTGTCTGCTCTAAGGTCCACAGGTTTCACTTTTGCTGGTCCTTATATCTTGCCTGAGTATAGTGAATTTGTGTGTCATTCTAAATTACCAGCTATGACTCACCGCAGATGTAGGTGCATCTTAGTGGATGGGTACTCATTTTGCTTGTTTGTTTTAAATATTAAAGGGGCTTTCAGGGCGAGGGAGATGAGATGGTTCTGATTGTGTGCCAATGGTGACTGCAACACAGTGGGGCTGGCATTTGAATAATAGAACATATGTCCCAATTACAGCTCAGGCCATGGCAATTTTGTATCCGTTCTGGCCCAACGACACCAAAACGCCCAAAGTGGATGACGGCAGCTCCCCGGAGATCAAGCTGTCCTTCCCATTCATCTTCTTCGGAGTCCCATATCGAACCATTTTTGTAAGTACAGGGCTGGGGCTGCGGAAGCCGCCGGACCCTATTATTCATTTTCCCCGCCATTAACGTCTGCATTTTAAACACAGCTTCCCTCCAGCATTTCAGGCCAGAGGAAGATTTATGGGATCCCTCCTGACAAGTTCTTAGATTTCATGAACTGATAGGTTTTATGATTAAGAAAGTCAGAGGTATATTTAATGGGCTAATGTTCGTGGGGCAGGGATATAAAAGGCAATAAATTGCCTTTTGCAGGTGATTAAACACCAGAGAGACGCGAGGGCCTTGACACGTTGGACATTATTCCTGTTGCATGACACGCAACAAGCGTATGGAGGGAGCAACTGCAGGAAAATGAAGACTATTTATTTCGTTCCAGCTTCAGGGATTTTTTTTTATTTTTTGCATCTTTATTTGTTTTGCTTGTTTGTTTAGCAGACGAGCTGTTCGGCTGACTTGATCTCTCATGGTGGTGCTTGAAAAGACTAAAAAACATTACCTCTTTAGTGCAGGATCAAGGGGTGAGCAAATACATGGGCAAAATGTGCAGGAAGAGACCTCAGCTGTCTTACGCTGAGTCAGACCACTGGCCCATCCAACCCAGGATTCTGTACTCTGACCAGCAAGAAACTCTCAGAGGTATCAGACAGAGGACCTTTTCCACCTTCTGGTTCCTTCTGGCTCCCCATCTCTCTAGTTTCCTAGAGATCCTCAACCTGTAGTTAGACGTGGTGTAGTCCCAAGGAGGCTCCAACAGTGAAGCAGAATTGTGCGGTGAAGCTCTTGATGGATGTTACCACTTTAGAAAGTGATGTGGGCAGAGGTAAATGTCTGGTTTAGGGCCATCTTACCCATAGGTGCTAGGGGTGTGGGGCACCCAGGCGCCAGGCTCTCAGGGGCTCCAGGCCAAGAGTCCAGGGCCGAGATTTGGAGTCTGGGGATTGGGAAGAGCTGACAGCTGCTGCCGAGCGGAGTAGAGCCCATCAGAGCGCCACAGCTTTTCTGCTACGGGCGAGCGAGGCGCTGAGGCAGCCGGCCAACTCCACCCTCCTGCGCGCCTGGGATTGGTGGGCCGTTGAGAGGCCTGCCCAGAGCACGCTGCTCACACAAGGTGCCCAGCTTCACTCAGCCACCACTGCCACCACCTTGGGCTTGACTGTTGTTGTGCTGGGCACTGCTTGCCAACATTCTACCCCAGGCACCCGGCCCTTGCCTTGCTCTGTTGCCGCTGCCTCAGTTGATGCTGAGGCAGCTGGCCAGGCCAGCTCTGCTGTGTGCACCTGCCCTAAACAAAAGTCATAAACTTTGGGGTCCCCCCCTAAAAAAAGGTTGATAACTCTGGACAACCTGGGGGGTGGAGTCGGATGGATCTTTGCATCCTGGCGCTGCATATGCTTAAGACGGCCCTGGTCTGGTTGTTTCCCCATGGGAAACAAGCATCTAACGGAGCAGAAGACAGCAGGGGATGTGCAGGATAGGGCTGACTACGCACCATACATTGGAAGCATACGACTTCCACAGAAGACAATTCCCACAAATCTCTTTAGACCAGTCTGCTTTGGTGAGTATTCTGTGAAAAGGTGGTCATGATGAGAATGCAGAATATGGAAATTTCCAGGGGGGTGGGGTGACCTCTGGGTTTCATTTCTCTGTGGGTTTTTGAACCTCAGTTCTATCCCAGCCTCAGGGTGAGATGAAGGCCACAGAGGAGCCTAGAAATATAGCTCTATTTACAACCCATAATTGCATAGCCCAGCCTCTGCCACCGGCTCAACCTACGCAAGCATAATTTTAAGCTGACATTTCTGCCTCTCGCTGCCAAGCCTTCCACTGGCTTAAATCAAGCCATTCCGCTTTCCCTTGCAGGTCAACAACAATGGCGTCGTTTCCTTTAATGTGCTGGTCAGCCAGTTCACGCCAGAGTCTTTCCCCCTGGCTGACGGGCGGGCTTTTATCGCTCCTTTCTGGGCAGACGTCCACAACGGCATCCGAGGGGAAGTCTATTACCGGGAGAGCACGGATCCTGATCTCCTCAAGAAGGTCTCCAAAGATATCCGGAAGTATTTCAAGAACCTGCCATCGTTCAACGCTGTGTCCATTTTTGTTGCAACTTGGGAAGAGGTCACCTTCTACGGAGGCAGCAGCACAACCCCGGTAAGGGTAGAACATGGACGGGATGTGATGTGCTAAAACCAAGTTTAGAATTATTTCACAGCGGAGGAACTTAGGGAGCTGCTTCATGCTGTGTCATGCTGAGTCATCTCGCTCTGTACTGTCTACATTAACTGGCAGGGTTTCTCCAGGGTTTCAGGCAGGAGTCTATCCCAGCCCTTCCCCAGAGATGCCAGGGATTGAACCTGGCACCTTCTGTATGCCTACCACTATTTTGTCCAAGTGCATGTTTTGAGTAGGAGCCAACACTAAACTCCCAAAAGGAAGCCACTTCTGTATAGCAGTAAGTACAAAATCTGCACATACCTGGTTATGTTTGCTGATCTTACCTATGGGGAGCAGGAGTTTGTTGCATGATTGTACAGTAGGAATCGTGTGGGGGATGTAGAGGGGGCCGTGACCCCAGGCTCACATATTTGAGAGGACACAATCAAGTGCCTCCATGACAGGCACAGAGCCCTGGCAGCTGAGATGCAGTGACCAGCAGGTTGGTCTAGCAGGCAGGTGGATGGAGGCAGCAGGCGATGAGCCTCCTGGAGGTGGGTTCCATTCACCCTCTGTGTGGGCTCTGTTTGTGCCCCCCCGGCATGTGCCCCTACCCCAGCTGCCCAGTCCGGGGGGGGCACAACACTTGTCCTGCCCCAGGCGTTGGCAACCCACGCTACACCACTGGTAGGAATTCACGTTGTCCTCTCTTGACTTGCACACGATGTCTGTATGCTTAGAAAACCTGTATGTGAGAGCATTGGAAGTGATGGAACCATACATGGGTTTCATGTGCTAAACTGTAAAGCAGTAATTGAATGCAAAGCTGATAGTAAAGCTACAAGAGCACCCAGTCTGTGGCAAGAATTCTGCAGCAGAGGCAAGCCCCTTCTAGGCCAGAGGACAGGGAACCTGTGGTTCTCCAGAGATGGTTGGACTCCAACTCACATCAGCCCCCGTCAACATGGCCAGTGATCTGGGACAATGAGAATCGGTCCAACAACATCTGCAGAACCATTATTTCTCCCCCCTCTGTTTCAGTGCTTGGCATGTGGCTATTAATCTCATGACAATGTGCTGGGCCCCGGAGGTGTTACAAAGTCCAAAGTGGATCCATTTTGGATCTGCCTTGCATCCCGAACATCTGAAATGCATTGATGGTGTGTGCTTAAAATCCATGGTTTAAAAAGATGTCTGTAAGCAGAATTCAGTGGCAATTCCATTTGCAGTCAAATTTGAAAGGTTGCCGAGTGTTTGAAATGTCGATATCTTCCCTTGATTTCTTCCCGGGACAGTGTTGTGTCCACTAGTTACTGGACAAGGCTCAGTGACGCCAAGTTGGGGCGTGGGTTTACCACGTCTGCTTGCTGTTTCTAGAGTTCTTTAGGCTATTAATTCTGTACTTTTCCTTCTCCACAAGCCAGTTTCCAGATGCTCTGCTTAAGTTACTGCAGAAGTCTGGAGCTCAGCTTCTCAACTTTGCTCATTTCCAGCCCATTAGCATTTTCACTTAGTGTGTCCCTGCTTTTAACAACTTGATAGTGGGTCTCTCTATTGAAGAGAGACTTCATCTAAATTGTAGGCTCCAGGGTGGGAAAAAGGGTAGGTGCTGTTGTCAGGGGCAGTACCTGAATGAAAATGCTGTTTGACCTGGTAAGCCCAGCCAGTCTCTCGAGTCACCAACTAGTCCCCAGTGGATATTTAATGGAACCAAGAGAGATCTTCCAGATACAGTATATAAATGAAGGTGTATATATCTATAGATATACATGTGTGTGTGTAGCCCACCTTCAGTGTCCCCTCTGCCACAATAAATTAATCTTTGGCTGCCATCCATCATCTTAAAGCCTACCTTTTGGGAGAAGAAAATAGCCCCCCTCCCCATCAAAAAAAAAAAGTTTTGGCCCAAGCGACTGATCTGATTTCCAGAACTTTATGGCTTTTAAATGTAAGTAAGCACAGATGGAATTTCTCCTCTGTGATGTTAATCGGAGCAGGCGGGGAAGGAGGGCCATTTCAGAAATGAAGGTTGCTTGCTTGTGTGTCCAAAAGAATCTAACCGCCGCACAAAAATCCCAACAGGGTTCTTAAAAGCATAGAAGGGGGAAAATGAAAGAGAGCCATTTGCAACATTATCACAACAAAAATCAAGCTCCAGTCAAAGAGGGGATTGATCGCAGTTGCCTGCAATGCTCATTCATTGATTGCAGCTAATGCTGATATTATCAGGGGAGGGGGCACTGTTCCCCAGTCGCTAGTGCAGAGACCAGAACTACCCACGCATCTTACAGATGTTGAATATCTAATAAAGGTGGCATCATCGAGTGGTGTGTTTATGGGTTGTATCCACTTGGCTTCAACTCAGAGTAGACCCACTGACATTAATAAATGTAAATTAGTCACGTCTATTAATGTCAATGGGTCTACTCTGAGTATAACTAGGATTTGATTTGATTTTCTTTCCGCTTTGTGTTTGCTTTTGGTTGGTGTATTTATTTATTTTCGTATTTGACTATTTTAAAGATTCAAATGATGCAGAGGGCATAGTCGATTGGCAGTGTGTGTGTGTGTGTGTGTGTGTGTGTGTGTGAGAGAGAGAGAGAGAGAGAGAGAGAGAGAGAGAGAGAGATTTGACTCAGTACTCAAACCTTGATAAAAGTGTCATGGGTGCCAGCACAAAATGGCTGCCATGGGCAACAAAAATGGGGGGAATGCACTCTGTAACAGTGAGTTCCATCACAAAAAAAGCACAAGTGAAAGGAATCTTGTTCTGCTGCCCTTGTTGTACAGTGGTACCTCAGGTTACAAACGCTTTGGGTTACAAACTCCACAAACCCAGAAGTAGGTATCCCAGGCTGCGAACTTTGCCCTGGGATACGAACACAATTCCTCTTCCGGGGCCATGGAGGCCTATGTAGGGAATGCGTGCCTCGGGTTAAGAACGCTTCGGGTTAAGAACGGACTTCCGGAATGAATTAAGTTTGTAACCCAAGGTACCACTGTATCTTATGATGAACAGCATAATAGCCGCTCATTTAGAGATCATATGAATGATTATATCATTTCAGTCTGCTGAATCATTAGTCCATCTTGGACCAGTATTGGACCATCAACCTATCTAGCCCAGAGGCAGCTGACCTATGTCCCTCTTGATGATGTTGGACTTCAACTCCCATCATCTTTGCCTAGTGTCATGCTGACTGGGGATGATGGGAGTCCAACATTATTTGGAGGGGCACAGATTAGCCATACCTGATCTAGTTCATTTTTGTGCCTTGATAAGGTAATGGGCTGGATGAGGGCCAATAACTTGAAACTCAATCCACACCAGACAGAGGGTAGTTACTTTGAGTGGGCTGCTTACCTGCCCAGGTGAATGATGTGTCAACCTGTTCTGGAGAAGGTTGCATTCACTGTAAAGGTTCTTAGTTTGGAATTCTTAGTGATCCCTCTGTGTCATTAGAGACACAAGTGGCCTCTCTAGTTTGGGATGCCTTCTACTAGCTTGGGCTAATACACCAGCTGGGATCCCATCTTGCCTCCAGGATCTGTGCCCTGGTGATCTCCTGTTTAGATCATCACACTGTGTTGCACCTGGGGCTACCTTTGAAAACAACCTGGAAAATTCAGTCAAGGATATGGCTGTCAGATTCCTAACTGGGACATGTTGTGTTGCAAACATATCACATCAGTACTTTGCCATCTTCACTGGCTCGCAGTCCAATTCAAAGGACTGGTGTTGACCTTTAAGGGCCTTCATGGCTTGGGACAATATCTGAAGGACTCTTCCTCTTCTCCCATGTACCTACAAAGACCTTGAGGTCTTTGTCAGAAAGCCTTCTACAGGTGCCATCACTAGATGGGGAGTTGTGGGTGGCTGGTGCAGAGTGTTCTGTTTGATGAAGGTTCCCCAGTTGCAGAAGGCCCTCCTCACAGAGGACGATCTGCTGTTTCCTCTAATGTCCTTTTGGAAGCCAGTAAGGACCTTTCAAGGTGGCACTGTCAGTTAAACCACAGAGCCTAGGACTTGCCTATCAGAAGGTCGGCGGTTCGAATCCCTGCGACGGGGTGAGCTCCCGTTGCTCGGTCCCTGCTCCTGCCAACCTAGCAGTTCGAAAGCACGTCAAAGTGCAAGTAGATAAATAGGTACTGCTCCGGTGGGAAGGTAAACGGTGTTTCTGTGTGCTGCTCTGGTTCGCCAGAAGCGGCTTAGTCATGCTGGCCACATGAACCGGAAGCTGTACGCCGGCTCCCTCAGCCAATAAAGCGAGATGAGCGCCGCAATCCCAGAATGGGCCACAACTGGACCTAATGGTCAGGGGTTCCTTTACCTTTACCTTTACCTTTAAAGACCTTTCAAACCCCCACCCATCTTTCAAATCTTGTTGTGACCTTTTCTATCTGTTCTAGCTCTTATGTTCTATTCTCCACTCTTTGATCCCGATAGTAATTTTGACTCTGATTTTTACGCCGCATCACATTTGATTGCATTACTGTGGGTTTTAAGTTGTGTGTGTGTGTGTGTGTGTGTGTGTGTGTATGCATTTATCTCATAAACCACTTATTATATGTTGTTGTGTGGAAAACACAAATATAATGCAAATATTGTGTGTGTGCTACTGCGATTAGCAAAGCATCTTTTTTATCAACGTGGCAAAATGTTTTAGCAGCCGATGAAGGTGGGAGGCAAAACATTTTTCCACACTAATAAAAAAAAAATACTCTACTTAACGATCTCAGTAATTTATATACTATATTAGTGATTAACTGAATACTAAAATAGACCCAGAGCAAGTTTGCATGAGGTGCTGTCTGATGCTTCTGTAACCGCCTATAGTCAATAAATAAATAAATATAGGAGGGATTGAACCTGGGACCATCTACATACATATCAAACATACATAATGTTATTTGTATGCTGCCTTTCCACAGTTCAAACCATGCTCAAGGCAGCTTACAACATGGAAAAACCACATACAGGCATTCCCCCAGTTATGCACATTTTATTTGTGTGTGATTGCTTTTATGCAGGTCGCCGCAAAATAAATAAATTGATTGGAATGCTGTGCCTTCCCTTGCTCGGGGCTGCTGCCCGGAAGTTGCTCTTGGTCACTCACTTGTTGTGATGCGAGGGATTGGAGAGAAGGCTTGGAGGAGCAGCCCCAAGTGAGAGAAGGCCCATCAGGCGGTGGCCCTGGTGGCACATGTGAGTCTCTCTCTCTCCTCCCTCCCTGCATGCCCTGTTAAAATGAGGTACTCCCCCCTTTACGCTATTTCAGTTATGTGCACGGAGCCCAGAACATAAACCCCACATAAGTAGGAGGATGCCTGTAACTACAACATAATAAAGTAATTATAAACAATAAACAAAACAAAACAAAATACACAACTGAAAGGAACTATTTCCATAGAAATCACAAGTTCTAAAATAAAGATATAAAAAGCTAACAGCAACAATGCCTTGCCCCAACAACGCCCCCTGTAAACAATACGCCAGCCCGAGAGTCTGTTCTGTGGCCTCAGCTTTTGTAGCTGGAGTCAGTCCAGGCCCTCCCTTCCCAGGCCAGTTGGGAAAAGGCCTGCAAGACAGGGAGCAGGTCTTCCAGGACTCACTGCCAAGATGGTCTCTGGTCTCTTCAGCAGCCTCAGCTTCTGCATTCAATGCATGTCCTCTACCATTGAGCTCTGGGCAGGTGTTTGACCAAATACACCTTTCAGCCATTTTTCAAACCTGATCAACTTACATGATACCCAAATAAAGCATCATGAGATGCCCCCACTAAGCAGGGCCATGGTTTTGTTTCCCAGGGGGTACAGATGTTGTTGTTTTGTTTGTTTCCCCTGCTGTCTCCACTGGGAAACTGTGGCTGTGCTCTGAAGCAACAGACTCAAATCAGCTTCAACCAAAGGGCATGCTCCTTCGTGCTTCTTTGCCTTTCCTGAAACGACCTTTACCAATCTCATTCTCACTCAATTCAAAACGTCTGGAGGAGGCAGCAAGGTTGAGGAAGCATGGATTGTTTTGGGGAGAGGGAATTGCATTTGCGGCGCAGTGCAATTTGTTTTGAACGGCACCATCCTTCACACAAAACGGCGAGGAAAAGACACTGAAGATTTACATACAGAATATAAAAGAATGTGGACACTTAAGGCGGGGGTGGGGGGTGACATTCATCCCTTTCAATGGAATTTGTAGCAACATTACCTTTCCCCCAAGTCAAATGGTTTTGGTTTGTACCCTTGCATAATGGTGTTCTGAAAGAAAACTCATAAGCAGGTTTCTGGTGACTCTATTCTGCAATAGACTTCACAATCTGTTGCACAATGAGTTTCCGCTCGTGCAACTGCTGCATTGGATTCTTCTGTTGCTCGATATGAATACTCATGTGCAAGAGCCCTTGTGCTGGCGCGCAGAAAACGCTGGATGCATCCCTTAGTAAGCAAAGTATTCCAACTAAGTCCAACAGTGGGCTAAAGGCTGTTATGTTTCTGGGGCCAGATCATCCTTCCCAGGCTCTGCATTTTCTTTGAGACGTGGAAGATCTTAAAAGGGGCAGGGCATTGGTTTGCAGCCCAGAACTCCACCTCCTCCTCCTTTCTGACAGTTCCCTCCACAATTGTTGCCTGTGTTGACAATGTGGTCTCTGCCACAGGGGAAATTGGTTCCTTGGGCAGGGAAGATGCTGGCCTGGGGTATAGACACTGGAGGTCCCTGTTCAGAAGTCCCTGACTCAAGAGTCACTGAGCTGATGAGAGCCAATGTGGTGTAGTGGTTAAGAGTGGTAGACTCGTAATCTGGTGAACCAGGTTTGATTCCCCGCTCCTCCACATGCAGCTGCTGGGTGACCTTGGGCTAGTCACACTTCTCTGAAGTCTCTCAGCCCCACTCACCTCACAGAGTGTTTGTTGTGGGGGAGGAAGGGAAAGGAGAATGTTAGCAGCTTTGAGACTCCTTTGGGTAGTGATAAAGCGGGATATCAAATCCAAACTCCTCCTCCTCCTCCTCCTCCTCCTCCTCCTCCTCTTCTTCTTCTTCTTCTTCTTCTTCTTCTTCTTCTTCTCAAGCTGTGGTTTAGACCTGGATGTGGTGCTGGGGCTTGGGTTGGTTTCTTCCTTTAGTTCTACTGCCTGGCAGAGCCAAACGGCCCCTCCCAGCTGGAGCCCAGGCTGCTGAAAATGAGGAAGATTCATTGTCCAGTTGGCTGGCTGGAGTCAGCCCCAGGATCTGAGGGTACCTCACTGCACGATGTTGTACCCTTGATATTAAGTGACTCTCCCCAGCTGCACAGAGACGCAAAGCTTCCCAGTTTGAGCCCTGGCAGCGCTTGACAGCTCCAAGCACAAGGTCTGGAGCTGATAAACTGGAAGCAGAGCGCAGCTGAGTTTTCCCTGTGGTGTTCCAGCCTGGGGAACGGAAGGAAATGTTGTGGGTCTGCTGAGTGGAAAAGGTGGGATATATCAATAAATGAGATCTGAACATGATCCAGTTGAAGTTCATTGCAACTAAGCCTGCAATTTCATTGTATGCAGGTTGTACATTGACAATAAAGGTATTATTATTATTATTATTATTATTATTATTATTATTCATAGTTATTGGGGAATAAGCCCTGCTGGTCAACACATCTTACACCATGCATTGAAAGCACCTTCCATCCCAAAAACCAAATGTAGTTGGTTAAGGGCACTGGGAAATGCAGTTCTGCGAGAGGTAGACTATAGTTCCAAGGATTCTTTGAAGCACCATGTGCTTTAAATGTATAGTGTCAATGTGACTGTGAAATTGGTGGAGGGGGACTTTGCTTAGTGGGAACACCTCTAGTTAAGGATGTCAGCTGCAAACATGTCATCCCTGGTCCAGATCTCACCTTTGTCCCAACACATCTTCTGAAGGACATTGCAGGATGGTGTCTCTTTCTTTTTTGACAAATAAAGGGGGTGGGGAAGGAAAAGTCTTTTTTTTTTTTAGTGCTTACCTTATCATACTGGAAAGTGGTTGGACAAACATCAGTGTATGTATTGATTGGGCTGAAAAACATCATCATCATCAACAACAACAACTGATGGGCTGTAAAAGCCAGACACCCAACTCATTCTCCACCTTTCCACCCAAAAATACAAGCCAAGGGAAATGGCTTTATAAGTTAAGAGGAGCATTTGCTTCACTACTGTGGGTTTTAGATTTATTGGGCCAAATTGGTTCTTGGTTTAATCATTCCATTAAAGTCAGGGGAATTAAGGATGCCGGCCGGAGGGAGGAGAGAGCTGGTCCGCTGGGCCCACTTTTATGGTGGTTGAAATAGGAGGTTCTATAAAACACACGTCATGGAGGGGCCATAAAAGGAGAAGTTACACACTGCCAAAATTGCTTTGAAATTGGGCCTCTTCCAGGCACTGGGCAGTATCCCGACCCGATGTAGATTGGAATCTCATGCATTTAATTCTCCGAAGCAGAGCTATTTTAACTCTGGTTGAGCATGCGGCTCTGAGCGGCTGCCGTTTGATGTATCATCTGCTGGACTATTTTAATATTCTGTGATTTCGTATTTTGAACTTCCAATTGCATGAGGAGACTTTAAAGCAGCTTTAACAGGCATTGATTCGTTAGCCTGACCACTCTGCATCCCAGTGAGACAAGTCCCAGGGGGAGAGATCCAGACAGCTATGCTTACTGCCGCCACCTTTTAACTCACACATTATGGACAGCCTAGTCATGTGTCTGGGGCAAACCACATAGACGATCAATGGGCTTATTGCAGTTGAAGCATTACTGTGCCTATCTAATATAGCATTTGTTTTAATTGTTGAAACTTCTCAGACTTAAATTGCATACCCTCCAATGAAAATAGGGACGTCCTATTCTATTATTATTATTATTATTATTATTATTATTATTATGGGCACATTCAGACCCGACCAGCCTCTCCTGGTTGTGGCTTTGAAATCTATTCACTATTAGATTAATTTCCAGGTCCTTTTCTTTTCTCTCCCAAGTAGGAAGGTCTTCTAAACTTAAATAAACAAACAAATCAATGGCCAACATATTCTGTTGCCTAGGTTTTGGTGCAAAATCCTGTTTTCTGTTCTACAAAAGCCAAGGTTTGCATTATTATACTATCTGAATAGGGAAGGTAACCGAATAAGATAAAGCTTGTATGGATAAAAATGTGATGGTGGGAAGGCTGATACCAGAAGTTCCAGAACAAAGTTTTAGTCGTGTTTTTCAGTGCTTATTCTAACACTGCCATCTATAGGATGTACAAAGTACAAAACGGGTAAATTAAGATATTTTTGTGGGAGCAACATCTGTTGAGGTTGAATCAACAGCGGAACGAAAATTCAGTGTGTGCATTGGGGGGGAGCAGACTAATTCTTTGCTCTGCTCTGTCTTGCTTACAAAATGTCAAGATTATATCCCAATTTAAATGTTTTCAGTACTAAATGTTTTCAGCCAACTAAAGGTGCTGTTGGGCTTTTAGCGACTAGAAAACAAAATCTTGAAATTTGGCGTGCTTAAGATATTGTGCCCTAATTTCATAAATTAAAAAGTTGCACTTATTTGTTTATATATATATTTTAATTGTTTGGAGAAATTATTCAAACTCGAAGGAAAAGCTTGGCCAAAGGGAAACATTTATCTCACTGTCTAAAACAAGCATTTGTGCTTCAAACAGGTGAACACCTTCCAGGCTCTCCTGGTTTCAGATGGAACATCCTCATTTGCCATCTTCAACTATGAGGAAATCAACTGGACCACAGGGACTGCAAGTGGAGGAGACCCTCTGACAGGCCTTGGTGGTGTGATGGCTCAGGTAAGAACTTGAGTTTCTCTCCATAGGCTGTCTTCTCCAGTAACCATTTTGGTGCCTGGCATCCATGAGGAAAAAGCAGGCAGCTCTGTGGGTGTAGAGAATAGTATCTAACACCCCCCCCCCCAAAAAAAGGTCCCAAGTTCCAGAGAAAGGTTGTGTTGCCTATTTCTCCACCTGTAGCATCCGAGTTGAGAAGAAGGGACATGTTCCTCTCCTCCTCCCCTTCAAGGCCCAGAGGCTATGTTCAGCCTGAGGAAGAGTTTGGATTTGGATTTGATATCCTGCTTTATCACTACCCGAAGGAGTCTCAAAGCAGCTAACATTCTCCTTTCCCTTCCTCCCCCACAACAAACACTCTGTGAGGTGAATGGGGCTGAGAGACTTCAGAGAAGTGTGACTGGCCCAAGGTCACCCAGCAGCTGCATGTGGAGGAGCGGAGACGCGAACCCGGTTCCCCAGATTACGAGTCTACCGCTCTTAACCACTACACCATACTGGCTCTCCAGTATGGGCAGGGCCCATTTTGAAAAGTGGGCCTGTGCCTTGCCCTGAGGCAAAGATCTTAGTGATAAATATGGCAGTTTGGAGTTGGGGAGAAGTAAAGGAGCTAGAGAAAGACCTGGATCCATCCGTCTGTCCATCTGTCCGTCCATTCCTCTATGGCTCATCAAACCTGGTGGTCCTGTGGCTAGTAGCAATAGGAATCACAATAGGAATAGAATGGCAGAATCACTACTCACAGTTCAGAGTGTGGTTCAAAGAAACAGACCGAGCCAAACCTATAGTCCATTTAGGTCAATATTGTCCATGCTGGCTGGAAGCAGCTCTCCAGGGTTTCAAGCAAGGGATATTCCCAGCCCTACCTGCAGATGATGGAGATTGAACCTAGGACCTTCTGCACAAAAACAGCTGCTGCTCCATTGAGCTATGGCCTTTCCCTGTAAGTTCAGTATTTGCTTCAGCACAGAGACAAAAATGCTTCTGAATACCAGTTGTTGGAAGCCACAGAAGAAGAGAGGTTCCTGCGTTTGGTTCCTGCTCGAGAGTTTCCCACAGGCATCTGATTGGCTGCTGTGAGAACAGGATGCTGGACTAGATGGGCCATTGCTGGCCTGATCCAGTGGGTTCGTCTTACGTTCTTATTCCAGAGGATTGTTGCAGCAAAAACAGTAGTCTTGTAGCACTGAAAGATTAACGAATTTGTTCCACCATAAGCTGTGTGGTAGACGCTTGAAGATGAAGCCCACTTCATCAGAGGCATATCGTGGGGCACCGCTTTCATGAATAGTCACTGTGTTTATATCCCCACTTAAGCTCTCCTTGAATTGCAAGAGACTCTACTTTTATTGCACTCGCCATTTTCCACTGCATTTTGCAATTTCCCCCAAGTGTGTGTGTATCACACGTGCTTATGCATATGCTTGCCAACTGAAGATAACCGCGCAGCTGACAAAGTGTACCCTGCTCCACAAAAGGTTGCACCTGCCTTCCCCGCTGCATTGCTTTCTGGGTGTTTTGGATCAGGACTCGTCATCACTACTGATGGGAGTGTTGGGATACTGCCGGGGAGATGGGGGCATCAGGTAGGCCCCCAGCTGGCTCCAGCCACCGGCCGGCAGCCGGACGATCACGATCACCGGTCTCCCTTGGAACAGCATCGGTCAGCGACACGAGCCTCAGATACGTTTAGAAACCCATGCACACTCTGTCAGCAGAGTGTGTAAATCTTCTCGCAGAAGAAGAGGCGGACAGAGAAATGTGTAAGCATAATGTACAGCATTTTATTCAGCACAGTTCAGGAACAAAGGAAAACATGTCTGCTTCCCTTCGTCTCCAGCAAAACAGCAGTAACACAAAAGCTGTTCCCAGCAGACTGTGCTGGAAATGTAAACAGGCATGTGACACACAATAGTCATGCCTGTCCCTTTTAAGGTGGAAAGGAATTAATTATATCCTAACAGGGAGTTCCATCAATCAGTTCATCCATCTCTTGATGATGGCCAATGACCAATATTCAGAAGGAAACTTTGAGCAAATGTCCAAAATAAGTACAAAACCCCCAGAAAACCACAGCAGTAAAATTACTAATAACTGCATCATACAATAGAATGCCAGGCACAGGAAACATAGTTGTAACGCTGCTGATATTAACCCTGGTGAGTTTTATGTGCAACGCTTAGTTACCCTGGAAAACAGGGATGAGCTGTGATCTAAAAGGAACAAAATAGCATAAAATGCAGCTGCAGTATAGGCTGGATCTGCTGCCTGAGGCAACCACCTCACCTTGCCTCATGGGTGGGCCAACCATGGCTGCGGCCTTTTACTCATTCCTCTCCCCTATGTATTGTAGGCTGGCTTCAACGGTGGAAATAGCACCAACTTTTTCAGCATACCTGGTTCCAGAACCCCAGATATAGCCAACATAGAAGACACAACCAATGTCAATGTGCCGGGCCGCTGGGTGTTCAGAATCGATGGGAGGGAAATTGACCCAGCCAACGGGTGCAGTTTTAGAGGTAAGCAATATTTTTTTTAAAAAATCCCACTTTATGTTGTTTCCAACTTTTGATCCAGGCAGCAAAATGTTGACTACACTGACCGTCAGTGATTTGGGCAGTGTTTTGCAGCAATGAATACCTGCTCTGGCAGGCAGCCTCTGCAACCCAGCAATGTTTGACATATGCGTTCAAAACTCATAATGCATATTAAATATTTGTTTATTATATTTAGTTATTCTTTCTTTTTTGGTCAAAGAATGAAAATCAAAGCAACTTACCAAAAAAAGGACAGAACACATTAAAAACCTAGGGTAAAACAACCCCAAATACACAAATCTATAGATGATAGGTAGATAGATAGATGATAGATGATAGATAGATAGATAGATGATAGATGATAGATGATAGATGATAGATGATAGATGATAGATGATAGATAGATAGATGATAGATGATAGATAGATAGATGATAGATAGATAGATGATAGATAGATGATAGATAGATAGATAGATAGATAGATAGATAGATAGATAGATAGATAATAGATAGATATAGATAGATAGATCCAGTGACACTTCACCCTGCTAAGAGAAATTCAAGATCCAATGGAGTTGTTGAGTATCAATGTTTCTTCCTAGTGCTCAAAAACAGAAAGTGATGGCTCCAGTCCCAGAAACCTTACAACATCCTCCCACGAAATCTGGTGCCCTTCAGAAGGTTTAGACTACAACTCCCATGTTTCCTGACTATTGGCTGTGCTGGCTGGGGCTGATGGCAGCTGTAGTCCAAATCATCTGGAGAGCACCTTGCTGAGGAAGGCTGTCTTACAACAACCATGTAAGTAGGCCAATATAGTCTTCATACTGCAGACTGGACCCTGAGAGAATAGCAGTTTGCCCGAAGATCACCTGGATAACTCTAAGGTAAGATTAGTCCTGGGCGGGAGGGAGACCCCTGCCTTGACACCTGTGCATGAACAACGGTGTAAGAGAGCAGACCACATCTGTGCTATAAGCATATCTCTGCTTTTAAGCCTGTTGAACTGGGGTTGTTGACGTGGGTGGCGCTGTGGGTTAAACCACAGAGCCTAGGACTTGCCGATCAGAAGGTTGATGGCTCAAATCCCCGTGACAGGGTGAGCTCCCGTTGCTCGGTCCCTGCTCCTGCCAACCTAGCAGTTCGAAAGCACATCAAAGTGCAAGTAGATAAATAGGTACCGCTTCAGCAGGAAGGTAAACGGCATTTCCGTGCGCTGCTCTAGTTTGCCAGAAGCGGCTTAGTCATGCTGGCCACATGACCCAGAAGCTGTACCCCGGCTCCCCCAGCCAGTAAAGCAAGATGAGTGCTGCAACCCCAGAGTCGGTCACGACTGGACCTAGTGGTCAGGGGTCCCTTTACCTTTACCTAACTGGGGTTGTCATCACATTTCATCCTAAACTGAGAAACCTAAAGTAAATTCCTACTCAGGCAGAACACCCACGGAATTACAAGGGGAGCCGAAAAGTTCTGTGAAATTGCTTGGAGGAATTTCTTGCATCCCTCCTGAAGGAATTATAGGAACTGTAGTTTGAGGGGATGGCGGGGGGAGCAATAAGCTATGAGAGCGTGGTAGTGAATTGTCATAATTTGTTAATATTTGTTCATTCTCGCTGGTAATGTTGATGTTAATTAGTGCAGAGTACCTTACAGTCATTATCTTAACCTGTCTGATAATAAAGGACAAATGCAGTGGAGACCGCTAAGAGCCTCCTACATTAAAAAATTTGATCTCATTTAATGCTAGTAGGTTGCATTGTTCTCTCACTTCCTTTCTTATCTCTGGTAGTAGCAATTAATGGGAAACGCGAGCCAGGTCAGTCTGTTGAAGTGAAAGCAGCAATGAATCCCACAGCACTTCCATTTATAGCAGCAGTGGAGATCCTGTGGCCTTCCAGATATGGCTGGGCTCATGTCATAGAATCATAGAACTGTAGTGTTGGAAGGGACCACAAGGGTCATCTAGTCCAACCCCTCGATGGCCCTTGTGGTCTCTTCCAACTCTATGATTCTATTTTTTGGCCCAACATATTGCAAACAACCCTGAGAATAAGAATTTCTTGTTCTACTGTCTGAGCATCCTTGAGCGTTGGGCAAGCTGGCTGGAGTTGCAGTCTAACAACAGCCAGAAGGCCACAGATGAGCCACGAACATCAACAGAGTCATCCACAGAGCCCCAGTTTTTATATTAGTTTCTATGGATGGTTTTATTGTTTAAGAGTTCATTGGGTGGGCTTTATGAGCTTGTGTTTCTGTGTTTTATTTTGCTTTTACCATGTAGGTTGACTCTGTGCTTTGAAGCAGTCTATAAAATTTGTTTTAAAAACACACACACACACACACGGCTGTCTAGATGTTGTTAGGTAGATTTATTGCTTTATTGTTCGGCGTCCAGCACGCTTCCCCCTGCGAGCCTCTGCAGGTCGTAAAGCAATTAGCAGATAGCAAAGTTGCACAGCGGTCGTGTTGAAAGGGCAGAAAAAAAGGTCCCACACGTTTCTTCTGTCCTAATATCTCTTTATTTGCTCAAAAGTAGCATATTTACAATCAAGAACTTCCAGCAGAATCAAGCTGCATCTTCTCCCTCTGTTTGCAGCTGCGCAACAAAACTGCTTTCACTTTTCACTCAGCTCACAGCATTCCAAGCTGCTTTCGTCACGTCCTGGCTTACTTCCCTTGTAAGCACCTCCTCTTAGCCTCGAGACACAGAAGGTTAACCCTTCACTACACCCAACACCCCCTCTTGTCTCGCGCCTGAGGGGAGAATCGACCCTTGGTCGTCCCAAACCCAAACCTTCGCAAAACTCCCCATGTCTTTGGAAGGTGAGTGGCTTCGTGAACCCATCAGCTAGGTTCTTGGCAGAGGGACAATACTTCAGTGCAACTAATCCCTCCTGAACACTCTGGCACACATTCCGAAAGCGAATGTCTAGGTGTTTAGTTCTGGCCTTGAACTGACCTGACTCTGCCAAACGCAGGCATGGTTGATTGTCCTCGAAAACACGTATCGGCAGACAATCCACTTCGCAGAGTTTCTGCACTAAGCAAGCATAGAACTCTACTTCTCTGCACACCTCTGAAAGAGCACTAAACTCAGCCTCAGTGGATGAGAGCGCTGTAAGACTTTGCTTCTTGGACCTCCATCCAACTACTGAGTTCCCAAACTTCACCACTAGGCCAGATACAGACTTGCGATCCTCAAGATTAGCCCAATCCGAGTCCACAAAGCAAGTCAGTTTGACTTCTCCTTGTCCTGGCAACCTAAGACAAAAGTCTTTGGTCTCTTGCAAATACCTCAGAACTCTCTTGATGCCATTCCAGGCTTGCACACTAGGGTTTGAAGCTTCCCTGCTGAGCAGATTGACAGCAAACGCTATATCAGGTCTGCTCCACTGGGACAAGTACAACAAACTCCCTAGGACTGACTGAAACACTTCAGTATTCTCAAACGCAGCGCGTTCTACTTGCTGGCTGTCCTTCACAAAATTAGTCTTCATAGGACTTCTCACTCCTGCACAATCACTCATCCTCATTTTCTGAAGCAATTGCTCAATTTTACCTCTCTGGCTGAGCATAAAACTTACATCCTGTGCACGCTCAACATTGACACCTAGATAGGTTTTGACAGCACCAAGCTGTTTAAGCTTGAGCCGTTTACCTAGCTCTTTGGCAAACTTCTCCGCCTGTTTATCTGTTTCTGAGAAAAATAGCACGTCACCAACCCAAATCTGCAAATACTCTTGTGTTGCCCCTGATCCTCTCAAATAAAAGCAACTATCAGCAACACTTCTCCTGAAACCTAGCTCTTCTAAGGCTTCATTCAGGCACATGTTCCAGTTTCTAGCAGATTGACGTAATCCATAGATGGATTTGTGCAATCTCCACACAACATCCTGCCTTAAGTTCTCAAACCCCGGAGGAGGAATCATGTACAGCTCCTCCTGGAGATCTGAGTTAAGGTAGGCAACATCCACATCAAAGTGGTTTACTTTCCAGCCTCTCTGTGCTGCACAAGCTAAAAGCGTTCTCAGAGTCTCCACTCGTGACGTTGGCGAATACACCTCCGTGAAATGTATTCCCTTCCTCTGGGTAAATCCTCGAGCAACTAACCTGGCTTTATACTGCGGCTCTCCAGCGTCAGTGGGTTTCAAGCGGTAAACCCACCTGCAACTCACAGCCTGCTTGCCCGGTGGCAACTCTATGAGTGAGAACACACCTAGATCTTTCATGGACTTCATCTCTTTGTCCATTGCCCTGTGCCACTTGCCTGCTTCTTCCTCAGGTAAACTCTGAATATCCTCGAAGGATTCAGGTTCACATCTTGCAGAATCTACCCAGACGCTAGAAGCGTCGTACCGATCAGGAGGCCTCCTTGTCCTCGCTGATCTCCTCAGTGTGAATCCTGGTGACCCTGCTGCTTCACTGGGTCCAGCTAAATCATCCTCAACTTCAGTGTCTTCCCCTTCTGACCTGCTGCGCCTCTCGGGCCTTACAGCTGGTCCAGCAGGTGAAGATGGCTCACTCTTTGGCTCAAACTTGACACTTGCCTGAGGAGGTGTTCTAGGTTCCCCCCTCTGAGTGATCCTGAGCTGTTCCTGCCTTGGACTCTGTCGCTCTGGACCGTGGTCCCCAGCAACAAGTTCCTCTTCCTCCTCAACGTCTGAGTCATAGAACTGCTGTGGAATCACGTCTGGATTAGCGTGCAGACGCTTCCAACCGGCTTGCTCACAGAACTTAGCGCTATTGCTGATAACCAACCTAGACTGGTCTCCACTTGGGTACGCAAACCGCCAGGCCTTTGAGCCAGGCTCATACCCTACAAAGATCATTCTTTTAGATCTTGGCTCACCTTTCTTACGTAGAGCCTTTGGAATAAGCACCCAAGCCTCACAACCAAACACATGAAGGTAGTGTACCTTAGGCTTCTTTCCATGCAGTAAGAAATACGGTGTGTTTCCTACACTAGAGTTGTACACTCTATTCTGCGTATGGACCACAAATCTCCAAGCTTCAGACCAATAATTCTGGGATAGCCCTGCGTCCCACAGGATCGCAGACACAGCTTCCTGCACCGTCCTGTTCTTTCTCTCTGCCAGCCCATTCTGTTGCGGAGAGTAAGGAGCGGTCAGTCTGTGGCTAATCCCCTTCTCCCTAAAGAAATCCTGTAAAGCAGAACCAGTGAATTCAGAACCTCTGTCACTTTGAAAACCATGAACTTTGGTGGAAAAGGTTACCTCAACTACGGTGATCCAATCCCTGATCATTTTAGCCGCCTCCCCTTTCGTTTTCAGAGAGAAGGTCCAAGCAGACCTCGAAAAATCATCAATCAAAAGCAGAGAATACTTTGAACCTCCCAGTGACTCAACAGACATGGGTCCACACAAATCTGCATGAATTAATTCAAAGGATTTTGTGGTCTGCCTCTCTGACTTTGGATATGAGCATGTCACAATTTTCGCCGATTTACATGCATTGCAATCTAAAACTTTGTCACAGACATTAAATTTGCACCCTTGTGTCAGCTCTGGTGCTTTCTGGAGATATTTCCAATTCAAATGGGCGAAGCGTCGGTGCCAAATATGTGAACAACCATGGTGGGGTGCTACATTCACACATTGGCCCTTCGCATCTTCGGTGTCATCTTCTCCTGTGGGAAAAGGCACATTTACAGCAAACAAATTATCTTTAGACTGCACTGTGTACACGTGTTTCCCATCCTTGGAGAATTCACATTTGTCACCTGCAAAAGAAATATGAAAACCATCGATAAGTAGATCATGCACACTTAACAAACAGTTAGTTAAACCGGGCACTGCATAAGCTTTGACTTCATGCTTAAGAAAAGGACAGAAGAAAAGGCCTGTCTCTGTTAGTCTTTTTCTGCTTCCATCTGCAATCGTCACAAATTTCTCAGTTTTAACTGTCCTGCAATTCCTCAAAAGACCAGGAGATGGCACCAATGAGTTCGAGGCACCACTGTCGATTATTACAGTGAGAAAACCTTGTTGTTGACATTCCTGGGTCGCCAGGGCAACAATCTCCTCACTACCCCCCTCCTTGGGGCTTCTGCAGATGTCCTCTCTGGTTGTCACGGCAACAGACTCCCCCCGGCAGGAAGACTTGCCCACGACCTTCACAGCTTCCGTAGATGCAACTCTCTCAGTTGCCATGGAGACTGGACTTGTCTCAGCGTTCCACACAACTCTGAAGCTCTTATCTCTACTTGCTGCAGATGGCCAGCCTTGAAGCCTTTAGCTCTTTTCAGCTTCCCAGGCTCCGACTCACGACGTAAACAACTCTTGGCAGCTTTTGGAGAAAGAGGCGTCTCTGAGCTTTCACTGCTCACTGCCCCCCCACTGCTCACGGGGTCTCCAGGACGTTTTCCTGCACCTCCTCTGATGGGTAAAGGGCTCCCAACACTTGGCCTCTCTCCAGGCCCCTGACACAGACACGTTGCAGCATCCGCACAGCTCCCAGGCTCAGCAAAAGCACCAGCAGCATTGCCAGCAACAGTCCCTTCGCCCCCCTGTGGGGCTCACAGCTTCTCCCAGCTGTGTATCAGCTCTCAAGAATGTGGCCGGCGCCATCTTGCCTCTCCCTTTCGGATGCAGCCACATCTCGGCCCTTGCTTCCCACCCCAGCTCCACAAGCTTCTCGAAGTGCTAGCCAAGCGGCCTCTGGCTTTCTTGCACCCAGCACAACTGACACCAGTTGAGCATCCACACTTTCTGCCAAAAAAGCAAGCACACGCTTCTCAACTTCACTTTGCTCTGCAGCCCTCTTAGCCTCTGCTTTCCCAGCTGCATTCTGTGGGGGCTGAATTACGTTCCAAAACTGCTCCCCCACTAGCAAAAGCTCTACTTGAAAGCTCCACTGCAACCAACTTTGGCTAGTCAGTTTCTGACATGGCAGTTTAAACTCAAAGCCATATTCACAGGGCTGAGCCATTGCCTCCCTTCTGTTGGCTTTTCCAAAGGTACTCACTCAGCAGCCAAACTGGGCACTCCGGACGTCGTGGCTCTCAGCTCCCACTCCGTCAGCCTCCTCCGATCTGCCCTTTGAAGTCTCGGCAGTCGATCAAACTGACGATCAGCAAATAAAGCTTCAAAGCCCTTTCACACACGCTTCACGTTGACCCATAACCTTTGTTAGGTAGATTTATTGCTTTATTGTTCGGCGTCCAGCACGCTTCCCCCTGCGAGCCTCTGCAGGTCGTAAAGCAATTAGCAGATAGCAAAGTTGCACAGCGGTCGTGTTGAAAGGGCAGTAAAAAAGGTCCCGCACGTTTCTTCTGTCCTAATATCTCTTTATTTGCTCAAAAGTAGCATATTTACAATCAAGAACTTCCAGCAGAATCAAGCTGCATCTTCTCCCTCTGTTTGCAGCTGCGCAACAAAACTGCTTTCACTTTTCACTCAGCTCACAGCATTCCAAGCTGCTTTCGTCACGTCCTGGCTTACTTCCCTTGTAAGCGCCTCCTCTCAGCCTTGAGACACAGAAGGTTAACCCTTCACTACACCCAACAGATGTTGTTGGGCTACCACTCCCCAACATCTCATGACCTTTGGGCATGCTGCCTAAGAAAAACGAAAGGGTCACAGTTTCTTCATCAGTGGAGGCTGGTCAATTTGGGCAACCTCTGCTTGGTCTCAGCCAGCTCCCACCCTCCTGGGACAATCACAGGCTGTCATCTTCCTTCTCCTTAATCTCAGTGTTGCCCTTGTAGAACCTAGCAGGAAGGAGGAGGAGGATGGGGACAAAACTAGAATCAGTTGGCTCTTCCTGATATTTTCCTCTGGCTCCACCTACAGGTGGTCTCCCGGCCTTGCACCCTATCACTCCCAACGGACACCAATTGCCACTGTTCCCCATCCGTTCTTTATCTGCCCCAGCATGTCCTGAGACACTGAGGCTTTCTCACAATTTGCAGCTAACAGAAAATGTGCAGCTTGTGCTCACGTAATTTGCAACTAACAGATGAATCAAAACAACAAGAACCACACTACAAGGCCGCCACCGCTTCATTACTACTTTTCTATTAAGTTATGGTTCTCTTGTGCTAGATTTTTAAAATACCAGCACTGATAGGGATCCTATTAACCTTATCTTTACAAACACAACATGCTAGCTGATAACAAGCAAGCCCCTCCTGCACACTCCATTGGAAATGCCATCGCCTTGAAAAGATGCTATGGCTGATCAAACATTTCCCCGGCTCCTGAATTATGGATCTCAGATGCGTTAACAGGCCTCCCTGCATAATGTGTGTGTGAGCATCAGTATAAACAGGACCAAAACTCTCTCTGCCACCCCACAGGGACTTGAGTGCAGGGAGATTACAGCATTAGCGGTTTAGGAATTTAAAAGAGCATATATCCTCTCTCTGCCACAGGTCTGAGAATATTCTTTCTCTGCCACCTGTCTGCACACTGCTGGGATGAGAGCATGCGTCTGTCCATCTGGCCATGTTGGATCGGGGAGCCCCAGGGCTGACCCACAGACAGGAGGGTCAGCCTGGAGGCAGAGGCGACTGCAAGCCAGAAGCTGAGCTGGGAAGCCTGTCCAAAGCTCAGGGGCAGGAGTGGGTTGGGATGAGGATGAAGGCAAGCCAACAGATGGGGAAACTGGCAGGCATGGAAGCATGGATGGAGGGAGATAAAGGAGGAACAGGCAGGTTGATAGGCAGAGATACCTAAAGCAAAGCTAGTGAGCCATATACCAGAGACCGGATGGTGCCCAGGCAATGACCCAAGCTCAATATGGTGGAAATGACAAGGAAACTTCAGCTGCAGACACACTTTATTCTAGACTTAATGGAGACTGAGTACAGTGGTACCTCAGGTTAAGTACTTAATTCGTTCCGGAGGTCCGTTCTTAACCTGAAACTGTTCTTAACCTGAAGCACCACTTTAGCTAATGGGGCCTCCTGCTGCTGCTGCACCGCTGGAGCACAATTTCTGTTCTCATCCTGAAGCAAAGTTCTTAACCCGAGGTGCTATTTTAGGTTAGCGGAGTCTGTAACCTGAAGCGTATGTGTCAGGGGTTCAGGAGCAGAGGCACAGGAAAGGGAGGAAATAGAGAGCGAGGGGGAGGAGTCCGAAGGAAATGTTAGCGATGACAGCGGTCCGAGGTCTCTGAGTCTTTCCAGCGAATCGGAAGATTCACAGAAAGGGGCTCCCATGGTCAGAGCAAGGGGGGTGCCTAGGGGGACACCCCAGGAAGAAGGGGCCAGAGGGGACTCAGAGAGCAGCAGTTGGAAATCAGGACCAGCGTCCACACCAGAGTGCAGTAGGGGGGAGGAGTCCCAGGCATCGGGATCAGGCGGCGCACTGCCAGTGGGAGGACATGAGTCAGGATTGGCCACGCCTCCATCGGGGAGCGAGGAAACGGTCGAGAGGAAGGTTGAAGGCTGGGCGCGCGCGCCAAGTTCAAATGTACAGGAGGGCGGCGCAGTTGGCAGCCCGGATAGGGAGCCAGGTCCCAAAGCCCGCCGAAAAGAGGGGGAGGAGTCAGGGGGGTCAACGTCAGCGTCAGAAGAATCCAGGAAGGAAGGGACCCCGGGGGGTAGCAGGACCCAGAGGAGAAAGGAGAGACGGAAGAGGTGGAGTAAGGCTAGAATCTTAAACTGGTGTACAGGGGGCGGAGACTCAGATGGAGCTTCGCCGATCTAACCCCTAGACGTAGAGCTGGGGCGCTGCGGCTTGAAAATGGAAACTGTACTTCAATAAAGACTTTTGTACATTACTGCCGGCTAGCGTTGGTCCTCTGTGAGCTGGGACCTGGAGCCAGCTCTGACAGTAAGCTCCATCTCTCCAAAAGTTTTGCACCAAAAACCTCGTAACGTGAGTGGACGCAGCGAGGAAAGAAGATTGGTGCTTCGCGAGCTCACAAAAGTCAGGCAAGATGACTACAGAACAGCAACTAGCAGCCCTGCAAGATGCAGTGACACAACTCAACGCGGAGGTACTCGCATCCAGGAAAAGGGAAGAGGAAGCGGCTGCCGCCTGCAGGGATCTCCAAGCCAGGTTGGAAGTGCTTGCTAAGCAGGGGCAACCGAGACCCAAATCAGAGGGGATTGGGCTGGGGAAAAGAGGATGCAGCCTGGTATCTCATTTCGATGGGAATTTGCAGTAGTACCCTAACTTCCGAGCAGATGTGCTGTTTGCGCTGGAACTGCTGGATAAAGACTTTAGAGATGAGCAAGAGAAGGTGGGGTTTATCTTGTCCCATTTGCATGGGGAAGCTAAAGCGTGGCTGCGCAATCTGTGGAGAGATAAGGATCCGGCGCTCCAAAATGCGGATGCATTCATTAAAGCGATGGATTCGTGTTTTTTATCAAATATAGACATTGATATCGCCAGAAAAGACATACATGGGCTCAAACAAGGCAGAGCCAGTGTAAGGCAGTACCATTCCCGCTTTTTTGCATTAGTCCATGCGCTGGGATGGGAGAAGGATTCTGCCCCAGCCAGAGACCTTTTTTGGGAAGGCTTGAATGCAAATGTGAAAGATGAGATTGCAAGAGGGGAGAGACCAAAGAGCACTCAGGAGGTTGTCCAGCGGGCGCTGCAAATTGGGGTGCGTCTGGAAGAACGTCCATGGAACAGAGAAGAAGGACGTTGGGGACGTACGCCAGTGAGAGCACCTCCCCTCTTTCCCAAGGATGCAGCGCGTGCGCAATCCACACCTCCGCAGGGAGGGGGAGAGGAACCGATGGAGATTGGAGGCGCCAGGGCTCAGTCAGCAACCAGAGCCCTAACACCGGGAGCAGTCAAAGCGAAGCCTCCTAGAGGGAACAGGAAGTGCTACATCTGCGACAGTGCTCAGCACATGGCGAAAGAGTGTCCCCAGAGGCTCCACAAGCACACTGCAGCCTCAGCAACAGTAACAGACGCAACTCAGCAGAGAGAACCACAGCAGGGAAACGACAGAGTCTGGTTGGAGGAAGAGGCACTGGGGCCCAGCCAGACAAGTCAATGAAGCCGTCCCCAGAGATTTTGCAGCCCACAGACCCCCTCCCGCCCAAACCAGTGGTGCAGCTCACAGCATCGCTCCAACTACCCAATGGACTCACTATGGAAGTGCCGATTACCATTGACTCTGGTAGTAACGCAGACTTCATAGGACTGGATTTCATTCAAGAGCACAACATAGCACTCCTGCCAGCCACGCTGCCTCTGAAGGTTGTCACGGTGGATGGCAGGGAATTGCTGGGGGGGCAGGTGGTGCAGCAAACGCTTCCGATGGTGATGCAAATTGGGAATCACCGAGAAGTCATCAGCTTCAATGTCACCCAACTGTCGGACACGCCTATAGTATTAGGCATGAGTTGGCTGCACAGGCACAGCCCAGCATTGGCATGGTACCAGCGACAACTGACCTTCGGCTCCTCATACTGTGCGGAACATTGCATTCTGCCTAGCCCGGAAGGGGAAGAGGATGACCCGCAGCTACAATTAGGCACGCTGCAAGCAGTGCCACTCAAGTACGCAGCGTTTTTGGAGGTTTTCTGCGAGAAGGAAGCGGACAAGCTGCCTCCCCACAGGTCCTATGACTGCAAGATTGACCTCCTGCCAGGGGCGACGCTGCCAACCGGGAAACTGTATTCCATGTCTGAAGACGAGCTGCAGGAACTCAGGGAGTTCATAGACCTCAACTTGAAGCGCGGTTTCATCCAGGAGTCGAAGGCAGTGGGGGGCAGTCCTGTATTCTTTGTGAAGAAGAAGGACACGCCCCAAAAAAGGCTTGTGGTGGACTATAGAATTTTGAACTCGAAAACCAAGCCCACAGCCTTTCCCATGCCCAAGATAGATGACCTGCTCGCAACGGTGAGGAAAGGACGCGTTTTCACAAAGTTGGATCTGCGAGGGGCGTACAACCTGATTCGCATACGGGAGGGCGACGAATGGAAGACTGCCATGTTCACGCCCCTGGGCACCTATGAATACAGAGTTATGCCCTTTGGATTACAAAATGGCTCCCACTGTTTTCAAGCCTTCATGCATCACGTATTGGCGGGTCTCCTCTACAAGAAATGCGTCTGCTTCCTGGACGACATCCTGATATTTTCAGAATCAGAGGAGACCCACGAGGGAGACGTCAAGGAAGTTCTGCAGAGACTGCAGGAGCACAGGCTGTACGCCAAGCTGGAGAAGTGCCAGTTCGACATGAAGGAGGTAGATTTCCTGGGCTACAAGTTGTCGGACAAGGGGCTCGCCATGGACAGCGCCAAGGTTCGCTCAGTGTTGGACTGGAAGAGCCCGCGCAATCGGAAGGAGGTCCAGCGGTTTGTCGGTTTCGCCAACTTTTACCGCAAGTTCATCAAGGGGTTCGCGATGCAGACGGCGGCCATTACCGACACGCTCAGCTCCAAGAAGAAGAAGTTCATCTGGACGGAGCAAGCGGAGCAGTCCTTTCAGAAACTCAAGCGTCTCTTCTCGTCCGAAGAGCAGCTACTGCATGTGAATCCCAGCAGACCGATGAGGGTTGAAACGGACGCCTCAGACAGAGCCGTGGGAGCAGTACTGTTGCAGCAAGACCCGCATGGGGACTGGAGACCGTGTGCCTTCTACTCCAGGAAGCTCAGCAAGTCAGAGCAGAACTACACCATCTGGGACAGGGAGTTGCTGGCCATTCATGCAGCATTCAAGGCGTGGCGGCACTTCCTCATTGGAGCCAAACACACAGTGCAGGTCCGCACGGACCATAAAAACCTGGAGTACTGGCGCACGGCAAGGTTCCTGAACCAGAGGCACATACGATGGGCGGAGTTCTTTGCGGATTTCGACTTCAGGATAGAGTACATCCCAGGCGACAACAACATCATGGCGGATGCACTGTCCAGAAAGCCGCAATACCTCGAGGAGGCGGCACCAGCAGCGGCCAAGCACATTTTCGCACCGAAAGCGTGGGCGTGCGCTTCAGCAACCGTGGACCTGGATGCTGTACGTCGAGCACTGCAGGAGGACCCCTTCGCACAAGCCAAGATGGAGGAGGTGCACAGGGGCACGGCGGAGGACGATGAGTTCCAGATACGCGACGGATTGCTCATCCGCAGAGGGGCCCTCTACGTACCGGGAGACGACCTCCACGCGAAAGTACTGCAGCAGTTGCACGACGCACCCACCGCCGGGCACTTTGGCAAAGAGAAGACGGTAGAATTAGTAGCCAGAGATTTTTGGTGGCCCAAGATGCGGGGGGAAGTCGCGGATTACGTCTCGAGGTGCGACACCTGCCAAAGGGCCAAGTCAGTGCACAAACCGCCGGCGGGACTGCTCGAACCGCTGCAGACACCGCTCGAACCGTGGGAGAGGGTGGCCCTGGACTTTGTCACGGATCTACCCAGCTCGAGGGGCAAGACGGCAGTGCTAGTGGTGGTGGACATGTTCACCAAAATGGCCCACTTCATTCCGTGCGCGAAGGTGGCCACGGCGGAACAGACCGCCAAACTGTTCATAGACCACGTGTTCAGGGTTCACGGTCTGCCACGGTCTATCCTGTCCGACCGGGGGCGACAGTTCATCTCGAACTTCTGGCAGAAGCTGATGGGTTTCCTGAACGTCAAGATCAACCTAGCGTCGGCGAGACACCCGCAGACGAACGGACAAGCGGAGCGAGTCAACGCCATCATGCAGCAGTACCTGCGATGCTACGCAAATCAGCAGCCGGCAACATGGGTGGACTACCTGCCGCTCGCTGAGTTCGCCTACAACAACACGAAGCACGTGTCCACGGGGGTGACACCGTTCTTCGCCAACAACGGGAGGCATCCCAGAACCTTCCCGGGATTAGCGAGAGCGGGGGAGGGGGAGCCACAGGCAGCGGAAGCCTTAGCATCAGAGTTGCAGGAGGTTCACGAACAGCTTCGGAGGCAGTTAGAACTAGCAAAGCACGCATACAAACTGCAGGCTGACAAGCACAGAAGGGTTGGGGAAGACATACAGGTGGGAGACTGGGTTTGGTTAGCAGCCCAGGCAGTGCCGGCCAGATCGTTAGCGAAGAAGAAGCTAGGGCATAAGCAGCTAGGACCTTACCAAGTCGAGGCACAGGTCAATCCAGTGGCCTTCCGGTTGACACTGCCGGAGGGATCCAGAATGCACCCAGTTTTCCATAGATCAGTGCTCACGCCCTACAAAGCACCTCATAGATTTCAGGAGCCAGGCACGGCACCAGACCCGTTCAGGGAGACGCCCACAAGGGGGGGGTCGCCAAGGCGGGAACCCGTCAACGAGGTCACAGAGATTTTAGACTCGAGATGGGGGGAAGAGGGAGTAGAATATCTTCTCGCCAGAGAAGGTACCCAGGCCAGCGCCAACAGTTGGGTGCCAGACTATGCCTTGGACGAACCTCTTCTCAAGGACGAGTTTCATGCCCTTTTCCCACACAGGCCCATGCCAGCCGAGTATTTCGACGACTGGCTTTTCACACCCACATTTTCAGCCAGCACATTCCAGGGGTTCACCTCGGCCGAGGAACCGGCACTAGAAACACGTTCCCCGGAGGGATCACCCTCGGGGTCTGCCTCAGACCGTTCCTATTGGTGGGACGATCGACCAGAGGAGCAGTGGCGCAGGAAGTGGCTGGGGGGTCCTTGGCAGGCAAAGTCCCCGGAGGAGACCGGGGGAGAGACGGACATGGACGTGTTGGGGGAGGACCTTGGGTTCGAGCACGGTGGCAAAGAGATGGAAGCAGAGGAAATTGAGGTCGGCGAGAGCACGGAGGACGAGCCGGACTTATCCGGCTGGATGCACGCCACGGGGGACGAACTGTATCCGGCACTCACCCCCACAACGACGGAGCACCCAGTACCCACACCTGAAGGAGGGGAGGGGGGAAGGGGGGGCTTCGAGGGGGGGATGGATGTCAGGGGTTCAGGAGCAGAGGCACAGGAAAGGGAGGAAATAGAGAGCGAGGGGGAGGAGTCCGAAGGAAATGTTAGCGATGACAGCGGTCCGAGGTCTCTGAGTCTTTCCAGCGAATCGGAAGATTCACAGAAAGGGGCTCCCATGGTCAGAGCAAGGGGGGTGCCTAGGGGGACACCCCAGGAAGAAGGGGCCAGAGGGGACTCAGAGAGCAGCAGTTGGAAATCAGGACCAGCGTCCACACCAGAGTGCAGTAGGGGGGAGGAGTCCCAGGCATCGGGATCAGGCGGCGCACTGCCAGTGGGAGGACATGAGTCAGGATTGGCCACGCCTCCATCGGGGAGCGAGGAAACGGTCGAGAGGAAGGTTGAAGGCTGGGCGCGCGCGCCAAGTTCAAATGTACAGGAGGGCGGCGCAGTTGGCAGCCCGGATAGGGAGCCAGGTCCCAAAGCCCGCCGAAAAGAGGGGGAGGAGTCAGGGGGGTCAACGTCAGCGTCAGAAGAATCCAGGAAGGAAGGGACCCCGGGGGGTAGCAGGACCCAGAGGAGAAAGGAGAGACGGAAGAGGTGGAGTAAGGCTAGAATCTTAAACTGGTGTACAGGGGGCGGAGACTCAGATGGAGCTTCGCCGATCTAACCCCTAGACGTAGAGCTGGGGCGCTGCGGCTTGAAAATGGAAACTGTACTTCAATAAAGACTTTTGTACATTACTGCCGGCTAGCGTTGGTCCTCTGTGAGCTGGGACCTGGAGCCAGCTCTGACAGTATGTAACCCGAGATACCACTGTACTGGTTTTAGCTAATACAGACCATACACAACCTAGAACTATTGCATATTTCTTTGCCCCTGAAAAGCTGGTTTCATTCTGAAAATTGATTCTGCATTACCCCACAGTGTGTCCATGTGAAAACAGGTGTGGGAAAAGAGTGTATCCACGCCTGCCCAATGACGTTCAGCAGGGGGGTGGCCTTTGCCAAAATTACAATTGCCACTCCCTTCTTCATTCACCTGGGCCATGTGCCAGGAGGAAAAGGCTTGGATAACCTAATCAAAGAGATGGTTTTCCAACTCGAATCAAGTAACCTGCGGACAGCAGAATCTAGAATCCCCAGACCACACCCCTCACCAGTTGTGCCTCCTCTTTGGCCTGTCTAGAATTATTTATTTCACTTGATTTCATTTCATTTGGTTTACATCCCAGCCTTCCTCCCAGAGGAACCCAGGGCAGCAATGTGTCTTTGAACTCTGATAATATTTCTTACTTGTTTGGATGGCAAACAGACAGGTGTGTGGGTATGTGTGGAAACTGGCCTACTGTGCAAAGGTAAAATTCAACTTCGTTGCTCCACCCACCACTAGCATATCTCCCCCAGAGGTTTGCCTGGAAGGAAATGTGGCCCTCAGGCTGAAAAAACACCCCCCACCCCTGATGTAAAGAATTCAAAATTTTGTATTATAGATAAACACACGCACAGCGGTTTATTTTCTGTAATGCCGTGTCTATCATGAAGTATTGTTGCTTCGAAATTATGCTGCTTGATGTTTAATTACTGCTAATTCATATTGGAGGAAAATGAGCCTAACTAAGCAATTGCAAATTAATGCCCCTTGAGTTGCAAACATAACTCACCCAATTGTTACTAGAATTCAGTTACAGCAACGGTGGCATATTTGAGATGTAATTCATGCTGCACGGATGTAGTAATTTGTTGGTGCCAGAAGACTTTGTCGGAGCTTAATTGTGGTCAATGCACTGCGATTTGAACATGTTGAGTTTTCGTCTTCTCATGCTATGAACGTAGAAGTGACACCTACTAAATTCAAGCAGCTTTTGCAATTCAGGATTGCTATCATTTGAAGTGTGTGTGTGTTTAAAATTGATTTACTCGGAGTAAAACATTGTTGCATCCAGATCTTTGCTATAAAATGGGCTGATTCTTTTTCTTGTTCATGTTCTTATTCTTTTAGGCCAGTTTCTCCGTCAAGGAGAGATATTCTGGGAAAGCGCAAACTGCTCCATCAAATGTCGTTGCCTGGATTTCAACAATGAGATATTTTGCCAGGAGGTGTCTTGCGGCCCCTACGAACTCTGTGAGCCAAAGGATAAGTTCTACCAGTGTGTGCCAGTGGAAAGTAGCACTTGTGTGGTCTTCGGGGACCCTCACTACCACACTTTCGATGGCTTCCTCTTCCATTTCCAGGGTTCTTGCTCCTACCTCCTAGCCAGGCAGTGTTGGCCAGGATCCATCCTCCCTTTCTTTAGCGTGGAAGCCAAGAATGAGAATCGAGGTGGCTCTTCTGTTTCCTGGCTAAAGGACATCTCTGTTGAGGTTTATTCGCACAAGATAATCATCCCCAAAGGCAGCTTTGGGAAAATTATGGTGAGAGTCAATTCTTTCATTATGGGGAGAAAATTCAATTAAGGGCCCTTGATTCATTTAAAATTAGGGACCAGCGAATACGTCAATTTTGATTTCTCTCAATTTCTTACTATTCCAGTCTTAAAGATCAGCTCTCCACATTTCCACTTTTTTTTGTGATTTCTTTATTTGTTTTAAGTCACGAAAATTCATCAGCATTTTAGACTGGATTTCTCCCAGTGCACACACACAGTGCAAAGCTGCTGCTGCTGCTGCTGCTGCTGCTTCTTCTTCTTCTTCTTCTTCTTCTTCTTCTTCTTCTTCTTATTATTATTATTATTATTATTATTATTATTTATATACTGCCCTATACCCAGAGGTCTCAAGGCTGTTCACAGAAAAGTTTAGCTTAATATAATGCATTTTTACATGATATTCTCACTAATACGTGTTATTTTATGCACACTTTACTCAGTCATATGCATTGTGTGCATATTACTTGGCTGAAGAAATGTTTTGCAAAATTTGGAGATGTCCAAATTTCAAAGGATGGTTGTGTTTCTGTTTCGGAAAGAGCAAATTAAGCCACTTCATCTTCAAAAGAGAACTGTATTGAATTTCTCCTCCAACCCCATTTAAAACTAGAGCTAGACTGAAAAAATTGGATATTTTCACAAACATTTTTGGCAGCAAAAATCAACCACCACCCTTTTGGCAATTTTTCAGGGACTGCAAAGTTAGGATAGTGCTTCCTGAGCTGTTTTGCTCAGCCTCAGAGAAGTTGTCATGTATCCAGCTCTGATTGGCTACATAATGCCACGACACCACAACATTTGACCCTCTGTTGGCTGGGAATTAACCAGGAAGAAGTTTGAGAAGGAAAAATGGCACTGGAATAAGAACGCTGGTGGTGCTGGTTGTAGTAGTGTCAGACAGCCAGTTGGAGAGGGAGGTGGGTGTTCAAATAATAACAGGATTGTCTGGAGAAATATTTCATTTGTAAAGCAACAAAACTTGCTAACAATACATAAAATATTAGCTCAGAATCCACTTAACACTTTTCCTTGCAGGCTTCTGTCATTAATACTGGGGTTATCCTTTCTAGGTTTTTATTCTGACATTAAAACAGCATTTCACATGGTTTTCAGTTCATCTCGAGAAGTGTGTGTAGCTGCTGTCTGAACGCTCCTTTCAGACAGGGGTGGTCAACTGATGGCCTTTGGGCTAGATAAAGCTGAAGGAGCCTTTTTCCTAGCTCCCAGTATACTTCACACCCAAAGTTTTTAAAGTTATTCAAAAATACACTGTTGCATCTTCCTTCACACTTCAATGTCACCCCTTTTATATACAAGATGTAAATGGACCTCTTCCTATGTACTGCTATGCTTGAGCGTATATGCTGCACATTACAGTCTTTCTGGCTGGATGGTACCAACTCAGTTATGAAGCAGAACACCTCCAGGTTATGGTTTGGAGAACAAAGCATCTTCACCACCCCAAGGTCATTCCTGCTTTTAGGATAGTGGGATCCAAAACTGAACTTTCTGATTGAATTCCAGATTGTAGCATTCCCCCCCCCTCACATCTGGATAGCATCTCTGGGCAGTGCTTAATAAATTTGAGGGGCTTTGTGACTCATAATGTTGGATTGTATCAAATGTAGCCCTATGTGAGCTTCCCATGAGTAGCAGGATTTCCCCTTGTGCAATGGGATTTTTCTTGCTACCCACCCCCCACTGTGTGCTCCCTAAACCTATTTGGGGTTCCCCCAACTCTTCAGAGTGGATCTGAGAAGGGGGTGGGTGGGTGCAGTGGGAGGGGGAGGGGAATCCCTGTTGCACAAGCAGAGATCTTTGTGCTGGCGGGATGGTTCCTTAATTCATTTAATAATGAATGCAAGCCATTATTATTAAATAATAATGGTCAGGTTAGCAGAAGGTTTGTTATAAAATAGTAAATAAATACTTTTTGGACCCTCCTCTTCCCACCGCTCCCTCTCCATATGTCCCCTCCTCTCTATTTATATATATTTCTAATAAAAGAAAAGAAACAATGTTTTGTATTTTGTACCCATCCTGCAGATAGACGACTTGGTTATGTCTCTACCTGTTTTCCTGGAACTGGGGGCCATAAAAATCTACCAGAGTGGTTTGTCGACAGCGGTAGAAACAGACTTTGGCCTCTTAGTGACCTACGATGGAGACCATTATGCTGCTATTTCTGTCCCAGGCTCCTACATCAATGCCACATGTGGTCTCTGCGGGAACTACAACAAGAACCCCGAGGACGATGTGCTGCGCTCGGATGGGAAAATGGCCACGTCGGTGCTGGATCTGGGGGAAAGCTGGCGGGTCTATCACCCTGAATGGAAGTGCTCCCCAGGCTGCTTAGACAACTGCAGCCTTTGCGATGCAGCGACCGAGTCCCTCTATTTTGGCCCCGAGCACTGTGGCTTTATCAACAAAACTGGAGGTCCTCTCTGGGAATGTGGCGCCATCGTTGACCCGACAGCTTTTGTCCACAGCTGTGTTTACGACCTGTGTAGCATCCGAGATAACGGCACCGGAGGGCTCTGCCAAGCCATTCAGGCTTATGCCTTGGTTTGCCAAGCCCTTGGCATCCCCATCGGAGAGTGGAGAGCACAGACAGGATGCGGTAAGTGGGCGTACAATGGAGCTTCAGAAAGATGCAAACTTCCAGGAGCAAACAAGATGGGAATAGGGGCCGTTCTTGGACTACAACTCCCATCATCCCAAGGAATGGGTAGATTTGTTGATTTCCATTTCTCTCAGTTCCTCGTTTTCCCAATCTTCAGTTCAGTTCTCCACATCTCCTCGTCAATTTGTGATTTATTTATTTTTGTAAAAAGATGAAGAAGCAGGGCCACTGGTGCAAAACAAGGATTGTCTCTGACTAAGTCCTACTCATCATAGGTAAAGGTAAAGGGACCCCTGACCATTAGGTCCAGTCGTGGCCGACTCTGGGGTTGTGGCGCTCATCTCGCTTTATTGGCCGAAGGAGCCGGTGTCCAGCTTCTGGGTCATGTGGCCAGCATGACTAAGCCGCTTCTGGCAAACCAGAGCACCACACGGAAACGCCGTTTACCTTCCTGCCGGAGTGGTACCTATTTATCTACTTGCACTTTGAGGTGCTTTTGAACTGCTAGGTTGGCAGGAGCAGGGACCGAGGAACGCACAGGGATTCGAACCGCCAACCTTCTGATCGGCAAGTCCTAGGCTCTGTGGTTTAACCCACAGTGCCACCCGCGTCCCTTATAGACCCACTGAAATTAATGGACCGAAGCTAGTCATGTCCATTAACTTTGATGAGTCTTCTCTGAGTAGCATTGGGTACAAACCCACATTTAACAACATAAGAACATTGGACAATCCAAGCTAGATCAGGCCAATGGTGCATTTATTCTACCTTCTTGTTCTCAAGGTGACCAACCCAGGGTTTCCCAAACTTGGGTCTCCAGCTGTTTTTGGACAACAGTTCCCATCATCCCTGACCACTGGTCCTGCTAGCTAGGGATGATGAGAGTTGTAGTCCAAAAACAGCTGGAAACCCAAGTTTGGGAAACCCTAGACTGACCAGATGCTTGTGGGAATCCTGCAAGGGGGACATGAGTGAAACAGCATTCTGCCCATCTATGGTAAAGGTAAAGGTAAAGGGACCCCTGACCATTAGGTCCAGTCGTGACCGACTCTGGGGTTGCAGTGCTCATCTCGCTTTATTGGCCGAGGGAGCCGGCGTACAGCTTCCAGGTCCTGTGGCCAGCATGACTAAGCCACTTCTGGCGAACCAGAGCAGCGCACGGAAACGCCGTTTACCTTCCCGCCGGAGTGGTACCTATTTATCTACTTGCACTTTGAGGTGCTTTCGAACTGCTAGGTTGGCAGGAGCAGGGACTGAGGAATGGGAGCTCACTCCATCGTGGGGATTCAAACCGCCGACCTTTTGATAGGCAAGTCCTAGGCTCTGTGGTTTAACCCACAGCGCCACCTGCATCCCTTGCCCATCTATGACCCCAAGTTAATTCAAAGGCAGAAAGCCTCCAACAGTGAAGGCAGACAGCTATTGCTAGCCATCTCCTCCATGAATTTGTCTAATCCTTTTGTAAAGCCCACAAAGCTCGTGGCCATCACTGCCTCCTGTGGGAGTGAGTTCCACAGATTTCACTCTACCCTTTTTTGTCCCCAATCAGCATCGCTGTGTTTTTGGAGAAAAACTGACAGGCTGACAAGAGAATCGGAGTCTCCCACCATTCTCCGGCATGCATGTTAACACCGAAGTGATCTAGTGCCCTTGATGCACATTTAGATTTCTTCACTTAAGACATTTCCATATTGCTTCATTATTCACCCTTCCAAGCAGCACACATCATAACAATCCTTTGCTCAACAAGGCTCTTCACCATGTACACAGGAAAAGGAGAGGCGAGGACAGAGCAAGTGGCTGTGCCTCAGAGCAGTTGCTTATACCCAGGCTTGAGGGCGAGGAATGTAAGGTTAACTTTTGCTGGATTCCCTTTCTGAGAAGAGCTGTGGTTTCAGCAGCCTTCAAGAAACGTTGGTGGGAGCACTGGGGGGAAAGAGAAGAGCCAAGAGGGGCTGGGATTCAAGTAAGCATTTGTTGCCATGAAAGCTGATTCAGCCCTCTCCCTGTTTACAATCCAAGAAAAGACAAAGGGACACTTGAAGTAACTAAGAAGCAGCGAGCAAAGGACAAGCAGAAGCGAAACCACTCTAGCTTGTTCTTTGCTCCCTGGGTGGAATTCAATGCTGGGTCGGTGGAAGGAATTTAAGTGCCCGCGTTGAATTTGAGTGAGAGACACGGCAGGATTTACGGCTGACATTTGGGGCTTGGATAAATTGGGGGCATCTGTACTGGCTTGCCCCCCCCCCCTCTCTCTCTCACGTTTGTCACCTGCATCATTCAGCCGACTTCATCTTGATTTGCACCTGCCCAACTCAGAAAAGGAACTGTGAACATAGGAAGCTGCCTTATACTGAGTCAGACCATTGATGCATCTAGCTAAATATTGCCTGCACTGACTGGCAGCAGCTCTCCAGGGTTTCAGGCAGGGTCTTCTCTGAGTTGGACTAGCACTGATACGTATCTCAGGTATAACCATCTGCTAGCTTAAAGGTAAAGGTAAAGGGACCCCTGACCATTAGGTCCAGTCATGACCGACACTGGGGTTGCGGCTCTCATCTCATTTTATTGGCCGGCGTACAGCTTCCGGGTCATGTGGCCAGCATGACTAAGCCGCTTCTGGTAAACCAGAGCAGCGCATGGAAATGCCGTTTACCTTCCCGCCGGAGCGGTCCCTATTTATCTACTTGCACTTTGAGGTGCTTTCGAACTGCTAGGTTGGCAGGAGCTGGGACCGAACAACGGGAGCTCACCCCGTCGCAGGGATTCGAACTGCCAACTTCCTGATTGGCAAGTCCTAGGCTCTGTGGTTTAACCCACAGCGCCACCCGCGTCCCTTATGTCTGCTAGCTTAAGAGAGCCTTATTAAAGCTGATGCCTTCCAGATGTGATGATGATGGTGATGATTAATGCCATTTATTAATCGCTTCCCATGAGCCATTCCAAAGTGATTGACAATACAATCAATACACACAGTATAATCATAGAACCATAGAACTGGAGAGTTGGAATGGACTCCAAAGGTCATCCAGTCCAACCCCCTGCACGAATAACACAGCTTTCACATTAAAAACAAAAAACAGAACACATGGCTTTTTTTCAGCCAGAGCTCACTGAAATTCATTTCCGGCACCTCTCAGCCAGACGCTTTTGCCATTCTAAGAGAACGAGGGAGGCGTTCATGGTGTGTTCTGGCACCCTTTCCCCCCCTAGAAAAATAGTACTGATTAAAACACAATTAAATATGTAAACACAGTTCAAAACAACAGCAGCAATTCATTTCAAAATCCCATATAAGTACAAACTGGGGATATAGTTCTCCACTTGGAAGGCTTGCTGAAAGGGGAACTCCTTCAACAGGCACCAGAAAGGCAATAGAGGAGTGCTTGTGTGGCAGGGAGTTCCAAAGGCTCACTGTCGGCCCAATTTTGACATAATGCAGAACAAGACTCCTAACAGCATGCAATGATCGGTTGCGTAAGTAAGGGATTATTAGACCATCTGTTTTGGACCACAGTTCCCATCAGTCCCAGACAGCACAACCCCAGAAGCTATCATGGAGGATAAAACTCGGAATGCCTACCGGCCATAAAGGTTATGTTCCATCTCTATTGTCAGAGGCAGTGAGCCTCTGAAAGCCAGTCACTGGGACTCACAAGTAGGGACAGTGGTGTTGTGCTCAGGTTCTGCTTGTGGGCTTTGCATGGGCATCCGGTTGCTGGACTAGATGGACCATTGGCCTCTGATCCAGCAGGGCTCTTGTTATGTTCTTAAGCTAAATGACAGCCTGTGTGGTGTAGTGGTTAGAGTGTTGGGCTCCAGCCTGGGAAACCAGGGTTCCAATCCCCACTCAGCCATGAAGCTCACCAGGCCAGTCACTCACTCTCAACCCAACCTACCTTGCAGGATTGTTGTGTGGAAGAAGAGGAACCATGTGTGCCACCTGTGAGCTCCTTGGAGAAAAAGGTGGACTATGAATGAAATAAATGAACTGGCTAAATCAATAAATGCCCCTTGTCTGCTTCTTCCAGCTGCTGCTGTGCAGTGTCCAGAGTCCAGCCACTACTCTGTGTGTACCAGCAGCTGCCCGGCCACCTGCTCGGACCTCACTGCCCCCTTGACCTGCACCTCCCCTTGCACCGAGGGCTGTGACTGCAACGAGGGCTACGTCCTCAGCACAGACCTGTGCGTCCCGATCCACCAGTGCGGCTGCGATGTGGACGGCCAGTACCACGCCATCGGAGAGTCGTTCTGGGCCTCGGTGGACTGCACGGTGCAGTGTTGGTGCGAGGACGGAGGGGAGGTCACCTGCTTCAACTCCTCCTGCCAAGAAGGAGAGGTCTGTGCCGTGGAAAATGGCTACCAGGGCTGCTATCCCAAGAGGGAGACGTTGTGTCTGGTCTCCCAGGATCAGGTGCTGCACACCTTTGATGGCGTCACGTTCGCTTACCCCCCAGACAATTCCTACACGCTGGTCAAAACCTGCCCGGACAGACCCAGCTTCCTGGAAGTGGACATAAGCAAAAAGAAACCAGAATCAAGCCCTGATTGGCTTCGGAGCCTGATCATCCATATTGCCAGCCAGGAAGTCAAAATTGGAGGCGTAGACAACTCTGAAATCAAGGTACTGGCTTGTGTCAATGCTCAGTAAATTCTTTTGGTGGAAGGCCTTCCAGTGAACTTCAGAGCTGAGTGGGGATTTGAACCCTGATCTCCCAGGGTCCTACTCTGAGTCCCCCTGCCCTCCACTTATGTGCCCCCTAAATGCAGTCTGGGGGTTTCCCCGCCTCCCATCTTTAAGTCTCTGATCTTGGAGACTTAAAGGGGAAGCATGGGGAGATGTGCAAAAAAACTTTGCTGGTCTCTTCCTGGTTCACTTTTAAGCCTCAGAGTAAGCACAATGGATTTTGACAGGTAGGCAGCTGTGCCCACTTGTCAAACGTGGCCCACAAGGCTGATCCTGATAATAATAATAATATAATAATAATAATAATAATAAAATTTTATTTATATCCCACCCTCCCCAGCCAAAGCTGGGGCTCAGAGCGGCTAACAACAGTAAAAGTGGCACAGTTTACACAAAATCACAGTCAATTAATTGAAATGCATTCTAAAATCAATTCAGAATCAAATTAATGGCAACCATTGGGCTAGAGTTCTGTGAGGATTACTGAAGAAGGGGGTCAGACTGTGCCCTGGCCAAAGGCCTGGTGGAACAGCTCTGTCTTGCAGGCCCTGCGGAAAGATGTCAAGTCCCGCAGGGCCCTAGTCTCTTGTGACAGAGCGTTCCACCAGATCGGGGCCATGGCCGAAAAAGCCCTGGCTCTGGTTGAGGCCAGCCTAATCTCTCTGTGGCCCAGGATCTCCAAGATGTTTTTATTTGAAGACCATAAGGTCCTCCATGGGACATACCAGGAAAGGCGGTCCCGTAGGTACGAGGGTCCTAGGCCGTATAGGGCTTTAAAGGTTAAAACCAGCACCTTAAACCTGACCCTGTACTCCACCGGGAGCCAGTGCAGCTGGTATAGCACCGGGTGAATGTGATCCCATGGTGAGGACCCCGTAAGGAGTCTCGCCGCAGCACTCTGCACCAGCTGGAGTTTCTGGGTCAGTCTCAAGGGCAGCCCCACGTAGAGTGAGTTACAATAATCAAGCCTGGATCGGGCCCAAAAGTTTCCCCACTCTTGGCCTGGACAGATCCACAGCCTGACATAGCAGAGCAAAGAGTTATGGTGGAACGGAATATAACATTCATTGTGTACTGCAAATATGTGATTGTTTGCTAATATCCACTCAGATGCTGAGCCAGTGGTTAAAATGCAGGTCTTCCAAGCCAGCAAAACAATGCTTAGCAATAATAACAAGTGTGTTCATACTGAACGTGTCATCTGCCCCCCTGCCCTGGCTGCCTGGTGAAAACAAGAGTTGGTTCTTTTCTTAATCCTGCCAAGACAGAGGATCATCTGTGATAGGAAATGCAGAGTGTCTCATTAGCTACACCCGCCGCTGACATTCTCCCCCAGATACACATTTTATCAGGCAGTGTTAACACTAATGACGGAAGACACAAAATGAGTTTACATGAGTGATCAAACAACCTCAGCTTGACACTGTGCTGCTCACAGTTAAAATAATTGTGTGTCTCTTAAAAAGACAGATATAAAGAGAGGGAGGGAGGGAGAGAGAGATGGTGTTATCTACATGAGCGAAATTTACATGCAGTTTTAAAAATATATAAATAGCAGAAAGTTTAGGCAACTTTGACTATGGTTAAAATTTGAGTTATATAGATAAATAGAAAATGGTATGAGATGGAGAAGAAAATGTTGTTGGTGGACTCCACGGAGGGGAGGAGGGAGGTCGGAGAATTCAGATAATTCAATATTTATTTTTTGTATTTCATGTTTGAATGTCAAATCATAAATGTAAAATATGAATTTTTAGGCAACTTCAGTCAGGACTGTAGGAAGAGAGTGGGGAGCCCCCTAACTATGGAACTCACTTCCACATGAAGCTTCACTTCCACATGAAGCAGCGACGGCCACCAACCTGAATGGCTTTGAAAGATTATTGGACAAATTCATGAAGGATAAAGGCTGTCAGTGGCTACTGGCCACAATGGCTACGCTCTGCCACCATGGCTGGAAGCAACAACGCTTCTGAATACCAGTTACTGGAAACTGAAGGAGAAGGGGTAGCCTTATCCTTAGTGAATTTGTCTTTTAGAGCCATCCAAGTTTGTAGGCATAACTGCCTCCTGTGCGATCAAATTTCATAGTTTAACTATGTGCCGTGTGAAGAAGTTCTGAGTCTTCTAACACTCAACATCACTGGATGTTCCCAGGTTTTAGTATCCTAAGAAACAGACCCAAACATATCTCCACACAATCCTATTCACCTCTATCATGTCCCTGCCCCAGACCTTTCCCCCCAAAACTAATAAGCCTGAAGCCTAGTAACTTTTCCTCCTAGGGGAGTTCCTGTATCCCCTTGATCGTTCTTTTCTAAACTTTTTCTAGCTCTACAATATCATTTTCAAGGTGAGCTGATGAGAACTGTATATACAATATCCCAAGTTGTGGTCACACCATAGAGATATCATGAGTCTTATTTTCAACCCCCTCCCTAAGTTTTGCAGGCTTCCAAAGCCCTGCAGAAACCTGGCAGACCTTCTGGGCTGAGATAGGAGCAAGATGGATTTACCTGTCCCAGGCAGTAGTGCCTCTGCCCCCCTGTTGAACACTGGGAATCTCCTCGCCACATCCTAGGCTCATGCGCATAGGCAACACTGCCACCTGGTGGAAGGATGTGTGCTTTAGCAAGCGTTCGCGCTGGACAATTTATTTAAAGCAGTTTTCAGCACAAACAGCACCTTCGAACCTGTCTCACACGATTTACTTGCATGTATGAGCACTGCTAATGTGTGATAGGAAGCAGAGGAGAGACATTATAAAAACAAATTCACCTTTTCGTCAATCTGGTGGTGACATTTTGTGATGACATTTTGCTGTAAAAACTGATTTTGCAAACCCGCGCTTAGCAGTCATCTCCATCCCTGCTTCATTCCACCCCCACCCCCTGTTCATTCCAACAAATGCATGTTTACACACTGGATGTCTGCATCTGCAGATCAATGTGTCTCACACACACCTCTGTCAGATCAAGCGTCTCTGACCTGCATTCTGTGATCATCTCAGATTTGTTTGTTTTAAAATATCAGGGGTGCAAGTGCCTAGAATGGTTTGCTCTGTAACAACCACAGGAGCAAATCACTTCCCAAAAATTAGATGCAGGGGTCAGCACACTTTTCCAGCAGAGGGCCGGTCCACTGTCCCTCAGACCTTATGGGGGGGCTGGACTATTATTTTGAAGAAGAAGAAATGAATGAATTCCTATGCCCCACAAATAACCCAGATATGCATTTTAAATAAAAGCACACATTCTACTCATGTAAAAACATACTGATTCCCGGACTGTCCATGGGCCAGATTTAGAAGGCAATTGGGTCGGATCCAGCCCCCGGGCCTTAGTTTGCCTACCCATGAATTAGAGAGTTGGACGGATCATTTGAAGAACTCCTTGTGCTGTCTTTGCATCAAAGAGTCCTTACAGATCACCGTATTACTGCACCAATCCCACATCTTTGGGACTAGGCCATTTCAAGGACAGTCCATATAGCTACTAGCCATGATGGCTATAAGAAACCTCCATGTTCAAAGGTAGTCTACCACTCAGCAAAGCCAGTGGTCAATTGGCTAGCATTGTCATTGAGCTACCCGCATCCCAAACCTACTGCTGAAAAGGCGAAAGATTTATACGATCTTTTTCCCCCCCCCCCCCAAACCTACTGCTGAACCCCAGAACCCCTTAGAAGAAGAGAATAGCTTGGGCAGACACAGCCAGCCCTGTTCTTCCTTGCCCAAGGACTTTCCAATGCACATTTCAACAGTTTTGAAGAGAAGAAAGGGAGGGAAAGGCCAGGAATCAATTAAGCCGAGAGGCTTAAATACAGGAGTAGGGATGTTGATGGAACATGGGGACACAAGAAAATACCTTACACTGAGTTAGACCATTGGTTCATCTAGTGCAGTACAGTGGTACCTCAGGTTACATACGCTTCAGGTTACATACGCTTCAGGTTACGGACTCCGCTAACCCAGAAATAGTGCTTCAGGTTAAGAACTTTGCTTCAGGCTGAGAACAGAAATCGTGCTCCAGCGGCGCGGCAGCAGCGGGAGGCCCCATTAGCTAAAGTGGTGCTTCAGATTAAAAACAGTTTCAGGTTAAGTACGGACCTCCGGAACGAATTAAGTACTTAACCCGAGGTACCACTGTATCGTTTACTCTGACTGGCAGCAGCTCTCCAGGGTTTCAGACAGGAGTCCTCTCTCAGTCCCACCTGGACATGTCAGGGATTGAACCCGGGTTCCTCTGCATGCAAAGAGGTGCTCTGCTACGGAGCCACAGCAGAAAACCCAATTGCTGTTTGCTCCAAATGGGTGCTAAAGAGTGGTTTTCCCCAGAAGAAAGCAGAAGAATAAGAGTGAATGAATGAATTTTATTATTTCGGTCACAGACCAGTTCCAGCCCACATACAATATCAAGGAAGTCATAAAACACGATAGGGATAAATTTGAATTTGCAATTAGGTATAACAGGGACAATACAGATATAGCAACAGTTAAAAATTTATATAAATTAAAACTTAGTCACTAACATATAACCTAAAATTATCATTTAAAACCTTAATCATTATGATAGCACAGCTTGTTCCCTAAGTTTTATGGCAATTGCACAGAATTTGACTACCCTTAACATGATCTCAGGATCCTTGTCCTCTACCAGGGATTTTAGACATTGAGGTTTGGATTCATTTGGAGATTTTTGCATAGCAGGGGTAATAAATACCAAGAACAAGAGGAAATGTGGATGAAGCTTTGTTAGCTCAGCCTGTCCTTAATTCTGGCGCCACCTACTGTTGGCCTCCCTGCTTTTCACCCTCCTATTCCCAATGGACACTAGGCACCACTTGCTCATCAACTTTCCTCTTCATTCATTCATTTGTTCTCCCCCACCCCACCCGTTTTGCAGGTGAATGGATATGAAATGGAGCTTCCGTATTTCCATCCTTCCGGCCAACTGGAAATCTACCGCAGCAAAAACGGGACCGTAGTTGAGTCCGAAGGACTCATACATATCCTGTACTTGGATTCTGGCATGCTGGAGATACGCCTCTCAACTATCTATTTCAACTGCACCGGGGGCCTCTGTGGCTTTTTCAACGGGAACAGCAGCGATGAATTCTGCTTCCCTAACAGGAAGTGCACGGACAACCTGGCGGTTTTCCTGGACAGCTGGACAACCTTCAATGAGATTTGCAACGGGGAGTGCGGCGACCTTCTCAAGGCCTGCAACAACGATTCGGAGCTCCTGAAGGACTACCGGAGCCGATCAAAATGTGGCATCATTAACGATCCCACCAACAGCTCCTTCCTGGAGTGCCACTCAGTGGTGAATGTCTCTGCTTACTATCGGACCTGCCTCTTCCGCCTGTGCCAGAGTGGGGGGAACCAGTCAGAGCTCTGTGACTCAGTAGCCCGTTATGCCAGCGCCTGCAAGAATGCAGAAGTGGACGTCGGTCCGTGGAGAAGTTTTGACTTTTGCCGTAAGTCAGTGCATGCGTCTTTTTGTCAAAGGTGTGGCCATTTGAGCAGACCTCCACAAGTTCTTTAAAACCTCGGTTCCATTTTTTAAAAAGTAAATTACTAGTCCTCCTGGATTATTTATTTTATACAGGTTAAGATCCAGAGAGATCATTATAGGGATCTAAGAAGCTTGCATTGTGTGCTCAAAGGCTTATATGCGGTCCTTTGAGTCCTGCCATTCAATGTGTACCTTTTATCCGCAAAGGCTCAGTGTGTTGTACAGTGGTACCTGGGGTTACAGACGCTTCAGGTTACAGACTCTGCTAACCCAGAAATAGTACCTCAGGTTAAGAACTTTGCTTCAGGATGAGAACAGAAATCGTGCAGCGGCAGCACAGCAGCAGCGGGAGGCCCCATTAGCTAAAGTGGTACCTCAGGTTAAGAACAGTTTCAGGTTAAGAACGGACCTCCAGAACGAATTAAGTTCTTAACCCGAGGTACCACTGTATTGTATTTATTTATTTCCCGTCCTTCACCCTAAGGCCCCCAGGGCAGGTTGCAACATTAAAGCACAATATTAAAAACAATTTAAAACAACTTACAATAATAAAAAATAAGACGGGTCCTCAAATCATACACCTCAAGTGTCAAAAACCAGGGGCAGCATTCTCCAGAAGCTGTATAATGAAGGTGCCAGGCAGACCTTTCTGGGGAGAGATTTCTGCAGCTTAGGGGCCACCACAGAGAAGACCCTCTCCTGGGCCACAGTCACCTGAGCTTCTGAAAGTAACCAGGAAGGCTCCCTCTGCCAGTTTCAGCACCCAAGAGAGTCTGTAGAAAAGGAGGGTGGTTTTTCAGATATTTGGGGCCTGAGTCATTTAGGACTTTAAACAACAAATGTGGGTACCTTGAATTGGCCCAGAAATGAACTGACAACCAGTTTTAAAATAGGGTTTATATGAGATGTAGGTGGAAACCCAGCCAGGAATCTGGCTGCTGCATTTTGAAATAACTGAAATTCCCCAGTCGTCTTCAGGGATAGCTCCACGTAGAGCACATCATAATAATCCAACTTTGAAGGTTCCAGTGCGTGGAGTATAGCGATCTCTAACAAAAATGGGTCGTAGCTGGAGAACCAGCTGGAGCTTTTTTTTTTTTTTTTTTTTTTAAAAAAGGCCCTTCTAGCCACTGAGGCCTCTTGAGCCTCCAGCCATAGTGTTGAATCCAGGAGCAGCCCCACAGTGCAAACCTGCTCCTTTCAGGGGAGTGCAACCCCACCCAAGGAAGGCTGCCTCTCCACCTCCCAGACATGAGAACCTGGGACCCATAACAGGATTCAGGTATGTCACACACATACCTGCAAAATACACCCCCAAATCCCACCCATCATAATGCATTTCACTCATCTATGTAAAATATAGATTAAAACAGTGTTGCAAAAGCATTACCTTTGAGCCTGGGGTGTTTTCTCTCTCTCTCTCTCTCTTTCCAGTTGCTTTTTGCCTCTAGATGCACTTTCTTAATTAAGTAATTTTCATAGAATGCGTTCTAGGAGACATCAGGAGTTTTATTGCGCCATGTTCTTGAATTGCAGTAGGGATCCCGACTTAAGCTGTAACAACAGAGGCTAATTTGAATGAGCGAGACGGTTGGGGGGGGGAGTTGTTTAGCTATGGTAATATTCTTGCTGACAGTGGTATTATTATCATAATCTAAAGGCAGATGTAGGAAGTTCACACTGCGGAAGCTCAAGAAGGCTTAGGCGAGTTGATGCAAATGGAAGGACGTGGAATTTGAGATTTGGCAGGCGATGAGCTTTCACACAAACTCGGAAGTCTGTGAATATTTTAAGGGTGCAGTCATACATAAGGCTAAATTATGGTTTGTTTTAACTAAGCTTTTTTAAAAACAACAACAACAGCCCACAAATCATCTTATGAACTTGAAACCAGAGTTAAAAGAAGTCACAGTTCGGGAACTGCTTTGCATTGTGATTTGTTGCCAGGATCATGGTTTGTTGCCAGAGCTGGGTTTGGACACTCAGACCACACTTTGGCTAAACAAAAAACCAGTTAGCATTTTGTACAAAACTAGGCCACTGAGCGGCCCTTTACTGAAGCACAGAGTTCTAACCAATGCTAGTCCTGCTCAGAGTAGACTCACTGAAGTGAATGGACAGGACTAAGGACCCTTTTAATCATAGTATGTAAAAGGGGGTTTCAGAAACCTAGTTTCCTCTCTAGAAATCACCTACATAAGAAGAGTCCTCCTGGATCAGACCAGGTCTCCATCTAGTCCAGCCCTCTCCTTCTCATGGTGGCCAATCAGATGCCTCCAGGAAACCCTAAAGCAGGGCTTAAAGGCAACAGATGTAGTTCATTCCCAACATTTGTGGGTCTGCTGATATTCAGCACCCAAGTGGATAAAGCTGAACCAGTAAGAAGGGCCACAGGTTCCTGATAGTTAAACTATGGAACGCATTCGCAGAAGAGGCAGTGATGACCATGAACTTGGATGACTTTAAAAGGGGATTGGACAACTTCATGGAGGAGAAGGCTATCAATGACTACTAGTCATGATACCATGCTCTGCCTCCACGGTCAGAAGGAGTAATGCTTCTGAACACCAGCTGCTGAAAACCTCAGAAGGGGAGAGGGCATTTAACAGAATATTGATATGCAGGAAAAAGAGAGGAAGAAATAACAGGGTAAACAGGAAGGAAACTCCATCTAGCCCAAGGCTGTGTAATGTACTACAATGCTGAAAGGATACTAAACAAGGCAAGGCAACACAATGACAATTTGAATGACAATAATTGACAAAGAAACTAATAAAGCAGCTTGAATAAGAATAAAACCATGCAGTAATATTGCAAGGCTTTGCATTGTCTCTTCCCTAATAAAACTCCCTCCGGAGGATTTAGCTGAAAGCATCCTAGGCTATCCCAACTTCCCTCGTGTTTCTCAATTGCTGAACATTACAGCATCAAGTTCAAGAGCAATTCGTAGCTACCAATCTAGTGCAGAGGATCAAGGACCCTTCCTCCTGACACACACAAAGCAGGAAGAAATAAAGGGAAGAGAATCAGACCTCTTAGAGGTATACTGGCTCTGAACATGGCAGTCCCTGTTTAATCTAATAACCACTGATGGGTAAATGAATGGAGGAGAAATCTAGCTCCCTTTTAAAGCCTTCTAAACTGGTGGCCACCCCATCATGGGGCAGTGAGTTCCAAAGGTTAAATATGTCTTGTTTTAAACTAGCGTTTCCTTTTGCCTGTCCTGAATCAGTTTCATTGTATGATCCTGGTTATAACCCCCAACCCCACCCAGCCATGGGGGAAACTGTTCATGGAACCATAGAATTGTAGAGTTGGAAGGGACTCCCCACAATGCAGGAATCACACCTAAAGAACGCCTGACAGATGGCCATCCAGATTGCCATGGAGAGAGGTTTGTGCATGCACCTTTCTTGCTTAGTTTGAAAATGGGAATGCACATGACACATCCAGGGCATTTATACTACAAAGGACTTTAGCAAACAATTGATCAACCGTGATCACTAGGACTGTATAGAGGAGGGGCTGGCAAGACTGAGCCCAGAGTGATTGGCATTAGTTAGACCTGACAGCCCATATCCTTCTGCTCAAAAAAGGAGAGAGGGATGAATAGCTCTGGTCTGGAGCCTGTGATTATGAGCTCCCAGAGAAGCAGAATGGTCTTAAACCTCACCCTGATATCTTTGACAGTGGCAGACCGGAGTGTGCTCGGCTTGTTGAATTTTTAAGCCTGTGCTGACTTTTTGTTTATGTTTTTCGGGAATTAAACTTGCCTGCATGCATTTCCAGGCTTCTGTTCAAAAGCGTAAGGACTAGAATGTAGCTTTCCTCCCAATTTAAACAGCAATTTGGGATTCTAAAGACATTGACACCTATGCTCAGTACAGGATTTCATTGCAGATAGGTGCAAAACACACAGTCCTGTCTAGACCTGGACTAGACTAAGGGTTTATCCAAACTTACCTTTCTTCTGCTCTTTCCAGGCTCTGTGTCTGAACATCTATCTTCATTTAATTTTTTCCCCAGAGCTTTCCTTGCAAAAACCTGCTCTTTAAAGTTCAATTGGAGCAAACAAACAAACCTGAATTGATGTTTGCTCCGATTGTGCACTGAGTGGTGGGTTTTCACAGGAAAAGCTCCGGGACAAAAACAGAAATGCTCAGACAAGGAACTTTTAAGCATGGACCTGTGACTGAAAGAGAGGGGCAAAAGGTAAGAGTGGGTAAGCCCTTAGGTGTGGAAGCCAGGAAGGTAATTCAGGATCGGAACTAACTCCTATCTCCTGAGTTTTTCATTGCTTTTCTACCCTGAGCCATGCTACAATGTCGAGGCAGATGTCGCAGCCAGATCACCCTCACATTAAGAGCCACTATTTGAACGATGGTCTTGGTCATTTGATGGTCCTTTTTATCCATTGTTGTTGTTTTTTAATTGTATATATTGCTTGTTTTATGTTGCTACGGCCGTTGGCTAATACAAATAAAGTTTATCTGTCAAATGTTGAGGCACAGCATGGCAGGACTTCGAGAGAAAGTGGCTGGCTGCCAGCTGAACTTGTGCTTCCCCCCTTTTTTGTTTTGCTCCAGCTCTCACCTGCCCGGAGAACAGCCACTTTGAGGAGTGCATGACCTGTTCTGAGTCCTGCGAAAGCCTAGGGATGGGTCCCATCTGCCTGGACACCTGCACGGAGGGCTGTCAATGTGATGATGGCTTTGCCCTCCGAGGCACCCACTGCATTCCCAGGACTGAGTGCGGCTGCAGCTTTGAAGGCCACCAGCTCTCCACCAACCAGTCCTTCTGGATGGACATTGACTGCCAGTATTTCTGCTACTGCAATGGCTCCGACAACAGCGTGCACTGCGAGAACATTCCCTGCAAAGAGGATGAGTACTGCATGGAGGAGAGCGGCCTTTATTACTGCCAGGCTCGCACCGACGCCTCCTGCATTGTCTCCGGCTACGGCCATTACTTGACCTTTGATGGGTTTGCTTTCGATTTTCAGAGCAGCTGCCCCCTGGTCCTCTGCACCACCATCTCCCGGCAGAGGTCAGAGAGGTTGGAAACCTTCCCCGAGTTTACGGTCACTGCCAAGAATGAGGATCGGGACCCTTCCCTGGCCTTGTGGGTGAAGCAGGTGGAAGTGGAGGTCTTCAGTTACAACATCATCATCCACCGGGCTTACAAGCACACCGTGCTGGTGAGTTAACACAGCGACACTGAATCGATTTATTACAGTCTGTCGACCAGAATTGAGAAAGCATGCAATACATACAAATGTCAGAACAAAACAGATGGAAAAGTAGAACATAGAAACCACAACAATCTCAGGTTGGCCCCTGAAGAGGGCCCTTCCAGTTTTAGGTGGCGAGTTTTTCTCTTGTTCTCACTGCTACTGATACAAATTCAGCCACTGTCAGTGAAACCTTTGGGTTTTCACTTCCATTAGATATTGAACTGGGGTCACATTGTACCTGAGAGCCAAGCAGCTCTCCATTTACGATGGGGAGATGACAAATGCTTCAAGGGGTTGAGGACGTTGGGCAAGGGAGTGGGAAGAGAATAGGTGGATGGAGATGTAAATTCATGGCTAATTTTTCTGAGGAGCAAAAGACAGGACTGCCTTTGACAGACTGGCATCCTCTAGCACAGCGGTTCTCAACCTGTGGGTCCCCAGATGTTGTTGGACTACAACTCCCACCATCCCTGAGCTCTGGCCTTGCTAGCCAAGGGTGATGGGAGTTGTAGTTCAACAACAACTGGGGACCCACAAGTTGAGAAAGGCTGGCCTAGCAACTCCTGAAAGATAACTGTCAACTCCTGTCCTCCTGTCTCTGAGGAGCAGTAATGCTTGCTTCAAACCACAATATGGTAGGGTGCTCTTGTGCTTCGGTCCTGCTTGCAGGTTTTCCACAGGCATCTGGTTGGCCACTGTGCAAACAGGATGCTGGACTGGGTGAGCCATTGGTCTGATCCCAGCACTAGCAAACCTACATTTATGGGACCCTGAAGCTTGAGCTGTTATGGGGGCCCCTTCATAACCAGCAGCGAGGTCTGGGTAGCCACTGCTATCTTCTTCAATGCGGTTGTTCCACAACAATCAGCACACACACACACACACACGAACAACTCATATTTTGATTAAAATTGTTATTCTGGATTATATCCCATGTCAAAGTAAATAAAGTGAATCAAAATTTCCTATGCCTTATAGTTTGGGGGATGAAAATTAGAGAAATGTTATATACATGCATGATGCATCACAGAATGATGAAACTGGGTTTACCAGACCCAATTTTTTAAGCAATGCAGATTAAAGTCACTTCTGGAGCCCCTCTGGGATTAGTGTCCCTGAAGCTTAAATTTTGTCATTTTCATAGTAAATCTATCCCTTGATCCCATCAATTGGCATTCAGAGGCATACTGCCTCCAACAGTGGCGAGACAACCTTGTCATCATGCCTAGTAGTCATTGATAGCCTTTATTTCCAGGATATAACTTTGCAGTGACTGCAAACCAGAAGGAGCTAGATATGTTTAAGTGTTGTGGAAACCAATAGGGCTTAAATGCACTGTTAAATATTGTTTCCTTTGCATATTGGGTTGTCAAGGGTAGCTTCATGTATTATTTTTTTCTTGCACAGTTGAAGGAGGAAAACACTGTCATGGATGAAACTCTTCTGTCACTGTTTTTACATGTCTGGGCTCAGTCTTCCCGGGAGCAGAATGTTGTTGGCTTGTTCTCTTTTAAATAGCAGAGAATCCACAGAAGTGTTAAACAGGAATCCCAAAGGACTGAAATGAAAATCTGAATTCAACCTCTTTTAGCATCGTGGTCAGGATGAAGTTGGCTATTCAGTGACTCTCAATCACAGAGTCAGCTGGAAACAGTTGTTTCATGCCTGAGGCAGGAAATATAAATGTTGCTCTGCGTGATGGTAAAAAGACAACAGTAAGATAAATATTTGGCAACGTTCTTCTCCCTAACGGCATCCAGAATTTGCTACCTAAGACGGACTGATTCAGCTTGCCTACCAGTAGGGCTGGCACTGCTCAGTAATGGGACATTACAATGTCTCCATAGAGACAAGTCCCTATCATGGCCTTGGCCTCAGATGATAGATAAGGCTAATTGATTGGTTGAATTTATATCCCACCTTTTCCTCCAAGGAACTCAATGTGGTGTACATGGTTTGCTTCCTTCACATTTAATCCCCACAACAATCCTGTGAGGTAGGCTAGGCTAAGGAGCAGTGACTGGCCCAAGGTTACCCAGAGAATTTTAGGGCCGAGTGAAGATTTGAACCTTGGTGTCCCAGGTTTTAGCCCAACGATAACCAGTCTGGAGCTGCTATTCTGCTGGCTTAGGAACACAACCAGGTTCCAGATACCAAATCTGAGGCTGATGGCCACAAACCTGCAAAGCTAAACTGGTAACTACCAGACAGTTTCTCCTATGCCTGGTTCCCCCAAGGAGCCAAGGCTGCCCAAAGGATGAGAGAGTGGATTAGGCAAGAAGCCACAGAAGGAAGAAGCAGCCCCCACCCTCCGGTCAAAGGCTTGTCCCTTTAAGGGGTCACACTCCTCAGGCAGGGTGGGTGAAGCTTTGGAAGGGGTGAACTAGAGGGAGGCTCTTATAAGGCCTCAATCAAGGCCCAACTTTCACTGGAGAAAGTTGTGTACCTGGAGCTAGCCAAGGTCCTGAAACCCCGACTGCCAGTCCTTGTGGATTCTTGCTGAGAAGAGGTCAGAACCATCTCACATGAGATGGCTGCTGCCCATAGCTCCCTCTTCATCTGTACATGAACACATGATCTGTTGGGTTTTTGTGAGTCAAAAGTGGGTGGAGGTTACTCAGACCAAATATTTGGCACATGTACTGTTACAGTTGCAGACTGTAAATATTGGTGCACCATAATCGCCCCATTTGTCAGATGACCTGGAGGGTTTATTATGAACCTGTAGGCACACTCCACCTTGATTTCAATGGGTTTCAGTGAACCCAACTTTGAGCTGTATTGTGGCCTGTGTGTTTCAGTTATAAACTAGTGTGTGGTGCTTCTCAACTGCTAGATAGATGTGCCCCTTTTCACTCAATTTTTCATGGCTCTAGTGTTCTATTCTCTTTCTTCCAATGAGCTCAGAGCAGAGTTTTAACTTGATGACAACCCTGTGAGCAAGTTGGACAGAGAAATAGTGACTGGCCCAAAGCTACACAACAATTTCCACAACTTGAGTGAAGACCGGGTTTTCTGCGTCAGGCCATCTTTCTTTGAAACCCACCTCCCAAAGCTAGTTATTTACTTATTTTGCAAGATTTATATACCACTTGACTGTAGTAAAATCTTAAAGTGGTTTACAAAATGTATTAGGTAATAAAATTACCAGTAAACAAAAACAAGAAAACAGTTTAAAAACAACAAGTTAGAATGTTCAAAAAAGAGATTAAAATCAATGATAAGCTAAACATTGGATTAAAACAAGTCAACATTCTATGCATCTAGAGAGGCTAGCCTAAGCAAAAATGTTTTTAGTGGGTGCCAAAAAGGGAAGGGAAAGGAAGGCGCTTGCCTCATGTCTATAGGCAGGGAGTTCCAAAGTGTGGGTGCTGCCACACTAAATGGTTATTTGCTTACAAATGCAGAATGAGAATGGTGTGACGCCAGTTGTCTTAGTCTCCAGCTAACTTCACTGCATCTCTTTGCAGATCAACAATGAGCGCCTTTACCTACCCTTGAAGCTTGGACAAGGGAAAGTGAACATCTTTGCCTTTGGTTTCCACATTGTCGTGGAGACCGACTTTGGGTTGAAGGTCGTCTATGACTGGAAAACGTTCCTCTCCGTCACCGTCCCACGGAGCCTTCAGAACAACACGTACGGCCTCTGTGGGCGATACAACAGCAACCCTGACGATGACCTCCAGACGTCCGGTGGCTTTGCCGTCTCTAGCATCAATGAGTTTGGCCACAGTTGGGCCAAGAGGGACCCCTTTTGCCAGGTTGGCTGTGGTGACAGGTGCCCTGCCTGCCGTAAGGTGGAAGGCTTCTGGAAGCCCCAGCAGCTGTGCAGCTTGATCCCCAGCAAGAGCGGCGTCTTCTCCAGATGCCACAGCAAAGTCAACCCCGCCTTCTTCTACAAGAACTGCCTGTTTGACACCTGCATCGATGGTGGCGCAGTGCAAACCGCTTGCAGCTGGCTGCAGAACTACGCCAGCACCTGCCAGACCCAGGGGATTGCTGTCACCGGCTGGAGAAACTTCACCTTGTGCTGTGAGCTGAGCTTGTTTTAATCTCTGTCGTTGTTCATGAAAACTGTCCTTTTGTTCCATCTCCAGTAGCTCCACTGATGTTTAACAGGGATATTTCTGGGTTGTTGTTGTTTTTAAGGGGGTACTTTCTTCTTAAAGTAAATTTGGGGAGGCTATCATAGCTCAGGGATAGAGCACACATTTTTCTCCCAGTTTATTATCTGTTTCTTGCATTCACACCCCACCTTTCTCTCCAAGGACCTCAAGGTGTTGTACCTGGTTCTGCTCCTCCTCAATTAATCTCACAACAACCCTGTGGGATATTTTAGATTGAGAGGCAGTGACTGGCTCAAGGTCACTCACTGAGCTTCATGGCTAGCTGGGAATTTGCACCCTGGTCTCCCAGGTCCTAGTCTGACACTCTAACCACACTGGCTCCAGCTGAAAGGACCAAGTCAGCAGGTGATGGGAATGATTCTCTGTCTGAGGTCCTGGAGAGCCAGTGCCTATCAGAATAGAGCACCCTAGTGTAGGGAGAAACAGTCTGACGTGATATAAGGCAGCTTCTTATGTTACTATGTCTAAAAGCAACCTGACTAGGACTAGGCCTGGTTCTTAGTAAGCAAGTGTCTAGATCTTGAGTCTCAACACCACACTTAGGTCTAATTTCCTTTCCTGTTCTAACAGCTTCAAAAATAGCTGGCTGTGTGTTGTTAGACGTAGCTCCTGCTAATCTATGGCCCTTGAGATGTCCCAACTTGCATGGCCAATGGTCAGCAACAAAGGGAGTTGTAGTCCAGCAACATCTGAAGGGGCAGAGGTTCCTCACTTCATGCTAAAAGGAAGGGGTGGGCCAGGTAAAAACAGAAAGAGAAATGATTTGTCATTGGGAACAATAGCAGAGAAGAGTCGTGTTGGCTAGGCAAGTCAGAAAGTTTGACATGGAAGCTTTTATAGGGGGCAAAATCTAGGTTATAGTTGGTAAGAAGCTTCCTGGCTAGTCTATCTGTACGCCAGTGTGGTGTAGTGGTTAAGAGCGGTAGACTCGTAATCTGGTGAACCGGGTTCGTGTCTCTATCTATCTTCCCTAGATCATGACTGTTCCCCATTTGACTCGCTTAAGGAGCTGCCACTTACCAGCAGTTTCTGAGGCTTATGTCTCCCCCCACCCATGTCCTTTTTATTACGCATTCCTCATGGCCTGCGCTCATGGTATTGGGGCAGTTATACACCATCCTGTGTACTGCTTGCACCTGCAGATGTTATGGGGCAGTCATACTGCTTGCATTCTTATCAGAGCATGTCCAGTAAATTCTTACCTAAATCATCATGTACCATGAATGTTCTGGCCAGTGGGAGCCAGTGTGATGTAGTACTTAAGAGCGGTAGTATCGTAATCTGAGGAACCGGGTTCGCTTCCCCGCTCCTCCACATGTAGCTGCTGGGTGACCTTGTTAGCCGCTTTGAGACTCCTTCGGGTAGTGATAAAGCGGGATATCAAATCCAAACTCCTCCTCTTCTTCTTCTTCTTCTTCTTCTTCTTCTTCTTCTTCTTTCTGTCACCCGCCTCCTCACTGGCTGAAGCTTGGTGTTGTACAGGGGTCGAGTCCCCACTTTAAGCAAGGGGAATGATGGATTTGTCAATTTCGGGCTCTCGCTATTTCTCATATTTCCCATCTTAATAATAATTATAATCATTTTATTATTTATACCCCACCCATCTGGCTGGGTTGCCCTAGCCACTCTGGGCAGCTTCCAACACATATAAAAACATAAATTCAGTTCCCCACATTTCTACATCCATTTTTGGAAATTCTTCTGCATTTCAGTGCACATTTTCCTATGCATTTTGGCCTAACATACACATGGTTTTCACAAAGCAGTTCCCCCTTGTGCCGTACAATTTTGTCCTCTGTCCTCACTAAGTTGACCCTCCTAGCTGATGCATGTTTGTGTATATTACTAGGCTGGGGACATGCATGGCAAGGTTCGGATAAATGCAAATGTCAAAGGATGACTGTGTTTTGATTCGCGTATCGCTCTGCAAAAGCTGAATTGGGCAGGTCTGCCTTTAAATGCAAGCTGAATCAGATATCTCCCCTCATCCCTAATGACACCTCTCAGGCCTCAGATTTCACAAGGGCTGTGAGCTTTGAGCATTGGCATGGATTCTTATTTTAAATGCACAAAGCTGGCTGACGAGGCTTTTGCCCTAGGTGCTGAAGAGTCAGCTGCTTGGCACTGTTCCACAGTTCATCAGTATGGCTGGCCTGTAGCAACCATCCTTCTGCCCAGTTCCAGGTCACTTTGTGGTCCACTCTGCAGCAGCAGATTCAGTGTTATTAACTGCTCAGGGAGACATCTGAAATCTCCTCAGCTCTGCCTCTGACCTCCCTCTCAGTATTCTTTGCCTCGTTTAATGAATGCTCTTTAAATGGAGAGCATGTTGTTGTTGTTGTTGTTGTTGTTGTTGTTGTTGTTAATCTTTGCGAGACCCTCTGAGGTACGCAGAAGTGGAGCTCTGCTTGTATCAAAGATGAAGAACAGTTTCATGATGCTGAGGTTTGCAGGAAGGAGACAGTGAGTGAATTGCTAGGAATGGAAAGAAAGAAAGAAAGAAAGAAAGAAAGAAAGAAAGAAAGAAAGAAAGAAAGAAAGAAAGAAAGAGCTTCTCTGTGCCAAGGTTTCCCAGAGAGAGGCAGAGACTCCGATTAGGGCACCTAATGACAAAATGGAAAGTATTGGATAAAAATGACACAGATAAGAGGAGACAGCGGAAAAGAATAGCTCAACAAATGCCTCAACATGAAAGAGATGTGTACCAGAGTCACGGAAGATTATCTCTCATGTCACCGGCTTCATAAAGGAAACGCAGCCACAAGAGGATGAATTATGGGTTGCTCCCTAAATCTGACAGATATTTAAGCACTCAGCACAAAAGCTCACTTTGACTTTGGCAATTCCTTGGATTCATTGCTGCAAACCTGCTGTGGCATCTCCTAGCAGCCTGCCCTTGATCTGGCTGCTGTAAAAGTTGAAGCTGTTGTCCTTGTATTGTCTGGAGTGCCATGTGGGACAAATTTGCCCCAGAAATTAGCTCACCAACAGGGGAGAGCCCATAAGCTGTGCATACAAAAGGTCCCAGTTTCAGTCTTTAGCACAGGGATGGGAAACCTCAGGCCTTGGAGCCAAGTTCAGCCCTCCAAGCCTCTGTCTGGCCCTGAGGGATCTTCCCAGGCCACAGCCTCTCCCCAGCCAGGTATCCTACTGCTTCTGCTTTGCAGAACCTTGAGTATTTTTGCCTGGCTGCAGTGTGTCCTTGAATTCTGATAATACAGTCTGCACCTGTATTAGAATTGTTTTTAGTTATTTTTAAATGTTTCACCACTTGTGTGTTTGTTGCCCCTGGGCTATTTTGGGAGGAAGAGTGGGACATAAATTTAATAAACAATAGCGACAAATAATAATGAAAATGTGATGATGCTGAAAGTTATAAAATTAGAAGGAAAGCAAGCAAACAAATAAAATAAATGATACTAACATGTGCTTCATTGGATATTCACTGGAGGATAGAGAGGGGTGTATTTAGTAACAGGTCTGCTGTACAAAGGTAAAAAAAAACAAAAACATGTTAATTGCTCCATTCAGTTTTGCATCTGGCCCTGCAACCTGAAATGGGTCACTCCTGATTGCACCCCCTCAAAAAAATGCACCTGGGGCAACGGCCTCCCTAGCCCCCCATGCTATGCCACTGGTCAGATGTGTAGCTTCATACACTCACTTTGCTTTTGAAGCCCTGTCTAAATAATAAATGCATTTGACTCATCCAAAAAGAACTGGGGCTTTGTGAGTATTCCAATCCAACATTTACAAAGCACTTGCTATCACTGTGGTCCTTGCTCCGAGGCCTAGAAACTTTACTTGTAGCTGGGGGGGGGGGACAGCCTTCCCAGTGTGAGTTGCATGCAGAGTGCCATTGTCTCTGCCAGGGATGCTGGGTCTTGTTTGTGGTCCTTGACAGGAAAAGACATATCCCTGGGATCTGGGAGCACCAAAAACCACCACCTCTGCCGTTCACTGTTCCAAGGTAAGCTTCTGGGGGATCTTGGAACAGAGGGAGACAGATGTGGCTTACTAGACTGAGCCAAGCACAGTCTGCCTAATTGTAATGAGAAATGCTAAACTTGTCCGGACGGTTCCTGCTTGTTTCCAAGCTGTTGTGCTACAGAGTAGGCCCACTGAAGTTACTAGACATGACTAACGTAGGATCATTAATTTTGGTGGGTCTGCTCTCAGTAGAACTTAGTTGGCTACAACCAGCAGTGCAGTAGCAAATTCAAAAGTGCTGGGTCCCTTAGTCACAGCCACACTCCTCCTAAGATTACACAACCATCTAAGATTATACCATAATAATCATTTGAGATGCATTGCAATGATCAATGCAGATATCTCTGTGTTGCCTTTCAGCCAGACGTATTTTCTGTGCACGCACATGGGCAGTTTCTCTTGAAACTGAAGCACCTTGTGTTTTCAGAGTTCCTAAATGCTTTGCTTTGGAGCATCCCTTGGCTAAAAAGCTCTCCTTTCATGTTGACTGTGTTGCTCTAGGACGTTGGAGACAGGGACCCTACTGCAGAAATAGTAATGAATTTTAAACCCACTGCAACCTCATCACTGAATACAAACCTACATAAGGAAGGACAGTCAGCTACAGCATTCTACCAGATTGTCCGCTGCCAAGGTACCCCCTACACCAGGTGTCCTGTGCCTTCACCAAGGTGGAAGGGCAGTCAGGGACCCCCACCCTGGTTAGATGGGAAGAAGTGTTAAATAAGCAAGGTATTTTTCTTGCACATCCAAACCCCGTTCTGGAAAGATATGGGTTAAATCTCTAGTCCCAGCAGTAGTTGTTCTTCATTTGTCAAATGCAAATGTTATTAGTTTATACATGCAAGCGAAAGAGTGCGTATTTGTTCTAAGGAGGCTTGTCTCTGTGGTCAATAGGATTACAACGTACCGTTCAATTACACTCCTCATAAATGAAGATGCAAAGCTCCTCCGGCAGGCAGACCGTTTGGCAAATCAATTGAAAAGTCATTTTCATCACTAATAAGATTTAAAAATTAAATTTGGATCATTTTCTATTCACAAATTGATGGCCTAAATCAGCTCTGCTCCTGAAATTCAAGGACCTGAATGCAGCTGTTGGGTGGGGAGAGGAGGAGAAGCAGAGGACTTGTGGATGTTCTCCATTCTGCCCTTTCATCTTTTGAATGTTTGCAGTAGCTTGGCTTTTCAGACTCCCATAGGGTGGATACAATTGTTTTTCAGAGGCACAGAAAGGTGCTCTAGAAGAGCAGGGAGGTCAACAGTAGGTGGCGCCAGAGACACTGGCAGGCACAACCAACTCATTCTAGTTTCATCCCCATCCTTCTTCTTGCTGAGTTCTTCAAGAAGAGCGCCAAGGCTAGATCGTTACTCATTTCATTTCATGAGCATTACTGCCTCTGAATATGGAGGCAGAGCATAGCCATCATGGCTAGTAGCCATGTATCGCTTTCTCCTCTATGAATTAGTCTAATCCTCTTCCAAGCTGGTGGCCATCAATGCCTCCTGTGGAAGCAACTCCCAAGCAGGAGGCAGCTGCCCATCAGCGTCAACCCCTGAACTGGACATAAGTAAGAAATCAGGCAGGTCGGAGCTGGTGGAGGGCAGACTAAAGCTGGTAGGGTAGTGTGCCATGCACTCTAATGGACCAACTTTGGTTGAATCTGGTGTGCACACACACACATGTTTAATCCTCCTGTCATTTCTGATCAAAGTTTTGATGCAGTACCAAAAAAAACCCCCGCCCCACTTAGGTCAGAGGCTATAAGGAACTGGTTTTGCTTTTCAACCAGGAGTGGGGGGACAGCCAGGTGTCTAACCTACTCCCCCCACGGCCTGCTGTTAACCACCATTTTGTGACAGGTTGACAATAGCAGAGGAAGCAAAAGGCACCCTCAAAGGACTTGATCTGGCCTCAAGACTGCCATTTGCTGACTCCTGTGTTGGTCAGTGGAGCTGAAGAAAGGTGTTTGCCTTGGTGTCTCTGTTGTACTGGTTTCCAGTGGCAGAGGAAGGGGCAGGGAGGCGGTGTGCCCCGGGTACCATCTCTTGGAGGGGTGACAAGAAAGCACCCTGTGGGGGGCTCGCCCCACCGCCCCCAGGCGCGGCAACACGAGCCACTGTCATCGCACTGCCACAGCCGCGCGTGGAGGATCCGGAGGACCCCTCCGCCGCGAGCAGAGTACCGCGCTCCTGCCTCTGCAGCCACGAGCGGAGGATCCTGCCACCACCATGAGCAGAGGATCCCCCTGCCACCGCTGCAGCCGCGAACAGAGGATCCCACCGCTGTCTGTATGGCTCTCGAGCGGCGCCGGAGGTATTGGCGCCACTGTGCATGCATCGTACGTAGTGGTGCTATGCATGCACTGTACGTAGCAGCACTGCGTATGCGCTGCTGGTGGTTTGCCCCACCCCTGTGGGCAGTTTGCCCCACCCAACACCCCGCACCGGGTGCTTTTCCTTCGCCCCTGCTGGTTTCAGAACTCTTAATAATATACTGTCTCTCTTCAGATCTCCAGATTTTCTTGTGTTCAGAATAGAGCCTTCTTCATTACAGTTCTCACTTAGGTATTAGGTGGCTGCTCCATGGTAGGACTGCATCTCCTCAGTACAGAAGGTCAGACAAAAAGCCTACCCAGGCCAACTCTCTGTTCTCACAGGTGTCCACCTAATAATAATAATAATAATGGCTTATCTCTAGGCCCCGCAGAACCTTTGCTCAACTCATCTGTGCCTATTATCAGGCTATGCTTGCGTCTCTTTCTCGTCATTTGAACGTAAAGTGTCCGGTGCCAATGTGCCACGTAGATCTCCTCCCCTTTTCCTGTCTCTCAATAAGTATTGTCTTCATCAGTTGGAGAGGGAGAAAATGAAGCACTCCTTTTGGCTTAGTCTTTTACTTGGTGGCAACTGCAGCACTGAATTTTAGAGGGAGCATGAGGAAGATGGTGGCAATTTCCCCCCATATTTCAGGTCCCTTGTTGGGGGCAACAGTGCTGAGCAAGGGGGGTGGGCCCGCTGCTTATCCCACTTGGTTTCAAGGATAGAGGCAATGCATCTCTGGGAATTACAAAGAGCCAGTGTGGTGTAGTGGTTAAGAGCGGTAGATTCGTAATCTGGGGAACCGGGTTCGTGTCTCCGCTCCTCCCCATGCAGCTGCTGGGTGACCTTGGGCTAGTCACACTTCTCTGAAGTCTCTCAACCCCACTCACCTCACAGAGTGTTTGTTGTGGGGGAGGAAGGGAAAGGAGAATGTTAGCCGCTTTGAGACTCCTTAGGGTAGTGATAAAGCGGGATATCAAATCCAAACTCGTCTTCTTCTTCTCAGGCCCTTGGTCATACTGGGCCTTCTGGTGTGCATGCGCTCTCGAAGACAAGAGGGGAACATTGAAGTTTGACCATCCGGCAGGGGTGTGTTGCTGTGTTAAGAAGCTTTTCCTCTTTTTTTCCCAGCGGTCAGCTGCCCTCCCAACAGCCACTATGAGAGTTGTGTGAGTGTATGCCAGCCCCGCTGCGCTGCCATCCGGCTGAAAAGTGACTGCAACCATTATTGTGTCGAAGGATGCCAGTGTGATGCAGGCTACGTCCTCAACGGCAAGAGCTGCATCCTACCTCACAACTGTGGCTGCTATTCCGACGGCAAATATTACGAGGTAAGGCACCAATTCCAAAATGGCGGCTCCCAGGGCTCCTCAATTGTTTTGTGAGCATCTTCTTAGTCATAAGAATATAAGGAGGCTTCTAGCCACGTGGGCTATGATCTGCCTTCACAGTTGGAAGCACAGGAGCCAACTCCTAGAGACTGAGGGGTCTACGCCCCCTAATAAAATATTTGAGGGGGCTGGGGCCCCCAAAACTGATGGATATTGCCATTCAAATGGTGTCTGTGCACTGTGTCATGTGATCGATTATGCAGGGCAGGACTTACTTGGGCTCCCCACCATATTTTGTTCAAGTTGACACCCCTTGTAGGAGGCAGTAATGTTTCTAAATACCACTTGCTGGAAATGAGGGTGCTTTGTGTTCGAATCCTGCTTTCATGTTTCCCACAGGCAGATCTGGTTGGCCCCTATGAGAACAGCATGCTGAACTAGATGGGCCATTGGACTCAACCAGCAAGCTCTTCTTTATGTTCTCAGGTTAAGATTTAGGAATAATGGCATGTTTCACATTAACTTTCTTATCCTACAAATATTTTCTTTGAAGTACGTTGTATTGATTTCGATGGGCTTACGAGTGCTATTCCCCACCCTAGTTCTGTATCTGATGAAAGTGAGCAATAGGGATCAGCTCTTTTGAAAAATATTGACTGATGGTGGAGAAAAGCACCCTGCAAAGTGTCTTTCATTCAAATAACCCCAGAGTCAGGATTATCAAATACCCCCAGGGATCTGCCAATGTGGTGGTGGTGGAGATACTACTTATCTGAATGGGGAGCAAGTTTATCGCTTTCTTTTTACCTTGCCTGGCATCGTCTATGTTTTGGTGGACTCAGATAAGCTCCCTTGTTAAGGCAAAACTCATCTTAGAAGTTCAAACTACTTTTAAATTGAAATTATGATTGTTTGCTTGCATGGTTGTTGTTTTAAAAAACAATTAAAAATGCATATATGTATTATATTCTTTCTGTGACTTGGATGAATTTTCCATGAGGATCAGGCTTAAAATATCCAAAGGGGATATCAGAATGAAGCGAGATCCTGCTCAAAAGCTCCTTTGCATTCATCAAGATTCATTTTTAAAACATGTGCCAGCAAATCTGAAGCACAGCTTTCATGGTTCATGTTGCTTTAAGGAGGAATGGGGGGGAGGACCTCTCTGTTTTAACAAGGGCTCTGATGCTTCCATGCTGTCATAAGTGTTGCATAAAAAAAGAGGGTTTCTTCAAGGAGTACTCCTCATCTATATTCTTCCAAGCAGCAGCAACAATGACAAAAAAAATAAAAAAAATAAAAACCAGCTGTAGAATTTGAAATCGCATACTGCAAATTATGGTGTTTTTCTACCCTAAGCTGCCTGTGGGATTGGATTGTAAATGGTTTCCAAATGAGAAGAAACCAGAGGATGGAGATGGAATGCTCTCTATCTGCCGTCGTTGCGTCTGACAATGTCTCTGTCTTAATAGCTTGATTTTGGGGGATGTAAACACAATGCCCTTGGGAACTCGCTCGCGCTCCTTCAGAAGGGTGAAATTTCCTCATAGATAATTTGCGGGTGCTGCAGGCAGCCGTATCTCTCTCTCTCTCTCTCTCTGCTATGCTAGTTTGCATTGCTGTCAGCTTTCGGTCTCCTTCTCCATTACCTTACAGCGTGATCCTGAAATAATGAACAACGGTGGTGCATTTAGTGGCATAGTTCTGTGCGTTATGTAATATTAATCAGTTTAATCCACACAATGGAATGACAAATTCCCTGTAATGAGGCTGAGCTTCCAGACTTGCTTTTGCATGGTGGGGTGTGGGGGAATACGGCAAAATTAAACTTTAATTTGATGACCTCATTTGCATGAACTGAGAGGGAGATCCTTCCTTGTTGCTTATGCCAGTGTGACTACTGAATCCCAAGGATTTACTCCTAGTTTATATCAGTGAAAGATATAAATTCAGGAGAAAAGAAATTTTTAGGCTTTGAATTCACTGATCTGAAATAATAAATGGGTGAGACAGGAGCACAATCAGAAACCAGAATGGAGCCTTCTTGTTTTGTTTTGGGGATAATGAATAAATGTGTAGCATTTCAGTGATGCCCATAGTTCCAGCTTGTGACAGCCCTCGTTTTTTAATACTAGTCCTGATAAATCACTATCCCTGTTTGTCTCTATTTTTGCTGTGTGCTGATGCCTTGTAAAGATTGTGGCAGTGTGAGTTGCTAGAGTTGTTGCTAGTCTTCAGAGCTGAGCGTCCAACTCAAGTTACATCTCTGGGTCAGAAGCAGGTTCTTCTTGCATCTAGCGCACATGCTTTGAAATGTATGTTCATTGGCAGTCTGTCGTGTGATAAGAGCACATGATGGAGCGTCTCCACCCCCATCGTTCTGCCCAGACACTGAGATCCAGTGCCGAGGGCCTTCTGGCAGTTCCCTCACTGTGAGAAGCCAAGTTACAGGAAACCAGGGAGAGGGCCTTCTTGGTAGTGGCACCCACCCTGTGGAACGCCCTCCCACCAGATGCCAAAGAGAAAAACAACTACCAGACTTTTAGAAGGCAACTGAAGGCAGCCCTGTTTAGGGAAGCTTTTAATGTTTAATAGATTATTGTATATTACTATTCTGTTGGAAGCCGCCCAGAGTGGCTGGGGAGACCCGGCCAGATGGTTGGGGTATAAATAGGAAATAGTTGTTGTTGTTGTTTGCATGAGGACTCAAGCCCTGCCTTGAAGAATTGAAAATCTGGAGAACCACAAAACTTGAAAGATCATATAATCATAGAATTGTAGAGCCGTAAAGAGACCCTAGGGACCTGGGTGGCGCTGTGGGTTAAACCACAGGGCCTAGGACTTGCCGATGAGAACGGGGTGAGCTCCCGTTGTTCAGTCCCTGCTCCTGCCAACCTAGCAGTTCAAAAGGACGTCAAAGTGCAAGTAGATAAATAGGTACCACTCCAGCGGGAAGGTAAACGGCATTTCCGTGCACTGCTCTGGTTCGCCAGAAGTGGCTTAGTCATGCTGGCCACATGACCCCTTGGCCAATAAAGCGAGATGAGCACCGCAACCCCAGAGTCGGTCACAATTGGACCTAATGGTCAGGGGTCCCTTTACCTTTACCTTTAAAGAGACCCTGGGGGTCATCTCTAGTCTAAGCTCCTGCAATGCAGCAATGTCAACTGAAGCATCTGTGACTGATGGCCATCCAACCTCTGCTCAACAACCTCCAAAGAAGGAGAGATCAGCACCTCTTGTAGGAGTCTGCTCTGCTGTCGAACAGCTCTTACCACCAGAAGGTTCTTGCAGATATTTTGTCAGAATCTCATTTCTTCTAACTTGAATCCATCATCTCGGTTCCAAGTTACAAGACACATTAGTCTGAGGATGCATTCAGATGTGGGGAATAATATTTTAGTTTTCCTGATTATAATGCTAGCACTTCTAGCTCATTTTTAATGTTCCTTTCCCACTGCAGTACCTGTTGCATTATGGAACTGTGACTTTTTGACCGATATACTGGCACGCTGTGCTAAATTTCATTCACACCAGTGGGCGAGCTGCAGCAAAACAATGATTGTCATTGATCAACATCACTACTCCCCCACCCTTTCTGCACATGCCTTCTGCTCCCCCATGAAAAGAGGAAGGAAGAACTGTATGCCTGTATATCACCCCAGATTTCCTCACTCTGCTCCTGTGATTTTCCAGTGTAAAGGGTCAGCAAATTGACTTTTTTTCTGAATCAAATAAAATGGAAGTGAGTGCTAAACATGTTATGTTCCTTCAGTTTTCCAAAAGTGACTATTATGTCACTTGAAAGCCCATATATAATACAAAAATTAAGAGGCAGGGTAATTCTGGGGGGAATGGAATAAATCACTATGTGGATGCAACCTAAAAGGTGCAGATCCAATCAGTTTGTATCCAAATTCCTAGAAACTGAACTACTCAAGCAACCCTACATGTCTCCCGTGAAATGTTGAAGGGTATAGATAATTTGTTATGGGATTATTTTGATGTTCAAAAGCACCCTTTACCTCTTCTTTCAAAGTCATAACTGCAACCCTGTCGCAAGGTCTGTTGTATTGCCGGTTCGGACTGCAGGATGGCTGCCACGAATAATGTCTCACGTAGCCAGCTTTGCCTCTCCACTTTCTAGCAGTTACTTTCTTTTACAACGGGGCTACCACAGCCCCTTATCAACTGAGAAGTAAGCTCATGCGCTCAATTATTCTATAAATCTAATAACAAGAGGGGTGGAATGTAATGCGTGCTCCTCTGCAAAAGTACACATCGGTGGTCAACAGGATATTTGTTGAGCTCTGTTTGGAACGAGGAGAGAAGCGAGGTTGCTGTGGAAACTGTAACTTTGAATTTCCTTGCTTTTACGAGCGATAAAGGTGTCAGCGAGTAGTATTGGTTTGCAATTTTTCACACCCCTTTTTGGGCGGCCAGAATTAAACCCTCAAGTCAGGTTGTGTGTAAAAACAAACCTGGAGGAAGGGGAGGAAGGCAAGCAGCACTGGAAAGCTTGCTGACCTTGCAGTGCTTTGGCTGACTTTTAGGGAAGTGACCTAGAGTCTCCTTTCATTCATTTGCCCTTGTCTGTTGGAAGCAGTGCTTTTTTCTGGCACTACTCAATGGTACATTCCTTGCACCCTCATGGTCCCTTCCAACTCTATGATTCTACTATTCCTTCCCCCATCACCCATGCCCAGTTCCTAAGAAAAAGGCTGATTGGGTGGAAAGGCAAGTGTCAATGCTTTTATTCCAGACTGTCACTACAGTGGTACCTCGGGTTACATACACTTCAGGTTACAGACTCCACTAACCCAGAAATAGTACCTCAGGTTAAGAACTTTGCTTCAGGATGAGAAAAGAAATCGTGCTCTGGCAGCCCGGCGTCAGCAGGAGGTCCCATTAGCTAAAGTGGTGCTTCAGGTTAAGAACAGTTTCAGGTTAAGAACGGACTTCCAGAATGAATTAAGTACTTAACCCGAGGTACCACTGTATTTTCAGGTGGGATTCAGTCACATACTGGCAAATTCAAGTTGTCAAACTAAAGCTGATTCTCTTGTGCAGCAAACCTGGCTGCTTCCTCCCAAAATTGGACTTTATGCGATAAGGAAAGTGTCGAGAAAATGCACTAGAAAGTGGGGCATAAACAATTTTTGATACAATGTCATCTAACCTGCCTGTAAATGAATCAGAATGAAAACTCAGAAGATAACCAGTGTTGTTTAACCTACCTGCAAACTTTGGACATACAAATCGGGATGAATGGTGAATAAACAGCGACCTTTTCCCACAGTTACAATAGTTCAGAAATTGAGTTAGGCTAAGGGCAGGCTCACACATGTATGTATGCCACTTGATTATTCAGCCATTGATAGCTCTCAACTGAATGTGAACTATTTCCACCCTACAACTCTTGATTCACTCAAATGTAACACCATACTATGGTTTGGCATTGTGTGTGCGAACAGAGCCTCATGTTCAGCCATTTTTTTCTTCCATTGCATGACAGAACTTCTTCACTTACTGTTAGGTTCTCAGCAAACCATGGCCTGCCCTTAAACCAGGATACAAAACCTTGTTTATTTCCTTGATTGGGATCCTTGTTTGAGGGCAAACTGTACTTTGCATAAACCATAGTTTGCTGTGTTCAAACACAATGACAAACAATGGAGAAGGAAGCAGGAATGCACAAGCAAGAGGCTCTGCTCATGCATGCAAGGCCAAACCATAGTTTTGTGTTACAACTGAGCATAACCCATGTTTTAGAGATGATGTGAGGTGATATGGAAGTTCTGTCAGTGACAGCTGACCCAAAATGGCTAAGTCACAAATGCAAATCATCACCCACTGCTATGATCACCAGCTGATGAACCTGCATCTGTGAAGGAGGCTGACAGATGAATCCAGATGTGCACTTAATATAATGAAAGTCCCAAGTTTTTATTTTTTATGTACGACTGTTGCTCTTTGCCAAGCCTACTAGTGCACACTTTAAGGATTTTCTGGCCCTATTTAGGAGCACACACAGGCATCACATCACAGGTAGGCAGCCATTCTCCAAGAAACGACCCTTTGGGATGCCTGCATGTACTCTGGGGAGAAGCACACAAACAAAATCCACAGGTTTCAGTGTGATAAATGCCTAAAGTCCCTGCCAGTGGGTTTTCAGCCACCCGCAGATCAGTTGACAACATGCAGGGTGTCTGTTTAAATAGGTACTACATGACTGCCCTCTCCTGGTTGTAAGGAACACTCTATGTCAATCAGCACAAGAGTCTGCAGAGCCCTGTTCTGTTGCAAATGTCTTGAAACCAAACCAAACCAAAGTAAGTTTTAGGGTCAGGTCACTATCTGCTTGAAGAGATGATGATGGTCTTTGTTTCTAAAAAGTATTTATATATTGCCCTCTCCCAAAACACCAAGGTAGTATACAAATGAGTGGCTACTTAAAGGACATTTTTAGGCAACCGCTCAAGTGTACTGGCATAAAAAGGTATTCAGGAGATTCTTGAAAGCCCATAGTAAGGATGGCTGCCAAATACAGATTTGGAAGAGTGTTTTGCAGGATGGAAATAGCAACACTAAATGCTCAGCTCCTAGTGGAGGCCAGTGTGGTGTAGTGGTTAAGAGCAGTAGTCTCGTAATCTGGGGAACCGGGTTTGCTTCCCTGCTCCTCCACATGCAGCTGCTGGGTGACCTTGGGCCAGTCACACTTCTTTGAAGTCTCTCAGCCCCACTCACCTCACAGAGTGTTTGTTGTGGGGGAGGAAGGGAAAGGAGAATGTTAGCCGCTTTGAGACCCCTTAAAGGGAGTGAAAGGCGGGATATCAAATCCAAACTCTTCTTCTTGGGCCTCTATAATGAAGCAGACAACAGCACTTCTCCAGATTCCCTCAGTGCTCGGGCTGTGATATAGGGCTCTGTGAGTTCTTAAGGTACCCTGGACCTAGCAGTAGTAACAACAACAAAAATAATTCTTGTTTTGTAGCTAGCATTGCTCTGTATGAATGGGATCCATTTCTCACATTGCTTTTCTGACCAGGGAGAATCATTTCTTTTTCTCAATGCAGGCATATCACATCAAACAGCTGAAACGTGGTAGGGGTCTTAATACACACGATTGTCCGAATGTGGGAAAAAACAATTTCATTTGATTCTTTTTTAAATGTATCTCTCACTTTCTCTTCAAAAGAAATCAAAGCAGCTAACAATGTGGGTATAATTAAAACAATCTGGACCATCACAACACTAAACAAAATTGGCGCAACAGCAAACAATAAAGCACTGAAGCAAACCTGCATAACCCCATCAAAGCAGTAAGCAAAGAAATGAAATCAATATGAAGACACAATCTCATCAACAGCAACAAGAAGGACATTCAGAAATGGCAGTCAGCCACCACTAAAAGCCTCCCAGAAGAGTCAGATCGTATCTAGAAGGCTGACAGACAATGGCTGTGTACACACTATTCATTTAAAGCGCACTCTCTTCCTCAAAGAATCCTGGGAACTGTAGCTTATCCCGCCCCCCCACAGAGCTACAATTCCCAGTACCCTTAACAAACTCTAATCCCCAGAACTCCCTGAGGGAGTGGAAATGTGCTTTAAATGATGGGAGCCAGCATGCTTTCCTGGGTACAGTGTTCTGTAGGGTTGGTAACATGACCAAAATGGTATCACTCCTCAGACCCACCCACCCCACTTGTTAGCCAGCAGGCACAGAACAGGACCCAGAACCTCAGGTGTTGAAAAAAGTGCATGTACTTTGGATTCTTGTTTTTGATTTGTGCATTCATTGCGACCACATGTACACCTTTTTTGGATGGATCCACTGCGGGTTTTCATGTTATTGCTTTTCATGTTTCATGTTTTGTTCACGTTATTGCTTCCTTCTCTTTCTTGCTCATTTCCTGCAGCCCAAGCAGCTCTTCTGGAGCAGCGACTGCACCCGCCGCTGCCGCTGTTTCCGCCGCAACCTCATCCAGTGCGACCCACGGCAGTGCAAGTCGGACGAGGAGTGCGCCCTCCGGAACGGAGTTCGTGGCTGCTTTAGCAAGAAGAGTTCCTACTGCATTGCGGCAGGTGGAGGGGTGTTCCGCACGTTTGATGGTGCCTTCCTCCACTTCCCTGCCAACTGTGCCTTTGTCCTCTCCACAATCTGCCAGAAACTCCCTGATGTCTCCTTCCAGCTCATCATCAATTTTGATAAGTGGTCGTCCCCAAACCTCACAGTCATCTCACCTGTTTACTTCTATATCAATGAAGAACAGATTCTTATCAGCGATCGTAATACTGTCAAGGTACAGTACTGACTCATTTAGAATGCTAGATCGTAAGAGCCTGCTGGATGAAACCAGTGGTCCATAGACCCAGCATCCTGTTCTCATAGTGGCCAACTAGATGCCCACAAGCTGGACCTGAGCACAAGAGTGCTCTCCCCCTCTGGTGGTTTCTAGCAACTGGTATTCAGAAGCATTCTGCACCTAACAGTGGAAGCAGAACAAGAGCCATCAGGGGCAATTTAATCCATAGGTGGTCCCCTAGGAACTGTCTAAATCCCAAGACTCCAGTAATGATACACAGCATCCTATTCCAGGTAGTAAGCAAGCCCATGGGGCCAGGGGGTGTTCAGTCAAGAGTTCATGTACAAACAGGGCTCTTGACACATCCAAGTAGATTCCTGGATGCGTAGAGAAGTTACACACCAGCAAGGATCAGACGGTGCTTCAGTAGCAATCTGGAGTTCACCGAGGTTCTAAACAGGCTGCAGTTCATTCCAGGTGGCTACCTTAACCCTCACTAATGAAAGACCCTATATTTAAAGGGGCTGTGCTTGATTCAGTAGGCTCTGGCAGTGTTGCAAAGATGGAGGCTCAACTGCAATTTCTGGAGTGGATTGTTTGGGATATTAGAGTGATGATAACAGGCTCCAGGGAAAGTGGGATGGTTTGAGCTAAGTCTGAATCCTTCCTCCAATCTGTCACTTTCTTGAAGTCCATGGTCTCACCCTTTAGGTACAGAAAATCTGATCCTGGTGTTATGACCTACTTAGGCTAATATTAGGTGCTTGTCTTGACTGTTAACTAGGACCTGAACCTGTAGCCTCTGAAATTGAAAGCCCCTCTAGCACTAGCTGAAGAGTTGGCTTTCCTTGCTAACTAAAAGTCCCAATCTTTTTTTGTGAAAGTTTCTGGTTGGGAATTTGGAACGCTGAATTCTGAAATTCAAATTTATTCATTCCCAAATTCAGCTAAACCAATCAGCTTAATTTGATGTCTTCATTGTGTAAGATGACTGGCATCAAGTTCTCACACACAATTTGAACATAGGAGTTTAACCTTTCAAAACTGAGTCTTACAATTTTTCATATGATCTTGTCCATTTTTATAAGTTAGCCAGAAAAGAGAAAAAGATGCATCAATGTAGCATGAAATATTGCTTGATTTCTTGATCAGGTGAATGGGACACAGGTGAACGTCCCCTTTGTGACTGGTTTGTCAACCAAAATCTACAGCATAGAGGGCTTCCTGGTCATTGATACCAGCCCAGATATCCAGATCCATTACAATGGCTTCAACGTCATCAAAATCGCCATCAGTGAGCGACTGCAGAATAAAGTATGTGGCCTTTGCGGGAATTTCAACGGGGATCGCACAGATGATTATGTCACCTTGCGAGGGAAGCCGGTGGTGAGCAGTGTGTTCCTGGCACAGAGTTGGAAGACAAATGGCATGCAGAAGAGGTACGTGGAGTGATGCAGGAGGGCTGGGGAAAGGGCGGCACATTCCAGCCAGGCAAAAGCAATTGAGGGCAGGGCAAGACAAAAGCAATTGAGAAGGATGTGAAGCAGCACCAATGAAAGACATGGCCTGAGGAGAAGAGGTGTGGTTTAGAGATGGGATGGGACTCAGAGGCACTGTTTTACAGTGGCTCTGTTCCTTCCTAGAGAGGTGAACCCAGAAGGTGGTGCTGGGGGACTCCTGTTGGCCTGCTGGGTCCCTCAGGGTTCTGATCTGTCCCCCATGCTATTTAACAAAAACCAATAAGAGAGGTTGTTGGGGTTCGGTGCCACCAGAATGCTGATGACACTCAGGACTCAGCTATACAGCTACAAATACTGTAAAACGTTTTAAGTGTGTTGTAAAGTGCAATATACAAATGTGACACTAGGTGGCGACACTGAGCTATGGCAAAGTCAATGTATTTTTCCCCAAAACTTTTTTTTAAAAGCATTTTCACAACGTTTTTTCTATGTGTGTAGATTCCACCTCAGTTCTATTTCTCCTTTCCACCTAGAGCCAAGGAAGCTGTCTCGGTTCTAAACCAGCGTCTGTCATCAGTAAAGGACTGGATGAGGGTGAACAAATTGAAGTTTAATCCAGGCAAGATAGAGGTGCTTTTGGTCAGTCGGCAGGCAGAACAAGGAATAGGGATTCAGCCTGTGCTGGACGGGGTAACACTTCCCCTGAAGAAACAGGTTCGCAGTTTAGGGATGGTCCTGGACTCAGCCCTGAACATGAATGGCCAGGAGTGCATTTGCACAGTGAAAGCTAGTGCACCAGCTGCACCAATTCCTTGAGATGTCTGATTTTGCCACAGTGGCACGGTTACATCCCATGCCTTAGTGACATCCCATTTGGATTGCTGTAACACACACTATGTGCTCAAAAACCACAACTGCCTCAAAAGAGCTGCAGCCAGATTGTTGACCGGACCTGATTATAGGGAGCATAGACTCCCTTGCTAGAGGAACTGCACAGGCTACTAGTGGTCTGTTTCCAGTCACAACTCAAAGCGCTAGTTATCACCTATAAATCCCTACATGGCTTAGGTTTGAGTGGTCTGAAAGACTGTATTCCCTCATACAACCCTGCCCAGGTTTTGAGATCTTCAGGGGATTCCCTTCTCTTGGTCTCACCACCCTCAAGGGCGTGCTTGGTGGAGATGGAGGAGAGGGCCTTCTCAGTAGCTGCTCCCAGATTTTGGAGCACCCTCCCTAGAAAAGCTAGACTGGCTCCCTCCTTGCTGTCCTTCTGCCAGCAGGCAAAGACATTACTGTTCTGACAGGCTTGGGGGAATTGACTGCTTTTAATTAAAGGGCTGGTGCTTATTGTAATTATTGCTGTGTTTTAAACAGATTTTAGATATGTATATAGTTTAGATACTATCAGTGTTTAATTGTTTTTTAATGATAGTTTTTTCTATGTTTTTAGCGATTCTTGTTTTTATTTGTAAGCCGACTTGAGTCCTATCAGGGAAAAAGACAGGATAACTACTACTACTACTACTATTACTACTACCACTACTACAATAAAAGATTCCTGGCGGGCTGCATTCAGTCCCCTGGGGCCCTGAGGTTCCCCACTCTTGCTCTAGGTGAAGGAAAGGATAAATTCTCATTTCCTGAGCCTGCTGCAAAAGCCGGGACAAGAGTTCGGAGACTGCAGAATCCCAATTTGCACTTGTCTCTTTATATATTATATAAAAACAAGTAGACTTTTAGATATTTCTGGTTGCAGTGAAAATCTTAAAAGGCCTGGACAATGTCTATTTAATGAAAGATAAGACAGGGCGGGCTTTGGTTCTTTCGGGGGCCAGGAAATGCAACTTCTGCATGCAACACGCATTCATGTGCCAGAGCTGGGTCATAAGCAAGTGGGAGCTAGGAATCATGCCAGGAGTCAGAGGTGAGGTGGCCAAGTCAGGGAACAAGCCTCAGCCAGCAGAAACTATTATTGCTCAAGCAAAGTCCAAGCCCACGCAGCGGCGTAGCGTGAGTTGTCAGCACCCGGGGCAAGGCAAGTAATTTGCACCCCCTAACCCGGGGCAAGGCAAGTAATTTGCGCCCCCCCAACCCCTAACCTGCCGATCTGAGTCGAGTTGCTGCTGGCGCTGCCGCCCAAACCACGCCGCTTGCCCGGAGGAGGGGGGCAGAGAGGCGAGGAAAATGCAACATGGCCCAGCAGCTGCAGCAGCAGCAGCGGAGGCGGGGCTGTGAGGAGGGGCTGCCTGGCACGTCCTCCGCGGCCCTGACGCGCGGGGCTGAGAGCCGCTGCCTGCCGGACGCCTTCAGCCCGGGCGCGCGCACAGCTCGTCGGTTCCACGAGACATGGGGCTCTGCTACAGCCTGCGCCCGAGGCTCTTCGGCGACTCCGGAGGCAGCGAGCGCGCCCCCCCAGATGTTGCGGCCGGTGCGGCCGGCCCCCCTGGCACCCCCCACGCTACGCCACTGAGCCCACGTAGGAAGGCTTTTTATAGTCCCTCCTGTTGAGAAAAGCCAATGGACAGCCATGGAGACTACTTACTGCCTAGAAATATGTTCCATACTCTAGCCCTAGTGCCTCACTGCACACAGACATGGTTTCCTGATACAGCTTCCACCACTGTGCTCTGCCCCATGCTTCTTGTACACCTTTCCACATCTTCAGTATTCTGCAGTCTTTTGTGGTTTTTTGTGATTCCAGCTGCAATGAGCTTCAATATGCTCAGTACGCTGCCACCTGCGACAACGTGCAGATCCAGGTCCTGCAGAGCGACAGCTACTGCCTCAAGCTTACTGACATGAAAGGCTTCTTTCAGCCTTGTTACGGGCTGCTGGACCCAATGCCCTTCTATGAATCCTGCTTTCTTGACGGCTGCTACAACCAGAAGAAGTACCAGCTCTGTGGCTCTCTGGCAGCCTATGGGGAGGCCTGCCGCTCCTTTGGAATTCTCAGCACAGAATGGATTGAGAAGGAAAATTGCTGTAAGCGAGCTAGGATTAGTTCCATCTTCCTACTGAGAAATTCTCAAACTTTGTCACAGTGGGTTTCCCTAAGTCAATAAAACAGCCGTTCAAGGGCACATTTGGCATGTTAGATCCTGCTGTTGACCAGCTACATTATTGCAGATTTATCGGGAGCACAATAAAAGGCTATTGAGGCAAGACTTTCAGCATGTAACAGTCTTGGGTGCTAACTTTTTATTTCAGGGAAGCAAGAGGCATTGTAAAAAAATAAAAAATAAAAAATCCCAAACACATTAGATCTTAGACTCTGAAATATATGAATTGTAGCCAAATACTTGGAGTGGAATATAAAGACCTAACATAATTCCCTTGATTATGACAAATGATTGATTACACCTTAGATTAATTCACATCTCCCCAACAAAGGCTGGTTAACATAGGAAAAAAGGCCCAGGTATGCTGGTTCCCTCGCGGGTGGCGCTGTGGGTTAAACCACAGAGCCTAGGACTTGCCGATCAGAAGGTTGGTGGTTCGAATCCCCGTGACGGGGTGAGCTCCCGTTGCTCGGTCCCTGCTCCTGCCAACCTAGCAGTTCGAAAGCATGTCAAAGTGCAAGTAGATAAATAGGTACCGCTCTGGTGGGAAGGTAAATGGCGCTTCCATGCGCTGCTCTGGTTCGCCAGAAGCGGCTTAGTCATGCTGGCCACATGACCCAGAAGCTGTACGCTGGCTCCCTCGGCCAATAAAGTGAGATGAGCGCCACAACCCCAGAGTCGGTCACGACTGGACCTAATAGTCAGGCGTCCCTTTACCTTTACCTTTATGCTGGTTCCCTAGCTATGGGGAAGGTCTTCTCTTGTGTTAGCACTTTGTGTGTAAGTGATAAACAGCTCATGCAACTGGTCTTAAAATAAATTGGTTGTCCTTCTTTGTTTCCCCCTCCTTTTTCCTTTTTAGCAGGAGTGGTTGAAGATCCCTGTGTGGGGGCAGATTGTCCCAACAGAACTTGTGAAGTGGAGAATGGAGGAGAGCTGTGTGGCTGCATAGAACCACCACCCTATGGAAACAGTGAGTTACCAGTGGCCGTGTTGAAGCTGCCAAGGGGTGACTGGGAAAGCATCTCTAACACATCCCTCTTACAGAGAGCGCATAAATACATTCATAGGTGATCCAAACAGCAAGCATTCTCTACTTACTGTAGGCTTGCCTAAAACCTGCAGCCCCCAACTCCATGTGTTTTCATAGATTCCCCACTTATGCAGGCAGTGTGCCTGTATCATTGATACTATCCAGATGATGTGAAATATCAATTTCAATTATTTATTTATTCATTCATTCATTCATTCCCCGCCCATCTGGCTGGGTTTCCCTAGCCACTCTGGGGCATTAAAACTTTACTAGACAGTCACAACCAGCATTAAGTCTCTGGCATGATCTTCTGCATGTATCACTGTGTCCTTCACATATATGATTCAGGCACAGTGAATTAACAGTGCATTGTCCCTTTAAGAACAGTCCAGCCTTCTCTCTCCCTACCATCCCTTAGTTTAGGACGTGGGTCGCCTCTCTAGATGTTGTTGATTTACAACTCCCATCATCCCTCACCATCAGCCATGGTGGCTGGGCTGAAGAGAGCTTAGCATTCGGTAGGCATCATATTGGCTACCCCAAATTCAGAAGAAAGTTTGCTACCGTCCAGCGAGTAACTTGTGATCTCAGTCTTGGTGCTCGTAATTTCAAGGTTTCTTGAGGTTGTAGATCTGGTTTTCATGTTGACTGAGTGTTGTATGCAATGCAGCATTAAGTTAAAGTCACCTAGCAGTGTATTTGTTCCACTGCCAGAAAACTGTTGCGCAAAGAAAAACAAAGTACATTTCCAAAGATGGTTAAGAAACAGAGTCTACACACAAAAATCAGCTATTGGACAACAAGGGGTGGCTGTTTCACAAGCAGCTTCCACAATTGCAGGCGCTGCATTGGATTTCTTTGTTGCTCAACTTTTAAACTCTTGCACTAGTGGATGGAGAACATTGGATGCATCCTTGAGTTTTTCTCCGCGCAAATAGTATCAAGTATGTGTAGTCTTAAGGAATCTTGGTTTTTTCCCTTATATCTTCCATCTTTTCCACCCCTAGTTTAGGAAGTATCAGACATCACTTTTGTAGGTGTGATGACGCTAAATTTTTGTTTCTGGAATACTGTCCCTGCTCTTAGATACAAGGATGTTACAGAACGATCATAGGACTAAGATGACAGAAATTAATGATTTGAATGGAATTTTTTAGGACGGGGTGGAAGTTTCATATTGTCTCAGAAACTTTGAATTGTTCTTCAGCTAAGATACATTTTGTTCTAGTTCAAACAATTGTAGTTTGTGCAATGCCAAGTTACCTTAGTGGTGAGTCAGTCCACGGGAACATAAAAATGGCCCATTATTTCATCACCTTATTTCATCTCATTTTTCTCCCTTGGGTCTCAGCACTGGATTGTTTCCTGTGGCAGAATTTTCCATTGCTTCATCCAGCCTTGTTTTCCACTTGCCCTGAGTCCCGAGGCTTCAACTGATTACCATACAAATACACAGGGGTTTTTTTTATTTAAAAAAATCCTAACACCATTAAAATTCAATTTTGCACAGCTATCTTCCTTGCTGTCTGTGAATGTCAATTGCTTGTAGCCTCAGCTCGCCAGTCCTGGAAAATATCACTTGGAACTGTCCATCAAACCTGAATTGAGGAGGGAAGGGGATTTATTCTGCATCCCCATCAGAGAGTCTGGCTTAAGACTTCTGGTCCTGGTAGAATGCCAGGTGTATTTTGGGAGATCACATAAGAACACATGAATGGGCAAAAAAAACTTCCTTGGTGACAAATCAAATACCATCTCCAAATTTAAAAGAATATACAAAACAGCTTTTGTAGTAATCAACACGAGAGATTATTGTATGGCATGACTACATGGCTAACAATGGTTAAGATTCAATTAAACAATGATTACGAGTCAATTAAAATGGGTTAAATCTATTTGTCACCTGAAACTCAAGAAGCAAAACAAGGTCAAGGAGTACCCTTCTAAGTAGGTGTAATTTACCCAGGACAGGACAGACTCCTAGACCTCTCACATTTGGCTTGCAATCCATCAAAATCGCCATCTTCTTGAGATTTATTTCCAACTTGTACTCTCTAAGGATTGAGTGCTGAACCAGAAGCTGATGTAAAACTTAAAATAGAGCTGGATGTTATCTGCATACTGCTGACACCACACTGCAGTTTTGTACAACTGCACCTATCACCTGCATATAAATATTAGACTAGCTTTACACTAGATAAGCCATTAATATATGCAAACAGTCATTCCTAGGCACCATGCGCTTCCATCTTAATGAATTAATCTTACAGTTAATCTGACTTCCTCAGTCTTGCATAAATAATAGGGGAGGAAATCAGCTGGCCATCAGGACTAAGGCTTTGATTGAAATGAATTGTTAATATTCACGTCCTTTACTTCTATTTTCGACCGTGTTGTGGCCTTTAAATGGTATTTTGACTAGTAAATGTGATAGAAATCCATTTACCAATTGCCTAGCCCTTATCTGCACACAGCTCCCCACTCCTTTTCTTTTTCATTGCAGACACGCAAGACATCCTGGATGCTGAGGTGACCTGCAAAGCTGCCCAGATGGAGGTGTCCATCTCAAAGTGCAAGCTGTTTCAGCTGGGTTTTGAAAGAGAAGGGGTGCGCATCAATGACCGCCACTGTCCTGGCATTGAAGGAGAAGATTTCATCTCCTTTCAGATAAATAACACCAAGGGCAACTGTGGAAACATAGTGCAGGTCAGAATGTTTGAGGAACTCTGGATTTGCTCCTATTCTCATGACACTCTTCTTCAGCTCATTGACTGTTCTGGGCTTGTGTCGCTAGAGTCCTGCCGTGAAAGGTTTTGCATCCCTGCCATCAAAACATCATTAAATGCATTCTGAATGTTATATACATACAGCACCACTGGTGTATATGGTACTTTACAGAGTTTCATAAGCAAAAAAATTAAGCCATGTCAGGAGAGCCAGCAGCAGTATATCACACTGTGCAAGTTGGAGTTAACTCTTTATTAACAAAACCCATGATCTGCCCATGAGTGTCAGGCCTAATGAACACAGCAACTCATCTCCAGTAGGTGTTGCCCCCATGAAGCAGTTGTTGAGACTGAAAGTCCCTACCCCCCCACAGCTGCCTAAGTCTCCTGCTCTCCAGGGTGTTTCCCAAGCAATCTGAGACTGTGTTTGTGTGTCGCCAAACTATACTCTGCCCTTTTAATGCATCTTCTGGTTCTGGGAGGCAAGCAGGTAGGGGAGCTAATCTCCAAGAGAAGGAGGGGGAGACCCCCATGACTCTTCAACAGCCTGACCCATCTCTGCTTCTTGGTCCTGTTACTTCCTCAGCTTCCGACATCTCCTCTTCCCTCTCCTCTCCCTCTCATCAATCATCATTGTCCCACCAGCATTCCCTGAGCTCTGAGCCTTCCTCCCTTGTTGGTTCCCCAACTGGTTCCTCCCACTATTCCTCTGTATCCAACCAGTCCATGACAGGCAGGTCCTGCCCTTAGGAAGCTTATGATATATAATAGACTTTTATCATAATTTTAATTTATTATAAGTAATCCTGAAATTTTATTTAGGGCTATCCACAAATTCAAGAATGTTTTGTCAAGTGATCATCTACTTTTTAATTGATTCCTCAACTTGCCAGACTTCCATTCTTCTCAGACTATCCACAGACCACATAAAGAGATTCTTCACTCAAGGTAGCTTCTTTTGGGTTAGTCTTCTGTTGGATGGTTCCCTCCATTTCACTCAACTTAAGCAAGAAAATTTAGACTGCAATTCTATATACACCCAGTTTAGTGTAAGTTCCACTGAACTCAATGCAAGTTACTACTGAGTAGACACATACTGCTGTTAAGTCTAAAGCACAGATTATGGCTTTGGATACTGTTAAAGAGAACAATACAAGTGTCGAGAGGGCATCTGCACATTTGAGAGGCCTTTAATCCTTCTACGTGTATCTCCCCACCCCCACATTTTTTCCCCTCTGTGCAGTCCAACAGCACCCACATCATGTACAAAAACACAGTCTGGATTGAAAGTGCAAATAACACTGGAAACATTATCACTCGGGACCGAACTATCAATGTTGAATTCTCCTGTGCTTATGAGCTTGACATCAAAATTTCTTTGGATTCCGTTGTGAGACCAATGCTCAGGTAATAGAAACACCTGCTTCCTTTGTACACATGGAGAGGTCATTTGGGTGGGATAAAGGATAAAGGCCCTGCTCTCATTGACTTTATTTGGAAGGGTACAGGATCCTCTGAGGTGACACCCACAGGAATATATGGAGTCAATTCACATGTTATATTGGATTTGACTTCCTTTCCTTCCTTTCTTCCTTCCTTCCTTTCTTTCTTTCTTTCTTTCTTTCTTTCTTTCTTTCTTTCAATGCTGATGTCATTCCTGTGTCTGAGTTCATGAGAGCACTGTCTGAAAATTGGCATAAATGCAATCGTTGAGACAGCTAGAGCGCTGGTGGTGGAAAACTCATTCTGAATCAGACCAGACACGGGCTACAGTTCAATGTCGAGCCTACCAAGTGGCGACGGTGACAGCAAAGAGGACCGTCTTCACCTCTGTTGCATCTGCAGAAAACAGCAGCAGGAGACTCTTTCAGGTGGTTCGCAATCTGGTCCTGAATGGGGAAACTGTGTCCCTGAAGGACCAGGTGCGCAGCCTTGGAGTCATTTTGGACTCACAGCTGTCCATGGAGGTGCAGATTAATTCTGTGTCCGGGGCGGTTGTCTACCAGCTCCATTTGGTACGCAGGCTGAGACCCTACCTGCCCGTGGACTGTCTTGCCAGAGTGGTGCATGCTCTAGTTATCTCCCGCTTGGACTACTGCAATGCGCTCCACGTGGAGCTACCTTTGAAGGTGACCTGGAAACTACAACTAATCCAGAATGCAGCAGCTAGGCTGGTGACTGGGAATGGCCGCCGGGACCATATAACACCGGTCCTGAGAAATCTGCATTGGCTCCCAGTACGTTTCCGAGCACAATTCAAAGTGTTGCTGCTGACCTTTAAAGTCCTAAGCGGCCTTGGTCCTGTATACCTGAAAGAGCATCTCCATCCCCATCGTTCAGCCCAGACACTGAGATCCAGTGCCGAGGGCCTTCTGGCGGTTCCCTCTTTGCGAGAAGTGAGGTTACAGGGAACCAGACAGAGGGCCTTCTCAGTAGTGGTGCCCGCCCTGTGGAACGCCCTCCCATCAGATGTCAAGGAAATAAGCAGCTATCCTATTTTTAAAAGACATCTGAAGGCAGCCCTGTTTATGGAAGTTTTTAATATTTAATGCTGTATTGTTTTTAAGACTTGATTGGGAGCCGCCCAGAGTGGCTGGGGAGACTCAGCCAGATGGGCGGGATATAAATAAATAAATAAATAAATAAATAAATAAATAAAATTATCCAATTCATGAGCTCCAGGCATACACCCATTATGTGGTTTCTGTGACTGGAGACCCATGGGGTGTCCCCTATGTTTGCAAAAACTTACACTAGCATAGGATGTGAACCAGCCCTCCAACTGCCCACTTAGTACTGCTCTGATCACTCTTTGATCCTCATATGTTTGTACCTGGGACTGCAAAAGATATTGTCCCTCCTGTAGAGGCCTCTGATGCCTAATGTTTGAAAGTTCTCATGTATGCATAAGAAACACCATAAAATAATTAGGAAAAAGAACAGCGAGTCATAATCCATGCTATTTGTCTGAAGAATGAGGTAGCTGAATTGCTGTTTACAGCTTATTTTAGTGCATTCATCACTTTATGGTGTTTTAGCATTTTATTGTAATCCATCCTGATAATATACTTGAAAGGGCAAAATATAATTAATAAATAAATAGGCACCTGAGGCAGATTTAGACTTGCTTCTCTGACTCAGCAAACTTGCTCCATGGTTTCTCCAGGATATTTTCTTTATTCACTCTTCGTTAAGTTTTATAACTCTCCTTTTCAGTGTGATTAATCTGACAGTGCCTACACAAGAAGGCAGTTTCACAACCAAGATGGCACTGTACAAAAACTCATCCTACAAGCATCCCTACCGGCAAGGTGAAGTGGTGCTGACCACCCGTGACGTGCTGTATGTTGGCGTCTTCGTCCTTGGGGCAGATTCCACCCATCTCATCCTAATGCTGAATAAATGTTATGCAACACCTTCCCGAGACAGCAATGACAAGCTCAGATACTTCATCATTGAAGAAGGGTAAGTGACAACCTTTTTCCTTCCTCGGTTTTGGAAATTCCAGAGATTCCTCACAGCTGTGTTGAGAGCTGGGACTTTTTTTTTGCGTTGTAGGTGCCAGAATATAAAGGACAACACAATTGGGATTGAAGAAAATGGAGTTTCACTGACTTGCCGCTTTCACGTCACTGTCTTCAAGTTCATCGGTGATTACGATGAGGTTCACCTCCACTGTGCCGTTTCACTTTGCGACTCAGAAAGATACTCTTGCAAAATAGTAGGTGGCATGGAGCGTTATATCCTGGCCCGGTAGATTTGCATAGCTTAGACTCTACACAGGGGTCATTGACCATCTTATATAAGCTCACCTCGGTGATTATGGTCTGCAGGAGAGACTCTACTCAAAGTGCCCTGTGACAGAATCATGGAGTTGGAAATGACCTCAGAAGTCATCTAGTCCAAACCCCCAACTAATGCAGGAAACCCACAGCAATAGCATCTGTGTAGATGGGGAAATGCATGCATTTTGAGGGATGGTGGTGCATTATGGATATCCCAGTAAGGTAAAGGTAAAGGGACCCCTGACCATTGGGTCCAGTCGTGGTCGACTCTGGGGTTGCGGTGCTCATCTCGCTTTATTGGCCAAGGGAGCCTGCGTACAGCTTCTGAGTCATGTGGCCAGCATGACTAAGCCGCTTCTGGCGAACCAGAGCAGTGCACGGAAACGCTGTTTACCTTCCTGCCAGAGTGGTACCTATTTATCTACTTGCACTTGACGTGCTTTCGAACTGTTAGGTTGGCAGGAGCAGGGACCGAGCAACGGGAGCTCACCCCATTGTGGGGATTCGAACCGCTGAACTTCTGATTGGCAAGTCCTAGGCTCTGTGGTTTAACTCACAGCGCCATCCGCGTCCCGGATATCTCAGTAGTCACCCCTAAACTCTGGAATCACCAGGAAGATTACCTGTGCTCTCCAGATGTTGTTGGACTACCATCATCCCTGGATGATGGACATGGAGCCCAACAACATCTGGTGGGCCACACCTGCTCTAAGTCTTCATGGCGATTTCTAGGTGGATTTCTAGAGTGCACACACTTACAGCAATCTTCTCTCCTTGTTTGGTCAGAACTGTCCTCAGAACGCCAGGAGGGCCAATGACTATACCAAAGAGCTCAATGAGCAGATCATCTCTGTGGGGCCAATCAGGAGGAAGCGTAAGTCTGGCATTTCTTCAATTTCCTGAAGGATGATGAGTTTACTTTACTCCATGGCTACAGTGGTGGGATTCAGCATGTTGCAAAGACAGAATTCTGCCTTTGTTAATAATCTCTCTGGTCCCCAAGGTAGCAGGAAAAAGTTTTGAGCATTGAAGGTGGAAGGGTTCAGAGCCTGACTAGCCATAAACCAGCATCACTGTGTAAAAATCAGTTTTAATATGAAGCAGTGGTAACTTCACAGTGCCACTGTGACCCAGACCATTCCTCCTTATTGGAAATATTCCACTTTCATTTTTTACATCTTGTGTTTTAGGTTTAGACTGGTGTGAAGACAATGGAGGCTGTGAACAGATATGTACAAGCCAGATGGATGGGCCTCTATGCAGCTGCGTAACAGGGACCTTGCAGGAAGATGGCAAGAGCTGCCGAGGTGACGTATCCAGGCATTCCACAAGTTATTCTCTTAGGAAGGTTTGGAAGCAAGGCCTCCCTTTAATGCCAAAAACTGCCCACTTACAAAAACTGCCATCCCTTTCCTTTGAAATATTTTACTATTCTGGCTGTTGTAACTTAGAAATGAACATATGAACAGCCTTCATGCTACAGACCATTAGTCCATCTATTCAGTACAGTCTACTTCAGCAGTAGCTCCTCCAGGGCTTTTTTTCAGCCAGAGCTCACCAGAACTCAGTTCCAGCAGCTCTCAGGTGGGTGCTATTGCCATTCTAAGACAACAAGGGAGGCATTCATGGTGTGTTCCGGCACCTTGTTTTCTAGAAAAATAGCACTGGGCTCCTCAGTGGTTAAAATGAGAACCTTCTCCATGAAAAGTATGTGCTCTGTTCCTGACCACTGACCTTCCCTACTTACCCTCCTCCCCATAAAATTTGTGACATATTTTATGGACCACATGTCACTCCTTCCTATATGAATATGTATGGAAAGTCAGTCCGGGCCAGCTTAGTTGAGTTTTAGTTGATTGATTGATTGATTGATTGATTGAACAAACGAACTGCACATGGGGAAAAGCTGTATTTCTGAAGCACACTTCCTTTGATTTTTAGATAAGCCTGGTATATTGTAGCAGGCATTATCGTAGAAGAAGCGTTCTCTCACTGTAAGAGGACAGGGAGAATGCCTCTGAAGGTGCTGTGCTATCTCTAGTTTTTATAAGCCCTCATTAAAAAAACCCCAACTCTTAAAATTGTTCCCTGATTCATTGGGAGGTCCTTGTTTAAAAGTATTTTAAATCAATTAATCTAACTGATTTAATTTATTATATATTTGCAGCCACAGTATAATTTACTGTACCGTCGAGATCTCACTAGCTGTATCTCGGGGCTACTAAGAAAATCAAAACCAGTACAAGAAATGCAGGCTCTGCCTCTTTAAAATGTGGCTCATGAGTTCTCTCTCTTCTTCTTCTTCTCTCTATAGCAACCAGCTCATCAAGTGGACCTCAAGCCAGGCTGCTTCCCCTCATTGTTACCCAGATATCGTTATGGTGTATTCTCTGTAAACCGATTCCAACATAATAATTAATCTTCAGCTTCTACTTAAAGTACTGTAATTTACTTTAACCCTTCTAAGTCCCTGTAGGATACGCGCATGCAACCCTAAACCTGCAACCTGCACTGACAACAGTCATCGCCATCTACGACAACACTTTGTCCGTTGCTGCACTGGAGTTGTTGGCCTGCTTTTAATGGTCTTAATCCTAAAGAAAGCTGGAAAAATTTAACAGGGCACTGCACTCTTCTAAACATCAGGGATGTGTCCAACATGATGCGTAGCAAATAGTCAACTGTGTTTCTCCCTCTTTGTCTTCATTTTTAGGACAATCCCCACTCTCTCTTCCTGTTTAAATTTTGGAGGAAAGTATTTTGCCTCTTTGATCACTACTTGATCTTGGAAGAAAAGGAAAATGGGCTGTAGGTAGTCATGGAATTGGTGCCCTGAAATCTATGAATTGCTCCCTGTAGGCTCCTATTTTGGAGGCCCTCCATCATTGTCATTTAGTTCAGGCTCTAGCCATTTGTTTTTTATTTTCTTTTTTATGTGGTTGCTGTGAGTCTTGCATGCACAAGAGAAATTAACCATTGTTAATTTCTTCATAGAACATCCAATTGAAGTTCTCCATTCACACAGCAGGGCTAAGAGAATCAATAGATGGGGGCAATCTACAGGTACCCTGAAAATGTCACCATAGAGTGGTTGGCATGTGGGAAGCCATCCCAGTTTTTGTTGCAGCTGCCATCGTTGCCACTCACACATCCAGTTTAAATGAGCAAACTTTTGGTCATATGAAAAAGCATTTCTTCTTTTCTTGAGTTCTGACCACTCTTCTTTCTCTTGATATATTTGTTCAAATAGCTTTAAGACGAGACAGCAGGCAACTTGCTTTTGGAAACCTTGTTTTGAATGTGGGGGTTCTATGGATATGCTGGAGAACATTCAGGTATAACATTTTACCATGGAAACAAATCCATCAAGAGAAATGTCTGTGGTGCAACCTACCACCAAGTTTATCAGAGGTTTCGATACTGTGTGGACATAACAAATTTACATTGGTTTAAAACAGAAACCTGTGAGTTAAATTTTTTGTGAGGTGTGTAAGGATCTCTTGGAGAGAATTCTCAACACCTCATCAAACTGCAATTCCCAGGATTCCTGGAGAAGCCATGACCTTTAAAGAGGCAAGGATTGATAACAGCTTCTAGTGTTTCAGCCTGAGATCCTATCCCTTTAATTATGCTCACATGTTATCACTGAACTCAGTAAATGGCTCACAAAAGAGCTCTGGACAGCTGGGGTGTCTTCCCTCCCCCACCCCATCCCAATTCAAACTCTGTCCCTTTTTGTTATACATTCAGCCAAATAATTTAAACATGGTTTATTCTTAATAAAACTTTGTGTTCAGATATGCTCATTTCCTGTTTGTTATTGCATCACATGGGGAATCAAGATAAATGTAAAACAGTGTTACACTCACATATATTACTCTGAAATGAAACATAAGCATATCCAAAAGCCTTACATTATTCAGGTGCTCTTTTCCTCTCTTCTGTTTCTGTTAAATACCCTTTAAATGAAATATATCATACAGAATGAGTTAAGCATGTACCTCAGTCAATTATGTAGCAAGCTCCTCTATGAGAGCAGAACATCATTCTTGTTAAGGGAGAGATATTCTGTTAATAGTGCAAATCCTAGTATTAATAGGTGCAATGGACTAGATGCAGTAGAACAAAATGCCTCCAGTCATCTGCAGAAGAGGGCATCTGCATTAAACTTGGTATACTTAGTACAGGGCTTTAAAAAAATGAATGGCCCAAAGCTGATGTAAGAACATGAGTAGAGACCTTTTGGATCAGTCCAATGGTCCATCTAACCTAGCATCCTGTTCTCACAGCCAACTGGATGCCTTTGGGAAGTCCACAAGCACAACCTGAGTACAATGGCATTCCACCCACCTGTGATACCCACCAACTGGTGTTCAGAGGCATACTGCCTCTGAGAGTGGAGGTGGAACACAACTATTATGGCTAGCAGGCATTGATAACCCAGAAAGCCACCTCAGGCAGCCTATGCTCAGGCCTCAAAGGACTATTCAGGCACAGAAAGGAATAACGATTCTAACACTGCCCAGCTGTGATTGGGCAGGCCGTATGGAGCCCCTGAGTTGGCAGATGGGTCAGGTATAAGGAGTCTGGCCTTCTGCCCTTTCCGGATGCAAGGGAACAATGGTAAGCACACACTTAGAAAATAAGAGTTGAATGTCCTTAAGTCAATCATATTGAGATAATCCAGGCAGCTTCCAATAAGCAGCCCAGGTACTGAGATACCATGGTGGGGAGTGACATTCTGGGGCTTGCACAGGCAATCAAGGCTCTCTGTGCACTGTGAAGCTTCCTCATCAAGGGTAGTCCTACCTCTCAAATGCCGCAAGTCAATCAGATGTCAGGGGCTGGACTCTTTGGCATGATAAGCTCCTGAAATGAGACTCTGGAAACAGTTGGTATCTACAGTCAAGGGGATTAAACAGCTCCAAGTCTATGACAGACACTTGTACTCCACCCACATATATGAACAGCAAAGAGCTGGACCGTCTCTATACACATAAGTTAATTTTATGAAGCTTCCTGCCACAATTTGTGGTGATGGCCATGAGCTTAGGAGGCTTAAGATGGAATCACATACCTCTGTGGGAGATGGGGAAATACATGTAACTAATTAAATGCAAAATCTGCAAAATACCACATGAAGAAAAGTCCTTCATATAATGCAAAATTAACTAGTTACTAATGGAAATAACTAATGGAATTTGCAGCTACTGCCACAAGATGTAGTGATGGACAGCAAATGATTAGACAAATGTATTTATAAGTCTGTTAATGGGTATTGACCATGATAGCTAAATGGAACCTTTAGGATCAGAGACATTCTACCTTAAAACTGCAATTGCCAGGGGTGGGGGGCAAATGGCAAAATAGAGTTGTTGCACTCATGGTCTGCTTATGTTCTTCCCAGAAGAATCTGGCTGGCCACTGAAGAAAATGGATGCTAGACACAATGGACCTATGATCTGATTTAAGAGAATTCTAGTGCTTACATTCTGTTGTTTATGCATTGAGCATTAATATGGATATAGTTGTCTGTCCCCCAAAATGCTTGTAATAAAACTACCCCCCAGCCCCAGATTCCTTTCTACCTGAGCTTTCTTTTCATATTCCAGCAGATCTTCCATGTCCTCGTCCACCACTTTATTCAGCTCTGTCAAGATAACATCTAAAGCCTGAAATACACAAGAGAGGCGTCCCAAAATTTAGATGAAAAGGAAAAAGTGAGGGCGGGAGCTGATCCAGGGAAAGAAACAAGCTTAACACTTTCTTTAAATTGAGGCCTTTACACAAGTCAGGTTACAGCACAAAGGCTTCATGCTCTGTTTTTTTTAAAAAAAATAATAATATGAAATGAGAGATCTGATTTGATGTGAACCACATTGCTGTTTTCATAATAAAAGAAGTGGCAGCCACATGAGTAATTTGAGACAAAGCAATATCCCATCAGATTAGAGTCAAAAGAATGTGCCAGAGCCTGAAGAAACACAAACCATGTGCCCTGCCAATCTTTCACATTTTAAGATCTATTTTTAAGGCTCCTTGCAGTACAAAGTAGAGTTTAAAACTTGCTTACTCTGCTGCCATCTGCTGGAAAATTTGGTTTACAAATCTCTGGTTTGCAATGATTTCAACATCACAATGTTTTCCCCTCTAATAATGATATACAACCCTTAAGAGTCAGTAGTCCATCTGATCTGCAGAATGTACAAAGGTAAATAACAAAGAATTCTTGAAAAACAGCACTTCCGTCAAATTAGGAGGGCAAAGCGCCTCCAGAGGCAATGGGCATTTGAAAGGTCATTCAAGGACGTATCAGGACAGGCATGCTTCCTGTGGCTATAGGATTTTGCTATTCAGGACTCAAGAATGGTACTTTACGACTTTCATAAGGCTTATAAATAAATCATATACCAGCCTTTGGTCCAGAATAATTGCACCATTCACCTTCTGGTAACTCTACGTTTGATGTGTGACTAAAGGTAAGCAAGAATCTACTGAGGATAATGGAAGTTGTGTTTAATACAGCAAGGAAACAAAGAATAATAATTCAGGGGTGGAAAGCCTGAAAATGTGTGCTCTAACTCCTAGGAACTATCTGATAACAGTTATTCTGTAACTATCTATTCTGTAAAACTATTCTGTAAAAATAAGCTAAACCCAGTTGTTCTAGATTTCTGCATTACAAGACTGTTACGATCTGCAACCAGACTGTCAGAACATGTTGCGAACAGATTATATTTAAAAGGTTGTTGGAACAACTGAAGGAACACAGTTGTCTATGCATTCAGTGACAACTGGACACAAAGAATTAGGTTTGCAGTGCAGAGGGGGAGCCCATTTTAGCTTAAGCGCCCTAAGGCTGATAGGATATTTCAGGACAGGCAAAAGAAAATACTTCTTCACACCGTGCCTAGTTAAACTGGAATTTGCTCCCACAAGCTGTAGTGATGACCACCAACTCGGATAGCTTTTAAAGAGGATTAGACAAATTCTTGGAGGATAAGGCTATGATCTGTCTCCACTGTTGAAGGCAGTACTGTATGTCTCTGTAAAACAGCTGCTGGGGACAGAAGTTGGGAGAGTTCTGTTGCTCTCAAATCTTGCGTGCAAGTTTCCCACAGCACGGGCAGACTTTGGTAATCTTTCATAATATGGTGCCCTGTTCCATCTCCAGTTAAAAATGATCAGGTAGGAAGTATTGAGAAAGATCTACATATTCATTGGAAGTAAATTTCACATACTTAAATGGGATTTCCTCACTTGCCTTGAGGAAGCCTTTTTTAATTATAGTTTTACTTACGATACATACAGTAGCATTCTGTACCAGCCTATGTGTGTGGAAGGCAAAGACCTCGATTTATGCTCCACCTCAGATACTGTGAATGCAAAGCTGCTGTTCTGTGAGTGTAAGGAGCCCACTACCACTATGTACTTAGGGCAATTGCTGCATTGAGGCACTTAGAACAACTAATGCACTGGAGTATTTGACTTAACTTCAGCACTGTGAAGGTTAAACAGAATATTTAATAGGGAAAGAGATATTAGGAGGAGCAATAATCTATGATTAGCGAAGGAGGGGGAATCCAGCAGCCCATGATGAAGTAGGTCTCAACTAATCTCTCTCTCCCTCCCTCCCTCTCTCTTTCTCTCCCTCTCTCTTTCTTTCTCTCTCTCTGTGTGTGTGTGTGTGTGTGTGTGTTACATCCGACCCTTTCCCCTTAATTAGCTCTGAGCCTGCTCTGGTAGAGGTGGAGGCAGGGTGGGTGAAGCTCCTCTGGACACTGCAGTACAGGAAAGATAAAAGGCAGCCAAAACAATCAACATTTTAAAATATGAGCCTACTTACCACCTCGGTAAAAGCTTTCAGATGGAAATCTCCCAGGGGGATGTTTTCAGAGGTAACTCGCTGCTGCTGCTGAATGCTAAATAACTGCTTAAGGAGAATATCGAACATAAAATCTAGAAAGAAAAAGGTAGGCAAGGAAGATCGAGGGCCAAACTGGACATGGCATTTGTCATGCAGTTTGCCCTGGTGAGCTTGGAATTCTCTCTTTTTTATATTTATTATTATTTATTAATTAAATATCTATACCGCTCTTCATCCGAGGATCAGAGGGCAGTTTACAATAGAAAAACACACAAATACACAGCACAGTAACAATGTTACTAGTAACACACAATTTAAAAGGCCATAGATTAAAAACAAACAAACCTGAAATAGCAGGGGGCAGAGAGGAGCCAGGCTGGGACTCTGGCATGGGGGGGAAAAACAGCTTTAACTCTTTCTCCTTGCCATCTTCCCAGTTGGAATCCCTCCTCACCTGAGTGCCTGTTTTTGCAATGTGAGAGGAATTCTCATGGTGCCAATGGGCACTTTCCTCCCAATGCAAAAAACAGTTGTGGGGAAGGCAATTCTAATCAGGATTCCAATCAAGCCCCTGCCCTGCTGTAACAGGTCCTGATCTAGCTTTCCCCCCACCAAATAGCACTGTAACCTTCCTGCCCCTAGCAATGTGGCTATATCCCCATAAAACTGGTGTGCAAGGATTTTCTTTAGGGATAATTGATACCCACTTGAGAAATGTTGGTAGGCCATCAGTCCATAGTCCATGGACTATGCAGAACTTGATAAACTGACAGGGAAGATTAGATATCTACGAGATCAAAAGTTCATCGAGGACTGGGGAAAGTTTGTTGAGTATTTGGAATGTATAAGTGATGAGAGAATAACGCTAGTGGCATTCTAAGAAGCTCTGTAAAAGTTTGAGAAGTATTGTAAAAAAGAAAAACAAATGTGGAAGGGTATGCTAAAAGGCAATAGTAAATTTAGGAAATGTGTAATTAAAAAAGTTAAATTCGGATGATTGTCAGAGAGGCTGAAGGAAGTCTAAAAAAAGAGAAAATCTGTGAAAGTTGTAATGTGGTGTGATATGCATTTTTTCTTGATGGAAAATTAATAAAAAATATTATAAAAAAAGAGAGAAATGTTGGTAGGACACTACAGCCGTATGGGCAGGGCTTTTTTTCAACTAGAACTCACCAGAACTCAGTTCCGGCACCTCTTGGGTGGACGCCAATGCCATTATAAGATGACAAGGAGGTGTTCATGGTGAGTTCCAGCACTTCCTTTAGAAAAATAGCACTGTGTATGAGTGTAGCACTATGGGTAGCTACAGCCGTTCCTGCCAGTTGTCCATGCTCTGATGACTTCCTGTTTGGTCTACTGTGATGCACTATGTAGGGCTGCCCTTGAAGATGGTCCGGAGGCTGCAGTTCATGCAGAATGCAACTGCTTCGTTGGTAAGGGGAGCAGCCCAAATGTGACTATGTGTTACCACCGGACCTGAAAGCATTGCACTGGCTGCCAGTGAGCTACAACAATTTATGAATGTGTAGAGCCTCTTTGAGATTTTTTACTGGCCTTGCCAAAATGCTGTTTACTGAATAGATTGCAGATATTTTAGATATTAAAAAAAAATACTCCCCCCCCCCCAAAAAATGTGAATTTTGTTCTAGGAAAAATGTCTGAGCATGCAGGGTCTATTTGACTGTTCAGTTTTGTCTGACTCCCAGATCATGGCCAGTGAGTGGCATGCAGAAGCTGCTGCCTACAGGATTCCACTTTTGCCATGCTACTACTCATTTGTTGTAACATTCAAAGGCTGACTCCTGCACTTGGTGGCAGATGCACCTGACCATCTGAATATTAAGGGTACTTAAAATCTGCAGTGTAGGTATGCCTAGTATCTGTCATATTTAAGCCCGACAAGCATTGTTCATGCCACGGTAACCTTCCTTGGAAATGTAATCAAAGCTCACATCTCTGCCAGCCCTTTAGTGTTTGCAAAAGGCTTCTTAGATCCCCCAGTGTTAAATAAATCCAAGATATTATGGCTTTCCCCAAAGTTACAGGCATTCCCCTCCCCAGCCGTTCAATACTCACTATCTAAAATCGCGCTTGAGTGCTCCTTCCAAGAAAACCTTGGGCCCTGCAAACTCATCTTCCCTATCACACGCTCCAGAAGAAATATATCAATAAGTTGTTTAGCAGCAAACACAGCAACCTGGGAGGGGAGGAGACAGAAACAGACACCCCCATTACATTTCTAAAAGAAAAAGAAAACATTCTTCAGCAGCTGCTTCGTAAGGTTTCTCATTGTGCTCAAGGAGAGAGAGTTCCAGTGGCTGCCCTTATAGGTGTGCAAACAAAGCAAGCTTAGTCTACCCAGCCTGGTTTCAATGCTTTCAAAAGCTTTTTTCCCCTCTTTTTAAAAAGAGCAATAATGAAATATGTTTTTATTTGTTTTTATTCTTGCAACAGTTTTATCTTTTTTATACTTGAATATGATATTGTTGTAATCTGCCCTGGGACCTTATAGTGAAATGTGGGCAAGAAATCTTATTAATAAATAAATACATCTGCTTCCTGACAATTAATGAAAGAGCATATATTCCCAAACTCTACATGCAGCACAGCCTGCTTAAGGGGTAAACCAATTCCCCTGTGGAAGTGGCAGCAGTGTCCAGCTAAAGTTCAGATAAGAGGTTCAATCCAGCAAAAACTGGATGCCTCTAAATCCAACCAAGATCAGTGGGAATAACAAGTATTTTAGTATTAATGAGACACTGAACTGTGACATGGCATTTAACTGTGCTGGTTACACATACTTAACTTGCTGCATTACAACCAATTTCTTCAAGTGAGAGCAAGTGCATGACAGATTTGGAATGATTTGGCTTACCTCTCATGGACAATCTAAAAGTGTATAAATATTCTGACATTTTAAGAGATAATGATCCATGGCAGATCATATAGTGGAGGGTCAAATTGTTAATGTGCTTTAATTCAACAGCCTCATATTTTATCCATCCCCCAAAGCTTTTTTGTCCTCAAGTATGGTGACCTTAGGGTCAGAGAAATATTGTCTCTGGAGGCTGCACTGCTGATTTCCTTAATCAGGATTGTGTCAAGCAGCACTGAACTTGAAAAAATGTCACAAAGTGTGATTTCTCTTTTTTCTTTAAAAAAAACCACCAAGTTTTATTAGACCTTCCGGTTTTGTGAAGAAGTTTGAGGTATCTCAAGCAATTTCTGTTGCAGTCTAAGAAGTCAACAAAAAAACTTGTGTTAAATTTCAAGAGTCAGGATACCCCCTTCTTCAGTAGTTACTTCCTAATTATTTTATTCCTACCTGTTTATACTGCTGCTGTGTGTTTCTTGCTTTTACTTGCCCTTATATTTTTGCCACAACCTTCCTAACATATTCCAAAAGAGCAAAATATTCAGGTGAAGTCAATTGTACTAAATTGTTAACTTGTAATAACACAAGTACCGTCCTCCTGGATCAGATCAAAAGCCTTTCTTACCCAGCACTTTGTTTCCCAGTCTGACCAACGACATGCCTCTAGGAAACCTCCAAGTAAGGTATGAGGGCAACAACTTTTCCCTGTTATTTGCACCCAAACAAGTACTTCTGAACATGGCTAGTCCATCTAGCTATCATGACTAATATTCATTGGAAGACTTATTATATTTCATCAATTTACCTTAACTCTTTTTTCTTCCAATATTTTTTCTTGGCTATTTGAATAACAGATATAACATCACATAACAGGACCACCACCAAAAGCTAATATCTGGTAATACATAACAAAACTATTCTCATCTATCCATACAAAGAATCCAAATATACAAAACACAACGTCTCGGGGGCTGCTTATAAATTATTCAGTTCATAAGAAGATCTTGTGTCCAGAGTAGGTATATTCAGTCTGTCCTGCTCGTGACCTCCAGACCTGCACAGATGCCCTTGAAAGTCTGTTTTTAAGCTCAATTTTGTTAGTGGATGAAATAAATGGCCCCCACACTGCATTGGATTTGTCTGGTTTTCCTTTTATTGCTTTCAAGTTACGTGTTTTCTCAGCAAGGGCTAGACACTAGACATTCTTGTAGCATAAATCTACAGTCCTTGAAAGCTTTCCTTGTTTGCATTGTGGATAACTGAACAACCATCGGCGATATGATCACTAAGTCTTTAGATTTCATATCAGTATTCAAGCCCTCGGCGATAGTTAGTAAGGACACTTGGAAGAAGACAAAGAAGAAGAGTTTGGATTTGATATCCCACCTTTCACTCCCTTTAAGGAGTCTCAAAGCGGCTAACATTCTCCTTTCCCTTCCTCCCCCACAACAAACACTCTGTGAGGTGAGTGGGGCTGAGAGACTTCAAAGAAGTGTGACTGGCCCAAGGTCACCCAGCAGCTGCATGTGGAGGAGCGGAGAAGCGAACCCGGTTCCCCAGATTACAAGACTACCGCTCTTAACCACTACACCACACTGAGAAAACCAGCCTGAACTCCTTTTGAACACCACCTAAGCCAAGGGTGGGGGAACTCTGGCCTTCCAAATTTGGTTGAACTGGAATTCTCATAATCACTCAAAAATAGTCATGCTGGTAGGGAATGTTGGGAGTTAGAAACCAGCAACATCTGGAGAGTTCCCCACCCCCAATCTAAGCTATGTGGTAGAAAATTCATTAAACAGCTCATGAAGAAGTATTTTCTTTTAGGAAACACTATATATATATTTTATAGATAAGGCTTATCCACACTTACCTTTCCTCCACTCTTTCCTCCACTACCGTCCGTGATTTATAGCTCCATGTCCAATTGCCCTTTATTTTTGCTCTGGAGTTGTCCCCACAAAAACCCGCTCTTTAAAGCTCAATCAAGGCAAACAGCAATCCGTAGAAAACCCAAATTGGTGTTAGCTCCAATTCAGCTTTAAAGAGCATGTTTTCATGGGGAAAGCAGTGGCCTGTGCCTGGAAAGTATGGATAAGCCCTTAGTTAATAATTATGTATTCCAGTACAAAATCAGAGTTTTCCTGATGCCATGTTCATATCTCAAGCAGGGTGGCTATGAAATAAGCCTCACCTTCACACCTCTGCCTGGCCAAAGGGTGAGTTTTGATATGCTTCGTGGTTGCTGTCGTTTTTCAAAAGAGGTCTTAAAATGCCACTTTGATGCTGAGAATCAGTAAAAGGAAAAATGCTTTGCCTGGGTACTAAAGGATAAGAACTGACAGGCGGCATAAATACTTGTGGCATATGATTTATAGATTACACCCTGTCGTGTTGTAGGGAACTTGGCATGCATTGTAATGGATTTGGTTTCTAATAAGGAAGAGTGCATTGTGATTTTGTGTAGCTCCTCGCTGACGTACATGCAGAGATGCTTGTTTGTGGAGATTACCTTGGCAGAAGAGGGGAGGTTGACGTGCTCCTGCCTGATATGCAAATAAATGAAGACAGGTCTCTGCATTGTGCCTGACAATAACAGCAATCTTTTCTTTCTTTTTTATTTCTTTCTCCAAGTAATTAGAATGTGAAGGACAGAGTCCAGACTGAATGATGTGCCTTAATAGTGAGATGAATCTCAAAGAGAAATGGCACTGAACAGACAGTGAAGAGTGGTGGTGAGAGAGGCAAACTCATTTCAGTGCATCAAGTGGAGGGAGCGTGCAACCCTCGCTGCTCTTGTGGGATGATTAGAAGTAATGAAGTTCATTTTATTAATGGCAATTAATATAAAATTTGAAAATGGCAGTAGAAGGAGAAAAAGCTCAATGGCGGGTGAAGGGGACTGTGCATATCCAGAAAACCACCAGGAGTCACTTGCTAAATTTCCTCTTTGAATGGCAAGTCTGAGCATCCTGGGCTTTGTCACAGAGACCCAAACTTCTGCCCTCCCCCAACTTACTTTATTTTACCTTCTGATACATTATCTCACCCTTCCTCCAGGGTGCCTAAAGCTGTGTAAATGGATTTCTTCCTCATCCCCATTTTATTCTCACAATGCTCCTGTGATGTTGGTTAAACTGAGAGATCGTAACTGGCTTGAGGTTACCAAGTGACTTAGATGGCTGAGTAGGGATTTGAACCTGGACCTCATAGGTCCTAGTCTTACCTCTATACCATACTGCAGCCTTCACCAAGCTGGTGCCCTCCAGATATATACATATATTTGTTAATATAATATTTATTGGAGTTTACAATAAGAATAAATGTAACAGACAATATAACAAATATCTTAACATAGTTTCACTTTTTTTTTTTTGGACTTCCTCACATCTCCCGCTCCCACTTTCATCGTTATAACTTTTAACCAGCAATTTGTTATCTTATTTGCATTCTTATATCCCTTCTATATTTCATAATCTTCTAGTTCTCAAAAATAGTTATATTTTCTCAATCTCACTTATTTTCTTAAATCATCTAAGTTAGTGGTGCTCAATTATTTATGATCTAGCATCCTGCTTAGCATTCACTCAAGTTGCAATATTTTTGTAAATAGTTCTTAAATTTCTTCCAATCCTCCTCCATCCTCTCTTCTCCCAGGTCACGAATTCTGCCAGTCATCTCAGCTAGTTCCATATAGTCTATCAGTTGCATCTGCCATTCTTCCAGTGTGGGTAGATCTTGAGTTTTCCAGTACTTTGCGAGAAGTATCCTTGCTGCTGTTGTTGCATACATAAAAAATGTCCAATCCTTCTTTACCACCCCTTGGCCGACAATACCCAAAAGAAAGGCCTCTGGTTTCTTAGTAAAGGTATACTTAAATACCTTTTTCAGTTCATTATAAATCATTTCCCAGAACGCCTTCACTTTAGGGCAAGTCCACCAGAGGTGGAAGAATGTTCCTTCACTCTCTTTACATTTCCAACACTTATTATCAGACAGGTGGTAAATTTTTGCAAGTTTGACTGGGGTCATATACCATCTATATATCATTTTCATTACATTTTCTTTCAAAGCATTGCATGCAGTAAATTTCAATCCAGTACTCCACAACCTTTCCCAGTCCTCAAACATAATATTATACCCAATGTCCTGTGCCCACCTTATCATAGCCGATTTGACAATTTCATCTTGTGTATTCCATTTTAACAGCAAGTTATACATCCTTGAAAGTACCTTAGTCTTTGGTTCTAACAATTCTGTTTCTAGTTTCGATTTCTCCACCTGGAACCCTAGTTTCTTGTCATTTTTAAAAACTTCTTTAATCTGAGCGTAATGTAACCAGTCTCGCACTTTATCCTTCATTTTCTCCAAACTCTGCAATTTCCAATTGTCTCCATCTTTTTCTAATATTTCCCAATATTTAGGCCATTTGGCCTCCATATTGGGTCTTTTTCGGGCCTTAGCTTCCAAAAGTGAAAGCCACCTTGGAGTTTTATTTTCCAGCAAGTCTTTATATTTTGTCCAGACATTAAACAGTGATTTTCTGACAATATGGTTCTTAAAGGCCTTATTTGCTTTAACCTTGTCATACCATAAGTATGCATGCCATCCAAAAGCATTGTTAAACCCTTCCAAATCCAACACGTCAGTGTCTTCAAGAAGTAGCCAATCTTTTAGACAGCAGAACGCTGCGGCCTCATAATACAACTTTAGATCTGGCAGGGCAAAGCCCCCTCTTTCTTTCGCGTCGGTTAATATCTTAAACTTAATTCTGGGCTTTTTGCCCTGCCAGACAAACTTAGAAATATCTCTTTGCCACTTCTGAAAGCACTCCGTCTTGTCCAAAACCTGAAGTGTTTGAAACAAAAACAACATCTTTGGCAATACATTCATCTTAATAGCAGCAATTCGGCCTAACAAAGAAAGTTTCAATTTTGACCAACTATCTAAGTCTCTCTTAATTTCTGCCCAGCATTTTTCATAGTTATCCTTAAATAGACTTAGATTTTTTGATGTTATGTTTACCCCTAGGTATTTTACTTTTTTAACCACATTAAGTTCTGTCTCTTTCTGAAACCGTTCTGACTCTGTGTCTGTTAAGTTTTTCCCCAAAACTTTAGTTTTCTGTTTATTCAATTTAAATCCAGCCACCCGACCAAAATCATTAATCAGTTGTAATACTCTTTTCGTACTAGACTCTGGCTCCTGCAAGGTCAAAACCAGGTCATCTGCAAAAGCTTTTAATTTGTATTGTTTCTGTCCGACCTGGATTCCTTCCACCAACCGGTCCCCTCTGATCATATTCAATAGCACTTCCAGAACCGAGATAAATAACAAAGGGGAAATAGGGCAACCTTGTCGTGTTCCTTTTTCAATTTTAAATTCCTCTGTAACCACATTGTTAACTATCAGTTTAGCTTTCTGCTCTGAATATATAGCCTCAATCCCATTCTCAAAACCCCGTCCCACTCCCATTTCTTTCAAGTTTCCCATCATAAATTTCCAGGAGATGTTGTCAAAGGCCTTCTCCGCATCTATAAAAATTAAAACTGCTTTTGTATTTATATCTGTTTGCAAAAGTTCCAAAATGTCAATAATGTTCCTTGTATTAGCAAACAAATGTCTACCTGGGAGAAAGCCTGCCTGGTCCTTATGGATTACTTCATTTAAAACTTTTTTAAGTCTACTTGCCAAAATGTCTGCAAATATTTTGTAATCCACGTTTAAAAGAGAGATGGGACGATAGTTCTTAAGTTGTGTCTTTTCAGCTTCCGTCTTTGGTATTAATGTGATAAACGCTTCCTTCCACGACTCCGGTGCCCTCTTCCCCTCCAAAATTTCATTGCTGACCTCCATCAAAGGTTGTATCACATAGTCTTTTAATGTCTTATAGTACTTGGAGGTCAGCCCATCTGGCCCTGGGGACTTGCCCAGTTGCATGTTCTGAATGGCTTGTTCAATCTCTTGTCGTGTTATTTTGGAATTCAGGATTGTCCTATTTTCTTGTGACAATTTGGATAGTCCATTTTTTGCCAAAAATTGTTTAATCTCAGCCTCGTCTTGCGGCCCTTGGGTGTATAGTTTTTTGAAGTATCTCTGGAAACACTTTCTAATGTCCACAGGATTCTGAATGCTTTTTCCTTCAATCTCTAAGCTTGTAACCGTATTTAATCTTTGTCTTCTCTTCAACTGCCAAGCTAGCAGTTTTCCACATTTATTCGCCGACTCGAACGTTTTTTGTTTCATTAATTTGACCTTCCATTCTATTTCCTGATTTATCAATTTAGAATATTGTGTTTGATAAAGTTTAATTTCTCTCAGAGTTGGCTGTGACTTTGGATTTAATCTTAACTTCTTCTCTAATTCTTTTATTTTATCCAGGATCTTGTCTTTTTTCTCATTTTGTGTCCTTTTCTTTACGGCATTCTGCTGTATCAAGAATCCCCTCATTACAGCTTTACTTGCGTCCCAGACGATTCTTTTTTCCACCATAGTATTCATATTTATCTCAAAATAGTCCTTCAAAACTTTTTGGGCCTTCTTGGTAATTTCCTGATCTCTGAACAAATTGTCATTCATCTTCCATCTAAAAGAGCCGGTTGGTAGTAGTGTCATATCCATCTTTACTGCATTATGGTCGGAACAGGTCTTTGGGCAGATTTCCACTTTTCTGGCCTTAGGTGCCAGGCCTCTAGATATCCATATTTGGTCGATTCTTGTCCAGGTCAGTTGGGCTTCAGAAAAGAATGTTCCCTCTCTTCCTAGTGGGTTCTTTGTCCTCCAGATGTCAATCAAGTCCATATTGTCTGTCATTTCAAAAAAAGTTTTAGGTAGTCTGCCGTCTTTTGTAACATTTTGGCTTTGTGACTTGTCCATGTTAGTTGATACGACCCCATTCATATCTCCCATCATTATGATGTTGTTGTAGTCCAGATAGTCCAGCATAGTCTCATGCAGCTTCTTGTAAAATTCCGATTTCCCTTCGTTAGGTGCATAGATTCCTAATATCAACAGTTTCTCTCCTTGGTGTTGTATCTCAATTGCCAAAATTCTTCCATGTTCATCTTTAAATAAGAATTTAGGTGACAGGCTCTCTTTCGCATATATCACCACACCTCTCTTCTTCACTTTGTCCGAAGATATAAATTCCTGGCCCAATCTTTTATTTATTAACACTTTTCTGTGGAGCCTTGTCACATGTGTTTCCTGTAGGCAAATAATGTCCAATTGTTCTTTTTTTAATATATGAAATATTTTCTTCCTTTTTTCCGGAATGTTACAACCATTTATATTCCAGCTCAGCAGTTGCAGAGACATCCTGAATTGATCTGGTTATTTTTCAAGGGGTGGTATCTTGTTCACAGGATCTTCAGGTTCCACAGGTGGTGGTACTGGCGTTACCCCAGGCCCAGGAGGTAGTTCAATTCCTTTTTGAAGGTCCTCTCCGTATGTAGACAGAAATTTATCTCTCTCTTCCGATGTTCTAATTTTGACCTTTTTCCCTCTAAAGGTAAAGGATATTCCTTGGGGAAATTCCCACCTAAAAGCAATTGCGTTGCTCCTTAATAATTTGGCAAGTTCAGAATAGGCGGCTCTAAGGTCCAACAGTTGTCTAGGAATATCTTTGTAAATTTCAATTCTTCTGTCCAAAATGTCCAGTAGTGTAGGCCCAAAATCTTGTCCCTTTCCTCCTTCGATCTCAATGTTATCAGGCAGTCTCTGGGCCTCTCCTTTTTTATAAATCTTCCAAGCCTGAAGGCTGACACAATTTTAAAATCCTTTTCCTCTAAATTCCAGAACTTGGAAAATTCTTTGGTTAAAAACTCAGCTAGGTTTCCTTCTTCTGCTTCTTGTAGCGACCTAATCCTCAAATTATTCTCACGATTTCGCAGTTCTATCATAGAGAGATAAATCTGATGTTCCCCTACTTGTTTGGTGAGTGGTCTTACCTCTTGTTCTAAATTTTCTAATTTTTGTCTGGTATCCTCAGCCAATTTCCGATTTTCTGCTGTAGCCTCCGTCAACTGACCAATTGCTTGTGTGTTCTGTGCCACTTGTCCAGTTAATTTATTTAGGCATTCTGTATTTTGGTCAATCTTTGCTGTTTGCTCATCTGCTTTCTTGTCCAAAGCTTCCAATTTTTCAAAAATTTTCTCTCCAGATATTTTGAACTCCCATGTTACAGCTGTGCTGGCTGGCAATATTGGGAGCTACTATGTTTTTGTCTTTTGAGGCATTATTATTTTAATTGCATAGTGTGGTAGTTCTGTTTTCTATTGCAACATAGCTTCTCAAAGTCACTGTTTGAAATATATATACATATTGTTGTTTTGTAAACAGCTTGTCTTAAGTACTAAGTGGTATACAAATATATAAAATATAATCTAGAATACAGACCCCCCAATAGTTCAATAGCATCAAAAAATATAAAAAGTTCCAGTTGTCTATTTCATGGTTTCTCTTAAGCGCAGCTAGCTTAACTGATAGGATAGTTTGGCCATTATGATATAATTGTAATCACTTATGACTAAATTAATGCAGATCAATAAATGACATAGCAGCAAAATGGACACTCCATCTTCCATGAAGTGTAACTTTCGGCTGGAGACAAACTGGAGGATATCAGTTGTCTTCATATCCTGTTTCTGGCTTCCCAAAGGTAAGAAACAGAATGGTGGAATACACAGACCTTTGCTCTGAGCCGACAAGGTACTTCTTAAATTCTTTGAGCACAAGTTCTAAGCTTACCTCTTCCTTCTGCAGTTTAAACATTTCAGAATGATATTCATCAAGGACAGTCTGAACTAAGGCATGGGCTTCCTCCTCAACAACACACAAGATGATCCCATCCAGCAGTTCTTCTTGGTCCAATTCTTGCTGTGCCTCTTGGATCTAAGCCAGCAGTAAAAGAGCATATACATTACACAGTACCATCAGATAAATTCTGCATTTATTTCCTTTTGCACAGGGGGCAGGAAGGAGGAGATGTGGGAGAAAGGTGGCCAGTATATTACTCACTAGTTCAGGCAAAGCTGCATGGGCCACTTCAGTCACTATTTCATCCATACTATTGAAAATAGCAGCCCTGTTGAGGTAGTCATCGGCAAAGTCCTTCACAGCGCTTTTGACCACATCAGTAGATGTATCTCTTGCTGCTTTTGCCAAGAATGGGTCTAATGACAACGAGTGAGTGAAGTTCTCCATGTCTGACAGAGGCTCTTGTCTGGGAACCCTGGGAAAAGACTGGCCTAGATCCAGAGAGCTGTGAAAGATAATAAACTGTTTGTGCCTCTCTGTGCAAAGCTCTTGCACAATTGATGGGCGAGATGAAATAATCAACACAGCCCTGGTCAGCAAGCATTATTAACAAACGCAAAGCCATAATCTCAGAATTAATTGGATAATTCAGCAGTTGAGCCATACTTGTACATTAGCATTCATTAACTGCTTCAGTTAAAAGTGCAAGGCTTTGTATTTGTAATCTTTACGAATGACAAAGTATCTGGACAGTTACTGCTTATTTTCCAAGATACTTTGGTTTTTATTGATACATTAAAAGTTTTTTTTTTATTCTTGGAATAGTTGTATATACCCCAGTGTGCATAGGTTGGCATTCGATTACATTTTACTCACATCAGGCCCACTGAAATTAATAAACATGACTAAATTAGTCCTATTAATTTTAATGGATCTGGTCTGAATAAAACTTGGTTGAATACCATCTATAGCCTCCTGGTTATGGGTGGAATTCAGTGTAGTGCTATTACAAACATTATGTCTGCACAAGCGTATCAGCTTGCCAGATGGAACGATCCCCATTTTCCCTGCAAGCTGTTCTAGGCGTTCTCCACACCCACACCCACTCAAGCCAATTTGGGGCAGTGGGGGAGAAAAGAGGAGGGACGTCCCATTGCACAAGTGGAAGCTCTTGCACAGGGCTTCTGCTGCCAGGGTTCATTAGGTGAGTCCTATGTTTTTATTGGGTGGGGAATCATCCTTTATTTTCTGTTCTCTTATTTATCATGCTAATATCTTATTTGCTGTCCCACATTATTGCCACCAACAATTATTCACTTAGCCGCCTCACTTAGGCTGTCATACAATAGTAAATGCTTGCCTCTGAGTATGCCCCATTGAATTCAGTGAGGCTTAACTTCTGTGTAGGGACTGCACCATGGGCGTAGCCTGGATTTATGTTGGGGGGGGTAGGAGTTTTGTTTGGTGGGGGGGAGAACCGAGCTATCCTTGATGCAATTGGTCAGATAGTTAAGTATTTTTATTTATTTACTTGATTTAGGGGGGCGGTTGCCCCCCCTGCACCCCCCTGGCTACACTCATGGACTGCACCGTTTGTGAATGTAACATCATTGAGAACATTACAGAACATTATTTATGCAAAACAATTCCTTTCAGATGGGGGAAAAGTCATTTTATAAAAATCCTAGTCTGATCATATCAAAGCAACGTTCAACATGCAAAAGCATTCAGAATTTGTTGTGGAAAAGCAATTCAATAACCTTCAATGCAAAGGGAAAGTATTTTATTACTTACTTGGATTTTTCATGTTCACCTTTTGAAGGTTTTCTGTAAGTGAATTTCAAAGGGCGAAGTCTCTGAATCTATGTGATACAGAGGAACATTGGTCACTTACAGTGCCAGATTTACATATAAGCTAAACAAGCTATAGCTTAGGGCCCCACTCTCTCGGGGGCCACCCAAAAATTACGAGTCTTTGTAAATTGTGTTTCTAAAGGAACTTTTGTTATTGTCAAATGCCAAAGTATTAGCACTATTAAGTTTGTTATAAGGAAAAAATCATTTTAAGTTAGAACTTAATAATTATTTCACTCTTAATATACCGTACTTCTTAATTGTATTTCACTATTAATATACTTCTTCTTAACTGTATTTCAGTTCAACAATTACTTTGATAAAATATATATTTTGTTATGTGCAAATGGTTTTAGATACCTATTAGGTCCATAAATATAGTATATACCATATAGTATATATTCAACACAAAAAACAGCAACGATTTGTTGACAAAGGACAGCTAGACATACACAGTAAAGGGCCCCATTACCTTCAGTAGTTTAGGGCCTCATCAAACCTAAATCTGCCCCTGGTAACTTACCATGAAGGATCCTTCCGGGCAGATATACAGAATGCACCCAGGTGCCAGTGGGTTAACCCTTCCATTGCCAAAAATATCATCATTATCATTATCATCATCGTCATCATCTTTATAGACCTATCCTCATTCATGAACCTGTATCAACCATTTTACAAGTACTTCAAAGCCAGTTGTAATCACCACCGCTTTTCCAGTCTCCTGGGGAAAGAAATCATGGGCACAAGCCACTGCAAATGCTTCCTGCAAATGTGCCACAGAAATAAATAAAACTAACTGTATTCTGGGAGAACTCCCCAATGGATTCTGCGCATCACCTTTTTGGTGTGTGTGTTAGGTAGGGTACAGTGAGAAGACACTAAGAGAGGTGGACTGCTGGCTATCATTTTGGTGTATTTTCAGCATTTCTAGGATGCCTTTCAGGGCAAATTCCTTTCAGAGCAGTTCACATGCAGGTTTGAAAATATGTAATCAATTTTTTTAAAAAAGCACTGCAATTGCAAACTAAAGCACCAGTCTTAAAACACTATACCTTGAGAAAAGTTGTGAAGTCTTCCATGAGCATTTCCATGAGGATTAACAGATAAGCACATCTGAAAGCAAGCTCATCATCTCCCCAGAAACAGGGAATTGGAGTTCTGGGTTCATAGAAAGTATCCAGAGAGCAAAACTTGATTTAAGCTCTGAACAGTGAGAAAGGAGGAAGCATAGTTCTCTATGTATTCTTTTGTATGGGTGAAATGTGCAATGGTGTTTGTACTTAGCTGTGTTGCTAGGCTGTCTGTTTTGCAATAGTTACAGCTCAGCACCTCAGAAATCTGTGTCAGACTGTCAAATTACAGCCACAGGATGGAAGCTATTCCTAGCTTTGATGTTACTGGGCAGTCCCAACTCCTCTGCTACTCTTTGCCATTTCCTGTCCCTGTAATAATGCACCAGTGTTTTTAAAAAATGCATTCATAAACAAATAAGTGAATAGAACAGGGGTCTGCAACCCGCGGCTCCGGAACCGCATGTGGCTCTTTTACACCTTTGCCGCGGCTCCAGGGCGGATACTAGCGAGGGGAGGAGGCGCATTGTGTGCCCTGACACTCCCCACTGTGGCAGGCGCTGTACTGGCTGTGACGTTGCATGGGGGCGGTGCGTGCGTTAGTCACGCACCGTCCCGACGTCACCTTCCCACCCGCCCGCCCTCTACATTGTAAGGGGCATGTACGCTGGTCACTGCATTGAAAGGGGGCATGTACGCTGGTCACTGTTTTGAAGGGGAGTGAAGAACACACACACACACAGGTAACTTGTTAATTTAATGTTTATTTCTATGAGGAGGAGTAATTCTGAGGGGTCAAACAAACAAATAATTTAAAAAGTGGCTCTTTTTGTCTTAAAGGTTGCAGACCCCTGGAATAGAAGGAACAATTTTGAGGGTTGTTTACATATATTCAGATATACTGTTACCCCTATAGCTCTGGCTAGCAATTATTTTTTAACAGGATCCATATTATGAACTGAGGAAGGGTCAACATGAGCAATTCAAGAAACCATTCATGCACCACACATTTTTGCTCTGGGAACCAAGACAGGTGTGACTCATTGGGGATCCATAATTGTGGGTCACAAGCTGCAAAATTTAGTTGATCCTGCTAGCTGGTTACCTTAAAACAACAATTATATAAAACAGAGGCAACTTACAGACTAGACTGGATGTCAATTTACCAGTTATGCAAAACACAATCATTAGAATATCTTGCTTGTAGGGCATCTCTTAACTAAAATTTACCTAGTTTTGTGTCACTGAACCTAAACTAAACTGGAATTGTAATTAGACACATTTGGTGGGTATGTCTTTGAGCAAGCTGCCAGACTAGTATCTAACAACTGTAAACATTTATGATGCAATCCTTTGCAGGTCTGCTTAGAAGTGAATTCAACTGCAAATGCAAATGTGATTGCAGCTTCAGTATGGTTGGGGAAATGGCAGTATCATTAATACAGATCTTAAAACATCAGACCCTCCAAACACCTCTATTTTCCATTGACATCCCTGATTTAGAGAAGCTGTCCTGGTTTCTGATTTGATCCCGGAATGTCCCACTTTTCCTTAGGATGTCCTATTTTCATTGGATAAATGTTGGAGGGTATGGAGTTATCTGACCCCCGAGCCATCTGAAGGCAATCCTGTATAGGGAAGGTGTTTTCTTAAATGTTTAATGTCTTATTATGTTTTTATATATGTTAGAAGTTGCCCAGAGTGACTGGGGCAACTCAGGAAGATATATGGGGTATAAATAGTAAAATTATCATTATGGAATGAGACGTCCCTATTTTCATCGGAGGGTACAAAACATTTCCTGAATAAGGTAAGTCAAAGTTATGCACTCGGGCATACTAGTGTGCCACAAGTGAATTGCAACCACCCTATAGGAAATAAGTAAGTAAAGGTTCTTGAGAGCCCAACATACCCATCCTCAGAGATTACCTGTTCTGTCTCTACAAAAAGAAATATTAAAAAATCTAGCTCTGAAGCTGGCAAACTCTGAGAGTTTGCATGAGTCACTGTTCCAGGGTATGCCTCCTTGCATTCATGGAGCACATGCAGTACAGTGATTTCTTAACTGGGGAATGAATTAATTATTTTCTTATCTACAATCTAGAAGGCAATTATCGCTGTAGATCTATGCAGTTTTACCTGGATGTAAGCCCCATTGCAATCACTGGACCTTTCTTCTGAATCAACATGCACAGGCTTGCCTGGCACAATTCAGACCTAACCTCTTATCTAAACAGAGCACGGACTCTGTTTTTGTGCTATTTAGTGATATTGCTTTAGATGTCATGGGGAATAACAGATGGGCAACATTTTGCTGCGTCAACAGCCTCAGCAATTATCCTTATGTCATTTAAGGGGCATTGTGCTTGGCACACTTTGGCTCATTAGCACAAGGAAGTAACATACAGCAGAATTATTCTGGTGCCTCAAAAGTGTAGTACAACAGAACTTTTGTAGAATAAATACAAAGCATTTCCTTTTATACTTAATAAGAAAGGTTTCATTTAGTGTAAATATTGCAACAGACTGGCTTTTTAGTCCAAATTTGCCAAATTGTGAGAATTGCACCAGAATCACTTTCTTCACAAGGAGGCCCAATACCTGTTACATTCATGCATACAAATAAATGAGAATAAGCAGAGCAAAATGTTGCTATAAATTCCCCAGTGAAGCACCGTTGCTTTTTTCTTTCTTTCAACCTCTTCCTTTTTCTATGTGCCTGCTCACTCTTCAGCAGCTTTCTTTCTTTGCCACATTCTTATTTTATCTGTTTGTTAGGGTTGCCATTCGTCCGGGATTTTGCAGACATATCTGGAATACTGCAGTCGGAAATCAGAAAAAGAAAAAAAAATGCTGTTTTTGCCAATTTTCCACAACTAACTATGTGGCCATAGTTAGGAAAGATTGCAAGGCAATGCAATCCTGAAAAGGTTTTATTCAGAATAGGATAGGATTGACTTCCAGATAGGTATGCATATCATCGAAGTCTTGATTCCTGGACTTGATGGGGTTGCTTTGGAGGCAAAGAGGTCTTCTAGGTTTCTCCCCCATCCTCCTCCCTTGCACAGAAATAATAATAGTAGTAGTAGTAATAATAATAATAATAATAATAATAATAATATATTTATTCATACCCCACCCATTTGAAATATGAGCAACAGTGTGAATGTATTGAATAGTTTAGGCAAAATACACAGCATTTGAGGGTAAATACAGAAACCATGAAAGGGGAGGATGGGAAGTCAGTTGATAAAGTAACTTATGCTTTATGCAAAAATTTGTAACTCTTTTTTTCTTTGTGAAAAAATAACTTTAAAAAAAAACAAACAAATGCATAGTACATACACAGCCAGTCTTTTTTTTTTAATGATATTTATTTCAAATTTAAAATTACAAAAAAGAAAAAGAAAAACCATACAAAATACAAGGAAAACTTTGACCGTGACAAAGCGTAGAATAAACAAATAAAAAAGAACAATAAAATAGAATAAAAAAGAAGACTTAACAAAAGATATAAAAATACATTAAGTTAAAATAAAACAAAAACAGATTAAACCTTTACTTAACCTTTTTCCCTTTACTTATTTCCATGACCTCCTCTCACCTCCCAATTTTGTATTCTAGTTCAGATCGTATTTCCAGCAATTCCTTCTAACCTTATTTTCATTTACGTATTTTAAAATTTCAAATAATGTAATTAAACTTCCTCCATTTCATCAAAATCAACAACTCATTTTTGCTTAGTCCATTATATCATATCTACCAAAACGACCTAATATTCTTTTTCCAACCTCTTTCTAACATTCTTTTATATTGCAGTATTTTTGAAGATATATTTTGAATTTTTTCCAATCTTCTTCCATCGACCCTTCTCCCTGGTCTCGAATTCTGCCGGTCATCTCAGCCAGTTCCATGTAGTCCATCACTTTCATCTGCCATTCTTCTCGGGTAGGCAATTCTTGTGTCTTCCAGTACTTCCCAATGAGTATTCTTGCTGCTGCTGTAGCATACATAAAGAAAGTTCTATCCTCCCTTCGCACCAATTGGCCGACCATGCCCAGAAGAAAGGCCTCTGGTTTCTTCAGAAAGGTATATTTAAATACCTTTTTCAATTCATTATAAATCATTTCCCAGAAAGCCTTAATCCTTGGGCATGTCCACCAAAGGTGAAAAAATGTACCCTCAGTCTCTTTACATTTCCAACATTTACTATCTGGCAAATGATAGATTTTTGCTAGCTTGACTGGGGTTAAGTACCACCTATAAATCATTTTCATTATATTTTCTCTTAAGGCATTACATGCCGTAAATTTCAAACCTGTGGTCCATAACTGTTCCCAGTCAGCAAACATAATGTTATGTCCAAAATCTTGTGCCCATTTAATCATAACAGATTTAACCGTTTCATCCTGTGTATTCCATTTCAACAGCAAATTATACATTCTTGACAAATTCTTAGTTTTAGGATCTAGCAATTCTGTTTCTAATTTTGATTTTTCCTCCTGGAAACCAATCTTTTTATCTAAATTAAAGGCCTCCCTTATTTGATAATAATGAAGCCAGTCTCGAACTTTAGTTTTTAGTTTGTCAAAACTCTGCAGCTTTAGTTTATCTCCATCTTGTTCTAGAATTTCACAATATTTTGGCCAGTTTGTCTCCATATTGGGTTTTTTCAGAGCCTTAGCCTCCATTGGTGACAACCACCTTGGTGTTTTACTTTCCAACAAATCCTTGTATCTCACCCAGACATTAAACAATGCTTTCCTGACAATATGGTTCTTAAAGGCCTTATGTGCTTTAACCTTGTCATACCATAAATATGCATGCCATCCAAAAACATTATCAAAACCTTCTAAATCCAAAGTGTCCGTGTTTTCAAGAAGCAGCCAATCTTTCAGCCAGCAAAATGCGGCTGATTCATAATAAAGTTTAAGGTCTGGCAGGGCAAATCCACCTCTTTCTTTAGCATCAGTTAAAATCTTAAATTTTATTCTTGGCTTCTTGCCCTGCCAGACAAATCTCGAAATATCTCTCTGCCATTTCTTGAAACAGTCCATCTTATCCAAAATCTGCAATGTTTGAAACAAAAACAACATTCTAGGCAATACATGCATCTTTATCGCAGCAATTCGGCCCAACAATGATAACTTCAATTTTGACCATATTTCCAGATCCTTCTTTACTTCTATCCAACATTTTTCATAATTATCTTTGAATAAATTCACATTTTTAGCAGTCATGTGAACCCCTAGATATTTCACTTTCTTAACCAATGTTAATCCTGTCTCCTTCTGAAACCTCTCTTTCTCACTCTCTGTAAGATTTTTCTCTAACACCTTAGTTTTCATCTTATTCAGTTTAAAACCTGCTACTTGACCAAATTCTTGGATTAATTGCAATACTCTTTTTGTGCTGGATTCTGGCTCCTGTAGTGTCAAAACCAAATCATCAGCGAAAGCTTTTAATTTATACTGTTTAGCTCCGAGTTGTATACCTTTAACCAATTGGTCTTTCCTGATCATGTTAAGCAAGACCTCCAGGACCGATATAAAAAGCAGTGGGGAGATTGGACAACCCTGTCTTGTTCCTTTCTCTATCTTAAAATCTTCTGTAACTACATTATTTACAATCAACTTAGCTTTTTGTTCCGAATAAATTGCACCTATACCGTTTTCAAAACTTTGGCCTACCCCCATCCCCTGTAAATTTTTCTTCATGAAACTCCAAGAGATATTATCAAAGGCTTTCTCCGCATCCACAAATATTAGAACTGCTTTAGTATTAATATTAACTTGTAGTTTTTCTAAAATGTTAATAATATTCCTCGTATTATCTGACAAATGCCTCCCCGGGAGAAAGCCCACTTGGTCCTTATGGATTTCTTTCACCAATACATTTTTTAATCTTTTAGCCGTAATTTCTGCAAAAATTTTGTAATCCACATTAAGTAGGGATATGGGACGGTAGTTCTTAAGCTGTGTCTTTTCCGCTTCTGTTTTCGGTATAAGTGTAATATAAGCTTCTTTCCACGACTCGGGTGCCTTTCCCCCCCTAATATTTCATTGCAAACTTCTTTCAAAGGCTGCATTAACCATTCTTTCAAAGATTTATAATACTTTGCAGTCAAACCATCTGGCCCTGGAGATTTGCCCAATTTCATGTCCTGAATGGCTCCTTCCACCTCTTGATCAGATATTGTAGAGTTTAACATCGATTTACTCTCTTGAGAGATTTTTTGTAATCCATTTGTTCTCAAAAACCGATCAATATCTATTTCTTTCTGAGTCTCCTGCATGTATAACTGTTTAAAGTACTTCTGAAAACACTTTCTAATATCCACAGGGTTCTGTATACTCTTTCCTTCTACTACCAAGTTCGTAATAGTATTAAGCTTTTGTCTTTTTTTCATTTGCCATGCCAATAATTTCCCACACTTATTCGCCGATTCAAATGTCCTTTGTCTCATCTGTTTGATCTTCCATTCTATTTCCTGATTCGTCAGTTTCATATATTGTACTTGAAGTAACTTTATCTCTTTTAAAATCTCCTGTGAGTTCGATTTTGCCCTCAGTCTCTTTTCTCCATCCTTTATTTTCTCCAAAAAAATTTCCCTCTTCTCATTTTGAACTCTTTTCCTAATTGCATTTTGTTGTATCAAGAACCCTCTCATCACTGCTTTGCTTGCATCCCAAATCACTCTTTTCTCGGTCGTAGTGTTCATATTTATCTCAAAATAGTCTCTCAAGTTTTTCTGGGCCTTTTTGATAATTTCCTCATTCCTAAGCAAGGAGTCATTCATCCTCCATCTAAAAGCTCCAATTGGCGTTAATGCCATTTCCATCTTTACTGGGTTGTGATCAGAGCAAATTTTAGGAGAAATTACCGCTTTTTTTATCTTCGGGGCCAGTCCCCTAGTTATCCAAATTTGGTCTATTCTTGTCCATGTCATTTTTGCTTCAGAGAAGAAGGTTCCTTCTCTTTCCAAGGGGTTCTTTGTTCTCCAAATATCAACAAGATCCATATTGTTAGTCATTTCAAAGAATGTCTTTGGTAGTCTGCCATCTTTCATCACCGTTTGTTTTTGGGCTTTATCCATGTTTGTAGACACTACTCCATTCATATCTCCCATCAAAATTATATTGTAATCCAGATAGTCCAATAGGATTTCATGCAATTTTTTGAAAAATTCTGATTTTCCCTCATTTGGCGCATAGATACCTAATGTCAAAAACTTCTGGCCATGAAGTTGAATTTCAATTGCAATATATCTTCCTTGGTCATCTTTGAATAAAAATTTTGGTGACAGGCTTTCCTTTGCATAAAGTACTACTCCTCTTTTTTTCACATTGTCTGATGAAATAAATTCTTCTCCTAATCTTTTATTAATCAAAATTTTCCGATGTAGCCTTGTCACATGCGTTTCTTGTAAACAAATCAAGTCCAAATGTTCTTTTTTTAATATATGAAATACTCTCCCCCTTTTTTCCCGGGAGTTCAAACCATTAATGTTCCAACTTAATACTTGCAGTGTCATTTTGTGCTTACTCTCCTTCTCCCCCAACAGCCCCCAAAAGTTTATCTATATCTGTCGATGGCGTTGGTTTCACTTTTTTTTGTAGACTCTCATCCGGTACGGCAGGCTCTTTTCCCAGTCCTTTCTGTAAATCTTCTTCGTATGAGCTCAGGAACTTATTTTTTTCCTCCACTGATCTTATCTTTATCTTTCTTCCTTTGAAACTAAAAGATAGGCCTTGAGGGAATTCCCACCTGAAAAGGATCTTGCTTTTTCTCAACAGGGCCACCAAGTCTCCAAAGTCTTGTCTTAAGTCCAAAAGATGTTTCGGTATGTCTTTAAAAATTTCCACTTTTGATTGCAGAATTGTCAAAGGTTTCTCGTAGTGCAAACCTAAAATTTTATCCCGCTCTTCTTTAGATCGGAGGGTGATCAAACAGTCCCTTATTTTAATCTTTTTTCCTCCTTTTCCCAGTCTGAAGGCCCTCACAATCTTAAAATCTTCTTGTTTCAAATCCGATTTCCAAAATTCCGCAAATTCTTGTGTCAGAAAATCTATCAAGGTGCCCGTCTCCAACTCAGGAACAGCTCTAATTCTTAGATTGGATTGTTTCTCTCTGAGTTCGATCATAGACAGCGTCAACTTATGATCTGCAATCTCTTTCTGTAGGCCAGGTACCTTCTCAGTTTCCAGCTGCCCTACTTTGAATTCCACAACAGCAGTTTTTTCCTGTGTAGACTTCGACTCCTGCAATAGTCTCTGAATGGATTCTGTGTTGCTGTTTACCTTTTCCCCCAAGTTGTCTAATGTTTCTGTATTTAAATCAATTTTTTTATTTGCAGTATCAACTTTCTTATTCGTTTCTTTTTTTTTTTAAGAATATTTATTCCAATTTTAAAATTACAGAAAAAGAAAAAAGTAGAAAAAGAAAAACAAATCACATACATCTTATACAAAAAACGAACAATACAAAGAGAAATACAAAAAACAAAAAATCACAATAAAAAAGTAACAAAAAATCAAATTAAGCCTTTAGAACCGTTTTCCCATTTACTTATTTCCATGACTTCCTCTCACCTCTCTGCTCTGTACTCCAATTTGAATCGTATCTCCAGCAAATCCTTCTAACCTTCTTTTCATTTACTTATTTTAACATTCGAAAGTATTTAATTCTCCTCTATCTTTATTTTACACTTCATATTTACTTATTCCATTATACTCTGTCTGCCAATACGGTCTAATATTCTTCTCCAACCTTTTCTAACATTCTTTTATATTACAGTATTTCTGAAGATATATTTTACATTTTTTCCAATCTTCTTCCATCGACCCTTCTTCCTGATCTCGAATTCTGCCGGTCATCTCAGCCAGTTCCATATAGTCTATCACTTTTCTCTGCCATTCTTCTCGGGTAGGCAATTCTTGTGTCTTCCAGTATTTCCCAATAAGTATTCTTGCCGCTGCTGTTGCATACATAAAGAAATTCCTGTCTTCCCTTCGCACCAATTGGCCGACCATGCCCAAGAGGAAGGCCTCTGGTTTCTTCAAGAAAGTATATTTCAATACCTTTTTTAGTTCATTATATATCATTTCCCAGAAGGCCTTGATCTTTGGGCACGTCCACCAAAGGTGAAAAAAAGTACCTTCATTTTCTTTACATTTCCAACATTTATTATCAGGCAGATGATAAATTTTTGCTAGCTTGACTGGGGTTAAGTACCACCTGTAAATCATTTTCATTATATTTTCTCTTAAGGCGTTACAAGCCGTAAATTTTATACCTGTGGTCCATAACCATTCCCAGTCAGCAAACATGATATTATGCCCAACATCTTGCGCCCATTTAATCATAGCGGATTTAACCATTTCATCCTGTGTATTCCATTTCAACAGCAGATTATACATTCTTGACAGATTTTTAGTTTTAGGTTCTAGCAATTCCGTTTCCAGTTTAGATTTTTCCTCCTGGAAGCCAATCTTTTTATCTAAATTAAAAACCTCCCTTATTTGATAATAATGCAGCCAATCTCGGACTTTAGTTTTTAATTTGTCAAAGCTCTGCAATTTTAATTTATCTCCAACTTGTTCTAAAATTTCACAATATTTTGGCCAGTTTGTCTCCATATTTGTTTTTTTCAGAGCCTTAGCCTCCATTGGTGATAACCACCTTGGTGTTTTACTTTCCAGCAAATCCTTATATCTCACCCAGACACTGAATAATGCTTTCCTGACAATATGATTCTTAAAGGCCTTGTGCGCTTTGACTTTGTCATACCATAAATATGCATGCCACCCAAACACATTATCAAAACCCTCTAGATCTAAAATGTCCACATTTTCAAGAAGTAGCCAATCTTTCAGCCAACAAAAAGCGGCTGATTCATAGTATAGTTTAAGATCTGGCAGGGCAAATCCCCCTCTTTCCTTCGCATCTGTTAGTATCTTAAATTTTATTCTAGGCTTTTTGCCCTGCCAGATAAATTTGGAAATATCTCTTTGCCACCTCTTGAAACAGTCCATTTTATCCACAATTTGTAATGTTTGAAACAAAAACAACATTCTAGGCAATACATTCATCTTTATCGCTGCAATTCGGCCCAACAATGATAACTTCAATTTTGACCATATTTCTAAATCCTTCTTCACCTCTGACCAACATTTTTCGTAATTATCTTTAAACAGATTCACATTTTTGGCAGTCATATTCACCCCTAGATATTTCACTTTAGTAACAATTGTTAATCCTGTCTCTTTCTGAAACCTCTCCTTCTCTGTCTCTGTAAGATTTTTCTCTAATACCTTAGTTTTCATCTTGTTTAATTTAAAACCTGCTACTTGACCAAATTCTTGGATTAATTGTAACACTCTTTTTGTACTAGCTTCTGGTCCTGTAATGTCAAAACTATGTCATCGGCAAAAGCTTTCAATTTGTACTGTTTAGCTCCGATTTGTATACCTTTAACCAATTGGTCTTTCCTGATCATATTGAGCAAGACCTCCAGGACCGATATAAAAAGCAATGGGGAGATTGGGCAACCCTGTCTTGTTCCTTTCTCTATCTTAAATTCTTCTGTAACTACATTGTTCACAATAAGCTTAGCTTTTTGTTCCGAGTAAATTGCACTTATACCATTTTCAAAACTTTGGCCTACCCCCATCCCCTGCAAGTTTTTCTTCATAAAACTCCAAGAGATGTTGTCAAACGCTTTCTCTGCATCTACAAATATTAAAACAGCTTTAGTATTGATATTAACTTGCAATTTTTCCAAAATATTAATAATGTTCCTAGTATTGTCTGACAAATGTCTCCCAGGGAGAAAGCCCGCCTGGTCTTTATGAATCTCTTTTACCAATACATTTTTTAATCTTTTAGCCATAATTTCGGCAAAAATTTTGTAATCCACATTTAGTAGGGATATGGGACGGTAGTTCTTCAACTGTGTCTTCTCCACTTCGGTTTTTGGTATAAGTGTGATGTATGCTTCTTTCCACGACTCGGGTGCTTTTCCTCCCCGTAGTATTTCATTGCAAAGTTCTTTCAACGGTTGCAGTAACCATTCTTTCAAAGTTTTGTAGTACTTTGCAGTTAGTCCATCCGGCCCTGGAGATTTGCCCAATTTCATATTCTGAATGGCTCCTTCCACTTCTTGATCAGATATTGTAGAGTTTAATATTGATTTACTATCTTGAGATACTTTTTGTAATCCATTATTTTCCAAAAATCGGTCAATGTCTAATTCTTTCTGAGTCTCCTGCGTATATAACTGTTTAAAATAATTCTGAAAGCACTTCCGAATCTCTCCAGGATTCTGTATATTCTTCCCTTCTACAACCAAGTTCGTAATCGTATTCAGCTTTTGTCTTTTTTTCATTTGCCAGGCCAACAATTTCCCACATTTATTTGCCGATTCGAAAGTCTTTTGTTTCATCTGTTTGATCTTCCATTCTATCTCCTGGTTCATCAATTTCATATATTGTACTTGGTATAGCTTTATCTCTTTTAAAATCTCCTGTGAGTTCGGTTTCGCTCTCAGTCTTTTTTCTCCATCCTTAATTTTCTCCAAAATTTTTTCTCTCTTCTCATTTTGATATCTTTTCCTAATTGCATTTTGTTGTATCAAAAATCCTCTCATCACCGCTTTGCTGGCATCCCAAATCACTCTTTTTTCTGTCGTAGTATTCAAATTTATTTCAAAATAGTCTCTCAAATTCTTCTGAGCCTTTTTAATAATTTCCTCATTCCTAAATAAGGAGTCATTCATCCTCCATCTAAAGGTCCCAATTGGCGTTGATATCATTTCAATCTTTACTGGATTGTGATCAGAGCAAATTTTCGGGCAGATCACCGCTTTTTTAATTTTAGGAGCCAGTCCTCTAGTTGTCCAGATTTGGTCTATTCTTGTCCATGTCATATTTGCTTCAGAGAAGAAGGTTCCTTCTCTTTCCAAGGGGTTCTTTATTCGCCAAATATCCACAAGATCCATATTGTCAGTCATTTCAAAAAATGTCCTTGGCAGTCTTCCATCTTTTGTCACTGTTTGTCTTTTGGCTTTATCCATATTTGTAGACACTACTCCATTCATATCTCCCATCAAAATAATGTTGTAATCCAAATAATCCAGGAGAGTTTCATGCAGTTTCTTGAAGAATTCTGATTTTCCCTCATTTGGTGCGTAAACGCCTATTATCAAAAATTTCTGTCCTTGGAATTGAATTTCAATTGCTATATATCTTCCTTGGTCATCTTTAAATATAAATTTTGGTGACAGGCTTTCCTTCGCATAAAGTACTACCCCTCTTTTTTTAACATTGTCCGATGAGATAAATTCCTCTCCCAATCTTTTATTTATCAAAATTTTCCGATGTAGCCTTGTCACATGAGTCTCTTGTAGGCAAATCAAGTCCAAATGTTCTTTTTTCAATGTATGAAATACTCTCCCCCTTTTTGCTGACGAATTTAGGCCATTAATATTCCAGCTTAAAATTTGTAGTGTCATTTTGTAGTTACTCTCCTCCTCCAACAGCCCCTAAAAGATTGTCTATATCTGTCGGTGGCGTTGGTTTCACTTTTTTTTGCAGACCCTTATCCGGTATCGCAGTGTCTTTTCCCAATCCTTTCTGTAGATCTTCTTCGTATGCACTCAGAAATTTGTTCTTTTCCTCCACTGATCTAATCTTGGTCTTTCTTCCTTTGAAGCTAAAGGATAGACCTTGGGGAAATTCCCACCTAAAAAGGATTTTGTTTTTTCTCAACAAGTCCACCAAATCTCCAAAGTCCTTTCTTAAATCAAGAAGATGTTTTGGTATATCTTTGAAAATTTCCACTTTTGATTGTATAATTGTCAAAGGTTTTTCATAATGTAAGCCCAAAATTTTGTCCCTTTCTTCTTTAGATCGGAGAGTGATCAAACAGTCCCTTATTTTGATCTTTCTTCCTCCTTTCCCCAGTCGAAAAGCCCTCACAATCTTAAAATCCTCTTGTTTCAATTCCGATTTCCAAAAGTCCAAAAATTCTTGTGTCAAAAAGTCTATCAAGGTACCTTTCTCCAACTCAGGAACAGCTCTGATTCTAAGATTCGTTTGTTTGTCTTTCAGGTCAATCATAGATAACTTTAACTTATGTTCTGCAATCTCTTTCTGCAAGTCTGGTACTTTTTCAGTTTCCAATTGCCCCAATTTAAATTCTACGGCAGCAGTTTTTTCCTGTATAGACTTTGAGTCTTGCAATAGTTTCTGGATAGATTCCGTATTGCTGTTTACTTTTTTCTCCAAATTGCCTAATGTTTCTGTGTTTAAGTCAATTTTCCTGTTTGCAATATCCACTTTCTGGTTCGTCTCTTCCACCTTCCTATTCGTCTCCCCCACTTTTGTACTTAACTGCTGTATTGATTCATTAATCTTAGTCAGAGCACTGGCTAAAAATTCCTCAGACATTCCACCAGACTTAGGTTGTATTGCCGATGCGGGCAAGCCAGCAGATGATTGCCTTCTATGTGTCCAAGGTTTCCCTGATCTCAAAGTTGACTGGTCCTTATGACCATCAGCCATAACAAAGTGAAGGTCAAATTCCTTTCCCACGTCTGATGTTCCTGTTTATAAGTGGAAAATTCCTTTCCTTTCCTGCAATTGCAGAGAGTCCCACTAGATGGACACTATTACCACCTAGCAAGTTACTGTCTTTTTGAAATAACAGGGGAAAGATACTAAGTAAGAAAAAGTCAAGAATAGAGGACACAATATAACTTTCCAGTCCTTTCCAATCTTTTCCCAATAAAGTTGGCCACAATGTATCTCCTTTGCAGCCAGCAAACAGCTTTAACAGCTTTGACAGCTTTGACAGCTGAGACGTCCCACTGACAGATCACTCATTTAATCCTTCAATTTAAACAGTCCGGTAGAATCAAGAGTCTTTCCCTTAACTCTCCAAAGGGTAGATCCCTCCAAAGTTCTCAGGTCAGAAAGAAACACTTATTTCAGTTCAGTTTTCCCACGTTTAGCTCCAAAGCTCTTTGCTTTATTCCTTATACAGTGCAGTGAAGCGGACTTCCTGTTTACGCTTCCACCGCGGTAGCCAATTCAGACGTTTTTAAACAGCTTAAAACTTTTCCGCCTTTTCACAAATAGTCCAGATTAATCCAAATAATGCTCTTTTATCCAATTCTTCTACTCACGGTTAATTTTTAAGTCCAAATGTCCCAGGAATAAGTCAGCGCTCTCCAGCAACGGCAACGCGGCTTCGCTCAGTGAGAGCAGCGATCCGCTCGCAGCACCGCGCTTCTCCCCCGCTCCCTTCCGAAGCCTCAAAAAAGGCTTCCTTTCGGGTTGGGGGGGGCGCTCCAAGGTGCCTGCCGAGCCTCCACGTTCGCAGGCATCCGCGCCTGCGATTTCTGAGGGTCCCCGCTTCGCCGGAGCGCACAGGACCCGATCTCCCGCTGAGCTACCCCCTCCAAAGATCAAAGGAGGTCCGCCATTGCTGCTGGTGCTGACCGGAAGTCAACTTTCTTATTCGTTTCTTCAACCTTTTTATTCGTCTCATCAACCTTTGTACTAAGTTGTAGTAAAGTTTCATTAATCCTGGCCAGAGCACTGGCTAGAACTTCTTCTGCCATTCCACTGGACTTAGCTTGTGTTGCTGTCGTAGGCAAGCCAGCAGATGATTGCCTTCGATGCCCCCAAGGTTTCCCAGATCTCAAAACTGACGGGTCTAATTTCTCTCTGCCATCTGCCATAACAATGTGAAAGTCAAGGCCGTTCTCAGATATGCTGTTCCTGTTTACCAGTGGAAAATTCCCTTGTTGCACTTTCAGAAAGTCCCCCTAGGTGGACACTGTTACAACAGTCCAAAGCAGTCACTTTCCCTTTTGAAGTAACAAGAAAGGAAAGAAAAAACAAAGTGTAGACAAAGACTAAGAAACAGTTCCAAAATGTAGCCTTCCAATTATTTTTCCAGCGAAACTGGCCACAATATATCCACCTTACTGTCGGCAGTTCTCTTTGACAGCTTTTGACAGCTGAGACGTCTCACAGGCAGATTGCTCTTTAAACAACTTTACGCAGTCCAGAAAAAACAAACCCCATCCTTTCCTATTTTCAGAAGGGTAGATTCACAAAGAGTTCTCAGGTCGGAAAACAGCTCTTTTCAAGTCAATTTCCAACGTTTAGCTCAAAGTCTCTATGCTTTACACTATTTACAAGACGGGAAGCGGACTTCCTGTATTCACCTCCCGCCGCGGTAGCCAATTCAGTCCTTATTTTTGTTCCAATTGAAGGTCTTTTCCCTTTAAAAATTTAGTCCAATTCGTAATCTTTTAAGTCCAATTCCACCTACTCACGGTTGGTCTTTTAGTCCGAATGTTCCAGGAAGAAATCAGCGCTCTCTAGCAACGGCAACACAGCTTCGCTCCGCGAAAGCAGCAGTCAACTCACAGCACCGCGCCTCTCCCCCGTTCCGCTACGAAGCCTCAAAAACAAGGCTTCCTCGCGAGTTGGGGGGGCGCTGAAGGGTGCCCGCCGAGTCTCCACATTCGCAGGCTTCAGCGCCTGCGATTTCTGGGGGTCCCCGCTTCGCCGTAGCGCTCAGGACCCTATTTTCGCGGAGCCGATTCCCTCCGACCGAAGGGAATCCTCCATTCGCTAATGGCGCTGACCGGAAGTCTCATACACCGCCAGTCTTATACCATATGTGTGGCTCAAGCAGCAGATCTTTTATCATTACTTATTTTACTGCTCTTTTCATTATAAACAGTTTATTCTGAATTTGTTAAGCGTAATACCAGATGGTGATCAAGCGAACATCGCATATCTGTTGTTTAATTTGGGACAGCTGCGAGATTTGCAGCAGCTGCCCAAAAGCTGAGAAATTTTATTGAGGTAAATATGGTGAACTGCAAGTATTTAATGGGATGATTTTAATATATTAGTTTCCTTTAACCATTTGTATGTTAACATTTTTGAGTACTGTTATTATTATTACTTTTGGTATATTTTAATACATATATATATATATATATATATATATATATGTATATAGGTAAAGGTAAAGGTACCCCTGCCCGTACGGGCCAGTCTTGACAGACTCTAGGGTTGTGCGCTCATCTCACTCTAGAGGCCGGGAGCCAGCGCTGTCCGCAGACACTTCCGGGTCACGTGGCCAGTGTGACAAGCTGCATCTGGCGAGCCAGCGCAGCACACAGAACGCTGTTTACCTTCCCGCTAGTAAGCGGTCCCTATTTATCTACTTGCACCCGGGGGTGCTTTCGAACTGCTAGGTTGGCAGGCGTCTTAAGCTCACAGGCAGAGGTACCTGGCCTCCCCCGAGGCAATTGAGCGAGATACTGGATGACCTCTCCGCTGCTTCTCCCGGCAGGCTAGGTCATAAACCGGCGATTTCCCTCATTAGATGTGAGGAAAACACACCCTCTGCTTCTCTCTGCTTCTCTCCCTCCCTGCATTCTCCCCAGGGAGGGGAAATGAGACAGACAGGAGTCCTTTCTACATGTTTTATTCCTGTCACTCAACAGTACATAGAAATGTGACTGCACCCTTCAGTCTCCATCAGAAGAGACACACACTCCTCCCCTGTACTTCCAGCACAGGTCACATGACACACTGAGCTAACATCCGGTGCTCAGTACAGAGAATAGGCTCCACCTTTTCTCCAACAGTACATCTGCAAACCATAACATCCTGTTTTGCATTCAAGCCATCTGGAGCTGGCTTTTGCCTTGGTGCTTTTTCCCAACATCCTCCCCCAAAAGCATCAATTGGCAAAACATGATCCAGAGAAGAAAACAAACAGTTGTTATACATATAACAGTCCCCTGTTGTTTCAGTTCCACCCTTGGAACTCCCCACCACTGGTTTCACCAGTGTACCTCTCTGGTTGTCTGGCTTCCAAGGAATGAGTGCTTCTGCATTACCTTGGCTAGCTACTCTCTGTTGTGTCTTTGTCTCTGACTTAGACACTGCTTTAACCTGCTTTGAGTTGTTAACAATAGCAACACATGCAACAGCTAAGTTAGCAAACTCTTTTGAGTACCTCCTCGGTGGTACACCCTTTGTAACTCTCTCAGACCTGCGTATGAGGTTCTGATCCTCTGTGCTCACTGGTTCAACCTTTGGACTCTGTTGAGAACCAGTAGCAATCAGTGGTTCTTCCTTCACCTGTGAAGGTCTATCCATTGTGTGAGATTTCCTCTCAATGACTGTTACAACTGAACTCTCTGAGCTCTCACTGTCATCATCATCAGTACCACTGTAATCTGTGACATCAGAAAAATCATCATCATCATCTGAATCGTTTCCTGTGGGAAATGTGTGTTCTACAACCCGCTTTTGCTCTGGAGCACTCTCTAGAAACTTTGTGAGAATCACCTGACCAGATTCAGACAAAATTACTCTGTAGAGACCCTTTTCATATCCCACAAAAATGCCTCTGGCATTCTTTACTCCACCTGGAGCTTCTGTTCTCACATGAGACCCGAAAACCTTAAAGTAGGCAACAGAAGGTTTTCTATTGAACAGCTTCTCAAAAGGAGAACATCCCAACTCTGTTGAGACTTTTCTCAACCACACATGAAGATAGGACGCTAGCGATTCGGCCCAATATTCATGTGGCAAATGTGAACTCAGCAATTGCGCATGCATCCCCTTTTGCAATTCTTTGTTCACCCTCACACAGACCCCCCTGTTCCACGCTTCGGTCGAAACACCCACTTTGTGGTCTATCCCTTTCCCATCCAGGAACTTCTGAAACTTCTGTAACAGAAAAACTTGTTTGTCATCTGTGAAAAGACAATCAATGTTAGCATCATGCATATTTTTAACCTTGTCACAAAACTCCTGAAACTTTTCTAAAGTTTCATGCGGTTTCTCCATCATATAAACCCAAGAATAATTAGTGAAACAATCCACACACAAAAGGTAATATTTTGCACTGCCTCTAGATGGTTCTAGAGGACCAATCACATCAGCATACACCCGCTGAAATGCTCTGTCGACCTTCTTCGTCACCTTCCTGGTGCTCACACTGGTCACACCTGCAAGAGAGATTTCGTTAGAATCAGAAGAATTACATTTCATGTAATCACTTTGATCAAAAGTCAACAAATACAGTCCATCTTTCTCTTTGGCAGTAAGAAACAGTTCTCCATCTTTGTAGATCTTGCAGCTTTTAGCATCATAGGACAGTTTCAGTCCTTTCTTTGCAATCTGCGACACGCTCAGCAGATTAAATCTCAGTTCTGGAACCAGGTAAACATCACTTATAGTCAAGTTCAGACTCTCAAGATACACAGTCCCAATTCCGGTTGCTTCCAACTCTTGACCGTTGGCCTGTTTCACAGCGAAGCTTTGCTTCTTCAACGTCGTAAACAGTTGTCTGTGCGGGCACATATGAACCGTTGTGCCCGTGTCAATTATGAACGAGTTCCCAACATCTGGCGTGGTTCCTTTCGCCATCATAGCCTTTGCAGGTTTCACCTGGCACTTGGAACGGCTTTTGCCTGACGCCTCAGGCTTCGTAGAGCTGCTCTTTGCTCCTCTTGACTGGCGCGGCTTCTTACAGTTTCGCTGTAGATGCCCAGTCTGTCCACAATTGTAGCATCGGACAGCACTCAATGCTACTCCATGCTCTCCAGTAGCATCATCAGTGGGGGAATTAGAACTCTGTTCTTCCCTCCCCCTGTCTTTCACTTCCAGTGCAGCAAGTCTGTCGTGTTCATTCAGGACCACAGCACACACTCTCTCCGCGGTCAGCTGCGCGGCCGGTAGGGAACCAAGCTGACTGGCAACAACCTTGTAGGTGCGGTTAAGGCTGTTTATCATCATGAAGCAAAACACTTCCTCCTGAAGACGGAAATTGCGTTCCACCATCTGTTGACGCAGAAACTTCATTTCTGTCAGGTGCGCTTGAACATCTCCATCAGGCGCAAGTCTCAGATTGGTCAATTCCTCAAAATACAGCAACGCTGAAGAACCAGCATCTCTCTGATGCGTTGTACGCAGCGTGTCCCAAACCTCTTTCGCATTTTCTAAATGCTGAACATGCACCAACTGATCATCTGAGACACATAGAATTATAGCAGTCCTGGCCCTTACATTCTGTGACTCCCAACCTCTGGTTGGTGCTGCAGGGATGGGGTTTTCAATTACATCAAAAAGCCTCTGATTCTGCAGCAGGGCCTTCATCTTTACAGACCAAGATGAATAATTGTCATTGGTTAAGGGAGGTGGGTAAGGCAAAGCTCCTTTCTTGGCATCCATCTTGAAGCCAAGCCTCTTCAGCTTTCACTGTCAAACAAACTGTAAAATCCAACAGTTGTTTTTTCCTTTCTCACGCAGCAAACTGCAAGTTGTTTACGCTCTTTGCACCTGGCAGCTAAACTCAGGCTGCTATTGAAAGTCCCTTCCAAGGGCACGTAAACTTGTAGCCAAAACATTCTCTGGTTTTGTTTCGCTTTCCCAGGCTCACACTCCAGCCCGTCTGCCAGTAACCTTCCAACTTTCCGTTACCTAGCAACAATGCATTTCAATGGGACAGTTTCAACCACAAGAATTTGTGGAATGCAGGCTTCAGCCTTCAAGCTGCAGGCCTCTTCCTCCCGGAGCTTTTGTTTTTCCAAAACGCAGCTCCGTGAACCAGTGAATTAATCGAACTGCGTTCACACTTTTAGCCCGAAATGCAGCATACCTTGAACTTTGTTGCTCTGGAAAACACCTCTTCTTTCCACCAGCTGTCTGTTGAGCCTCTGGCTTCTTTCAGACGCTTGCCTTCTCCCTTGGAGCAGAGGAGGACAATCCACCAGCCTCTCATGCAGATGTCCGATGAATCGCAACCATCCGAAGGCTGCCATATGTCAGTATCTTAAGCTCACAGGCAGAGGTACCTGGCCTCCCCCGAGGCAATTGAGCGAGATACTGGATGACCTCTCCGCTGCTTCTCCCGGCAGGCTAGGTCATAAACCGGCGATTTCCCTCATTAGATGTGAGGAAAACACACCCTCTGCTTCTCTCTGCTTCTCTCCCTCCCTGCATTCTCCCCAGGGAGGGGAAATGAGACAGACAGGAGTCCTTTCTACATGTTTTATTCCTGTCACTCAACAGTACATAGAAATGTGACTGCACCCTTCAGTCTCCATCAGAAGAGACACACACTCCTCCCCTGTACTTCCAGCACAGGTCACATGACACACTGAGCTAACATCCGGTGCTCAGTACAGAGAATAGGCTCCACCTTTTCTCCAACAGTACATCTGCAAACCATAACATCCTGTTTTGCATTCAAGCCATCTGGAGCTGGCTTTTGCCTTGGTGCTTTTTCCCAACACCAAGCGAGCGACGGGAGCGCACCCCGCCGCGGGGATTCGAACCGCCTACCTTTCGATCGGCAAGTCCTAGGCGCTGAGGCTTTTACCCCCAGCACCACCCGGGTCCCCATTATATATGTATATAGGTTCTATATAAATTTTTGCCCTGTGGTTGATATGACCATGAAGATTGAAACAACAAACGATTCCATCATAAAATCTATAGTGAACATGTGAAAGTGGGCAGTCAGAGGTGGATCTCAACCAGCTGAGGACCACTATATAATTATATAGTTTTAGCTTTTTTAAAAAACAAAAACGCTTTTGAGGGGTTTTTTAACCATCACGTGGTGAATAATTTTTATGAAGTGAGATAAATATAGGTGGGTGGGTATGCGCGCCCTTGACTACTGAATGCTGGTCACGTCAACCTGCTGCTGAGGCTGACACACCTGAGGTAAAAAAAACAACTAGGCCAACTAGAGAGGAGCCAAATAATTACCGCCCAGTCAGTCTGCCATCAATACCAGGGAAGATTCTGGAGCAGATCATTAAGCAAACAGTCTGTGAGCACCTAGAAAGGAATGCTGTGATCACCAATAGTCAGCATGGATTTCTGAAAAATAAGTCATGTCAGACTAACCTGATCTCGTTTTTTGACAGAATTACAAGCCTGGTAGATGAAGGGAACGCAGTGGATGTAGCCTACCATGATTTCAGCAAGGCATTTGACAAGGTGCCCCATGGTATTCTTGTAAGGAAGCTGGTAAAATGTGGTCTTGACTATGCTACCACTCAGTGGATTTGTAACTGGCTGACTGACCGAACCCAAAGGGTGCTCATCAATGGTTCCTCTTCATCCTGGAGAAGAGTGACTAGTGGGGTGCCCCAGGGTTCTGTCTTGGGCCCGGTCTTATTCAACATCTTTATCAACGACTTGGATGATGGACTCAAGGGCATCCTGATCAAATTTGCAGATGACACCAAATTGGGAGGGGTGGCTAACACCCCAGAGGACAGGATCACACTTCAAAACGACCTTGACAGATTAGAGAACTGGGCCAAAACAAACAAGATGAATTTTAACAAGGAGAAATGTAAAGTATTGCACTTGGGCAAAAAAAATGAGAGGCACAAATACAAGATGGGGGACACCTGGCTTAAGAGCAGTACATGTGAAAAGGATCTAGGAGTCTTGGTTGACCACAAACTTGACATGAGCCAACAGTGTGACGCAGCAGCTAAAAAAGCCAATGCAATTCTGGCCTGCATCAATAGGAGTATAGCATCTAGATCAAGGGAAGTAATAGTGCCACTGTATTCTGCTCTGGTCAGACCTCACCTGGAGTACTGTGTCCAGTTCTGGGCACCACAGTTCAAGAAGGACACTGACAAACTGGAACGTGTCCAGAGGAGGGCAACCAAAATGGTCAAAGGCCTGGAAACGATGCCTTATGAGGAACGGCTAAGAGAGCTGGGCATGTTTAGCCTGGAGAAGCGGAGGTTAAGGGGTGATATGATAGCCATGTTCAAATATATAAAAGGATGTCACATAGAGGAGGGAGAAAGGTTGTTTTCTGCTGCTCCAGAGAAGCGGACACGGAGCAATGGATCCAAACTACAAGAAAGAAGATTCCACCTAAACATTAGGAAGAACTTCCTGACAGTAAGAGCTGTTCGACAGTGGAATTTGCTGCCAAGGAGTGTGGTGGAGTCTCCTTCTTTGGAGGTCTTTAAGCAGAGGCTTGACAACCATATGTCAGGAGTGCTCTGATGGTGTTTCCTGCTTGGCAGGGGGTTGGACTCGATGGCCCTTGTGGTCTCTTCCAACTCTATGATTCTATGATTCTAACTTTCCCCTCAGAGCTCCATCCTCCCCTTGAGAAGCTTCTGACAGGGTACTTTTTTACCTCAGGAACGGGAAAACAAAACCGCGCGACACGCCTAGCCCCGCCCCCTTTCGACGCCCGCCCTGCTCATTCGCTCGCTGCCTCCTGCTTTCCTCCAACTGCCCCGCCCCTCTCTGGAGACCCGTCCAATCCGACGCCGTACCTTGAGCCACGCGCGGGCGTCGTCACACAACAGGCCAGCGTCGCGCGACTCCTGGCCAGGGGCGCTGTCGTCCTATCAGGCTACCGCTTCCTTCTCTTTGCCCGCCCCCTCTTTCCCTCCTCAGCCGTTGGGCCGCCATCCGGAGCGGCCACGCCCACCGCTTACCTGCTCACACGTCACGTCGCGAGAGCGTTGGATTTCGACCTGCGCGGCGCTTTTGGCGGAGTAAGAGGAAGGAGGCGGCGCAGGATCAGGCAGAGGAAACACCTGTGGAGGGCGAGGGGCCTCCCTCGGCTCGAAGGACAAAGGGCGGGCAAGCGAGAGGGGGCGGTTCCCGGAATGCAACGGGGTGTAGCCCCCCACTAGTCCACCTTCTGGTCCTCCTCCTGTGCGCAAGCCCCTTTTGGGTAAGTAGGATGCAGCTACTTGCGGGGCTTAAAATTCAGTCTGCTTGGGCGTCATGGTGGCTTTTTAATTGCAGGAGCTCTTTTTGAAACAGCAGGAACAAATTGGCAGGTTCTGTAGCTTGTCCTCAAAGCTGCCTCTTACTCAGGCCATACATTTAAAACATGCTTTAGTTATTTATTGCATGTATATCCCACCTTTTTCTCCGAGAAACTCAAGGTAGCATGTATGTTTCCCCCCATTTTCTCCTCGCAACAGCCCTGTGGGGTTAGGTTAGGCTGAGAGTGTGTGGCTGGCCCAACGTCCCTCCTAATAATAATAATTTATTTATTTATTCATACCCCACCCATCTGGCTGGGTTTTCCCAGCCACTCTGGACGGCTTCCAATAAAAGATTAAAAATACATTAAAACACCAGTCATTAAAAACTTCCCTAAACAGGGCTGCCTTCAGATGTCTCATGGGTGATTTCAGATCCTAGTCTGACGCTAACCACTGCACCACACGGGCATCACAATATAAAGTCACTTCCCAGGCGTCCTCAAATTCAGCCTTCCAGATGTTTTGAGACTAAAATTCCCATCATCCCTGACCACTGGTCCTGCTAGCTAGGGATCATGGGAGTTGTAAGCCAAAAACATGGAGGGCTGAGTTTGAAGAAGCCTGCTTCAAACAGTCATAGCTGTCTTTTCCCCCCGAATAATTATGGGAGCTATAGTTTATTAAGAGTGCTGAAAGTTGGTAGGATACCTCCCAGAGTGAAGGCCAAAATGAGGAATTAGTACAGCTTTTCTAGCCTCTTCTATCCATGTCCCCGGGTGGTTTCCTGCTTCCGATGTATCTAAAAACTATGTAAAAGTTTGTCTTACCAATAAGCTCTTCAAATTATTTTCCACTTGTATTACCCATTCACTAATGCTTGTTTTGCCACATTATGTGTTCCTTATTATTTTTATTTAAATAAGACATGCATTTCAAGTAAAGCTTTTTTGCTTCCTTAACTCTGCTCATTAGCCATACTGGCATTCTGTTAGATTATTTGTATATTATTAGTTCACTAAACATATGGGAACTCATTTGCATAGGGTCCTTGTCAACTCAGTGTTTTGAGGAAGACAAGCTTTTTATTTGCAGCATTGTAGCCTATTTTTAGAAAAGCCTACCTGTCGAGGTTACCGTTTTTGTATCTTCACTGTGGTTTGATGTATCCCCTTCCATTAATTCATGGCAATTTTATGCAGGTACAACAATGGATCTTGTCCTGGCATATGCAGATGACTCCGTTTTGACGCCTTATGTTTATCCAACAGCATGGCCAGAAAATAACCCTTTTCGACAGTTTATTAGCCTTATTGTCATAACAAATGTGGGTGCTCTTATCCTTTATTTGCTGATTGGCAGTCTCAGCTACTACTTCATATTTGATCACTCACTAAAGAAACATCCTCAGTATTTGGAGGTGAGTCACTGTGTCACAGCTCTTCCCTTTTCTAAGTTCTTCAGTGGTCTATGGCTAGACTTCAGAGAGTCTTGTATGTACCTTTCTGGAATTTCTGTACGCAGACAGACCTCTGCTGTGTGTGGTGCTTCTGTTTGTTTGTTTTCACCCTAGTAAATGCAGTCACGTTTTAACCAATATGGTCATTTTGGAACATCCTTGTAACACTAATATTTTGAAATGCAAACAGTTTAGATTTAAACTATGGGTATTTTCAGTGTGATTTGCTATTTCAGTGAAAGCATTTTCTTCTCTTAGCATTTCTAGGCCTAATCTGCTTAAGGTTGTTACGCTCCAACTATTTTGTGCAAATGTTCATTGGGTTCTGGAATGTAGTGAGGTAGCCTTTTTAATTCGCAGAGCTTAAAGAGCTAGAATGGTGATTTTTCCACCTATTCTTTCTGAACCTGCTTGCTTAAGATTGCGGTGGTGACTCTAGTGCTTATGCAAACTAATGTGGATTACTGGAGTATGAACAAATGAAGTACTCACTTTCCAAGTAAGATTATCTAGTACCTAATTTAGGGCTTCACAGATGTTGTCAGACTTCAACATCCAGTCAGCATTCCCAGTGGCCAGCAGCAATTGGAATTGTTGTACAGCAACATCTGGATTATGTAACTCTGATCTAGCCTAACAAGTTTCTATCTGACTGGCAGCAGCTCTCTAAATCTCTTGCAGGTGTCTTTCACAGGCTTTGATATGTGGTATCCTCCTTAATTAAGAGATACTGGGGTTTGAACTTTGGGATTTAGCTCTTCTAGTAAAGGAAAGCTCTTTGGGTGAGGTTAAAGTAGTTTTGTGGGGGAAAGGAAGCAAGCAGAGCCTCGCAGCTATTTTGCCATAAGTATAGATCCCCAGGGTAGTAAATCTAAAGCAGGCATAGGCAAACTCGGCCCTCCACATGTTTTGGGACTACAGCTCCCATCATCCCTATCTAACAGGACCAGTGGTCGGGGATGATGGGAATTGTAGTCCCAAAACATCTGGAGGGCCGAGTTTGCCTATGCCTGCTCTAAAGCAAAATGCAGGCAACAGTAAGGGGCGGCGTCCTAGGAATCTCACAGCTAGCTCGGCCACAAGCATTGTTACCTGATTGGGAGTAGGTTTTGCCTTTCCTTACCAGGTCTAGTAAACCTCATCTGTCTGAGATGAGTCCTTTTAACAAGGTTTTTCACAAAGAAACATGACCTGTTTATCTTTCTGCTTTGCGGAAGAATAGATACTTACGTTTTTAAAACATGCATGCTTCTCAAAGCAGCGTACTGTACTGGCAAAAACTAAGCTAGGAAATCTCAGTTTCAAATGCCATTTTGTCATGTGACATTAGACAATCCTCTCTTTGCTTCAGCATCTCACCTGCAGTATGCAGATAACAATACGTCTCTGCCTTAAAAGGACTACTGAGATAATATTTGTGCTAAACTTTCTAAAATGCTGTAAATGTGCAGGATATTATTTTATACAAAGTGTCTTCTCCTGTGTTCAGAATCAAGTGCAGCGTGAAATCAAATACACCCTCAAATCAATGCCATGGATCAGTATCCCCACGGTTGCCATCTTCTTTGCTGAAGTCAGAGGCTACAGCAAACTCTATGATAACATTGAAGACTCTCCTTATGGTAAGGAAACTGCTTAGCATGTCCTCTTTATTGGGTCAAAGTCTCTGTCCTTTCCTTATCTCAAGAGTCCACTTTATGTAACTTATTTCTCATTTCTTCTAACCACCATTTGTTGTACATAGGATGGCCTCTTATTTATTTCTTCTCATGGGACCTTGCTACATATAACATGCATATTAAAGCCCAAGCACTAGAAACAAAGGGAATCAGATCATTAGTCCATCTAGCGCAGTACTGTGTGCACAGACTGGCAGCAGCATTCCAGGGTTTCAGGCAAGTGTCTCTCCCAGCACTACCTAGAGATGCTGGGGCCTTCTGCATGCGCTACCACTGAGCTCTGATATTTCCCCATTGTCCTTGTTTTGGGGAGGGAAGGGGTTGAGTGTGCAAAAGCAGGAAAAGATAGAGTGCAAAACCCCACCTGCTGTTTCTCTCCTTCAAATTCCTTCCACAACTTGAACAGATGCTGGCAAGGACAGTAGAATCACAGGAATGTAGAATTCGAAGGGATCCCCAAGGGCCATCTAGTCCAACCCCTGCAACGCAGAAATTGCAGCTGAAGAATATCTGAGAGATGGCCATCCAGTCCCTGAGCTAGCTTTTCAATTGCACACCCTCCTCAGTCTCAGGCTATACTGCACACCCCTCATTTCAGCCTTGCCTTCACACTGACCACCAGCGCAGAGAGCAAAAAACACCCTGCTATTTACTTTGAAGCACCAGATGGGCAACTATCTCCATTGTCTGTCATGGGATATTTATGCCACTGCTGAATCTTGCTCACCTGCCATGCAGGTAATAAGGGTATAATTATTAGGAGATCTTCTCCAGCCAGTGCTGTGAGGTGGGCTGCCACTGCTTCCTTCCCCAACAGAATTCTTCCAGGATGTGCAGCTTTTGTGGGCTTCCCTTACACTTAAACATGCATGGAAGAAAATGCACCTAACCCTACTTTATGGAGAATAATGAGGGCCATTATCGTGGAGGAACTCATGGGATTTGTAGAGACAGAAGGGTCATCTAGTCCAGCGCACCCACCACAATGCAGGAATCACAGCTGAAACATCCCTGACAGATGGGCATCCAACCTCTGCTTAGAAACCTCCAAGGATGGAGAGTCTTTTCTGAGGGAGTCTGTTCCACTGTGAAACAGCACTTATCAGAATCCCCTCCACCCTAATGTTTAGTCAGAATCTCCTTTCTTATAAATTGGATCAGTTAGTTTGTGTCCTCCAATCTGGAACAGAAGAAAATAAGCTTACTCCACACAAGGGAAGTATTGCTCAGGTTTGTTTCTCAGCTCTGACTCAGCACATCTTCTGGGCACCTGGGCAGATCACTCAGCAACCTCCTTGGGATGGGGAGTTTTTCCACTGCAGCTTTACAACAGCATTTCAGCCCACATATTACTCACCCCCATATAAAAGGCAGAGACACACACAGAGCGCGCAAATTGTAGGGAGAAAAGTTGCTTACAAAGTAATGAGGCTTCCAGTGAAATCCCGTATCAGGCACTTCTCATCTGGAGAAAGTGAAGGAGAAAGAAGCTCCCAGAGTGCCCTTAGCAACAGCCTTAACAAGAGGACAGGGCTGGTCATGAGCCAGCCATGTGTGAGTGAGGCAAAGTATTATGTGTGTCTGAGAATATCTATTATGCTCGCCTTTTAGCCATGGAGAGAGCAATCAGCATCCGAAGTTGCTGTGGCAACGTTCTGAGCTCCTGTTGTAGGTCAGCAACATCTAAAGCAGTGCCTTCGGCTTAGTCAATATTTGTTTCTAAAGCACCTTTGTACTTATTTGAGCACCTTGCCATGGTAAACTGTCCGGCTGGAGTTGCTCTTCAGGTTTTATCTCTTTAGACTTCAGATCCTTTCCAATGTATTAATTAGCTCTGTTTGCTTGAGATTCAGCGTTGCCAAAGGCTCAAGTAAGAAAACTTCTTTCAAAATGGATTTCATAAAAACTACTTTTTGTTTTCATAATCCAATAGTGTACAAATCCAGAAATATTCTAAACATTCTTAAATGTCTGTTTAAAAAAGAAACTCACGCCTTTCTTTTTTTTCTAGGTTGGTTTGGTGTTATCCTCAGCATGCTCTCTTTCCTCTTCTTTACTGATATGTGTATCTACTGGATTCATCGATTTCTCCATCATAAGCTTTTGTATAAGGTATGGCAAAGTGTTAAATAGTAAGACATGCTTAGAGAACGGTGCACCCGATCTGGAGGATGCATTCCATGTGCAGATGAGGGTGGAGTGAAGGGACTCTCCATGTATCAAGGCAGTATATCCCTCATTACCAGATGCTGGAGACAAAAGGCAGGGAAGGACCCTCAGTTTCATGCCTTGCTTCTGACTGGCTGCTGGTGCAAATAGAATGCTAGAGTAGATGTACCTCAGTCTGATCCATGAAGGCTTTTCTAGAGTTCCTACAAGGATCAGCCAGTTTGGAGATAGGAAACACTTGCATCCATTGTGCTCTTCTCTAGCATTGTTTCCTCTGCAGCAAATCAGTTATGTGGTCATATGCAGCAGTAGGGTAAGCCAGGTAGCATGTCGCTGCTTCTTAAGCTTTTCTGAGTTGTGCTGTTTGAGTCTAATTTCTCGGTTCAGTGTCTACATAACTTGCTTTACTGTAGACCACTAATAATAGGATTCAAGGCAGATGTGTGTGAAGCTGTGTGATAAATGTATACTTTGAGGTAGGAAACTTATGAATATGCATCTGGCCCTAGAGGCTACTTGCTTAACTTGCAGGAAAAGCCAGAGAACTAAAAGATTAGCACCAGCAGCCCACTGTTGATAGGATCAAGTGCAAAGGATGGTACGGCCCCGAGGTTGGTGCAGCATGGCAATAAGAAAAGAAAACCAAGGAGTTACCTTTCTCCAACTGCTAAGGGGGTACCGTTATTGTGGTGCTAGATCTCAAGGCATTGGAGTATAGTAGAGCTGGAGAAGTTATCCAAAAGGGTGGCAAAAATGATGAGAGAATGGAACGTTTTCTTTAAAAGAAAAGTTTTTAAAAGTGTAATCAAAACATAGGACAGAACATAGTGGCTGCAAGGACAGACATAGTACAGATGTATAAATCATGAATAGCACAGAGAAAGAAATTGATGTAGCCCAACAAAAGGAAGTATTTCAGACACTCAGTAATATATGGATTTCACTCTTTTCACCAGATAACTTGATAGTAGTTGTCGCTCTTTTTTCTAAACTAAAAAGCCTTAGATGCGTTAATTCTTCCTTATGGAAAGTGTGGTCCAATTTGACAGTTACATTTCCCTTTTCTGTATCTCTCTTTCCACCCATCAACTCTCCACACTTTGCTTTTTAAAGACTGTGAACTAGGTTTTAAATGTAGCCGGGCCAGGGGTTCATGTAGCAGAATTGTGATCTTTGCCATCTTATTTTTCAATAAAATAAAAGCCTAGCTTGATTCTCACATACCTGTCGTAGCCACACACACAAATAATCCACCACCTCTCTGTCTGGGCATCTCAGAATGTTCTTTCCTTGCGACAGGTGACACTTTCTGTTGCTGTATTAAAGCGAAAGTGTTCTGGGCTCTTTCTTGTTTCTATTCTAAGGTTCTAATTCCTCTCTTTCCTTCCACAGCGTTTGCACAAGCCCCATCACCTGTGGAAGATCCCAACTCCATTTGCAAGCCATGCTTTTCACCCCATGGATGGCTTCCTTCAAAGCGTCCCTTATCACATCTACCCATTCCTTTTTCCCCTGCACAAGATGACCTATTTGGGCCTCTATGTCTTCGTCAATATCTGGACAATCTCCATCCATGACGGGGACTATCATGTTCCTGGCATACTGAAGGAAATTATCAATGGTGCCGCTCATCACACTGATCACCATTTGTACTTTGATTACAACTATGGCCAGTATTTTACACTCTGGGATAGAATTGGGGGCTCATACAAAAACCCTTCTTCTTTTGAAGGGAAAGGGCCCCATGATTATTTGAAAAAGCTGAAAGAAAGCAAATTGAGCAGTTTTAAAAATGGCTGTGGGGATGAGGGAGTGCTAGAGGAAGGCAGTTTTAAAAATAAATAGGCTCCTCCCTCTCCAAGGATCAGAAAGCCCTATATGCATTATTTTTAAATAACTATATAAACTTCCCTCTCCTGTAACACTACTGGGAGACAGGCACTGTAGACATCACTCAGATATCTTGGTGATGGAATTATATAATTGAGAACTAAGTTGTTCTGTAATGAAGACTACACTTGGTAAGGCAGAAATACATAAGTTGCGAGTTGCAGAGCAACAACTTTGTTGTATACAGTAATGGAGAAAATGCCTGTAGCTGATGATGCTAATGGTAAGTTAATTTGGGAACACTGCTTTTTCTTGCACGATACATAGGAGCCGAAATCTGACATGAACTCTGTTGCCATTGGAATGAGTTTAGAAGCCATTTGCTTCTTTGTGCGACCCTTAACACTCTTGAATCCATAGTTTGCAGTTCAGTTAAAATTCCAGCAAGATGCTAGAAGTCAGTGTGTGGAGTTGACAAACTAGATAGCTGCCTTTGTGACTGCATTTACTAGCGTGAAAATGGGCTTGCAGGATGAATATCAAACATGCAACATTCATGTCACTTTCTGTTTTCCAAGTGCCCCAGTTTATCAGAGAAGATAATACGGGTGGTTTTTCATGAAGCATCACTTGTCCAGATTGCTTTATAGGTTGTTTTCAAAAGATGCTCCCTAGCTTTTTAGAAAATATGTGTTTAAATGCCCTTTTTTCTTAATTGAACCGCAAGGTTGATGCCTGACTTCTGTTGTGGAGTAGATACTTGTTTGGTATTTCAATGTCCCTCTGTTGAAAGCATCATAATGCAAATGCAGAAAATAAGGCAAGGGAACTATTGCTATGTTTTCAGAATGCCTTTGTTATACTTTCAGGAATCCTTTGGATGATTATCTTATAGGGAATCACAGTGAAGCATATGGTAACGTTGCCTTTCCATAGAGTGCATTGTATATTAGAAGCAGAGCAATGCGATCTAGCTAGCTAAAGACAAAAATGATCAGATTCTCAAGGCTGTAGAGTGCTCTTTGCAATTCTCGAGGGGCCCTATGAGAGTGAAGGGGACAGAGGTTTGGTCAAGTGAAAGAAAGCCGTCTTGGGAAGTTTTTTTAAGAGCTGAATCCCGTTGTGGAGTTGGCTTACGTTTTGAGCCTTATCAGTGGGTCCAGTCCACCAGTAAGTTTATTTTAGTGGTGCTTGCATTAGTCAACTTATTAGTAGATTAAACCCAGCACATTTTCTAAGCTGTCTCATTGGCTCTTCTTTTTTGCAATTTGCTGTTACTTTCTTTCCTCTCAGCATGTGTCACTTTGAAGTCTAAATGCCAAAAACATTCAACAGTGCTATGCTTTACTGCTTTGATATAGACAAATGCATAGAATTTCAGAGACATTGCAAAAAGGAGTTCTCTGTCTGATAATTATATCATACGAAGGATTGTGTTTTCTGGTTAAACCAGGCAGCAGCCTGTGGAAACTGTCTTTTTCTTTTTTTAAAAAAAAAAAGGTTTTCAAGAGATAAAAGCATGACTGCTATTAAAGTTATGAAGCTTTACAAATTACCTACAAATTAATGGAAGTTGTGAGCTTTCTAGAACTACATAAGGCATATGTCACAAGTAAGTTTGCTTGTATGTGCCATTTTCCTTGTATCCTGAACTGGGTAAATAAGCAAAAAATATTCACTGAAGATTTGAGACCAAAAATTTCTGGCCTTCAGAATAAAGGAAGGCAGGAAGTGCCCCCACACACACCAAGTGAGACCATGCCATATTATAGAGGTGATTCATTGATGACTGTAGTAAATGACTTTGGGTCCTTTATTGGGCAGCCCTTCCAATAATTAGGTTAATTGCATCCATTCTTGCTCCTTTTTCCTTTGTGTGACACGCATCTCCTCACGCTGGGGAGCAACTTAGTGCTACTTAGTAATATGCTGTATATGTGGTGATAATTGTATTTTGCAAGGATACAGCTTGCATTTTTTTAAAAGCCCCCATTCTTGTGCATGGCATTGTGTGGGCAGAAATCATCAGGGTCCTGTTGGAGAGGAACTTCCACTGATTAAGCAACAAAGCATATTCATAGTGAATGCCTCACTGTCCTTTCACATAACCCCCAGCACTCATGAAACAAATCCCCTAGTAATTCCTTTGTTCTCTTTCATCCATGTCTTTGCTTGGGTAGGAACAGGGAGAAGCTGAAGAAAGCTGAGTTGTTGTTTTTTAATGTGGAAAGCTGAGAGAATCATGAATAATTCCATCCTACTGAAGGATCTGAACACCTTGTGTTTTTCCTTCTCTTAAAATACATATATGCATCTGTTCAGCTGAAGATGCAAATTAACATAGGCTGTGTGAGATTCAGTCTAGGGGTTCTTGAAAGCTGTCACTGAAGAAGGAGCTGCTGAAGCCATCTGACATTATTTGAAGATCCATCGTTGTTAACTGTTGCAGTAGAGTGAAATCAGCTGGTTCTGACTGGAGTGTTCGGGACAATGATCAAGAGGAAGGCAGTGAGAAAATCTTGCTTATATTTTATGTGGCTGTAGGGACCTCTGGTGCATGTGCACAGCTACCTTACCTGTTGGTATGTGTTTTAATGGCCATGCAAGCTCTTGTCTTAGCTGTGCCCATCACTGGAATGCAGCTGCTGGAGGGTTAGGCAAGGGTGACTGCAGGCCAAAAATTGGTTCCTCACTTTTGGTTTGAAGTGCCATGTTTACAGAAAGGGTTCTGCCCCCTCTCCCAGCCTTGGCATGACCATTACTTAAGTCAGACATTCTGTCTGTCTAAAGAGGTACAAAACAAACAGGGATAATAGGGCTTTGTATTTTCTTGTCTGTAAATAATAATTAAAAAGTGACTGTGGATTCCAAATGACTGTCAAATGGAGTTGTTAATCTGCTTGTTGATCACTCATACTAATGTTTCCTGGTGGCAAATAATAAAGAATTTTAAAAGGAACTGGGTATAAATGAGTGTGTTTCCATATACTTCTGTGGTTAACATAAGGCATCTGTTCACCAAATGCATATGGACTCCATCGTTCCAGCTGAGCCACATGCTTGACCCTGAGTGTCCAAAACCAAAGGTCAGAGCATCAGTCACGTTCATTTTAAAGCTTTCACTGTTTCTTTCTTTTCTTTTAAACTGTCTGTTTTGTAATTAATGATACCACTTAAAAGTTTTGGACGTTTGCTCATTGTGGGTTCAACTTATATGGGATCCCTTTGGGGAATTACAACGCATGCTTTCATTCTCTCTCTCTACGCACACACACACACACACACGCGCACACACACACACACACACACACCCTTTTTGCCGCTTACAGATAGGGATGGATAAATCTGTCAATTTCTGTTTCTCATTTTTCCAGTCTTTAGCCCAGTTGTCCACATTTCTATATGAGTTTATGGATTTCTTTAAAGTCCTCATGAAAATTTGTCCGCGTTTTAGAGCCTGTTTCTCTTACAACATATTTCTGTATGCCTAATGCTCACAATCTTGTGGGGTCAGTTCCCCTTATAGGATTTTTTTGTATGCTGTTTTCACTAATGCTTGTACACATTATATGGCTGGAGAATTACATCAGAACATTCGGGAAAGTGAATGCCAAAAGAAAGCTGTGTTTTGGTTTCAGGACGTGCAAATTAGGTTGGTTCCCATCCAGATTCCCAACTTGCAGATTGAATTTCCACCCTGCTCTCCTCTAGAATACTGTGCAATAGCACTGAATATTATTGCTAGCTGATGGTACAATCAATCACAATTTATTGTTCACAAGCTGTCTAAAGTTCTAAGCAGGGTAACAAAAAATAACACAGACGAAATCTTGCCCAAACATGATGCCAAAGGAAGAGAAGAAAGTGGAAAGAAGAGTAAAATGAATTTAGTATATATATCTTTTTAAATGCCTACAAGATGGAACAGCCACAGCGATTCCAGAAGGGAATAGCCCACTTTTGGCTTGTCCCAGTGAGACTGCTGAAGTTGACCTAGTTGCCTTCTCCTCACTTTTGAGAGCTGTCACATAGAATGGCCATTTTAGGTTCAGCTCTGCATCCTATGGTCTGGTTTTCCTAAAATAGAAAGGATGTGCCCACACCATACATATAAAGCACCTTCTCCTCACCCCCAATAATCCTGGGAACTGTTGTCCAAGGATGCTGGGAATTGTAGTTCTTTGAGAGGTAAACTGCACTTCCAAGGATTCTTTTTTTGTGGGGGGAGTGCTTTAACATGGTGGGTGCAGACCCAAGACCCTAAAAAGCATACAGCTTCTAATCATGCAGGCTGGCCACGAGGTGGAGCCCTTGAACCTAGTCAGAACTTCCTGCTCTTGGAAAATAAATCTGGTAGATGGAAAGACCTTCAAGGTGCCAGAGACACCAGCAAGAAAACAAAAATAATAGCCCACTTCATGTCAGATTATTTTAAAAGGCAGACTGAGAAAGCAAATGCTTGAGTTAAAGATCCACAGGACGCTCCAATCAGAGAGAGTTTGGGGCATGTTGAACATGTTTTGAAACCTCCTGTTAGGACTGCTGTGCTGGTTTAAAGGCCGCCACTTTTTATTCTGTGTTTATCTTCAGCAGCTGCAGTTTGATAGCAATTTAAGAGCACAGGGTGGGAGGGCTGATAATGCCACAACTGTAGGTTTCTATGAATTTGGAGTTGTGTGTGCTGCTGAAAAGTTTAAAGCAGCAAATGGCTTGCCTCTTCAGCACATGGTGAAAATCCCCAGCTCATCAGCATTTCCCTCTGTTTTCATTGTGTCTTGGGTGGGGGAGAACCTGAAAGTATATTGGGGATGAATTATTTCTCAAAAGTCTCATACCTTCGAAATGTACTGGACTAGAATGTGAGGGATAGCTTCCTATTCATCCATCTAAGAAGGAGTTCGTGTTTACCATACTCTGAAGTAATATGCATTACAATCTAAGTTTATCTAACTGCACCACTGCTGCCACCATCTATGGCTGTTTGCTCATTAAAGCTTTCCATTAGAGAAGGCGGAAGGTACAATGTGGGGTTGCTCAATAATGTCACAGTGCCCAACTTCAAGGCAGAAGAGGGATCCGTTAAATGCCTTGCAACAGGAACTCAAGAATGGCTTGTGAAAGCCATGCGGCTAAGCTGAAGCAACCAGCTTAGCTTCTTCACATGCTGAGTTCACCAGGTAGACTGAAGAGGAACAATGGTTTGATTACTTAGTGCCTTCCAAGGTGAGCTATGCCTGGCAGGATAGCTTGCTCTATGGTCTTAACCCTTTCATGCATCAATTAGATTTAAGCATCTTGGTTAAATGAGGCTGATAATTGCACGTGGTTGTAATTGCTATAACTCTTGAATGCAGGCACAGAAGTTGAAATATACTCAGAGTCGCAAAGTGATTTCATGCTCTTTATTCAGCTCATAGTGGTGAGGAGGAATGAATAATGTCCCCTCACAGTATCTGCTTTATATACATTATTTACACAATGGGCTGCACATGATTGGCTAATTCTGGAATTCTACTGTAAGCCAATCAGGTTGTGGATTCACTTCTATCTGGAGCAGGATTGGGTGGTTCCTGCCAACCAATCATACTGCTGCATTGTTCTAGGACCAATCAGACTGCTGCATTCTGAATCCTATTGTTCAAGGACCAATCAGACTGCTACAGTTTGGATCCTATTCAACTCAGTACATAACACCCCTCCCCTCTAAGTTCCAGTCCTGCCCGGGAGGTCGCATTCATAGTCCTCAAGGTATGCCGGCGGCCTACGTGTGCGTTGTGGCCTGGGGTGTTCCCTGGTCCGGGCTCCGGGTTCTGGCTCGTGTTCCAAGGATGCTGGCTGTGATGCGGCTGTTTGGTCTGGTGCAACCGGCTCGCTCAGTCGTGGTTCTGGTTCCGGTGTCCTTTCGGCCTCACGGGTCCTCTCTGTATTTACTGATTCTGCCTCTCCTGCTGGCCCCTCCTGCTCTATGGGCCTCACTGCCCCGCTGTTCCCTTGGGACTCCTCTGACCTGTCCTCCTCCTGGTTTTCTCCCGGGAATCGTCGCCGTATCTGGTCGCAGTGGCGGCGCCAGCATTGCCCCCCATCCGTTAGCACCTCGTACGACACGGGGCCAGTGACCCTGGTGATTGTGGCGGGTACCCATGCTGGGCCTGCCCCAAAATTCTTTGCGTACACTGGGTCCTGGGCCTCGAAGGTCCGGGGGTTCCTGCCTTCCCCCACCACTACCTCATCCTGAGCTCTATCGGGGTGAAGGCGGTCCAATCTGATTGCAAGGCGCCGACCCATTAGTAGTTCAGCGGGGCTCCGGCCAGTCGTTGAGCTGGGGGTGCTGTGCTGTGCTAGAAGGAATGTGGCAAGGCGGTACTCCCAGTCCCCTTGCGTCATGCGGCGAAGGGTGTCCTTGGTGGTCCGCACCATGCGTTCTGCTTGGCCATTGGTGGCAGGGTGGAACGGCGCCGAACGGATGTGGCGGATGGCGTTCTGCGCTGTGAAGGTTTGGAATTCTCCTGACGTAAATGCAGTCCCGTTGTCTGAGACGAGAGTGTCAGGGAGCCCGTGGGTTGCAAACAGCCTGCGTAGTACCCGGATGGCTGCGGACGTGGAAGTGGACGGTACCAGTGCGACTTCCAGCCATTTGGTGTAGGAGTCCACCACTATGAAGAATGTTTTCCCCTGAAAGGGGCCAGCGAAATCCACATGCAGGCGTGACCATGGTGCTCGGGCGGACTCCCAGGACTGGACTGGGGCCCTTGGGGGATCTGGGCGGGATTCTTGGCAGGCCTGGCAGTGTTTGACCCAGGCCTCTATCTCTCCATCGATCCCCGGCCACCACACATAACTCCTGGCAAGGGCCTTCATTCTTACTACCCCTGGATGTGTCTCGTGTAGGGCTGTGAGGACCCTTTTGCAGAGGGGCTGGGGAACAACGACTCTGCTTCCCCATAACAGGCACCCCTTGTGGGCCGACAGTTCATGTTTGCGGGTTGTGTAGCCGGCGAATTCTGGCCCGGGGCTGCTGCTGGGCCATCCCCTCCACACCCAGTCCAGGACCCGGGAGATGACCCTATCTTTCTTGGAATGGTGTGCAACTTCTTGTGCCTGAATGGGGCGGTCGGGAAGCAGCTCCAGGCTCATAACCTCTTGTGCAGGTGCTGGGTCAGGGCCTGTTTCCGGTAGTGGTAGCCTGCTGAGGGCGTCCGCATGGCCCATCGCCTTCCCAGGTCGGTGAATCAGTGCATACTGGTAGCTGGCAAGGAAAATTGACCACCTGAGGACGCGAGGAGACAGCACTTGGGGGGTCTGCTTTTCGGGGGCAAACAAGCCAAGCAACGGCTTGTGGTCAGTCACCACGGTGAAGGGCCGCCCGTACAAGAAATCATGGAATTTTTTTACTCCCTTTACGATTGCCAGACCCTCCTTGTCGATTTGCGAGTAGTTCCGCTCGGTTGTGTTGAGTGTCTGGGAAAAGTACGCCACCGGTACCTCTCTTCCATCCGGGAGTTGGTGCCCCAGGACAGCTCCAATGCCATAGGGTGAGGCGTCGCATGCTAGCACCACCGGCAGCCTCTCGTCGAAGTGTGCCAAGACCGAGTTTGAGACAAGCAAGTCCTTGACTGCCTGGAATGCGGCCTCCTGGCGCTGGCCCCACACCCAAGGGGCCCGCTTGTCCAGGAGTCTGTGTAGGGGCTCCGCTACCGCCGCCTTGTGGGGAAGGAAGGAATGGTAAAAGTTCAATAGTCCCAAGAAGGCCTGAAGTTCAGTCTTGCTCTTGGGCGCTGGGGCATCACAAATGGCCCGTACCTTGTCCCCAGTCGGGTGGACCCCTTCTGCGTCCACCATAAATCCCAGAAAGTCCACCTGAGGCACTCCTAGTAGACATTTTTCCCGCTTCACCTTGAGACCCGCCGTCTGGAAACGGTGCAGAACGGTGCGGAGGCGGTCCTCAAACTCCTCTGGTGTGGGGCCGGCAATCAACACATCATCGAAGAAGGGGGTGACGCCAGGAATCCCTTTAAGGAGAGAGTCCATTATATTCTGGAATATGCCTGGTGCCACGCTGACACCGAATTGCAGCCGCTTTACCCTGAACGCTCCTCTGTGCGTCACAATCGTCTGTGCCTCTGCTGTGGCCTCATCTACTGGCAGCTGTTGATATGCTTGGGCCAAGTCCAGCTTGCCAAAAATTTTCGACCCAGCCAGGGTGGCAAGGACATGGCTGACCACTGGCACTGGGTATGCGTGGGCCGTGAGGGCCTTGTTTATGGTACATTTGTAGTCTGCGCAGATGCGGACCGAACCATTAGGCTTGACGGGTGTGACGATTGGGGTTTCCCAGGGAGCATTAGGCACCGGCTCCAGCACTCCTTGCTCTACGAGTCGGTCCAATTCCTCGTCTATACGGGGTTTCAAGGCGAACAGGACCCGGCGGGCCTTGAGCCTGACCGGTCGTACTGCGGGGTCAAGCTGTAGCGCAATGGGGGGGCCCGTATACTGTCCCAATTTCCCATCGAAAACCCCTGGAAATTCCTTGCATATGGCGTCCACGTCCACTTGTAAGCTAGTGTGGTTCACCCCGGTGACAGCTAGCCCCAGTGGTCCAAACCATGCCAATCCCAGTAAGCTAATGTAGGGGCCCTTGACCACAAGCAAGTCCAGTTGCCGCGTCCGCCCTCGGTATTGCACCCTGAAGGTCCCCACCCCCATTGTGGGGACCTTACGTTTCTGGAAGTCCCGGAGGGTGAATGGGGCCGGCCTGAGTTTGGGACCCCCAGTGGGACACAGTTTCCTTAAGGTCCTTGCCGAGATTATGGATAGAGTTGAACCCGTGTCAAGCTCCATGCGGCATGGGGCCCCCTCTATCTGTACCTCTACATAAATTTTCTCTACGTTGGGGTGGGGCAACTGGTATACCTGGAAGTCCGTGAGCTCCGTCGAGTTGCCTTGGTGCGTTGGGCCCCGGGACCTGGGGCTCTTGGATTGGTCATCTGATGCCTGGTGTCGGGTGGGCCGAGCCCGACACACCCGGGCGATGTGTCCCGATTTTCTGCACTGCCTGCACTCTGCGTTGCGGAAACGGCAGGTCCTCCTCTCGTGACTCTCCCCGCAGCTTGCGCAGTTCCCTCCTTCTCGTCGAGGCAGCTGTGGTCTGTGCGCTGCTTGAGTGCGCTGCTGTACTCGGTGCACCTCCTCCCTGTCGGATCCTGAGTCGTCGGTGAGGTCTTCATGGTGGACCCTCGGTTGGGATGGCAGGCTCGGCCGTGCCTCTTGGGTCGACCTCTCGGCAGCTTCTGTTGCCAGGGCCTCCTCCAGAGCGACCTGGAACGTTAGGTCCTTCTTAGCGTAGAGGCGCCGTTGCAGCTTCTCATCCTTCAGGCCACCGACGAGGCGGTCACGAAGCATGTTCTCCAGCTCTGAGAAGTTGCAGAACCGGGCGGCTTGGCGGAGAGAGGTCACAAACCCAGTTATGGTTTCCCCAGGGGCTTGCCGCTTTGCGTAGAAGGCATTTCGACGAGCCACCACTGAGGGCTGCGGCGAAAAGTGCCCCTTCAGCTGTTCCATTATTGTTTTGTATGGAACAGTAGCGACGTCTTCAGGCGCAAGGAGAGCCCGGGCGATTTCAAACGTCTCCTCTCCGCAGACGCTGAAGAATATCGCCCTCTTCTTGGCGTCTTCTTCGTCGGTGACCCCTTTGGCTTCTAGGAGGAAGGTGAAACGGGAGGCGTACGCTTCCCAGTCTCCAGATGCTGGGTTGAATGGCGAGAAGCTGCTGTTGGCTGCCATTCTGAGTTCCTTGTGCCCCGGAGCTGAAGCCTGGATACACGGTGCGAGGCAGCGGTGCGGCAGTTGGCGGTGCTGCGGTGCTGTGTGTGGCAGTCAGCTCAGCGGGATCCCACCTTCGTCGCCAGTGAAATATACTCAGAGTCGCAAAGTGATTTCATGCTCTTTATTCAGCTCATAGTGGTGAGGAGGAATGAATAATGTCCCCTCACAGTATCTGCTTTATATACATTATTTACACAATGGGCTGCACATGATTGGCTAATTCTGGAATTCTACTGTAAGCCAATCAGGTTGTGGATTCACTTCTATCTGGAGCAGGATTGGGTGGTTCCTGCCAACCAATCATACTGCTGCATTGTTCTAGGACCAATCAGACTGCTGCATTCTGAATCCTATTGTTCAAGGACCAATCAGACTGCTACAGTTTGGATCCTATTCAACTCAGTACATAACAGAAGTGGTCACTCTAATTGCTCCGTAACTGAATTAAAGTGACATTTGCAATATTAGCAGTTAAATTGTATTAACTTTCTTTCAATCGTAGTTCAATTTATCTTTCAGACAAGTGAGCCAGAGGCTAATCAGTTGCCCCATGTTTATTGGTGGGTCATAAAATGTGCGCTTAAGCTGATACTTCATTAGCTTTTGGGGGGGTGGAATGCATATTAAGCATTTAATGAACTCCATGTTTAGGGTTTTTTCCCTTAAACCCCCCCCCCCCCACACACACACTCCAAACTAAAAGATGGAAATAAATCCATAAAAATCTAGGAAAAGCCCTGTTGTAGAAGACCAATAGCCCATATAGTAAGATACAAATTCTTTATTATACCACTATAGACCCAAACAAACTAAAACCAACAACTGTACAAGTAAAATATCAAAGCATAAAAATACATTAAAGTGGGTTGTCATATAAATGGTATAAAATAGCAGGAGTATCTAAAACATGTATAAATATGACGTCCAACACGATACCTTAAAATATGGCAGCTAGGAGTGAGCCAATAAATGATATAACCAGATTAAAAAGTGTAGTATATGAGAATAGCAACTGGATGGGATGAGTTTAATTGGGGGAGATTTCCTTTTGTGTTTCTACAGCCAGAAGGAGAAATCTAGCAACCATCTCTGTTAATCATTTGTTTGACTCTGCCAAAAGGTAGACCAGATACATTCAAAAATCGCACTTAGAAATCTTGAGAGAATGGGGGTCACCAATCCAATTCGACCACCTTTATAGAAATTACAGGTAAGCAGATATCATTGCCAAAATTGGCACAAAGGCTCCCAAGATTGTTGAAGTTTGGATGCCGGACACCATTTTGAATCAAGGTGGCAGACCAAATTGTGACTTGTGTGCAACTCCTCCCATTTTTGGCATGGCAGGTCCAAATTCACAAATTGCACTATCCATTTAAACATCTCAAAATACCCGAGCAGCAACCACCAGGCACTCCCAGCTAGTAAAACAACATGTCCTAAAGATATCACAGTCTCAACTGACCTTCGTTTCAAGGAAACTAAATGCTGGGAAAGTGCTGGAGCTTCTCACTGTTGGGGGAGATTGGGGCTCACTCAATGTGAAAACACGGCAGCCAGATCAGGGTTGGGATGATTTGATGTTAAAGATGCGCGCGGTTGCCTCCATCCATATTATGAGCCACTAAAGCAGTGATTAGAGACCCTTGCCTTTCTGGTGATGATGGACCACAGCTCCCATCATTCTTGTCCATTGGCCATGCTGGCTAGTGCTGATGGGAGCAGGAGTCCTTGGACATTCCTGCCAAACATGGAAATAAACTCATAAAACAGCAGCTGCTGTCATGTTTAAAAGGAACCTCAGCCAGAGAATCACTTGACCTTGAAATAGTTGTTGCTTGCTTTTCCATCTGGTACCCCCAAATCAAGACAAATCATTCAAAGCGCCATCACTTTCAGACAGGGCTTTTATATTACTTAGGTTCCAGAACATGCTCTCAGCATATATAGATGGGAGACATCTTGGAATCTCGGTCTCAGAATGGAATTGTATATTTGATTGTAATCAGATTGGCGATACTATGCACTATTTGCTGTTCTTCCCATTTGAACCCCAGTGGAAAAACATTGCCCTCTGTTCTCTTCAGTTGTAGGTGGACCAATCACCTCAGGAAGTGCTAATTGAACTTCTTTCTGATAAACCATTGCACATTACATATTTGGCAGCTAAATTTTCACTGGCAGCTAAGAAGCTGTGCTCTAGTTATATTAAGAATTGCAATGCATTCTAAATCTTAATTCAACGTTTTGTTGCCCTTGGAGGGTAGAATACATAGCTATTAGTGATTGTTCTGTAATTTTCCATATTGAGTTTTCTTTTAATTTGTGTACCGTGTAGGTATGTCTACATTTTAGATATTGTAAGGCCCTTGGCTATGCACAATGAAGACTGACTTATGGCAGAAGAGTGCACCTTATGTGTCTCTTTGTGAGTTTCTTATCGTGGGTGTGCTGCTCCCAAGCACAGCTAGTTATGTTTTGTACCTGTAGCAACTGATCCTCTCAAACCTAATGTGAGCATGTGCAAATGCTACCGAACCCCACACAGTCAAAGTTGATGAGAACAGAGAGCAAGCAATCATACAGAGATACATTAAGCAGTCTCCCTGTCACAAATGTGTTGGCCTCACAGGAACCCCTTTTAACACAGAATCCTCTAGATATTGGCACGCGGGTGGTGCTGTGGGTTAACAGAGCCTAGGACTTGCCGATCAGAGGCGTGTAATATATATATATATATATATATATATATATATATATATATGTGTGCATATCAGCATATAACAGTAACAACAGTAAATAAGTAATCCATATATTAAAGCAGGCACATAGATAGATATAGATAGACAGATGATAGACAGATTTTGTGTATGTGTGTGTGTGTGTGCACGCACACACACACACACACACACACACACACACTAAAAGGCAGGATTAAAACAGCCCATCCACTGAAGCAGGCCAAGGATAATGAGAAGACAAAGGTCTTGCAGAAAAGAAATGCTTTTGCCTAGCACCTAAAGATAAGTAATATGGGGGTCAGGCAGGGCATCCCTGGGGCCAGTAGCCCACAAACAGGAAGCTACCACAGAAAAGGTCCACTCTTATGTTGCCACCCTCTAGATCTCCCATGGTGGGGACTCATGGAGAAGAGCCTCAGATGATGATCACAGAGTCCAGGTCAATTCAAATGTGGGGAGGTGGTCCTAAAGGTGTTGGGGGGGGTCTGAGCCCAAAGTACTGCTCATTGAAGTACCTTTCAGCCCTGAAATGACTCTGCTCACCAGAACTTCCTAAACAGGGATGAATAGAAGAGGGCTTCCCCCTCCAGTCTTGCTTAAGCAACAAGGTCTTCTTGGTCTCTGCTGTGTTGCTGTATCCCTGGTGGTTCATTGGTTTGGGCTCACTATTACTCCAGCCACAGAGACCTCTGCTGTTGCTTCGGCCACAAACAAGCCAAGTCTGAGCCCTACAGTGACAGCAGCATCCTAGCTTTTAGCTCCACCTGCACTGGAACGTGATTCTTCAGTAAAAGACACCCAACCTGCTCCGGTCATCTCCTACTCGAACTGAGCAGGGGATGCTCTACAGGCAGATGGAGTCCAGGGACAGCAATGCCACACCATCAGGCCAGAGGGATGCTGACCCCATAGGCTCATCAGACAGAAATGCTTCTGAGGGTGGCCCCTCCATCAAAAAAAGGGAAATCTGACTTCAGGGGGAGCTGACAGCAATTGACTCTGCCTCCTTGTTTGTCCTTTTATCCTAGCCACCGGCTTGTACTGGGGCTTCTGGTTCCTAAACTGCAACCAATAGCCCAGCCCAGACACCAGATACAGGATCCAGAGCCCCCCCCCCCCAACTATTGCTGCTGCCTTGATTTAGGTTCATAACCTGTCGAGTGCTGATTGCAGCTGTAAATTTTCATATAACATCTGCCTTCACTTTGAAAGCAGGAGGGAGCGGTAATTGCATTTCATAGGCAAAGCAGAGATCTACGACAGAGTGCATATCATTAAACCCTGTGGCAGAAGAAGAGAAAATGTGGATAATTAATATTTTATTTTATTTTATATTTGGTGCGGCCAAATTACCTATGAAGAAATGATAAGGTATCCAGAAATCATATTTATTCCTCTGCAGAGATGTTCAGAGAAATTATAAATGTGGTTGGATTACCCTTTGATGCTTAATACCCGCCATCCCCCAAGTCATTCTAAGATTTTCCTTAAAGGCTATAAAAGCATGAACAATTCACATGTAATGCAGAGGAAAATAAGCTCAGCTAACCACAGCCTAGCTAATCCTCTCTCAAGTGCTAAACAAGCTAAAATTAGGCATGTAGGGCCAAACCCACTCTCTGCTGTTTCCTTCAGTTGCCTTACCTACTGGGAAATGGGGTGTAACTCCAGCCAATGATGGGGGGGGGAGCTGTGAGGTACATTCAGACCACACCCATACCACACAATGAAGGCACTATGATACCACTTTAAACATCATTGCTTCCCCTGCAAAATTCTGGGACTTGTAGTTTTGTTAAGGTTACTGAGGGTTTTTAGAAGGTTTCCTATTCCCTTCCCAAAGCTACAGTTCCCAGAGTAGTTTAAAAATCATAGAATCTTAGAGCTGGAAGGGACCCAAGGTTCATCTAGTCCAACCCCCTGCAATGCAGGAATCTCAGCTAAAGCATCCATGACAGATGGCCATCCAACCTTTACTTGAAAACCTCCAAGGAAGAAGAAGGAGGAGGAGGAGGAGGAGGAGGAGGAGGAGTTTGGATTTGATATCCCGCTTTATCACTACCCAAAGGAGTCTCAAAGCGGCTAACATTCTCCTTTCCCTTCCTCTCCCACAACAAACACTTTGTGAGGTGAGTGAGGCTGAGAGACTTCAGAGAAGTATGACTAGCCCAAGGTCACCCAGCAGCTGCATGTGGAGGAGTGGAGATGCGAACCCAGTTCACCAGATTACGAGACTACCACTCTTAACCACTACACCACACTGGCTCTCGGAAAGTCCACCACCTCCAGAGGGAGACCGTTCCACAGCCGAACAGCTCTTACTGTCAGAGAGTCTCCCCCCCCCCGTATGTTTAGTTGGAATCTCCTTTCTTGTAACTTGAAGCCATTGGTTCGAGTCCTACCCTCTAGAGCAGGAGGTGCGGGTGGTGCGCCACGCCCCCGGGACTCATGCCATGCCCCCGCGGGTGACATGCCATGCCCCCAGGACACACGCCATGCCCCACAGGACGGCACACCATGCCCCCAGGATGCACACCAGCCACGCCCCCACCTGCTCTCCGCCCCCCGGTGCAGGAGCATGCAGCTTCGCCACTGACTTCAGGTACAATTTTGTGGAAGAGCGGCATACAAATAAACGGATGATGTAGTAGTATGCCTGGCTGCAGGTTGGCTGGAAGGGCTCCGGAATGCCTTATGGAAGGGGATGTTTGGGACTACAGCTCCCACAAGCTGGAGGCAGCAGGGGCGACAATCAGGAATGATGGGATTTGTAGTCCAACACCACCTGTAGGACCCCACATTATCCTTGCTTTATAGGTCACCATCTGCTCACACATCTCTGCATGCACAGGATAGGATGAATTATACCTATTCGTCCCTAGAGAAGTGGAGCTGTAAGCAGCTGTACCAAATTGCCCACTGACTTGTGAGTAGCAGCAAAAAGCTGGCGATTTTCAGGCTGGTTCAAAAGAAACGACCTTCGTTGCTATTAGATGCTGGGAGGCGTAAATTAAACGAAGGAGATTAATTGGCCTAAGGAGTACTTGGGAGAGATGAAGGCCGTCCATGAATAACCCGAGAAAGGCCTTAATTTATTCCCTCCAGATTGATTATTTATTCTTGCTCGCCCTTTGACCCCACTATTGATCCTGAGTTAATCTGCAAACAGCCATCCAAGTTCATTCGCGTGCGGCGAGGACGCTGGGAGTCTAACAAAGAGGCGTTGCCCATAAAGACACAAGGTCGCCGGCAGGGCACAGCAAATAAATGGTTGCCAGTCCTTAAGACAGTCTCCTAGGCAGCAAATCACCATCTTGCTGCAATGCAGACTCTCCAGGACGTTATGTTTTGTTTTGTTTTGAAATGGAGAAAATGAGAAACCTGGAAACGTAATAAATATCCACCGCTGTTTTGTTATTAGGCACTCTAGTCGCTGGAAGGGCTTTGGAAACGGTAATACAAAACCATGCCGGGGAACTGGGGGGCACGGGGCATCATCAGCCATGCATGTACATTTTGTAAACAAGGCTGCAGACCTGGCTTTGACATCATCTATTTAATGTAACTAATTTCCTTGAAAGGGTCGGGAAATTTTTACGCCGGGAGCGATGTTGTTAGCACGTGTAAAAAGCATCCACGCTCACTTAAAAATCTGGGCACACACAAGCACCATTTTTTTAAGGAAACACTTCCATTTGCAATTCTACAATGCTGCCTTTTTGGTCCTGTCCCACATGTAAATACGATTTTTAAAATCTTGTTATTGCAAGCAAGATGGAGTTGGGAAGGCAGGCAGGAAACAGGGTGTTTAAGAAGCAATAAATTGGAATCTGGTCAATTCTATAACATTCACAACAGCAGCTTTGGCCCATCCTAATTAGATATAAAGACAACATTTTATGATAAATTACTGTTCAGCGTTGCTCAGCAGTTAGGCTCATGGGGGGTTGGGGGCGGGAGTTGGGCAAACCTCTATCCCCTGACCCACTGACCTCGCAGGGTTGTTGTGAAGATACACTGCCCTGAGGTACTTACAGGAAGGGCAGCATACAAACTAACACAGTAATGTCTAAAGCAGAAAAAATATTTTAAATAATGACAGCAGGTGTGGCCAATGCGCTACTCTCCAGATATTTAGACTTCAACTCCCATCATCTGTGGCTATCAACCATTCTGGTCGAGACTAATGGAAGCTGTAATGCACAATATCTAGAGTAAAAAGGTAAAGGGTCCCCTGACCATTAGGTCCAGTCGCGAACGACTCTGGGGTTGTGGCACTCAACTCGCTTTATTGGCCGAGGGAGCCGGTGTACAGCTTCCGAGTCATGTGGCCAGCATGACTAAGCTGCTTCTGCCGAATCAGAGCAGCACACGGAAACGCTGTTTACCTTCCTGTTGAAGCGGTACCTATTTATCTACTTGCACTTTGACGTGCTTTCAAACTGCTAGGTGGGCAGGAGCAGGGACCGAGCAACAGGAGCTCACCCCGTCGCGGGGATTCAAACCGCCGACCTTCTGATCGGCAAGCCCTAGGCTCTGTGGTTTAACCCACAGTGCCACCCGCCACCCCACATTACTTATTTACTGTTGTTAAGTAGCTTTGACTTATTTTTTGTAAAAACCAACCAACCAACAAACCAGAGAGTTTTAATAATAATAATGTTGATTATAAAGATGAGTTGTCACCTGCAGTTCAGTGTCTCATCACATGGGGGCACCTGCACATGAATCTGTAGGTTCCTGACACTACATTCAATCCTTGAAGCTTCACCTGCAGTGATGAGCAGTAGTCACACTTAAGAACTAGTGAACCAAAATTCAGAATTGATGGCAGAATCCTCAGTGGCATCAGAAGACACCAAACTGCTCAACAGGGCTGAGAGATAGATGTGTTGAAATGCAGACGATGATGAGATTCCAGCCAGCTCCACAGACCCATCTATCCAAATTTCCATTCACGTGAACAAGGGACAAATCCTGAAAATCTCATCCTAAATTTATCCCCCATCCAAAAAAGATAAGCAGCCCAAAGAGGTCTGAACATGCTAACAAGGCATGGACAGTTGAAGTATGTGCATTTGTGTGTGCGTGTAAAATAGAGAGAGAGAGAGAAAGAGAGAGAGAGAGAGAGAGAGAGAGAGAGAGAGAGAGAGAGAGAGAGATTTTCAAACAGAAGAATGGAATGGAGTCTCCAGGAAGCCGACGCATCTATTAGGAGGTGAAAATAGAGTTCAACTTTTTGTGGCAGGTCCCACTTGCCTATTCACGTTCAACAGCTGAAACAAAACAGTACAAAAGGTTCAGCTTCAATTGTAAGGCTGGCAACAGGGGCCACCTTTCTCTGCATATGCATTTATGCATTTATGTATTTAGACAGATAGCTTTCACAAGAAAATTCATGACATCAGTGACCAACAGATGGTGTGTGTGAGAGAGAGAGTGACACTGAGTGGTTCTTATCAGACAGCATTTGTGCACATTTATCATCTTATGTGACAGGGGCAAATTTTGCATGCAAGGCGTGCATCTGAGTCATAAAATGAGCTACAGATGTCGTTAAAAAAAGGTATCCAACAGGTGAACAAAGGCACCAAAGATGCTCCTTACCTGTGGTGCCATTTAGTCCAGCACTGGCACTACCAGTTGGCATGGACCAAGACTGGCAAACTTTTTCAGATGTTGATGGGTGGCACCGCCCCTCATCCCTGACCATTGGCCATGCTGGTTGCTGGGAGTTGGCGCCTGACATATGGATGGCCAAACTTCAGAAGTGCAGGCAATATTGCCCTAGATAGGTTAGTTGTATAGTTCATTGCGCCTCAAGCAAGGCTCTCTGTTTAAACTCTGGCAGAGCTGAACGGTTGCGCAACAAAGGAATCTAATGCAAGGGTTGTGCTAACTAAAGTTTATGGAACAACAGCTGATTCTTGTTGGGCAACAGCTGATTCTTGTTGTGCAATCTGCTGCACACCAATCTTCAGGAATGCGCTCGTCTTTCCCCTTCCACCGGTGCAACAAGTATACCACAAAGTAACATTAACTTAGCATCACATTGGATACAACCCACGATAAGGCAGCTTCATATGTTCGGTTTGCTTTGAAGTGCCTGGTCCACCCATCTCTGAAACATGCGGAACAGCTCTGAACAACACTCTCAACCACCCACAGCATGTCCCCCCCATCCATTGATGATCCAACTAACAGATCCTAGTCTTTGCAAGTAATTCCTGGCCACCCAAACCTCCTTTTGAAGCAGAGCCTGGGGGATGGTGATGCAAGAACAGACTTTCTGTGGCAACATTTTGCAAGAGGCTCCGAAAAGGCCACCCATCGATCCAGCCAGAGGTCACTCAGAATGCATGGCCATCTTCCATGCAGGGAAAACATAGTGTAGAAGGGAATGACTCATAGATCAAGTTAATGAATCCGTTACTGCCGCCAACGAAACTCACCCATCACAAGCAGTGGGAAACAGTGGATGTCAGATGAGCCAGAGTTGAGACCTGTCAGGGAAATATTTTTTTGACGTGCAACTGGTAGCACATACATTCATCTGGTGGGGATATATATCTGGGTCCTAGCTTCTAGAGAAGATATTCATTCTCAAGGGATGACAAAGAAACAGCAATCTGTTTATCTATTTATGTAAGCACTATTTTAAAAAAAGCCTACTTCTCAAATGGAAACAGGCCAAAGGAAACTGTCTGCAAAAATTCCTTTCCCAGTCTTGGGTTGTGACCCCTGTCTGGCTTCACTGCACACTTGCTTTTTGGTCCTTCTAAACTAGGATCGCTGCCTCATATCTCAGTCCCAGCCGCTCACCCCATTCTTAGAGACATCCTGTCTCCCTCTGACCCTGATCTATCTTCCCTAGATCATGACTGTTCCCCATTTGACTCGCTTAAGGAGCTACCACTTCCCAGCAGTTTCTGAACACCCATGTCCTTTTTATTACGCATTCCTCATGGCCTGCGCTCATGGTATTGGGGCAGTTATACACCATCCTGTGTACTGCTTGCACCTGCAGATGTTTTGGGGCAGTCATACTGCTTGCATTCTTATCAGAGCATGCCCAGTAAATTCTTACCTAAATCATCGTGTACCATGAATGTTCTGGCCAGTGGGAGCCAGTGTGGTGTAGTGGTTAAGAGCGGTAGTCTCGTAATCTGGGGAACCAGGTTCGCTTCCCCGCTCCTCCACATGCAGCTGCTCGGTGACCTTGGGCTAGTCACACTTCTCTGAAGTCTCTCAGCCCCACTCACCTCACAGAGTGTTTGTTGTGGGGGAGGAAGGGAAAGGAGAATGTTAGCCACTTTGAGACTCCTTTGGGTAGTGATAAAGCGGGGTATCAAATCCAAACTCCTCCTCCTCCTCCTCTTCTTCTTCTTCTTCTTCTCTATATTGTTCTACTTTTGTTGCACTCTAGAACAAGAGTTCTCCTTCCAGGAGCACTAATGCAGTACCAATGGGGAAGCATTGCAGAACAGCTAATAAAGTTTAATTATGTGTGGACAGTCATGTATAAATCCAGCACTAATGCGCTATTATTGCACCAGTGATAGGGTACAGAATACACCTGCAATAAAACACCAACTCAGGGGGACCCTTAACACGAAGAGAGTTCCACAACTGCAGGGCCACCACTGGAAAGTTCCTGTGTCATAGGGCCCAATGTCCCTTCAGCCCTCTCCCCTCAATAAAATATTTAAGGAGGCCGGCCCGCCCAAAGTTGATGGGCGTCGCCATTCAAATGGTGTTTGTGTGTGCCGCATCTTGGGATCGATTATGCTGGGCGGGGCTTACCTCCCTCCCCCCACAATATTTTATCCAAGTTGTGCGCCCCTGCCCTGCCTTGTGTGCTTGCCAAACTAAGCAATTTCACCTGTGGACACATGAGATAAAGCCCTCCTTGAGTATTTTCTCCAGATGATTCAAGGCAGCTAATTGGGTAATAATTACAGGGCTCAGAATGAGCATGGCCCACCTGTCAATCACCGGACATCCTATGACAACATCACACTTCAAAGGGAAAATTATTCCTTTCCTCATTTCCAGTCCTGGATTTCAACAAAGCAGGAGTTTTATTTTAAGAACTCTGAACTGCCTCGAGTCCACTGGCAGAAAGGTAGCATATAAATGCAATTGGTGAGCAATATAAACGTTGTCTTTATTGGGGGGGGGGGCACCCATTCAAAGGAGTCTGCTTGGTAAGCCATTTTGCAGTGGATGACCACAGCTAGAATGCAAGGGCTGTAGCTCAGCAGTAAATCATCTACCGTACTTTGCATGCAGAAGGACCCAAGCTCAATATAGGCAGCTTCCTATATTCCTAGAAGGTGAGAAGGAAGGATGAGTTGTTTTGTTTGATTTCTAAGTGCAAGCTCGTGGTTAGCTGAATTATCAACAAGGCTGGCCTTCCCCTTAGAAGGTTTTTTTTTTTTTAATCCACAAAAAGTTGGTACTTGCCCATTAATGATATGAAATAGTCTCCCCATCCCTTCTTTTTTGATCTGTCTGTAGCAAAGAGGACGCAGAAGCAAACCTTGAAATATCATCTCGCCACCCCACCTCCTTGCCAGCCTCCTCTTGCCTCCAGCAATGAGTGTCTCTGGCTTGACTTTCCATCCATCTGGGAAATGGCACAAGACAAAATGTGCAGACAGTGGCCAGAGGACATGACTTTGATGGAGCGGCTCTGCTCAAGGAATGCTTAATTCTTCCCAGCCCTATTACCTGAACATCCCTTGGGATCCCCTTAGTCACCAATCAAGAGTACAGAGTAGCTCAGTTTCTGCCCTCTGATGTCTGTAGTTGCAAACACCAGGAAGACAGGCTGCAGGAATTAAAGGGCAAAGATATAATTATTACGATTATTTACATTTATTAATTGCTTCCTATGAAAAATCTTGAAGCAATTCCAGCATTCCATAAAAACCTTAGTTGTAGCCCATGCTACTCCTACTCAGAGTAGACACACTAAATTTAATGGACCTGGCTAATTTACATTTATCAATTTCTGTATATCTAATCTGCGTAAGGGACACAGGTGGCGCTGTGGTCTAAACCACAGAGCCTACGGCTTGCTGATCAGAAGGTCGGTGGTTCGAATCCCCACGACAGGGTGAGCTCCCGTTGTTCGGTCCCAGCTCCTACCCACCTAGCAGTTCAAAAGCACGTCAAGTGCAAGTAGATAAATAGGTACTGCTCTGGCGGGAAGGTAAAGGGCGTTCGCCACAAGCGGCTTAGTCATGCTGTCCACATGACCTGGCAGCTGTCTGTGGACAAACGCCGGCTCCCTCAGCCTATAGAGTGAGATGAGCGCGCAACCCCAGAGTCAGGGATACCTTTACCTTTAATCTGAGTAGAATTTAGTAGGCTAGAACCCATATAAATAATAAGATAAATGTTTTAAAAAATAAAATCAAACCGAGAACAGATGCTGACTTGGATTAAAAAAATCTCTGCTTCGCATAATCCTTTCTCCCATCTCAGTCTTGACACGGAGGTACTGTGGGCCCCTAGAATTCGGAAGAGGGACTTGTGGTCCTCCAGGTGTTGCTGGACTCCCTTTCCCATCAGCCTCTGTCAGCATGGCCAATTGCAAGGGGTAATGGGTGCTGTAGTCCCAACAGAAGTTACAAGAGCAACAAGATCACAGCATTACAGGAGTTGTAATCCGGCAACATCCAACAGGCAACAGGATCCTCACCCTTTCCTTAATATTTTATATATAAAGTCAGAACCTTCTAGATCCAACCAGCACCAGTAGGACTTGAGGTATAATAATCAAATGAAAAATAACATTGCCTCTACTTTTTTCTAGCTCTGATAGTGAAACATGTTTTCTTTGTGACATGTGACAGCTCTTAGCTACTGACCACATTTAATGTGGATGCATGGGGTGCATTTCGGAAGCGATAAAATTGCTAAAATTCCAGAGAAGCGGACACGGAGCAATGGATCCAAACTACAAGAAAGAAGATTCCACCTAAACATTAGGAAGAACTTCCTGACAGTAAGAGCTGTTTGACAGTGGAATTTGCTGCCAAGGAGTGTGGTGGAGTCTCCTTCTTTGGAGGTCTTTAAGCAGAGGCTTGACAACCATATGTCAGGAGTGCTCTGATGGTGTTTCCTGCTTGGCAGGGGGTTGGACTCGATGGCCCTTGTGGTCTCTTCCAACTCTATGATTCTATGATTCTATGATTCTAAAACATTTGCAAGGCTAAGGCCTGGTATGGCTTCGAATTGGATGAGAGACCACATGCTGAGATTCCTGAGAAACTGAAACTGACATATTTACTCATCCCTAGCGATATCCCAAGGACGGGACTCAGAATAAAAGGGCTGTCTTGGAAAAATTGAGCCATCTGGAGCCACTAGACTCCACAAAACCAACCCAGAGAAACCAGTGATCAAAGAGACTGGCTAGGAGAGGGAATCAGTCATGGTGAAGCATCAGACACTCTAGCAGCAATGTTTACAGCCTGATGGACTGAGCTGAATGGATTCTGTAACCTGAGATCCCGGAGGGCATCCTCAGAAGGCTGCCGGTGAGGTCTGTTGTTCACAGTTGGCATTGTCTGTGTACATGTTGGCACTTCGGACTGGGTGGTAGGCTCATTTAATTATTAAATGCTTTCGTGTTATGGCAAAGGGGAAGCACATCAAAGCCCTCTCCCAGCCCAGGAGGGGAGGAAAAAACGCATGTTTACATTGTTCTTGGCAATGCCACAGAGCCCACGTCACAGCTGCAATTCAGTCGACGGCACGTCAAACCACAGGAATATGCAGATCACACTGAGGAGAACGGTTTTCTTGAGGCTGCAATCCTAGGCACCCTTAACTTGGCAGAAAATGCTATTGAACCCAGCAGTAGCTGTAGAGACAACAGACTCGCTTATGTGTAAATATGCTTAGGTTTCAGCTGCATAATGCCTGGCAAGAACCTCATAGGAATTCTTCTGTCATGCAAGCTGGATTTTCTTTCCACTGTGGGTTACCAGTGGTGGCTACGTAGACAGTGGGGTGGGGGAGTGGGGCATCAACAAAAAGGACAAAAGGGAATAGAGATTTGCATAAAATTTACATATGCAGACCCTCCAAGTGTCCCTATTTTCCAGGAACAGCTCCAGATTTACAGTAGCCATCCTGGTTTTGGATTTGATCCTGGAATGTCCCACTTTTCCTTAGGACATCCCTATTTTCATTGGAGAAATATTGGAGGGTATGCATATGCTGATTTCTTGTACAGATGCACACTTAGAAGTGGGTACTGCAATTTAAACAGAAACACAACCCATCTTACCCTAGTGAGAAAGACTGTGGTCAGCCAGATGTCTTTTATTCTCCTGCTGCTCAGTTTTCAGACAACCAGGGTTTGCTAATGGTTGACAAGCGACACCATAGTCTTTGCAGTTCTCCCTTCTTAGGGTTTCTTACCTTTAAACCAGATTTGGGTTCAATAGTCCTGCAATTAGAGGTCTCACCTCTTTAAAGAACCAGTGTGGCGTAGTGGTTAGTGTCAGAATCCCAGGACCCTAGGAGACCAGGGTTGGAATCCCTGCTAGGCCATGAAGCTCACTGGGTGACCTTGGGCCAGTCACTGCCTCTCAGCCTAATCTATCTCACAGGGCTGTTGTGGGAATTAAATGAGAAGGGGAGAATCATGTATGGCCTGTTGACCTCCTTGGAGGAATTGTTGGATATAAATGCAAGAATGAATGAATAACCAAACAAACAAAGTAGGACCTCTGGACATCTGTCAACATCATGGTACAGGCTGTTCCTGAAAACTGCCTAAATGACCCCTTGCCATGCAGTGATCAGTGTGTTTGTACATATGTGCCCATGTGCCCATTTACCAGAGACAGCACCTTTCCTTTTTGTTCTTGAACCCTGGGAAACCGCTCTCCCTAACTGGACCCTATTCTTTGCCATTGAGTGTGCCTTCCTTGTTGGCGTGGGCCAAGGTGGAGCTTTCCCTCATTTTGAGTTCAGCTCCCTCCCCAGGTTCTCTGAGATTTAAATCCCCAAGCCCAAGTATGCGCCTGAATGCCAAAGCACTGCCATGATGTACACAGCCTGCCATTTTGTGCCTTGCAGCCGCTGTTGTTAAGTTGTGGGTGAACATATCAGACGACACAACGATTCTTCAAACAGCTCTTGTTTATTCACAGGCCAGAACAGAACTGAACTGAAGGGTTCAGCCAGCCTGCTTATATAGAGCTCCACTAGAATGCAACAGTAACCATTTTCTGTAACTATCCAATCACTGAACGTCACTTTCGATCCCTTATTTGCATATGTGGACCTGAACTATCTACAGTATCCCCCTGCTGGCCCAGGGTGAGAACATCAGTACATAACAGCCGTGGTCTGTTTTCGATAACAGATCATGTGCAATTAGGCTTTCCCGGTACATGTGTAAATAAAAGGTACCTTCTTGGCTTTGGAAATATTATTTTTTATTATTTATGTATTTATTTACTGAATTTGTGTGCCGCCTTTCATCCGAAGACCACAAGGCAGTCACAACGTAAAATACAAAATGAGAACACAAAATACATCATGAAACAAAAACAAACCAATAACCACTCTCTTCAAACACATTTAAAAGGCCGCAGAACATTAATCAGCTCAAGGCCTGGTTATAGGGCATGGGAGGCCATTGCAAGGAAGATTAATGCAGGGTCCTGCGGGCAAATAGAGCTTCCAGGAATGTATAAGGAGGGGAAGAAATCAGGTGGTGATTCTTGACATGATAATACAGTCATTACATGTGTGTGTCTGTTTTCACTGCAAAATGTTGCAGGGCACGGTGTGGATGCTTCGATGTGTGTCTCTGCTGTTCCAAGAGTACAGTCCAGTGGCCTTTTAAGTGCATGTAATTAATTGGATAATTATTTGGGTCTATGCTTGTGTTTACCCTAGAATAAAAAGGCTTGGGGGATTTTTTTGGCTTTAATTGGGACTGCGTAAGTTGTGACTTGCCAGGGCACTTTACACATTAACGATTAAAATAATGTGTGTGTGCACACACTGTGTGTGTGTGTACTAGAAAAAGCTTAAAAACATCTGCAGCACTAAGTAGATCTAGAATGCAAATTAAAAGGACTAGAGCATGAATGTTTTCACTGGGCGCATTAAAGATGTAATAACATAAGCAGAGCCTGCAGGATCAGGCCGATGGCCCATCTAGTCCATCTTCCTGTTCTCAACAGTTGGCCACCCAGATGCCTGTGGGAAACCAGCGAGCAGGAGCTGAGCACAAGAGCCTTGTCCTCCTCCTGTGGTTTCCAGAAACTAGTGTTCAGAAGCATTAGTGCCTCCGACTGTGAAGATAGAATATCGCCACCAGATTCAGGAAGAAATGCTGGCCTGACAGGTTACTGGTACGCTATGGTTAAGTATGTTAAAGATATAAATTCAGTATTCATAAAATGCTATGTCTGAATGCTTTGTATGTAAAACGCTATGCAGAGAGTTTTGCATTTAGGCAAGAGAGGTTTGTCTCTAGCTACAGGTGGCAAAGAAAAGGGTGAGTGTTTCCATTCAGGTCTATTGGTGACCCATCCCAGGAACCCAAGAGGATAATCCCAGCTCGGCCATGAAGCTCACAGGCTGACGTTGGGCCAGTCACTGCCTCTCGACTCTTCCTACCTCACAGGGTTGTTGTGGGGATTAAGTGAGGAGGGGGAGAACCATGTAGGCCACCTGGAGAAAAGGTAGGAAATAAATGCAAGAAATATTTTAAAAAAACTATGGCGCTTAACTGCTATTTTTAAAAAGCAGTGCCCCTTTTCTGCCACATTAAGAGGCATGCTTCTTTTAAGATGGTGATGTTGCATTTCTCTCTCTCTCTCTCTCTCTCTCTCTCACACACACACACACACACACACTGCTTTTTCTGTGGGGTACGCATACCCCTAAACATTTTGTGAATCTAAGTTTGGCCTCATTGTGGGGCCGTATTTCAATATGAGTTGGAAAATGAGAGTACCCCTAAACATTTTTTTTTAGGAAAAAAAGGCACTGGATATACACAAGCACCTCTTTATTACCACTGATTTTACAATTGTGAGGAAATTGTTTTAGGATGGCACTTCACAAATTATTTTATCAGGAGACAAGCCTTGATTCATTCTCCTTGTGGCTGCAAAGAGAAGTAGGAACCCATACTTTTTGGGGGGGGGGCGTGAATCACCTTTTTAGTGAATAATGCGACAACCACTAAATTGCATGCATGCCTCCAGGCTTTCCTTTGCAAAGAACATCACTCTCTGTCCAGTCCAAGTCAAGTTTTCTGGAGAAAGAGGATTTGGAAATATTAGAAAGGTTTTGTAAAAATGGAATGCAAGCTCCCTTGGTCTGAAAAGTAACATTGTTCAAGTCAGCTGCTTGTAGCTGATGACCTGCACAAAGGCCAGAATTTATCCTTTCTGAATTTTCATGCTGAAAAAAACTACAGATATTCTTTGAATGCCTTAGCCAAATGTTCACTGCAGATTTTCCCACACGGGCTGTACTAATTTCCAAGCGGTGAGAGGTTTCAAGGGTTCCACTGTATACCCTGTGTTGGCTTCCTTTGGAATGAGTTCACAGGAGCATTTTGCAATATGTGCATTTATTTACAGATACGAAAGCTGGTCATAGGGCAGATGTTCGTGGTGGTGATTCCCATCCATTAAGCCCATAGTGGGAGCAACAGGGCCCTTCCAGGGAGCAACTCAGCCACGGCTTCCCCCAACAAATTCTGGGAGCTGAGGTTTGTTAAAGATGCTGAGACCCATATTCCCATCACAGATAATTCCCAGAGTTTCCTGGGGAAAGGGGCTGTGTTAAACCATTCTAGGAATTGTAGCTCTGTGAGGAAATCAAGGGTCCCCTAAGAATTCTTAGCTCCTGTTATGTACTGAAGTTCTCACCCTGGGCCAGTAGGGGGATACTGTAGATAGTTTTCACTCAGGTCCACATATGCAAATAAGGGATTGAAAGCGACGTTCAGTGATTGGATAGTTACAGAAAATGGTTACTGTTGTGTTCTAGTGGAGCTCTATATAAGCAGGCTGGCTGAACCCTTCAGTTCAGTTCAGTTCTGGCCTGTGAATAAACAAGAGCTGCTTGAAGAATCGCAGTGTCGTCTGATATGTTCACCCACAACTTAACAGCTCCCTTAAAGGACTGCAGCTCCCATAACTCTTGGAGGGAAGTCATTTCTGTTTAAATGGGCATCACAGCACTTTGAATGGATGGTGGGAATGTGGCTCATTTCTTTCCCAGTTTGAATTTTAAAAAATGTAGGCTAAACTCATTCCTTCCCTCTGGACTGGTATAGGTACTATTTCCCCCCTCATTTTTCTGTGTGACCAATTAGCCTGCTCCCCCTTTTGATGTTTTTACCTTGCACAACCATGCACCCCAGAAAAAGACCCTACAGATGCTGGCCCCCCGTCCTTCAAGAGGAAAGAACAATTTATCTCATACCTGCATCAGCCTCCAGTCAGGAGAAAACACTGCTCCATTGTTCTCCACTTTCCCAAGAAGGTTTAGAAGTTCCAAGGGCAGCCTGTCCAGGATTTGTTTCCCTTAAGACGAGAGAGTGCTGCAGAATTATGATGTGTGTGCAGTGTCTATGTGCAATCCTATGCATGTCTACTCAAAAGAAAAGGCCTATTCTGTTCAGTGGGACTTACTCTCCCAGGAAAGTGTGCATAGATTGCAGCTTGTGTGTATTTTCAATATTTGCTTGATGTACAGCTATGCAAGCAGAGCGTAAATAGAGTCAGACGCCAAGATTATCAAGGAATGGATCAAATGCCCTACATCAGTTCTCCAGACAGAGGGGTCCATAACCCAAAGGGGGGGCTTCCATGTGAGCTAATCCAGAGCTCCTTCTCTCCACTTCTTTTTCTGTCTGCTCCACGCTGCCGGGCAGGGGGAGCTATATAAAAAGAGCCTCCTGGATCAGACTAATGGCCCACCTGGTCCAGCATCCTTACTGCGGCCACAAAGATGTCTGTGGGAAGATATCAAGAAGAGCCCTCTTCCCTTCCTGTGTTTTCCAGAAGCATTACTGTCTCTATTTGTAGCCTTCTCCTCTATGTATTTGTCTGATTCTCTTTTAAAGCCATCCAAGTTGGCTCTTCCATACCTTACCTCTGTTCTGTGTGAAGAAGTACTTTCCTTTATCTCCCAACATTCACCGTCATTGGGTGTCCACTAGGGCTGGGTGATAGCTGGCTTTCAACATCGTAATAGATCACCAGCTAAGCATCACAATAGACTGATATATCATGATGTCTGAAATAAGGATGGAACTATGTAGAGGCGAACAGTAGAGCTGGGCGATATCTTCGTGATATATCACCAGCTAAACACGATATACTGATATATCACAACGTCTGAAATAAGGATGGCACTATGTAGAGGCATTGGCTGGCTTCACGGTTTTTCCCACATTGTGATTTTTCCCCAATATATCATGATTTGTGATATATTGCCAGGTCAGAAATTCTGAAACCAATATCATGATATGGACTTGAAACTGGTTTTGGATGATATATTGCCCAGCCCTAACACACATCATGATTTACGATACATTGTTAGGTCGAAAACGATGAAACCCATATCACGATGTGGACTTCAAAACAGTTTGGGACAATATATTGATATATCACCCAGCCCTAGTGCCCACAAGTTCTGATGTTATGACAGAAGGAGAAAAAATTTCCTCTATCCACTTTCTCCACATAGCTTTTTTAAACAACAACAACAATGTTCCTGTCACCTCTTACTCTCCTTTTCTCTAAACTAAAGAGTCCCAAATACTACAATCTTCCCTCATGGGGAGTCTCTCAAGCCCCTTGGTCATCTGCCCTTTTCGGAAGCTTTTCCAGCTCTACATTACCCTTTTTGAGGTGAGGTGACCAGAAGTGTACACGGTAGTCTAAATGCAAAATACTCATTCTTCACACTCTTCCTCTCATGCATCCACTGGCATCAGGTCCCTTCCCTTAGTTGGGGAGGGGTGAGGGCCACGTTCTCCATCGGACGCCTGTCACTTTTAAAGTATGTGATTTCCCCAACTGTCTCCTAACAATTACTGTGACATCAGCGACATCAGTGGACCATACTGTGCAGTTTAATAAGTGTTGTCACTAGCAGTTAAATGGTCAGCCAGACCTAACAATACAGTTTTTGTTTAGTTCTTTAAAAAAACCCCACACACTAATTGCAGGTCATTCCACTCGTACAGTATCTCATTCACCTCTTGGGGGGGTAGCAGTACTGTGTGTGGTGCCTTTGTGACAGTCCCCTGGGACAGGGTCGGCTCTACCGTTAGGCAGAGCGAGGTTGGCATTTCAGGCTGCAGAAGCTGGGGACTGGCAGCAAGATGTCGTGAGGAGGGTGCCGTGTCCCTTCCAGGGCCTGCTGTTTTCTTATAATAAAAATCAATGGCTAATCTGGTCAGTTCCTGTGTGCAAGCTGAGGAGATACCATCTTGTTCTACATCTCAGGCAGGAAGATGACTCAGCCCCCCACCCCCACCTTAATGTGGGCTATCAGAAATTGCTACAGTAAGAATATCACAAGACCTTGAGGACAATATCCTGATATCTATAAATAAAACAAACCTTTTAAAAGAAAACAATTACCACCTTCCCCTGCCAACACCAATATTTTTATTTCCAATAAATAAATAAATATTTTCATTTCCAGGGATTGTGCATTAAATGACCCCCATTTGTATGTGTTTGCATGCAATCTTAATTTTAATTCAAATGCATTGTTCCCCACCCCTTTATTTCTTTATTTCCATATGCCACTGAATCATATGATCTTGATTAAGTAAATACAAATACATTTATTTATTTTAAAAAAGAAACCACCACGCACCAGGTTCTCACACCTGCCTTCCCAAGGAAAAGACGTGGTTTTCCAGAAGTCCCACAGGTCAGAAATGACTGCGCATAGGTCTATGATTAGGGATGGATGACACCAGTGGTTTCAATGTAACCTGCATTGTTTCCGTTCCGCTACAATTCGGCTTCTGCTAAAATCTGTATCTCGTCATCTCACTATCCACCCTGGCTGAAACTAACATGGAGCACAACACATGGTCAGCTTGCCTGGATTTCACCTGAAACAGCCACATGTCGGGCTTACGTATGTGGGATGCTCTCTGCTTCTCTGGCCCAGGCATTTCACAATATGGCAGGTGGTTTTTAAATAGGCTTCCTCAACAGGACCTGATTCTGCAAAAAGAAAGAAAAGAAAACAAGCTGGATCAGAGAGGGCTCTGGTGTTTTTAAGGGGACCTCCTGGATCTGTCATTTGCTAGGAAGAATGTGCAGGATGAGGGATCAATATATTGTATCCCACTTTCCTGGGAAGAGACTGAAGCAGAACGGCTGGCAAGCAGTTGCTATGCAGGGAGAGAGAGGGAGAGTTCTGCCATCATCTCGAAGGGATGTGCCATCCATCTCCCAGGCAGAGAGACTGCAAATCGCCGCGTCTCCTCGAGTCTTTAAATTGCTTCCATCAGTTCTGCATAAGCAGGCAGCGGGTGATTGCAAAGGACCTTGAGCTCCTGTAGGACGTGCCTTTTTCTGCCCCAAAGTGCATCTGCTACCCAAGAGGTTTAAATGCACCCAAAATGTGTTTGTGTGTTTTAAAAGGCTCGGACCTTTTGAGCGTCATAGTGTAGTGTCGCCTGCCAAGGTCTCTCCCTGACATATGAACAGCTGAGTTTCATGAATCATGGCCAGATCACTCCAGCAGCAGCAGCAGCAGCAGCAGCTGTCTCCGGAGAGGAGCTGCAATAGATGTTACTGCTAAAATATGGAGCCTTGAAATTGCACTATTACAATTTCAATAAGGAGCTTGGGAGGAGAATGATGATGCAGGAAATATGCAGTCGGGGCGCTCCTCTTATGAGAAGCTGCCATTCTTATGGAAACCAGCTCTGGGTTAGAAATCCAGAGCCAAGCTAAGAACAGCAACCATTTTTGCTTTCAAGGAAGTATGTTTGCTGTTAGAACCTCATTCTTTGACAAAGTTTCTTTAAGATTGGACGTGCCCCAAGGTAAAAGACTTCTGGGAAAGGATTTATAATGAATTGAAAAAAAGTGTTGAAACACACATTAAAAAAAAAAACAGAAGCCTTTTTACTTGGTATAGTGGGGGGTGAAATCCGCAAAAAGGATGTTACTTTTTTTCTGTATGCCACAACAGCTGTGAGAATATTGCTAGTGAAGAATTGGAAGAAACAAGATTTACCAACTATCGAAGAATGGCAGATGAAGATGATGGACTATATGGAACTTGCCGAACTGACTGGAAGACTCCGAGACCAGAGAGAAGAGACGGTGGAAGAAGACTCGAAGATGTTTAAGGAATATTTGAAAAAAATATGTTAATATTTAAATCTTTGAATAGCTTTGGACGTGGATATAGGCTGTAGGGTTAGAAGTAGAAGATAGTATATTTTAAAACAGTATTATCTGAAAGTGTTAAATTGTGAAGTTGTTTTAAGAGTGATTAAAAAAAAGATGGTTAGAAACTGTGATATATGTAAACTGTGATATATGCTAAAGATGAAGTAAAATGAAAATCAGATAGGTGGGACCTGGGGAAGCCTACTTAACAATGTTTAGAAAAATAAGGATATGACAAGAATTTGTTTGTATTGTTTGTTATTTTGTTTGTGTTCTTTATTTGTGTTATAAAATGAATAAAAAAAATTGAAGGAAAAAAAAGAAGAAACTCAGAGGAGGAGTATCAGGAGGTGGACATGTCTTGAAACACAAGCAAGAGCACCAGGGACCAGAATCAGCTGGGACTAACTTGGAGGAGGACCTCATAGCTAGCCCAGCACCTACGGGGGTGAAGGGAGTTGGCATACACTGAGGGACACCCCGGAACACATATCTTCAAAGTCAGAGGACTTGATGCTCACCGGCTGGGCACAAAGCTCCAAACGCTCCCTCTTCACCCTTAGGATCCCAGGCTAGGAGACAGTGACAACCTCAAGCTGATGTTCAGATGAGAAGGTACAGGCAGGGTCATCTCCAGGAACTGCAAGGAGGTCACCTTGGGCAAGGTGCACTCATTGGGCCCCCTCTCTGAGTTTCCCACTTGCTTTTCCTGCAATCCATTTGCTTTCCAGATCTGGCGGAATGCATGGGGGTAGTGGAGCAGGTGGCTTTGTCACCTTGCATGATGAGAAGGCAATGGGGGAATAGCCAAGGAGAGCAAGGAGGAGGAGAGCAGAAGAAGGGGCTTTGAGGAGTTGCAGTGAGTCCTCTGCTGGGCCTAGCACCTACCAGCGGTGAGGGGAGTTGGCATACACTGCGGCTGTCCTGGCACCGGCCCTGTCTGTGGGGCACATCTGGTGGCATGAGTATCATGGGCCAGGAGTTGACTTTACCTGCTGTGCAGCAGCCTGAAGGAGCAGAATGCGAAGTGACTCCACCAGGTGTGATCAGCCTTCTTGCTCCTGATGAGAACCAGCTGGCTCCAGCTTTCTTAAGCAGGGTTTCCACATTCAGTCAGTTGCTGGAAACAACATTTGTCATTCCTGGCCAGATCTTGCTGCTTCTTGTGACCTTGGACCCTCAGTTTTCTTGACCCACGGATCATCTGACTACGTGAACTGAGATACTCCTGACCTTAGGACTGGACTGAACCTTGTATACAGACTCTGCCTCTAGGCAAGGCTTGGCTGGTTGGATGGCTTCTCCCTCCACTGTGCGCTGACGACAATGCAACGCTGAGCCGTTCTTGGAAGGAGGATGCAAGCATCGAGGCATGCTCCAGATAAGACGCACCAGAACTCGAACCTGAGCCTCAGTGGGCCTTCCTCTTAAAATAAGGGGCAGCAGGATCCTCGGGTGGCCACTTGCACAAATGGGGACCTTGGGGCATCAGTCCCCACCCTAAGGCACAGTGATGTGCCCAGAAGACACTCTGCCCAAAAGGGGATCCAAGGAGGCCCCGCTGCCCTTGGTTGTCCCCACATCACAGGGAGATATGTACTGATCATTGCAATGGATCCCTAGAAAGCTCTGTATTTCTAGAAGAGAGCTTGGCTATGAGGGGCCATGGCTGTCATTATATAAAGGTAAAGGTAAAGGGACTCCTGACCATTAGGTCCAGTCATGACTGACTCTGGGGTTGTGGCGCTCATCTCGCTTTACTGGCCAAGGGAGCTGGCGTTTGTCTGCAGACAGCTTCCGGGTCATGTGGCCAGCATGACTAAGCCGCTTATGGCAAACCAGAACAGCGCACAGAAACGCTGTTTACCTTCCCACTGGAGCGGTACCTATTTATCTACCGTACTTGCACTCTGTGCTTTCGAACTGCTAGGTTGGCAGGAGCTCACTCTGTTGCAGGGATTCGAACTGCCAACCTTCCAATCGGCAAGTCCTAGGCTCTGTGGTTTAACCCACAGCACCACCCGCGTCACTATATAGGCAGCATCTAAACTCTGTAACTCCCTGCTTATTGACATTAGGCAACCACCTTCACGGTACCCTTGACGAATTCTGCTATTAAAAAAAATGAATTCTTTAGTCAAGACAGCCTGCGCTGACACGCAAAAGCTGCTGTGGGTTTGGTTTTGTAATTTTAGCTTAATTGTAATTGTATTTTGAATTTTTTTAAAAAAACTTGTTTTTAACCTTTAACAGATAATGATAATGTATGTTTTGCGTTCGTTTGTAAATCGCTTAGAAGCTTTGTTTACAATTAGGACGCACGTGACTTTTGTTCAGTTAAATTAACTGTTGCACGTCTGAATCTGCCACCAGCCAATTGGGTCTCATAAATGGAGGTGCGAAATGTTTAACTATGGCAGGATTTCCTCAGGAACTGGGATGCGTGAATTATGCAGCATCGCCTCCCCCCCACGCTGCAGCCTTCTAGAGCAGCGTCCTTGTGATTCTGATTTAAAGGTTGCTTTGCCCTGGCAGCTGCTCCATCTCTCCCAGACCATAATAAACTTGCTAGTGTTTTTTCCCCGGGAATCCCATTTTCTCTCCCTCCAAATAACCCAGGTGAAATATACTCAGAGTCGCAAAGTGATTTCATGCTCTTTATTCAGCTCATAGTGGTGAGGAGGAATGAATAAATGTCCCCTCACAGTATCTGCTTTATATACATTATTTACACAATGGGCTGCACATGATTGGCTAATTCTGGAATTCTACTGTAAGCCAATCAGGTTGTGGATTCACTTCTATCTGGAGCAGGATTGGGTGGTTCCTGCCATCCAATCATACTGCTGCATTGTTCTAGGACCAATCAGACTGCTGCATTCTGAATCCTATTGTTCTAGGACCAATCAGACTGCTGCCTTTTGGATCCTATTGTTCTAGGACCAATCAGACTGCTACAGTTTGGATCCTATTCAACTCAGTACATAACACCCCTCCCCTCTAAGTTCCAGTCCTGCCCGGGAGGTCGCATTCATAGTCCTCAAGGTATGCCGGCGGCCTACGTGTGCGTGGTGGCCTGGGGTGTTCCCTGGTCCGGGCTCCGGGTTCTGGCTCGTGTTCCAAGGATGCTGGCTGTGATGCGGCTGTTTGGTCTGGTGCAACCGGCTCGCTCAGTCGTGGTTCTGGTTCCGGTGTCCTTTCGGCCTCACGGGTCCTCTCTGTATTTACTGATTCTGCCTCTCCTGCTGGCCCCTCCTGCTCTATGGGCCTCACTGCCCCGCTGTTCCCTTGGGACTCCTCTGACCTGTCCTCCTCCTGGTTTTCTCCCGGGAATCGTCGCCGTATCTGGTCGCAGTGGCGGCGCCAGCATTGCCCCCCATCCGTTAGCACCTCGTACGACACGGGGCCAGTGACCCTGGTGATTGTGGCGGGTACCCATGCTGGGCCTGCCCCAAAATTCTTTGCGTACACTGGGTCCTGGGCCTCGAAGGTCCGGGGGTTCCTGCCTTCCCCCACCACTACCTCATCCTGAGCTCTATCGGGGTGAAGGCGGTCCAATCTGATTGCAAGGCGCCGACCCATTAGTAGTTCAGCGGGGCTCCGGCCAGTCGTTGAGCTGGGGGTGCTGTGCTGTGCTAGAAGGAATGTGGCAAGGCGGTACTCCCAGTCCCCTTGCGTCATGCGGCGAAGGGTGTCCTTGGTGGTCCGCACCATGCGTTCTGCTTGGCCATTGGTGGCAGGGTGGAACGGCGCCGAACGGATGTGGCGGATGGCGTTCTGCGCTGTGAAGGTTTGGAATTCTCCTGACGTAAATGCAGTCCCGTTGTCTGAGACGAGAGTGTCAGGGAGCCCGTGGGTTGCAAACAGCCTGCGTAGTACCCGGATGGCTGCGGACGTGGAAGTGGACGGTACCAGTGCGACTTCCAGCCATTTGGTGTAGGAGTCCACCACTATGAAGAATGTTTTCCCCTGAAAGGGGCCAGCGAAATCCACATGTAGGCGTGACCATGGTGCTCGGGCGGACTCCCAGGACTGGACTGGGGCCCTTGGGGGATCTGGGCGGGATTCTTGGCAGGCCTGGCAGTGTTTGACCCAGGCCTCTATCTCTCCATCGATCCCCGGCCACCACACATAACTCCTGGCAAGGGCCTTCATTCTTACTACCCCTGGATGTGTCTCGTGTAGGGCTGTGAGGACCCTTTTGCAGAGGGGCTGGGGAACAACGACTCTGCTTCCCCATAACAGGCACCCCTTGTGGGCCGACAGTTCATGTTTGCGGGTTGTGTAGCCGGCGAATTCTGGCCCGGGGCTGCTGCTGGGCCATCCCCTCCACACCCAGTCCAGGACCCGGGAGATGACCCTATCTTTCTTGGAATGGTGTGCAACTTCTTGTGCCTGAATGGGGCGGTCGGGAAGCAGCTCCAGGCTCATAACCTCTTGTGCAGGTGCTGGGTCAGGGCCTGTTTCCGGTAGTGGTAGCCTGCTGAGGGCGTCCGCATGGCCCATCGCCTTCCCAGGTCGGTGAATCAGTGCATACTGGTAGCTGGCAAGGAAAATTGACCACCTGAGGACGCGAGGAGACAGCACTTGGGGGGTCTGCTTTTCGGGGGCAAACAAGCCAAGCAACGGCTTGTGGTCAGTCACCACGGTGAAGGGCCGCCCGTACAAGAAATCATGGAATTTTTTTACTCCCTTTACGATTGCCAGACCCTCCTTGTCGATTTGCGAGTAGTTCCGCTCGGTTGTGTTGAGTGTCTGGGAAAAGTACGCCACCGGTACCTCTCTTCCATCCGGGAGTTGGTGCCCCAGGACAGCTCCAATGCCATAGGGTGAGGCGTCGCATGCTAGCACCACCGGCAGCCTCTCGTCGAAGTGTGCCAAGACCGAGTTTGAGACAAGCAAGTCCTTGACTGCCTGGAATGCGGCCTCCTGGCGCTGGCCCCACACCCAAGGGGCCCGCTTGTCCAGGAGTCTGTGTAGGGGCTCCGCTACCGCCGCCTTGTGGGGAAGGAAGGAATGGTAAAAGTTCAATAGTCCCAAGAAGGCCTGAAGTTCAGTCTTGCTCTTGGGCGCTGGGGCATCACAAATGGCCCGTACCTTGTCCCCAGTCGGGTGGACCCCTTCTGCGTCCACCATAAATCCCAGAAAGTCCACCTGAGGCACTCCTAGTAGACATTTTTCCCGCTTCACCTTGAGACCCGCCGTCTGGAAACGGTGCAGAACGGTGCGGAGGCGGTCCTCAAACTCCTCTGGTGTGGGGCCGGCAATCAACACATCATCGAAGAAGGGGGTGACGCCAGGAATCCCTTTAAGGAGAGAGTCCATTATATTCTGGAATATGCCTGGTGCCACGCTGACACCGAATTGCAGCCGCTTTACCCTGAACGCTCCTCTGTGCGTCACAATCGTCTGTGCCTCTGCTGTGGCCTCATCTACTGGCAGCTGTTGATATGCTTGGGCCAAGTCCAGCTTGCCAAAAATTTTCGACCCAGCCAGGGTGGCAAGGACATGGCTGACCACTGGCACTGGGTATGCGTGGGCCGTGAGGGCCTTGTTTATGGTACATTTGTAGTCTGCGCAGATGCGGACCGAACCATTAGGCTTGACGGGTGTGACGATTGGGGTTTCCCAGGGAGCATTAGGCACCGGCTCCAGCACTCCTTGCTCTACGAGTCGGTCCAATTCCTCGTCTATACGGGGTTTCAAGGCGAACGGGACCCGGCGGGCCTTGAGCCTGACCGGTCGTACTGCGGGGTCAAGCTGTAGCGCAATGGGGGGGCCCGTATACTGTCCCAATTTCCCATCGAAAACCCCTGGAAATTCCTTGCATATGGCGTCCACGTCCACTTGTAAGCTAGTGTGGTTCACCCCGGTGACAGCTAGCCCCAGTGGTCCAAACCATGCCAATCCCAGTAAGCTAATGTAGGGGCCCTTGACCACAAGCAAGTCCAGTTGCCGCGTCCGCCCTCGGTATTGCACCCTGAAGGTCCCCACCCCCATTGTGGGGACCTTACGTTTCTGGAAGTCCCGGAGGGTGAATGGGGCCGGCCTGAGTTTGGGACCCCCAGTGGGACACAGTTTCCTTAAGGTCCTTGCCGAGATTATGGATAGAGTTGAACCCGTGTCAAGCTCCATGCGGCATGGGGCCCCCTCTATCTGTACCTCTACATAAATTTTCTCTACGTTGGGGTGGGGCAACTGGTATACCTGGAAGTCCGTGAGCTCCGTCGAGTTGCCTTGGTGCGTTGGGCCCCGGGACCTGGGGCTCTTGGATTGGTCATCTGATGCCTGGTGTCGGGTGGGCCGAGCCCGACACACCCGGGCGATGTGTCCCGATTTTCTGCACTGCCTGCACTCTGCGTTGCGGAAACGGCAGGTCCTCCTCTCGTGACTCTCCCCGCAGCTTGTGCAGTTCCCTCCTTCTCGTCGAGGCAGCTGTGGTCTGTGCGCTGCTTGAGTGCGCTGCTGTACTCGGTGCACCTCCTCCCTGTCGGATCCTGAGTCGTCGGTGAGGTCTTCATGGTGGACCCTCGGTTGGGATGGCAGGCTCGGCCGTGCCTCTTGGGTCGACCTCTCGGCAGCTTCTGTTGCCAGGGCCTCCTCCAGAGCGACCTGGAACGTTAGGTCCTTCTTAGCGTAGAGGCGTCGTTGCAGCTTCTCATCCTTCAGGCCACCGACGAGGCGGTCACGAAGCATGTTCTCCAGCTCTGAGAAGTTGCAGAACCGGGCGGCTTGGCGGAGAGAGGTCACAAACCCAGTTATGGTTTCCCCAGGGGCTTGCCGCTTTGCGTAGAAGGCATTTCGACGAGCCACCACTGAGGGCTGCGGCGAAAAGTGCCCCTTCAGCTGTTCCATTATTGTTTTGTATGGAACAGTAGCGACGTCTTCAGGCGCAAGGAGAGCCCGGGCGATTTCAAACGTCTCCTCTCCGCAGACGCTGAAGAATATCGCCCTCTTCTTGGCGTCTTCTTCGTCGGTGACCCCTTTGGCTTCTAGGAGGAAGGTGAAACGGGAGGCGTACGCTTCCCAGTCTCCAGATGCTGGGTTGAATGGCGAGAAGCTGCTGTTGGCTGCCATTCTGAGTTCCTTGTGCCCCGGAGCTGAAGCCTGGATACACGGTGCGAGGCAGCGGTGCGGCAGTTGGCGGTGCTGCGGTGCTGTGTGTGGCAGTCAGCTCAGCGGGATCCCACCTTCGTCGCCAGTGAAATATACTCAGAGTCGCAAAGTGATTTCATGCTCTTTATTCAGCTCATAGTGGTGAGGAGGAATGAATAAATGTCCCCTCACAGTATCTGCTTTATATACATTATTTACACAATGGGCTGCACATGATTGGCTAATTCTGGAATTCTACTGTAAGCCAATCAGGTTGTGGATTCACTTCTATCTGGAGCAGGATTGGGTGGTTCCTGCCATCCAATCATACTGCTGCATTGTTCTAGGACCAATCAGACTGCTGCATTCTGAATCCTATTGTTCTAGGACCAATCAGACTGCTGCCTTTTGGATCCTATTGTTCTAGGACCAATCAGACTGCTACAGTTTGGATCCTATTCAACTCAGTACATAACACCAGGGCACTCATGCGCACGGAGCGTTAATTAGCTACAGCAGCCCCTGACTTGAGAATCGAACGGTGCTGAGCTACTAAGGAACTGCAGCGTGTCAGGATGATCTGAGCTGCCCAGGAGGTTAAGTGACTAAATGCCCGCAGGGAGGGATCACAGGTGTGTCTGTTGCCTAAGCAGGCCTGGCTTTGATGCCACTTCTCAGGTGTTGGGCAGAGCTAGCTGGTCTGCAAAGGGGAGCCCTCAAAGGCAGCAGTGCAGGGGGACATTTACTGCGAATGTTTCCTAATGCACATATTTTTGCATTGCATGGGGTTGGAGTCTCAGGAGTCCCTATTTATTGTTGTTAGCCGCCATGAGCCCGGCTTCAGCTGGGGAGGGCGGGATATAAATAAAAATTTATTATTATTATTATTATCAGCTCGATGATTCTACATTTCTCACGACACTCTGTCCATTATACCACCTCCTTTGCCCTGCATTGGCCACCACTTGTGCCTCGCATTTCCTCTTATGTACGCATGTTCACACAGCAGTTTCCCCCTTTATAATGCATTTGCATGTTGTTTTCACTAATACCTTCGTTTTAATGCACGCTCTACCCCAGTAGATGCCTTTCAGTATTCATTTCTCTGCTAGAGAACTGCACTGCAAAACTCACAGAAGTGCAAATTTCAGAGGATGATTTCGTTTCCGTTCCTGTATTGCTTTGAAAAGCACAATAGGTTTGCTATTTCACGTGAACTGAATTTAACTTTCCGCATGTGGCAAGTGCATGGAAACCTAATCTGCACTTCGCAAAACAATAAGAGAACTGAAATAAGACAACTGCTAGAATACAGTCATCCTTCAAAATGAATTTTTTTGTGCATTTCTTCAGCCTAGGAACATGTACAAGAATGGGGTAAAAGTGCCACCCCCCCAAAAATGTATCTATTTGTGAAAGCAACATACAGATATGCATTGTATTCAGGAAAGCAGCTTGCAGAAACATGGATATGAGGCAAAACTGCATAAAATGGGTGAAGTTCATACATCACGGATTTTCATGAGAGTATTTTTTTAAAAAATCACAAACTAATGTGGAGAAATGAATTTAAGATTAGAAAATTGAGGAAGCGAAGGAAGCTGAAATTCTCCATCTCCACCTGTACCTTGACCTTAGGTTCTACAAAACATAGAAACTTGCTTTTTAATTTTTTTAAGGGAAATCTGGGTATCTGGCATTTATGGTTCAACCAGGGGGGTGATCCCCACCCCTCACATGGACACTCGTGGAGAGGAGTGCTCCAGTCATCACTTACTTTGGCATACTTGGATGAAAATATGTGTGTGGGTGTGTTTCTAGGGAATGCTAACGTTAGGGTTCATTCAAGAAAACCTGTAGGGTTCATTCAAGAAAACTCTTTGTGGGGGACAACATGCCCCTCTGGGCAGATGTTTTACATTTTAAAGGCAATGTCAGGGATTTGGGGTTTTGTTTTATTGGGGGGGGGCATGTGCATGTTTGGGAGAGCACTGTGCCCCGGAAGCAGAAGCGGAGCAAGGCCAGCGCAGTGAAGATCAGGTAGGAGCTGGGGTCCTGCCTCTGCTCAGGCTGGCAGCTGCTCGGGCTCGGGCTGCTCTGCATGCTGTAGCTGCTGCCAGCCCGAGCTGAGGAAAAAAAATGTGTGATGGCAGGCCTCCCCCCCCAACCTGGTACCTCTTTCCCTAGCTTGGGCTGGCAGCAGCTTGGGCTGCCCTCTTTTTTGCTCTTGAAGATATGGCAACCCTAAATAACGTGTCAACGTTCTGACCCCCAAAGTGGGTGGTAGCGCCCCCTGGTGAAAAGTGGGATTACCAGGGGGCAGGAAGAATCAAGGGGGGCGGGCGCTGGAGGCAGGGCTATTTTTCTGGGAAAAGAGGTGTTGGAACTCACCATGAATGCCTCCCTTGTTCTCTTAGAATGGCAACGGCACCCACCAGAGAGGTGCTGGAACTGAGTTCAGGTGAGTTCATGCTTAAAAACTGCTCTGGCTGGAAGTATAAATGACTCTCTGACATAGGAGCCTAATCCTAGGGGCCAAGGTCCCTCTCCCCGCCCCCATAAAGTATTTGAAGGGGCTGGGCCGCCCAAAGTTGATGGGCATTGCCATTCAAATTGTGTTCATGTCTTTATCATGTGATCGATGATGCAAGGTGGGACTTACCTGCGCCCCTCCCAATATTTTATTCAAGTTGGCACTTCTGCTATCCAGCTTTGAAAAGCTGGTGTCACCGGATGTAGGTCATCCATTTTGTGGAATTAATGAAGCTAAATAGTTTTTATTGGACGTTGAAGGAATGTGCAGTTAATCGTTGATTTATTGTGTTATCATTTTCCTTAGTGGGTCATGCAAACTGTTACTCTGAATGATGCTTTTTATAGGGTGGCACCGGGGATGAGTTTATGGGACCCAGTGGCCAGAAAAGGTTTGGCAACCGCAGCTCTAATACCTTTTGCTTTCTAGGATTCCTACTTCCCTCTGCTTTCAAAACTCTGCGATTTCCCTCTCCGAGGCCAGCAAAAACCACATATGGGCCGCAGACGCCAGCAACCACAGGCGTGCCCACGATTAGTCCCTGTGGACCAATGAAGCAGGATCAAATTTCGGGCACAGCAACCACCAAAAGCAGCAGCTGAAGCTCTTCGGTGCCTTTATTGCAGCTGACTTGGGATGAAACTGTGGCCATGGTGGTGAAAGGGGTGTCCCTGCTAGCTGAAGCCTAGCAAGGCAGCGCAGAAGGCTGCAGGGTTACTGAGCTCCCCCTTTCGAAAAGTGCTAAGGAAGCTGTTTTTTGAGGGGGGGCTTTATAACTGCTCTGCAAAGCGACTGGCCAAAAGGACGCTGGAGCCTGCCAAGAAATGTGTTCCTGTTTCCCTGAAGGATAAGAAAACTTCAATAAATCACACTGTAAAGAGCAGGCTGACTTGGGGGCAAAGAGGCCTTTCCTCTCACCCTCTTTCACCATTGTGCACCGTCAGATTGCATTTATTCCAGTGTGTGTTTCACTGACTTTTGTTTCTCGAGTGAAAGAAGGCTTTAAAAAGCTGGGTTTTTAAAATAAAGTGTCTCAATGTGCTTGTTTTATTTTGCATTTATTGTTTTAGTTTTATCTATGAGCCAGCTGGAGTGCACTGCTTTGCAGAAAGGCAGGGCAGAGAAAATCTTGTAATAAATAAAATTAACACATTTGCGCACCACGCACGCTAAGAGTTCAGTGCTACACATGGCTACTGAGAAGTAAGACACATTTAGTTAAATGGAGCTTATTCCTGTGTGACTGCCACCTAAGCAGCCAGTGGTGATTTCTGAGATCTGTCTTGGCAAAAATAAAGCTTCATGTTTTTTAAAGAGCCAAGTCCACTTCCTTCAGACCCCTGAAACCAAAGTAGGTAATCAAGAACCAGTGTTCCTCTTGTGGATGGACTTGACTCAAAACCTTCTATAAGTCAGTGGTCTGGTTTGACAAAAACCTATGTTGTTAAATTGTGGTCTGTGAAACCATGGCTTAGAGCTATGTGCAAACATCACCCAGTGGCTTCAATGTGGTTTGTTTACTGCCAGCCAACTATGATCTGAAGCCATGGTTTGTTGCTGGCTTACAAACCTTGGTTTGTGTTAACCATGTCTTGGAGCTATGTCCAAATTGAACGTCCCTCTTTAACCATGGTTTGTTTGGCTGCCCCATCAGACAAGCTTCAAAGGCATGAGACAAGAGCATCTGGCAGACAAACCAAACACCTGTAGGACTACTTGCGGATAACTCACAGCTTCTTAAACAAACCATGGCATAAACAAACCACAGCTTAGCCTGTTTGTGAACCAGGTCACCAGCTGTCAGCCTGTTTCCCATATATGCAGAGGAAATTACTACGATGTACTTAACAAAGCCATATGAGGACAGGGAGAGCACAACTGCAAAGTATAAAATGTGCTACATAAATGGTAAATGACAGGGGTTATTTATTTGACGGGGGGACATTGTTAGGGGGTGTCTGCCAAAGGGTGTTTACACGCTGCCAAAGGCAAAGCAACAAACCAACCAGAAGTAACTGACAAAGGCCATTTAGGATTTGTCTCCCTGTCCCTGCCAAAGTCCATCTTTTAATTTTGCATCTCTTAATGCTGTGCTCTCCCCGGGAGATTACTTCCCCTTGCCTGACACCAGAAGCGGATTTACTGCAGCTCTATGGTGTTCTTAACAATAAGATCCAAGACCTGCAGGAAACAATTCAGCCCAGTGGATTACATACAAGCTGAGAAAAATTGGCCGGACTGTGCGGAAATGGGAAACGATTAAGCGGTGACCTGCCTGGCTTGTTTTTTGTGTGCCCACCTCATGAGATTTGGCACTTTAAGAAAAGTGCCTGCTAATTGCTCCAATAAGAATGAGAAGGCCACTCAAAAAAGGCCCAGACCTGCTTCCTTGCTAGGTATCATTCCCCCACCTAACTCCACATCGGGGAAACTGGCCTTTTTTTGGCTGCATGTATGCACTGCAGACTTGGCTAGACAGCCATTCCCTTTTACCTGTGGATTGGGAAACGTTGGCAGAGAATTCTCAGCACACACACACATTCCCCCGTTTCTTTGCGGGAAGCAGATATAATGATATGAGGAATATAAGACTGCTGGGATAACATAATAGCAGCCTCCAAACATATGCTTTGACTCGCGGTCCCTACAAGACGATGAACAACTAGCAAAGGAGATGGGTGCACACAGGTGGTCTTCCATATCTTTGCTGGTTTAAGAACCGCAGGATTGCTTTCGAAGGAATGCACATCCCCATTCATCATTCTGGCTCAACTAGTCACACACAAATATATTTTACAAGTTACGGCAGCCTCTGTGGAAATCACAAGTGACTAATGTCATGGATGGAAATAAAGGGTGACCCTTGCGCCTGAGCTCTGGGTCTTCTGCACTGGCCAATAGATTTCTTGCTGCTTGACCATTAAAGGGGGAAAAAACACCACTATTTGCATACAGGGTGGCTAGGCACTCTGCAAAACATATGGCTGGCGAGATCCCAGCTAATCACCATTTTTATTTGTCCAGAGGCAAATGTGTGTCAGGGGTGGGGAAGAAACTCAATTCATTTAAAGCAAACCTACCTAACTTGTGATTTCCAAAAAAATAGGCAGACTCGGGAACCAAAATGTTCTTAACAGTGCAATCCTACACATGTCTACTCAGAAGCTCCACGGAGTTCAGAGAAATTGACTCCCAGGTAAGAGCTGAAAGGATTGCAGCTTTTGGCCATCTTTGCC